>NC_090925.1:1223128688-1224328688 GCF_040938575.1 Ambystoma mexicanum
TTACATAAAACCAATATTAAAACATCAAAACTTTCTTGCGGAGCAGCATTCCATGGCAAGGGAACTGAGGTCAGTTGAATGCAAATGTTTTAGCAAATCCATTCCCAACAGATTTAAAGCACATTTATTAGTGGCAACAAGCTGAGCCATGCACGTTATAGGACCTATACTGAACTGTACAGGATCAGATATTGGACATTCGACTTTGGACTAGCCATATGCTGTGCAGTCTATTGTGCTATATTCATCTTCATAATGATTCCTAGCTGAATATTGCTGACCGTGCCTAGGGTGACAATTCTTATGCTGTTGCATTAGTCCTCTGGTTTTTAATTAATTTGTGGTCTTTTCCTTCGTCATTTTATCTTTGGCATGGTGAGTGGCATAATGCTTAGCCATAGTCAATATCTGGGCAGCAGCTTGAGTCTGCCATGTAGACTCTTAAATCTGTATATACTTTTTTTGGGGAGGCAACAATCCCTCTACAAAATGTGAACAAAAGGCTTTCTGTCTCTACGGCACAGACATGTCCATTCCACTAAACGAGCTAAAAACTTCTTCATTTTGTGCACAATATTGTTCAACTCACTCCCCTTCTTGTTGTCTGCAAGCAGTCAATTTATCACAATAAATTTGCTTGCAAGGAACCACTTGTTGGATATGTGTAATTAACAATGCTGGAAGAGCTATTATTTCTTTTGACATTTCCCCAGTCTTCCCCCTTTCATTCGCTGCCTCTGTCAGCTCATCCCACTTTATGACAGGATCTAAACTGTCTTGCATTCTGCATTGGCCATAAATCTGCTGGCAGAATACATGAAAACAACTGATCTATATCTCCCAAATGTCAGTGGACCTGTTTTAAGTACCCAGTCTGTCTGGGTGTACCACTGTTCTGGATTTTGTCTAATATCTGGATAATCTTTGGTAAAAGACAGTAATTCCATACGGTTCCAAGGGACAGAAACCTGGTGAGTCGGGTTCCCAGTATCAAACGCAGGCACCTGACTCATTGAAAATGCTTGAGTTACCATAGACAATGATGGGGCATTTATGATCCATAATAAAAAATGTTGACACTATTGCAGGACAGAATTTAGTCTCAAGTGTATACTCCTTAACTGCTTGTTCTACGTCCTCAAAATGATCTGGCAGGGGATACACTTCCTCATTAAAGTTTAACCTTTTATGCAGCTCCCACATGTGTTTACCCAGCCTGTGTACTATTGCAAATACAAGTGTATCTCGTTCCTGGGGCACATACACTTTAGCCTGTTCCACTCGTAGTCCATTTTTTTATACATGCTAACACTACTTTTTCTGCATTTTCTGTGTCATGAGCTATAATCCTGTGGGCATAATGTGGCGAGGAGAACACGTCATCACCAGGTACCCGCTGGGGGGGTGGAGGAGGCCTTTTTACCATTAAAAATTCTAACAATTAATTTTTTTATCCTCTAAGATCTTTTTTGATTCGGGTTTCGGGGCTGAGGGGTAAGCCCTGGCTACATACACACCCTTCATTCATATTAAATCTTCATGGTCTCCCTCTTCGTAATTTTTACTTTTGGTTATATGTGATTTTACTGACCCAAATTTCAGAGTGGTACATTTCATCATGATCATAATATAGAAAAACACACAATCTTTTATATTTTTTTAATTTGGGATGGTCCCCCTCACTCCCCTGTTTTTTTACCCTTATAACGCCACCCCAACCTGATCCTGACCAATTTTAACCCCTTACCCTAAACATATTTAATTAATATTTTCGGCGTTTTAGGTATTATGTACTTCAGTGAAATGTACCACTCTGTTTTGTTTTGGTAAAATGACTCGGTACCTTATTTTTTTCTCATTATTAAATGCGTGCACTTTATCTCTTTCAGATTTTGGTTGATGTGTTTTCATCTGTGATTCTCTCCTAGGTTTTTGTCTTGAAAAGTCTTTCTGTATATACTTCCCATTGCAGAGGTCTAATGTCCTTGTCACCCTTGGCGGCTAAAACATCTCTTAAATATCCTATTTTACCTGGTTCAAAAGAGCCATGCACTGGGAATTGCAAATCGGGGTTGTTGGCAATGTATTCATACCATTTTTCCAAAAACACTACCCACAAGCCTTTTTTTAATCATTAGATCCCACCCTGGCGTTCCTTCCCGTGGCGTAGAGGCATGTTTTTCTAATTCCTGTTGACTCTTACAACATTTTAATCCCATCTATTTATAAATTACTTTGTTTCCCCTTTTCTTTTCAGATTGCAATAGTTGCTTTGATAATGTCCCACTTTAAATACAGTGTGGCTACAATCAATGCAGTCTATATACACATTTCATGAGTTCTCCATTCCATGGCTTCAACTGTGTAGACAGAGTGTATTTCCCTATGGTTCACTTTAGCAGTAAGCTTCCATAGAAACACATCATTACATTTCTAAGGGTATTTCCCTATGGCTCATTAACTGTATGCTTTCCACAGGCAACTCAACATTTCATTTTCATAATATCAAACCATTAAATATAATTCTGGAATGGTCTCACCTAATTTTCTGCAGTATTCTGTGCCAGTTCTCCAACAGGAATGTAAACCCCTTTTCCTCACACCGACGGGGATCCTCAGTTGTGGCTGCAAGAAAAGCAGCAGTTCACCCCACTCCCGCCTGTGCCTATTCTCTGACCGTGGCACGTTTCGTCCAACTCGATCTTAACTGCAATGAGTTCTCATCTGGTGGTGCCAATTGTGGGAAAATACTTTTTGTATTCACACCTGTGTTCAGAAAATAACTTTAAGGCAATATGAAACACTGGAACAGACTTTTGTCTATGCTCAGAGACACACATGCATAGTGTAGTCTTACAAAGGTCTTTGACCCTGGCTAAATCTGAACTCCAGCAAAACAAAAGAGTTGATGGCTGGAAGGTTTAGAATAAATCTTGACCTCTGGCATTGCTCTGGGCAACCGTCCAGACCATCGTTCTTCACCTGCCAAACCATTCCAAAAGGGGAAAGACCATATGCAAATCAGGCTTGGCTCCACCCCCAAGGGGGTAGTCCAGCCCGAACTGCTAGGTCACATCCCTTTTGCACGAGACCACAAGCATGCCCAGACATGTTTCAGCCTTGTTGGGCGTCATCAGTGAGGAGTAGCTTGGGTCTCTAGGCCCAGCAGGCAAGGGACCCACGTCTGGGCATACCCTTCCCACTCGGGGCGACAATAGCAAAACAAAAGAGTTGATGGCTGGAAGGTTTAGAATAAATCTTGACCTCTGGCATTGCTCTGGGCAACCCTCCAGACCATCGTTCTTCACCTGCCAAGCCATTACAAAAGGGGAAAGACCATATGCAAATCAGGCTTGGCCCCACCCCCAAGGGGGTAGTCCAGCCCGAACTGCTAGGTCACATCCCTTTTGCACAAGACCACAAGCATCCCCAGACATGTTTCAGCCTTGTTGGGCGTCATCAGTGAGGAGTAGCTTGGGTCTCTAGGGCATACCCTTCCCACTCGGGGTGACAATAGCAAAACAAAAGAGTTGATGGCTGGAAGGTTTAGAATAAAGTCCCTTGCTCGCTGCGCCATAGGGAACCAAGCTGCACCTCACTGAGGAGGCCCAACAAGGCCGAAACATGTCTGGGGTTGCTCGAGTTTCCGTGCAGAGGGGACCTGGCCTAGCAGTTCGGGCTGGGCTGCTACCATTGGTGGCAGTACCTGACTGATTTGCATATGGCTGGGCCCCTTTTGCAATGGCGCAGACGGGCTAAAAAACTGTGGTGTGGAAGTTTCCCAGAGCATTTCCAGTGGTACAGATTCGTTCAAAACCTTCCACCCATCACTTTTGTGGTCACAGTTTGTCTCACTATGTGAGAGAGGGTATGCCCAGACGTGGGCCCCTTGCTCGCTGCGCCATAGGGAACCAAGCTGCACCTCACTGAGGAGGCCCAACAAGGTCGAAACATGTCTGGGGTTGCTCGTGTGGTGTGGAACGGTGGTGTGGAAGGTTGCCCAGAGCATTGCCAGTGGTACAGATTCGTTCAAAACCTTCCAGCCATCACTTTTGTGGTCACAATAAATCTGAACTCCAGCCAAGGTGCCAACTTACTCTGTCGCAGCTGTTCCACTGCTATATAAAAAGCTAAACTTATTCTGTAAGTACAAGTGGTCAGCTGAAACCATACATAGGCATTCCATATTGCTGCTAGCTCAGGATTTCTAAAGCAAGACATGTTCGCAGTTTTCTGTTTTAGAGAACCTATGTCAAAACCGGCTTCCAAAGCCTACAATATTTAATACACAGCTCATAATCCATCCAAAGAAGATCCTAAGTTGCAGTTGGAGAATAATCTCGGTGTCCGGCTCCGCATACATATAAACTAAGACATGTGAGTCGATTAAATTACCAAACTGCTTCATATAAAGATTATAAAGCAGACACTGAGATGATCCCCTCGGGACCATGCAGTTATGTGACCCAGTGGCTCCTTTGCAAGGAGGAAGAGATGCTGTCTGTGTATGGCAGCCAAGCCACATTTTTCCCAGAACGGAAGAGACTGCCGAGAAGGAATAAAGATTGGGACATGGCTGGCAAGAACTCTTGCTTATCCTTGAGCTACGGTGCCACCTCCATTATGTCTTTATTCTTTGCAAATTTGAAAGGAATAGATACGTTCGGTTGAAATTTATCACCAGATACACCTGATGTATTTTCCTTCATGCTAAGCCCTGCAAAAGATACTTCTTTCCAACAGCATTTGGCCAACACAGACATGACTAATGGGCGTTTTGCTCCCAGAATCTTCCAGCAGTGTAAACGTGTCCTTTCATGGCTCAATCACTGTCGACTGCTCCTACGATAACCAACTCTTTTTTTCCTCAACCCCTCTTAAGGCCTAAAAGTAGAGACAGACTACTTGGGTTGCTAATTCTCACAACAACAAGAAGCACATTTCTTTCCTGGAATGAGCCCTGCAGGTTCAGCGGACAAATCATTCTTCTATCTAACTCCACTTAGGCATCAGTTTTACCCACAATGTAGACCTAACACTAACACAAGCTATGAAGATATCAAACCGGGTTACTCTGCGTTTCCACCAGTTGTATCTGTGGGTCCAAACACCTACTAATGGAACCACTTTAGGGCATTGGAAACCTGAAGATGAGTTTTTGAAAGGACTGGCCTGCCCTTCATTTCCAAAGTCTTGCATTACTTCCATTTGAACTGTGGGACGGGGGTGAGGATAACTGAAGTTCCTTTCAGCCTCAACCCTGCAGAAGATGCTCAACACAAGATTGATTTGGCCATCACATACGTTTTACAGAGGACAAGATTTTTATTTTTTTATTTCTTACCAATCTACCTTTGTTTTGTTACCCCTGGTGGGGATTAAATTAGACCTATTACATAAAGCACAACTCTGACATTTAGGTGACCTTGTACCAATGTGCATCAAAGCATGGGGTGTGCCTCTGTATGTCGAAGTGTGACTCAGTGGGTGGGCTGTCTTGCATCCTGTCCATTTTAGCCATCAGGACCTGTTGCACTCTACTCGCACATGCATTCAATAACGACGCAAGGCACCAGGATAGCACGTCTTCTTCCTTTAGGGATCATTCACTTACTAACTTGCTTTCCCTTGTTCCCGCCCTTTCCCTTTCCCTCCCCAGCTCCCTCCCTCGCTCCCCAGTTCCCTCCCTCCTCAGAGGGCCATGTCGAATTTGTCAAGACCACCCCCCATTGCTTATTATGGAACTTCATGGCCTACATCTGTTCGATAAGGCGGGGGGCCTGCAGATGGTTCTCTGCCCACGACCCGATAGATCATGGGTCTCCCCATTGGGTGCCCTGCGGGGGATCCTCAGGCGGTTACATCTTGGTTTCCTCCTCCTCTTCTTCTGCTGTGTGTGTCTCTTTATCTGCATACTCTTGGAACAGCTTGCGGAAGAATGAGGCGTTTCGGGTTTTCTCTCCGTCTTTTCCCAGAGCCGTGGCCATTGGTCCTTTGACATTGGTGACCACGAGTGGCGCGGGCCTGTATCTTGTGTCTGTCTTTCTTTGTTGTTTTTGCTGGACAGGTACCACCTCACCCACTGGGAGTTGGTGTTCTTCAGCCTTTCGCTTACGATCTGTCTGCTCTTTCACTTTCCTTCTTTTTTCGGCCTCTCGTTCGGTCTGTGGTTTGTATCTTATCATGAGTTCAGTGGGTGGTCGTCCGGTTGTCTCATGCAGTGTAGTCCTGTAACTCCTTAACATTTGGGAGATGGCTTGCGGCATGGACATTAAGTCTGTGGCTGCTTTCTGGCGTGTCCTTTTTATAGTGGTCATTAATCATTCCACCATGCCATTGGCCTGTGGCCATAGTTGCGTAATCCTTTGGTGGTGGAACCCTAATTGTGCTGAAAACTTTCTGAATTCTTGGCCCCTGGAATGGTGGGCCGTTGTCTGTTTTTACTACGCTGGGGGCACCCCATTCACTGAATAGCTCGTCTACTACTGCCACTAAATGGTGGAATTCTGTGGACGGGACGTGCTTTAGGGGAAAGCAAGAGTATTCATCAATGGTTACCAATAGATGGCCTCCTTCTTCTAGGGGGCCGTAGATGTCCATTGCCACCCTTTGCCAGGGTCCTTCAGGTATTCGGACTGTTTGGAGTGGGCATGGAGGTCTACTTGCCCCTGTTAGTTGGCATGGTGTGCAGTGTTTTAGCGTGTCCTGCACTATTGTGTCCATATACGGAAACCACACCTGGTTTTGCAGAATCTTCTTCATGCTGGCGATTCCCCTGTGTCCTTCGTGCGCTATGATGACTAGGACTTTCCTGAGGCTCTTGGGGGTCACTACTCGATTTTCTCTCAGCAGTGTCCCTTGGTCCGTTGTGGCTGGTTCACTTTGTATCCTCGCCATTCTCTGCAGGTCTCTCTTGTCCACCTCCCCGTTCACAAAGTGTTCTGTGGTCAGGTGTCGCCACCTGTTGGTATTTGTGAGCTGGATGACTGCTTGGATGGTGGGTCAGTCCTACTCCTCTCTGTGAATACATCCTTTATGATGGCGGGGGGAGGGCATTAAGAGATAAGTATGCGATGTAGGCTTCTGCTTCGAGCTGCATACTATTTCCTGGTGTGCTTTCAGGGTGCCTTGACAAATAGTCTTCTGGGTTGGCCTCACCTGCGGGCTTGTGAACGATGGTGTAGTCGTATTCTTGCAATCGAAACCCCACCGTTCTATGCGTGATGGCATCTTGATCTTGGGGTTCCCAAAGAGGGAAAGGAGTGCTTGATGGTCCGTTATGAGGACAAATTTTCTCCCGATGACAAAGTGGTGGAACTTCTCACAAGCCCAGACCGCAGCTAGGCTCTTGCATTCCACCTGGGAATAGGCTTGCTCGATGGCGGTGAGCGCTCTGCTGGCGTACGCTACTATGCGCATTTCAGATTTTCTGCTTGGGTCGGTTTGGGCTAGGATGGCACTTAGTCCTACCAGACTGGCGTCAACTGTGATCTCAGTATTCCAGTCGGGGTTGAAGTATGCCAGTTGGCGGTTGTTCCCCAGTTCTCGCTTAATGGTGTCGAAAGCTTCTTGACATTCTTCATCCCATGCAAAGGGGAGGTCTTTCTTGAGGAGCTGCCTGAGTGGGCTGTTTAGTGTTGCGTAGTGTGGTAGGTAACGGGCACAGTATCCTGCCATTTCCAGGAAGGTCAGCAGTTCCGTCATGTCCTTCGGGGCCTCCAGATTTATAATGGCACTGATTTTGTCAGGGTCTGCCCTGATTCCTTGGTCGGAGAATATGTGACCGAACAAGCACAGGCTGCATTTGTTGTTGGTGCATTTTGGACCGCTGCGGGTGAGGCCGGCTTCGAGTAGAATGGTGAACACCTGCTTTAGCGCATGGTCGTGCTGCTCCTGGGTGATGCCAAACACTAGGATATCATCGCTATAGTTGAAAGCGTTTGTGACAGGTACTGTCAGTCAGTGTATTGTCTCCTGGAATATCTCGGCTGCTGAGGATATTCCAAAGTTGAGCCGCTTTTAGCGGAACAAACCTTTGTGTGTTGTGAAGGTGGTTATGGGTCTCGAGGTGGGGTCGATGACCAGCCGGTGGTAACCTTGGTTCAGATCTAACTTCGAGAACCGGGTGGCCTGATTGAGTCTTACCAGCATGTCCTCGATGTTGAGCTTGGGATGTCTCCCCCTCTGGATTGCAGTATTGGGAATCTGCATGTTTACACAGAGACATAGGCGTCCATCCAACTTGGGAACTTATCACCAGGGGGACACCCATGGGGTGGGTCCATCGACTCTTTCAATGATGTCACTTTCAAGCAGTAGTTGTAGCTCACGTGTCACTCTGGCCTGTAGATGAAACCCTATTCTCTGAGGGTGTTGCGGTACAGGGTGTACCGTGGGGTCAATATGGAGTCAGATAACGGTGTCCTTTAGCATGCCTATGCCTTTGAATAGGTCGGAGAACATGGCTTTCAGTTCATCGATGTCTAATGCCCTTTGGGATAGGGTCTGCAGGGTCTGGGCATGTAGTGGGAGACCCTGTATTGTCTCAGACTGGTTGTATTGGATGTTGATAAGCTGTAAAGTGGTTGCCGTTTTGTAGCTAAGGAGACCTCTCCCGGTTACAGGGCTATGTATGATGTGAATCGTGCTGGGAATGCTTTGTCCTCTATGTACCAGGTCACAGCAGAATTGGCCTTTGGATTGTAAAGCAAGGGTCGCTCCCCACTGGAAGATGGGAGCCTGGGACGGTTGCAGCAGGTATGTGCTCGCCATGATCTCATATGTTCTTTCATTCATCACATTCACAGTGGCTCCTGTGTCAATGAGGAATGGGGTATGCGGTCCTCCTATGTGTACTGTCACGTTCAGGGTGGTGCTATCATCAGAGGTGTCATACATGAGCCAGACATATTCCCTGCTGTACCTATCATATTCGTAGTATGGCTCTGTACTTGATGGCTCTTCTTCTACTGGGGAGCTCTCGTATGGGGTCTCTGGTCTTCCACCTGCCATGGTTGTGTGTGGAAGAGGTGTTCTGGTGTTCTGGTGTCTCGAAGAGTCTGCCAGGTGTGTCAACCTGTAGATTTTCCACAGCTCCTATGAACCCAGGATGTGTAGCATACATTGCTGTGTTTCTGTTGAGGTTGGTCCTCGCACTATCCCTCTCTGGGTACAGCCGTGGGTTTGGGGGTCTCGTTAGGTCATATCTCCTGTTGGGGGTAAACTGTGGAGGCGGTCTGTATGCCTGCAGCAGTGGTGATTTTTCCCGGCACATCATTCGGAAATGGTTCTCCTGGCTGCACCTCATGCACATTTGGCCAATGGCTGGACATTGGCTCTTGTGTGGCAATTCGAACCCGCACCTATAGCACTATCTTTCTGGCCGGGCTCGGCGATTGGTGTTCCATGTGTCTTGGCGGGTTGTTGGTGGGTTGTTGTACCCGAGTATCGAGCCTGCCCTTGTGGGTTGGTAACTATGGCGGCCACCGTGTCCGTTTTCTTAGGTTTTTCTATATTAGCTGCTTGTGCGTCGACTCTTTCATATACCCTTGCCAGGTCTGCTATCTCCTTCAGTGTGAGAGGTTTCTTTAGCAGATGTTTTCTGAACTGCAGTGATATGCACCCTTCTATCAGCCTTAGTCTGATGGCTTCATCATCATTGAAGTTTGCAAAGTTGCAATACATTATCTTTGTCTGGAGGCGAAGTATGAACTGTCTGATTGTCTCCTGTGGTGCCTACGTGCACTGCTTGAAAGTATATTGCTCGTAATCCCTGTTGGGGAGGACTACCAGTCATCCATTGATTGTGGTAGTAAGGAGTTGGTAGGTGGACTTTTCTTGGGTAGGGATGGTTTTAATAATGCCTTTCATTTCTTTCCCTACAAGATTCGTGAAGATGTCCAGTTTATTGGGCGCGTCCTGGTTCCCTGCCGCTCTCATGAATTCTTAGAATTCCTCCATCCACTCCTGCCATTTTTGGCCTTGATCTTCCTGTGGTTCTAGGGTGAAAGGATGTGGGGGTAAGAAAGTTATTGGGTTTGTGGGGGCCACCCCTGCCACGATTTGTGCTGCTGCTTCTGCTGCTCCTGCTCTCCGTTGGGACATGGTTGCCTTCTCCTGGTGTGATTCTTTGATGTGTTTCCTGGCAGTCTGTCACTCCTTTGTCCTTCTTCTCCGTCAGTTAGGCTCTACTTGCGAATTTTGAGGCCTACTGACCTTGTTGCACTGCATTCGTGCTTTTGGGAGTATAGGGTTCTGGTTTGTGGACCAGGGATTGCCTTCACATGGGCTAGTGCAGTGTCTCGTACTGTTCCTTTGATGTGTATCAGACGAGGCTGACTTGCGTGGGATGATTTGCCCTTGCAGCCGCGTGGTGCGTACGGTATGCAGCCTCTTGTGTATGTACTACTTACTTAGTCGCAGGGTGGGCGCACTGACAGGCGCGTGCACCCGTGTGTGGAATTGATTCTGGGTCTTGTTTTCATAGGCGGGCTTGTCCTCTGTCATTGTTGCGGTGAACATTCTCGTTCCGCTCCTCGCGTTCTACTGGGTGTGGCTGCAGTGAAGGCTGCATAGCGCGTGTAATAAGCGACCTGCCGGGTGATGCCCAGTCCTGGTTGGGCAAGCGTGTTTATTTTGAGTCTGCAGGTGGGGCCACCCCATCCTGTGCTGCGACACGTTTCTGCATGTGCACTCTTCCCCAGCCATGGTGCCCCTTACCATGGATGCTTCTTCTCCTTGGCCGTCATCCGCGGAGTCTGGGATCTTCTCCCCACTGCTGATAGACGTCGGGTGGATTCCGGCCATCCACGTGTTTTTGATTCTCTCCCCCTTTGGATCGGCTGCTTCTCCTCGTCAGGGCGGCTGCCTCCATCAGCCTTCTTGCATCTGCCTCACAGCTGCTCCGTTCTGCTTTGCGCAGCCACGCAGTCCTCCACACCACTGGCTGTTGCGAGGTCGTCGACCCTTCGTGCTCGTCGGCCTCTTCTCCAACTGTGCTGGCCACCTCCTCTGGCTACAGCGTGAGTCTCGCTGCGCATGGGTGGCAGCGATCGTCCTCCGGATCCGCATCTCCTCCTCCATGAGACAGCGGGCATGAGCCTTGGCTCGTCGCCAGTTGTTTCACTCTACAGGCACATGCTTTCAATAATGACGCAGGACACCAGGCTGGCACATCTTCTTCCTTTATGGATCATTCACTTACTAACTTGCTTCCCCTTGTTCCGGCCCCTTCCTTTTCACTCGCCAGCTCCCTCCCTCACTCCCCAGTTGCCTCCCTCTTATGGGGGCCGCGTCCAATTTGTCCACAACAGGACCTGTGTTTATTAAAGACTATTTTTTTAATTTCTATGTTTCACTTTCCATTTTCAAAAATGCTATTTATAACACTACTCGTCGTTCCTGTAAGCAGTAGTCAAAGTGGGCGGGAGCGGTTGGGAGCGGTGCTCCTCTATTTTTTTCTTACCGTTCCTATGCTTTTATTTTAAAAAGTAACGGTTCTGGAATATGTTTGTTTTAAAATGAAAGTGTAGGAAGAAGTTGAAACTTGCACTTTCAGTGCACTGTACTGAATGTTCCCTATAACCACAGGCACGTGTGTTTGGCGGTTTGCATTGTGCGTGGGAGTGTGCGTGGCTATATGGTTTGTGGGGAGTGGGGGTAGGCCAGTATGGCGCATAGTTCCACTACTTCTTTTCGTACACTTCGACCACTGCCTGTAAGGCCAGCTGCACCCCTTGAACTTGAACTAGCACCACATAAACATGAAGCATAGCGTAACAGCATTATACCTGCTCACCAGAGAAACAGACCACTCGTGAGTTCAATTGAAAACATTTTTTTAGACCAATTTTACATTTTTGTGTAGCAGTCCACGGTGTGATGGTTGAGTGCAGAGACAGCGCTTCTATTTTCTAAATCTATTTAACACTATACCGTGGCAGCTATGCCTAATGTTGGCAGGTTTGAGTAAACCTTTCCAGTCAGGGCAATCGGCCGTGTCAAAACTTCCCTTTTACAGTCCGTGCTCTCAGTTTCAGTTTTGTTTCACCAATTGCTGCACCTAAAATGCACATCACTCAGTGGCTGAGCTGTTGTTGGATTGAAACCGTCAGGAGTTTATGGTGAAGGCGAACACTAAGGTAGGTTTGCTGAGCATTTGCTGAAAGGACAACACCTTGCTTACGCCCATTTTCCCTTTGTTTTCAATTCCTAATGTGGCGACCTTTAAGGGCGTGATTCACACGCGTTCCAGCTGCACCCCCTGAGAGCCCTTCCTGCTTAGCTTTTTGAAACTTTAGAGTGAGGCGCCATGTCTCGCTCTTTGGTCTCCCAACTTTGGCTTCGGAAGTGAATGACAGACACGTTTACAGGAATTTACGGGAAGAAGGCATCCTTTTCTTTGTTTCCTCCTTTTTAATGTTTGTTATTAGATGGTGCTATTATTATTTTAATTTGATTGTATTATTATGGTATTTATTGTGCGCTGACCTACCTTCAAGAACCAACCAAGCACTTTACAGAGGTAAACAACAGTACAGATGCACAACAGAGCGCTTTTCAGAGGTATACAACAATACAGATACATACCAGAGCGGTACACAGAAGTAAACAACAGTACAGATGCATAACAGCACTTTTCAGAGGGTAACAACTGAACAAGTATACAGCGAGGGGCAAGGGGGGTAGAATACAGAGGGGCACAGGGGAGGGGTACAGGGTAGGGGTACAGCTGTACCAAGTGGCGGGAAGGAGAGGGGCGGGCAGCGTCTAACGAGTCAGGTGGCGTGAGGGGAGATGTGATGGCCTAGGTGCTGAGGCAGAGAGATTCCTTGAAGAGGTGGGTCTTGAGGAGCGTGGGGGACAAGTCAGATGCTGACGTGGAGGAGGTTCCATTCTTGGGGTGTAGGCAGAGAAAGCGCCGCCTATGAGCTGAAACTATTGTGTTGACGTACAGACAGAGGTCGAAGTGGGCGGGAGCGGTTGGGAGCAGTGCTCCTATACTTTTTATTTTAAGTTTCACTGTTCCTATACTTTTATTTTAAAAAGAAACCATTCCGGAATGGTTTAGTTTTAAAATAAAAGCGTAGGAAGAAGTTGAAGCTTGCACTTCAGTGCAATGCACTGCACATTCCCATAAATAGCAGGTATGTTTGTTTTGGGGATTTGGATTGTGTGTGGGAGGGGGTGCAGGGATGGGGTTTGTGGGGAGCGGGGCAGACGAGCAGGGAACATAGTTACACTACTTCTTTTCGTACACTTCGACCACTGTGTACAGCTAGGACAGAGATGGGCTATGAGGATGGACACAAAGCTTGTAGGTGTTGTTTGATTAGTTACAGACCCACCGACTGCCTAAGGCCATGCTAATCTGTATGGGAATACCCAGCCCCTCTGTTCAAAACACACCCTCCTGGGAGCTCTTTGAGCTAGCTTTATCAAGCAGAGACAGTGTTCAAAGTGCCAGTCTTATTTCAAAGCGGTCTTCTGAGAGTTAATGATTTAATTGGAGCATGAACATGCAATACTGATGTAATAAACATGTCTTAACAATGTGCGCCTTCAGCCACTTTATCTATAAACAGTATGCATGCCCTTTACTGAAGTCCTGTTAAAAATAAGCATTGGCAAAGCCAACAGTTTTGGCTTGTCTATAGGTATTGGATATGCAATTGCCAGGCACTGTTATATGCCCAGGTGCTCGCACCATTTGCAGCTGCTACCGTTGATGGCCATTACGGCAATACCTGGTAAGTGTCTATCCTAAGCATACACAAAGATCAAAACTATTGGCATTGCCAATGCTGGTTTGTCATGTTGTGAAACACTTGAAGTGATTTGAGCACGAGACCTTAGTGCAGGCCGTTACTAGCCATGGCGAATCCTTATCAGCCCTGCTTGAATTTTTAGCAACCTCTTTTTATAATAAAGCGGGGTTATTCTGGGGGTACAACTTTTTATGCCTTGCAACCTAATTATTCTCCTGTTCAGATGTGTAGCGTTGGTGTGAAAGGTTTCAGAGGAACCCAAGCCCCTGCCTCGTGGATACGTATGATAGTTTTTGTTTTCACACAATGTAACTGCGCCACACAGTAGTTGTTTTCAAGAAAATTGTATTGAAATTAATTGAGGCAATCAAGTGTGTACAATAGTAGAGTGCCCTGTATGACACGTGTTTCGGCTTCACAAGAGCCTTTTAAAAACATTAGGGCATATGTTCTAGTCAAATTTCCGGTCTGGTAGGTAATCACGTGTGGATATAATCCACCTGGCTTCCTGAGAAATCCGAGTTATAATCCCACCTATGAAATAAGCACTGGAACTGCACAGCCGACACGCGGAGATCGGAACACTTATTTCATAGGCAGGATTATAACCCGGGACTTCTCAGGAAGCCAGGTGGATTATATCCACACGTGATTACCTACCAGACTGGAAATTTGACTAGAACATATGCCCTATTTTCAAAAAAAGGCTCTTGTGAACCCGAAACACGTGTTATACAGGGCACTCTAATATTGTACACACTTGATTTCCTCAATTAATTTCAATACAATTTTCTTGAAAACTACTAATGTGTGTCGCAGTTACTTTGTGTGAAAACAAAAACTATAATTTTATAATAATTGTAACTGGCATGCAGAGAACCACCTACATCAACAATTACACACGGTGGGTTTCCCTGCATCCAATTTGACATGTTCAGGAGGCATAGGGCAGAATTAAAGAGGAAAAGCATGGTACTTGGTCATTTCCCCCTCCATCTCATGAAAAAGTAAACACCACTTGAAAATACGCTTTGTATGCAGTATTTGCTAATGGAGTCCTATGGAACCCACCTGGTCTTGACCAGGTGCCAAACCGAGGTGGATTCCATAGGAATCCATTTGTTGCATGATTGCATGAAAATCTCACGCATGTGTACGAAGCACTGGGATCTTATCTCTGCTCCGTTCCCCTCCTACGTCACATCACTGCTACAACATGTGGTAGAGTGGGAAATTAAGGCATAAAAACTGTACACTGTGCTTTTTTGCTTCTATCTCTAAAATGGGGAGGATAGTGTCCAATGTAAAAAGAAAGACCGCAATTGGTGCAATTGGCCTGGGACACAGGGAACTCTGGGTATTTCCCAGTGGGCCTCTGTGCAACGGGCCTCTTTTGAGCAGGTTCCCTGGTTTTCTGATTCTTCCACCTTCTCTCCCATGCGCCCCGCCCCTTTCCTTCCAGCTCCCAATAGCCCCCACATCCCTTTGAAGTAAATAACTTGTTATATAGCTTCCAGTATGTCATTCCTCACTTTGAACAAATGTATTTTAGCTTTTAATGTTGAACTACTTTTGAATCCTAATATAGGAGCAAATGTCCTTTAAAATGATCTATTAGAGACAAACATGTGCGTTCAAATGAACAATTTGGACCCATTTATTTCAAATTTTGTTGTCAGAGACCTCCCAAAACTCTACAGAAATGGGTTGGGTTTGCTCACGGAGTGTAATATGGAGACACTTTGAAAAAGCATTTCCAAGGCCACGTTTGGTTCCCAGACCACTGCATTGGTGTAACCGAGTGGCAGATTCGAGGCAAATGACCGAAAGAACCGGCTTTAAGAAGGGCTTGGGTGGACAGATGGTCGAGGCAGACAGTAAGAGTGTGACGATGATGACATTTAGAGACAAACGCTGAATGTTTTTTAAGTTGTCTTTTTTGCTGTTGTAGTTGTTTGTTAGGAGTGTGACTTTGGCGGGAAAACGCCTTGTTACCTCACCAGGTTATGCTGACATAAGGTGATTAGCCCAGGATCACTCAAGTTGTCCAAGTGGGAAATCCAATCTTCCCCTTTTCAAAAATCGCATTGCTCTCCTCGTCCCCTTCCAATATCTTCTGCTCTCCTCTTTCATCCACTCCCTCTTCCCTGACCCCCTCCTTCCCTATCGCCTTTTATCCTCTACCCACTGGAGCCACTCTACTCTCCTCCTGTACTTTCCTCCCCTTCAACCTTTAGAAAAACTGCCTATTCCACAGCTTGAAAAATGAAAAGTGCACACCACATCCCCCGAACAAGACAGTGAGAGATGATTTCCAATTAATCATGCCCTTAAACTAAAAGGAGTGCTCCTTTTATTCAATGTATTTGCATTAAATGAGCTACAAAAATGGTTTGAACACCAAAAGAGGGATACTGGGGAGCAGGAAAAGTGTGAAAACCCCAATCTACCAACCTTCCCTTCAAATCTGTTCTCGCCTTTCTCCTGGATCTGTTCCTCCCTTCACCTTCCACCCCATTTACATTCCACCCACGCCCCCATCGCAATTCCTGTTCACCGCCACACCCTTGTAATGCACGCACCCCCACCTTGTCATGGTGCTCGAGCTGGGGAGAAGCAAAGATGATGCCCCCTTTAATCTCTGCTTCTGTGCATTCCAATAATGCCTTCCTCAAAACTGCCCACTCCAGAAGGCTGCTCTCTTCTTGTTTGAGATCTGTCTGCCGCTTTCGACACAGTTGACCATGCTATTCTTCTCTCATCTCTTAACCATGCTATTCTTCTCTCATCTCTTGCCTATTGTTACGCCACTTACATGGTTGGGCCGGCCACGGCACATTCTGCATCCTCCTAATTGGAGGGTATACCTGTTACGCTCACCTGGACCCCACAGGGGTGTGGATCGGACCCGGACAGCTGCGGTCTCTGTCAACGTGATGCGTAGTGCAGAGATGACTGTCTGGACTGGCCCGCCTAGTCTTGTCTGCTGGACCAGAAGAAGTATTTTCCTGCAAGTGGATACAGGGATTAGCCACCTGTGGGTTTTAGTGATGGCCTCCCAACTGTTCTCACTCTCCCCCACTAATCACCTCCGATATCCCCTTAGTAACCTCACCTTATGTTTGTAAAAGATGAGCTCTCCATCCTGCGTGTCTTGCAGGGGTGCGTAGATACCAGTTACTTCACTGGTTTGAAGGCGTTGGGAGAGTTCCGGTAAGCATTGACTCTGAAGTCCCAGAAGGGATTGGTAAGTATCAAGTTCAAAGAGTTCAATGTGCCCGATGTTCACTCTTGTCCCCTTCCTTCCTTAAGTTGCAACTGAGTTCGTGAGAAGAAGGTCTCATAGCTGCTGCTGGCGTTAAGGTAAGAGTCAGTGTTACCCAACGCAGTTCGGTAACTATTGCATGCGTTAACGTGTTGTTTTTCTCCCTCTTTACAGATGCGGCATATGAAGATATGGAGAATAATACCGCCGGTGGTAAATCAGGTGAGTCTATGGTGGTAAGAGGTATTTGTTGATTCCCTTGGCTCACCTTGTTATTCTTGTGACCCTAGGTGCCGGAGTATGGCGTAGAAATGATGGAGACAGTGCCAGATCGAAAGATGCTGTGAGAACTGGTGAGTATGGCGCCGTGCTGGAGCTGGCGAAGCGACGCGTGCAGGACTGATGTACTTTCCAGGTCGGGAGATGAAATGGATCCGGAATCAGGTGAGGAATTTGAAATAAGTTCGTTTTCTAACCTTGTCCTTTGCTTCCTCTTTATTCTAGGAGCTCCGGATTCGAGGCGGGCGTGGCAGAAGACTGGATGCTGGCTGCAGGCACACGGGCGTGGCAGAAGACTGGATGCTGTCTGCAGGCATGGTGAGAGTCACGCTGCTGGATGCAGAATAACACAAAGCATGTGCTGCTGTTCGGGCGTGGTTTAAATAGCCTCCAAAATAGTCCCAGGAAAGAAGTTCCCCAGGATCACACCCAAGTAAAAAATAGTCCCTGTAGTAAAATAGTCCCATCCAGGCCTCACGTTGGCTTGGATTTATTTGCATATAACAGAAAGGACTGATTTGGGTATTCCAACTGTGGGTTGCCCAAAAGCTAGTCACACTAGAAACTCACAGTTTGTATTCAAAGGAATAGGGATGGATACATCTCCTTTGCTAAGCTCATAATTGCAAGTAGGTACTCTTCATCGTGTTTAAAAGACACAAAAAGCCGGTCCCGACTCTATGTGTGTCTGCCATTATTGGTAGAAATATCTCAAATGTTTAATATGCTTTCTCTGTTAGGTAGGTGCAGAACTGTATATTAAAAGGCTGGAGAAGTTGTATTAGATTAGGTTCCTCTTCTGCATCTAAGCAGTGAAGAAATGTATAGGTTCCTTGACAATTATGAGGACCCTAGGGAGGGGAGAAGCCCGTCTGTACTAATTACTAAAGCACTAGGTCAGGTCTCCCTATAGCTGACCGGTTTCTGTGGTAAATCAGTAGTTGCACCACATTCATCAGGGCTTGTGGAGGTGCTCAATTGGATTCCTCCTAATTATGATGGGCAGCTTGGTCTGCATAATTCATGGTTCTCTCCCTGTAAGGGTGACAGGAGGGAGTGGGGAAGAGAGAAGAGGGGGGGCAGGTTAAAAATATATAAACCTAACCTCCTGGTAGATCTGTTGCATAAAAACATTCATGGGCATGACTGCACATCTAAGATATAAAAGGAAGGGTGCTTACCCTGTCCGCGTGGAAATGAATTCTGTACACGGGTGGGTGAGGCGACCTGGGACCTAGGAGCCAAAGTAATTATTAGTACTAGGTTAGAGTATATGCTAACAAATATGAGCAAACAGTGTGGGTTAACACTGTGTATGTTATTTTAAACATTTAAATAACCAATAATTGCCTCAATGGTGGGTGTATGTGGCCTCACAGCGGCGTGCCACATCCCTTTCTCAATGTTCACGTATAGCCCCCGCGGCCTGTGCCGTGTGCTTATGTCAAAGCGGACGGCTGCTGGTAGGGAGCGGCTTACCTGCATGCTTTCGTCTCTGTAGAGGTCTGGCGGTCTGCGCGCGGAGTGTTCTCTACGCCGCTGACCGCCAGGTCTCTTTTTGTTGACTGTTGTCGTGATGCCGCCATGTGGTGCACGCGCGGGGTCCTGGGACAATGGCTGCCCGCGTGTGTCTACGGGCGGCCATTTTGGAGTCAGGCTATCTGGGCCGTGTATGAAATGCCGGGTTGTGCTGGGGGTTATAAGATTATTGTGACACTGCTGCCTCAAAATGCCTAAGATTCTTGGGAATACCAGTCAGTAAGTAGTAAGTAATAAAGCACTCATTGTATTCTGCATACGACTGAAGCTATTGCATAGTGTCTCGTGTTCTTAACGGGGTGAGTAGATGTTATCTCGCTAATTCCGTGCTGTGTCTGGTGGGTGGTGAAGTGTTACCCAAGCACAGCCACCGGTTCGACATACTCGTGCCCATGCCCCACAGTTCATTTAACACCCCTTTTAATGGGCTACACCATTTTTCACATGGTTGCGAGGGTTTGCCAGCTGGTTGGTTCGTTTAATGCGTTTTTGTCTGTCTTCAAGCGGAAAATCCAAAGTTGTTCTCTTTTATAGAGTAGATCGTGGATATTCCCCCCTCTTATGGGTGTAACCATTTTCTCAATGATTGACCAGGTGAAATCTGCTGGGTTATGTTGCTGTTCAATAAAGTGTTCCACCATCGGTGCAGTTGTTTTCTTTGTATGCATGCAGGAGCGGTGCTCAGTAAGTCGTGTTCTGACTAGTCTTGTTGTCATTCCTACATATCGTTTGGCACATGGACATGTTATGATATAAATCACATTACAGCTGTTGCAGTTCGTGAGAGTCTTTTGCGTCCATGGAAAGTGCCAGCCAATCTCAATGCTGGTCGATCTTTTGGTGCTCGAACATGCACTACAATCTTATAACCCCCAGCACAACCCGGCATTTCATACATGGCCCAGATAGCCTGACTCCAAAATGGCCGCCCGTAGACACACGCGGGCGGCCATTGTCCCTGGACCCTGCGCGTGCACCACACGGCGGCGTCACGACAACAGTAAACAAAAAGAGACCTGGCGGTCAGCGGCGTAGAGAACACTCCGCGCGCAGACCGCCAGACCTCTACAGAGATGAAAGCGAGCAGGTAAGCCGCTCCCTACCACCAGCAGTCGTCCGCTTTGACATAAGCACACGGCACAGGCCGCGGGGGCTATACGTGAACATTGAGAAAGGGATGTGGCACGCCGCTGTGAGGCCACATACACCCACCATTGAGGCAATTATTGGTTATTTAAATGTTTAAAATAACATACACAGTGTTAACCCACACTGTTTGCTCATATTTGTTAGCATATACTCTAACCTAGTACTAATAATTACTTTGGCTCCTAGGTCCCAGGTCGCCTCACCCACCCGTGTACAGAATTAATTTCAACGCGGACAGGGTAAGCACCCTTCCTTTTATATCTTAGATGTGCAGTCATGCCCATGAATGTTTTTATGCAACAGATCTACCAGGAGGTTAAGTTTATATCTTTTTAACCTGCCCCCCTCTTCTCTCTTCCCCACTCCCTCCTGTCACCCTTACAGGGAGAGGACCATGAATTATGCAGACCAAGCTGCCCATCATAATTAGGAGGAATCCAATCGAGCACCTCCACAAGCCCTGATGAATGTGGTGCAACTACTGATTTACCACAGAAACCGGTCGGCTATAGGGAGACCTGACCTAGTGCTTTAGTAATTAGTACAGGCGGGCTTCTCCCCTCCCTAGGATCCTCATAATTGTCAAGGAACCTATACATTTCTTCACTGCTTAGATGCAGAAGATGAACCTACTGGAGAATCTAATACAACTTCTCCAGCCTTTTAATATACAGTTCTGCACCTACCTAACGGAGAAAGCATATTAAAAATTTGAGATATTTCTACCAATAATGGCAGACACACATAGAGTCGGGACCGGCTTTTTGTGTCTTTTAAACACGATGAAGAGTACCTACTTGCAATTATGAGCTTAGCAAGAGAGATGTATCCATCCCTATTCATTTGAATAAAAACTGTGAGTTTCTAGTGTGACTTGGATTTATTTGCAGCATTGTCTGCATGAGGTAAGTAACGTCTATGAGCCTGGCGCCTATGGCGCCAGGACTGATTTTTATTATGAGCCTGGTGCCTACGCGCCAGGACTGAACCCAGACAGCCCCTAGCTGGGGCTGCTGGGGTTTTTGTAAATGTCTGGATGCCTGCTCCCGGGGCTGATGGGCTTGATCCGGATGCCCGGGGGTAGGCATCATGACAGCACTCCCCCCCCAAGGCCCCTTCTAAAGTTGTTCTTCCCCTTGGCCCTGGTTTGTCTGGAAAGTTCCGATGGAATTTCTTCACCAACCGAGGTGCATGAACGTGGTCACTAGGCTCCCATGACCTTTCCTGTGGTCCGTAACCTTTCCAGTCGATTAAATAAAAAAGTCTTGATTTAACCAACTTAGAGTCCAGGATATTC
Source organism: Ambystoma mexicanum (assembly GCF_040938575.1). NCBI lineage: Eukaryota > Metazoa > Chordata > Amphibia > Caudata > Ambystomatidae > Ambystoma > Ambystoma mexicanum. Next base: position 1,223,149,984 of record NC_090925.1, read on the forward strand.
TTTACCTCGAATTCAGGTTCTCCATTTATTAGGATGGGGTCAGGTGGTTTGGCAAGTCTTGTCCCGGGTTGAACTGGTTTCAGAAGTGAAACATGAAAGACAGGATGGATCCGCATATTAGAGGGTAATTCCAACTTGACGGCCACCGGGTTGATAATGGCCTTAATAGTGTAAGGTCCCAAATACCTAGGATTAAATGTCTGAGTTCCTTTTAGAGGTATGTGTTTTGTAGCCAGCCAAACTTGATTCCCAATCTGATATCGTGGAGCATTGCTTCTATGTTGATAAGCATTTTTCTTATATTTCTCTTTTGCTTGTTTCAAATGTTCTGTTGCCTCCTTAAAGGCTTGTGTAAATGTAGAGTGTAAATGACTACCTGCAGGCATTTCTAAGTGCTGAGGCGAATCGAGTTCTGAGGTTCGAGGGTGATGTCCGTATATGGTATAGAAGGGGCTTTTATTGTATGCATATTTGGAAATCCATAAAATATCCTTCCAATTGCTTTCGGTCTGGTGCAGCATGCAACGTAGGTACTGTTCAAGGGTCTGGTTGGTCCTCTCCATCTGACCATCGGTCTGGGGATGGTGACTGGTTGATAACCTCACGTCGATTTGCGCCAATTGACAACATTTCTTCCAAAATTGTGAAATGAATTGACTGCCTCGGTCAGAGACCAATACGGAAGGAAATCTGTGTATTCGAACAATGTTTTCGAGGAGCTCCTTGGCCAAAATTGAAGCAGAAGGTAATCCTTTTAAAGGAATAAAGTGGGCCATCTTGGAAAAAAGATCCACAATAACTAGGATGGTGGTAAATCCATTACGTGGAGGTAGATCTGTAATAAAGTCTAAAGACAAGGTGTGCCATGGTGTAGGTGGAATATCCAAAGGTTGTAAAAGGCCAGCAGGTTTTTTCTTCTGGCTTTTGTTTTGGGCGCAAATGCCACAAGACATCACAAATGACTTTACGTCTTTTCGCCAAGTGGGCCACCAGAACTGTCTCTTAATTTTTGCTTCAGTTTTTGCGATAACTGGGTGCCCTTCCATCAGGGTGTCATGGTAATTGGAGATGACTAGTTCTTGTATTTCCTTGTGTGGTAGAAATAGTCGTCCTTGATAGTAAGGTAGGTCATTGACGACTGAGTAGTCCGGCCTTTCTTTACCCAGTCCTGCAGGGTTGCTGGATCAAAGAGTTGTTGGATTTTTGAATAAATATCTTCTAGTGTCTGTAGAGTAGATATGCCAAGAATTCTTTGCTCAGGAATTATTGGCACCGGTTCCGGGTTTGCATATGCTTCTCCCATCCCTATTCGGGATAAGGCATCTGCTTTGCCATTTTTGCGGCCTGGTCGATAAGTGATCACGAAATCGAATTTGGCAAAGAACAATGCCCATCGGAGTTGTCGCGATGATTGGGCTTTGGCTGTTTTTAAATACTGCAGGTTCCGGTGATCAGTGATTACGGTAATGGTATGCCTGGCACCAAGAAGGTAGTGCCGCCAAGCCGCTAATAGCTCTTTATCGGTAATCGCATAGTTTATCTCAGGTGCTGAGAACTTTCTGGACCAAAACACTACTGGGTGAAGTTGACCGGTTTCAGGATCCTTCTGGGACAGGACAGCTCCCATGGCTAAACTGGATGCATCAGTTTCTACTATGTATGGAAGCTCAGGGCGTGGATGCTTTAAGACAGGTGCTGATGTGAATTTCGCTTTCAGCTCTTGGAAGGCCTTTTCAGCCTCTTCGGTCCACAAGAAGCGTTTGTTTTTTCGCAAAAGTGCTATGATGGGGTGTACAACATGGGAGAAGTCCGGAATGAATCTGCGGTAGAAATTAGCAAATCCAAGCATGCTTTGTACCCCTTTGACTGAACTGGGTGATGGCCACTTGAGACTTGCGTCCACCTTTTGAGAGTCCATTCGGACTTCCTTTGGAGTCAGGATAAATCCAAGAAATTCAACTTCCGTAGCATGAAAAACACATTTTTCCAATTTTGCATATAACTTGTGCTGGTGTAGTTTCTCAAGGACTGCACACACGTGCTTAACATGGTCTGATTCTGAGGAGGATTACACTAGAATATCATCTATGTATACGACGACACAGACGTCAATGAGTTCACGAAGGACATCGTTCATAAAATACTGGAAGGCTGCTGGTGCATTGCACAACCCGAAGGGCATCACCTGATATTCGAATAATCCGTACTTGGTGCGAAAGGCAGTCTTCCATTCGTCGCCTTTCTTCACACGTACCAGATGATATGCCCCTCGGAGATCTAACTTAGTGTAGATACAAGCATCCTTTACTTGGTCTAGTAATTCGGGGATCAGAGGCAATGTGTATCGGTTTTTTACCATAATCTGATTTAATGCGCGGTAATCTATGCACGTTCTAAGGTCACCTTCCTTTTTTGGCACGAAGAATAAAGCTGAGGATGCAGGAGACTTGGAAGGACGAATAAAGCCATTAGCAAGGTATTGGTCCAAGTATTGCCGTAGGTGAAGATTTTCAGGTTCCGTGAGGGCGTAGATTCTACTGCATGGGGGTTGTGCACCGGGTAGGAGGTCGATTTGACAATCGTATGATCTGTGAGGAGGTAATGTATTGGCCTGTTCTTTTTGAAAAACATCCTGAAATTCTTGGTATTCCTGAGGTAACTGCACGATTGGGTTAACGACTGTAGCCAGGCCTTTGTTCAAAGTTTTCTCTGGGTAACAAGTGTGTGCACAATCCGGGAAGGTTATTCTCTTCTCTCGCCATTCTATACAAGGATTATGTGTTTCCAAACATGGCATCCCCAGTATTATCTGGAACTGTGGGGCTTTGATTAGATGAAACACAATAGTCTCTCGATGCCCATCTTGACTCAACAGTGTCATCTCTGTAGTGGAATGAGTTACAGGCCCCGAGGCAATCTCAGTTCCATCAACTGTGGTGATGACATCCGAAGTGGTCTTTTTGCAAAGAGGTAGATTCATCCTTGACACCAATTCGTGGTCCATATAGTTTCCTACGGCCCCGCTATCTATGTATGACCTTACTGCGTGCATACGTGATGGCTGCCTGGGATCAAGTAGGACCATTGGGATGATCAGATGCAAGGTCTGAGTGTCCTTCTTTAAGCTCGGCAAGCGGACTTCTACGCTTGTCGGGCGTGGTCGTTTCCCGAATCAGGCTCTATGTGGCTTTTATCAGCAACTCCTACCACCTTCTTGGGTGGTTTTGTAGGGCAATCCCGTAGAAAATGTCCTGAGGTTCCACAGTACAGACACAACTGCATCTGTCGTCTTCTTTCTCTTTCCTTTTGAGTTAAGGGTCCTTTAACCCCCCCGATCTGCATAGGTTCAGATGCATCTGTTCCTTTGGGGGCAACGTTGGGTTTAACCAATACCCGATTCTCGAACTTAGCTCGATCAGTCTTTCAGTTCTGAAGTCGGTGGTCTAGCTGGACCACTAAGTCTATAAATTCTGTGCAATCCAGAGGTGGGTTCACAACTTGAGCCAAGACATCTTTGAGTTCTCCCCGAAGTCCACGATGAAATAATGTAATTCGTTTTTCCTCCGGCCACCCGGTTTCCACCACCAACCTATTGAAGGTTGCAATATAGGTTAGCAGATCCTGGTTACCCTGTCGTAAGGATAAAAGTTTGTTGTCCATGGCTTCACCCTGTGAGTGTCTGGCGAATAGTTTTTCCATGCTCCTTTGAAAACCCTGAAAATCCCGGAGAAGAGGATCATCCTCGTTGACTAACGGAATGGACCAATCCGCTGCGCTGCCACTAAGATATGACAATACAAAGGCTACTTTGGCTTGGTCATTTGGAAAGGCTCCTGGTCTGCATAAAAAGTGCAAGCGGCATTGGTTCATAAACACGGCAAACCCTTTGGGGTCCCCAGCAAAGCGTTCGGGTGGAGCTAACGGAATATTTCCTGGTAAAACCACTTGCACAGGATTGCTTGATGAAACGGGGGTTGGGTTTCCCCCATATCCAGGTAGGGGCGTTTGCCTAGCTTGGTTTTGCAGTAGTTGCCTAGCCAGATCATCAGTGCGCTCCTTTGAGACAATCAGTTCTCTCCTGAGGGCGTTAGTCTCTTGGCGAGCGGCATGTACTTCTGCCCTAAATTCCCCCAATTATTGGGCCAGTTGGACGGTTTCCGAGGTTTCCATAACACCCGGGTGGGTATTTTTAGAAAGGCTTTGTTTTCTGTTACGCTCATCTGGACGCCACAGGGGTGTCGATCGGACCCGGACAGCTGCGGTCTCTGTCAACGTGATGCGTAGTGCAGAGATGACTGTCTGGACTGGCCCACCTAGTCTTGTGTGCTGGACCCGAAGAAGTATTTTCCTGCAAGTGGAGACAGGGATTAGCCACCTGTGGGTTTCAGTGATGGCCTCCCAACTGTTCTCGCTCTCCCCCACTAATCACCTCCGATATCCCCTTAGTAACCTCACCTTATGTTTGTAAAAGATGAGCTCTCCATCCTGCGTGTCTTGCAGGGGTGCGTAGATACCAGTTACTTCACTGGTTTGAAGGCGTTGGGAGAGTTCCGGTAAGCATTGACTCTGAAGTCCCAGGCGGGATTGGTAAGTATCAAGTTCAAAGAGTTCAATGTGCCGATGTTCACTCTTGTCCCCTTCCTTCCTTAAGTTGCAACTGAGTTCGTGAGAAGAAGGTCTCGTAGCTGCTGCTGGCGTTCAGGTAAGAGTCTGCGTTACCCAACGCTGTCTGGTAACTATTGCATGCGTTAACGTGTTGTTTTTCTCCCTCTTTACAGATGCGGCATATGAAGATATGGAGAATAATACCGCCGGTGGTAAATCAGGTAAGTCTATGGTGGTAAGAGGTATTTGTTGATTCCCTTGGCTCACCTTGTTATTCTTGTGACCCTAGGTGATGGAGTACGGCGAAGAAATGATGGAGACAGTGCCAGATCGAAAGATGCTGTGAGAACTGGTGAGTATGGCGCCGTGCTGGAGCTGGCGAAGCGACGCGTGCAGGACTGATGTACTTTCCAGGTCGGGAGATGAAATGGATCCGGAATCAGGTGAGGAATTTGAAATAAGTTTGTTTTCTAACCTTGTCCTTTTCTTCCTCTTTATTCTAGGAGCTCCGGATTCGAGGCGGGCGTGGCAGAAGACTGGATGCTGGCTGCAGGCAAGGTAAGAGTCACGCTGCTGGATGCAGAATAACACGAAGCATGTGCTGCTGTTCGGGCGTGGTTTAAATACCCCCCAAAATAGTCCCAGGAAAGAAGTTCCCCAGGACCACACCCGAGTAAAAAATAGTCCCTGTAGTAAAATAGTCCCATCCAAGCCTCACGTTGGCTTGGATTTATTTGCAGCATGGTCTGCATGAGGTAATTAATGTCTATGAGCCTGGCGCCTATGGCGCCAGGACTGATTTTTATTATGAGCCTGGTGCCTACGGCGCCAGGACTGAACCCAGACAGCCCCTAGCTGGGGCTGCTGAGGTTTTTGTAAATGTCTGGATGCCTGCTCCCGGGGCTGATAGGCTTGATCCGGATGCCGGGGGGTAGGCATCATGACAATACCCCCGATGCTGCCTTGCTCGCACGCTCTTGCCCCGAGTTGGTCTCCTGGATTTGGCCATGTACGGGGAGCCCTACATGTGCGGAGGTCCGCGTTCGTCTTTCTGCGCATGCGCTGTCCTCCGTGCTCTGCGGCACCACCCACTTGTGTTGCAAACCTCGTTTTGGTCCCAGACCTATATCCTGCCATCACAGAGGCTTTCAAACTGCATCTCAACGCAGTTTGTTACCAAGCTGTGTCCTCGCCCGGTTCTTGTTGTCTTCAGGGAAATTAAACCTCCTGGTTCCTCTTGTCCCTTGCCTTCCTCGCCCTAGGCCCTCTTGCCTTTTCCCTCCAAGGGTTCCCTTGCCCAGTCTTGTCCCAGGCGGGTACTTCCCTGCCTGCCTGTCAGCCTCGCTTTTTCTGTTTTGTTATTCTGTCCTATCTTGATCTCGGGGTACCTCTCTTGCTCCTCTGGCTGCCTGGATTACCCGTTTTTCTAATTCTTACCTTCCATGGCTTCATTGGGTCTTGCCTGCCTCTGCCTTGTGCCTCGCCCGGTAACCAATGTCCTGGGAGCCAGACCTGCTGTAGCCCAGTGAAGATTCAGCTACTCCATCGCATTGGACATCCTGCTTGGCCTTCCCCATTAGGTCTTGCACTGTTCCGACGCCACACAGATTGGGGAAGTGTGGTCCTTGGCGTTGGGAGCTGTGCCAGGTTCTATCTGTCTCTACTATGGGGATTTTGGGTTGGCTCCCCTTATGACACGTTCTTCTCGTCAGCACCACTTGACAGACTGGCTACCTCTCCACAGCAGCCTTCTGAAAGACCAGGTACAACACTGATGTTGGTTTTCAAGACTTTAAGCCTCATTACAAGTATGGCGCTGTGGTAAAAAACAGTGGGAAAATAGAGGTAGCTCCAATACCACCACATTGTCACACCTGCTACCAGGTGTTTGTTGGTGAGGTTGAGGAAAAATCTCCAGCAAAATGCTGGAGGTAATTTTGACGCCTTACTGCCACAAATGGACAAAATCATAGGAATTACCATTGACGGTAATTCCATTGAAATCTCCATAAATGGGGACTAACACTGCCATCCCACCACTTATGATCTGACAGTAATTCCGCCAGACCAAGTGGCAGTAACAGTAAATTCGCAGTATTCTGGCATATTTACCACCTTCATACCGTCAAACCTGTAATGTGGCCCTCTGTCCTTAACTGGTTCCACTCTTACCTCTCAGGCTTCACTTTCTCAGTTTCTCAGTTTCTTGGGCTGGTCACTTCTCTTCTGCCATGCCTCTTTCTCACAGTGTCCCCAAGGCTTAGTCCTTGGTCCTCTTCTCTTTTCTCTCTCTATAGCTCTCAGTTTGTATATCCCTTCTTTTGGTTTATCCTAACACTTATATGGTGATCATTCTTAAATCTTTCTATCCTTCATCTCCTTCACTGATTCTATTAATTCTTCCTTGTCTGCCTGTCTTCTTGCAGTACAGGCATGGCCGTCTTCCCACACCCTCCACCTCAGAGGTTCTTTCTTCCCCCTCCACTCTCTCCTCTTTCTATTTCTTTGCCCCTCACTAGCCTGTCTATTTGTATCTCTGCCCATAACCAGGGCATCATTCTCCGACGCCTCACTTTCCTTCTCTTCTCACATCTCTTTATCTCCTGCTCCTTTCTCTGCCAATTGTTCAATATCCAGAAAGCCTTTCGGCTCCTTACCTTCTCTGCTTCCAAGATCCTTATTTCTTCTCTTGTTTTCTCTAGTCTATTTTATTGCTCTTCGCTTCGGTCTGCTTTCCTCTGATCTCGCTCCTCTTCCTTCTGTTTATCATTCTTTTGTTTGTGTTCGATGTTCCCTGATTCTATTTCTTCTGCTTTGCACTATGGCTGACGTTGGAAGCACGTCTCCTCTTCAATTTCCTTTGTATTGTTTTTAAATGCCTCAATGGCCTTGCCCATCCTTATCTATCTTCCCTGATCTCTTTGTATTCCCCATCACGCTCCCTTCCCTCGCAATCCCTCTCTTTCTATTAGATGTTCCCCATCCCCTGCGCCTTATCTCGCTTATGTTCCTTCCTCCTACTTGTGCCCAAACCCTGGAACTCCCTCCCCTCTTTTTGGCGTTCTACATCTTCCTTTCCCCTCTCTAAAACCTCCCCTAAAGCTCATCTTCCATCTATCTTCGTCTTCGTCTCGGGAGGATAGCTCAGGGGCAGCGTGCTCGCCTTGGAAGCAAGACTACGCAGAGCAACACAGGTTCGATCCCCGGGTCTGCGCTTAGAATCCTCTGGGTATTAAGCGCGTTATAAATAACCTATCATATCATAACTGATCTGTTGCTTTGATTGTCAGCCATCTCCTTAACCATTGTACCATTATTTGTTTCTTTGTGAAATGCTGAGGCGTCAAGCGCCATATATATAATACAAAATACTCACAAAATACACATGCGAGAGAGTGCAAGGATATAGGAGAGAGAGGCAGGGTGCAAGAGCAACTGAAAATGTAATCAGGATCCAGAGGACAACCCAGATGAAGGGCGGCTGCTTCTTTGCATGTGGAATAAGAATGGTCACTATTGCTATTCCTAGAGTAGTATTAGTCTAGTTATCCACGGTGACTATTCACACTGCCAACTGAATCACTTCCAAGGACTCCCAAGTGTGGCTGATAAAAGTACAGTGAGAATATACGATTTGCCCAAGTGTACTCTCCTTGGTTAAATTGTGAACGCAGGATTTGAGGAGCCTCGTCTGAAATCTAGGTACATAGCTTTCCAGCTCCAAGTGGTACAAGTATTTGTTAATTCAGTTGTATGGAGATCACTTCAGAAGTACATATGTCACATTATAACCCAACCCGACAATATATAAATCATTGTAGAAACACGTTGAGCAAAAGGAGTACAATTGTAGCTGTATTTTCCCCATGCTCACTGGAAGCCTCCCAGCTCCAGCATGCAAAGTCATGTACACGTACAAACACATCTCCTACAGACACAAAATAAAATGTGATGGCAAGGTCATTGTTTCACACAGCTTGTACCCCCCATTATTTCTATTCACTCAATAATAACACTTCAACTGCCATAGGTAATCGTCACTTACTTCCTGTTCCCACCGCTAATTGCTTCCTGGTGTAAATGGACTGCTGAAGAACTTGCTAAAGATATCATTGCGACCTCTGACCTCGCTGGGCTGCCCTGTGCATTCCTGGCTGTTTGAGGTGACAGAGTCAGGGCCGGGGTTGGTAGGGGGAGGGGGACTGTTGGCATTTGCTTCTTGGCTTCCTGCTACATATGCCTCTGGACTCGGTGTAACTCCCAAGGTGTAACTCCCGTGTCATCACATGGGGTTAGTCTGCCACTGACTGTGGCACATGTACCTGACGCAGATGTGTCATGTACACTAATGAGAGGTGTAATTTTGTTTAATTGTCAAAATGTGTTGTTTTATTAAACCTTTGCAAACATATATAACCAATCACAATCTGCACTGACATAAAAAAGAAATACACAATAGATACCACAAATGTAGTCTCACTCAATGATCGATATCCATTGAAGATTGAGATAAGTCCATTGACATGACTTTACAGAAGAATCGCAGCCATTGAATAAGATCACAAGCACATAAAAAAGACCCGAAAAGGCGCCGCAGTACTCGGTCTTCAGCCCTCACTGCAACACTTGCATTACATTGCTTAAGAACCACTAAACCTCCTGATGGACCCTCCAATCTTAAAGACGGGAAAACACGTGTCTGGTACAATTATGTTTGAAGACTATTGAATCATTTTCAATGTTTCTTTGGGGCAACTTGAGTATATCTGTAAAGTCGCCACGTTCTCATATTGGAAGCGCTTCAACCATTCAGCCCCCAAAACTCCTGAGCAAATGATCTTAAACTGGCAATAAGGGATAAGGGAAAGCAGCCTCTTTCCTGTATTCAGTCTAGTCTCTCCTTTTCCCGCTCTCCCCCACAATAACCTCTGGGCATTGTCTGATTGCTAGCATTGTACAAACATGTACGAATACATTATTATTCGGACTATTGCAATGTAACTTCTGCTTTACAGTGTATGATGGATGTCTCACACGTGTTTAACTACTCACGGGTTACTCCCACTATCATTGCACGTATGTCACAAAGCATCACCTGCCACAGTTATCACTTGTGTACATGTGTACTCAAAACCACAGCCCTGACAAGGACCCAACAGGTCGAAACACGTGTCGGCTGACCACATGAGACCACATGTCTAGTTTATAACAATAAATCCAAGTGGTTTGCACAACCTCAATTGCGTAGATATTTATCCTTCCTAAAAATAAAAAAAAAGCGCAAAGTATGCGGGACTCTACCTTTACTATATTCAGTCTGGTTTACACACATTTCTTTATAAATGACATGTACACTTATGAGAGGTGTACTGGTTAGCTTCGAGGCCTGTTCATTGCCCGTCCATGCAGGACTGGGGGAGACTGATCTGTAACCCACTTCCCCATTGCCTTGTCCCATTGTGGCCTGTGCCCCGGGCCACCAGACTGGTAGGATACATAGAGGAGGCGGCTTCTGTTTGGCATGGGCAGGAGAACACGGCATTTGTGCCTGGAGACGCCTGCTCTGGGAGTGGAGATGCACCAGGGCCTTTTGGGCGGGCCCCAAGCAGCCCCCGCTCCAGGGACTGTTGCCTAGAAGGACTGCGAGAGAAGCAGAGCTTTCTGCGGGGTGTCCAGCTCAGCTGGCCAGCAAAGAGCTATTGGGCTGAGGGCTAGCCCACTGCGGGCATGCTCCCTGCCCAGGCGAGCAGCTAGGGGCACATCTCAGTCAGTAATGTTGGGGAGGTGTGGGTCTGAGTGTTTCCCAACAAGCTATGCGCACTACCCAGCTAAAAAAGGGGAGTGTGGCGAGTTGGCAACTATCACTTTATTATGTCATTTCATAGAAACAGATCCGTCATCCTACACCCATGAGTCTAACGTTGCAGTGTCCGTTTGTTCACCTCGTCTATGAGGAGACGGGTCTCAAAATGGCTGACTAGGAGTCACACTATGCGCATGATCAGTATTGTTCCACATCACAGTCTGTTAAATCAATGAGTGGGACTCGTGTAGTGCAGATCTAAAGCAATCACTTCCAGGAAACAGATAAGGAAACTAAAGCACAGTGATGTAAAGTGATTGGGCCAGGATCGCATATTCGAAGTGGGGAAGCTGTGATTGCAGGTCAGCTTTCCTGGTCCTATAATTTGTAATCCAGGAAGTAGGCTATAGGGTAACTACGGATATGGTGTTCCAGCACCAGGTGGTGCTAATGGAATTACAGCATCTTTTGCCGTGCTGCCATGCTGACAGTTTTGAGGTTAAGTGCAGAAAAAAACATCCAGCACTTGGCTGGAGGTATTTTCTCTACTTTACCTCCAAATACTGGCATAATTACTCCAGGTGGATATGAGATGGCATTTATAACGCGCCTATACACAAGTGTTTCAAGGCGCGACGAGGCAAGGGAGGGGAAACAGAGGGAAGACAGAGACAGCGATCCTACTAGGCCAGGTGACATTGAGATCAGGCCAGGTGACATTGAGATTGCGCAAGTACAGGGTAAGGGGAAAGAGGAAAAGTGCGGGGTGGGAGGGGGGAGGGGACAGTGCAGTACCTATGATAACAGTAAAATAAATATAGACAATACATATTAAATAAAAGTGTGGCCAGCTGGTGGCAAGTGAAGGGTAAGTGCAGACATCAGAAGTCAAGTGCTAGTAGGGGCTGAGGGGATACAGAAACAGTCCACGAGTGCAAGGGTTGCCAGGGGGGCAGTGCGGAGTCCAGCTGGCGAGGAGGAGACCTAGGCCCGAGATCAGAGGGGAACCAGAGGTGACCAGTGCATTATCAGACGGGAGATCAGCAGGGGAGAGGAGGAGAGAAAGCAGAAGCAAAGAGAAAGGTTTTGAGGTGCTTCTGGAACTGGAGATGGTTCTTCTCAAGTTTCAGAGAGGCAGGGAGGCTGTTCCAGAGGGAGGCCCCAGCAGAAGAAAAAGATGGGTGGAATTGCCACCTATGGTCATTCTTCAAAGTCCCCAATGTAGTCCCATGAATGGGGATTTACTCCATGTTACCAGCACCCATAATCCGGCCAACCTACCACCGATGCAAGTGGCAGGAACTGGAAACGAGCAGAGCAGTATTTCTGTGGGAAATGTTGCCGTGCTCAAAGTGCAACGCTTTCCGTGTGCATGTGTTTGGATGTGGTCAACGCATCGGACTTGCAATGCACCATACGTCATGGTGCATCGACCAGAAAGGCAGCAAGTATAATCCCCCCTGAAAGGGCAAAAGCGCACAGCTGCAACACGATTTCAAGGCACACCAGCCGAGGTGCTGGATTAAAAATGTATCTGTCGGTCTCCACACGCCAACTCACGGAAGGGAAACGAGTGGGTATCTGTTAAAATTAGCTGCCTTCACTGATTTACCGCCGATCTGTCCCTACTTATCATTTAGCGATTGATTGGTGGGGCGTGTGCAGACAGCATATACCTGAGCATGCGAGACTACGATGGCAACACAGCTCAGTGGGTTGAGAGCCTGCTGCGGAGGTGTGTACGTGCGATATCTCTAAGTCGCAGAATAGACACCATGCGTGCCCTTCGCGTGTCTAAGGTGAATGAAACAAGGATCATGCCAGCCATTACTGACATGTAGACATGATCAAAAATGGGCTCTGTTGAAATGGCGGGCCACATTCTGTGAATTGATGACGTCATCTGCTGGGCCCAGTCGCCTCCACTCATGGGGAAATGTGGAAGGAAAGAACTGATCTGTTGGGTTCACACTGCCAGGCCAGCCAGGGGCATATCTTAGCCAGAAGAGAGCCATGTGGGGAAGCGGCGTGACTTGGATCGTCTAGCCACAGATTAATAGCCTGCATGGAAAATTAACTCCCAAGAAAGAACATTTTGAAAGCCAGTAATGTCTGCAAACTAACAGGCACTTTTGTCATCTAACTTCATGCTTTCATATGCACTCCTTTCTGAAGAACAGAGCGAACCAGATGGAAGTTGCCAGATGTGCTGCTGGTCTTCTGGGTGGGCTGTGAGCTCACGCCATTTCGCCATCTTGCCCAATAGTGACGTTTCCCCCAATGCACACACTGGTCTACACATAGCAGATGTGCAGAGTGCAGCAGGCCTGGGGCACTGCCTGCTGGAGTATCTTAATGCTTGACTTTGGGACAGCCTGCTGTGTATCACTCCTCTCAGCTCATCTGTGCGTCACCCACTCGCGGCAAGGCCCGTGTCCTCTATAGACGCCAATGGGATTTCCCCCATTAAAAACAATACTATTTTACCAGCCTCGGAGTGTCAATATTGTTGGAGCGAGGATAGGCCCTGGAGCGCACGTGTCGCAGCACAAAGAGACAGGCACGGGATGCTGCTAAACACGTCTTTATTTCTTCCCATCCAAATTCGTTCTGCCTTTCCCCCACCCCCTTCCTGTCACTTCCCCTCCCCACGTCAGTTCCCCTTTCCCCAATGCCCGCCTCCCGGTCCCAGGGCAACGTCAACATGGCATCCCCCCCATTTTAAGCAGTTACCAGACTCTTCACAACAGGTGCTGGTCTGGTGGAACTTTTCCTCGATCCAGCAGAGAGGCTTGTTCCGGGCTCTCTGCGGGCGTGCACTGAAGGTCGCTGGAGAATGTACACCGCCCTCAATTTCCTTCGGAGGTTCTTGATCAGAGTCTTCAGTGTCCCATTGATCCCCTTGATATGGGTCATCCGACTCGTATTCCAGGGGCGCTCGCACCCGCCCACTCAGGCGCCTCTCTCCCAAATTTGGGATCCCCTTGAAATGGGAAGAGTTCCGGGTGACTGAACCCTCTGGACCTTGGGCCTTTATCATGGAACCCTTTTTTTGCGTGATGAGTGGAGGTTCCTCTCGAAATGGAGATGTGTTTTTGTGCGTGAGAGGCTGCTTGACTGCGACCACGTCTCCCACTTCGATCTGTGGCACTTGTGCCCTCCGGCGGGTGTCTGCATATGCTTTCATGCAAGCTTTTGCGGCCTCATGCCGCTCCCACACCTCCTAGTCTAGTGCAGGTGGGTGGCTGATCTGACTGGCCTGCGGGATTCTCGTCTGAGTATTTCAACCAAACATCAGCTCCGCAGGGGTCCTCCCTGTAGTGCTATGGAGCGTTTCCCGGTAGTCTCTCATGAGCTGAATCAGCACTTGTTCGTACAGCTGTCTGGTCAACTTGGTGATCTGCAGCGCTCTTTTTAGATTGGCCATGAAGCGCTCTTTCATGCCATTTGCCTGGGGCCAGAGGGGCGTTATCTTCCGATGATGAAACCCGAGGTATTCTGCAAACTGGGCAAACTGATGCCCACTGAATGGGGGTCCATTGTCCGTCTTGAGCACCTTGGGCACTCCGTAGGCCGAGAATATGTGGTCCAGTGCAGGAATAACGTGATGAGTGATGATATACGGATATTGGGACTATTCATCCATGACTGCTAAGACGTATTTCCCTCCTTCGATGGGCCAAAGGAGTCAGCGGCCATGGCATCCCATATTCCCTGGGGGAGGTCAGACATGATCAGTGGCTCCGGGTGACGATTTGGGGTGATAAGACGGCACTTGGGACAAGCTTTCAGCGCAGCCTCCACCATGGAGTCCATGTGGAGGAACAAAACTTTCTGGCGGCGCATGCGCCTGGTAGATACCATGCCTCTGTGATTTTTGTGGGCCAACTGGATGACTTTTGTTCTCAGGGCTGCTGGGATTACTAGTTTACAGTTTTTCAGCAGGAGATGATCCTCGGATAGTGCTAGCTCGTCCTTCACTTGTATCAGGTGCTCGACGTCCTCTTGTATCACGTCCTCTGCTGCTCTCCCTCTCTCTTTTGCCCTTCGCCACAGTCCCGACTCGAGTCCTTCGCAAATGATTCGGCAGGCGAGGTCATTTTCTGTCTCTCTCACTAGTATTTCTGTGTTTACTCCCTCCGGGGTGGTCTGGTGTATGAGGTATCTGAGGTACCTGTCTGCCACGTAGGGCTCTGGTGCGCACCCTTCCCAGGGCCTCCTGGACAGAAAGTCTGCAGGGTTTTCACCTTTCCCTGGCTGATGTACTATCTTGAATGCATAGTCCTGTAGTCTCAGCCCCAACGGGCAATTATGGGTGGCATCTTTGCCTGGCGATTTCCGTACAGGGACAGCAGGGCTACGGAACGGTTTCCCGTACAGAAACAAATGAAAATGCTCACATGCCAATACGACTGCGAGCCCCTCCTTCTCTGCTTGAGAGTACACCTGCTCGGTGGTGGACAGACTCCGGCTAGCATACGCAACGATGTGTGCTTGGGAGGGGTCTCTCAGGTCCACTTGGGCTAGTATGGCTCCCAAGCCTACAGGGCTGGCATCCACGGTCAGTTCAGTCTTTCGGTTGGGGTCGTAATAGGCCATGTTTTATGCTTTTGCGACCCTCTCTCTAATGATCTCGAACGCCTTCTGACAGTCTTCCGTCCATCGAAATGCCACATCTTGATGCGTCAGATGTATCAGCGGCTCACTGACGGATGCAAAGTCCTGAATGTAGCGATTGCAGTAACTGGCCAGGCCGAGAAAAGAGTGCAGTTCTGACACATTTGTGGGGCCTGAGGTTTCGTTCAGCGCTGCCACCTTCTCCGGGTTTGGTGTCATGCCCGTCTCCGAGAATACGTGTCCGAAGAATTTCAGTGTGCTTTTGCGAAATTCACATTTGTCTCGGTGTAAAGTGAGGTTTGCATCGTTCAGGGCTTTGCACACTTTCATCAAAGTTTTGTTGTGCTTGTTTATGTCAGTGCCGAAGACAAGTATGTCGTCACTGTAGTTGAGACAGTTCGGGATATGTTTGATGACATTGTGTGCCTCGGCCTGGAATATTTCCGTGGCCGCGGACATCCCAAAGCTCAGCCTCTTATATCTGAAGAGACCTACATGAGTGAGAAACGTAGTGATGTTTCTACTTTCGGGGCTCAATACCATCCGGTGGTATCCTTTCTGTAGGTCGAGCTTGGAGAATACCTTGGCTCCATTCAGTAAGTGGATCATATCTGTGATACAGGGGCGCTGGGTGTCTCTCC
Source organism: Ambystoma mexicanum (assembly GCF_040938575.1). NCBI lineage: Eukaryota > Metazoa > Chordata > Amphibia > Caudata > Ambystomatidae > Ambystoma > Ambystoma mexicanum. The sequence continues at coordinate 1,223,165,650 of NC_090925.1, forward strand.
CGCCCGATGGCTTGATTTGGACGCCTCATGCCCACACACAGTCATATGGCTTCTGATCCCTTTGTGGGCACAGGCACTATCGGGGAGACCCAGATGGTGGGGCCTGTGGCATGTTCGATGATGTCATGTTCCAAAAGTTTGTGGAGCTCATCCTCTACCTTCTTCTGGATGTTGATGGGTATTCCCCGGGAAGGTTGGGCTACAGGGCGTATTGAGTCATCCACGTGGAGTTTGATTTGTCTGTTTTTTAGCTTGCCAATGCCTTTGAATATCCGGGGGTACAAGTTGTTGACCATTTCAACGTGGTCAATGTATTTGTGAACCTTTATGTTATACAAGATGTGAATGAGCCCCATGTCAGCAGCGGCTTTAAAGATTAGGACACAGCCGCTGTCAGTCTCGGTGGCCAGAACATGTATCAGTATTTTCATTTCACGTCCTTTGTAGCGACAATGACCATCAAATTGTCCCAGGCACTTTAGGGGTGCCTTTGCGCCATAGGCGTATGTGTCTACTGTTGCGGGGTGTAGCTTTGGCTTCTGGAGCAATTCATTGTATATCTTTTCACTGACCACGTTCACCGTGGCTCCCGTGTCAATGAGAAATTCGGTCGGTTGCTCGATAAGTTTGATGACAAGTGTAGGGCTGTGCACCGTGGCAGTGGGGTTGCCTAGGGCGTACACGTATGCTCTCTTCTTCTGGTCACTCCCAGATGAGCTGGGGTCCGAGTCTGTGGGGGATTGCTCCAATAGGTAATGCACATGGGGTCTTGACCTGCGCTCTGGTCTTGCACACATGATGTATCTTCTTCTTTCTCTTCTTTCTCTCCTTTGCTTGTCGAACCCTGAGTCGCTCTCATGGATGAGGATTTGGTTGGGTAGTCATGTCTTGGGCGCCTGTAGGCGGGATGGTGTTTGATGGCCCCATGCTTTGCACTTTGGACCTGGATGGGTTGTCTCTGGGTCGGTCCCTCCCCCTATCCCTGAATAATCTGCATACCGCTTTGAAGTGCCCTTCCTTGGCACAGGATGCACAGCGTTGTCCAGAAGAGCTCCTCTGCCTTCTTTTCTAGCCTATTCAAGTTCTCCCCTGAATTTGCACCTCCAAAACTCTCTACCTGGGAGTCTATGGCCCTCTTGACTCTCGCGAGTGCCAGGATCTCTTCCAGCGTGCAGGACTTTTGAAGTAGTTTTCTTCGGAACGCCTGCGAATCACATCCGGATATGATTTGAGATCTCAAGGCCTCGTTGTTTGAGTAATTGGCAAAGTCACCGTGTTTTAGCTTTGTGCGCTGTCGCATTACGTATGCGTCTATCATCTCACCTTTAACTTGTTTGGTGCTGTGATATAAGTGTCTTTCATAATCCACGTTGGTGTGTGGAGCGAAGTACGCGGCCAGCGCGTCTTTGAGGTCTTGGATAGAGTCTATGGAGTCAGGGGGCATTTCATCTATAATGTCGCGCGTGGCGGACCCAACCACGAGCTTCAATATGCAGAATTGCCTGGCGTCGGCAATCGGCCCTGTGGCTCCCATGTATAGGTCAAAGTCTCTAACCCACTTTGTCCATCTGGGACCCATGTTGCTGGTGTCAGTGATGTCGAACGCACCTGGCATTTGGGCAGCCAGCGTGTCTGGCAGATGGTATGGCACTGGATCTGGTATCTGAAGGCCTGGAATTGGGGGCCCATTTCCTTGAGCTTGTTCCCCTTGATTGCCCTCTTGACCCAACATTTCCTCTGTGTGTGGGTGACTTGGCTTGGGGTGTTCCTTGAGTCTTTATTGGGCCTCCTGCCAGCACTCCCTCACTCCCTGATGGCTGCCACTATGGCACGAGCACCATCAGCTGGAGGTGGTCCCTGGGTTGAGGCCCTCTGCCTCACTCTCCCCTCTTCATTGGGCCCTGGCTGAGCCTGCTTTTCCTGGGATAGGATGGCTGCCAATAGGGGCACGAGCACCATCCACAGAGTTTCTTTGGGAGGTTGGGTGGGGCACGAGTAGCACTTACTGTGTGTGGGAGCAAACACGTGCTGATCTGGAGCTTCCCCGCTCCGTGTGGCACATGTGCTGCTTCCTCAGATCACCGCTGCGGACCTTCGTTACGCTCTGAGGCTGCTCCCCTCCTTCCGCAATCACCGCCGCCGCCCAGGTTTCACTGAAGTGGGCCTGGTTATTGGTCAGGTCCCATCCTTGGGGCACCCCTCTCCCCGCTCGTGTATGATGCGAACCCTTGCTCTCTTTCACTCTCTACGAGGGCGGCCGCACATTCCAGGCCGCCCTCCTCGTCGCCAATGTTGGAGCGCGGGTAGGCCCTGGAGCGCAAGTGTCGCAGCACAGAGACAGACATGGGATGCTGCTAAACACGGCTTTATTTCTTACCATCCAACTTCGTTCTGCCTTTCCCCCATCCCCTCCCCGTCACTTCCCCTCCCCACATCAGTTCCCCTATCTCCAACGCCCCGCCTCCTGCTCCCAGGGCAACGTCAACATGACAAATATGTTGAGAGATATAGGATCTACGGGGAGGGGCTATTTTGCAACCAAGATTTCAGTATTGCTAAGTAGCCCCGTCATGGTGGGTCTGACACCTCCATGCAGAACTGGCTGGTCAGGCAAGAGCAGTTTGCATTCTCAGACTTGTAGTTACTTGCCTTCTTGCGTACTCTATATGGTGGTTCTGAAGCAGAGATATACACTGCCCCATACTATGTCCATCACTTATTTGTTTCTTGGCATGGTTGTACCCATAAAGTATGTTTTTTGCCCACAAGTTCAGAATGCAAAGAAAACCCAAATCTTGACCAGACAACTCACTTGTCTGCAGGTTTTGCATGGCATGGTGCAGACCACAATTAGACTGATGATGGGTGCAGCAGTTTACATATAGCGCCTTGCTCATGTAAGAGTCCATGCAGTGTGAGGGAAGCAGCTTCTGCTGTGTGTGTTTTTTGGAAATCTGGGAGAGCTGCACGTGACAGAATACACGAGAAGGAGGCGGGGCTAGATGTCCTATTCTATGCTCGGCCATTTTAGATGAAAGCATAGTATTTCGAGGGTTGGTTATATTATGTAATAAGGGTGCTTGCTTTTTTCATTATTTGGAACAAGCAGGCAAAATGTATTGCATACGTGGATAAAATTGCAGCTTTGCAAAAAAGTTTTTTTTTTGTTTGTCAAACACATAGCCAGGTTTGTGCATTTTTAAGGAATTCAATTGACCTCGTCTTTCACAAAGTAAACACTCATCTACTACGGGGCGCTATTGAAATGCAGGTGGCCCGTCACAGTTAACAGTTGGCACCTTTCCTTCGGAAGTGGAATGTTGCCTATGAAAGGGTCGCCACAGGGTGACTCGCCCCCATCACCCATTTCCCATTCATTGCTCTGTGCTGTGGAGTCTGCACCTGGCAATAGAGCGGTTTAGTCTCTGTACAGGCCATCTTGAATTGCCGCCAATGCTCTTTCTTTAGAAAATGTTTACTGTCAACTACACTCGAAGTATTGTTAAAACATCTCTCGTCATACATCTTTTCGTCCAAACAGCTGTTCATTGAATCCTGGTTGACGAGTGTCTATCGTGTGCTAATTCTGTCAGATGTCTCATTAGACCTATTATTGCAGAATCCAGACAAAGCTAAATTGAAAATATATTACACAGATTGGATTCTGACCCGAGCTCGATGTCTTGCTTATAAAGACGCTGATGAAATTCGATTTCCACACATAAAAATGCGTACATTACCAGCTTATTTAATTCGCTGTCCATCACACAAATATCGGAACAGTATCTTAAGATTACGGTTTAACTTATGGATCACCAGAGTTACAAGTTAAAAGGAGACTGCTGAGTAGATCGATGAATTTCTGTCGTTTTTGCACCTCGATGGACACTCGTGAATCCCTGATGCACCTCATCACGGAACGTAACGCTCTTCGATCTTTACCAGTAACTCACTTTACGAGACATTGTAATTATCTACGTCTCGCGCCCCAAGACTTGTCCTGGTCTCTAATATTGGGCTCAGGATATTTACCGTTACAGATTGCCACTGTAAACTTTTTATCAAGTTTAAATTTGGAGATCAAGTGACATCTGTCATCATTTTTGACCCCCTGCTAAAGCCAAAGAATCCGATTTATGTTTGCTTTATCATTGTTTTATTCATATTGGGGTGCATATCTACATGAGCGAACATGGGAGAAAATTGTCATTACCAGATTGTATACAGCTTATACTGAGTTCTGCTTGTTTTAAATTTCACACTGTTTGATTTTTATATGTATATTTTGTATTTGTATTTGAAAAGTTGATTTATTTCAACTAAAACAAATAAAAAATAAAATAAAAAAATAAATAAAAATAGAGCGCTAAATCACAGCTACAGGAATAAAGCCAGGCGAAAAATCCACTCTTGACCATCTAATCTGAATTTGCATCTTTACATCAAACTGTACCTTCTGAATCCGACAACTGAGTAAACACTGAGGGGTGTTCCTCCCCTGAGCCCACCCCCTCACCCCCCATAAACCTCTTGAAGCTTCGTCCCTGCAGTCAAGCAATCCCTGTGAACGGAGGTGCGCCATGGCGGTGAAAGAGGAGACACAATGACATCTTGGTGCTACAAGATGGATCCCAAGGTAATGTGGGGCGTACTTTAGGGGACCAAAGGGCACAGGGCACAGGCGTTGAAGAGATACAGCCTGAGCTAGGTATCTGCCTTTGCACTCTCAACCATTCTTGGCGGTACCCACTGTTCGCAAACTTCAGCTGATTGTATTTGCTTTTTCAGATTTGTCCTGCTCCATATCCCACACGTATAAACCCCACCTATTGACTATGGGACTCAGTGCATGGACTTGTGGGACTTGCAATTCAGAGGCTGGACCGAAGTCCGAGCCGGGGGAGGGAATGTGCCAGGGAGCACAGTCGCAAGCAGAGAGGAAGGACGAGTGGAATTTTATACTTTAAAAGTCGGGGTGATTATTTTGCATGGTTTGTATATGTGCTTAGCAAAGATCGACATCATCCTCGACCAGTTACAGGGGTATCTTTGGAAAGGCACTCTGCGATTGGCTAAGTCTCTTCCCAACTCTGTACTGCGACAGGAGCTGGGTTTGACTATTCTTTCCACAAGATATCACTGGCGGCTATTGACCAACCTGCTGTAACCTCCATCAAACTCCTTCTATGAGGATTTCCAAAGAATGATTCTAGAGAGAAATCCTTGCTCAGTAGTAAAATACTATGAGACCTTGGTGGAACTTCTAAATGAACTTGGGCTTACCCCGGCCGATCTCCAATATCGTATTATATATGTTAAAAGGCGTTTGTTTGAGGTCAACTGGTGTAAAACCCTTGAAGCAATCTCCACAAGAAGGCTTTGCAGTGAAGCTACTAGGTTTGTGGAAAAACGTGTACTTCGTAGGATGTATCCCTTAAAATGTCCCTGTTGTAAATTGCGCGATATAGGTCTTCGCTTCAAGTTGAAGTTGATGCATACTTATCAAAGGATCACGAAATGGGGAAATAAATCTGCAAATGAGGCTTTCAAAGGATGCCGCTTTTGTGATAACGTGGTTCAGAAGGAAACACTCAAACACCTAATTTACTGTAAATATTTTGATAAGATACGTGCAACAACTTTGGGGGTTCAGAGCATGGGTACGACAGTGCTATCCAGGGAATGGTTATGGATGTTATGCATGTGGGGGTGTTGTAAGTGGAAATAGAACAGAGCCCCTTTAAGAAGGAAGCCCAGGACTATGGGAGGGAGCGGGAGGCAGGAGGAAGGGGAGGAGCAAGGGAAGGGAAACGGCAGTAAGAGCATGGAGGAATAAAGGGAAGGTTGGAGAGGCAATGGCTCCTGTGTCTGTCATTCGGTGTGCGTGTGAATGGCCCACCTCAGCAGTATAACAACTGGCGACGAAGGGAAACGTCCCACGCCGTGGAGGAAATGGTACGGGTGACACCCCATGCGGGAGGTAGAAGGGCCTGGGTGCCCAGCAGCAGTAGGGGCCTGTGCGCCCAGCAATAATGGAGGGCCCGTGCGCCCAGCAGAACAGGAAGACGGAGGGCCCGGGAGCCCTGCAACGGAGGAGTACGGGTGCAGGACCTGAATACCCACCAGCATCCGGGGGCCCGTGTGCCCGCAGTGACCGAGGGCCGGCGCGCCCGCAGTAACGGAGGGCCTGTGCGCCCGTAGTGTGGAACGGCCCGTGAGCCCAGCAGTGGAGGAGGGCCCGTGAGCCCAGCAGTGAAAGTGGGCCCGTGAGCCCAGCAGTGAAAGCGGGCCCGTGAGCCCAGCAGTGTGGAAGGGCCCGTGAGCCCAGCAGTGGAGGAGGGCCCGCGAGCCCAGCAGTGTGGAAGAGCCCGTGGCCGTGAGCCCAGCAGTGGGGAAGGGCCCATGCGCCCAGCAGTGGTGGAGGGCCTGTGTGCCCAGCAGCAGTAGTGGAGGGCCCGGGTGCCCAGCAGCAACAGGGGCCCGTGTGCCCAGCTGTGTCCGGGGGCCCGAGAGCCCGCAGTGAAGACAGACGGGCCTGCGAGCCCAGCAACCAATGGTGGCCGCGTGTGCCCGGCAGCTGCCGAGAGCCGTGCGCCTGCAGTGAGGAGGGGCCCGTGTGCCCAGCAACGGAGGAGACGGAGGACCCGTTCGCCCACAACAGAGAGAGACCGGTGAGGAGCTCCGGAGGAGGGCCCGTGTGCCCCGCAGTGAAGAGGAACACAAGAAAAGGACCCGTGTGCCCAGCAGCTTGAAGGGCCCGTGTGCCCCGCAGCCCAACAGCGGCCTGTGCGCCCTGTCGGAGGGCCTGTGAGCCCAGAAGTGACCGAGGAAGGCCTGTGTGCCCGTCGCTGATCTGAGGCCCAGTGTGCCTCGAGAAGCTGAGGCCCGAGCGCCTTGAGAAGGTGAGGCCCGTGCGCCTCGAGAGGAAGAGGCCCGTGTGCCTGGGAGGACGAAGAGGGCCCGTGCGCCCGTCATCGACCGGAGGCCCGTGTGCCGTGAAGGTGAAGCCCGTGCGCCAGTATAACAGGGGGTATTCCACAAAAACTATATTGGCTTTGTCAAAATTTCTTGTGAAGCTAAATATTGAACTGGAAAAATTGCTATCCGTAGGATGACGTATGCAAGTCACATTGTCTTACCATGCCAGAGACTGAGTGTAAATAAGGGTGTGTGGCTGAAGTGGATGTGTGGAATCGTGCCCATATTACTGCCGGATGGGCACTATGCTTCCCTTCAAACTTTAACGGTATTTTATAATTGGTATGTCGTATTTGATGTCCCACCCACCCCCCCCCTCTCCCCCACGCCTCCCCACCTCCTTAACAAACAAAAAAAGTCACCTCCGCGGCTCCACGCCCACCGTACAAATGCTGCCCGATAAAAGAGACAGGCCACTTTCCTTCGTCATTGCCGCCTTTTCTCTCAGAGATCCAGGTTTCGGTTTTGTTTCGCGGTTTTCTGGCTGCACCCAAACGCACATCCCCCGAGACGAGTAATCGGAAACCAAAACTGCCGTCTTCCGAAAAGCACGACTGCCTACATAGAGAGAAAACATTTCTATCATTCCCTTGGCTTAACATCGCCTGCTGCTGTCTGGCGGGAATCCCAAGGTGAGTGCACGAGGGATGTGCCGACAGTAACACACATATATATATTTGTTTTCTCATGTTGTGTTCCGTATTTCGTGAGTCGACATTTTGGAACGGGCAACACAAGCCATCCTGCTGCAACTCGTGAGGTATTTTGTCTCCGTTTCACGCGAGCCTCTTGATATGAACAAACTAACTCCCGGGAGAAGCGAGGGCTATCAGAGAGTTCACCACTTAGCCTTGGTGTACATTTGCAATTGTTACAATTACTACAAACATACTTCGACAAGTAAGGCGTTGGGGGAATAAAAGCATCTAAAAAGAAAATAGATGTTAACCATTAGACAGAATTAAGCATTTGAACATTTGTTATACAAAATAGAATGGATGTAAAAATAGCTCATATTTGCAAAAGCTTGAAATGAATTGCCTAGGGAGTAGGTAATAGGATAAATAACGTGCCTTTCTTTGCTCAAGAATTTCTGTTTTCATGGAGTTCAAGCACTGGGGGAAGATGGTGGCAGAGCTCCTCTCATCTTATAGAGGAAGTAGGGGCAGAGCTCCTCTCATCTAATGGAGGCAATAGCGGCAGAGCTCGTCTTATCTTATGTAGGAAATAGGGGCAGAGCTCCTCTCATCTTTTGGAAGAAGTAGGGGCAGAGCTCCTCTCATTTTATGGAGGAAATATGGGCAGAGCTCCTCTCATCTTTTGGAGGAAATGGGGGCAGAGCTCCTCTCATCCTTTGGAGGAAATAGGGGCAGAGCTCCTCTCATTTTATAGAGGAAGTGGGGGCAAAGGACTAGGTTAATAGAAGGAACAAATGACATTAAACCTTGTAATGATTACTAATTTCCATGTTTTTCTCCTCTTCAGAGCAAATATTCTTGCCTCTGGGAATTTTATTTTGGTAAGATTAGCTCTATTACTGTCATGAATTTCATCTTATCCCTATCCCGTAACACACTCTCTGGCATCATTCATGCCCGATAGACCTCTGCACTGATGGCTAAGTTCTTGTTGGAGATGTTGTACCATGTCCGAATGAAGTAGACTACAAGGAAAAACATAGAGTCGACGGACGTGAAAACACAATGACCCAAATCAGGCGGTTATGGACGCAGAGCTGCCTTTGGTATTGTTGGTATACACCACTGTCCGAATTAGCCACGTTCGGACACCTCTGCTTCTCAATTGCCACTCACAGTCTTGAAGGGACTGGACTCAGTCACCATCTCTCTTAATATTCTCTTTGATGGGGGCTGCATTTAGTTACTTGATGTTATCTGATGGGGGATGGAGGGCTCCCTTGTCTACCAGGCTCTCTACCGTTGAAGGCATTTCGACCATGTAACTCCTCAGTGGCTGGCACCATTGTTCCCTCCTCCTGACCATGTAGGAAACAGCGGGTATTGCAGAAGTTCATCCTTGCGTCATAGGTGGGCCGTTGTACCAATCCTCTCCAAATAATACATCTCTTTGCTTCCCTTTTACCAATAATTTCCTACCGCATTGCTGTGGGGTGAACAGTTGCTCTTTCAAACAGGCTAAATGGTCCACACTTGCAGTTAAAATTGTCTCTGGACCAGTTCCACAGGCGAGCATGTTACGCTTGAGCTATTGTCCTGTGTCCTTTAGAGGTTGGTGTGGCATTAATCTTTGCTTTTTTACTTGTGCCCTTCATGGAGACAGATAGGATGGTGGTGCATGTTGTCTCCTGCATTGCGCTCAGGTTCTTCATTCAGAGAGCACAGGTCGGTCCCTTATGCAGTGCTACCGGCAGCGTGGAGGTGGTTGCTATCCTCCAACTGGACCGAACCGGGCCAGAGATCCCGGCGAATCGTTAGGCTTGGGAGATGGGGGCACGAGGAAGGATGCCCCTGCTAGCACTGAGCCAACTCTCCTGCCATCCTTGCCACTGTTAGGCAGGATTGGTGGCTGGCCTGCCGGTGCAGTGAATCTGTCTGGTGGAAGAAGCTCTGCCCAATAGCATGCCACCTCTGGTCTGTCTTGACAGTCTATTTTGTGAAGGATAGCTCAGGGGCAACATGCTCACCTTGTTAGCAAGACGACACGGAGCAACACAGGTTCAATCCCCGGGTCCGCGCTTAGAAACCTCTGGGTATTAAGCGTGTTATAAATAACCTATCATATCATATGTATGAGAAAGCCTCCGTGCTTTCTGGACTAGTGGCCTGGAGGCCGATCGGATCAGCCGGAGAAGCTCTGCTTGCCAGGTCTCTAAATAAGGTCATTGTATCCAACAGTGGTCTACTGTGGAGCTCCGTGGCAGGACCTTAGTTAAGGAAACAGATTGAGAGTAAGTGTTTCTACTCAGGGCTATGCCAGTTTCAAGGAATGATCTTTACATATATCAAGAAAATACAATAACATACATTTTATTTGGGGCATACACAGCAGCAGCCACACATGGAGTATGTAAACATTGAAATATGTGGTGGGTGCTAGGCACACTCCTAACTTCCCAGGATCACATTGATACTTCTATGGCCACACCGTTCCTCGTATTTGCTGAGTGGACACATGCAAAAGCCACTTTCTCCAATGTGGTCTCCCACTTGCCTCGCTTCCCACCACCCCAGATGCTGCATCAATCAAGGGCAATTGCAGTGACTTAAGAGAGCCATGGACACCTGCCGGGGGACTGGTTGGTGGAGACTCCTTACGCAGCGATCGCACCATGCAGTCGAAGGGTCGAAGGGTCGAAGGGCAGGGTGGATGCTGCTTGGTCTGCAATACATTTTTGTATCTCTCCGATGTTGCTGGCACCACCGCTGGCAGTCCTCCTTTTCAATCACGTCTTGCTTTACCTCTTAACGAGGGAACCGGCAAGCAACCCCCAACCCCAAATATACATTTTTAACCAATGCTAAGTTTCAAACAGTGCCTGGCATGCCCATACTACAAAGCAAGAACCATAGAGAATACAGTACTATTACACCCGGACGTCTCCTTACAATGGGGCAAGCTTCAGGATGCCCACTGCAGTAGCACCCCAACTTTCACTCATGAGAAAGTCTTACACGCCAGACAATCCTACAAGTGGATCCTAGAATCAATGACTGAGAGATGATATGATGACCACACCACTCTATTTTTTGAAAATGTAAACTGGCATCTGGAAAAGCAACAATTTCATTCAAAGTATTAGTCTCATATACCATCTATGTGTAATATCCAGATGTAAACCCTACAAGGCAGCACACAATTTGACATCCTTGTGGAAAAAATGACAAGGATCATAACATGTTAGAAAACTCAAATTAATGAAAGCTAATGGGACATTGCATAGAGGAGTATATTGCAGGGTTATCGGGGAGGGTTGTCTCAGGGGTCATGATAATGCTTCCTGTAGTTACCCAGTGGAAAAAAGAAGGGCATCTTTCTAGGATAGACACAGGGGACTGTTTTGTCCGGAGCACTAGTATCTGTGTCTACTTTGTTACACTAGCCTTGTGTCCCCGTGCAACCTCTGGCAGTGCAAGTGAGGTGGCGGGATCTTCAGACCTGTGCTTGGGGGTATACATCCAATCAAAACCTCAGCATGTCTTGGCTCCCTGCCATTGGCCTGAAAAAGTTGTGGGTGGTGCCAATGAAATGATTCCACCTTGTTAACTTGAAGACATTTTGGTGAGCTGCAGATCAGTTAAAAACATGTAACTCCTGTTCATGGGGCTGCATTTCATTTTTTCCAAGTTTATGGGTGTACAGAAAATCGCCTCACACCATGAAAGTGATTTATTTTTAACAGGCAAACTCATTTCCCTAGAAAAAATGATATAATACAGAAATATAAATGTACATTATTGTTCCAGACTTTTTTTATATTGTGGCAAATAGGGCCTTCGATGGAAGCAATATCAACAAAAGCATCTAAGTTGGTCACCATGTGACAGCCTGGTGGCCCCCGGGCCTCCCTAAAGGTAAATAGAGGGCTACAGTGAAGGTAGAGAAGGCCTGGGGGTGAAGGTGGAGGCACTTTGGCCAGGAGAAGTAGAGTAACCACCAGCTGTGTTTTTTCCTGCAAGGGGCCGCAAGACGCAGGTGGCAGTTTGAAGTCGATGATTAAGGGCACCAAGTGGAAGGAACTGAGGAAGCGGGAGTGTATACACAAAGTAGGATGGAAGGATGAGTGAATGAGAAGCCTGTGAACACCGCCACAAACTGGCAACTAGTAGGTAGGAAGGAGGTGCAAAGCCAGATGGAGCAAGCAGCACCTCAAGGAGAGAACCTTTACAGCACAGAGAAGAGAGGAACAAGGAATTCAGTGCTCAGCCCAAGAACTAGGCATCGGCGATGCATGATGATATGCACTGTCCACTGTTATCTCTGTTGAAAATATAACAACACTTTTTGAAACCATGGGGAGAGCAATCTATGATCCCTGCTTGGAAAGGAAGCCTATTCAAAGTCTAACACATTTTAAGAGAACCAAATATGATGCATGCTGGGAAAATATGTCTCTTCAAACTCTACTATTTACTGAGAGAACCAAATGTGATGCATGCATGCTGGGAAAAAAGATCAGATCAATGGTGAATAAGCAGTCAGAGAGCAAAGCATGATGAATACTGGGCGAAAAAACCTATTGCCATGTCTCTCTGAGGGGGAAACAGACAGGTGGAAACCCTGTGAGAGCGAGATTGTTTGGGCCTCCAGTGACCCCACACTATCAAAATATCAGGGGTCCAAGAGAATACAATGCTAGCCAACAATGGTCCAAGAGGGACTACAACAACCAGATGCCAAGCAAGGCACATGACTCCAATGCCTGTAAATAATTCAGCTTTATTCTTCAACACTTGCTAGGCGTGTCTGCTTCAAACTGGATTACCTGAATTCGGATTTCCTTGCCTGGAGTGAAACCAGAAGGAGATTCACATGTGTGCCAATCGGTTATAAATCACTACTGATTGCATCCCTTTGGGCACAGAAGAAGGCTGGCCTGCATTTTCACATTGCTGTGTGTTCTGTCAACTGACTTTTAGACACACTGTCCACTTGCCGTCTATTCTTTGTATTTCAATCGAAACAGCATTTTTTCTTTCTTTTCATTTTCTCTCAAGTGGACATTAAGTAATCGGCTGCAACTTGATGCCAGTGTTTCAGGAATTCAGGCACTCACACAATAGTCTCTAGACGTCCCGACCAAGACAAATATAAGGGGTACAACTTAACATCAGATCTTTAATCTGATCAAGCAAGACCTCTGTGTTACGTTTAATCGTGCTGCCAACCGTTAATGTAAATTGTAATCCTAAATATTTGAAAGAGCTATCACACCATTTGAGACCCAGAGGATCATTTTCGTGTTTGAAAACCAGAACCTAAGACTTCTCCTTATTAAGTTTATATCCAGATACAGAGGAGAACAAGTCTAATTTATTAAGTAAGTTAGGGATATTTATTTTGGGATTTTTAAGAAGTATACATATATCATCGGCATATGCCGCAAACTTGGTTTCATGTTTGCCACTTTTGATACCAGGAATATGTATATCCTTGCTAATAAGTTCTAGTAGGGGCTTAAAAGAGAAGACAAATAAGATTTGGGAAAGGGGCAACCTTGACTAATTCCCCTCTTAAGAGAGAAAAAGCAAGATAATTGTCCATTGAGAAAGATAGAATCTGGGGTCTGAATAGAAGAGTTTAACAAGGGAGATAAAGCCCGTGCCACATCCGTGCCATTGAAGTGCGTGGAAAAGATTGTTCCAATCTACTCTATCAAAGGCCTTCTCGGCATCCAACGCAATAGCAGCATAACCATGTCTGTCCTTCTTATCGTTCTTCACAAGAGGAATAACATCAAATAACAGTCTAACATTGGATTCAATATTCCTCCCCTTCATTAACCCAACCTGATCTGATTAGACTAACTTGGGAAGGAAAGCTTCAATTCTGCTGGAGAAAATGTTAGCAAAGATTTTGCAATCTACATTAATAAGGAAGATGGGTCTATAGTTTTTGGGGGGATCAGCGTCTTTCTAAGATTTTGGAAAGAGAATTAAGGGCATGGCTCACCTCCAAACTTGTAATGAGGCCCTATGACATGTGGGCTCAGTGGGAAATTGATACTACTGTTTTTTGAGGATCGTGAGTTTTCTGAAAAGTTCCTCCAAATATTTTCTATGTTTCTTATGCTGTTTTATAACAGTAGCTATGACATGACCTCTCAGGGCAGCTTTAAAAGCATCCCCATTGTTGACCATAGATGTATCAATGTCCAAGTTATTTGAAAAATACTGCTGTTGAATTGTGAGGAACGACGGCTCAAACAGCTCATCTTGTAGCAGGGCATTATTGAATTTCCATCTGTTAGATTTCTTTTGACTATCAAGCAGGTCAAGTGAGGTAATGGCTGGGGCGTGGTCAGATATGATGATATTTGGAATTTTCAGGTCCATTATAGCACCAGAAAGGGTCTTGGCCGCTGTGAGAAACCTGAAGGTGACTAACCCGCCGGTACCCGGGGATCTGTCATCCAGGTGGCCAGGAAACGGCCATCACTATTGGATCCAGTTCTTGGGGGTGTACCAGTGGGGGAGGATCACCTGGATGGGGGCTTTCGGGGGGGGTGGAAGTGAGACACCGAAGTGCGAGACGCGGTATCCCCTTCCCTATAATACCTTTTCCCCATCCTGCAGTAGGATACTTAGAAGCTCTACCCCACCAACGGACTAATACCCGAGCCGTTTACCTGACATGTCCCAACACAAGGGTCAGGCAGAGTTGGACAAATACCGACAACTACACACACCTGACTACCCTTTCCCTTCCCCATAGGGATAAAAGGAAGAGCATAAGAGGACACTCTGAGCAAGGCCGAACGCACGAGGAAGCAGCCAATCCAGGACGGCAGTTCAAACAGAGGAGAAAGGCGGCAAGACCTGAAAGGACATCAAGGAGGGAGTTGCCAATGCCCTTATCAAACCAGACCCGCAAAGCCTCCAATGAAAGATACGCAAGAACGGGAATCGCAGCTGGCAGTTGGTGCGACAGATGTCAGCGCCACATGGCACCCTCCCGCACTGATTGCCAGGGCAGGGAGGCGGGTTGGCCATCAAGGTACTGTCCTTGACTCCAGCAGCAAAAGGGAACTGCCAATGAGTTCAACACAGCCGGTGAGTCAGAAGAGGCTGATAGTGAACCGGCTTGTGTTAGGCTCAAGGTTGCAAGTAGCAACAGTAAGAAGATAAAATAAACAAGAGGTCTTGTATGAACAATCTTGGTACCAGAGTAAGAGTGGTCTTGCGCCACGTGGGTGCTCAATCGAAGGTCTCTGACTGGTACCCCTCTCCTGAACAAAGAGACTGTGTTGAACATTATGAGTAAAGGAAACTACAAGTACCAAGAGGCCATAGGGAAGGTGTAAGGTGTAGGGTTGGTCATACAAGGGTCAAATCAAATCCTTTGCACAATCGAAGGTCCTTGACACGCTGCAGAAGTTTTGTTAATATTGTGGAACTTACATTTGCGCCCGGCTGAGGGGAACGCTGTGTGAACTGTGATGGTAAAAAGCCTGCGCTTGCCGTAGGTTGACAGAGTGACCCAGCGAGACGAGATCGCCCTTCAGAAGTATCTGTTTGAATCAGCAAGCCCCTTGGTTGGTCTGAGCCTGACTAAGGGAGATCCAAGGGTGACAGGTATTCACCCCAAGTAAAGATTACCAGAAGGAATCTTTGTTTTGTTGTTTTGGCGGATCCTGCCCTTTGAAGCAAGAGACATTGTATGAGAAGAGACTTAAGCACAGAAGGTACTGATACTGGAAAAGGAACTGTAACCTCGTGCTGAAGAAGCCCAGGCATGTACTCTGCTCGAGAGTCCCGCCTTGTCCAGTGCTAAAAACATGGGCAAGGGAGACCCGGCCATAAAATCCCGACTTATCATTTTGTGAACACTTCTTTTCCTTCTTGTGAACAATATCCTGCACTCTTTTGTATCGTAGCGGTAAGGATTGGCAATCGTTTTCTTTTAGTATAGGCCCTTTTTATTTGACTAGACGCCACTAGGACTTTATTATTATTATTTGGTCGTAGCTTGTTCCCATCTTAGAGTTAGGTGTAGCTTAGGCCTTTCTCACCCATTTTACAGCTTAATAAACACCCTTGAACTATGATCACTTGTGTATGTCTTACTTTGATGCAATGCCTTCCTTACACCACACATATATAGTCCAGACGAGGTAGTGTATCATGAGGAAGGGATTGAAATACGGTAACATGAGACAACCACCAGGTATCCACCAATCTGATCCCCTGCAAACACTGTGTGAAAGATTTGTCGGATCATGAGCTTTTAAAAATACATTTAGAACTCTATTCATGAAAGGATCAATAATGTTATTGAAATCGCCACAAAGATTAAGGTTTGTGAGATTGGACTGAAGGACCATTTGTTTAATGGTATCCCAAAACACTGAGTCCGGAATCGATGGCCCATGTACATTTGCGATGGATACAATATTCATTTCTATTTGTAATTTCACCTAGACTCATCTACCTTTACTATCAGATTCTTTATGAAGAATGTTACGAGGAAGGCTTTTATTAATGAGGGTTACCACTCTATTTTCTTTCAATCGGCAGGACTAGCAACCACCTCCTGAACCCAGAACGCTTTAAGCTTTAGCGACTCGGGCAAGGATAGATGAGTTTTGTGGATGCAAGCAATTGATGGAGTGAATTTCCAGATATCCAAAATATGTAACTATATACGCCAAACATAATAACAAGAGCGAATTAGCAACAAATTTGATCCAATGTAAGAGAAGCATTAACAGAAACTTAAGTAAGGTGCACTTGATACAACACATACTGGGAAAACACAAAAGGAATTGGGGAGATGTAAAGTTTGACATGAAAAGATGCAAAATTTAAAGCATAGAAGACAAGTGAGAATTGATGATCGTAGGATGGAAAAAAGAACAGAGATATGTAAGAGTTGATGAAACTGGCAGAGGGAAAAGCAGTTAGAAAATAAAAACTGAGGACTAAGTGGCACTTGACGGGCCTAACCAAAAGAAGCCAAAGAGAAGAGCAGGTAATAAAGTGACCGTCCACTGAGATAGAATCATTAAAGAACAAATGACTGAACCCTGCCACTTCCAAGAGTGTGGAAAAAAAAAGTCAAAAATAGCGTATGGATGATTTCAGGTGACAGATGCCGGTAGGTTCAAGGATATGCATACTATCCGATTTTAGCGTACGTATTAACACTTTGAGGTCCATAGGATAATCAAAAACAGTTGCTCTACCATTAAAGGTGACCTTGAAGAAACAAGGGAGATAAACATTACAAAACAAAAGCTAAGGTGGGCTTTCAAGTCCAAAATAAAGTTCTTCAGTCCGAATCCTGTCCACTAACTGGCCCTATCACTTTATAAAAACATCTAACTAAAAGGGAATTTGGAGGCTTTGTTCAATAGCCTCAACAGGGCGTCGACCTGGCCCAATCTATACAAGATGTGCTCAGGGCTTGAAAGGTTCCTTTTTCAGAACACAGGATATTCTTCCCAGTCTTTGTATCAAGATAGGATTTAACTTTCTCCGGATATCAAAGGAATTGTCTCTTGTTGTAAACATTTCCATTCTTCTGAGATTTAATGAAAACAACCAAAACAGAGTTATGTACCTTCTGGTACTTGCTCAGTCTTAGTTCAAAGTGTCCGTATCTCTTTCTCAATCCCCTTTTCATAGGATGTTTGCACCCACGAGTTTCTCAGACTCCTGTACCCTTGATAGCTTGCGAAAGCTTTTATTCACAATGTTCGTATTTTTCTGTCCCCCTTTCATAGGATATTTGCACATTCGGGATCTCAGGCTCCTATAACGTCGATAGCTTTCACAGCTCTTATTCACACATTTCATATTTTTTTCGGCCCCCTTTTCACAGGGTATTTGGACATTCAGGTTTCTAAGGCTCCCTTAACCGCAATAGTTTTCACAGCTCTTATTCACAATGTTCGTATTTTCCTCAGTCTCCTCTTCATAGGGTATTTGCACATTCAGGTCTCTCAGGCTCCCACAACATTGATAGCTTTCACATCCGTTAATTATAACATTTGTACCTTTTATTGATGGGCTCTCCATCGGGTTTCTCAGGCTCCTGTAACCTCGCTTTCCCATGGCTATCCATGGCTCTAGCTATGGTCCAACGTATCTGGAGCTCGAGGACTCGGGCTCCTTCCAAGGATTTGGTCTGGGCATCCATTACTGGCTTCCCGGCCCACCACAACTCGCTCATGGTTGCGTCACCATATGAGACACGGGTAACGCTGTCTCGCTTCCTTCTCTGACCCTAGTTCATCGGTCGAGTGGAAGACTAACCTTCAGGTGTTTCAGTTCGCACTTTGATCATGCTCGTTGCTGCCGCAGGCTCCAAGGCCCGTCGTGGCTCCATCCCTCCATGACAACAAGGATGCAGAGCATTGCTTCTGTGTAGTGGGTCCTCCTTCTCCGTAGGAGTTTCCTCTCTTATACATGTCACATGAACAAACAGAATCTTGTCCTTCTTCACTGTGTGAGACAGGCATGGTATCAATAGAGACACAGACTCAAGGAGAATAGTTTCAAAACCTTTATTTAATAAAGTTCCGGGGCTGGTGTAATACCTAACTGGCCCTAACTCTAAAGTGATTGTTCCCTCAACTGATGTTTCTAAGGGCCATCGATGTCTGTAAATCCAAAGCCAAAATCCGTCTGTGTCTAAACCTATGTATGCTCTCACTCTTTGACAAAATGCGTTAGGACGTCTTCTTAAAAAAAGAAAATAGTGGACCCAAAGAGAAATATAAACCAAAGCTGGTTTCAGGTGGTCTTCTCACCAGGTGCAGTTCTGCCAATGTCATAATAATCAGTATGATCAAAAAGAGTTGTACGTTAACCCTTCTCCACAGTGTCTTTGTAATATTCTCAAACAACTGTTAACGCCTTTGGTTCCTTAGAATTTGCTTCCCCAAGTGTCAATTCCTCCAATTGTCGAACAAAACAAAATATAACACAGATCCTCATAGACTTCTCTGGGTTCCATTCCTCAAGCTTGTGTCTCTCTGGTTCAAAGTAAGTATTTTGGTTAGTTAGGCCCCTCAGGGTTCCCTTCAGCAAGCTCAGGCCCCTTCGATGCAATTCAAACAAACGTTCAGTTTACAATAACTCTCTTGCGTTTCAGGGTTCCCTTCCCTAAGATTATGCCCCTTTTATGTAACATGCAAGTTAACATTCTTAGAATGCGTCTCCTCTTAGTTACAGTTCTTTTAGGGGCAGTATCAGAGGCTTTCAAGAACGCCAGGTTTTTTGCTCCTCCTTAGTGTGACCAAGCTAATGAATAACCCCTCTCCTTTTCTTCTTCTTTCACCATACTCTTGACTTTCCTTCTTTAGGGTTTCCTGTACCCCTTTTCACACTTTCCGTGACCTTCACACTTTCTCCTTGCTTTCTTGTTCACACTTGCACCTGTTTCTTGCTCCTTTTCACTTTACTGTGACTCTTGCACACTCTTCCCTTTTCTCATGCTCACTCGCACCCTTTTCTGCTTTTCGGGTCACTCATACCCTTCTGTGTTTCTTTCACTTTAAAGTTCCCTTCTTTTATTTTCTCTGCGCCTCTAGCGCCTTTCACTTTTAAAGTTAATCAAAGGCTGGGATGTTTTTCACCTTGCAGAAGTCTATGCAGAATCTCCAACTTTTGTCCATTTTTTCTACTAGGACAATGAGATGGGGCTGGTGGACGGTTCAATTATGTTGGCCTGGAGCATTTGCTCTACCTCTTCGATGACCATATATTAACGGGCAGATGTACTACCTTGCCTGCAGGGGTGCCGATATGATGGTATATTCTTTTCACCCTGCCAGGCTCTTCACAGAAAACATCTGGGAATTGATCTATCACCTCCCTGAGATCTTGTGGTTGAGTGTTAGTAATATCAGAGGGAATTAAGATGTTATTATTCACCTCTTCCAGTATTAAACAAGATAGCACTGTGGCATTAGGTTCAGAGATGTTTTCCTTCCACTCCATCAACAAGTTTACATAGTATACTTGTATCTTCTGGCGGTGGTCTGGTTGGGTGCTTTTATAATTACAAGGTGTTGTCTTTTCTAATACCTCATATGAGCCATGCCATTTAGCAATATGTTTGTTGTCTGAGGTAGGGAGAAGAACAAGGACTTTTTGCCCAATGGAAAAGGACCTAAGGGTGACCTTCTAGTCATAAGATGCCTTTTGTTGACTATAGGCTCTACCAAAATGGTCTTGTAACAGGGATCGGACACCTGTCATATGTTCCTTCAACCTGGTGGCTATCTTGGAGAGTGGTGTTGGAGCTACCTCCCTTTACTCCCATGTTTCTCGGAGCATATCCAACACATCTTTGGCTTCTCACCCAAAAAGTGGTTCAAAGTGTGAGGAACTAGTGGAGGCTTTTGAAGGTGTTCTTATGGCAAACAAGGCCCACAGGATCATCTGATCCCTGTGAGTTCCATCTTTATCGACTACATCCTAAGGATGGTCTTAAGGATCTTGTTGAACCGTTCAACTAAGCCGTCCATTTGGGAATGATATACAGATGTTCTCAAGGTCGGTATGTGAAGTAGCTCTTTTACCTCCCCTAATGAGCTTACTTATAAAGGTGGTACCCTGGTCCATTAAGATTTCTTTAGGAAAGACCACCCGAGAGAAGAAGACAAGCAAGTCCTTTAATATTGTCACGACCCTGCCCAAAACCCCCTCTGGCAAACCCATTGGCCAGGTGGAGTCAGGACTCGGGCCTATAGAGCCTGGCATCCTCTTCAAAAGCCCTCCTGGGGCCAGTCCTGGCGCCTATGGCGCAAGACTCATATACCATGAAAAATAATGTGCTTAGGAACTACTTTATTGTGTTGTCAGCCAACATGGAGGCATCCACATAGCTTGGTTCCTAGGAACCAAGCTATACGGTCTAGTGTTTTGGGTGTGGTAGCCTAGGGACTACTTTACCTTGACTATTTTGTTGGGGCTATTTAAACCACACCCGAGCAAGAGAACACACTTCGCGTTACTTTGCAGCATGCAACGTGACGCTCACCGTGTCCAGCTAAACCCCCGAACCTCGCAGAAGCAGAACCTGCAAGGAGACAAAAGGAACATCATTAGCAGCAGCATCTTACCTGCAGTCTTCATCTTTAGCTACTCGCAGCTCCTGAGAACAGCTTCCTTGAATCTGCACGCCTCCCGGACAGAACAACCTGAAAGAGGAAGATAGAGACAACATTAAAG
Source organism: Ambystoma mexicanum (assembly GCF_040938575.1). Lineage (NCBI taxonomy): Eukaryota > Metazoa > Chordata > Amphibia > Caudata > Ambystomatidae > Ambystoma > Ambystoma mexicanum. Next base: position 1,223,186,508 of record NC_090925.1, read on the forward strand.
AAAGCAGTAGAGGCATTGCAAATTACAAACTGCTCAAAAGGCTTACCTGGCTGGTCGCCTCTTGGATGGCACCACTCCGGACATTCCACACGCGCTCAAGAACACCTCGACCTACAAGGAAAGAAGGAAAACACAGGTTAGCAAAGGCAAGACATCGCAGCGCTGCGCATAGCGCTTACTTACCGCATCATAGCACTCTTAATGCGCCATCATTTACCAGCGGGGCTCAACCAAGCCAGTTCGCCACGCTGAAGGTTCGCATACCTAAGGGAGAAAAAGAGACTTTATTAACCAAAGAAAGGCATGCAGGATAGCAACAATACTAAAGAACAGCAATAAGACCTACCTGAACAATATGAAACGGGCCGGCATCAGTGAAGTAACTGGACCGCACACGCCCACGAAAGACAACACGCCCCTGTAAAGAAGGCAGGAAGGAGAGCACGCCTAACTCTTCCACAAGGTGAGGAGAGGGCCCCAGAGGGGCTGAAATCATACGGGGGTGCAGGGAGGATAGTTACCCCGGTCGGTCAGTCTTGAACACAGTCCTCCTGTATTTTCAGGCAGAACCTTCCCCACAGACCACATCTGGGCAAAACTGAGAAGTATACCAGCGAGTAACCCGGCTGGGTGGCGTCCCTGTGGATAAAAGGTGAGCGTAACAGAACGCAAAGACTACCATAACAAATCCACCTGGGCGCCATGGAGACATCAGAAATGGACCAATTGGCCCAATTACCATGAGAGCTTTGTGTTGAGGTTCATTCTGCCCGACAAGAGACTAATGCTCTCCGGAGGGACTTGCTAGTGACCAAAGATCGTATGGAGGAGATCAGTAGGCAGATCCTGCAATCACAGGCAGGGCAGACTCCTCTGCCAGGGAGCAATCCACTGATGCAAAACCCCACCTTACCATCTACTACCCCCACTCCAGTACAGATCACGTTACCTGGAACAGGTCCCCTGGCACCATCAGAAAGGTTCTCAGGCGACCCACGGAAGCATGCAGCATTCATCAATCAGTGTCACCGTAATTTTCTTTGTCGGCCTGGATCATTTCCAAACGACCAAGCTCGGGTAGCTTTTGTCTTATCATACCTGAGTGGTAGTGCAGCAGATTGGTCGGTGCCGTTGGTGACCCATGACGATCCTCTATTACATGACTTTGGGAGGTTCCAGACAGAAATGGAAAAACTTTTTGCTCGCCATACCCAGGAACAAGCAGTAGACAATGAACTCTTATCCCTCCGACAGGGAAATCAGGACTTGTTAACGTACATTGCTACCTTCAACAGACTGGTTGCCGAAGCTAGGTGGCCAGGAAACAAAAGAACCACTTTATTCCATCAAGGCTTATGAGGCGAATTAAAGGACGTCTTAGCCCAGGTGGTTGATCCGCCCAGAGACTCTGCCGAATTCATAAATCTGGTCGTGCAGCTAGACCACCGGTAGCAGGACCGAAAAGCAGACCGGTCTAAGACGGACCCTCGAACCGTGTATGTTCGACCAAGGGAAAACACATCCCGTGTACCTGAAAATGGTGTAGAACCCATGCAGATTGGAGGGGTACGGCCTCCATTAACAAAACAGGAGCGGGACAAAAGAAGACAACAACAACTTTGTATTGTGGGAAACCAGGACATTTCCTGAAAGACTGTCCAGTAAAACCCCCTAGAAGAACAGTCGGGCCACAGAGAAGGATGAAGCTAAGGAATCGGAAAACTACCAAGCTAGACAAACGTAGAGGTCAGTTTGTCGAGTGAGAAGAAAGAGTTGCTGACCTCGCACTTTGCAATACCCGTGATCTTAATTAACCACCAACGATCGTCAAGAATGCAAGCCGTTGAAGCATACATCGACAGCGGAGCAGTTGGAAATTATATTGATCAAGAACTGGCAGCAGTGATAGGGCTTCCTTTGTGTTCTAAGCCAACTATGGACAAGGTAACCACCGTGGATGGGACAGAAATCGCTTCCGGACCAGTAACCCAGTGCACAGCCAGTGTAACCTTGCTGTGCCAGGACGGACATCGGGAGTCTATTTCGTTTGATCTCATCAGGGCACCTCAGTTCAGGCTAATACTAGGGATGCCATGGTTGGTTGCTCACAACCCTTTGATAGACTGGCGGGCACGAAAATTAACCTTTCCCGATGACTGCTCCCCTGCCTGCCATTATCAAGAGGAGAAACCCGACGTCTGTATCCCCATGAATCCCGGAGCGACAGTATCAACCCTGGGAGTAACTAATACCTTGCCAAGTGAATACCATGATTTCCAGGATGTATTCCGAAAGGACCAAGCCAATACATTGCCGCCGCACAGGCCCTATGACTGTCAGATCGACCTTGTTCCTGGTGCACAAATCCCTTGCGGCAGGATCTACGCTCACACAGAACCAGAAAACCTTCATTTTAATCCTATTTAGACCAGTACCTTGCAAACGTATTTATCCGTCCTTCGAAGTTCTCCACAGCCAGTCCTTTGTTCTTCGTACCGAAAAAGGAAGGGGACTTGAGAACCTGTATTGACTACCACTCATTGAACCAGATCACCGTGAAGAACCGCTACCCCTTGCCACTTATCCCTGAGATGCTAGACCAAGTTAAAGATGCCCAGATTTATACCAAATTGGACCTTCGAGGAGCGTACCACCTGGTCCGAATCAGAAACGGAGATGAATGGAAAAACGCCTTCCGTACTAAGTACGGCTTGTTTGAATATCAAGTCATGCCCTTCGGGTTATGCAACGCTCCTCCTGCATTACAATATTATTTCATGAATGACGTCTTGAGGGAGTTAATTGATGTGTGCACCTTAGTGTACATAGACGACATTTTAGTATACTTAGCCTCGAAACAAGATCATGTCAGGCACATTCGTTCAGTCCTCACCAAGCTCCATCAACATCGCTTGTTTGCTAAGCTTGAAAAATGCTTTTTTCACATCACCGAAGTAGAGTTTCTTGGTTTTATCCTTACTCCAGGAGGGATCAGAATGGACGTGCACAAGGTAGATGCCATTCTGAAATGGCCTTCACCGACGCCTCTGAAAGGGGTACAAAGCATGCTGGGCTTTGCAAACTTCTACTGCCGGTTCATCCCAGACTTCTCTCAGGTTGTGCACCCAATCACAGTACTATTATGAAAAAACAATAAAAAGTTTGCTTGGACCGAAGAAGCAGAAGAAGCCTTTCAGGAACTTAAACAAAGGTTTACCTCTGCTCCAATCCTGCAACATTCTCGTCCAGACCTCCCTTATGTCATTGAAACTGATGCGTCCAGTCTAGCAATGGGGGCTGTCCTTTCACAGAGAGACCCGGAAACCAGCCAACTACATCCTGTGGCCTTCTGGTCAAAAAAGTTCTCACCTCCAGAGATTAATTATGCCATCACGGACAAGGAACTCCTGGCTATCAAATCTGTCTTTAAAGCCTGGAGGCACTACCTTCTGGGGGCCAGACACACCATTACAGTCATCAAAGACCACGAAACCTGCAATATCTCAAAACAGCCAAAGCCCAGTCCTCGCACCAATTACGGTGGGCCCTTTTCTTCGCTGAATATGATTATGTAATCACGTTTCGACCAGGGGTCAGAAACGGAAAGGCGGATGCCTTATCTAGCATAGGCATAGATGAAATGGTATATACAACTCCAGAACCAGTACCTATTATACCTGAAGACAAACTCTTGGGTATCGCGACAGCCTTAACACAAGCAGAACTACGAAAAGAAATTCAATGGACAATGAATCCTGATGTTTTCCTCGCATGGCAAACTCAAGGAGAACAATATACCATCAAGGACCATCTACCCTTTTTTAGGGATCGCCTTTATGTACCCAAGAAGGAATTACAACAGCATATTATTTGAAATTATCACGATTCACTGATCGAAGGGCATCCTGGGATCGCCAAAACTCTAGCTAAGGTGAAAGAGAACTTTTGGCGGTCTACCTGGCGTAAGGACATCATTCAGTATATTTAGTCGTGCGGTGTCTGCGCACAAAATAAATCAAAGAAACAAAAACCATCTAGTCTCCTATAACCATTGGACATTACTCCAGTTCCATGGCCCACTCTTTCCCTTAACTTCATCACTGATCTACCTCCCAGCCAAGGGTTCAACACCATCCTTGTAGTTGTGGATTTATTCTCGAAGATGGCACATTTTATTCCTCTCCAAGGCCTCCCAGACGCAGCCACTTTAGCAAAAGTATTCCTGGAGGGCGTTGTTAAGCTACATGGCTTCCCTTCGGTTCTGGTCTCTGATCGAGGTAGCCAGTTTGTTTCTAACTTCTGGAAAAAATGTTGTGCTATGGCGCAGATCGACGTTCCACTATCTACCACTCACCATCCCCAAACGGACAGCCAAACCGAGAGAACCAATCAGAAGCTCGAGCAGTATTTACGGTGCATGCTGCACCACGAACAAAGAAATTGGAAAGACTTACTATGGGTAGCCGAATATGCATATAACAATTCCTTGCATTCAAGCACAGGACAAACGCCCTTCTATACTCTTTATGGCAGTCATCCACGTACCTCTGAACTAGACCTTCCAGCCAGCTTGGAAATGCCAGCGGTAAAGACTCTACACACAACCATTACTCAGGCTTTCCCATTTATTTATTTATTTAATGTGTTACAGTTTGGTTAATAAACTTTAGACATACATGGCAACAAAAATACAATAATAAAATTAAGATTACACAATTAAATAAAATGGCAATGCTAATAACAATAAATAAATAAATCTAGCCTGGACACAATCATACATACTAAGACCTAAAACAACCTGAATCAAACCCTGTATATATCACAACAGAACTCACCATGGATACGAAATACTGACAATATTAGGAAGAAACAATTAGGAGTTAGAGTTCACAATTACAGAGTAACGCATAGCCCAAAAAGGGTTCTCGTATAGGTGTATCCCATCACTACTCCTAAGTGTAGATAAGGCCACCTATTCAAATCTTAATGCCCAATTTTCCCTCTATGACCAACCAGATGTTATATAAAGCAGTTAGAATATGGATATTTTCGGAATTTAGGCAGTGATGCCAAAATAATGCCTTAGAGGTTGCTGCAGAATCATGAGTATACTTTCCCATATGTTGATGTATTATGTCTGTCATACTACTACATTGTGTCAGAACATGTTGTGCTGTCTCTAAAACATTATTGATTTTACACAATCTGCAAATCCTTAGTGCCGACAGCATTTGATCTCTCCGGCCCGTGACCCATAGAGTTGGGAGTTGATCCAATCTTAATAGGAGTACAAAGCATCGCAGTCTTTTGCAAGGGCATACGTTAAGGTAGTCTTGCGGTCTCATATATGTGTACAACCTGAATTTCACAAATTCATAACTTTTCAATGCACTGAGGTGGGCAAAATTCTCCAACCAGTCCCACATATCTATTCGCTTGTCAAGGGCTCTCTGAACTTGCCTGGTATAGTCCCCTTCGCGATCGTCCATCCTATATCAGCAAGATATCTTAACATTATAGCAGCGGGTGAGAGGGAATTTTGTTTTTTACATATTTCCTTATCCACAGCAATCAATACTGGATTTGTTGTACCACTACGCATTTTAATGAAAAGCCCCAATCTCTTTTTCATCACTATAGCTTTCAATGAAGGTATTCCCAGCTCTAGGCGTATAATGGCCATTGGAATTCCTGGGGCTAGGCCTAAGACCCGCCGCCAGAATTTCCCTTCTATTACTTGTAGCCAGCTAAAATCTAGGTCGAACAGGGCCTCTAGTCCGTAGGTCACCATGGGTATAAAAACCTGCACATAGAGTTGGCGAGTGCCCCATAGCGTAAAACCTCCTTGCTTGTTAGTGAAGTTCGCAACCAGCGATGTAACCTGCGCTGCTCGCATCTTCCGAGAATGTTTGCATATACTATAGTCGCCGCTAGGCTCAAAATCAATACCCATATACCGATATTGTGGGGCGTAAGGGATTATGTTCTTACCCACCATAAGATTTACACGTGACACTCTTTTATTGGTAAATCGCAATACCTTAGTCTTATCAAGATTGATAGTGAGGCCATTATGATTCGCATAATCCCACAAAGCTGTGGCCGATCTACGCAGGCCACTGATTGTGTGATCAAAAATGACCAAGTCGTCTGCGTAAGCCAGGACAGTGCATACCAACTCCCCAATCTTAGGTGGGCAATTTGAGACGGCCGTTATGGCCAATGGTATGTCATGGACATACAGATTATATACCAAAGGGGCCGTCACACAGCCCTGTTTCACCCCCCTATTCTGCAGCACTTTATCAGTCAGGTGTCCCTCTTGATCTAATTTCAGTCTAACTGACGTATTATAGTGCAGCAATCTAAGGTAATACAAGATGCCTGCTGGACAACCAAGACTGTTAAGTTTAGACCACAAACGTTCTCTAGGGATGGTATCGAAAGCTGCTTTAAAATCAATATATAATGCGTATAAAGGTGGTGCACCTTTATTGCGTGCCTTAGTTCTCAACAGGTTCATGACCATTAAATTGTGACTTGTTGAATAACCCTTCCTAAATCCACACTGGAAGATGGACAGAATATTGGCCCTTTCTACCCATGATTGTAATTCCTCAAGCAGTAATGAAGCAAACAATTTACCCGTTGTGTCCAACATGGAGAGGAGCCGATAATTAGTGGGATCTAGGCGATTACCCTTTTTAAAGACAGGTATCAATACTGCTGTTTGCCATGAGCTCGGTATTAGCCCCTGTATCATTATCTTCTTAAACAGTATTGCCAATACGCTCGCCCAAAACTCAGGCTGCTTTCTCATAACTATATTGGCTAGACCGTTAGGTCCTGGAGCTCTGGATGGTTTAAGCGTCTTTATCTTGGTAATTATGGCCGCGTATGAGATATCAAAGGCCAGATAGGGAGCCAAGGTTATCTGAGGGCACAATTCGTCTCTCTGTAGTATTGTATTACGGGCTAGTAGAAACTTAACCCATTCCTCAGCTTTAATTGGATTAACCATTTGGCCCTTCGATGACTCCCTAGCATCCCCCAGGAGTGACCAGATACTACGAGTGTTTTTAGAACAAATCGTCTGCACTAATCTCTGGTGAGCCCAGGTATTTACGGCAGATTTTATATTTTTAATAATAGATCTATATTTATTTTTAATTTTCCTCGCAGCCACTCGTAATACATCAGATGGTCCTAACTTTTTCTTACTCATACGCAGTTCCCGTCTCAAGTCCCTCTTGGCATCTCTAATCTTATTATTATAAGAGCGAGGCCCACCCTCCGGTCTAAACATGCTAGTGGTCGGAACCAAAGCATGTGTATGAGAGAAGGCTTTTATCCAATTTTCTATTAATTCAATAGACATGGAATGGAAATCGGGTAAGTTTGGCCATTTATCCATCTCGAGTGCCAGTGCTGCCTGATTAATGTTCTTAGCCGACCACCTAATGTTGGAGCCAGATTTATTCGCGTGGACTGTGCCCATATTGCACTTGTCGAAAGCTCTCTGTTGGATGTTTAGTATACAACGGAGAGCTGAATGATCGCTCCATTTATTTAATGATACAGACATATCTTCCACTAAGAGGAGCATTTTAGGGCACATGAAGATGTAATCAAGGGTACTACTATACAGCCCATTGGACCAAGTATGTTTCCCCGGGTAGTCACTATTCGTATAGCCGTTCAGCATTTCCAGATCCCATTAGTCAAGCAGCCGACGCCAACGTGGCCCCTCGATGTCAGTTTTAGTATGAGTTAGGAGATGTTTCTCTCTTAACTTGGGGTTTTGAGGATATTTCCCTGTCTCAGCAGGAATACGACAATTAAAATCGCCCACAACAATAGCTGCTCGATTACCAGGTAGTACCGACCAAGAGGCCAGTAATTCATGAAGGGCTTCTTGAATAAGTTCACTAGTCCCGGCATGCGGGGGATTATATATATTTATCAAAAGGAACTTCCCCTTATCAACCTTGGTTCCATATTCAACCTCTACTGCCAGCATATTATCACAAACATTACATGGTATCTGTCTCGAGGGCAGAGAGCTAATCACACCTATCAAAAGCCCTCCAAATGGTCTCCCTTTATTGCCCTTCTTAGCAAAGGATTGATAATTCATGTATCCATCAAGTAATATAATGTCCATTGCCCATGTCTCCTGTAGGCATATCAGGCTATGTTTCACAATAAAATTAACCGAACCCTCCGGCGCCAACAGATGAGCAAATCCTCTTGTATTCCACAATAACAATGTCAAATTTCAATGTTTAGGCAATACCTCTGGAAGAGATTCCGCAAGCCATTTTAGGACCAACTGAACATCAGCAATTTCAACTTTCTTTCCTTTAGGTATCAAGGGGCACTCCACTGGTATGACCGGCCCACTTATTTCCACAAGTTCAGCACTGGTGTCAACTTCATCCAAGTCTGCATCTACCTCAATATCCACAGCCCTCAGCTCTTCACGGTATTTCCTAAGCATCTGTGCGGTGGATAGAAATTTACAATGTAATGCAGACACACAAGGATTGAGGCCTTTTAATGGTTCCACAAACTGGAAATCATCTGATTTTAGGACGCGTAGTTCAGGGACCGAATGCAGACGTATTAGGAACTCCGATCGTGGCAACCATCTGCGTTTGCTGGTTTTATACAGGTTTTTAATCAAGCAGATTCTATTCCCTAAAAGATCGGCTCCATCCTTAACTGGTCTGAGGGGAGAAATGGTGGTACTAGCCGGGGCTGGTTCAGGTTGAAATACTAAGACAGGACCCCTAATCCGTGTTTCCTCCACCTCTTGAAGGTCGGCCTCAAATCGTTCCCATTCGTCTGCCTGGTCCTCTATTTCAACCACGATCGGCATTCTTCCCTCATCCGCAGTCAGATCCACCATCACTGGTTGTTCATATTTGGGCAGCGGGACTAGGTTCGTATCTTGATCAGTGATGAGCCAACTGCAGAGGCGGCCTTCTCCAGAGCCCATCTTTTTCTTAGCTCTGGCTGCCCTTTTTTTTGCTTTTTTTGAGCGCCCACCAATGTACGCCGTCTTATCTTCTTTAGTACCTTGCATCATATTTTCCTTGCTCTTTAGCGCTTTCTTAGCCAGTTTGCGTTGTTTACGGGAATAGAAAACTGTCTCACTCGGATCCTCATTTACCGAGGAATCTTTATCAGCTATCTTATTTATCTCCTCAGCCATACCTATGGCCTCCGATAGATTAATTTCCGCCTCTACCTCCTTATTATTTTCTTCTATTTGTGTATTAGGCAATGGGTTAGTATTCGTAAGAATCCGCCCCGTCATTTGGAGCAGAATTTTAAGTGCAAATTGAAGGGAGGCCACTGAGGATTGGATCTCTACCAATTCCTTTGCTCCAGGGAACAGGGTGGAGAGATTTCCTTCCTCTGAATCCGGCCCATCCTCCATTGACACCATTACCAAATTAGGGGAGGCTGACAGTCAGCCCAAAGGTACCTCGTGTCCCATGATGTTGGCTGGAGATGACATAGAATTATTATCCTGTGGCAGACATTTGTCTTCCGGCGGCCTGAAGATCTGGGGAGTCATCCCCCGCTGAATGCTCAAACACAGGTCTAACAGCGAATTGTTATCTATGTCGTCAAAGTTAGTGGAGCTCATTGGATCACCACCCCCATCACCCGATAAAACGGGGTCCTCAATGATCGTTGAGTTAGTTTCCGTTATGGGAAGGGGGGCAAAGAAACCAGTTATGGCCCCCTGTCCCAAGGGAATGGATATGCTGGATTTTTTCTTGTTATTTGCTTTAGGTTTTCTCATCTCCTCATTCGTCGGGGTTTCCACTTCCAATTGTTTCTTTGTCTTGCGCAGATTGTACTTATTTTGTGTCATTTTCTTCCCTGGCGCCATTTTATCATGAAGCAGTGTTTATTGCAGAGATCTAGGTACCTTCTCTCTAGCCGGTTTCCAGATTCTGCTAAGCCCAAATCTGAGCCAGATTTCAACACGTAACCTACACTGTCCTTACTAAACAGAAAAGGCGCAAAGCCAGCTGTCGCCAAATACCAGCGCCCCTCAGGCAGGCACTATGCAGGTTCAGCACACACACCCAAATGGACTCCTCCTTCTCTCTAGCCGGTTTCCAGATTCTGCTAAACCCAAATCTGAGCCAGATTTCAACACGTAACCTACACTGTCCTTACTAAACAGAAAAGGCGCAAAGCCAGCTGTCGCCAAATACCAGCGCCCCTCAGGCAGGCACTATGCAGGTTCAGCACACACACCCAAATGGACTCCTCTCCATAAGGTGGCTATACAATTATATCAGACCATGGGAGGGTGGCTGGGTAGAAAGGTGGGGGGGACTGATAGCAAGGGGAAGCGGGGTGGGGGCTCAGTTTAGGAGAGCAGCGCTGCTTGCTAGGCAGTGTAATCACTGCAAGCCAATATGGCTCCCCCCTGCGCTGCTCAACTTTTTCCCCATATGCTGATTACCCACCGCAAACTACCAGCAATGATTGTGCTGGTCCTCCAACAGCTCCCAGAGTTCCACCACCGACAGAAGTCGCTCTCCGCCCTCCGTCGGCACCCGAGCACTCCAGCGGGCGTCCCGCGGGCGAAGATGTACCGCCGCGGCTGAGAGCACACAGCAGGCAGACTCTGCAAGCCGACTCGAGCACAGAGGCCAACACACGCTGACACTCCGTCGGCACCCGTGTGCTCCAGCAGGCGTCCCGCGGGTGAAGGTACACTGCTGCGGCTGAACGCACACAGCAGGCAGGCACCGCAAGCAGACTCGCCGACACACGCTGACAAGCGGAAGCGGGCTCACCCTCAGGACACTCACACCCGAGGAAAGGACCCCGAAAGAACGTCCAACTCACGCCGACTCAAGCCGCACCTCGTAGAATCGTGAATCGTGAATGATTGAGGCCGCCTCCGAGTCACTAGATACTCAGGCTTTCAAGAAGGCGAAGGAACATCTTATTCATGCCAAAGAAAAACAAAAGAGATTCGCCGACCAACACTGAAAAAAGGCCCCTGATTATCAAGTAGGAGACAAAGTTTGGTTAGCCGCTAAATTCGTACCCATCAAGGGAACACGGACCTTTCATCCCAGATACTTAGGATCCTATACCATTAAGGCAATTATCAACCCAGTAGCCGTCAAACTGGATTTACCACCTAATCTACAAATCCACCCGGTATTTCATGTGTCCCTCTTGAAACCAATGCAACCCGGCACACGGATTGGGACACCACCTAAGCCCATATTTGTTGTCGGAGAACCAGAATTCGAAGTCACAGATATCTTGGACTCTAAATACTCTAGGTCCAAGCTATATTATCTCGTCGATTGGAAAGGATTTGGACCACAAGATAGATCCTGGGAGCCCAGTGAGAACATCCACGCACCACGTCTAATCAGGAAATTCCATTGGAACTTCCCAACTAAACCTGGGCCACACAGAAGGAACACCATGAGAGGGGCCTTAAGGGGGAGTGCTGTCACGACCCTCGCCCAAAACCCCCTCTGGCAAACCCATTGGCCAGGTAGAGTCAGGACTCGGGCCTCTAGAGCCTCGTATCCTCTTCAAAAGCCCTCCTGGGGCCAGTCCTGGCGCCTATGGCACCAGACTCATACACCATGAAAAACAATGTGCTTAGGAACTACTTTATTGTGTTGTCAGCCAACATGGAGGCATCCACATAGCTTGTTTCCTAGGAACCAAGCTATGCGGTCTAGTGTTTTGGGTGTGGTAGCCTAGGGATTACTTTACCTGGACTATTTTGTTGGGGCTATTTAAACCACACCCGAGCAACACAACACGCTTCGCGTTACTTTGCAGCTTGCAATGTGATGCTCACTGTGTCCAGCTATACCCCCGAACCTCGCAGAAGCAGAACCTGCAAGGGGACAAAAGGAACATCATTAGCAGCAGCATCTTACCTGCAGTCTTCATCTTTAGCTACTCGCAGCTTCTGAGAACAGCTTCCTTGAATCTGCACCCCTCCCGGACAGAACGGCCTGAAAGAGGAAGATAGAGGCAACATTAAAGAAAGCAGTAGAGACATTGCAAATTACGAACTGCTCAAAAGGCTTACCTGGCTGGTCGCCTCTCGTCCTGCACCACTCCGGACATTCCACACGCGCTGAAGAACACTGCAACCTACAAGGAAAGAAGGAAAATACAGGTTAGCAAAGGCAAGACATTGCAGCGCTGCGCATAGCGCTTACATACCGCATCATAGCGCTCTTAATGCGCCATCATTTACCAGCGGGGCTCAACCAAGCCAGTTCGCCGCGCTGAAGTTCTGCATACCTAAAAGAGAAAAAGAGACATTATTAAACAAAGAAAGGCATGCAGGATAGCAACAATACTAAACAACAGCAATAAGACCTACCTGAACAATATGAAACGGGCCTGCGTCAGTGAAGTAACTGGACCGCACACTCCCACGAAAGACAACGCGCCCCTGCAAAGAAGGCAGGACGGCAAGCACGCCTAACTCTACCACAAGGTGAGGAGAGGGCCCCAGAAGGGCTGAAATCATACGGGGTTGGAGGGAGGATAGTTATCCCGGTCGGTCAGTCTTGAACACAGTCCTCCTGTATTTTCAGGCAGGACCTTCCCCGCAGACCACATCTGGGCAAAACGGAGAAGTATACCAGCGAGTAACCCGGCTCGGTGGCGTCCCTGTGGATACCAGGTGAGCGTAACAAATATCTGCTGGGTGGTATTATTGCACAGAGGAAATGTCTCAGGGTATCGGGTGGCATAGTCAAGTATCATTAGCACAAATGTATTTCCCAATTTAGATTTTTCAAGAGGCCCAACAATATCCATCCCGATCCTCAAGATTGGTACCTCGATGATGGGTAATGGATTTAAGGGGGCTGGAGGTGGTAAGTGGGTGCTGGTACGCTGACATGTTTCACAGGTCTGGATGAAATTCCTAGTGTCATTATGTATCCTTGGCCAGTAGAATTTGCTAGCTAGATGAGCTTGAGTTTTGGCCTGGCCCAGGTGTCCTCCTGTGAGATGTGAGTGTGGCACGAATTGCAGCACTTATGAGCTCTGGATTACATGGAGGAGCCTCTATTGATCAGCCTGCTACGCTTCTGCCGGGCTTGGTCTAGTTTCCAGGTCTCACAGCATATTTCATCACTCTAGCCCCACCCCCCAGTACGTTGCAACTTTAGTTCTGCTTGTGTTTACAACGCTCCACCCATGAGCTTTTTCCACTGCGTCCCTCTTTTGATTCAGCTTCTACCTTTCCTTTCTGTCTGCTTTCTCTTGTCCTTTCATCTTGCCAGTCTGTGCTGCTTTCCGGCATTATTTTGCCATCATTCTCCCTGCCGAACCGGTAGCCAGCTGCTCGCAACCTTCCTTTGCCTCTGTTTTCTCTCTCTGCCTCCTGCTAACTGCCTCGTGCCTGCTGGCTTTGTTCCACCTCTCCTCTGCCATTTTGGCTGCCAGCTGCTCGCAACCTTTCTTTCCTGTCTTTCTCTCTACTGGCTACCGTTCTTTCCCCAGCCTACGGTTCTACCCATCCTACCTTTTCCTTTCCCTTCCTTTAGGCTATTGATCTCCTTTTGGACATCTATTGTTCTTACCTTGCACCAGATCATTTCCTTGGAACCTGCATTTTCCTCTAAGGATTGTTTGGATTATTATGTATGTTCACCACCTATTGAGGATCCCTTCAATCACTTTCCTCGCAAGGGCAGTTGCGTCTGGAAGTATACTGACGTCTCAATACAATAGGACCAGCCCACAGTAACCATCTTTGTTTTTTTTTTTTGCCTTTGGGCTTTTTCCCCGGACAAGGGCTCGTCTGGGGAAACGCCATTCTTTCTTGATTGTGAACTAATCGGAAATTGTGGCAAATCCTCGGACAGACCCTATCTCTTCCAGAAGAAGAAGGGAGCCATAGAAGAACAAGCTGTGGAATTTTCAGTCTCTGAATCCTCGGCAAGTGAGAGCGAGAAGGATTTTCAGGTGAGATCTGACAGTTTGCAACGCCAAGAGAATATGGCTACTGCAGAACAGATACAGGAACTGCTGACAGCTCTCCAGGGCTTGTCGATGGAGGTTCAATGTCATTGCTCTATGTTGATTCAACTGTTCCTTAAATCACAGTCTAACAGTTAATGTAAAATGACCCAGTGTCATTTTTATTGCTTCATAAATAAAGGCAGTGTGCATCCTTAGGTGTCTAAAAGAAGCCGATGCCTTTTGGCTTTTGGACTCTAGTCCGTCTTCAGGGCAAGACACTTTATACACTTTAAACATGTTAAAACATTTTTTATGAATATACATGCATGTGGTAAGTCAAATAAATAAATAACTAGCCATAGCCAAAAGATCAGGGCAAAAACAAAAAGAACAGATTTCAGTCAAAATCTCATACACAATGTCTCACTCCATAATAGTGTGGTAAATTAAAAAAACAGCAACCGATTTACCTGACTGCTTTCAGAATTAGGATCTGTGAAAATAAACAAAACCAGGAAACATATTCACTATATATTACTAATGCTTCTTCCATTGTTGTGAAGACTCAATATCCATGTGTTGGAATGGAACGGGTTGGTATCTGTTTACCAGAGTAAATCCAGTTCACACTGGAGTTAGATGTGGCAACACTTGTCTACATTGGTATAAAGGAAAAATATACATACAAAAAACAGATAATAAGAACCTGCCGGTGTATACATTCTTAGGTTTGCACTGCATGGATGTCCATGCATGCTTACAGTCAAAATGTAGACATGAGATTAAAACACCTCAGCCTTATGTGTGCGTTGCTAGCATGTCCTAAGCTCCCACCTGTCTCTACTGGTGTTGCTGTGTACATATCTCTTTCTCAATGCCCATTAAATAGGATGTTTGCACTCAGGGGTTTCTCAGGCTCCTGTAACTTTGATAGCTTCACCAGCTGTTATTCACAATGTTCGTATTTTCCTTGGTCCCCTGTTCATAGGGTATTTGCACATTCGGGTTTCTTAGGCACCTGCAACTTTGATAGCTTTCACATCCATTAATCACAACATTTGTACTTTTTTGATAGGCTCGGCGTCAGGTTTCTCAGGCTTCCGTAACCCTGTTGGCTTTCCTGCGGCTACCAGACTCGGTAGCTACGGTCTGATATATGTGGAACTCGGGCACACAGGCACCATCCATGGATCTGGTCTCGGCATCCGTTATCGGCCTCCCGGCTCACCACAACTTGCTTATGGTTACGCTACCAGATGAGACGCGGGTAACCCTGTCCGGCTTCCTTCTCCGACCTTGGTTCCTTGGCCTGGTGGAACGCCAACCTTCAGGTGTTCGGCTAGCGCTATGCTCACGCTCCTTACTGCCACAGGCTTTGCAGCCCGGTGTTGCTTTGCCCCTTCAGGACTTCACCGATGCAGAAGCTCGCCTCTGCGTAGTGGTGTCTCCTTCTCCATAGGAGTTTCTTCTCTTATCACGTCACATGGACAAACAGAACGTTGTCCTACTTCGCTGACTGTGGCGTTCAGGCTGTGTTCAGCATTACCTGTAGCCAATACATACAGAGAAGGATCTTTGTGCAATATAGTGGTTGTAGAAGATAGTAGTCTTTTCCACATCCATATATGCTGACACAGTGGTTTGGACTCTCTCGGGAATGAGACACCTTTCCCCCTATGGAGGATCTTGCGAAGCAGGCTCACCTCCCTAGCCCCAAAGGGGGTGGCTCCTCTCTGGGGAGAAGGGATGAATTGTCCAGATTTGTCGCAATCGTTATTAGTGTTCTCTAACTCTCATTTAAGTTGTTTTATATCTTCCTCAAGGCTAGCCAATTCTCGCCCAATAGTTAACAATATTGCCCCCTCAAAGCGAAAACAAATACCTCTAACATACACTTTGAACGATTCCCAGACAGTAGCCAGCTGGAGTACTGAGCATGTGTGAAATGGCTGTTTTTAATTCTGCTTTAAACACTGTGTCAAGGAGAGTTTCAGATTTAAACGCCAGGGAGGATGATGGAGCATTATGTCTGCGAGAGTAAAAGTTCACTTAACAGGGAATGAGTGGAGAAGGTCTTAGGGAGGATTAAACAACTCTTGGTGGCGTGTAGCATATAGGTGCTCGTGAGTACCAAGTCGATTTTGTAATGCATATCGTGGACTGAGGAATATTAAGAAAGATCTGATGATTTACGATTAACCATACACCAGAAATCGACTTAAAAAAAAAGGACATGCACTTTTGTATCTCCTGGGCGACTAATGTCAGTCCTCTTAGCTTAATAGCTGATCGATCTGGGCTACATCCAGAATTGTTTTTGAAATCTCCTGCCGATATTAGTTGAGTATCTACATATTGCAAACATTTGTCAGCCAGTGTGGGGAAGAACTGTCTGTGGTTGATATGGATATAACTAGGGGGTTGTCCTTCCCTCTAAGATTCAAAGGAATGCACCACTGATTTAAAGTGCAAACAGGTTTTAAACCATTAAGGATGCCCGTACAATTAGGGCAACCATTGTTAGAAACAGCACGCTCGCTGCTGGTAAACACACATCTCTTACACATGTGAAAAAGTGTCCGCTTTTTATTATTCATTGGCTGATGCTTTTTTACCCATTTTTTCACAATATTTAAGTATTTATATATGCACATGATAGTACATGATGATAGTTGTAATGAACACACAAATGATTATGTTGAAAAGTTCAATGAAGCATGTTTACAGGTAATTTGTAGTGTAAACCATCAGATTGTATATTTAGTGAACAACCTGTTAGTAGGTGCAATGTGCCATATGGTTAGGTACAGAAAACAAAGAATGAGAATACAATTAGGGGAGACAATGGTTCTAGGTCTCCTATGCCCGGCTGAGATCTGACCTCATATTTGGTCCTACGTCTGAGTAGAAAGTTAGAAATATGAGTGCTGCATAAAGAGCAGCCCATGAAGGTACTGGGTCTACGTGCTGCTGACGTTCCAGCAGGGTGGATGGACGCCTTCTTCTGGGGCCAAAGAAAGTCAGGAAACAAAGAGAGTAAAGAGAGTAGGGAGATAATGTTAAACCAGCACTGAGTTGCTGAGCTAGGTCATTAAGGAGTAGCTAAATACTATAAACATGTCCTGTCTAGTTCCAGAAGGCAACTCAACTCACCTCTGTTCGTGCAGTGAGTAGGAGTGGATGAATCGGGGATGTTTCATCGCAGGGCCGGCAGGAAAAGTAGGAGACGCCGTGATGGGCGAAGGTTGTGGAGGCTACCGCAATGTGGGCGGGAGGCTTGAGGGGGCATGTACTGGCGGCAGGCAGCCCAATCAATCATCCCTGTGTCTCAGTGCAGAGCATGCGCAACTTGTCATGTGCTACCTGGAGCCGACGCCACCGGGGGAAGTAAAAGCAACAAATGTTGCAACCTACTGCCCTGAGGCTGCTTAGTGCAAGCAATACAGTATAAAAATCAACGTGCTGCGGTGCCTGGCTTTGCAGGAGCACAGCAAGCACGAAATGGAATGCGCTCAGTCAGAGTGCCCCCGTGTCGCGGGTCAGACTGGAGCAGTGTCAATTTATAAAAATGTACACAATGAAAAACAGTGTTCATTTATTTTTCACTAACTTCATTTTTTATGAGTTAATGCTCGACTGACTCTTGGACTGCTGGTATGGTGCCCCCTAGAGGCTGACGCGTCAGGCGGGAAAAGTCAGAGTGGATCAGAACCAAGCAGACGGGGTTATTGCTTAATTTCTACGGAAACAATTTACCAATGATAATTTAGACCTACGTCAAAATATCAAGTGCATTATTTCGAACTTTTGAGTTTCTGTACTGTTTTCCATTCTGTCTTTCCTTATAAATTATTTATAATTGGTTGGAATGATTGATTCCATATTAGGTACTGAATACAGCGTAATTCACCTCCAAACATATGAAATGTATATCAAACACGATGGAGACTAGCACACTGCTTATAAGCATACTATATTGATTATAGATCACAGGAAATCATTGGTATGTATTTTAAACAGTTGGTTACTATCAATAATCCACGAACGTCAAGAAACATCGTGTGCTTTCATGGAAAATAGGAAGGGAGCTGGCAAATAAAAATACAATACAACACTGCCATCGTGTGGCAACACATAACCATTCGGAAAACTAAGAAGAAAATGTATGTCGGCTTTCACATGTTTGAAGGATGAGTTTTCCGTAATATTAATATTGTTTTATCGGCTTTGGGAATTATAGTGCGGATTGGCATGAAAAGACGTACTCTATGTGAGAGCCAGAAAATAGATAGTCAAATATCCTGTGAAATAACCTGAGGAAGACAAGTTGCCTTCAAACCACCAGGTATTCCGGCTATTTGCCATGTGTTCAGGGCTGGACTGGGAACCAAAAGCGGCCCTGGAATAAGTGTTCAGGGTGGCCCCATATTTCACTGAAGGAGCGAGCACAGCATGTGAGCCCAACCCTTCCATGAGGGGATTGGGCGTATACCCTAAGAAAACACAATGACAGAACAGGTCAGCATAAGCAGCAGTGCAAGGTTCACTCACATTGAACTGGTACAGCAGAACATGTCAGCATAAACTGCAGCAGTGGAGGGTCCTCTCGCATAGACACTGCATGGGCAGCATCAGAGCATGCTTCCATCAAACACAGAACATGTCGGCATAAGCAGCAGTGCAAGGTTCACTCAGATTGAACTGGTACAGCACGGGCAAGAGCCAAGCATGCTTCCATGAAACACAGAACATATCAGCATAAGCAGCAGCAGTGGGAGGTTCTCTCGCATAGACACGGCATGGGCAGCATCAGAGCATGCTTCCATCAAACACAGAACATGTCGGCATAAGCAGCAGCAGTGGAGGGTCCTCTCGCATAGACACGGCATGGGCAGCATCAGAGCATGCTTCTGCCAAACACAGAACATATCAGCATAAGCAGCAGCAGTGGAAGGTTCTCTCGCATAGACACGGCATGGGCAGCATCAGAGCATGCTTCCGCCAAACACAGAACATGTCAGCATAAGCAGCAGCAGTGGAGGGTCCTCTCGCATAGACACTGGATGGGCAGCATCAGAGCATGCTTCCATCAAACACAGAACATATCAGCATAAGCAGCAGCAGTGAAAGGTCCTCTCGTATAGACACGGCATGGGCAGCATCAGAGCATGCTTCAGTCAAACACAGAACATATCAGCATAAGCAGCAGCAGTGGAAGGTCCTCTCGCATAGACACAGCATGGGCTGCATCATAGCATGCTTCCATCAAACACAGAACATATCAGCATAAGCAGCAGCAGTGAAAGGTCCTCTCATATAAACACGGCATGGGCAGCGTCAGAGCATGCTTCCATCAAACACAGAAAATGTCGGCATAAGCAGCAGTGCAAGGTTCACTCAGATTGAACTGGTACAGCACGGGCAAGAGCCAAGCATGCTTCCATCAAACACAGAACATATCTGCATAAGCAGCAGCAGTGGAAGGTTCTCTCGCATAGACACGGCATGGGCAGCATCAGAGCATGCTTCAGTCAAACACAGAACATATCAGCATAAGCAGCAGCAGTGGAAGGTCCTCTCGCATAGACACAGCATTGGCTGCATCATAGCATGCTTCCGTCAAACACAGAACATAGCAGCATAAGCAGCAGCAGTGGAAGGTCCTCTCGTATAGACACGGCATGGGCAGCATAGGAGCATGCTTCTGCCAAACACAGAACATATCAGCATAAGCAGTAGCAGTGCATGGTTCTCTCGCATAGACACAGCATGGGCCGCATAAGAGCATGCTTCCGCCAAACACAGACCATATCAGCAGAAGCAGCAGACGTGGAAGGTCCTCTAGCATAGACACAGCACGGGCAGCATCATAGCATGCTTCTGTCAAACACACAACATATCAGCATAAGCAGCATAAGTGGAAGGTTCCCTCGCATAGACACGGCATGGGCAGCACCAGAGCATGCTTCTGTCAAACACAGAACATATCAGCATAAGCAGCAGCAGTGGAAGGTTCTCTCGCATAGACACGGCATGGGCAGCATCAGGCCATGCTTCTGCCAAACACCGAACATATCAGCATAAGCAGCAGCAGTGGAAGGTTCTCTCGCATAGACACGGCATGGGCAGCAGAGCATGCTTCTGCCAAACACAGAACATATCAGCATAAGCAGCAGCAGTGGAAGGTTCTCTCGCATAGACACGGCATGGGCAGCATAAGAGCATGCTTCCGCCAAACACAGAACATATCAGCATAAGCAGCAGCAGTGGAAGGTCCTCTTGCATAGACACAGTATTGGCTGCATCATAGCATGCTTCCGTCAAACACAGAACATATCAGCATAAGCAGCAGCAGTGAAAGGTCCTCTCGTATAGACACGGCATGGGCAGCATAAGAGCATGCTTCTGTCAAACACAGAACATATCAGCATAAGCAGCAGCAGTGGAAGGTCCTCTCGTATAGACACGGCATGGGCAGCATAGTAGCATGCTTCCACCAAACACAGAACATATCAGCATAAGCAGTAGCAGTGCATGGTTCTCTCGCATAGACACGGCATGGGCCGCATAAGAGCATGCTTCCTCCAAACACAGAACATATCAGCATAAGCAGCAGCAGTGGACGGTCCTCTCGCATAGACACGGCATGGGCAGCATCAGAGCATGCTTCAGTCAAACACAGAACATATCAGCATAAGCAGCAGCAGTGGAAGGTTCTCTCGCATAGACACGGCATGGGCAGCATCAGGGCATGCTTCAGTCAAACACAGAACATATCAGCATAAGCAGCAGCAGTGGAAGGTCATCTCCCATAGACACGGCATGGGCAGCATAAGAGCATGCTTCCGTCAAACACAGAACATATCAGCATAAGCAGCAGCAGTGCATGGTTCTCTCGCATAGACCCGGCATTGTCTGCATCAGAGCATGCTTCTGTCAAACACAGAACATATCAGCATAAGCAGCAGCAGTGCATGGTCCGAGGGGATTGGGTCCTCCGACGTATTCCATATCTATGACAGTAATCACCACAGCTGTGCTGCTTCGGAAAATCTTTCGGCATCTGTGTCGATGACGTTGATACGCCGTCCTCGAGGGCCTCCATCGAGCCTACGTCACCGCATGTTATAAGGAGGACGCACGGTGCCCGTAGCCTCAGTTCTGTTTTTTCCGCGAACGTGTACGCTTCGGAGATCTCGGCGCGCCTTGATTCTACTGAATCCTGTTCTTTCGGTTCTTCGAACCTGTTTCTTCATTGCTATCGAATATGATGTCTTCGGCTTCTTCCACCCCGCGGTCCGGGTTTAAGAAGTGTCGGGTGTGCGGGTCCAAGATGTCGCTGATGGATACGCACGACGCTTGCCTCTGGTGTCTCGTGGAGGACCATGATACGGACGACTGTGTCGACTGCCAATCGCTCACATCAAAGGCCTTGCGGGAGCGTATGAAGAAGCTGTCGGTCGGTAAGGTGGCCAAGCCCCGGAAGTCACGTTCCACTGGTCTTTCGACGGACGATTCGAGGGGCGACTCTCTGCATCATCGTCGGGAGTCCGGGGGTTCTCAGTCTGGGAGCCAGCCCCGCCATTCCTCTGCCTCTTCGAGGCACTCCAGGAAGCGCCGCCACCGGTCGCCTTCCCCGTCCTCTTCCGAGGACTCCGCCCGTCGGTGGGTTGCTTGTCCCAACAAGCATTCCACTCCTGAGGAATGGGATTCCTTCCGAAAGGAGATGTTGGTGATTTCTCAATCGTGGGGCTCCAGTCCGTCCGCGCCGTCTGAGGACGCCGGTCGTGGGCGTGCTAGAGACACCGCTCGTCCGCCTTCGGGCTCGAGCAGTCGTCGCGACCACCCGGCGCCTTTGAGGTCCCGGTTAGACAAGGATGGTCGCTCTAGACATGCCCGTTCCAGGTCCCAGTCCTCGCCGCCATCGAGACCGTGTGAACCTGTGAAGTTTTCGAGGAAGACATCGACGCTGGTGGCGCCTAGGTCGTCGACTGACTCTCTCGAGGCCCCGTCTCTGAGGAAGTCGTCGACGCCATCGGTGCCCAGGCTGTCGGGAGACACTCTCGGGGCTCCGCCCTCGAGGCCTGTGTCGACGCTGTCGAAGCTGTCGGCGCCGCACTCGACATCAACACCGATTCCATCGACGCCCTCAACGCCTTTCGAGGCGGCTTTGTCAGGGATGCCTCGTGGTACGGGGGAACCCCCTGCAAAGGCTCTGGCTAAGGCAAAACATGTCTTTGTTCCTTTTTCAGTTCCCTCTTTCCAGCCTCTGGATTCTATTTCTGAGATGGATGAGGGGTCTGAGGAGGGTGTGGTTCCTGCAGAGGTCCCTGATGACATTGTTTCTGGTCATAGCCAGCTTGAGGACCTGCGCCAGTCATTGCATGACACCAGTGCACTCGTCACCTCTCCGGGGGTGGAATTTGGTAGGCCTGAGCCTGGCTCACATGCCGACTCCTCTTATTGGCGCCTGATGTCGAGGGTCACGGATTACCTGGGGTGTTCTGCCCCCCTGGGGATTTTCAGCAGGATGACCAGACTGATATCCTGGACCATGGTCCACCAACTGACCCAGTGCTGCCATTCCATATGGCCTTGCAGAGAAGGGTGGCTGTGGCTTGGACTTCTCCGGAGGGTCTCCCGGCAGTGAGCAAGTCTTTGCTGAAGAAATATCGCTCAGCCAGTGGCGACCCCTGCTACTTGACCACGCACCCCACTCCGGAAAGTTTGGTGGTGCAGGCGGCTATGGCCCCCGCAAAGCAGGCGTCGTACCCTACCGTCCCTCCTGATAGGGACGACAAACATTTTGACGGCTGGGCAAAGAAGGTTTTTTCTTCTGAGGGTATGCTGCTTCAGTCTGACAACTCCGTTTGTGCCTTGTCTCGTTTCAGGCACACTCTGTGGAACTGTATTTCCCTAGTGGCTGATCATATTCCCGAAGGGGAGGAAAGGGATCGTTTCCTTGCTATCGTACAGGATGGCAAGGATGCCATGTGTGAATCTGTTCATTCGGGTCTGGACATGGTTGATTGCGTCAGCCGGTCCATGGCGGCGAGCACCGTTATACGCAGGTTTGCGTGGTTGCGGAAGTCGGGTTTTGCTCCTGATGTGCAGGCCCGACTCCTCAACATGCCCTTTGATGGTGAACATCTTTTTGGCAGCAAGGCTGACGAGAGTCTTGAGAGGTTGCAGACCTCCAAAGCTGCAGCAAAGTCGTTGGGCGCTGCAGTCCGCCAACCTCCGCCTTTTCGTTCTAGGGAACAGCAATGGAGGGGAGGTTCCTTTCGATATTAGTCGTCCTTTAGTAAATCGAGAGGAGCTGCTAGTCAAAGGGGCAACCGTAGGAGTGCCAGAGGTGGAAAACAAGGTACTCGAGGTGCCAAGGCCGCGCAAGGAGTTACCTCTTTGCCCTCAGGCACTGCCGCAGCTGCTTAAGCTCAGTCATGAGGCCCATGCTTCTCCGGTTGGGGGAAGGCTGGCGGAGCATCTTGTAGAATGGCGTGCCATTACTTCAGATGTGTGGGTTCTGGAGATCATAGCCCACGGCTACTGTCTTCCTTTCCGGCAGAGGCCTCACGACAATCCACCAGGGAACCTCTCTTTGAAGAGTCCGGATCCGCTCCTTGCGCAGGCAATTCAATCCCTGCTGGAGAAAGGCGCTATAGAAGTGGTGCCTGTAGCGGATAGGAACAAGGGATGGTATTCCCCTTATTTTTTGATTTCGAAGAAAGACGGAGGATTGAGACCCATCATGGATCAGGAAGTCAGCAGACGAGATGAAGAAACAAAAGAAAAGGCAAGGGAACAGACCGACAGAAGGAGGAAAGCACAAACAAAGGAATTCCAAATAGGAGATGAAGTGTGGTTACAAGTCATAACCAAGAAGACAGACCCCCAATTCTCACCTGAGTTACTACAAGTCGTTGCTGTAAAAGGAACCATGATAACCGCCGCAAATAGAAAAAAGCAAGTGACCCGGAATAGTTCTCGTTTCAAGCATGTCACGAGAGGAGCGGAAGAAAGGCCGCCACCAGACGATCCAGACCCGGAATACGTAGACCCTCATGATGACGCATGGATCCCCCTCGGACCACAGGTCCTACGTCAGCCAAATCCTGATAGAGACGTGACGCGGCTCACATCCGGAGCCGCGAGGAAGACCCCAGAGGAGCATCAAGAAGCCTCCCAGGTTAGTGGAGGAATGTTGACAGTACGTCAGACATTAAAGTTAAAGTTGTTTCAAGGACATTTGTCCGGGGGTGTTGTGGGTGTCTGCCGCTTTAAGGCAGCCCCCTGTAAGGGAAACATCACTGGAGGAAGTGACTTGTGGGACGGTTTGAACAAGCTCCTCAGGAAGGACAAGTTCAAGATGGTTACTCTTTCTCAAGTCCTCCAGGCCCTTCAACTTCAGGACTGGTTGGTGTCTCTCAACCTCAAGGACGCTTATTTTCATGTGCCGATCCATCCCAAGCACAAGAAGTACCTGAGGTTCGCGGTTGGCGACTCGCACTTTCAGTTTCGGTCCTGCCGTTTGGATTGACCTCCACCCCGAGGGTTTTCACCAAGCTCATGGTGGTGGTGGCAGTGTATCTCAGGATAGGGGGGATTCACGTATACCCCTACCTGGACGATTGGTTGATCAGAGCGCGCTCTCCCGAGCAAGTCCTGGATCATCTGTCAGTCACCTGCCACTCCCTTCACAAGCTGGGCTTCTCCCTGTACTTAAAGAAGCCTCACTTGACGCCAACTCAGCGGCTCCAGTACATCGGAGCGGTGCTCGACACGTCCCTGGGGCAGTGTTTTCCTCCCCAGGTGAGGGCTCACCACATTCAGCAGATAGTGCACAAGTTTCAACATGCCCAGAGTCTCCCAGCGTTCGGGTTCTTGAGGTTTCTCGGCCTCATGGCATCCTGCATTCTTCTGGTGCCAGAGGCCAGGTTGTGGATGAGATCTTTGCAATGGGCTCTCAAGCTCCAGTGGTCACAGTTCTCAGGCAGGATGTCGGACCTCGTTCAGGTGCCACCCTCGGTCGCCCAGGACCTTCTGTGGTGGGCCGTCGAAGGCAATCTGATGAGGGGGGCTCCGTTTTGGTTGCCCTGGCCGAAGGTGAAGATCGTGACGGACGCGTCCCTCATGGGATGGGGAGCACATGCCAACGAGCTGACAGTCAGCGGTCGTTGGTCTCTGTCGGAGTCCAGACTCCATATCAATCTGTTGGAGCTGAGGGCCGTCAGGCTTGCCCTGAAGGCTTTTCTGCCGACTGTGCGAGGAAAGAATGTCCTGATTCTGACGGACAACACAGTGGCCATGCACTACCTCAACAAAAAGGGGGGGCAGGGTCACTTCCTCTGTGCAGGGAGGTGATGCAGCTCTGGTTCTGGGCCATCCAGCAGGGAATTTCGATCTTGGCAGTTCATCTGGCCAGAGACGAAAATGAGACGGCAGACGCTCTGAGCAGGCAGAGCGCGATCTCTCACGAGTGGGAGTTGGCTCAGGAGATTCTCCTGGAGATCTTTGCCCTTTGGGGGACCCCTCAAGTGGATCTCTGCACCTCCAGTGTCAACCGGAAGTGCGAAAGGTTCTGCTCGCGGGAATTTCCTCCAAGAGGAGCCTTAGGAGACGCGTTTGTGGTGGAGTGGTCATTCCCACTGCTGTACGTGTTTCCTCCGGTCCCCATCATCCCGCAAGTGCTGCAGAGGTTATGGAGGTTCGGTTCCCAGATGATCCCCATTGCTCCGGCATAGGCCAGGAGGACGTGGTACCCGGACCTTCTCGACTTGACCATCTACCCTCCACGTCGTCTTCCCTACCGAGACGATCTGCTCTCACGGGAGGGGGGGGTCAGGTTCTCCATCCAGAGGTCAGATCCCTCAACCTTCATGCTTGGCTTCTGAAAGGTTGAGGTATAAGGATTGGGACCTCCCTGAAGACGTGATGGAGGTGTTGCTTTCGGCCAGACGGCCGGCAACTAAGTCCCTGTACCGTTGCCGTTGGAGAAAGTTCTGCGACTGGTTCAGGGTTCAGAATGTGGATCCTTTTTCATGTGACATTCCTGTAATTCTGTCTTTTTTGCTTTCTTTAGCCCACAGGGGCTTGCAAGTGGGTACCATTAAAGGATACCTGGCGGCGCTGTCCATATTTAAGTGTTCGTCTGAGGAGTGTTCTTATTTTAAAATTCCTTTAATTTCTCAGTTTCTGAAAGGGCTCACTAATGTGTTCCCTCTGTCACGTTTCCAGGGGCCCGGTTGGGATTTGAACCTTGTTCTCAAGTTTCTAATGGGTGCTCCATTTGAGCCTTTACATTCTTGTCCTTTGAGACTGTTAACCCTTAAAACTGTATTTTTAGTTGCGGTCACTTCCGCTCGCAGAGTGAGTGAGTTACAGGCACTTTCAGTTAAGCCACCCTTCACTGTGTTTCATAAGGACAGGGTTGTCCTTCGAGTTCGTCCTTCCTTTCTTCCGAAGGTGGTGTCGGAATTTCATTTAAGCCAGAAGGTTGTTCTTCCGGCGTTTTATCCTCCTCTGCATCCTGTTAAGGACAAGGAGAGTCTCCATAGGTTAGATCCTAGAAGTGCTTTAAGTTTCTACATTTCACGCATGTCCCGGGTCAGAGTGGACGATCAGCTCTTTATTGGTTATGCTGGAAGGCGTTTGGGACAAGCTGTGACTAAGCAGACTTTGTTTTGATGGATTATCTTGGCGATTTCTGAATGTTACCGCCTGGCAGGTAAGGACCCACCTGTAGGCTTACGGGCCCATTCGACTGGGGGTATGGCTGCCTATACTGCCCTGCAGAAGGGTGTTCCTATTCGCAACATTTGTGATGCAGCCACTTGGGCTTCGGTCCATACTTTTGTATGTCACTACTCCCTAGATTCTGTCCATAGGCAGCATCTGGCCTTTGGCAAGGCAGTCCTTTACTCTGCAATTTGATTGGGCATTCTAAATTTGTATAGTCTAAATTCTTTTCATACCTCCTTACGTTGGTACTGCTTTGGGAGTCTGTCATAGATATGGAATACATTGGAGGACCCAATCCCCTCGAAGAACAAGTTACTCTCTTACCTGGTAATGTTCTTTTGATAGGATGGTCCAACAACGTATTCCATATCGCTCCCTCCCTGCCTTCCCCGCTACAGAATTTCTTATGCGATTGCAGCTTACGTTTCCATAAGGCTTTCTGTGGTCCTATTGGCAGAAGATTGGTGCCACACGTTCTGGGAAAAAACTACAACTGAGGCTACAGGCGTTGTACGACCTACTTATAACATCCGGTGATGTCGGCTCGACGGAGGCCCTCGAGGACAGCGTATCGACGTCATCGACGCAGGACGCAGATGCCGAAAGATTTTCCGAAGCAGCACAGCTGTGGTGATTACTGTCATAGATATGGAATATGTCGTCGGACCATCCCATCGAAAGAACGTTACGAGGTAAGATAGTAACTTGTTCTTCTCTCGCATAGACACGGCATGGGCAGCATCAGAGCATGCTTCTGCCAAACACAGAACATATCAGCATAAGCAGCAGCAGTGGAAGGTCCTCTCGCATAGACAAGGCATGGGCAGCATTATAGCATGCTTCCGTCAAACACAGAACATATCAGCATAAGCAGCAGCAGTGGAAGGTCCTCTCGTATAGACACGGCATGGGCAGCATAAGAGCATGCTTCTGTCAAACACAGACCATATCAGCATAAGCAGCAGAAGTGGAAGGTCCCCTAGCATAGACACGGAATGGCAGCATCAGAGCATACTTCTGTCAAACACAGAACATATCAGCATAAGCAGCAACAGTGGAAGGTCCTCTTGTATAGACACCGCATGGGCAGCATAAGAGCATGCTTCTGCCAAACCCAGAACATATCAGCATAAGCAGCAGCAGTGCATGGTTCTCTTGTATAGACACGGGATGGGCAGCATCAGAGCATGCTTCCGCCAAACACAGACCATATCAGCATAAGCAGCAGCAGTGGAAGGTCCACTTGCATAGACACAGCATGGGCAGCATCATGGCATGCTTCTGTCAAATACAGAACATATCAGCATAAGCAGCAGCATTGGAAGGTCCTCTCGTATACATACAGCATGGGCAGCATAAGAGCATGCTTCCGACAAGCACAGAACATATCAGCATAATCAGCCGCAGTGCATGGTTCTCTCGCATAGACACAGCATGGGCAGCATCAGAGCATGCTTCTGTCAAACTCAGAACATATCAGCATAAGCAGCAGCAGTGGAAGGTCCTCTTGCATAGATACAGCATGGGCAGCATCAGAGCATGCTTCCCTCAAACATGTAAGATATCAGCATAAGCAGCAGTGGAAGGTTCTCTCGCATAGACACGGCATGGGCAGCATCAGAACATGCTTCTGTCAAACACAGAACATATCAGCATAAGCAGCAGCAGTGGAAGGTCCTCTCATAGTCAAGGCATGGGCAGCATTATAGCATGCTTCCGTCAAACACAGAACATATCAGCATAAGCAGCAGCAGTGGAAGGTCCTCTCGTATAGACACGGCATTGGCAGCATAAGAGCATGCTTCTGTCAAACACAGACCATATCAGCATAAGCAGCAGAAGTGGAAGGTCCTCTAGCATAGACACGGAATGGGCAGCATCAGAGCATGCTTCTGTCAAACACAGAAAATATCAGCATAAGCAGCAACAGTGGAAGGTCCTCTTGTATAGACACGGCATGGGCAGCATAAGAGCATGCTTCTGCCAAACCCAGAACATATCAGCATAAGCAGCAGCAGTGCATGGTTCTCTCGCATAGACACGGCATGGGCAGCATCAGAGCATGCTTCCGCCAAACACAGACCATATCAGCATAAGCAGCAGCAGTGGAAGGTCCACTTGCATAGACAAAGCATGGGCAGCATCATGGCATGCTTCTCTCTAACACAGAACATATCAGCATAAACAGCAGCAGTGGAAGGTTCCCTCGCATAGACATGGCATGGGCAGCATCATAGCATGCTTCTGTCAAGCACAGAACATATCAGCATAATCAGCCTCAGTGCATGGTTCTCTCGCATAAACACAGCATGGGCAGCATCAGAGCATGCTTCTGTCAAACTCAGAACATATCAGCATAAGCAGCAGCAGTGGAAGGTCCTCTTGCATAGATACAGCATGGGCAGCATCAGAGCATGCTTCCCTCAAACACGTAAGATATCAGCATAAGCAGCAGTGGAAGGTTCTCTCGCATAGACACGGCATGGGCAGCATCAGAACATGCTTCTGTCAAACACAGAACATATCAGCATAAGCAGCAGCAGTGGAAGGTTCTCTCGCATAGACACAGCATGGGTGACAGCAATTCACAATTTCCTCAAATAGGGCAAATCAACATTGGCCGTCCTCAGGGCAAGCTTGCCTCAAGCGAAAGAAGCACGGTATAGGCCATAGCAGACACTGCACGTTTCCCTCAAACAAAGAACAGGCCTTTTAGACTGCAATCTCACATGTTTCTCTCAATGAACAGGCACAGCAAAATCTGCAGCAGATGATGGAGTACTTATTCCTAAAGCATGACACGAACATTACCTGAACCCGGTAAAAACATATGCTCTTTGCAACACAAATGGCAAATAATCTGAATGCACACGGATAGCACATTGTAGAAATAAGCACACCAATGTTTAGCTTGTTGTGTGTTGGAAACCAATTCTTAAAGCGTTTAAATATGTTAGTTTTGCAAGTAGGACTATTTTAAGATGTGAACTAACATTGCAACAGAATATTGTCTTGTGTACTCAGAGCACGTTATGTAATAAACATCCGTCCATACATAAACAGCTTATTCTTAGCTAATGATATTGAATTGTGATGGGTAGGCAGTTCAGAATGAAGAAATCTGATAAGTGGCATCTGGTATTCTGCTCAGGGACCTGCTTTCAAAACTTTGGACTGGCTTTGGCAGGCCAACATGCATTTTGCCATCACAGCTGAACTGTAAAATAATATTACAGTATGGTACTTATGACATGTTCTTATTGCTAACATGCCCTAATCCATTCTGGAGATGCTAATCCAGTCATGTTTTTATTTTTGCATTCTCAGATTTAGTGTTCTGGATTCATTATTGGCAATTCTAGGACAATTACTCACAGAATGCAAAGAAAAACACAGGACTGGACTAGCATCTCCCAAATGGAATGGAGACATGCTGGCACTCCTGCTGCTAGGAAAATGTGTTGCAGGTTTTAAAATAGATAGTGCTGGTGAGATGTAAATATGATGACTGTATACAGTATGCCCCACTGGTGAAACACTTATCCAAACAAAAAACCCACTGATAGCAAATAAATGAGCATATTACCATTTACCCGGAACTGCTTAGGGTATGCGGTTGTGGCATATTCAGTTGATTTTAATTGATTTAGGGCCTCATTACACGTTGTGCGGTAAAAATCTACATTTGCCGGCATTGCGCTATTAACGTGTCCGCCTTGGCAAGAGGCCGCTAATAGCGAACTATTACGAGTACGCGGACACGAGCATAGCGCCATGCCGGTAATGACCCTACCACCATGCCGCTAAAGACCCCAAAAAGACCCTTAGCGGCACCGATGAAAGCGCTGATAGCACTTCCGACCACCCGCAACAGGCAAACAGCGGTCACCGCTAATAGCGGCTATCGCAATTAGTGGTCACTGCAATTAGCGGAACCGGAAATAGCATCATCGCACAGGAACGGGAAAGAGCACGGCAGCCATCTTTAAAAACACAATCAATTGCCATCCTCTGCCCCCTGGACCTGTTTCGAGAACTGTGCCATTCCAAAGCCCCAAGGATTCCCTCTCCATGCCTAAGGCTATAAAAAAAACAACCGACCGCCAGCGCAAGGAGAGGTTCACCAACGAGGAGCTAACAATGCTCACTGAGACCCTTGCAGCGAATGCCGATGTGGTATTTTCAAACGACATGCGGCGGGAGACCCTGATCCAGAAGAAGGCTATCTGGGCAGAGGTTGCCCTGAAAGTGAGTGCGTTGGGCACCACCACCCGCACTGTCCGGGAGTGCAGAAAGCAGTGGGACGATCTCTGCCTCCGGGCCGCAGCATCCTGTCTGCGAACCGCAACATGGCCATGGCCATGGCCACAGGAGGTGGAGCCGATTCGCCAATAAAATTGAAGGAGTGGGAGGAGACCTGCGCCAACACGATTGGTGTTGAATCAATCGAGGGAGTCGGGAGCATGGAGCATGGTGTGGCCACTACATCAGATGGAGGTGAGTGTGCACATGAAACTATGCACTGTGAATGTTGAGGTCCCCCCCAAATGTGAGCCCAGATTCACCTCATGGATGCGCCAACATCCATACATGCATACAAATCTGGCCATGTCAGTGTCAAACCCAAAAACACACACATGCACACATCATCACAGACAAGTGCCACACAGAACCATGCATGGATGACCCACTCAACAGACCCATCACCTGCATCCCTACCAATGAAGTCACAATGCACACAACAGCATGATTAACGTATTCTGCGTGAAGTACATTGAACCGTCACCAATGCCATCCCCCTCTTTGTCCCCCACAGGCTCACATACAGACAGTGAAGAACCTGGCATTGCGACTCCGGCACCCCCTGCCAAGAAAAAGCCAAGGCCACAGGACACAGGGGACACCCCCACTACATCAAGGGGCAAAGGGAGAAGTGTTCCCATGCAGAGTGCCAAACATCGTCGGAGCGCCACTGCTACCATACCGCAGTCCACACCAGCAACAACTGCCACACCTTCAGATGTGAACCCCCACCACAGATTCCAGCCACGTAGGGCCCACCCTCTGCTGCCACAAGTTCCACAAGTGAGGCGGCAGCCACAGATCCGCTCTCAGATGTGGAGGACCCGATAGAGTTCTCCATGGAAATGCACACCCCAACCCCCCCAGGAACCCCAGAGGCAACTTCACAGCAAACACCAGGGTCCAGTGTCCATGGCCAGTCTGGCGAGGACAACACGGGAGGGTGCAGTAGCCCACCGGTGGCTTCACCAGATGTCCTGGTTGTAGAGGAAGGCGCAGCAGCCACACCATGAGCACGCCACAGTGCCCTTGACCTGGCCAGCATCAGGCAGCGCCAAGAGGACATTACTGTGCTGGTTGGGCAGCATGTGGAAGAGGCTGCCCGTCTCAGGGGAGAGATAACAGAGACTGCCAGGCACTCAAGGGAGGCGATTGAAGCCTGTACCAACAGGCTGTGTGTGGAGATTGGCCAACTCAGGCAGGTCCTCACGCGTATAGCGGACGCGATGGGCCGCCAGTTCCCGCCACCACCACAGGGACAGACAGCCACATCATCATCTGCTAGTTCGAGGCAGACAAGCCCCCGCCGCCGCTCCACGCGCACCACGAGGCGCCCGTCAACCCAGCCTCCTAATGCTGTTGGTGGCAATGGGGAATAGGGACTGCAGGGTCAACCTTCCACGTGTGCAGCAGGACAACAACATTGTGCCAGACACATAAGGGGTTGTTGTCGGGGGGAGAGGGTAAAGGGTGTTTCGGGACTGTTGTGGGGGGAGGGGGGAGGGTGCTTCGGGACTGCTGTGGGGGGAGGGGGGAAGGGTGTTTCGGGACTGTTGTGGGGGGAAGGGTGTTTCGGGGCTGTTGTGGGGGGAGGGGGGAAGGGTGGTGGGATAGTTGGGGACATGCACTTTTACATCTTAATATTCCTTAATACACTGGTGATTAATCAAAACAAAGGCTTGGACTTCGTCATTGTGTATGTGCACTTTATTGGTGACAGGGTCCATTTTGCGCTTCAACACAGACACCAGTGCATTACTACCCATATCCGTCCTACAGAGTGAAACCATGTTACTCAGAATATTTGGTTAATCAGATGCTGTCTCACATCACGTCCCTCCTGGCCATCGCCTCTTGCATGACCTGCATCCCCGTCACCTCCGTCGTCATCACCATCATCATCCTCATCAGGTGCTTGTATTTCAACATCAGGGGGCAGTGGCATATTCCGTCTGATACACATATTGTGCAGCATGACACATGCCATGGTGATCTTGGCCACCTTCTCATGGCCATACAGGAGAGCGCCACTAGATCTGCTAATGCACCTAAAACGTGTCTTCAAAAGGCCAAAAGTCTGCTCAATCACGACGCGGGTACGGGTATGTGCACAATTGTAGTCCTGTGGGTTCCGTACAGGGGTAAAGAGCCCCCTCTTCAGGGGATAGCCGGCATCACCAGTATGGGGGGAAGAATGGGGACCTGTTACTGTTCACCTCAAGGAGCGGCCTGTACATATCACACAAATCGACTTTGCATTGTGATTGAAATCAACTATTACCAGCATGCATGCAGACGATCTGTGTGACTGCAATGTGCAAAGGTGAGCTCGACCCTGCAAGTGGACATGCCCCATTCATGCCTCCGACAGTAATTGACATGTCCTGGGTGAGGCCAGGTCTTAGGTGTCCCTGGGCCCAGGCAAAATTGGTACCACACTGCTAGTGTACTGCCATTCTGGCATCGATGTTGCCATGCTGTGAAGCATCACTTCAGTGGTGCTATAGGTGCGTGGTTCAATGCTAGGGCTAGGGGGGATCCCTTTGCATGCATTCAAGGGCACATTGCTTTATTAATGTTGTGCTGTGCTAATTCTATATAACTATTTTGCGGCCATGTTGCAGATTTGTGTATTATGTGGTGTGGCATGATGTGCAATGTGGACGTGGATGGATGTGTGATATTTGGAAACCTGGATTGTTCTCAATGTTGTGCAGCTTCAAATTGCATGTGGGTTCTTCTCAAGTACATTGTGGCCTTCCCTGATGCACATTGGCGTACATCTGTATGTCCATTTGTCCTACGGACGGCTGTCTACACCCAGTTGGAGTATGTATCCCCCCCCAATCACACCCAGTTGGAGTATGTATCTCTCCCACAAATCACACCCAGTTGGAGTATGTATCCCCCCCAATCACACCCAGTTGGAGTATGTATCCCCCCCAATCACACCCAGTGGGAGTATGTATCTCTTCCCCCCCCAATCACACCCAGTTGGAGTATGTATCTCCCCCCCATCACACCCAGTTGGAGTATGTATCTCCCCCCCAATCACACCCAGTTGGAGTATGTATCTCCCCCCCTCAAATCACACTGCCATGTGCTTGCCCTGCTACTCACCAAGTAGCCATGAACGTTGTCCGGCTTGACGCTCCATGTAGCGTGGTATGGTTGAGTTCCGCAGGACCACTGAATCATGGATTGATCCGGTAAATCGGCACAACAATGTGTGATTATCTTGTTTGCGTCACATACCATTTGGACATTGATAGAGTGGAATTGCTTTCTGTTTCGGTAGACTACTTCATTGTGATGTGGGACCACCAATTCCACATGTGTACAGTCGATGGCCCCGATGCAACTTGGGATGCCTGCCAGTGAATAGAAGCCAACTTTGGTGTTTGCAATCTCCTGGGCAGTCCGTGGCAGGAATATGTGTTCACGTGCATGCTTCAGGAGGGCATCGAGTACTAGGTTCAGCGTGCGTGAGAATACTGGTTGTGAGATGCCATGCCATGCATCTGCCCCACTGTATGCTGGTAGGTGCCTGTGGCCAGGAAGCGGAGCACGGTCACCATCTTCAGTAGAGGGGGGATGGCAGTTCTGATGTCTATGAGGCTCACAATGTCGTCATGTATCATGTCCACGATGCTGGTGATGGTATCCCGGTCCAGACGGTGCAGGGTGTGTATCTGCTCAGGGGTTAGGTTAAATGGACTGGTTCGGATCCTGGGGATTGGTGGCTGCCTCTGTGGTATTACTAGGTGCCCTGGTGGTGCTTGCTGCGCCTATCTTGCCCTCCTCCTGCGTCTCCTCGGTGCTGCCTGTTGTTGTTGCTGCTACACTGCAATCATATCCTCCAGCCCATGTAATGCTGCTAGTATTGGAACCATCTTGTTGTGGGAAGGGGTGTGTGAAGGGGTTTGGTGTGCTCCGTTTGTGCTGGCACAGTCTCCATTGCCTCCACCTGTGCTGATTGTGTCCACCTGTGGCAGGTGGGAACACTCCTCAGTTCTCTTAACGGGTGGTTTGCGATGCCGGTATTAGCGCCATGCCGGTAAGGGGTTTTTGGGGCTTTACCATGCCGCTATTTGCATGCCCGCATGGCTTGTGATGGTGTGCTATTAGCGACATGCTGCTATTTATGGGATGTAGGGTCGCGCGCCTGCGGACTAGCCGCTATTAGTGGCACCGTACTTAGCGGTGCCGCTAATAGCGGTAACCCGGGTCGTAATTGGGGTTGGGATTTAACGATACCGGTATTCCATTACCGGTAACGTTAATCCCTTAACGCACAACGTGTAATGAGGCCCTTAGTGTTGGCTCCTCCCATTTTGTGGAGACTGTTAAGATGGATTTCTGAACTCTGACCTGGTGGGCAGAAGTTTAGGAGCCCACCCTAGTTTAGTGGACCAGGGGAACCTTCTGGACAACCCAGACCAATCTACAGTAGCTTGGCAGGCGGTCAAGACTAAGGGGGTCATTCCGAGATTGGAGGTAGCCATGGCGCTATTAGCGCCATGGCTGCTTCCAATACTGGGTCTGGGTCCGGTCTGGTTGAATGGGGACTTACCGGGTCATTCCGACTCTGGAGGACCCGGTAAATCCCCATTCAACCAACCATTGCCCATTCACATTTGAGCCCACATAGGGCTCAAATGGGAATGGGGAAGACGCTAATTACGGGCCTGCAAATAGCGGGCCCGTAATTAGCACCCTGGTCCCTTAGCGGGACCCGTAAAGGACGTGTGGTCAGACCACACGTCCTTTACGGTTCCCGCTAAGGGACCTCGGAATTGGGTGGTAAGGGTTTACCGGCACTGGTCTCCTTACCGGTGCCCGGTATCCCTTACTGCCCAACTCAGAATGAGGCCCTAAGTCTCAAGAGGGGTGAGAGTGATCGGAAGCCCACAATGAGCACACGCAGTAAAACTCCACAGATTACCCTTAGACAATGTATATCAAAAATACATTTATTACAGGCCTTTATAACAAAACACGATTAACCCACAGTTATCAAGAAAACTATTTTCCACACACGTTTATTCTCTATGTAACATATATACAAAAATGCTGTATCTATGAATAGTGCTAACCTTACAGACTGCGCTCCTTCATTCATATATCACAACAGTGTCGTATTGATGAATAGAGTTTAAGAGTTAAGAGAGTGAGTAAATAAATATGAGAGACACCTTGTAAGTGTATAAGGTACGGTTCCTGTATTTTTAAATCCAGCATTGGACAGAAGTATTATTTGCATACATTATTGCCCAAATAGAAAAGAAAAGATCCATCCTTTAACAAACAATTAGTCATACATGTAGAGACTTTTGTCACACTTGGTTATTTGCACATATACTAAATATACATTTAGAAAAGAAACTTGGTCACGCCAACATGTGTTTCAACCTATCTAGGCCGTCTTCAGGGCGTAAAGCTACTGATAATTAGTGCAATAAACATATTCAGTGGACAATCCTAGTTTGCACAGGAAGTCTGGGAAGGGAACAGACACAGCTGGGAGGGGCAGGGAAAAAATAGCAGGAGAAAAATGTATTTCGGTAAAAGGAAACAAAAAAAAAATAGAAAATGAATATTAATGGAAAGGTAAACAGAATCATATAATTTTACATTTCAATCATTAACTGTGATTTTTAAAAAAAATTGATATAGCTCTGATTATCCCACTAGAAATCTAGTAGGCATATTTAGATACAAAGTTAGCTAACAGTTTCCAACGTTTTTATATTTACTATCCAAGTATTGATAAGAATACAAAGGAAATAATTAGCCTGTATCCAGCAAGAACTGCACGAACAAGTTGCCGTAACTATGAGGTCTTAGGGTTCAAGGTTAATGCGCCCGTGTCTCAAAGGATTGAATCATGGTATATTACCTTATGTGTAAATCCTCCTAGCGTCCTTGAAACATATACTCTCCTCTGATCAAAATGTATAAGGTACATGGGCCGTGTAAAGTCGGTATTTGTTAGTGATCAGTTTCCTAAAGGAACAAGAAAAAGTATGCCTCAATGTTAAGAAGCCTGTGGAGCTATATTCCACTCTAGTACGAGAGATATAGGGTATTAACATTTTTTTACCAAGATAACCCATCACCTCTTGTGTTTAAATTTAACTTTGGGTGTTACCTGAAAGGTCAATGTTGCAGTTTCAAGTAATTACAGTTCACCAGCATTGGTATCTATCAAATATTCAAGCCGTATTCTGAAAAAGGTAAGGGGTATGCATATGTAAAAATATACATATTTGGTTCGCTTTACTGATTCAATACATTCACTAATGTTAGTAGCGGGCGTATCATCGTTGGGAGCTTACCGGCTCAATTGTAATACTGCGACTGTTGTCTGGTCCCGTCGGGCAGTGACTGAAGCATTGCCGCGAGCTCGCCGTTGCTATGGTGCCGTGGTGTGTGATTCTGGTCACGTGATTTATCACGTGACCCGGAAACAAATTAAAGCCGCATTCATAGGGTTAGATTTGTATACAAAATATGTTTACTTGAGGCCAAATTGGGTCAATATACGAATAGGTGATTAGTCAAACATTAAACATACAATATCTCTGATACCATAGTTGAGACAGTATTCGTCCTCTGCCAATGGGGAGGACCCAGCTGGTCATGTGATTGATCACATGACCGCAGTTGCTAAGCAACTAGGTCTAAACAGGAAGAATTCGATGGTGTTCGTATTGTATTTTATGTGCAAGTTTGCATGAGTTTCTGCCGGATACAGGCAAGACGAATCTATTAATTATTCATTTGGAAATTGGCATAATAATGTCACTCGGCCCCTATTAGCATTGAGTGATTATACAGCCATGTTTAACAACATATCTTGCATGAATATTCCAGACATGTTTTTTCCGCATATTTACTGTGAATACAATTCACTTGATATTTGGGACATTAATTAGTGCAGTGTTCCTAAATTAGACATACTTCAGTATCCATACATTTTACAGAAAGACATTTAGCTCATGTTCCTTATTGAGACCGAGTGACAAACATCGAAGTTTGCAAATCATTTTTGCTTCCTGTTGGCGTAGCCTCAACTCTCTGTCCCCACCTCTTGGATGTGGTTGGATCTGCTGAAGTCCGACATATCTGATGTCTTTTGCATCGTCCATTTGATGATGTTCTTGCCAATGAGCGGCCAAAGGGAGTCTGATGTCTTGACTATTCAAGTTGTTTAGGTGTTCTCGTATACGGAAACGTACTTCTCTTATAGTACTGCCAATATATATTTTTTGACAAACACATTGTATTCCGTATACAACAAACTTGGATCTACAATTGATAAAATCCTTAATCTTAATTTCCAAACCTCCATGGCATTTGAATGTTTTCGTTGGTGATAATGTATATTTACAAAAATTACACATTCCACATTTATAGAATATTGCTGGTTGAATCTTTGAAGTTAACCAATGCTCATGTCCAATTGGCTCGGATTTGAGGAAGGAAGGGCATAGTAAATTTCTGAAAGTGGTAGCTTTAGTAAAGATAATATTTGGACACTGTGGAATATAGTTTGCGAGGTCTGTATCCAACAGTAATATATGCCAGTGCTTCTTCAACATTTGGTAAATTAATTTACTGTCTCTTGAATATTTAGTGATGAAGCTTACAAAGTTAGGGTACACAGTTTCCTCTCCTTTAGGTTTTGTTGCTACTAATGTTTGTCTGGTCACTTTTTGAATCGAATCCGTTGTTTTCCTAATCAGGCCTTTAGAGTACCCTCTTGCCTGAAATCTTTCGCCAATGGACTTTCATTCTTCTTGGAAATTAGCAATTTGACTACTATTCCGTCTTGATCTGAGAAATTCTCCTCTTGGTATATTTTGTACAAAGCTGCGCTTATGACTACTGGTCGCATGCAGAATAGAATTGACTGCAGTGTCCTTTCTATGTGCGCAGGTGTGTATTTCCTCTGCATCTATTTTAATTTTAAGGTCCAGAAATACAATCTCATGTTTATCTATTTGGCCTGTGAAATGAATCCCAAAATTGTTGTGATTGAGATCATTTAAAAAATCCTCGAATTCATCTCTTGTGCCTTCCCATATGGCCAGAACATCATCGATGTATCTTTTCCAGATGATAATATGGTGTTGAAAAGGGTTATTATTGAAAATATATTTGTCCTCAAAATATGCCATGAATAGGTTGGCCAGGGATAGGGCATATTTTGCACCCATCGCTATACCTTTGGTTTGTGAAAAGTAGTCACCATTGAAAATAAACTGATTGTGTGTTAAGGTAAAGTCCAATAGATTTTTGATCATTTGTACATTTGTAGTGAGAAGCAGAAAATGTCCTAAAGCTAAAATCAATTGATTCCAAAACCAAAGTGTGTGGGATAGATGTATAAAGTGCTGCCACATCTAATGTTACCAAAGCATAAGTGGTTTTCCATTTAATATCCTTCAGAGTTTGTAGAGTATGCATAGTATCTTTGAGATATGCTGGAATTTTTGGTACCAGATTTTTGATGCTGCTGTCAATATAATCAGCAAGTGCCTCTGTGGCCCCACCCTCTCCTCTCATTATCGGTCTTACTGTTGGTAAATGTTGAAAAGGTTTATGAATTTTCGGCAGAAAGTATATTGTAGGCATCATTGGCTTAGTTACAGATAAAAACGTCTTTTCATCATCAGTTAGGAGCCCTCGATCGTGCCAAACTGTATGCTAACTTTGTATCTAAATATGCCTACTAGATTTCCAGTGGGATAATCAGAGCTATATCAATTTTTTTTTAAAATCACAGTTAATGATTGAAATGTAAAATGATATGATTCTGTTTACCTTTCCATTAATATTCATTTTCTATTTTTTTTGTATGCTTTTACCGAAATACATTTTTCTCCTGCTATTTTTTCCCTGCCCCTCCCGCTGTGTCTGTTCCCTTCCCAGACTTCCTGTGCAAACTAGGATTGTCCACTGAATATGTTTATTGCACTAATTATCAGTAGCTTTACGCCCTGAAGACGGCCTATATAGGTTGAAATACGTGTTGGCGTGACCAAGTTTCTTTTCTAAATGTATATTTAGTATATGTGCAAATAACCAAGTGTGACACAAGTCTCTACATGTATGACTAATTGTTTGTCAAAGGATGAATCTTTTCTTTTCTATTTGGACAATAATGTATGCAAATAATACTTCTGTCCAATGCTGGATTTAAAAATACAGGAACCGTACTTTATACACTTACAAGGTGTCTCTCATATTTATTAACTCACTCTCTTAACTCTTAAACTCTATTAATCAATACGACACTGTTGTGGTATATGAATGAAGGAGAGCAGTCTGTAAGGTTAGCACTATTCATAGATACAGTCTTTTCAGGTGACAGTGGAAAATCACCAGCCTAACCACAGGGCTGCATCCGCCATTATATTGTTCATATTCACCTAAGTTTCTGCTACCTTAGTGGTGCGCACCCACAAACTTCTTTGGGCCAAGTTTTCCACAAAACCTAGTGTCCTATATACAAAAATGTGTTTAGCCTAATGCTGATGAAAGGGGAGAAAATAACCACAACCTGTAACAGAAAGAGATAAGTTCAACACAGATATCAAATTAGGCAGCTCTTCATAGTCAATCCCTAACTTATGTAGTCCATCTCTATGAAGTGAGAAGCCTTGCTCTCAATGTACAATAGTGCGTTAACAACGCACGGTCGTGCGTAAAGCCAAAAGCGGGTTCTCTTCTGGGGGCTGTAGCTGCACAGGAAGGGGCTTGAGGCGATGAAGAATAAAGTCCTATTCCTTGAGGAGGGTCTACCCTTGCGGATAGAGTGACTTTCTGAGTTCAGAATAGCTGGGGAGTGCAGGCCCAGTGAAGGTGAGTATCTTTTAAGGGATTCCCGTGTGTAAAAACAGATGGGTGTGCCAGGGGGCCACCGGTAGGTGATGAGAGTACTCACCGACCCTCGACACAGTCTGAACCAAACTTTGGCAGTCTAGCCCACTTTGTTTGTAGGTGTTAACCCTGCAGTTTCAGGACGCTCTGGCTCTCAGTGGCTGCAGGACGGGACGATCGTCTATGGTGGGACAGTAGCCTTTTCTCAGCTCTCAAAGAAATGAGAAGGATAGTTCCAGTGCAGCACGTCTCAGGAAACAGTGGGGCAGGTCTGCAGGCACTTACAGTGACAGTCACCACAGCAGGTGATACAGGGACTACAAATGCTTTTGGCGTGGTGCACTCTCATAAATCAAGGCCCAGAGGAGCTAGGACAATGAGGTTGGGTGTGAGAAGGCCCAGGACCACAAGTGAGTGATTCCCAACGTCTCGAGTGGCAAGTCAGGACGGCAGCGTTTCTGTGCAATACCCTAGTTTCGAGCTGGATAGTTCACTGGATGGCCCAGGAACACTTCTGAAGCGGCTCTTTCCGAGGGTAAGTAGGAGGTGCTGAGAGTAGTTGTTCCCACTACTCCAAAGGAGTGAAGCGCCCTTGCTTGCCTTCTTGGTACAATGGAAAAGCAGGGGTCCGATGGGACAAATTCGGGGTCAGGGTGCCAAACCTTCCTAGCATGTCACCAGAGGTTCCTAGAGTCGGCTCTTTTGTTAAGGATACTTGGCTCCTTCTGTAGTTCAGAGTGAACTTCAGTTGATCGGCCTGGAATGGATGCAGAGCCCCTTCTCTTATCCAAGACTAATTTCACGCTCAAATCTCAAATAGCCAATGGAATATCTGCTCTCTTGCAAGCACAGCAGGCGTGGCCCAGTCGTGGCCAACAGTGGTTCCAGTCATTCAGGACTATCAGACATATTGGCAGCAGTAGTGTGGATTGGGACCAGACAGTCCCAACCCTCTTCCTACGCACTAGCACACATGGCATGCAGGAGCCCACAAAAGATGTGGTTTTCATGGGAGGCTGCATGCCCAAATAAAGAATATCCAGGTCTCTCGACCTGGGGAAGGCAAAGGGACAAAGTGGCAAAAGGACAGAACAAAATACTTTGTGGCACGGCCATTTTCGGCACTGGCCACAGTCTTGGGCCAAAACGAGGTATGGTCCATAAAAACAAAGTAATACTACTTTAAAAGTAAACTGCTGCCACCAGTTCGTCCTAGGCACACTTGCACAAACACCAGAACATCCTTAGAGTGTGACTAGGGCCATAAAACAAAAGGACCCCTATGCGTGGTACAGTAAGCTACTTGGCACATAGATAAAAAGTTATCAAGAAATGGCAACATAGTCGAAGACCAAGGGAAACATATTTCCCCAGTACTGACAGCCTGAAGGACGTGTCAGTTTCCCCATTACAAATTAGCAAAAGCCCACAAAAGCAAAATGTTTGGGGTTCACAAATGGAGGGAAAATTGCACCTAAGGGAAATCTTTCCTAACAGGGACTCAGGTTCTACTGCTGTGATCACGCACCCAATGAGTCCACACACTGTCTCTGCTCCTCCAGAAATCTATGCATGGTAGGTGGCTGACTTCCCAGTGGTCTGTTGGCCTCTGTGCCCTGCCCCTGACACACTCTGCTTGACAAATGCATGGCTGGCTGGCTTGGGTGGATTGGTGTGAGTTTTGGCAAGTTAGGCCGGATCAGCTGATGTTGAGGTTTTGCAGGGCCCTGAGATATACTGAGCTGGTCGTCTTGTTTGTGACCATTGCTAGACTGGACAGGAACGTGTATGTCATTCACAGTAGATTGCTTTCTTTTTCTACCGACTCCTTTCCTCTCACAATGCACTATATGTCCCTGCACTCCCCTGCCCCTGGTCCGTCTCTACCTGTGGGTGTGACGCCTCTGCTCTCCTTTTTCATCCACATCCTTCTCTTTCTCTCCTCCCCTTTCTTCCTTGCACAAGTCAACCCTAAACTTGTCTTTCTGCCTCTGCCATACACCCCCCTTTTCACTGCATCTCTTCCTCATTTCATACATTCTCACCCTTAAATGCCCCCTCTACACTTCTCCCTTCCCTTCCACACAGTGTTGACATCGCTCTCTTCTTATCACCAGACATAACTCTTGTCTGCCCTGCTCTGGGTCACGCTTTGCAAAACTGTTCTTTACCCTTATTGCCTCTTCCCTGCACCTCAGTGTTTGGCAGTGTGTCCCTTTCTTACACTTCTCTATATTCCTCTTCTTTCTCACTCTCGGTTGTACCCCATTCTTTTGATCCTGCTCCACTCGTGCATACACCTATTACACTCTCTCTCATTGCACACCTATGGCTCCCCAACATCTCTTCATGCTGTGATGATTATGCTCCCAAACCTCTTTTCCCCACACCTTGACCAGACTGTATGTACATTGTACAGCCATCTCCCCGCACCACTCTTGGCATACTCTGATCTCCCTGTACATCTCCTCCTCCCCGCACTTGCGCAATCTGAATGACACAAGGCCAAGTAAGATCCTTGTTTGTGCTCCCTCTGTTCCGCCTCCTTGTCTCGTCACGCCTAGAAACACTTGTGTACAGGTGCGTTATAAATGACTTATCATATCATATCATCTCTATCGTGCACCCAGGAAACCACCCACCTGCTAGCAGAAACTGCTGTATCTCTATCTCGGTTGCTGCCATTCTCCAGCCTCTACCCTGTAAATGCCAGAGTACCACAATGGTGGCCCCTGTCTCGATTCATGAGCTCCTTTTTGATCCCACTGCACCCTTCTCTCTCCCCCATCTCTGCCTTTCTGTGGCTCACTCCCTCCTATTAGCCTGAACATCTCTAGTTTTGAGATTCTCTTCTCCTGAACGTATACCACTCTCTCCTCTGCACTCACATCTCCCTTGCACACTGTTGCCCTTCCTGCCAGTGCTCGTCTGGCCCACCAGGACACCAGGACTTTCCCCAGTAGGCCTCGGGTTGTTTGGCCTCTTTTATTGCTTGGGACCGAACATCCAGGCCAGCCTGAGCCAGTCTGGCTGGTTTGCCAATCACTGACTGGATGGCTGCTGCATTACACATGGGAGCAAGCTTTCCTTTTTTGAATTGTCACCTGTGTCTGCAATAAGGAGAGTAGTGGGAATAGCCCGGGGTGCGCAACCTACACCTGCGCATGTCATGGGATGCAAATGCGATCATGTGAGCAGACAGGGTGTGTGCGGTTGATGCACCACCCCTCCCCCCATGCAGTGCCTCTCACATTGCTGCGCAGGGGCGAGCAACGGGCATGAAAGTAATGCAGCAGCCATCTGCCAGTGATTAGCAAACCAGCCAGTCTGGCTCAGGCTGGCCTGGATATTCGGTCCCAAGCACTAAAAGAGGCCCTACAGCCTCAGGCTTACCAGGGAAAGTCCTAGTGTGGGCCAGTCCAGCACTGCATGTATTGACGAGTGACTGTTGACACACATGAATAGGGAATGTTATAGGCCTCCAGTCAGGCGCGGCTGAAGGTGTATAGGGGCCCCTGCGGAGAGCAAAAACAGTCTAGGCGCCCTTGGGGTGCATACATTACAATGGTGACAAAGATAAGGTTAATAGCCTCTGATTATCAGGAGACGGTCAGCCATCAGGTAGCTTAAACACTGAATGCCCACTGAAGAGCTCTGAACCCATCTTTGTCAGCAAGTGGCTTATGTGGAGGAACCAGTGTTAAAAGGCAATGCAGTAACCCTTCTGTATATCCTGTGGAAAGAAAAAAATGCAGCTTGTAAT
This sequence comes from Ambystoma mexicanum, assembly GCF_040938575.1. Classification (NCBI taxonomy): domain Eukaryota; kingdom Metazoa; phylum Chordata; class Amphibia; order Caudata; family Ambystomatidae; genus Ambystoma; species Ambystoma mexicanum. The sequence continues at coordinate 1,223,231,200 of NC_090925.1, forward strand.
GCGAGTGCTGCAAAGCACTAATTTTAAGCACCAGAACGAAAATAGAAAAATTAATATTTTGCCGTGTTTCAAGACTGTTGACTGGAAACATGGGAGCAGTTGCTGGGGGACCCATGATGTCACACTCTACCCCCGGGCTTACCTGTTTGTCCTTTGTCGCTTTCTTCTTTGTATATTTCTCTATTCTCCGGGATGTCTGGGACTTGAACAGGTAAGGCCGGTGGTCCTCCGAATTCAGCGTGGAAAGAGAATAGACTCAGAGGAAGAGTTCAGGACTCCAGTAAGGTAAGAGCAGTCAATGGGCCTCATTACAACTCAGGCGTTAAGGGTTAACGCCACCGTTAACCCTTAACGCCTGATTCTGATTTTAACGCCTGCTTTTAGCAGGCGTTAAAATCCATGGCGCTAACCTGCCATGGTGCTAATTACGCCGCCGTAATTTACGGCGGCGTAATTAGCGCCTTCCCCACTCCCATTATGCCCTATGGGGCAAAAATGGGAATGGGAAATGGGGATTTACCGCCCCACTCACCTTGGAATGGGGCAGTAAATCCGCCATCCACCATGGTGTAAACAGAGTTTACACCATGGTGGTAAAGTTGGTGCACTTAGCACCAAGGTTGTAATGAGGCCCAATGTCCGGGAGTGAGCGCGGAACCAGGAAGGGAAACACTACTCGCAAGTATTGTAATGGAGTTGCGAGTGCGGAAGGAAGGAAAGGGGAGCCCAGAAAGGAATGAGCGGAACGGCCTCAGAGAAGGTCGCTTCAGAAATCCAGGAATGAAGGAAGGTGAATATAGATGGTATCGGAACAATGATATGAGGAAAGGAAGGGAACTGTGAGTACACTAGCTGCAAACTCGAAAAGGAGTGTTGAGATGCAGAGCGCCGCGGGGGCGTGCCCTTTTTCTAGGAATCCATGGCTCCGGTGTAAACGCTATAGCGCATCGTGGTTGATGCGCCGGCCATGTTGAGAAGAGTACGGCTCCAGGGTAAGGTGCATCATGGACCAGGAAGTCCAGAAAGGGCATAAACAGCGAGTCATGACAGCAGGCCTCCTCCGAAAACCTGATCCACCGCGTTTGCCCAGATGGGTTAGATGGAACTTTCGCACTAAGCGAGGGGCATTCATGTTCCCTTGTTTGTTCACTGGGAGGATATCCTTTCCATTCCACTAAGTACTGTAGCCAACCTCTTCTGTATCTAGAGTCGCAAATCCTGGAAAATTCAGTCTGATCGTTGACGAGCACTGGGTTGGGTCGGTGAGCTGATCTGGTGGATGCAATATAAGGTTTGAGCAGGGAAGTGTGAAAAACAGGATGAATCCTCTTCCAGGAGTCTGGTAACTGGAGTCGATATGCCACTTGATTGATGACCTCTTTGATATGAAATGGTCCATAGAATTTGGGGGCCAATTTATTAGGATGTAGATGTCGAGGCAGGAGTTTAGAAGACAACCAGACCTTGTCACCAATTCCATAGACAGGAGCAGGTCTCCGTTTAGCATCAGCATGTCTTTTGACATCCATTCTGGCCTTTTTTAAATGTTCCTTAGCATCCATGTGTGTCGTGACTAGTCTTTCAATCCAGGAATCGACCGATGGAACCGGGGTGGAATGAGGTAGGATTGTTGGCAGAACAGATGGATGGAAATCTTGACTGCAGAAGAAGGGGCTTGTCTTAATAGCAGAATGATCTGAATTGTTATAGGCAAATTCAGCTACTGGAATTAAGATTGACCAATCATCCTGGACCTTGGCTGAAAAACAGTGCAAGTATTGTTCTAAGGTCTGATTTACTCGCTCTGTTATCCCATTAGTCTGGGGGTGGTATCCAGAAGACAAGGCACGTTGGATGCCCAGTATGTGGCATAGGTGTTTCCAGAATTGTGAAATATATTGAGGACCATGGTCTGAAATGATCTTGGAAGGGAGGCCATGCAGTCTGCAGATGTGCTTCAGAAATATACCTGCCATTTCCTGGGCTGAAGGTAACTTGTAGAATGGGGTAAAATGAGCCATGTGGGTGAATAGATCGATGGTAACCATTATGGTGGTAAACCCTTTGGAAGAGGGCAGTTCCAAGATGAAGTCGGTGGCAATTACTTCCCAAGGACGATCTGGCAACGTGGGTTGATGGAGAAGGCCAGCAGGTTTCCTATTATCTAACTTATTCTGACTGCACCCCACCACAGGGCCCCTGTTCTTCAACATGGCCCTGGCCTGCACTTAACACACTTGCATCCTCGACATCCAAGACGTCACACTGCTGCTTCAACGATCTTGGCAGCTGAATGCACTGACAATAGACGTGACCGCGCCTGTTGACAAGATGACGTCTGCATCCTAAACAAGTGGATCCTTCCACCTGTTAATCTGAGCCACTAAGCTCCTCGGATTCGACCACATAGGACCCTCCACTCGTAAAGACACTCCTGTCCTGATGAAGGCCTACACCATTAGAGCTCACCTAGCGCCACGCAAAATGGCCGAAACACTGTCGTGTTGACATGTATTATATGTTGTTGTTCAACCCTTGATTGTGCCCACACTCTATGGGCCCCCACCTGTTTATGATTCCACTGAATTCTCTAAGCTTCCTTCCCAAGGAACCTATAGAGAATGAACAAACTGTACAAGTAGATGTCTCAAATATTGACTACTTGATAATTTGTACTTAGGTACTACACGTTGTATGTCCTCAAATGTGAATGTCCTTTGTTTTTTTTTAAAATACCAGTATATTACCACACCACTGCACTTCAAAATAAAACCCTTTTGTGCAGAAGAACAGTTTCATGAGAATTCTGTGACCACCCACACAAGGGGTCACCCACTCAGGGTGTAGCAGTGGTTACTCTTCAGCAGAGATTGACCTGACCTTGCTCATTCATTTTTTGATATTATTCTGACTGCAGACTGGGCAGGCTTGGACATATGCCCTTACTCCATCAATTATGTTAGGCCACCAGAAATGTCTCTGAATATGACGAAGGGTAGCAGTAACGCCTCGATGCCCGGAATGGAAGGTATCATGACAGAGGTTTATGATATTGGTTCTCAATGTTCGTGGGTACTGCCAGTCTTTCATCTTTGAAGAGGTATCCATCTTACGTGACTAAGGACCTTTGTTTTTTTTCTGAGGTAATCCTTCCAAAGATCAGAAGATGGTGTTTCAGCTCGGACCTTTTCCAATAAGGAGTTGGCTTGGGCCACGAACACTGTGTCAGGGAACATTTTTCGGAAAGGCGCGGGCCTCCACTGGCTCGTAATCAGCACGCCTGGATAAAGCATTGGCAATTACATTGTTAGTTCCCGGGACATGACGTATGTGAAACTGATACTGGGCGAAAAAATAAGCCCAATGAGCTTGGTGACTGTTTCTGCATTCCAAGGATTGTAGATAGAATCTGTAGATTTCTATGATCGGTTCGCACTTGAACAGGAAATTTGGCACCAAGGAGTAAATGGCACCAGTCAGTAAAGGCTTGCCGGATGGCGAGCAATTCTTTCTCCATAACTGAATAGTGGGTCTCACTGGGAGTTAAGGTTCGAGATAGATAGGCGATGGGATGTTCTGCTTTGTCCTCGGATTTTTGTTTTAAGACAGCACCTATTGCATGATCTGAGGCATCTGATTCTACCAGGAAGGGTTTATTGATATCCCGTTGAGCCAGGATGGGACCTTGAGTAAATCTCCATTTTAACTCCTGGAAGGCCGCCTCTTGAGCTTCGGACCAAATGAAGTGAAATGTCTTTCTTCAACAATGTGTCTATTGGCTGTACAATGTCAGAGAAGGTGGGAATGAATTTCCGGTAAAAGTTGGCAAGTCCCAGGATGGATTGAATCTGTTTTACTGTTGTAGGGGCTGGCCAAGAAAGGATAGACTCAACCTTGGAGGGATCCATTTCGATTCCCTTTGCACTCAGAACTAACCCGAGGTATTGAACTGTTTGGGCGTGGAGTACGCATTTCTCTGGTTTGGCCAGGAGTTTGTTCTCTCGTAGGCGTTGTAAGACTGATGTCACATGTTTCTGATGTAACTGGAAATCATTGGAATAAATCAATATGTCGTCCAAGTACACTATGACAAAGAGGAACAACATATCCGGAAATACTCTGTCCGTGAATCGCTGAAACACTGCACGGGCGTTTGCAAGCCAAATGGCATTACCAGGTATTCAAAATGTCCAAAGGGGGTCCTGAATGCGGTCTTCCACTCATCGCCTTCCCTTATCCGGATGAGATGGTAGGCGTCTCGTAGGTCAAGTTTAATAAAGATTACAGCTCCCTGGACTGCTTCCAATATGTCGGATATGAGCGGTAGTGGGTAACAATCCTTAAGGGTGCATTAGTTAAGTCCCCGATAGTCCAGGCAGGGTCAAAGTTCCCTAGTGTCCTTCTTGGGCATGAAAAACAAAGAGGCACCGGCTGGAGATTTAGAAGGTCGAATGGTTCCATTAGCAAGATTGGTATCCAGATACTCCTGCAATGCCCTTTTTTCCGGCTCAGAAAGGATAAACATTCTTCCAAACGGTATCACTGCAGAATCTTCTGTGTCGATAGCGCAATCTTCTGGTCGATGGGGTGGTAGTGATTGAACAATATCTGTTGAAAACACATCCGAGTATTGTTGGTAAATCTCTGGTACTTGGGAAATATTGGAAACACAGATGGATGGTCGTTCGGGGATCTGGAGTTCCATAGACACGTTCTGTACCATGTTCTGGGGTAAACAATGGGACAGACAGAATTCAGAGCCTAGAAATAAGGATCCGGCCACCCAATTGATGTACGTGTTGTGTTTTTGTAGCCAGGGCATTCCCAAAACCATGGGGTATTGTGTTGCCTTGACGATGTCAAAACAAAGCATCTCCTGATGATTGTTGATTGAGAGCCGCAGTTCCGTGGTTTGCTGGGTTATGGGTCCCGAAGACAGTGGTTTTCCATCAATTCCTTCGACAGCTTGGATTGTTCCCTTAGCTTCTCGGGGAATGTTGTGTTTCAAGGCCTATTCATGGTCCAAAATGATTCCCATGGCACCACAATCCACTAGGGCCAGGATGGAATGAGTCTCCTTATTGGCGGTAGATAAGGATGTTTGCAGGACCACCAAGGTATTCAATCGGGGGTCATTTAAGGAAGAAGCAGAGGCAGAGCAAGTAACATTCTCCCGAAGCTGGGCTCCGCTCAAGATCAGGCGCTGGTGTTTCCCGAACGCCTGGGTGGAGCGATAGGACAATTCCGTACAATATGTTTATCAGAGGCACAATAGATACAGAGTCCTGTGTTGATCCTACGCATCCTTTCTTGTGCAGATATTGGACCCCGTATGGAGCCCAGTTGCATAGGCTCCGGATCACGAGAGTGCGATGTGGTCGCTTCCTTAGGGCTAGGATATTCCATGGAAACCTTTGGAGAGGCTGTTTTGGTTTTTTCTTTTCCGCCTTTCTTTCCTGGATTCGAAAGTCAATTTGGAGGGACAAGTCTTTCAGGGCTGGAAGGAACTTGGACGGGCTACTCTGGCAAGTTCGTCCTTAATTTCGTCATTTAACCCTCTGCGAAACAGGGTAAAACTTGCTTCCTGGGACCAATCGGCCTCTTTAGCCAACTGCTTAAAGCGCGTTACGTAAGAAAGCATGCCTTGACTCAATTGTTGGAATTCTAGGAGCCTCTCCTGAGCACTGTAAACCTATTCAGGACGATCGAACATAGTTTTGAATGCTTCCACAAACCCGTCATAATTGTCCAGGAGTGGATCTGCAGCATTGACCAAAGGAGTTGCCCAGGTTAAGGCATTGCCTGAGAGATGAGCAATTATAAACCCCACCTTGGCTCGGGGCGTGGAAAAATAGTAGGGTTTAAATGTGAAATGCACTAAACATGAATCAAGGAAGGATCGCAGTGTTTTGGAGGAACCATCATACTTGTCCATAATGCCCCCGACCAGAGCACTTTCCTGTAACGCCGAATCCCGGGAAGGCACGAGTTGTTTTAACGCTGCATTTTCGGCTTTGATGTTGTGAACCTCTGTTGTTAATTCCTGCATTCCTCTCATTAGGTCCTGGACTGCAGCCTCCATATTGAGTTCAGTATCAAGTTCTAGGCGTCTCAGACTGTCACACTTTACCCCCGGTCTTACCTGTTTGTCCTTTGTCACTTTCTTCTTTGTAGATTTCTGTATTCTCTGGGATGTCCGGGACTTGAACAGGTAAGGCCGGTGGTCCTCCGAATTCAGCGTGGAAAGAGAATAGACTCAGAGGAAGAGTTCAGGATTCCAGTAAGGTAAGAGCAGTCAATGTCCGGGAATGAGCGCGGAACCGGGAAGGGAAACACTACTCGCAAGTATTGCAATGGAGTTGCGAGCGCGGGAGCAAGGAAAGGGGAGCCCAGGAAGGAATGAGCAGAACGGCCTCAGAGAAGGCAGCAGGTCGCTTCAGAAATCCAGGAATGAAGGAAGGTGAATATGGATGGTATCGGAACAATCATACAAGGAAAGGAAGGGATGAGCACACTAGCTGCGAACTCGAAAAGGAGCGTTGAGACGCAGAGCGCCGCGGGGGTGTGCCCTTTTTCTAGGAATCCATGGCTCCGGCATAAACGCTAGAGCGCAGTGTGGCTGATGCGCCGGCCATGTTGAGAAGAGTATGGCTCCAGCGGTACGGTGCATCATGGAACAGGAAGTCCTGAAGGGGCGTAAACGGCGAGTCATGACACGTGAGGCCACTTCAATTTGAAAAGGTTGAAAGGCCCTGACACCGTCCCAACTTCCAGTTTTGCATGGGCGTTGGAGACAGTAGCAGTACAAACTGAGTCCTAGGCTAAACTAGGGACATCCCTGGTCCACACTGCCGCGAGATTAGGGACAGAGAGGGTGCAACCAGCACTATTAAGGCATGACAGTGATAAGTGGCGACCCTAGACCAACTTACCTCGGGACCTCTGTGAACTCTGCGAAATGTTAATTTACAATTTTCACTTTGAAAAAATGTAACGTGAAGTCCACAGTCGTTTACAAGATGCTAGAAAACGACTGTTGAGATTACTGTGGCAACACCTCTGTAAATGATATATGTAATTATGTAATCAGGACTGTACTTTTGGACGATATATATATTGCTTGCTATCCCCTTTGCCTATGGAGGAGTTATGCATGTTGGCGTGTGATAAATAGTCCGATGTCCAGTCTTCTTGCGGGGCATCCGACCTGCTGGTTATTAATTCTTTGCCTGTGTGCATTTTGAATAAACAATACATCAGTGTATCAGTGTTTCTTTGGCCCATATGTATGCTACAATTTCTTTGTACCAAACTACAGGCCTCTCTACCTCTAAGATAAGCCTGGCCGCTCTGTAGATGATACCAAATATCTCAGGTGGTACAGCATTTTACTAAGTGTTGGAGTTTGCATTGCCTAAGGTATAGTTTAATAAAGCCCCTCTTTAGACTTTAGAAAAACTGTCCTAACAGAATGCACATCTATAAATGGACCAGTGTGGTGGGTGGAAGGACTAGCTTGATCTGTCCTCAAGTCCATCTGAAGTGATTTTGGGATCTGGGTACAGACACATTTGCACTCCCCCCAAATCCAGAGAAATGAAGGGATCCACGAATCTCAAGTGCTTAGCACACTAAGCTAATTCATTAACCCTTGTGGCACTGAAACATACAAAAATGCCTCTCAACTCTAGTAATTGCACATGATCAACATATTCCCGAAGAATGGTGAAAATGCTACACCAGTTGTTAGTGAATGCACAAACTGTACGTACCACAGTGACCTCAGAGAATGAATTGATAAGATGGAAACCTAGTTGCAGAAACAGCCAGGCAGCAGGATCAAAGCCTTTGCAGTGCCCTATACAACTCTTAGGGGGATGAGCTCTTTGGGACTTGTGTGTTCAGACATGTGCCTGGCCCTCTCTTACATGGAGGCAACTCTCTCTGGTTTTAGCAGCATTCCAAGTGGAGCGGAACGGGCCATATGTGCCAGGCTGTGGGCTGGGTTTCCCACTTTCTATCCGTCTAGCGAGTCATTTATCTGTCTGCATCTACCTCAGTGGAGTCCATATAGGATCCTGGGGCCAGGATCCCTCCGGAGGCTCAGTGGGCACTACTAGACTGCAGCCTCTTTCTTGGAGGTCTTCACATGACGCTCTATGCCATTCACTGACCTCTGATCTTGCGTGGTTTGGGGACACCTCCCTGCACTGCCCTGGAGTGGTCCCCTTATCAGAGGCTGCACAGTGGATGCCCTTCCTGCTATCTTGACACGTGCATTCTTCAATCTTTCTTGTGGGAAAGAGTTTATATGTCCGTTCTCGTTAGCAGTGCACTCCGTACACCACACCCAGCATCTGGATCAGCCTAGAACTGGCTTGCCACGATTCTCTAATACAGGATCACACTAGTCTCTGCTGTGTGGCTCTGGGTATGCTTTCCCTGTCTGAGCTCAGGAGAATCCCTGCTGTTCTCATGTCAACATGCAGCCTTTAATCTCATTTTTAGGAACTGACCCACACTGGCCTAATGTGCTATCACAATATCACAATACAGAGGTATTCTTCTGCGCATGTCTAGTGACCCCATAGAAGATAGATAGAGGTGCACAGCGTAAACTAAAACCATAGAACGTGTTAAATTCTTGTTTGGTTTCTTGACAAGATTCAAAATGGTGGTCACTTATATGACATACCGAAATCGGTGATCTTGTGTTTAAGGAGAACTTGTTTCAAACACAAAAAGGGTTTATTTAAAAAAAAAAGTGTTAATTGCTTAGAAGGGGCTGATAACGTTAGCACTTACACATGGCCGACAACGTTGACAATGGATTCCTAGCAGGTTCTAAAAGCAGGCGGATTCCATGGGACTCTATTTGTTTTGGGCCAGCAGGAAAATCTCACCCTGGCGTGAAACCAAGTGGTATTTGAAGGCAGAGGAGCAATGCACAGCGGAAACGTACATTCCCTTCCTTGCCTCTATTCCAGCACCAAATGGTTTCGGAATACAGTGGTGTGTAAAAGGAAGGGGTGCACTACTTACGCTTTGGTTTTATCCTTTGCTTCTACACTCCAGGGACTTAGAAAAATGACCTCCAAAATAATAGAACATATTTCTGCTAGAAAAAATATGTAATCCTGTGTGGTTTCATATACTTTTTTGCTGTTGTGTTTCCACAGATGGTCCACCCCTCAGAACGTTTCAATTTCCAAAATGACAGCAATATTCCAAAGGAGAGAGGACGCCGATCCTGCGCAGCTGCCGGGATAGGCATGCTTTTCTGTTTGCTTTATTTGGTCATTGAAGGTAGTAGGAGTTCCGATCATGAGCAACAAGGAAGCCAAAATGGCACAGGTGCAATACAGGAGACCAACACGTCCCTCGATAAATTGTATTTTGAACAGATTGCAATTTCTTTACTAATTCAGTTCACTACCGAAACAATATCGGCTTTTATGAAAGGATTATGCGACTTCACAGAAGAAATAACACATTTGAAAACAAGGTAAGTGTTTTACATGACTTCTGCGGAAAATGTTAAAATATTAAAACAGAATATTACCTGTACCCATGTTACAATGTGTACTGTGTATATGTATTTGGGCATATGGACACACCCGTAACTGCGCTAGGTATGTTTTTGTCAGTTTGCCTACTTTAAATAGTACCAGGGACTCCATCGTGATCACAACTAATGGGACTATGCCCCAAGTCACAGTTTAAAATACATTTCCTTGATCAAAGGTTGTGTTCACATGGGCAAACTCCCTTCAAATGATATAATTGGGTTATCCTGTGTACATGATACTAAAGATAAAATGGATATTGTTATGATGTAACCATTTGAACAGTTTTATTACTATACTGGGGGATCCGCCCCCTGACACCTTTGGCACTAAGCCCCCTCTGCCCCCTTGCAATTGCTGCGCATTGAACTCTGCGACTTTGTCGCTTGTAGAGCTACTCCACCAAGGGCTTGCTTCATTCGCAACTCCGCCCCTTGGAAATTGGAAAGTACACCAGAAATGTTGGAGAAATGTGGGATGGAATGATAGCAGACCCATATCTTTAGGGCACACAATGACCCCAATTCAAAGCGTTACGGTATCGTCACTTACCATTTACACAAGTTCATCACACAACTTCATCAGTTAATGTCACTTAATAAACTTCAAACGCCTTAGGAATTGTAGATTTTGAAAGTATACCATCAAAGTTGGATGCATGTGGAACGGAATGCCACCAGACTCATATGAAACGTTACTCGAAATCGTCACTTATACACAACTTCATCAGTGAATGAAATTCAAACGCCTTAGGATCTGTAGTTTTGACAGTATACCATCAAAGTGGGCCAAATGTGGAATAGAATGACACCAGACCCATGTCTGTAGGATATACAATGACCCCAATTTAAAGCGTTACAAATTAAAGTTACACAAAATCGTCACTTATACACAACTTCATCAGTGAATGAACTTCAAACACCTTAGGAATTGCAGTTTTGACAGTATACCATCAAAGTGGGCCAAATTTGGAATAGAATGACACCAGACCCATGTCTGTAGGATATACAATGACCCCAATTTAAAGCGTTACAAATTAAAGTTACACAAAATCGTCACTTATACACAACATCATCAGTGAATAAACTTCAAACACCTTAGGAATTGCAGATTTGGCCAGCATACCATTAAAGTGGACTAAATGTGGAACAGAATGACACCAGACCCATGTCTGTAGGACATACGATGACCCCAATTTCAAGCATTACAAAAATCGTTGCACAAAAAAGTTACACAAAATCGTCACTTATGATTTTATATTATAGGGTGGATAACAGTCACTAATGCCTGGGATGAGCTGACACGTGTTTTGACCTACTCAGTCTTTATTAAGGCTCTATACTTGGTGTGATCACCATGTGTATAGGTTCTTGTTAATAACATTGGCCAATCGTTCTATAAATCGGTACAAAGTGAATAAAATTATCTTTAAAAATTGTTTTATTCATTGACCAATTTAGATACATTGCTCGGATTCTAAATGGAACTGTCAGGCCCTGCAACGCACACAAATGCGTGCGGGGGCTGACAGGCACAGCAGAGCCGGAAGAGGGAAGTCACTGGCAGTCCAAGTGAATGTTTTGTGAGCGTTTTGTGTTTCTGCCTGTGTCTGTGTGTGTAAGTAATGTTTGGGGAGGAGAGGTGTGGAGCATGTAAATGGAAGTGTGTGCATGTTTGACTGCCTGTTAGTGTGCCTGAGGGGGGGGGGGCGGGAGAAAAGATTTTGGCAGGGAGGGGGGGGGGGGGTGAGTGGGATGAAAGTGAGGCTCAGGGGATGAAACCCACCAATGTACACAAAGACTCGCCAATGTGGGAGGGGTGAGGGTGGGCAGGGTATCAGATTTGTGGGCGGGGGGGTTGAGGCTCTGATTTTGAGCTTGGGAGGTGGGGGTGGAGTAGAATGTGATCATTCAACATTTTGAAGACCACACAAAATCAGCTGAAATAAATCCATCCTGTTTGGGTCCGGTCTTCAAAATGCGAATTATCACATAGAACCATAATCTCATCCCTTGCGTGGTCCTAAATCACTGGCTATTCTTTGTGTAGTCGTTGCCTGAAACTCTGGATTTCTTCTTATATATACATTAGACTTGTTAGTTATTGTCCATATTTCATTGTTATCAGTTCAATGTCTGGATCAAAGGGAAGCTCCAGCTCTGACGCAAACTATATTTCCCAGAGAACAGAAGGAGACGGTGTCCACGGGCTGTGGAACGCAAGCGTCCCCTGCACACTCCAGGTTTTTGTCAATTGACAAGCAATAGTTAATGAAGTATTTGCAAGTCAAGTATTTGTTTGAATCAAAAAGGTCTTGGTGTGAGAAAAGCCCACTTGTTAGCTAGTAAATATTAGAATAATTCACATTAGAATTGTTATTCAGATTTCATTCTAGATTGTATTTCAGTTTTATTTCCCAAAGCAAAAACTGGTGTTTTCAAATACATATACAGTTCTTAAATCAACAAACCGAAAACAAACAATCTCATGGTGTGATACATTTCAGCAATATTCTGTACATATTGTCCCATGCATCTCAATACATATTTGGTGCAATCAATAAATATAAATAGAAGAAAAATAGAAAAGATAAAATAAATAATGAGCTCAATGCGTTTCGGGACTTTAAATCTATATCTTTATATCAAGCGATAGCGGTTCAGATCCCTCCTTCATCCCCGTGGTCCTGTCTAATCCGTGACGTGTGCATGCGTGTCGCGCTACTGGTGAACGACTGTTATTCGTCCTGATATTGCTCTTATGTTCGTTGTATCTTTCTTTCATTTTACGTGCTGTTTGCCCCACGTAATATATCCCACAGGGGCAGCTTAGTACATAAATTACTGACTTAATATCGCAAGTCGCGAAATGTCGGAGTTTAATCTTGACACCTGTTCTTGGATGTCTGTCGTAGTCCCCTTTTGTTATATTATTGCAGTTGCTGCAACTTAAACAAGAAAAAGTGCCAAGTTTTTTGGTTTGTATTGTCCTTTGTTGTTTTTAGTGCACTCTGCCTTCACCAATTGGTCTCTTAGGTTCTTTCCACTTTTGTATGCAATTAGTGGTGGTTCTAGGAATAGTCATTGCAATTGTGGGTCCAATTGTATGATCCTCCAATTTATTTTAATGTTTTAATGAGACAAGTAATTTGGTGGCTTTGGCTAGAGTATTTGAGTGTGTATAGAAAGGGAATGTCTTTGTCCTTAGTTTTTACTCTTAGTAGATCTTCTCGGGAAGTTAAGGTAGATCTGTCTGTGGCTTCTGTTATTACCCTTTCTGGGTAGCCTCCTTCTGCGTATATTTGCGCCATTTTGTCCATTTCGAATGTCAAGACTGTATCCGGTGATGTAATCCGTTTAGCCTGCAAAAATTGGCTGTAAGGCAAGTTGTCTCTAAGGTGTTTGGCATGAAAGCTCGAATAATGTAGGCTGTTGTTTAAATCCATTGGTTTTGAAAATAGATTTGTGATGATCTCGCCTCCTATAAGTTCAAGTTCAACGTCCAAATAGTGGATCTTCGGTGTTCCTGTCTCCATTGTGAATTTGATTCTCTCATTCACTGAGTTGATGTATGCTAGGAATTGTTGTAGCTCTTCCTTAGTACCTCTCCAGATTATGAAAGTATCATTGTTATATCTCATCCAGATGACCAATTTGGGGCCCCACTCTGGATGAGAGATGATGAACTGTGTTTCCAGATGATTCATAAATAAATTGGCATACGCCAGAGCCATGGCTGAGCCCATGGAGGTGCCTGATGCTTGTAAGTAGAATTGTTGATTAAATCTGAAAACGTTATTGAATAGTATGATTTTTGTCAATTTTATTACACATTTTGTATATGCTCTGCAGTAATTTTCTTTGAGCAGTGCCCATTCTAAGACTTCTAGGCCTTCCTCATGGGGGATTAACGTATAGAGGCTCTGTACGTTGAAGGTAACCAGGATGTCACTATCTTGCAGATTCCTCATGTTTTGTATTGCATTGAGGAAGTGGGTAGTATCTCTTAGGTAAATTTGAGTGCCCTCTACTATCGGTTGGAGAATTTTATCCACATAGATCGCTAGAGGATCGAAGATACTGTCAGTTCCTGTGACGATCATTCTCAGAGGGGGCTTCTCTAGTTTGTTGTGAATTTTTGGTAGCCCATAAAACACCAGTGTTATGGGATTGGTCTTTAGTAGAAATCTCCTGGTTTTCTCTGGAATCCAGTCGTTGTCTAGGGCTTTTTCCAGTGTTTTTTTATATGGCCTTCATAATCCTCTGAGTGGGGTCTCCATTTATAGGTATGTAGGTGTCTGTGTCGTTCAATAGAGCAAGGCATTGTGTATTGTAAAATGTGGTTCCATCACCACTATGGTACCTCCTTTGTCTGCTGGTTTAAGAGTCAAAGTGTGGTCATCTGCTTGGTCCTTGATGATCTCGCTCTGGTGTTTCCTGATGTATCTCCTGATTTTGTTATGATTGATTTTCTTCAGTTGCTTCAACATCTGTGTTTCAAACAGTTTAAGTGTTGTGTTCTGGATTGGTGGGTCAAATTAACTTTTTGGTTTGATCTCCAGGTAACCACTGCTGGGTGCTCCCTCTATGGAGGGTTGTATGTCAAAGGAGATTTTCAATCACATTTTTTCTGATGAGTCTGTATAGATTTGTACGTTCCTCGACGTGTGTGGTGTTTTGAGTGGGGGTGAATGACAAGCCCAAATTTAGTACTTCCATTTGGCTTCTCGATAGATTTTTAGATGACAAATGTTGTTGAGTCTGTTTTCAGACCTTCGTTTTCTTGTGGCTTCTTTTTGTCATCTTGTGTCTAAACAAGACTGTGGTACTGCTGTGGATGTAGATGCCAGTTGTGAGTTATGAAGACTGGAGTTTGGGTTAAGGGGATTTGATACCCCTGTGGGTTCTGTGTTCTTGCTGGTGGCGTTTGATGTTTCTTCACCACTTGTCGGGATATCGCTGCTGATCTCACTCTCGTCCTGTCTCGTGCTCACAGTGGTTGTCTATTGGGACAATGGGGTCTAGTATTCTGATAGAACACCTGGCAGGAGTAGACTATATCTTGGGAATAGTCTAAGGTTTCCCTCCTAAATTTTTGCACCTTGCGTTGTTCGATTTCCTCCAAGGATGTGTTAATCTGTTCTAAAATCGGTTTCAATCCTTCGCTACTTTTAAATGCACCCAACTGTTCGCTGAGTTCGCTTATTTCTGTGTCCAATTTAGACACTGATTTAGATAGTTCTTCACTGGTAAGAGGTATAATGTCCAGTAAGCATTTATTTAATATTTGCTCCCATCTTTTTACAAAATCTGAAACTTCCTTGCATAATGTTGGCTTGAGATAAACTCTTAGTCCTCGAGGTATTCTTTGTGCGCGATAATATTGCGCTAATGTAGTCGCATGAAGCTTTGGGGAAATTTCCTTTCTAATTAGTTTTTCCAGTCGATAGATAGATTATTTGTTCAGGGTTTGTCTATTTTTTTCTATTTCTATTTATTGATTGCACCAAATATATATTGAGATGCATGGGACAATATGTACAGAATATTGCTGAAATGTATCACACCATGAGATTGTTTGTTTTCGGTGTGTTGATTTAAGAACTGTATATGTATTTGAAAACACCAGTTTTTGCTTTTGGAAATAAAACTAAAATACAATCTAGAATGAAATCTGAATAACAATTCTAATGTGAATTATTCTAATAGTTACTAGCTAACAAGTGAGCTTTTCTCCCACCAAGACCTTTTTGATTCAAGCAAATACTTGACAAATACATGACAATTTTGATGGCGTTACATTTTTTTGTATTGAAAAACCATGGTGACACATGAACAAATATTACCAGCAATGTTAATTTGCCTTTCCAATATTGCCCTTCTCCTGGGCTTATTGGGACCCACTTTCCTATAGACTGCAGAGAGGACAAGATCCCCTGGATGTGAGGTACCATTAGAAAAGGCTATTATGAGTGGTATAATACATTTGGGTGACAGGCATAGAGTTTATAATAACTTGCTGGTTCAAATTAGTCTTAGAATAAGTCTTATAAATTAGGGTGTGGGTTCGGATAAATGATCTCTTGAACAATGTACCATCAGATGAGGCCAAAGATAGGGTTAGAGTGTAAATTAGTGGCTGAACCTATGAAACAAAAGGAACACTAAATAGCGGCGGATGTTACCAGAAAGAATATGGTTGGCTGCAAATTGATGCAGAATTATATTAAAATAAGTAACAGAGTTGTGTTTAAAGCGTCAATCCTTTGTAACTCAAAGTGCGGCTACTCCCAATGATATATGCCTTATTGCACAAGCGCAGTGGCAGAGACACCCAGAATGGGGTGCAGGCTGCTGCCTACTGTTGGCTCAATATCCACTTATGAAAATGGATGAGTAGGGACATTAATGAACATAAGTGACCCATGGAGTCTGCCATCTCCAAGCTTACGATGCTTAAAGGGACACCATTTACATATCTTTATTGAGGCTCAAAATTGAGCATCACATCTGCCTCCTCCCCAGTTTATGGGCTGAGTGCATTGTGGCCGCATAGTGAACATGTAGTGGTCATGTCAGTGCTTGCTGTTGAAGCTGTTGAATTTGGAGTATAAAGAACTGAGATTGTCAATCTCTGCCTCAATTTGAGTTTGTCTGGTGCCACCTAGACTGCTGCTGGTGGCTGTGCCCATCAATCCTTCACCGTGCATGGGCACATCTGGCATCCCTGCCGAGGCACCATCCCGAGCTTTGGCTTTTCCCAAATCCATGCACCACTATCAGGAGGCCATTAGACAACTTTGTTTTTCTGGCAATATGTTAATTTTGCAAACCCTTTGCAATGTTCATCTTCTTCAATAACAGAGTTTAAGCTACCAAGCCTCCCACACTTTCGGGCTCAAGCTTATAAAGTTCATATATACATAAATCGATAGAGGATCTTTTTTCTAACTAATCATCAATGCTATAAGACACATACATCTAATTAATCCCATGCATGGCTGCATCACATTGCCCAGAACCTTCCTCCAGAAAGTTGTAGTGTGGACATCGGGGATGGGGTTGGGGTGTGGGGGGTGATGGTGTAATGTAAGAACTTTATTGTACCACACCAGTTGTGGGTTACATGGATAATGTTTTTGTTCTAATTGTTTGCATGTATCAGGGACTGCCCCTCTGAGATCTCCTCTTAGGCAGGCAGGCTCCTTGGTTCTCAGTACACATCCACCCCTGCGCCGCTCCAGGGCCCACCCTCCAAGACTGCCTTAACTGCAGGCTTGAATGGTAGACTGCGCAGATTAAATTAAAGATAATTGGGATTAACCTGGTGCACTCTTGCTATCTAGAGGGCAGCTGCAGACAATCCAATTAGTGCATACAAACATTTCAGAAGGGACAGCAGATGCTAAAAAGTACTAGACTATGCTAGTGGTTGAGTGGGTTTTGCATGCCCTGACTATGCAAGCATAGGTTTGGTGGGGCTGCATGAAAATTAAACCCTATCCTAAGGGATTCCTTTCGCTTCAGTCTGCCACCAAAATGCAGCTTTGACGAGGTCTAGCCTCTCCATGACCCTATCTCTGACCTTACAGCATTTACCTTCAAGGACTGCCAGTCCATTACCCGATCCGATATCCTGTTAAAATCAACTCCACATATCAGTACCCCTTCTGACCAACTCAAAACATGTTCACGGGCCTCTTCACAAAATGTTGCTTGCCCCTGATTAGGACAGTACATTTTCACCAACATTAACAATGCTATTCCTACCTCCCTTTTACCAGAAGCAATTTCCTCTTTAGTGATCTTTTTAGCACTCAGGAACTCAAATGCCATTGACTTGCACATCAATATCCGAACTCCTCCATTTTTGGCCTCTGCTGATGCCCAAAAGATCAGTCTCACTTATCCATTTTTAATCTGATGCACTCCCCCTTTTTGAAAATGTGTTTCCTCGGAGACATAACGGCAATATACATTTTTACAAGTTCCCTAGCCACAAGAGATCTTTTACTTGGGCAATTAATATGCTTCACATTCACTGCTGCTTCCTCAGGGCCCCTCCATGATCTTGCCCTGTTAGGGTCATTTGTGAGCCCTTCCTCTAATCATTCTTGCCTCACTTTCAATCTATCCTTTATTCTAGATGTCCACTTAACCGTCTTGTCGACTAATATTCTTTCCAACTCACTTCCTTTCAAACATGCATAACCCATATCAAAAAACCTCAAACTTTCTAACCCGCTCCACTGTATTCTCCCTGCGGTTCCTCCCCCTCCTGCCAAGATCTCTTGCTTCAGGAGATACCCACTCATAAATTGGCCTCTTAGAGCTTCTTCCCCAGCACCCCATATCTCCTCCCTTATCCCTGTTGTATCTATCCTACACAATTGTACATTCCCAGCTCAATTGCTCCTCTTAATCATTCCCCCAGTTATCCCTTCATTACATCATGTTTCTAAATGTATCATTTCACTTCCCTCCCTTTTGTAATGTCTCCAAATCTTGACTCTTTGATGACTCATATTAATTTCCTGGTAGTTTCCTCTCAAATCTCAGACCCCTCCCACAATCTTTGTAACTTTCCACCACGACTGGGGAAGGTGTATTGAGCTTTCTATACTGCTTGTGGTGCGCCACCCCTTCTGAGGGAACAAGTCCCTCCCCGGGCTCGTGCTAATGTCACATGTCTGTGACCATGTGACTTAAAGAATAAAAGGGACAAGCTATTCCTGGCTCTTCATTCCTTGGTAACTGACTCCTGCCTGATGTGTATCTTTCCCTGCAGCGTGATGCTGGCGCTGAGTGGCAGGCAGAGGGCATGCTGCTGCAGGGCACTCCACCCTGATAGTGCCCCTGCAGGGCAAGGCTATCCCTGATGGCCCCCCTATATCATCAGAGCCCCTGCCGGGCAACTCTGCATCCATGTGCCCACAGAGCCTCTGCCGGGCAGCTCCAGCGCCATCTGCTGTGATGCTCCCAGGCCATTGCAGAGCCCATGTGATCACGGGCTGACAGGTTGCTCCATGTCACTGGATGTCCGCTGGGTGCTCCCAGCAGTGGTCTGCCTGGCCTTGCGTAACCGCAGGGCCAGGACAAAACACTGCCTTGTGCAGAACATTCTCTTACTTTGATCAACGTCCTGTCTGGCTTTCTGTGGACGATCTGATTCCCCTATTGTGATTGTGGATGGTCTCGGGATTTGATGGTCCACAGAAAGCTTGTTCTCTCACTTCAAGACGCAGGATGCAATAGTCTTCGGCGCACCGAAGTAAGTCCATAGAAGTCCCACTTGGCCCGAGTCTCTCGCTGCCTTGAGGATTTGCTGTGTTCTACTGTGTTTTGATGAAAACTTCACTTCCCAGAAGGATTGTTTATCTTGCCACACGTAACACGCCCATATAAGCAGGCACGCGCGTGCACCGCACACGCGCACCAAAGTAAGTCTGTAGAAGTCCTGCTTGGCCAGAGACTCTTGCGGCCTTCGTTGAGGATTTGCTGCGTTCTACTGTGTTTTGACGAAAATTTCACTTCCGAGAAGGTGAAAGAAGCATCAATATTGACAAGCTTCAAAAGGCTTTAAAACTTCTAACCGTTTCAAGTATATAATATCCCTTTTTCTTTTGTTTAGGCTTGTTTATCTTGCCACATGTAACACGCCCATATAAGCAGGCATGCATGCGCACAGCGTGCGCACGCACCGAAGTAAGTCTGTAGAAGTCCCGCTTGGCCTCTTAGACGTGGCGACGCAGTGACTCGGTGGCCCTGCTCTTTGGTCGGGTTATTATAGAAAAGGGAACATCTACTTAACCTTCTTTTTTCATGGTTGCCCTACTGTTATGTATGTAAGTGTACGTAAGTGGCTGTCTTCAACTGTTTTTCTCTAAAAAAAAATTGCTTGACTGTGTACTTGGCCGTGCACTTTGTTTTATCCCTGGTACTTTGTACCTTGCAACTTGTTTGTTGCCCGTCTTGATTAAGTTTGAGGGAGTGTGGCGGGCTCTTGTTCGCTGAAACGCAGAGGCATCTTTTGATAATTTACCATGTCCCACATTATATATTCCCTAAAATCTGGAATGACCATTACACCTGACACTCCTAATGCGCTAGGTAATTTATGTGGGGCTTCTACATGTAGCCCATTACCAATAAATCTTGAAAAAAAGAAACATACTACAAGGACTTCAAGGAAAACTATCACTCTCACTCCAGTTAATTTAACACCGCCTATCAATCGAGATATTCGCTTATTATGTGAAAAAAGTGTAAATTAATGGCATCTAGCCAAACCATTTCGCAAGTACAATTAGAACATTCACCACAAACTAACATTGAAATAGTTGAAGGTACAATTATGAGTAACCAGAATATTAAAGATGGAGTTCCTAGCGTTACTATTTCTGATCAAACAATATTGACTATTCCGCAGACTCCTTTGAAAATTCCACAGACGCCTGTGAAAATTACGCAGCATAAAAGGACCTTCTAGACTGTTCACGAAGAAGTTTCTATTAGTGGTGAAGCGATTGTTGAAACTGAAACCATTGTAGACGTCCCTGATGAAAGCGTGAGTGGCACCCCTGTGGGTGATATATCCTTGCATGCCAGCATTGGGGAACTTGAAAGTTCTAGGTTGACAAGTGTGATTGATTATAATCTCCGGTTTTCAATGGATTCTATCAGAAAGGCAAGTGATGACTCTTATATTCAGCCTACCCCTCGGCGATGTTTAGCAATTGGGACGGCTGATGATGTTGCTGATAACCCAGCTCTCATAGAAATCACTTTAGGGGCAGTCAATACAACTATAGCGAGCCTCTTTAAACTTTTTTGAAGTCTTAGATAAGAAGATTTCTCAACAATCGGTTAAAATTGATCAAATTGCAGAATGAATGAGAAGTGTTTCTCTTGATCCAGTGAAAATGGATTTGAATAAGAACATGTTAGAAAGAATTATAGCCCTAGAGCAAATTTAGTACACATTAGATCTAACTCTTTGGGGCCCTTGACATCAGTTTTACTTATG
Source organism: Ambystoma mexicanum (assembly GCF_040938575.1). Classification (NCBI taxonomy): domain Eukaryota; kingdom Metazoa; phylum Chordata; class Amphibia; order Caudata; family Ambystomatidae; genus Ambystoma; species Ambystoma mexicanum. The sequence goes on from NC_090925.1 coordinate 1,223,251,791, forward strand.
TTTCCTAAGATGATCCATCCCATAGACCTAGTAGATGAGGTGAATGGAAATATCAATGACTCATGGGTCAGTGTTGACTCGCATGTGGCACTTGTGCCGGTGGATGCTGATCACTCTGTAGATGTCGGTCATTTCAACGTCTTTTCACAACAGGTAAATAAGAAAAACCGTAAAACAGTACTAGTGAAAAAAACAACAGCCCAAAAACTTAAAATCAACACTGTGGCGAAGGCTAATAAATCCAATAGAGAGAGTCTACAAACATTAGCTGCCCCTGCTTCGAAGGAAATTCAAGGGGGAGTACCTGCATCTGTGGATTCCCTTTCGGTAGGAGCGGACACATCACATTTGAGTCAGAGTAGTGTATTAACAACCAATGACCCTTCTACGCAAGCTCTACCTGCAGTTCATGAACCACTAAATGTCCTAGTTGAACTCCTTGAGAATTAACTGATTGAGCCCAAATTACTTCAGACAGCTAAACCTGGGGAACCTATTTCGAATAAACAAGCTCAGAATGTTTTGGCCAACACAGATGGTAATAACATCTCCCCACCGCTAAGAGACGTGGGTTTTGATGGGCGTATGACAGCAATAAAATCAGCTGTTGATGTGTATCTATTTCAACATACAGCAGAAGCTGCACAATGCATTACTCCTGTTGACGTTATGCAAGATTTATGCTCTGCTCAGGCGAGAATCCAGTTTCATTTGCGGATTGTGTGGTTTGTGGACCTTTGGCTGCACCACCGATACATTGCATTAGAAATAACAACAATAACCATGTGCAGGGTTCTATATCTGAAGGGGTGTCTATGAAAAGATCTGAGAGTGATCTGAATTCGAAGCAAAAGCCAAATGAGCAGAAAAGCAAAAATAAAACTAAGTTTGACTCCTTCCATATCCTCATTATGAAGTGTTGTGATGCGCCCTTTCAGAAATACGATCTGTGTCGCTGGAGCATTCTAAACCTATTTGGAGATGTAGCTTAATTAGAAGATCTTATTTCGAGCGACTTGGACCAAGTCGAATTTTTGTGTGAAACTAATTTGTCAATAGTGCGACTATGGATTAAATCAGGTCTAGTCCGTAACATTATATGGAAAGCAAAAATTGATCTTTTTAATATGGGCTTTCTTATAGTCCTAGATCCAGACCGCAAGGTCCAAGATACAATTGATGTAAGTGTGGCTAAAACGGATTCGAGGCCTGACCTAGATTGTAGATGTCCATATTGTACTACAGTGTCAAGTTCCCAACAAGTATATACATCGTAGATAGCATATAGACTTTTAAGAATATCCAGCCCTGTCAAAGCAATTGGCCGCATTCTCACACTCATGGGTTTGATCTCCTTCCGCAACAAAGGAAAGCTGCTCATAGAAGAGAAATTCGAAGACTAAGTAAATTGCCTTTGATAGAGAAAGATAAAGCTCTTAAATCGGTAAAGTGCTCTTACCGTAACTGGATACGTTCTAGAAAAGCTAAGCTCTTTCAAGCTAATGGTGAACTTTTTATGGCAGCATGTCTTAACAAAAATTCGGCCCAGGTTTGGGAATTGCTAAACAAATGCACAGCAAAAAACCAAGTTGACCTTCAAGTGAATGGGGTGACTGAAGCACAGTGGCTTGCACATTTTTCCAATCTTTACGCTGATGAGAAAATGAATGAATTTTTGTACATGAATAGATCTTCTAACCGGTGGCAACTAGATTGTTCTGAGGATACTATTAGAGAATTCATAAATAAATCATCATCCTCACGGGCGGCAGGACCAGATGGGTTGTCTACTATATGTTTAAACAAAGCCACAGACAGTGGGCGCTGATTCTAAATAATACTTTATCTACCAGAAATCTTCCCATGTCTTGGAGATCCTCGCTGATTCTCCCTATATTTAAAAAGGGCGATCGTAGGGACCCCAAAAATTATCGCCCTATTGCACTACTGGATGCGCCTGGTAAATTATTCTCACGGTTGGTACTGAGGGAATTTAATTTATGGACCATCCAGGCAAATCAGCGAGATCCAAACCAAATGGGATTTGTTTTAGGGATAGGAACTATGGTTAATCTTATTCCTCTCAATGCCATTAAACTTCAGGCTCAAGTATCTAAACAACCCATTTATTTTGCTTTTGTTGACCTGCATTCCGCTTTTGATTCAGTTTCTAGAATCAAACATATGGCTAAACTTACAGCAGCGGAATGTCCGGCATCGCTGTGCGATATTATTTATGCTCTACACTCAGGTACCTCGGTAAAGATAAGGTTAACATCCATGGGGCTATTATCAACTGCCATTGCAACAGCATGAGGGCTGAAACAGGGGTGTATCCTTGCCTCCGCCCTCTTTAATTTCTTCATCAATTATGTCAAAGAGATTTTTGAAAATGTGAGGTCTGACTCTCCGAGAACGAATGGTATTGAAATAAAAGCTTTATGGTACGCAGATGATTTAGTGCTAGTCTCTAAAGCACCTATTGGACTACAGAATTTGTTGACAGTACTTTGTAATTACTTCCGCATCAATGAACTGCTTGTCAACATTAAAAAAACTCAAATTGTACTTTACACACCTAAAGTTTCACGAAGGAATAAGTTGGAGTGGAAAATCGAGAACACTACAATTGAGGTCGTTCCAAATTATATATACTTAGGCCTCATTTTTGATGGCCTTCCTTCGGCCCATTCTCAAATGCAAAAAAATGAACAAAGGTTAACCTCAGCCATATCACAGACAAGAATTATATTATACAAATATGGCAAATTTTACATTAAGTCAGCAATCATGTTTTAGATTCAAAACATAACATCCTCACTTCTGTATGGTTTGGAAACAAACAATTATTCCATCTCTCTTTTTGAATAAATTGAAAGCAAAATTCTGGCGAGCGGCCCTCCATTTACCAAAGGGCTTCCCAGGACCCTAGCTGAGATATGAGCTGGGGCTAACATCGCTGACGGCTATGTATGATAGGCATCTGTGCGGCTGTAATGGATCACTATGAGCAGGAGTTAAGTTAACGAAAATGTGTCTTTATTGACTTCAAAATCGTAACAAAAGAAATTAGGTTGGGTAAGAACCCCTGTTTAGAGTCCAAAGTTTGTTATCAGCAGGCTTGGTAAGAGCATAAGGGAAAAACCTTAGTTCAGTCTTAGTATGCCCACTGGAACCTCTCAGCTGCTTCCTCACTCTCTGCTGGCCTCTGCAACAGAAAGGAAACAAATCTGTCAGTTTTTCCTTTTCTCCTCCCTTATATAGGGGCTTGGACAATTCCACCCAATCAGGATGCTTCCCCGCCCGAAAGTTTGAAAAGCCCCTCCAAGCCCCTCCCCCTTCCCTGCAGGATCCTGGTCGCCATAATGGAGCCCCCACTGGTGCCTCGTGGAGAACGCTGGTTTTCATTGTAAAAGTACACGGTAACTTCTGTGATACAGTAATGCTGTTTTCTACAGTTTTCTGTGGCGCGCTCTTTTGTTTATTCACACGCTGGTATGGTTTTCTGTTCCGGTCATTATAACTGCGGTTTGACTTCGAAAGGAACTTGCCAACCTTAAACTGGAAACAAGTTTTTCCCTCGGCTGCCTGAGCCGGCATTGACTTCAGAGGGAACGTGTTGCCTTTGATGTGTAAACTATTTACATGAGTCATGTCTTTTCCCGCAGCTGCCTGAGCCAGTTCTTTTATGAAGTCTGTACTTGTACGGCCGCAGCCGTGAATATCAGGGCCTGTGTGTGTTTCGTTTTCATGTCCCAGCACTGTTTTATTTTCTGTCTCTTGTCCCCACCAATCCCCCTTTGGGTTTTCCGTGTCTGGCGCTTCTGTCAGGTTGTCACATACACCCCCTCTGGTATAAAGCCAATCGGGCTGCTCTAGACTCTGTGACAAATAATCAGGGACAACCTGGAACGCAGCTGGTTTGTGTACCGTTTTGAAACAGTAAGCTTGGAGTGTCAGAAACCATCTCAGAACCCTTTGATTTGAGTCCTTATGTACGGTGAGCCATTGCAAGGGGGCATGGTCTGTGAACACTGTGAAGTGTCTTCCCAGTAGATAATAGCGTAAACTTTCAACTGCCCATTTTATAGCTAGACATTCTGTTTCGAGTGTTGAATAGGCCATTTCGTGTGGTAACAGCTTACGACTAATAAATGCTACCGGAAATAAATCATCTTCGGTCCCTTGTGAGAGAACGGCCCCCAAACCTGTTCCTGATGCATCTGTTTGTGCGTAAAATTCCTTTTCAAAATCAGGACATCTCAAGACCGGAAGAGAGGCTATGTGTTTTTTTAAGTTCCAGAAAGCCATTTTTGCGGACGGATTCTGTGATAAATCTTCTCTATAGGAAGACTTCAGGGCCTCTGTCAATGGACTGGCGATGCTGGAGAATAATGCGATAAACCTTCGATAATAACCCACAAAACCCAAGAAGGCCCATATCTGCTTTTGGTTACAGGGCATGGGTAGTCTCATGATGGCCTTCACTTTTTTCGATTTGTGGTTTGATGAACCCTTGTCCAACAAGGTATCCCAAGTATTTAGTTTCCTTGGCCGCCAAAATGGTTTTCTTTGGATTGATATGTAATCCTGCTTTTCCCAACGCGGTGATCACTGCTGTTAGGTGACTAAGATGTTCTTCCCATGTTTTGCTAAATACAATGATGTCATCCAGGTATGCTGAACTGAATTCTTTGTGGGGAGCTAAGACCTGGTTCATCAAGGCTTGAAAGGTAGCCGGGGCCCTATGTAACCCAAAAGGTAATACGGTAAATTGGTACAGTCCTGAAGGTGTAGAAAATGTGGTTTTAATTTTGTCCTCTTCTCGTAACGGGATCTGCCAGTACCCTTTTGTTAAGTCAATGGTACTGATGTAGTGGGCTGTGCTTAGTTGGTCTATTAGTTCGTCGATTCTGGGCATGGGATAAGCTTGATAGGTCGAAATTACATTCAATTTCCTATAATCCATGCAGAATCAGATACTTCCATCCGGCTTAGGCACCAAGACGATGGGTGATGTCCAGTGACTGTCTGAAGGTTCGATTACTCCCAATCGTAACATCTCTTCTACCTCCTTTTGAACTGCGGCCCTCTTTGCTTCAGGTGGTCTATAAGGTCTGACTCTCACAGTTTGAGAGGGATCCGTGTTGATTACATGTTCTACTAGATGTGTTTTTCCTGGAAAGAACGAGAAAATGTTTTCTAATGGTTGTAGCTGGACCTCCAGTTCTTTCTTCTGGTCTGGACTGATTTGTGGTCCCCATTGAACTGCCTGCATGGCTGAGTCTGTTCCAGTTATTTTTAGGATGTTCATGTTGGCGGTCTCGGCCCCCTTCCATTCTTTCAAGAGGTTTACATCATAGTTTTGCTGTTTCTCTCTTCTGTCTGGCTGCTCCACCAAATAATTCACGGGACCCAGAACTCGTATGATTATGTAAGGTCCCCTCCACTGTGCCAACATCTTATTGGATGACGTGGGCAACAAAACCAACACCATATCACCCTCTAGAAACTTCCTAGCTCTAGCACTATTGTTGTAGTAATGAGCTTGGGATGTTTGGGCTCTCCCCAGATTTTCTCTGGCCATCTCCCTTAGTTTGTTTAGATGTTCTCTCATATCGAGAACATAGTCAGTAAGGTGAGTTTCCTTCTCTTGTTCTTCCCATTCTTTCTTGGCTATATCCAGGACTGTTTTGGGTTTATGACCAAATAACAACTCAAAGGGAGAAAATCCCGTAGACGATTGAGGTGTGTCCCTCAGTATCATTAATACGAATGGTAAGACTCTGTCCCAGTTTTTTCCTGTTGGTGCTGTGACTCTTTTGAGCATCATTTTGAGTGTTTTATTATAACGCTCCACCAACCCATCGGTTTGAGGGTGGTATATTGATGAACGTATCTGTCGGATATTTAGCTGTTCGCAAACCTTCTTCATCACTCCTGAGATAAAGTTGCGTCCCTGGTCTGTTACTATTTCTGTGGGCAAGCCAACTCTTGAAAAAAATGGAACTAATTGGTTGCATACCTGTGTAGCGCTAATGCCCTTCATAGGAAATGCCTCCGGGTATCTTGTGGCATAGTCTACTATCACCATGATGTAGGAATATCCATGACTGCCAGGTTCTAATGGTCCAACCATATCTATCCCAATTCTGGAAAAAGGCTCCTTTATAAGTGGCATGGGTTGTAAGGGAGCTTTTTTCGGTTTTTGTGGGTTGGTTTTTTGACAAATAGGACACTCTTCGGAATATTTGGCCACTTCTCGGTATATTCCGGGCCAAAAGAACCTTTTTAGCAATTTCTCCTGTGTTTTCTTCTTCCCCAAGTGTCCTCCTACAGCATCATCATGTGCTATTTGTAGAACGGTCTCCCTAAATACCAACTGTACTAGTAACTGTTCCAATTCTTCCTGCTTTTGATTCAAAGTTACTCGATAAACCAGATCGTTCTTTGACTTGAACCACGGATAGACTCCTTCCTTGTTATCTGATGTTGCTTGATCTCGAGCATGTTTTAAAGTTGGGTCTAACAACAGTTCAATCCGGAAGGACCTGGTTCCTGACTCTGGTAGCCAATCTATTATTCCTACATATCTACGACTTTCATGCCACAATTTTTGTTTTTCTCTGCAACCACTCTTGATCACGTAGACATTCCTCAAATAAAGGTAGGTCTTTACCTACTAGCACTGGTGCCGGTAAATGGGGCATTATGGTGACCTTCATCCTCGTGCTAACCCCCTTTACCTCAAGATCTACTTCCTGGGAGGGATATGCCTTGGTATCCCCATGCACACACGTAATAGGAATAGTTTCTCTACCCTTCCCCGCCAAGCCACTTACTTCCGGTATTATGGCGGTCTGCTCACTTCCTGAATCCAGCAGGGCTTGTCTCGGTTTTCCATCCAATCGTACTTCCATCAGATACGGATCCTTCCTTCTTCGGTATTCTTGTTTTTGGGCATATCTGATTTACATTGGATCTGGCTTTGGTTTTCGTGGGCAATACCGGGCAATATGCCCCCATTCGCCACAGTCAAAACATTGTGGTTGTCTGGTCGTCGTGTTCCAACCATTTCTTTGGCCTGGTTGACTGCTCTTTACCTCGGGTAGGGCTGTTCTTTTGGGTGCCAATTTGATGGGGTCTACCAACGGTGTTCGGTAGTACCTGCTTTCTGAAATGCTGTTGCGATATCAATGGCCTCCACTAGAGTGGGTCTATGATGTTGACGTACCCATCCTTGCATCGCGGAGGGTAAAGCCTCTATGAATTGTTCGAGTTTAACTTGCTCCATTATTTCCTGTACTGATCCAGAGTCTGGTTTTAACCATTTGTCACAGAGATCGTGTATTCGATAATACAGTTGTCTGGGGGTCTCACCGGTTCTTAGGCGGGTATCCCTTAGTCTGGCTCTGTAGGCTTCGTCGTCGACCCCCATTCGTTCTAATATGGCTTTCTTGATCTCCGCGTAAGTAACATCTCCTGTTGGATTTGCCGCCTGATATGCTCCTTGTAAGGGACCAGTCAATAATGGAGCAATGAAGTGGCCCCATTTCTCCACCGGCCACTGCAAATTTCTTTCCACTCTCTCGAAGTTGGTAAAAGAATACCCTGATATTTTTGAAGTACATTAGTTGGGGCTATGGAATTACCCCTTGTAGCTGTCATATTCTCCGTGATGTGCTTGATGGCATCTTGCGTGGCTGCCTGTATCTGTAGAGCCTGCTGTAACGCCTGTCGGTCCGTTTGCGCTTGATGCGACTGCACCTGCATTGCCTGTTGCAGTTGTTGCTGACCATCTGTAAGTGCTTTGATTATGGCCTCCATAGCGTTCTCGATCCCACCACTGCCACCACTGATGTAATGGATCACTATGAGCAGGAGTTAAGTTAACGAAAATTTGTCTTTATTGACTTCAAAATCGTAACAAAAGAAATTAGGTTGGGTAAGAACCCCTATTTAGAGTCCAAAGTTTGTTATCAGCAGGCTTGGTAAGAGCATAAGGGAAAAACCTTAGTTCAGTCTTCATATGCCCACTGGAACCTCTCGGCTGCTTCCTCACTCTCTGCTGGCCTCTGCAACAGAAAGGAAACGAATCCGTCAGTTTTTCCTTTTCTCCTCCCTTATATAGGGGCTTGGACAATTCCACCCAATCAGGATGCTTCCCCGCCCGAAAGTTTGAAAAGCCCTCCAAGCCCCGCCCCTTCCCTGGAGGATCCTGGTCCTAAACTGGTCCTAAACTGGAAACAAGTTTTTCCCTCGGCTGCCTGAGCCGGCATTGACTTCAGAGGGAACGTGTTGCCTTTGATGTGTAAACTATTTACATGAGTCATGTCTTTTCCCGCGGCTGCCTGAGCCGGTGCTTTTATGAAGTCTATACTTGTACGGCCGCAGGCGTGAATATCAGGGCCTGTGTGTGTTTCGTTTTCATGACCCAGCACTGTTTTATTTTCTGTCTCTTGTCCCCACCAATCCTCCTTTGAGTTTTCCGTGTCTGGCGCTTCTGTCGGTTGTCACAGCGGCCTTTTTTGGAAATGTTTGCTTTCAACTGCAAATGATTAGACATTATCGATTGGCTCTCAATATATGCTAACCTCCTATCATTTGTTTCCGAAAAAATGAAAAAATGGTCTACATATATTTTTGCTGTATTGGCAAATGCTGACATTAGCATTGATACTCTTGTCTTAAATCCAGACCGAGCAAAGAAAAAATTGTATATGACGGACTGGATAAATACAAGAGCCTCATGTCTGACATATAAAGATTTTAATAACTCCTTGTTTGGTCCAAAAAGGTATAGGGATCTGGAGTCTTATCTCTGTAGAGCACCGTCCCCTTTTGTGAGAAGTGCTATTTTACGCCTTCGGTTCAATCTATGGCCCACACGCGACGTTCAAGCATGTAGAAAATTAATTAAGAGTGAAGATTAATGGTGTCGATTCTGTGATAATCATCATGTCAAGGAAACCTTAGAACATGTGATGGCAGACTGTCCTGCGCTAATCTGGCTGAGACAAACACAATTTGTCAGACATATGGATTACTTTGCCTGCATGAACCCAGAGAATAGATGGGTTGCAATAGTCGCTACTAAGGTTATGAGCATTCGGATAGCATCTATACATTTTCTGAATGCTCTGAAACTGGATGAGAAGTTGTGAATGATGCTGATCAAAAGGGAGTTACACTATATATATACCACTGCTGTCTGAAAGGTATAAGTTGGTAATAGTGTGCACAGCAGTCTTAGTTTTTATTTGATATATTAAGAAGATCTCTTTTATTGAAGGAAATATGTAACTTAATGTGATGTATGACATAGTATGAGGAATGCTGCTTATTTAGAGATATGGAAATTCTGTGTTATTTCATTGGGTTAGTACGACACTTTCTTTGTTCGCTAGTTTTAAGGATGTTTTGTTTATCAGATAAAGCTGCTTTTATAGAATGTGATTGTAATTATATTATGTTGTTGTTTTTTTATGTTGGTTTTGTTCATTAGGCTTGCTATTCTGTTGTGTTACTCCGTTGTGACAGATGATTTTCCTTTTTTAACTTATGTAATGTAATTTGATGAATTTACGTGATGATTGATGAATTTATGTGATCATTGAAAAAAAGTTGATTAATTTCAGCTAAATTCAATAAAAACATATATACTTTTTTTTAAATTAATTTTATTGGTTTTTACAAACCTTTAAAATGAGTACAACACATACACATACACACACATATTAACATGTATCCTATGACAATCACCATCAATCCGTTTGTTTTCCATAATTTCCATTTCTAATGTCTATGGACACTGTTTCACCCAGTGTTACTGTTTACGGAAGATCCTTCTGTTGATGTCAAGCAAGTTTCGATTATTTCCAACAATCGTGTTAAAGGGAGTATTAACTTTAAGTCAGAACCATGAAACATCAGATTCCACCAATCGTCTGCACATAGGGAGGGATGGTTTAAGCTCCAGGGTCCCAAATGAATTGTCCTCTCAGATCTTAATTTAGTACAAAATAGCACTAAATGCTTAAGTGATTCGTTTTCCCTCGCACACAACCTACATTCAGGTGACAGATGATCATAACCCTTCCATAGGCGAAGCCGGTCAACGGTTTTAAACATATTTAATCGAAACAGTATAAACAGTCTACGCGCCTGCGGGTTGGGGAATAGTGCCACATATTTCTGAAGGGTGTTGAAGGCACGTGATTCTAATGGCATGTCGCACATTCGGCTGGCGGCTGATCTCTCCACGCAAGTTTCATCCCAATCTGCACGCCATATTTTAAGTTTGGCTGCGTCTGGGTTTTCATGAAGCATATCAATTTTGATGTCATATTTCTTTAGGATTGCTTCGCATCTATTTGTCCACATGTGAACCACTTTTGAATTATCGGGAGAGATGTTGTAAAAGATGTCAAATTGTGGAATCTGTGCACGAGTGCAGGTCTTTCGGTACAGGTTCAACAGGCTCCAACATATTCTTGCATGCATCGATATTAGGGCGAGCTCATATCTTATACACAACGTCTTCACACCCCTCGGAAGGGTTAGTACCTTGGTCCAAAAGCTGTTTTCTAGAGACGCCCTTGTCTCGTAAGGGCAGCCAAGGGCATTTTCTGCCCCGTATATCATAACTGGGATGACCTTCTGCTGATAGAAAGACAAGACGGATCGTAATGAATATTTAGCGAATTTCTTATGGATTATCAGTGCCTGGCTTGCTAGTTGGTTACATTTCTTTTTGGTTTTCGCAAGCCACGGCCCGTCATTTATAGCAGAACTTATTGTCATGCCAAGATATTGGACGTCTTGAGAGAGCTGGAGGGTTTCTTGTCCTAGAGACCATTTTATGCGTTTTCTGTTGGATACTCCTCCGCCGTTCAAGTTCCGCAGTACCAAAATTTCACATTTCTTGGTATTGATCGCCAAGTTGTTGGATGTGACGTATCGTTGGACAGCATTTAATTTTCTTTGCAACCCGATAGGCGTCACATCCATAACGATTAAACCATCTGCATAAAACAGCCAGCTTAAATGTGTGTTAGCGACTTTCGGCGGAAAAGATTTAACCTCGTTGATTGAGTCTCCTATATCAGAAATGAAAAGACTAAATATAGCTGCGGCCAAAGGACACCCCTTTTTTACCCCTTTAAAGGTGTCAATGGAGGCAGATAAGAGGCCAGATTGATCGAGGCAAACTCGAATAGCGGTCTTCGTGTGGAGTTCTCTGATGGCTGCTATTAAGTCCCACGGACACCCCCATCTCTTCAATTTCGACCACAAAAGCCCTCTGTTGATGGTATCAAATGCATACGAAAAATCTATAAATACTAAATACACCTTTGTGTTTGATTTAATGGCCTCCATTTTGATTATATTTAGCAATGATAGGTTTAACGAACAGCCCACATGCTTTACAAAACCTGACTGACGTTTATCCCCGTGGCATGATGAAATTGACCAGGATACTAGTTTTTGCTGTAGCAATGTGGCGTAAATTTTGCCCAACACATCCAACAAAGCGACAGGCCGATTATTCTTTGGGTTAGATCTGTCACCCTTTTTAAAGATGGGTACAATAATCGCGCACTTCCAAGATTTAGGAGCCTGCTGTGGTTGGACTATACTTTTGAAAAGTGTCTCACAAAGCTCTGCCCATATATCTGGGAACTGTTTGATGGTAAAGTTTTTGAGCCCATCGGGGCCTGGTGCTCGAGAATTTTTAGCTTTTTTGATTGTGTCCACTATATCCTCTTTTGGAAAGACTAAGGTCCAAGGTTTGGACGGCTTAGTTGTTGGAGTTTCCACAGAGTCAATTGAATGATATAAGGCACCAAAGTGAGATATCCAGTCAGCTTCCGACACCATACATGTTTGAATAGCATTTTGTGGCACATGCAGATTGTTAATAATGTACCAAAAGTCTTTTGTGTTTTTATTTTGCAAGGTCCTCAGCATTCCTTCTGCGTCGTTTTGCAACATAACATTCTTATGCGATTTTACCCAATTCTTATACCGTTGCTTTGCAGTATTTACTGTTTGTCGACGGATCTGATCGTCTAGCGTTTTAGCGCGTCTTAATTCACTGCGTAACAATCGCTTCTGTTTCAGTAGCTCCAAGTCAAAACTATGAGAGCGAACATAAGACTTGTTTTTAAAGCCGGCCTTTTTAGGTTTAAATTGCATCAGCAGCTGATCGTATTCCAGAGTTTGACTGGCGTTGCAATACTTGCTTTTAAGATGTTCAAGCTTGTGCGTGTCTAGACTTAGTCAAACTCTTTTTGAGGCAGCCTGAATTTTATGCTGCCACCTAAGAGTTGGGCCTTTTGGTTTCAATGACAATTCTGCTACCAACATATTGTGATCGCTGTTGTTTTTCTTTATAACCTTCATTGAGCTTATACGAGGATGTAGGGGTTCTGAAACAAACATCTATTCGATTGTTGAGGCCAGACTTGCTCGATGCCAAGTATAGGCTGGTGGTATATCGTTCTGGATATTCCCATTTAACATCTGGAAATTACGAGCCGCCATCTCATCTATCCATAGTTGTGCTAGTCGTTTTTTCCCCCCGTCCAACGGTTTAAGCAGGTCAATGTTCTAATCACCACAGATGATTATGTTTGGCCATCCAGAGTTCTCCAACAAATCATCCAATATCTCCATTATTTTATCTATGAATGCTTGTTTTCCGGCCCTTTTGAGGTTCCAGTACGTGTTTACCAGTGTTATTAGATCAGTACACGTTCCTGAAGGGCCAAGAAATTCTATGGAGGTTATCTGGATAAAATGGGAGTTTTTGGTTGAATTTACAATCCTCCAGCCTGAAGATCTTCTAACCATAGTGAGTAAGCCTGCCATTGGACGACCTTTTAAGGGTTTAATTGCGGGGTTTAACGCGACCTCAAAATCAGTGGTGATCAGTGCTTCCGATAACCATGTTTCCTGTAGGCAAACAATTTGTAGTTGCACAAGCCAGTTTGAGGTAAATAAATGTGAGAAACCACGAGTGTTCCAAGATGCCAAACTACATATGTCCTGCAGTGTGTTTTTTTGGCATTATTGTTCAGAATTAATGCTCAATGCTTCAGACAGCCAGAGCCACTCGTGAGTTTCCATGGTGGATTTCACAGGATGGGCTCTCAACCCCTCATTTGAAACCAGATGTGGATTCCCATTAATTGTTATTCTTATCTTGTCTTTATGGAAAGCTGTTTCCGTCGGTAACGTGGATAGGTCTAGAACTGAGTGCTTTGATGATTGCTTTTTTTTGACGACCATTTGATCTTTGTTGATTTCAAGGCAGCAGCCTTATTTTTCTTTACAGTCAGCCAGATTCTTAGCTGCCAGTGTTTTAAAGGAAGAGATTTCTACGTGAGACATGCGATACTCAGAATCGTCCACTCTAGGGACCAATGCTTGGGGCGTGTCGTCAAACTAATACACGTCAAATCCTAAGGAGAACAACGCTGCATCGGCTTCCATAATGGTTGACACAATCAAGGGCGATAGAACATGGAGGACAACTTTGTCGTTTCTTTTCTCGTCAGGGAATTCCACAATCTTCACATCATTCGAGCTTATTGCTCGCAATGCTGGCACCAAGTGAAGCAATCTGATGATGTTACCTCGATTCAGTATGAGTTTGTCAGAAGGTTCCAACCTCTCAATTATCAGTTTTTGAGCCAAAGTTGATAAGTTTGTGCTGCTGGGAGACAAACCTTTAGCGAATTGCACGTGCTTCTACCTTTTTTATCTTGTAATCGGCCTGTATGGCTACCAATTTCACACTCCTCAAAAATATCCATACAATATCAAAAATAAAAATAGTCTTCTCCTTTGAATTCCAATGGAGTATCCCTAGCAATATCTGTTATTTTCCTCTGTTAACCACACTGCCGAGGGTTGGCACTCTTATGCCTGATCAACGTTAACTCTGAAGTGTCTATCTTTTCTCTGTAGTAGTAATACTTCGCCACCGTAGACCTTGTGAATTTTGGCTGCCCCACTCCTCTGTAGACTCTATCAATCTCTATCTCCTTCCCACCATCCTCTTTGATCATCTACTTTATTATTTCTTTAGCCTTGGTGGGAGTGACTGCCGGAGGGAGCAGTCTGCAGTTTTTGCAGTGTGGAGGAGTTCTGGTGTTTCTGGCGGTGATTGGCTTTCCTACTGCTGGCACTATGGGCGAACAACTACTTTTGCTTAAAAAATACTGGCTACCTGCGTGTAGTGCGAGTGCCGGAAGGTGCAGTCTGCAGTCCACAGACAAATGACTGGAGACTGTAGATAAGGCGGAAGATAGCTTTTGTGCAAGCTCAGTGAACTCTCAATTTAGAAAGGGCTGAGAAGAGTGAGTACTGATACATTATCTAGGTGACTTCTTGTTGGAATAAATAAGACGCTTGGCTACCAGGTAGGTGGCAATTACTGCAGTGACTACAGTTTCCTGCGGTGGCCGCTCTGTTTGGAAGTACTGGTGAGCTGTCTCATATCCGGCATCTGGCCTTATCATGCATTTTTCTATACTCGAGAGGAGGTGGTGTCGCCATTATCCATAAGTGCAGTCTTGAGACTAGCCACCCCTATAGATGCCCCCTCCTGTGAAATATTAGCAGTCAAAATACCTCTCACTAAGATCCAAACTCTTAATGTCTATTTGATCTACCACCCACTAGGCCCCATTGGTACCTTCGATGAAGAACTCAACTCTATTCTATCTAGCAACCTTAAGAGCTCCACTCAAGCACTCACCCTAGGAGATCTCAACTTGGGTTACAATGACCCGGAAGACCATCCCGCCAGCATTATAACCAACACTCTCACTGAATTAGGCTTCGCGCAATGATGCACGTTACCAACACATTCGAAGGGCAGAACACTCGACTGGGTGGCCGACCACAATTGCCTAGCGAATATCACAAATATCTCACCTCTAGCCTGGACTGACCACCATTTAATATCATTCATGCTCTCCACTGATAGACCACCACCTCCGCCTACTATTAAGGCCCCACCCACCCTCACCAGAAACAAGAAAAACATGACAGCAGAAAGACTTATCCCTAATCTACTCCCCACTCTCAACACACTGCCAGACGACCTGGACCCTGAGTCCTTGGTTGAAGAATATAACAAGATTATGGCCACTTCGCTGGACCATATCTCCCCCCTTAAACTCAGATCCAGTAAACCAAAAATGCACCTCAACAAATGGTATACTCCATTCCTCAAAAACCTAAGGCAGCAAAAAAGAAGCTGCGAGGCCATTTGGAAAAAATCCCCTTCAGACTCAAACAAACTCAAACTCTCCAAACTAACTACACTGTACAAAAAAGAAATCTACCTGGCCAAACGTACCTCATTTGACTCTCCTATATCCCAATCCAAATCCAACATGAAAGAACTGTTTTCTATCCTCAAAGAAATAGAAACCCCCATAGCACACCCCGATACTTGCACCAAAGATAAAAGATGGTGCTCAGAAATCCAAAATGCCCTAGCAAATAAGATTGTGACTCTTCAAAGTAAAATATCCAACAAAAGAGCGTCCCTGAATAATACACTTAACTCAAAAATTCATGACAAACCCATGCCCACTGACCTAGCCCGCTTCCAGTTTGCCAAAGTCAATATTTTGGAAGTGGAAAAAATCATCCTATCTCTGAAACCGTCCAATTGCCAGGGAGACTTATGCCCTGCTCAGCTCATTAGAGATGCTGCCCGGGACCTTGCCCCTTTCATCACAAAATTGATCAATGCCTCCTTCGCCACTGGATCCATCCCTACTAACTTAAAACAATCTTGGGTACTCCCATTATTGAAAAAACCTACCCTTGACCCTGCCTTACCCCCTAACTACCTACCCATAACAACCGTTCCCTTTCTCCTGAAAATTCTGGACAAGGTTGCTTATGTACAAATACAGAAACAATTGGAAGAACATAACCTCCTAGGATCTAGACAATCTGGGTTCCGGCCCCAACACGGGACCGAAACCGCTCTCATTGACTTGAAAGCCCAGATCGATTCGCTCAGAGACAATGGGCATGCTGCCTTACTCCTTCTCCTTGACCTATCTGCAGCTTTCGATCTGGTCGATCACTCTCTCCTATGTTCACATCTCCAAACTGCAGCCCACTTCTCAACGCAGGCCATTATGTGGATGACATCCTTCCTTAACGGTAGGACCATGAGGGTCTTCTCTCCCACGGCTGCAGCAGACCCCATACCTATCACCTGCGGTGTCCCTCAGGGCTCCTGCGTCTCCCCCACACTATACAACATATTTACCAAGCCCCTTTTCGATGATCTGGTATCGCCTACACCAATTATGCAGATGATACTCAGATCCTCCTTCCGCTTTCAGGAGATTATGGAAAGGATTTGGCCTTGTTAAATAGGGTGTACATCATCATCCAGGCATGGATGGCCCCTCATGGACTACGCCTGAATGATGATAAAACAGAACTTATCATCTTAGGTACCACACTCAACATAAGGAAACTAGGCCCGGCATGCAATTCCTTTATGATTGACGGCAACAACATCAAAGGGTATCAGGTAATATTATCCCCATATATATGGTCGCCGTAAATAATCTCGCCGGGAAAAGGTTGCAGCAATATTATATGGGTGACCATATATATGGGGACAGGGGCAAAAAAAAATGTAAAAAAATGAAAAAAT
This sequence comes from Ambystoma mexicanum, assembly GCF_040938575.1. Lineage (NCBI taxonomy): Eukaryota > Metazoa > Chordata > Amphibia > Caudata > Ambystomatidae > Ambystoma > Ambystoma mexicanum. The sequence continues at coordinate 1,223,268,493 of NC_090925.1, forward strand.
TAAGTTTGGGGGTTGCGAGGGTGTCCCCCGCATGTTCCATGCAATAATGTCCCAACAAAAACGTCAATTTTTCGGCGATATTTTTGCATCGCAAGATTTTTGTGGCAACATTATTACATGGAACCCATCAAAGTCGGACAGGAGGTCAAAACATTGGGATTCTATCTAGACTCCAATTTTTCCTTCAAAAGACAAGTGAGCTCCCTTGCATCCTCCACAGCTTATACATGCAAATTAATCCGTGCAGCTAAACCATTCCTGTCGGACTCCAGCTGCCTGACACTCGCCAGAGCTCTTATTCTGTCTCGCCTTGACTATTGCAACGCCCTATACCTGGGATCTACCAAGGCTACCACCAGTAAATTGCAAACCCTTCAGAACAACGCTCTTAGAGCAGCTCTGGGCATCTCCAGAAGGGGACACATTACAAATTTTAGCCAACAGAAAAATTTGCTATCAACTAAAGATAAAATTCTATTAAAAACTGCATCACTTACTCATAAGTCTCTGAACAATGCTGCCCCAACTTACCTGATCAACAGATTCCACCAACAGGCCTCATTAAGACCTACAAGAACCGCATACAAAAACTGTCTATCTGTTCCACACTACAAGCAGGCCACCATAGGGGGCAACAGCTTCCCAGTAAAAGCTGCTTTGCTGTGGAATTCCTTGCCTCCTAACCTTAGAATTGACATGCCCTACCAGAATTTTCGCTCACTAGTAGTCTCCTGGTTGAAACTCGAGACCCACTAAGACTTTGATGTGCCCAGCGCCACCCACACCAACTGTAACCACATGTGCCTTCCTGATTACCTGCTTGTGTCCTTCCTGCTTACCTGTATATAATGGCCTGCAAGCCTACTTCTGACTTGTATATAATATGGGTGTATTTTATTCTTGCATTATGTATATTCTTTGTATTGTAACCAAGTTTCGAAAATTCTTGTAAAGGCTGCACCCTGATACCCCCGGGTACACTCGCGCATTATAAATGATAAAAACAAACAAACAAACAAACTGGTAGCTCTATTAATAGAAGTTGCGTAAAGCGGATCAGAGGCGGCTGATATAGTGCGGCCGGATTTGCTAAGCTTCTATGAACCAGCTGAATTCTAGTTTTTATTACGGCCCCCTATTTTTATAGGGGTTGTTTACTGCTAATCGGAAGCGGCTGACATTGTCAATGCGTACCTGTGAAACCAACTGAGATTCAGTAACAACTCGTCACTAGAACTATGCTATAGTCTCCGAAGAAATTCTGTAGGACAAAGTGGAACTAATATTATGATGGATATGCCTGAGGGGGATAATATTATAACAGGAACTGATTTGTCAAAATCTCCAGACTCAGAGAAAATTGCTAATGAGTTGGATAATGTTAATGAGGAAGTAACTACATGTGATATATCAGATGTTACAGAAAATTGTGGTGATGTAAAGGAGATACTTATGATTGTAAATTCACTATTTACTCTCTGTATAACGATCACTTAGAAACAAAGAGATTTAAGTAATACAGTTGGTAGAATAGTGGATATAATATTAGAAACTAATACTGCTTTGGATGCTGCTATATTAGATTTTAGTCAGGTAGGAGAAGATGCAACAAAAGGGAAATTATTGTTAAATTCATGCAACTCTGAGTTTCTTACAATTCAAGTTGGGCTAGTGAATGAGGCTGGGGTTGTGTTAAATAATAATATAATGCAGGACGATTTTGCACCCAATGGGATTCCCATAGTGGGTGAAGCCAGTATGAGCTTGAGTGCTGTCAAATAAAATGTTCTGTAAAAGGAACAAAAAAAAGAAGAGGAGATCAAGGGATAAAAGAGACATGGTTACAGATATAGAGAATACCAGCAAATTACCCAGAACTAGTTCCTCTGGTCTTGAAAAAATTAGAACAAATGATAAAGATTGTGTTGCCTGATTGTCTGGTTATAAGCTAGTTATGCTTCCTGATGGAGGTAATGAAGCTGTGCCTGCCAAATCATCTAATAACACAGGCCCTCTGGATAAATGGCTTAAGGACAGTACTTCCTATGTTGATGATAGAGTGACGACTAGTGATACCACTTATTCAGATAACACTGAGTATGGTATTTTGGGAGATAGTATGGAGATCCCTACAGATTTACCTGTTGAGACGAATGCTTCAAATAGGGCTATTAGTGACATTTTCAAATGTCACATTTTTGAATGCCATTTTGTCGAATGAAAAATGGGGAAAAAAAATGTTTAGAATTTTTTTTTCATTTTATTTTTTTAATGGGGGGTTCCCCCTCCAACCCTGTTTTTTTTATGGACAGTTTTTTTTATTACTAAACCAAAAAAACCATATAAAATAAAAAAATGTATATTCTGCATTTTTTTTCTCTACAAAATGGCATTTCGAAAAAGTGCATTCGAAAATGTAACTGGATACCTAAAAATAGACATATCTCTTTTGAAGACTATAATACTATAAATGCAGGGAAAGACGACATCTAGAGAACCTTTATCTGATCGAGGAGGGGCTGCTAATGAAAAACATTGCATTTGTCCTCCCATTCTAATGAAGATTCTAGTAATACAATTGTAAATAGTTTAAGTGGGAAGAGTAAAAGCATTTTATTTACAGAGATATTTGCCTCGGATCAAAGACCTTTCCTCAACAGACAAAACATTCTGAAGTTAATTTATAGTGTCCCGAATCTCACAATAGTTTCAACTAAAGATATCGAATTGATGGAAATTCCAGATGGTATCGATTCCTCAAATTGGGCAGTGTTATACTCTATTTTGCCTATTATTGCAGAAGTGGTATATAATTATTAACAGTAGTTTCTCAAGATGGAATATGAGTGTGAATACTTTGATGAAGGTGTTGGGATTGACATGGAAGAGATAAATACCTGTGAAATGCAAGAGGATGTAGCACATAATGATATGGAAGGGACATTACTACAAATGATGAAGATTCTTATTGAACAAAGTTTCCTAGGTAACAAAATTAAATACACCTTCAGATAGTCTACCATCAGGGTTTGTAATTTGGTCTTGGAATACTAGAGGCTACTACTCCTTTCTTAATAGTAGTTTTGGATCTAGAATAATTGATGCTGGTGATTTGTTTGCCTTTCAGGAAACATGGCTTCATGATTAAATTATGACTGATGGATATTCGGTCATACAGAGATATGCTAGCAAGTGAGCTATTGGTAGACCTTCTGGAGGTTTCATTATTGGTGCTAAGTCCAGCTATACATTAAAACAGAGTTGCCAGGATATGTGCATCCCTATATTTTGCCTATTGTTGTTGATCGTAGAAGGGATGTGAATTCTTCCATCTTTCTTGTTATAAATGTGTATTTCCCACATGATGGCAAACACTCACGTAATATAAGGGGTATGGTTGATGCTATTCTGACATTGTCTTTAATTCCATTTGTGAACGCAATTATAAACCTACTAGTAATTATGAAAAACTGGGGTTGAGATGGATGCTCAATGGAATACAGTTCTCAAAGGTTATGATATGGTTTCCTTGGAGGTAGGTAAGGGTAGGCTAGAGCAAATTAATTACACATGGAGTAATGGTGTCCCAAATTGATTATATTTATGTGAGTAAACAACTGTCTCATTTTATGGGGTATCTTAATATAATGGAGAATTCTGTAAGTGACAACATGGTATTGAGATGTTGTATACCCTTTGATATGTGTAACAATGACTCCAGAAGGGAGTTACACTAGTTGAAAATCGAGGACGGGGTACACTTCAAGGCTTTAACAATCATGCATAGATGCAGCCATGGAAAAGCCCCGGATTACTTAAAATCTAGGATTCAATCCTATGTACCTGGCAGAACTCTAAGATCAACCCATCTTGGCAAAATCGCAGTGGCTCCACACAAACTCAAATGCAGCCTTGGCAGATCCTTTCCAATACTGGCAGCCGGCCTCTGGAATAAACTCCCCATCCACACCAGACTGGAAACCAATTATATGCGATTCCGCAAACAAGGGAAAACCCTTATCTTCAAATAATCCCTATTTGGAAGCTCCTACCTAGGCACCCCGCGTATCCTCTCTGTCAGTCCCGTTTTGTAAAGTCTCCATCCTTCGCAACGTGTTCATGTTTCTGCGCCCGAGGCTCGCAAGCTACCGGTGCAATATAAATATTAAATAAAATAAAAAATAAATAAAATGAATGATGACATTATGGAAAATACTATGGCATGTAACTTGCAGGGTAATACACTGTTATGGAACTCGTCAAAAATTGAAAGATTTAACAGAATTCTGAATGAATCTTTAATGATGAATTCAGAATATAATGGCATTGAATGGACCGAGTCAGATTTTAGTAAAGTGATCAAAGAAAAGATAGAGGTGTCCTTTCAATTTTTGGTAATGGCTAACAAACAGAGTGATGCGAGGTCAATCTCCTCACAGGATTTATTTTGTGTTTATTGCAGCTAGGAAAAAAGAGATGCGTAGGGCATGGAATCTATTTAAAAGTCACTTGAGTTATGAAATAAGAAACAATTATGAATCTCTAAAACTAAGACAATTATAAAAATTGGCTAAAATTACATTGGTGATGTTGTAACAGTGCCCAACGGAGGATTGTCTTTCTTGCCCTAGGCAATAATGACGGACGCAAGTTCTGGTATTTTTACCAGAGGCATATGTCGATTAAAGATATGTGTGAGATAAACCCAATATCTGAAGAGGTTTTGGTTGATTTTGTTAATACATTATATTACATGCAGGATGTAGAGTGTGATGATAACAGGACAAGGGTTAGCTGCTCTTCTGGGTCTTCGGGACAGAAATTGCCAGGGTTTACAATATCGCATGTAGAAATTAGGATTGTAATTAGGAATTTAAAGCCATCCAGGGCCCATGCCTGGATGTAATTGCGAATGTGGTCATAAAGAGTAACCCGGATATGTGGGCCGATTTACTGTATATATTGTTTTTGGATATTCTAAATCCTGGAATTATTCCAGCTAGCTGGAGGAAGGCCCTTATTAGTCCATCCTTAAAAAAGGATCTATATTGTTGCTGGAAAACTATAGGTTACTGACACTTTCCGATTCTATGGAAAAGATATTTGGTATTTGCTACTTGTCTTTTGTCTAAATTGAATAAATGGGCAAAGGATAATGATATTTTAGGCTGTAAACAGACGAGTTTTAGAAAACGCCTGGGTACTACTCATTTTGTCTGGACTTTGACATTACTTCTACGTACTACAATGAAATGTAAAGACCAAACTCTCTATGTATGCTTTATTGATTATACCAAAGCATTTGATGCGGTCCTCTGATAAAAATTGTGGTATAAATTGTATCGGTGGGGTATTGACCCAGGTGTGTTGTATTTTATTAAATAACTGTATGCTCATACCTCAGTCAAGATAAGGCTTAATAATGAAGGGCTGTTATCCACCTCGATTCCTACTAATCATGGAGTCAAGCAGGGATGCGCTCTGGCCCCAATGTTTTATAACCTATATGTTGCTGATATGGAGGCAGCATTGGAAAAGGTTGATCATTTTCGTCCCAGGGTTGTGCTATACTCATAGTATGGTTATCGTATGCTCATGACACCATAGTAACGGATAAAATTGCTGTGGGTTTTCAGCATAGTTTAAATGCATGATCATGATAATAGGGAAATACAAATTTTATATGGAAATTAAGAGAGAAATCAGTGGAGGTAGTTACCGAATATAAGTATTTGGGACTAATGATTGGGCATCGGCTCCTCTGTTTTGTGTAAATCTATTTCCTCCAAAATAATGTCTACATTTCTGCTCATTAAATCAATCTTCTATTAGCAAAAATGGTGGATATTCGATAGCTGGAATGATTAAACTTTATATCATGAGTATAGTTCCTGCAATACTTTATGGTTTAGCAGTCTCTCCAGAGAAAGAAGTTTAATGGATTGAGAGGTTAGAAGACAGTGTTTGGTGAATTATATTAGGTCTGCCAAATCCCATTCCTCTCTAGGCTCTCTGTCATAAGTTGGGTGTCACGTCTGCCCTTACCCAATGTAGGATCTCAAGAAGCTTATTTTATCTCAAAATGGTAAAGATGGATGGTAATAGTACTTACATATTGTGCCTTGTTAATATGCTGAATATTATTTGCAGTGTGAAGGCTGTGTGTTTGGGTCTACTCACTGACACTGCGTTACCTGTGAGTTTCTCTCTTCTCCATACAGCGCTGGACCCTGTGTGCACGTGTAGACTAGGAGTCTGTCTACACTCTCTATTGTAACGAGGAAGTGCTTTTCCATAAACACACAGGCCTGGTTTGTAGCACGCACACGTAGTGTGCGGACAGTGTTTTTGGGTCTACTCACTGACACTGCGTTACTTGCGAGTTTCTCTCTTCTGCATACAGGCCTGAATCCTGTGTGCACGTGTAAACTGGGATTCTGTCTATACTCTCTATTGCAACGAGGAAGTGCGTTTTCATAAACACGCAGGCGGAGGAGCGTACACAGTGTGCAGACTGTGTATTTGGTGTTTGGTGGACATTGGAGGTGTGGAGGGAGTGCCCTGATAATCCTTAAAGAACACTGCTTGTTTGGGTGAGTAACCTTGCTCCCCTTGGTCCAGCTGAGACCCAACTTGCTTCAATTTTCAATTTGACTCACAGCGCTTCTACATACAGTACTGTTGAAAACTATGCCATATTCCTTATGCTCCATAATGCCATGACAGAGCTTGATTCCTGAAGATGCTGATTTATCAGTAAAAACTGGATTGATAGGGAAAGCTTTGACCCACCAAAATGATGAGAAAGAATCGCTAAATTGGGACAATACTGTGGTGACAGTTAAAACATGGGATCATAACGTACTGTTGCCAACCTTTGCTGAAATTGTTGTAGGCAAAAAGGAGGCGGAAAGAATACCTCAGCCCTCACTCTATGTAAGCAAACAGTTCAACAGCTCACTGATTTTGTGTACTGAACAACTGGACAATCCTGCCCAAACCCTCTCTGAAGCTTTGTGTTCTATGGACCATCTAGATCTGGAGGACTTTGTAAATTGCCCCCACAAAGACCTTCCATGCTGGGCCTACTGTATCGCACACATTAGGCAAGCGGGTTCAACTCTCTCTGGTTCCAGAAAGGGTTGAGTCTCCAGCATGGGATAAGCAAGAACATGTTTGCCTATTTATTTTTTTAATCTTCTTTTTATTACGTTTTTCGGTTAAAATAAGATAGCAATACCAAACATAAAACTGTGAACTGATATTTGCCTATTTGGAGCCCCTGTGCTAGTAAGGGAATCCTCCCCTAAATTGGGAAATAAGGCTTGATTAGAATCATCTGGCACAATTAGCATGCACTTCCCTTTTCCTTGCCACTAGTAACTTGGGAGAGACAGTGTATTCGAGGTACAGAGCAGTGTTATCAAAGTGTACACGCTTACCCCCAGTCGAGGAGATTATACGTTCTTTCTCATTTCCTGTACTCTCCCGGTTACTGTCCTCAATGGATAGAGGCCATGAATTGGTGCAGCACGAGATTCGAGATTTGTTAGGCAAACTCTGAAAGATTTGTTGGTAAAAATGTCTATCCTGGAGGGTTTTATTTTGGCCGTTAATAGATCAAGTAAGCCCGAGTTTGTCTCAGGAGGATAGCTCAGCGGCAACGTGCTCGCCTTGGAAACAAGACGACACAGAGCCACACAGGTTCGATCCGCGGGTTGGTGCTTAGAAACCTCTCGGTATTAAGCGCATTATAAATAACCTATCATATCATATGTCTATATGTGTTGACTTGACTGAGGATAATTGTATAGATCACTTGGGAGGAGGTCATCCTCACTCTTTAACGGAAGCAGGACCTACTGATGGGGCCAAACATTTACGTGGCGGAAATATTTCACTTAAGGGAGCCTAATTTGAAGAGTTGCCCATAAGTGTCACCTCTATGGCAATTCAAGTGTCTGATATGGATTTTGGACAAAAAAAGAAAGGGCTACTACTAATATTTTAGCAGACTTGGAGGATAAAGGCCCTGTGGAGGAAAAGGGGGAGGCTGTTGCCCAGCAAGCTAGTAATGTTTTATTAGGCACTAGACCTACTGCTGATAAAGTCTTTTTAATGCAGAAAAAAATAAAAGAACCAGAAAAACACATCAAAAGATTCTCTAAGGGCTCTCATAAATGTTTGTGTCAACTCAAATGGCACTCCCCTGTAGATACAGGGCTTGTAGAGGAGGAATTGAGTGCCAAATAAAATTATAATATTACTGTTGCCTCCCCATATGATGATGAGATGGTTAAAGTGGGGGAAATACCAGAAGTGAGTAGTAAAATGAGGAAGCCTATGAAAAAGAGCCTAAAGGTCAAAACTAATTCACTGATGGTGGGAAAGGGGGCTATTACTAAATTCCTAAAGCCTGTAAGAATTGTGAATGAGTATTTGGATTTGAGTATTCTCACAATCCATTCTAACTCAGGTTATTTTGGAAAGAACAGGTGGGTCCCGTAATGCAGACCTCATTAATGACTCTGATGAGGGAGTCTTGAATATACAACCTAGAATGATAAAAATACCCCTAAAACCCTCCGCTGGTGAATTTGTTCCTAAACAAAAATATTTATGAAGGTGGGAATGTTGATAAAAGTCTGGATCGAACGGAAGGTACATTTATACCAAAAGGTATGTTTATGGTCGAGAGGCTCTATGAATGCCATATTGCAAAGTTACCCCTCCAAAAAAAGTGAGGAGGGCGTGAGAAAATATTCCCCGGTCTGAGAGATTGTGCCGGCTCTGCTTTAGTGAAGTATAAAGGTTACATCATCTGTTAACTGTATTTCCTCAACTCTCTAGTACACGTGATAATATACTGGGCAAATATTTGTGCCCGAGAAGGCTTGAAGTGACTGACAGAATTTGGCACACTATGCTTGGAGACCCCGGCAATCTCCATGATGATCACAGCTATGAGATTTTTAGACTAGATCAGAGGTCTTCAAACTGTGCTTGCCAGAATTTTCAGTAAGTGTTCTTAAAGATCTACTCTTTTGCCAGGGCTGCATGCAGGTCCCAAACCCGAACTGCCTCAGGGGCTGCATCACATATCCTCTGTAGTGGTAGCTTTCGACCCCTGTCAAGTATGCAGCGCTACAAACTCAAAAAACACCTCCACAATCTTGGAAGTGCCAGGGGGAAGCCTGGGCTACCTTCCTAATCGTCTTTCCTCACAGGTGGTTCCCCACTTCACAGGAGCTAGCCTCCTCCTTGCACTGCCCGGTCCCCCCTTTTCTTCACTAGGCCAGGTAATTTCTTCTGTAACAGGTTATTCCTTCCTTCTTGTATTTACATACACCACATTGTTCCTTTAGTGTTCTCTGTGCTTGAAGCTCTCTAGTTTACACTATCATGCAGCTCCTTGCTTTCAATTGGGCTCCCCTGGTTGTGGCGCAGTTGTCAGACCTCACGGTCCATCCATTAAAGGTCACACAACCAGGTGCCTTATCCTTAATAGAGTTCTCTTTTCCTGATACTGGGGTCTTTGAGGCCAACCTGTATCAATCTCCTGCCTGGTGGCCACCATGATGCTTTATCAACACCCTTTGCTTATTCTGGGATCTTTGCAGTCAGCCTGGACCAATCTTCCACCTTGCGGCCACTCCAATGCTTTCCCAACACACTTTGTTGTCAATGCATTTCTATCAGTTTTGGGGATTTTACCCCCACTTAATTTCTCGCACAGCTCCCCCTTCTTAGGATCTCTATTTTGCTCACTTTTCATGTCCACGCACAGCTCCTCTCTTTGCAGACACTTCCTTTCTTTACACAGAGTCAATCGAGAACATGTAATCATACACACAGCCATTCTGTCACTATGTATCCTTGTAATTCCATTCGTCAATTTCACCTGACACATCTCCAGTCTTACACTTTGGGGCTGCAACTTTGCAGCTTGCTCACTTACTTCAATACACACTGGGCTCATACTGCGCTTCACTTGTAGGTGCTGTTTTCTTCGTTCTTTGGTTAACGTCTTTGGTATCTGAGGTCAGGGTCTCCCTACCTGCCGTTCAGACACTCCTTGGTTCCTGTCCTGCCCCAGGAAAACAAGCATTACATTTTACCAATGTAACAAGGGATCAGCACACCTCTCGGGCCCCTTATTTGAACTTCTCTTCTTTACTGCAAACAGTGGTCTGTGGCAACGCTTCTCCTGGATGCTTCCTCACACAGAAGCTTGGCGACTCAGCATCCCTGTTTCATCTAGATGGTCCTGGGCAGCCACAGCCTTTCAGCTCTCCTCCCAACTCGCTCTCTTTGCTGATTGCTAGTGTTCCTTTTATATTCTACTGATGACCTGATAGGCTGCAGATGGGCATGGCTGATTTCAATTGCCTGACCCTTCCTAGCCCAGCTGAATTCTAGTTTTTATTACGGCCCCCTATTTTTATAGGGGTTGTTTACTGCTAATCGGAAGCGGCTGACATTGTCAATGCGTACCTGTGAAACCAACTGAGATTCAGTAACAACTCGTCACTAGAACTATGCTATAGTCTCCGAAGAAATTCTGTAGGACAAAGTGGAACTAATATTATGATGGATATGCCTGAGGGGGATAATATTATAACAGGAACTGATTTGTCAAAATCTCCAGACTCAGAGAAAATTGCTAATGAGTTGGATAGTGTTAATGAGGAAGTAACTACATGTGATATATCAGATGTTACAGAAAATGGTGGTGATGTAAAGGAGATACTTATGATTGTAAATTCACTATTTACTCTCTGTATAACGATCGCTTAGAAACAAAGAGATTTAAGTAATACAGTTGGTAGAATAGTGGATATAATATTAGAAACTAATACTCCTTTGGATGCTGCTATATTAGATTTTAGTCAGGTAGGAGAAGATGCAACAAAAGGGAAATTATTGTTAAATTCATGCAACTCTGAGTTTCTTACAATTCAAGTTGGGCTAGTGAATGAGGCTGGGGTTGTGTTAAATAATAATATAATGCAGGACGATTTTGCGCCCAATGGGATTCCCATAGTGGGTGAAGCCAGTATGAGCTTGAGTGCTGTCAAATAAAATGTTCTGTAAAAGGAACAAAAAAAAGAAGAGGCGATCAAGGGATAAAAGAGACATGGTTACAGATATAGAGAATACCAGCAAATTACCCAGAACTAGTTCCTCTGGTCTTGAAAAAATTAGAACAAATGATAAAGATTGTGTTGCCTGATTGTCTGGTTATAAGCTAGTTATACTTCCTGATGGAGGTAATGAAGCTGTGCCTGCCAAATCATCTAATAACACAGGCCCTCTGGATAAATGGCTTAAGGACAGTACTTCCTATGTTGATGGTAGAGTGACGACTAGTGATACCACTTATTCAGATAACATTGAGTATGGTATTTTGGGAGATAGTATGGAGATCCCTACAGATTTACCTGTTGCGACGAATGTTTCAAATAGGGCTATTAGTGACATTTTCAAATGTCACATTTCTGAATGCCATTTTGTCGAATGAAAAATGGGGAAAAAAAATGTTTAGAATTTTTTTTTTCATTTTATTTTTTTAATGCGGGGTTCCCCTCCAACCCTGTTTTTTTTATGGACAGTTTTTTTTTATTACTAAACCAAAAAAAACATATAAAATAAAAAAATGTATATTCTGCATTTTTTTTCTCTACAAAATGGCATTTCGAAAAAGTGCATTCGAAAATGTAACTGGATACCTAAAAATAGACATATCTCTTTTGAAGACTATAATACTATAAATGCAGGGAAAGACGACATCTAGAGAACCTTTATCTGATCGAGGAGGGGCTGCTAATGAAAAACATTGCATTTGTCCTCCCATTCTAATGAAGATTCTAGTAATACAATTGTAAATAGTTTAAGTGGGAAGAGTAAAAGCATTTTATTTACAGAGATATTTGCCTCGGATCAAAGACCTTTCCTCAACAGACAAAACATTCTGAAGTTAATTTATAGTGTCCCGAATCTCACAATAGTTTCAACTAAAGATATCGAATTGGTGGAAATTCCAGATGGTATCGATTCCTCAAATTGGGCAGTGTTATGCTCTATTTTGCCTATTATTGCAGAAGTGGTATATAATTATTAACAGTAGTTTCTCAAGATGGAATATGAGTGTGAATACTTTGATGAAGGTGTTGGGATTGACATGGAAGAGATAAATACCTGTGAAATGCAAGAGGATGTAGCACATAATGATATGGAAGGGACATTACTACAAATGATGAAGATTCTTATTGAACAAAGTTTCCTAGGTAACAAAATTAAATACACCTTCAGATAGTCTACCATCAGGGTTTGTAATTTGGTCTTGGAATACTAGAGGCTACTACTCCTTTCTTAATAGTAGTTTTGGATCTAGAATAATTGATGCTGGTGATTTGTTTGCCTTTCAGGAAACATGGCTTCATGATTAAATTATGACTGAGGGATATTCGGTCATACATAGATATGCTAGCAAGTGAGCTATTGGTAGACCTTCTGGAGGTTTCATTATTGGTGCTAAATCCAGCTATACATTAAAACAGAGTTGCCAGGATATGTGCATCCCTATATTTTGCCTATTGTTGTTGATCGTAGAAGGGATGTGAATTCTTCCATCTTTCTTGTTATAAATGTGTATGTCCCACATGATGGCAAACACTCACGTAATATAAGGGGTATGGTTGATGCTATTCTGACATTGTCTTTAATTCCATTTGTGAACGCAATTATAAACCTACTAGTAATTATGAAAAACTGGGGTTGAGATGGATGCTCAATGGAATACAGTTCTCAAAGGTTATGATATGGTTTCCTTGGAGGTAGGTAAGGGTAGGCAAGAGCAAATTAATTACACATGGAGTAATGGTGTCCCAAATTGATTATATTTATGTGAGTAAACAACTGTCTCATTTTATGGGGTATCTTAATATAATGGAGAATTCTGTAAGTGACAACATGGTATTGAGATGTTGTATACCCTTTGATATGTGTAACAATGACTCCAGAAGGGAGTTACACTAGTTGAAAATCGAGGACGGGGTACACTTCAAGGCTTTAACAATCATGCATAGATGCAGCCATGGAAAAGCCCCGGCTTACTTAAAATCTAGGATTCAATCCTATGTACCTGGCAGAACTCTAAGATCAACCCATCTTGGCAAAATCGCAGTGGCTCCACACAAACTCAAATGCAGCCTTGGCAGATCCTTTCCAATACTGGCAGCCGGCCTCTGGAATAAACTCCCCATCCACACCAGACTGGAAACCAATTATATGCGATTCCGCAAACAAGTGAAAACCCATATCTTCAAATAATCCCTATTTGGAGCTCCTACCTAGGCACCCCGCGTATCCTCTCTGTCAGTCCCGTTTTGTAAAGTCTCCATCCTTCGCAACGTGTTCATGTTTCTGCGCCCGAGGCTCGCAAGCTACCGGTGCAATATAAATATTAAATAAAATAAAAAATAAATAAAATTAATGATGACATTATGGAAAATACTATGGCATGTAACTTGCAGGGTAATACACTGTTATGGAACTCGTCAAAAATTGAAAGATTTAACAGAATTCTGAAGGAATCTTTAATGATGAATTCAGAATATAATGGCATTGACTGGACCGAGTCAGCTTTTAGTAAAGTGATCAAAGAAAAGATAGAGGTGTCCTTTCAATTTTTGGTAAGGGCTAACAAACAGAGTGATGCGAGGTCAATCTCCTCCCAGGATTTATTGTGTGTTTATTGCAGCTAGGAAAAAAGAGATGCGTAGGGCATGGAATCTATTTAAGAGTCACTTGAGTTATGAAATAAGAAAAAAATATGAATCTCTAAAACTAAGACAATTATAAAAATTGGCTAAGATTACATTGGTGATCTTGTAACAGTGCCCAACGGAGGATTGTCTTTCTTGCCCTAGGCAATAATGACGGACGCAAATTCTGGTATTTTTACCAGAGGCATAAGTCGTTTAAAGATATGTGTGAGATAAACCCAATATCTGAAGAGGTTTTGGTTGATTTTGTTAATACATTATATTACATGCAGGATGTAGAGTGTGATGATAACAAGACAAGGGTTAGCTGCTCTTCTGGGTCTTCAGGACAGAAATTGCCAGGGTTTACAATATCGCATGTAGAAATTAGGATTGTAATTAGGAATTTAAAGCCATCCAGGGCCCATGCCTGGATGTAATTGCGAATGTGGTCATAAAGAGTAACCCGGATAAGTGGGCCGATTTACTGTATATATTGTTTTTGGATTTTCTAAATCCTGGAATTATTCCAGCTAGCTGGAGGAAGGCCCTTATTAGTCCATCCTTAAAAAAGGATCTATATTGTTGCTGGAAAACTATAGGTTACTGACACTTTCCGATTCTATGGAAAAGATATTTGCTACTTGTCTTTTGTCTAAATTGAATAAATGGGCAAAGGATAATGATATTTTAGGCTGTAAACAGACGAGTTTTCGAAAACGCCTGGGTACTACTCATTTTGTCTGGACTTTGACATTACTTCTACGTACTACAATGAAATGTAAAGACCAAACTCTCTATGTATGCTTTATTGATTATACCAAAGCATTTGATGCGGTCCTCTGATAAAAATTGTGGTATAAATTGTATCGGTGGGGTATTGACCCAGGTGTGTTGTATTTTATTAAATAACTGTATGCTCATACCTCAGTCAAGATAAGGCTTAATAATGAAGGGCTGTTATCCACCTCGATTCCTACTAATCATGGAGTCAAGCAGGGATGCGCTCTGGCCCCAATGTTTTATAACCTATATGTTGCTGATATGGAGGCAGCATTGGAAAAGGTTGATCATTTTCGTCCCAGGGTTGTGCTATACTCATAGTATGGTTATCGTATGCTCATGACACCATAGTAACGGATAAAAGTGCTGTGGGTTTTCAGCATAGTTTAAATGCATGATCATGATAATAGGGAAATACAAATTTTATATGGAAATTAAGAGAGAAATCAGTGGAGGTAGTTACCGAATATAAGTATTTGGGACTAATGATTGGGCATCGGCTCCTCTGTTTTGTGTAAGTCTATTTCCTCCAAAATAATGTCTACATTTCTGCTCATTAAATCAATCTTCTATTAGCAAAAATGGTGGATATTCGATAGCTGGAATGATTAAACTTTATATCATGAGTATAGTTCCTGCAATATTTTATGGTTTAGCAGTCTCTCCAGAGAAAGAAGTTTAATGGATTGAGAGGTTAGAAGACAGTGTTTGGTGAATTATATTAGGTCTGCCAAATCCCATTCCTCTCTAGGCACTCTGTCATAAGTTGGGTGTCACGTCTGCCCTTACCCAATGTAGGATCTCAAGAAGCTTATTTTATCTCAAAATGGTAAAGATGGATGGTAATAGTACTTACATATTGTGCCTTGTTAATATGCTGAATATTATTTGCAGTGTGAAGGCTGTGTGTTTGGGTCTACTCACTGACACTGCGTTACCTGTGAGTTTCTCTCTTCTCCATACAGCGCTGGACCCTGTGTGCATGTGTAGACTAGGAGTCTGTCTGCACTCTCTATTGTAACGAGGAAGTGCTTTTCCATAAACACACAGGCCTGGTTCGTAGCACGCACACGTAGTGTGCGGACAGTGTTTTTGGGTCTACTCACTGACACTGCGTTACTTGCGAGTTTCTCTCTTCTGCATACAGGCCTGAATCCTGTGTGCACGTGTAAACTGGGATTCTGTCTATACTCTCTATTGCAACGAGGAAGTGCATTTTCATAAACACGCAGGCGGAGGAGCGTACACAGTGTGCAGACTGTGTATTTGGTGTTTGGTGGACATTGGAGGTGTGGAGGGAGTGCCCTGATAATCCTTAAAGAACACTGCTTGTTTGGGTGAATAACCTTGCTCCCCTTGGTCCAGCTGAGACCCAACTTGCTTCAATTTTCAATTTGACTCACAGCGCTTCTACATACAGTACTGTTGAAAACTATGCCATATTCCTTATGCTCCATAATGCCATGACAGAGCTTGATTCCTGAAGATGCTGATTTATCAGTAAAAACTGGATTGATAGGGAAAGCTTTGACCCACCAAAATGATGAGAAAGAATCGCTAAATTGGGACAATACTGTGGTGACAGTTAAAACATGGGATCATAACGTACTGTTGCCAACCTTTTCTGAAATTGTTGTAGGCAAAAAGAAGGCGGAAAGAATACCTCTGCCCTCACTCTATGTAAGCAAACAGTTCAACAGCTCACTGATTTTGTGTACTGAACAACTGGACAATCCTGCCCAAACCCTCTCTGAAGCTTTGTGTTCTATGGACCATCTAGATCTGGAGGACTTTGTAAATTGCCCCCACAAAGACCTTCCATGCTGGGCCTACTGTATCGCACACATTAGGCAAGCGGGTTCAACTCTCTCTGGTACCAGAAAGGGTTGAGTCTCCAGCATGGGATAAGCAAGAACATGTTTGCCTATTTATTTTTTTAATCTTCTTTTTATTACGTTTTTCGGTTAAAATAAGATAACAATACCAAACATAAAACTGTGAACTGATATTTGCCTATTTGGAGCCCCTGTGCTAGTAAGGGAATCCTCCCCTAAGTTGGGAAATAAGGCTTGATTAGAATCATCTGGCACAATTAGCATGCACTTCCCTTTTCCTTGCCAGTAGTAACTTGGGAGAGACAGTGTATTCGAGGTACAGAGCAGTGTTATCAAAGTGTACACGCTTACCCCCAGTCGAGGAGATTATACGTTCTTTCTCGTTTCCTGTACTCTCCCGGTTACTGTCCTCAATGGATAGAGGCCATGAATTGGTGCAGCACGAGATTCGAGATTTGTTAGGCAAACTCTGAAAGATTTGTTGGTAAAAATGTCTATCCTGGAGGGATTTATTTTGGCCGTTAATAGATCAAGTAAGCCCGAGTTTGTCTCAGGAGGATAACTCAGCGGCAACGTGCTCGCCTTGGAAACAAGACGACACAGAGCCACACAGGTTCGATCCGCGGGCTGGTGCTTAGAAACCTCTCGGTATTAAGCGCATTATAAATAACCTATCATATCATATGTCTATATGTGTTGACTTGACTGAGGATAATTGTATAGATCACTTGGGAGGAGGTCATCCTCACTCTTTAACGGAAGCAGGACCTACTGATGGGGCCAAACATTTACGTGGCGGAAATATTTCACTTAAAGGAGAGTTCCGGGACTTTTTTTTTATTGTCCCTACGGTTCGGCCATGTGTTTTTAAGCATAACTCGGTAGATCGTGGAAAACTTTCCTATGGACCTTACCCGACTTTTCGTCCATTAACGCACTCGAAATCAGCCGCCATTTTATGATAATCCTATCACTTGCCGCATCGCCCTGGCTCACCTGCTTTTGCGGCACTAAATCAAATCCCCCGCCCCTGAAACAGACTTTATCAAAACATTCATATTCCCCGCCTCTATCCGTGACGTGACTGAGCTGCGTAGGCAAACGCGCCCAGGCGTCTTCTACGCGACTCCACACAGAACCAGGAAATCAACACAGATGAGCTCAAACAACACAGCGCGCCACAATTGGGAATATGAAACTGTACTTTTAAATTAAACCGCAAGATTGTAAATTTGGTAAAGTACATTTATTTGACATCAAATGTTTTGAGAATATTCAGCGATTAGCATTTTTATTTGCACATGTTCCAAAAAGTTCGTTTCGAGGCACACCATGTTCCTTTGCTGTACACAGGGTCTTAGATCATCTCACAATACAGCGCCACAATTCGGAATATGAAACAGTGGTTTAAAAGCAAACGGCAAGATTGTACATTTGGCAAAGTACATTTATTTGACATCAAATGTTTTGAGAATATTCAGCGATTTGCATTTTTATTTGTTCACGTTCCGAAAAGTTCGTTTCGAGGCACACGATGTTCCTTTGCTGTACACAGGGTCTTAGATAAATGAATTTTTATTTGCTCTCGATCCAAAATATTTCGTCTTGAGGCAAGCGATGTTCGTGTGCAGTAGACATGGTGTTGGTTTACGATAAAATAAGCTCTTCGGTCGCACTGATAATCGCATGGCTATTCCAACAACGAGGCACTAGGGCACCACAACGGTCTGTATGTTGCATCTAGCCGTTAGTACCGCGTAAGGGCATACTTGTACTTGGCGATCGTCCCACAAAATGGTCAGGGTGCTAACGTTGTTCACGCGGAGAAGCAACTGGCGATTATAGAAGCCATCCGCCGGTGTCTGGTACTCGTGACACAGACAATAATGGACGATGTATCTATTTGAAAAACATAAAAAAAGGAAATTAGTCTCACCATCAGATCTTTATTAAAATTATTCATTTTATATATTAGGTCTGGAAATTATTTCATAGCTAGGACAGTGCAACTGGGTTTTAAACGTCAAGGGGGGGCTGTAGGATACTGAGACAGTCCCCCAGTGCAGGGGTTGACAGGGAGTGCAGGTGGAGAGTGGAAGGGCCCAGGACCGAGATCGCAGACAGTGGACCAGTTGTAGCAGGGGAGAGGGAGAGAGAAAGCAGAAGCAAAGGTTTTGAGGTGCTTCCGTAAAAGTATGATATGATATGATATGATATGGTATTTGTAACGCGCCTATACACAAGTGTTTCAAGGCGCGACGAGGCAGGGAGGGAGGGGAACAAGGGGAAGACAGACAAACGATCCTACTAGGCCAGGTGTCATTCAGATCGCGCAAGTGCAGAGGTAAGGGGAAAAGGAGAAAGTGCAAGGAGAGGAGGTGGGGGGGAAGTGCAGTACAAGGTAAGTAGCGTAATAAAATAATAAATAATAAATAATAAATAAAAAGGGCCCGCTTGAGGCCAAGGACAAGTCTCGCAGTTCTGTTCTGGATAAGTTGCAGAGGGCGGAGAGTGGAGGCAGGCAGATTAAGATAGAGGCTGTTACAGTAGTCCAGCCTAGAGAGAACCAGGGCTCGGGAGACAGTGAGCTTCTGGGGGAAGGAGAGGAAGGGAAGAATACCTCTGAGGAGGTGCAGCTGGTAGTGTGACTTCTTAGAGACGTCAGATATATGAGGAGAGAAGGAGAGTGTGGAGTCGAAGATGACCCCGAGGTTTTTAGCCTTGCAGGTAGGGGCGGGAAGGGGGCCAAGTAGACGGTTCTCCCCAAGATAGTGCGCGGTACAAAACAACATGCCACATAGAACGAACAAGTACAACTTAACCCGTCTTTAAAGCAACTGTATAGTAATTAAATTGCGGTATAAACTCATCTAAAGAGTTACTTACATTATATTTGCATTTTCCATTGCGTCTGTGCGTAGGGCAGCCCCGAAATACCACTCCTTCTATGCCGACGTTATTTCTTCTAATGAACGAACATGAAATGGCTTTCGTTTCTGAAATTATATTCATTATCGTTTCTTACGTGGTCCAGGCCTGTCAAGGTCAAAATACAATAGAACCTTATTCTGAGTCGTGGGCCATTCTGGCACCCGAGAAAAAATCAAAGCAGCTGACCTTCACTTCGAACGAGCACACATTCCAAGTTAGCTACATTCAGTGTAAGGCATTCTCACAGGACTTGAAATTTACACTCCATCTTTGCATTTTGTCTGCGTGCTTTGCAGCCACACAGAACCATAAATACGGAGAGATTCTATATTTATTGAAAAATGATTTATATTACTGTTTGGTTTAATTTAATGCGCAAATGAACAAGGTTGGCTAGATACACATATTCAATGGGCCTGCGACATGAGGAGACTTGAGGGAACAGACAATCAAATTACAATCATTTAAACCGTGATGTGTATTTCTCAATGAGTTCTTCTTTAGGTGGACATGGAACAGATGCAATGTTGGGTGGCAATGCAGTTGTCCCCTGCACAGGTTCGTTCACAACTTCATTTATGTGCCTATCTAGGACGTCAACAATAAGTTTCTCAATAAACTCATATTGCATATCCTCAAACACTGGTTTGATCACCCATTGTTTACTTCTTTTAGTGAAGGCCTTATTGTAGCGAAGCGTCCCTAAAGTTCCGGTCGTCCTACTTTGTTGACGGCCAACATTATGGTTATGTGCCAAGACCGCTAAAAGAGTCCGATTTATCATGCCCTCCATGCCAAAATGCAATCGTTTTGGCCTGTACTTTAGGCACATATTGTGGAACACCTCCAAATCTCCTGTGTGGCAGAATTCCGTGAGTCCCCTCAAAGCTTTTGTTATAGTTTTATCAAATACAATCTTTTCAATGGCTTTGTGAGTGGGTGATGAAGGAATCAACCACTTCTTCTTCCGTGCCTCCTCTGTGGACAAATGGCCATGTTCACAATTGTGGAAATGTTGGTTCGTGTTCCATCGGTGAACGTTCGTACAGTTTGGCATTACTGACCGCCATTTTTCCAGTAGAATTTCCAACGACCCTCCACATGTTTTTGAGCTCCACCAAAGATGGTTGCTGATTGACTTGGACCACTGTGAAATACCTTGCAATTCTTTTTTTTTACCTGCAGCCGACAATTTTTTATTGATTGATTTTGCAAGATGCCAAACGTCAAATTGGTGATTTATATTTTTGTACTGTTCTCTCATTGTCTTGGCAATTGAAACGTGTCTGTCCGTGGCTATCAGGTCGATCACCATTCCCCGCGATTGTAGTTCTTGCAATGATGCTACAAAGCCAACTTTCTCCATGGCCACTGAGGATGTACTTTGTGACACCTGCACGACCACCGAACTCACAATTTTCTTACTTTCCATGTCCTGAAAGTGGTAGGTGCAGTACTTGGCTGAAAATCCTGGGCTGTCGCACTGTCCATCACCGGCTAGCCTGAACCGTTTGCCCGCGAATGTACTATCAATAGACATTTTTTCCATTCTCCAAGCTTCGCTAATGGCTGGAAATAGATAATCGGTTTGGTATTTGTAGAACTGAGTTTTCGCAATGAAACGGATTCCCACAAACTGAAAGAAAGACTCTAATTTTTTAAAACTTGAACCACTAAAAAGTGCAGCCGCTGCACAAAGTAGATTGCCTGCTGGCAGTTGTCCCAGCATAGGTTGTGCAGACCATGTGAAAGGATGATATTTTGTACAGGTGGCATGTATTTTAAGGTTAGTGCCTCGAATTGCACGAGTCACATTAATCAATGGCTCCCCACATACTTCCCCACCTACCAAATGCCCACATTTAATGCGAATAATAATATCAATCAAACAACTATCGAATACAATGAATTTGGCCTCTTTCCTTATACTGTCACTCTGCATCCCAGCTGGTTCGGCCTGTAACGTTGAGGACATGTCACTCACATGAAAGGTAGAATCTCTGATATCGTCTTCCGCTATGTTCAGTGATATTGATGGTGTTTCATTGTCGTCTACTTCATTCTCTTCCATTGCAACATCTGTTCCTTCTCCGGCGATGGGTGAATAAAACAATTTCTTCAACTTTCTCGCCGTCTTAGTTTTTGCGGGTGTGGATTCTGTGAATTGATCTCCGACTGCATCCGAACTACCAGGAGGACATTCACTATCAATGGCTGGTGGTGGTATAGCTCCGTTGTCAATCACTTCATATTCTTCCCATTGGCACGATGCTTCTCCAGTCTCAAGTCCCTGCCAAAAGGTTTGACAAGCAACATCTCTCGTTCGCTTCACTGTCTGTGTAGATCTAGTTCGTACACCCACTCGCAACTAGAGGACAGATTGGAAAAGGGTTGTTCAGTTTAAACACAACTTACAGTATTGAACTATTAACAGTGAAAAACAACATAATATAGTGACCAGGACACTAACCTTCTTTTGCTTTCTTTTCTTTGAAACTTTCTTGCCTCGAACTTCAACATCAGGACGCTGTTGCTCCGACTCGTGTGTGCATGTCTCCACTTCCTCTTGCGCTGCAACGACTATGTTTTCCTGATAAGCACATCCATCACGCACTGACGCTCCATGGACTCCCTGAAACATAGAACTTTCATTAGTATGTATAATAATATCGAAAACACAAAATGTACTTGGGGACCAATACCCACGTACTTCTCAATAGCAAAACACGAATGAACGCTTTGTGTAGAACATTCAAACGACAATTATTCACGCATTGTTGATCTAGTTAGATGGAACTGTCAAGATCCATACCTCGGGCTCCTCATAGACTTCCATTGATGATATTATTGAAGATGATGCTTCAGTGACTCCCTGAAACACAGTAATTGCATTAGTATGGTTTTCTATTTTGATAAAAAGAACAGAAAGTTTGTGCAGGCGTGAACGACTCATCTAAATAGACCTGCACAAATGATCAGTTGTCTAAAATAAATAATGGATATCTAAATATGATTCGATTTGCTCGATCGTTGGAAGTGTCACCACCCAGAAATCTGCATCAACTACTAGGGGTGATGTTCTTGTAGAAGAAGCTCCGTCATCTCCCTGAAACATAGTACTTGCGTTAATAAAGAAGGAAGTATAGCGGATGTAATCACGTCATATGATTTCGCTTCATCGAACTGTCAGTATCCATACCTCGAAATGCATAAGAACATCAAGGGACGATGTAACTGCGGTGCACACTTCTGCAAGCTGTTGCGCCGACCCGTAACTGCACGCTCCCCCTTCTTCTTGGTCTAATGCTCCATCGACTCCCTGAAACATAGGACTTTCATTAGTAATGAACACAATATTGAAAAAAGAAGACACATAGGAGGGCGACGACAGAAGGACATATCAATGGCTAAAAACGAAAGAAACATTGTGTGTAACAATCACGCTACAAGAATGCAAGATCTGATGATCTCCATCGATGGAACTGTCCTGAAACGTACCTCGAGCATCTGAGTGACATCAACGGTAGTCGTCAATACGTTGGACTCCTCAGCATCTCCCTGAAAGACAGTACTTGAATTATTTTGGATAACAATAATTATAACTGAAAACAAAGACTAGAGGACGAGTACAAGGGTGTACCATTAGGTAAAATAATTACACGATAAATTAAAACTATTGATTTACATGCCTAAAACAAGTCAGTGGCAGAATAGCCAAGTAAGATTACCCGATAGGCGCTTGAAGTGGCTGATGACTGCAATAACGACACGGATGGAGAATCTTCCGCCTTCATATTGAGTGGATACATAAATGGGGAAATTATTGTTAGCTAATGCTACACACTACTGCAAGGCCGAGAGATAAATACGTAAACTTGACTCACCAGTGGAGGGATGTGGACGAATAGAGTGGGAATAGCGGTTGAGAGCAATTTTCGCCTCGCTCGCGGTGTGTTCTTCTTTATTAGCAATGATGTGGAGTACATATGCGGTATCGATCACCCCTCTTGTCCGCAAAGACTTCTAGGACTCTACTTTCAAGCTCAGAGGGTGGATATCCGCAATATCGGACCCATTCTCTTATCTGATCTATTGTCTTAGGGAAAACATGCATTATAGTACCTTCAGATTTATTATGGGTCTTCGAAGGACAACCGCCAATGGAACAGGCAGGCATTGTGGAAAGTTCTGAAAAGTAAAGATCAACAATTCTCTATGAATACCAATGTGTTAAAAAATTAAATACATAAAAGGTTCAATGCAAGGTATGTTTTGGTTCTTGGAACTATACACGTTATTCACATGCGGATAAGTATTTGAATAACTTTAAAAAAATACAAAAATAATTTGACTAAACTCAGAACATGTGACTAGTTCCTTGCATGTACTGTCTTGAACGAAAAGAAATTGGACGCAAAATGAGTATGGTACATGGCCTTACCTTGACGAGCAAACAGTTAGATGCAGGGATCAGAGTAGTTTCTTGTCGTAGAACAGGGAACAGTTCACAGGTTGCAAACTGATGAGTTTGCTCAAAGTGGTCACGGAAGTTCACAGAGACGAAGAGCAGACAACAGCACCTTCACGGGTTGACTAGCAAAGCGCAAAGAAGTTCTCATTAGAAATATGAAGTGGGTTATAAAGAATTCGAAACAGGGGTGTGTTTGTGAATGAATGACGTGTATATGTCGTGGCATTATGCGGTTTGCAGGGGGGCGTCCCGCGTGAGGGGGGATGCTTGGCAGGAGACACGGGGTCTGGAGGTAGACATGGGAACAACAACCCATGCTCTATAGACCACTTTGAAGTGTACATGGTCTTTGGCACCTCTTGGCCTTTATCGCTCCCTGACAGCTCCACTTGCCAGCACAAGTACCCCGGTGCGAACTGCCTTTGATAGGGCGGGGGGTGGATTGGGGCGGTGGTCGTGCAGACAAGACACAGGAAGACTCGTGAATGGAGACACACTTATGTGGATTGCAGGGGGCCGTCCAGCGTGAGGGGAGATGCTTGGCAGGAGACACGGGGTCTGGCGGTAGACATGGGAACAACAACCCATGCTCTATAGACCACTTTGAAGTGTACATGGTCTTTGGCACCTCTTGGCCTTTATCGCTCCCTGACAGCTCCACTTGCCAGCACAAGTACCCCGGTGCGAACTGCCTTTGATAGGGCGGGGGGTGGATTGGGGCGGTGGTCGTGCAGACAAGACTCGTTTGCCGTAGGGCCTCACCAAGGAGAGGCCATCTAACTGCATGTAAGAGGCAGCTGCAGGATCTAGTACATGGAAGGCAGGGGGGTGAGTTTATAAATACCTCAGCCTCCCAGGAGAATATATGGGTGCAGTTCACCCTGGAGACCCTGAACAAAGTGGTGTGGTAAGTATTTTTGGGGGAGGAGGCAAGGCCGGGAGGCTTGATGCCAACCCGCAAAATAACATATGTATGTCTGCTGCATATGGGTTCAACGGTTATGTGGATTGAAGGTGGGCGGCCAGCGTGAGGGAGGATGCTGGCCGGAGACATGTGGTGTGACAAGACAAGGCACAGGAAGACTATTCAATGGAGACACACTAGATTCATTTAAAAAATCAAAACAACCATTGTTAAAATATATGTTGGGTTTTATTTTAGATCTTAATTTCAATTGAACATAAATAATAAACATTACACATTGTAAAGTTGCGGTTGCAGCACATCCCGGGAAAAGCCGCGGTATTGTCCACTGTCTCTGGGGAAATGTTGTCTAATGGCAAGTACCGCACAGGCAGGTATTACTCTCCGAACGCGGTGTCCGAGCCTCCCGTGAAGCCACCAAGTGAAGCAACGATAGGCCACCAGCCTGTACCACCTGTGAAAATGAAAGATGCAAACTGTATTAAAATGACAACTTTCTTATCACTGTCGATTCAGGTACAAAAATGTCATTCTGCTTTGAAAAAAATTCTATCTAGAAAATGCACAACATGGAACCAATTTACATGCATTCGAATGATATGTAGATGTAGTTTTATATGTGGGAGACGACCATGAAATAGTAGTGGCATCACTGACATCACAACCAGAGTATACTTACTCGTTACTCGGATTACGCGGACGAACAGTGCCGCAAAGTTCGTGCATAAGCACCATCATCATCCTCAACACTGTCCGTGAGAGGCAGGCTTCCCTGAACTCTGGCAGCTCGGTGATGCATTGCGGACTTGGCTCGCCTTCCGAAATGTAGGCCAAGCACCCGGAATTTTCACGGCAGCAGCAGTTCTCCTCCTCAGTTGGCATTAGGTCGCACCGATTGCACGTGCACCAGGTGGAGACGCCGTCCATGCGACATGGTCCAGGCACTTCATCCGTTGACTGGTCCTCCCAACTGCCGTCCGAATCCCCATCGTTTTCGCGTGCTTGCCTTTCCAGTAGTTCTTCCTCGGTGTACTCGGGCTCGTACATATACGGCATTATTGTAGCCATTGTGTGGTAAAGAAAGTAAAATAATTTATAGCGGTGGTACTGGTATCTGTTCACACGGGCTACAATCAACGAAGGTAGCTGACCAGAGCACAGAAACGAGTCACAGAATACTCAAAGTAACACAGCGAGAGTAATGGAATCGAAAATCTGCTGCTGTGTGTTGTGAAACGGTGTGTTTATACTTATTGAGGAAAGAGGCGTCCTGCCGTTTCCATGGCGACACTTCATTAGCTGAGGCGCAGCGATTGTTGACACGAAACGTGCTTTGGCGTTGGGAAATGGGCGGTACGCGTCTGCTGATGTCAGCCTCGGGGGCGGGGGATTTGATTTAGTGCCGCAAAAGCAGGTGAGCCAGGGCGATGCGGCAAGTGATAGGATTATCATAAAATGGCGGCTGATTTCGAGTGCGTTAATGGACGAAAAGTAGGGTAAGGTCCATAGGAAAGTTTTCCACGATCTACCGAGTTATGCTTAAAAACACATGGCCGAACCGTAGGGACAATAAAAAAAAAGTCCCGGAACTCTCCTTTAAGGGAGCCCAATTTGAAGAGTTGCCCATAAGTGTCACCTCTATGGCAATTCAAGTGTCTGATATGGATTTTGGACAAAAAAAGAATGGGGCTACTACTAATATTTTAGCAGACTTGGAGGATAAAGGCCCTATGGAGGAAAAGGGGGAGGCTGTTGCCCAGCAAGCTAGTAATGTTTTATTAGGCACTAGACCTACTGCTGATAAAGTCTTTTTAATGCAGAAAAAAATAAAAGAACCAGAAAAACACATCAAAAGATTCTCTAAGGGCTCTCATAAATGTTTGTGTCAACTCAAATGGCACTCCCCTGTAGATACAGGGCTTGTAGAGGAGGAATTGAGTGCCAAAAAAAATTATAATATTACTGCTGCCTCTCCATATGATGATGAGATGGTTAAAGTGGGGGAAATACCAGAAGTGAGTAGTAAAATGAGGAAGCCTACGAAAAAGAGCCTAAAGGTCAAAACTAATTCACTGATGGTGGGAAAGGGGGCTATTACTAAATTCCTAAAGCCTGTAAGAATTGTGAATGAGTGTTTGGATTTGAGTATTCTCACAATCCATTCTAACTCAGGTTATTTTGGAAAGAACAGGTGGGTCCCGTAATGCAGACCTCATTAATGACTCTGATGAGGGAGTCTTGAATATACAGCCTAGAATGATAAAAGTACCCCTAAAACCCTCCGCTGGTGAATTTGTTCCTAAACAAAAATATTTATGAAGGTGGGAATGTTGATAAAAGTCTGGATCGAACGGAAGGTACATTTATACCAAAAGGTATGTTTATGGTCGAGAGGCTCTATGAATGCCATATTGCAAAGTTACCCCTCCAAAAAAAGTGAGGAGGGCGTGAGAAAATATTCCCCAGTCTGAGAGATTGTGTCGGCTCTGCTTTAGTGAAGTATAAAGGTTACATCGGGCCTCATTACGACCCAGGCGGTAAGTTACCGCCTGGGCCGTGACTTTACCACCATGGCGTAAACTACGTTTACGCCATGGTGGTTGGCGGATTTACCGCCCCATTCCAACCTTGGCGGGGCGGTAAAGCCCCATTTTCCCATTTTCCCTTCCCCATTCCCATTTTGCCCCATAGGGCATAATGGGAGTGGGGAAGGCGTTAATTACGCCACCGTAAATTACGGTGGCGCAATTAACATCAAGGTCCCTTAGCGCCATGGATTTTAACACCTGGGTGTTAAAACCTCCATGGCGCTAAGGGACCTCGGAATCAGGCGGTAAGGGTCGGCGCTGTTTACGCCGCCGTAAAACCCTTACCGCCTGAGTCGTAATGAGGCCCATCATCTGTTAACTGTATTTCCTCAACTCTCTAGTACACGTGATAATATACTGGGCAAATATTTGTGCCCGAGAAGGCTTGAAGTGACTGACAGAATTTGGCACACTATGCTTGGAGACCCCGGCAATCTCCATGATGATCACAGCTATGAGATTTTTAGACTAGATCAGAGGTCTTCAAACTGTGCTTGCCAGAATTTTCAGTAAGTGTTCTTACAGATCTACTCTTTTGCCAGGGCTGCATGCAGGTCCCAAACCCGAACTGCCTCAGGGGCTGCATCACATATTCTCTGTAGTGGTAGCTTTCGACCCCTGTCAAGTATGCAGCGCTACAAACTCAAAAAACACCTCCACAATCTTGGAAGTGCCAGGGGGAAGCCTGGGCTACCTTCCTAATCGTCTTTCCTCACAGGTGGTTCCCCACTTCACAGGAGCTAGCCTCCTCCTTGCACTGCCCGGTCCCCCCTTTTCTTCACTAGGCCAGGTAATTTCTTCTGTAACAGGTTATTCCTTCCTTCTTGTATTTACATACACCACATTGTTCCTTTAGTGTTCTCTGTGCTTGAAGCTCTCTAGTTTACACTATCATGCAGCTCCCTGCTTTCAACTGGGCTCCCCTGGTTGTGGCGCAGTTGTCAGACCTCACGGTCCATCCATTAAAGGTCACACAACCAGGTGCCTTATCCTTAATAGAGTTCTCTTTTCCTTATACTGGGGTCTTTGAGGCCAACCTGTATCAATCTCCTGCCTGGTGGCCACCATGATGCTTTACCAACACCCTTTGCTTATTCTGGGATCTTTGCAGTCAGCCTGGACCAATCTTCCACCTTGCGGCCACTCCAATGCTTTCCCAACACACTTTGTTGTCAATGCATTTCTATCAGTTTTGGGGATTTTACCCCCACTTAATTTCTCGCACAGCTCCCCCTTCTTAGGATCTCTATTTTGCTCACTTTTCATGTCCACGCACAGCTCCTCTCTTTGCAGACACTTCCTTTCTTTACACAGAGTCAATCGAGAACATGTAATCATACACACAGCCATTCTGTCACTATGTATCCTTGTAATTCCATTCGTCAATTTCACCTGACACATCTCCAGTCTTACACTTTGGGGCTGCAACTTTGTAGCTTGCTCACTTACTTCAATACACACTGGGCTCATACTGCGCTTCACTTGTAGGTGCTGTTTTCTTCGTTCTTTGGTTAACGTCTTTGGTATCTGACGTCAGGGTCTCCCTACCTCCCGTTCATACACTCCTGGGTTCCTGTCCTGCCCCAGGAAAACAAGCATTACATTTTACCAATGTAACAAGGGATCAGCACACCTCTCGGGCCCCTTATTTGAACTTCTCTTCTTTACTGCAAACAGTGGTCTGTGGCAACGCTTCTCCTGGATGCTTCCTCACACAGAAGCTTGGCGACTCAGCATCCCTGTTTCATCTAGATGGTCCTGGGCAGCCACAGCCTTTCAGCTCTCCTCCCAACTCGCTCTCTTTGCTGATTGCTAGTGTTCCTTTTATACTCTACTGATGACCTGATAGGCTGCAGATGGGCATGGCTGATTTCAATTGCCTGACCCTTCCTAGCCTTGTTAGTGGGACATGGCCTATGAAGATGTTGATGTGCCTCTATCTGCATCTTTTTCGTCCCAGTACCATAGTGGTGTTTCTCATAGGAAATCTGTACTCCTCTTGATTTCCTCTTCTTCGTCATGGTACTTGGGGGATACCATGTCTCTGGTCTAAGGGTGTTCTTGGGACAGGATTGGTATTGGTTCTTCCACTCTGGTACCCTCAATACATGAGGTTAACAGGGAAGGAAAAGATTGGTTCTCACAGTAGTTTATGATATTAGAGGGACGTGAGGATAAGTCTGGGTTATAGTTAGAAAAAAGGGTTTTACACTCTCTTGCTTTCCTCCGAGTGTGAGTGTTCAATGGAAGATCTTGGGGTAGGAGGGGACATGCATGAGGAAATCCTATGACAGCAGACGGGAGATAGGATAGATCGGGATTAGGAAAAGGGGGCGCCAGATCCCATCCCCGGGCATCCCACTCCGCTCCCCTAAGACCCTCCATCCCAGTAGTACCCCCTTGTAGCCTCACCCCTGGGGTCAGAATCCGACAGTCCCACCCTTCCTGTGGTCACCTGAGGGGTGTCTTAAGCAGGTTAAATGTGAGAACGTCCTCAGATTTCTCAGGCATATGAATCAGTCTCATTTTTAGAAACGGCCGGGACTCAGATGGCACAGGATTTTGGCACAAGTGGATGGAAGCAATAGGTAAGACATCAGGAAAACCGGCAGTTTACGATTTAACAGAAGGCCAGAAAGGAGGGGAGGATGTACCAGAGGCTTATGGAGTGTAATCTTTTAACCAACGGGCACTGAAGAACAACCTGACATAGAATTAACATTCTTTCATAGGAACAAACACTTTCTCCATATCATTGGAGATAGCACCATGAATCGGGCTAAGGTAATAACGACATGTTAAAATGCAAATCTTGACCATTCCAATTTTTTTTTAACACTACCTAGGGGTGACATGATTTTCTAATGACAATGGTTTGTTCTTTTCCCCCAAATAGAATCAGCCACCCACAAGTGAGACATTTTGATAAGGAAGGGAAGAAGGATTTAAGCCTGACATCCTCCATTTGAGGTGAGGTTTATAGAACATTCAGATTTTATTCAGGACATTAGGCAGCATGAGTTAAAACATTTCTTGATATACTGTGCCTTTAATCACTAGGGATAGCTCGACTTTCCGGACACCTCTGAAAGCCTGAGCATTTTTGAAAAACAGTACACACAGCTTAGACTGTGTTCTCCAGACTGCCACCAGGTGAATACCAAGGGAAAGAATCATGACAGACATTGATCTTTTGATGTTAATTTTGAAGAACTTTTTTTTCAAGGATTATCTTACTAAATACGTATATTCTTTATTTTGTTTTGAAGTACTGGGAAGCAGTGTGAATATCAACAAAAGTTATTATTGTAAATAATAGCTCCTGAGGAAGGGATGGAATATCCCGAAACGTGTAGCGTATATGATATATGGATTGTGGATTCGTGAATTTCATGTTGTTGAAAATATAATTGAAAAATGAAATTTTGTACAAAAAGACTGTTAAAGAATTATTCTTATCAATAGTGATGATTGCTGATATACTAATAATTGAACAAAGTAGAGCAAACTTATAACCTACATTTATTATTTATACATTCTTAAATATTGTCTGTATTACATTATAATTTGGTGTGCAGGGGATTGGAGTGCTCCACCTGTTTGCTTGTCTGGTTAGTAACACAACCTAGTGTCAGGGTTGTATTTCTCCCCCGCACCCAACTACTTATTTGAAAAGAACTTTATGTTACACCATTGCACCGATGGTCATTCTGGCGACAACATTGTGTGTATAATATGATGCAGCCTTACTCACCCAAGATGGCCGACGCCTCTGAATCCGTTTGTGCGGGCCATGGTGCAGAGGTTGCACGTTCTTTACTTTCACGCCGCAATGATCATGTGACTCCATATAGTTCAACCAGGAAGTTCAGCAAATGCGTCGCTACTCTCCAGAACGGCGCTTCGTAAGTTCGTTCCTAGGGAAAATGGTTCAAATCCCTTCCTCCTATCTTTAGCATTCTGAACCTATAATAATCCTGTTCTTTCTGCCCTTTCATCCCTTAGACTCTTACCTCTCGTCAGTCCGCTCGTCACCCCTCCGATAGGTTCCTATGCCGGCCTGAAGAGTGAGTTCCCGGGGATTTATAGTACCCTTTCTAATCTCACCCCTAATCTTAGCGCTTACACTAACCTCTGCTTCTGGTTTCCGGAAACGCTCTTTCTATCTCTATAGGACTCACCCCCTTTTTGAAGACTCCACACAGCATACCAGAGGCACTCGACTCCGTACCCGGAGTAAGTTAGTCATAACTTTTCAATCAAGGCTCCAGACTACCGAAGGTGGACAAAGACTCACCTCTCCTTTCTCTCGCCCAGGACCAGTCTCGTCCGCACCTGACTCCTTGAAGGAAGCCTGGCAGATTTGTCCCGAAAGTCGACAGTTTACCGTCACTACAACACAGGGTTTTTCTTCCCCGGAGGGTTTTCCCTGGGGACTGTGTTTCCTCTGCAGCTGAAACTACTAACGGCTGGGAGGGAGCAGGGTGTCCCGGGAAGCCTTCACTTTCTGCGGTGTTGCTGTTGCGGAGTCTGCCCGCTGCCCAAGTTAGTGAACTGCACAACGTGTTCTATCTCAGATTGGGCACATTGTAATAGATAGCGACGCCCAAAATATACAAAAAAAAAATATTCACATTCGAGGCTACTGGGCAGACGGTAGACTTCCGATGGAGCAACAGATGCAGCAATTAATGGCTGCCATGCAGTCTATGTCTCTGGAGATGCAATCTCTGAAACAAGACAATGCTCAGTTAAGACAGCAGGTCGCTCGAGCTTTTACAGAGACTCCCCCTTATGCTTTACATACCGAAAAGTATGACGGAGATCCTCACAAACACAAGGAGTTCCTTGATAGTTGTATGGTTCAGTTTACCTTTAAAGCCCGTTTTTTCCCGTCCGATAAGGACAAGGTAGGTTATCAGATATCCCATTTGACAGGCCCTGCATTGGCCTGGGCGACTCCCGTAGTCACCTCGGGGAATACCATTCTAGACTCATACACAGCCTTTACTAATAGTTTACGATCTATGTTTAGTAGGCAGGAAATTTCAGTTTCTACTCAGGAAAAATTACTAGATTTAAAGCAGGGCAATAAGGATCTCATGAGTTACGTGACTCAATTTAAACAACTATCGGCCGAAACAGGGTGGCCGGATGATGGTCTCCTCACGCTATTTCGCAGAGGTCTTTCCGAGGAGCTGAAAGACGAAGTCTCAAAGGTTCCTCGACCAGCCAATTTAGCCGAGATGATTGCGCTCACTATGCAGATAGATTACCGTCTCCATGAGCGCTTCCATGAGAAGAAGAAAGGGAAACCCATCAAACCCTTCTCTGGTTCTCCTTCCCCTTTATCTCGATCTCAGACTTCCGATGAACTATGCAAATAGGAGTAGCCAGAGGCCCTTTGTCAGCTGGTGAAAGAGAAAGACGAATGAGTCAGGGCCTATGCATGTACTGTGGGGCTTCGTCTCACATGTTAAGGGATTGTCCCATCGTTCCTCCTCGTCGGACAAGGAATCCGATGTGGGGAAACGCTGAGACCCTGCCGTAAGGGGAACCACGGCAGGAGATCCTGAACGGAGTTCCCCAAAAAGACTTGGTAGTTCTTTTAAAAAGGAGATGACGTAACACACTATGTTAGTACTTCCCCTGATCTTAAAG
The DNA here is from genome assembly GCF_040938575.1 of Ambystoma mexicanum. Classification (NCBI taxonomy): domain Eukaryota; kingdom Metazoa; phylum Chordata; class Amphibia; order Caudata; family Ambystomatidae; genus Ambystoma; species Ambystoma mexicanum. Next base: position 1,223,301,453 of record NC_090925.1, read on the forward strand.
TTACCAGACTTAGAGCTACAAGGAGTCACAGCATTAATTGATAGTGGAGCAGCTGGCAACTTTATAGACGACCAGTGGGCTGCGAAGCATGGAATCATCAGATCCGCCAAGACCTGTATAACTCCCATTCAGGGGGTGGATGGGTGCCCTCTCAGTTCTGGGCCTATTAGAGAGCAGACAACCCCTCTTACATGCCAGATTGCCGCCCACAAGGAGACGTTAGTATTCGACTTGATTAAGACTGCTCATTTTCCCATTATATTGGGGTTACCGTGGTTGCGAACCCATAATCCCTTTATAAATTGGGCAGCGGGAACTTTATTTTTGGGTTCCGAATATTGTGTCTCCCATTGTCTTGCTCAATCCTCTGTTGGGATTCAAGCTCCTTCCATGATGGTTGAACCAACTGAAGGCCCATCGATTGGATGGTCGTGAGATCCCGAGGTGTCATCGACAGTTCCAGTCCGTATTTTCTCAGCCAGAATTCCCTAAGTTACCTCCTCATCGTCAGGATGACTGTCATTTGGATTTGTTCCCGGATCGACCGATACCCTTCGGTCGAATGTACATATTATCGCAGCCGGAGAAAAAGGCTCTCAAAGACTATCTTCAGACTAATCTTCAAAATGGTCTTATAACTGAGTCCAAATCACCAGCCGGAGCCTCTTTATTCTTTATTCCCAAGTTAGATACAGAAGAACTACGGCCATGCATAGACTATCGAGGGCTTAATAAGGTTACCATCCCTGATAAGTATCCAATGCCGCTTATCCCTGACATTCTTGAAGCCGTTCAAGGGGCTTCTCTCTATACCAAGTTAGATTTACGAGGGGCATATCACTTGATTCGCATCGCCCCTGGCGGTGAGTGGAAGACTGCCTTTTGGACCCCATTCGGTCATTATGAATATAGGGTGATGCCGTTTGGGTTAGCTAATGCTCCCGCTGTTTTTCAGCGTTTTATGGACCATCTATTCGCCGATGTACTCCTTCACTATGTAATCGTCTACTTGGATGATATTCTAGTTTTTTCACAGAGTATAGAGGAACACATTGGACATGTCAATTTAGTATTAGACCGCCTTAAGGCCAACCAGCTGTACTGCAAACTGGCAAAATGTGAGTTTCACAAGAACCAAGTGACGTATCTAGGGTTCGTGTTGTCTGCCCAGGGAATTTCGATGGACCCTCGGAAGATCTCGGCTGTTTTGGATTGGCCTTCCCCCTCAAACGTCAAAGAGATCCAACGATTTTTGGGATTCGCAAATTTTTACAGAAAGTTCATCCCAGGATTCTCCAAGACCGTGCTTCCCATCACCAGTCTTCTGAAGAAGGGGAAGACTTTCGTTTGGGGTGACCCTGCGCAGAAAGCTTTCACTGAACTGAAGAGCCTTTTCACTTCTGCTTCCATCTTGCTCACCCCCGACCAGTCACGACCATTCATCGTTGAGACTGATGCGTCTCACCATGCTCTAGGGGCAGTTCTTTTGCAAAAAGACGAGTCAGGAGAAGAAAGACCAGTTGCTTATCTCTCCAAAACCTTCTCCTCCTCGGAAATAAATTATTCGGTCCTCGAGAAAGAATTGCTGGCAGTTAAGCGAGCATTTGAGGAGTGGAGACATCTTTTGCTGGGCTCAGTCCACCCGGTCGAAGTTCGAACCGACCATCACAACCTCAAAGTGTTGCAACAAGCCCACACCACTAACAGTCGACAGGCTCGCTGGGCCCACTTTTTTTTACCGTTTCAGATAGAATTTACTTTCCTTCCGGGAGATCAAAATCTTCGAGCAGACGCACTTTCACGAAAGGATCCTCCAATCAAGAAGTTCCACCCAGAGCCTTTCTTTCCTAAAGCTAAATTTCTGGCAACAGTGACTGATTTTCTACATACAGTCAGACAGGAAACTGCACGTCTAGATCCGATCTGCAGGAATTTACAAAAAACTCATTCGCTTACCCAGGAAAAAGGATATTACTTTTTCAATGATCAAGTATTCATTCCGACCCCAACACTTCAAAGAGAAGTCCTGTTCATGTGTCATGATTCAAAAGCGGCAGGGCATCGAGGATATCAAAACACCCTTGAGTTAATTACTCGTCATTTTTGGTGGCCAGGTCTAACCAAGGATATCCAAGATTACGTATCAGCATGTACTGTTTGTCTACAGTCTAAGACTCCCAGGTGTCCACCTTTTGGTTTACTTACCTGCATGCCTATTCCAGACAAGCCCTGGCAAGTCATTTCCACCGACTTCATTGTCGATCTTCCGTTGTCCTCTGGCTACACCGTTATGGTCCCTATTGACTATTTCACAAAGATGGCCCATTTCACCCCTCTGAAAAAACTCCCAGGGGCTGCTCTAATGTCAAAGATCTTTATATCAGAAATTTTCTCCAGACATGGTCTTCCTAACACTATTGTGTCTGACCGGGGTCCCCAATATATCTCACAATTTTGGAAGGGTATATGTCAAACATTGGGGATCAATAGAGCCCTCAGCTCAGGATATCATCCTCAAACTAACGGACAGACTGAGCGCCTTAACCAAACATTAGAAACCTATTTACGTTGTTTTGTTTCTGCTGCACAAGATGATTGGGGAGATCTCCTACCCTTGGCAGAATATGCTTACAATAATGCCAGCCATTCGGCACTGAAGACCAGTCCTTTTTACTGCTCATATGGTTACCATCCATCCTTTGAACCTTCTGTCTCAAAGTCCTCCTCCAGATGTCCTGGAATAGACAGTCTTGTCGATGGTATTCAGAAGGGACAACAGCTCGCTCGAATAGCTCTGCTAGCTGCCCAAGATCGAGCCAAGATCTGCCCTCCATTCAAGTCAGGGATGCTGTCTGGTTATCAGCTCGGTTTCTCCCGAGACATTTGGTGCCGTCCAAGTTGTCACCCAAATACTTTGGACCGTTTAAAGTAATAGCATTGGTCGGTCCGGTGGCAGTCCGATTGGCGTTGCCTCCTTCTTGGGCCCGTCTTCATCCGGTCTTTCACGTCTCCCAGATCAAATTATCCATTAAGGATCAATTTCAACGCACCCCTGCAGCTCGTCCCCCTCCAATAATGACCAATACTGGACCGGAATATGAAATGGCAGGGATTTGCGACTCCAGATATCACCGGGGTCGCTTGCAATTCCTAGTAGACTGGAAGGGTTATTCTCCTGCCGAACGGACATGGGAATTGGCATCAGGAGTGCATGCTACCTCTTTAGTTCGACGCTTTTTCCAGCTTCACCCGGGGAAACCGTGTTATCCGCCCCGTAGGAGGGTGCATACTGTTACACCATTGCACCGATGGTCGTTCTGGCGACAACATTGTGTGTATAATATGATGCAGCCTTACTCACCCAAGATGGCCGACGCCTCTGAATCCGTTTGTGCGGGCCACGGTGCAGAGGTTGCACGTTCTTTATTTTCACGCCGCGACGATCATGTGACTCCATATAGTTCAATCAGGAAGTTCAGCAAATGCGTCGCTACTCTCCAGAACGGCGCTTCGTAAGTTCGTTCCTAGGGAAAATGGTTCAAATCCCTTCCTCCTATCTTTAGCATTCTGAACCTATAATAATCCTGTTCTTTCTGCCCTTTAATCCCTTAGACTCTTTCCTCTCGTCAGTCCGCTCGTCACCCCTCCGATAGGTTCCTATGCCGGCCTGAAGAGTGAGTTCCCGGGGATTTATAGTACCCTTTCTAATCTCACCCCTAATCTTAGCGCTTACACTAACCTCTGCTTCTGGTTTCCGGAAACGCTCTTTCTATCTCTATAGGACTCACCCCCTTTTTGAAGACTCCACACAGCATACCAGAGGCACTCGACTCCGTACCCGGAGTAAGTTAGTCATAACTTTTCAATCAAGGCTGCAGACTACCGAAGGTGGACAAAGACTCACCTCACCTTTCTCTCGCCCAGGCCAGTCTCGTCCGCACCTGACTCCTTGAAGGAAGCCTGGCAGATTCGTCCCGAAAGTCGACAGTTTACCGTCACTGCAACACAGGGTTTTTCTTCCCCGGAGGGTTTTCCCTGGGGACTGTGTTTCCTCCGCAGCTGAAACTACTAACGGCTGGGAGGGAGCAGGGTGTCCCGGGAAGCCTTCACTTTCTGCGGTGTTGCTGTTGCGGAGTCTGCCCGCTGCCCAGGTTAGTGAACTGCACAACGTGTTCTATCTCAGATTGGGCACATTGTAATACTTTACTTTAAATTGAACAATAAGGTGTGCTCCTAGTCCATAGGTATTAGCATTGCAGAGACACCTATCCCATTGTCTAAATCTGGGACAGGTTACAGGGCCCAAGTGGTAAAATATAGATGTTGAATTGCACTTCAGGGATTACTCGTTACAGAGTAGTGAAGTGTGGTCTGGGGAGGCGCTGGCAGCAATCCCTCTGCGGATGACAAAGTTATGCAAACAGTATGATCCTGGGCAGATTTGAAAGTCCTGAATGCCCAGCAGTGGCAGTCTGAACAGGGAACATGGTTGGACATAAGAGATGTGATTCTCTTGTTCTCCCGGGTGCCGCAAATATCGTTTAACAGAGTGTTTATTCCAAGGTGGACTAAACAAGCTACTTCTTGTACCTTAACATGTACACCAGTGGCCTTCAATCTCAGCACAATCTCCAACACACTCTGGCTCCCTGCATACAACGGACTGTCTGTTTATTGATCATCTTTCTTTTGGTAACTCTAGCACAAGGGGCTATCTGCTGTCTCTGCTCCTAATTCTCTCAAGGTAGACATTCAATCCCAAAGACTTCCTACTGAATTCACTTGCAGGCATCTGCTTTTTTGAGTAAACAGCACTTAGGTGTGCACTACCTATCCTTTGTCTTCTAGTGAGGTGTTGTTAACTTTGTTTCTCAAACACAGTACTCCTGGACAAACAGTGACCATTCCGAGTGGGTGCCCTCCACTCTCTGTGTCGGCTCAGTTCTATCTTCTTTGTGACTAAATGAATCCCACCAATAGCTTTCTCCTGGGATCTTGCAAGCTCCATATAGTCATCTTAGGATGCAGCCTGATGGATGCCTCCAGGCTTGGAAGACGGCTAACTTCTTGTGCACTCGCAAATTACATCACGTTCCATGTGGCTTCTATGGCCTATTGCACACAATCTCCATCCTTTGGCCATGGTTTTTGAAGTCATACTGTAGTCAAACCCCCTCTCGCTTGCCTTCTGTACACCCCAGACTTGTTTAATGCCGTCAGCCCACAGACGTGGACCTTTGCTTTCAGAAGCTTCTACTTTGAAAGACAATTACTGATATCTCTGCAGTGACAATCAAGAGATTAATAACGAGATGAAGGCCAACTTCCCTCACAATTCGGTGTTTGGAACAAAAATACTACGTCTTAGCTTTAAATTTATTTTACAATAAACCTGTTTGTTTCTACCTGTAATGTGCTTTGGCTACATGTGGGAATATCCTTGACATAATTGTCCTCTACAATAGTTCTTTTAAAAAAAAAAAAAACTTTATTTAATACAACAGCAGACATGTTACATTCTTGGCCAGTTATGTACATGGAAAGACAGAGAATCAGTTAATTATGAACACGGAGGTGCAAAATCACTCCAGGCGGCTGAAAGGTAACACTTGGTTATTGCTAGGAGCTCGGTAATTTTTATGAATGTAAACTCTGTTCAGCTGTCCATGCTCCCCCCACGTGTTCGTGAGAGGTAGTCTCGAATTGGACCCCAGATGTTTTTGGTCGACAGCTTGCTGTGACCGTAGCAGTGCAGCCCTCCCCCCTTTCATTGGCGTATGTCAGTTCTTGGGGCCACTCCCGGGCACCAAGTGCTATTCGTTTACAATATTTCAAAATACATTTTTTGGCTATCATACAACCCAATCAAAGAGCCTATCTAGCTTCACATTGACCTTTCCAATGTCTCCCAGAAGATACTTTGGAGGAGAGAGCATTGGGGGCACTTGAGTAATTTTGTGTAATGCACCTGCATCTTCCTGCGAAAACCGGGCAATCATGGGGCATCCCTAGTACATATGAAATGAAATGGCATCAGCTCTCCCACACTTCATGCAATAGCCACTCACATTCGGTTTGAACTTCGAAACGCGGGCAAGGGTATAATGCAGTCGATTCAATATCTTAAATTGTATTAACCGAAATGTTACATTAAGAGAAACCACCTTCGTCAGGCAACACCATCGTACCCATTGATCATCGTGTATTTCAGTGTTCAGATCCTTCTCCATTTCTCCTTTACCCTGATGGCTGACTTTTGGCTGGACGGACACACTCTGTATAGCCTAGAAACAAGCCTTCTGGGATTCCCGCCTCTCATTATTATTTCAACTGGTTCACACACCTCTGGCTCCTGCGGGTATGAAGGCCATCTGTGTCGGACTGCCGCCTGCATCCTAAAATAGTGCAATGATCTAATCGGATTGTCCCCCAGCCTGGCCTTAAAGTCCTCATGTGAGACAAACAACCCATTTGGAACAAGTCCCCCAGAGTCATCTCCTCCCTGGGGTCCCACATGTTCTAAATGTCATTGTCATAAATCGGTCGGGGGGAGCCCTGGGCAGTTCCATAAGGGAGCGGCACTGCAGTACAGGGACACCACTTCTAATCTTTTAAGTAGTCTAGCCCACGCATTCACTGTTGTGCATACTGGGTCGAATGAGCATGAGTCTTCGTGTCTGCCCCCAAGGATTATTGACTTCAGATTTGACGGGGCTGCACTGTTGGACTCCAGGTCTTTGTGCATCGGACCTGGGTTTGCAGTACACCAGTGACCAGCGTATTGCGTCTGTGCAACAATATACTATAATTTGAAGTTGGGTGCCGCAAGACCCCCCACCCTGATTGAATGGCTCTGCCAACCTGTCCTATTTCAGTCACGATGTACCTGCCGCCCACACATATTCAGTTACTAGGGATTGTAATCGATTAAAAAACCTTCACCCGGGCCTTATAGGGATATTACTAAAGTAATCCAGCAATTTGGGGACCACCACCATTTTGAGTAGTGAGAGCCTACCATATAGGGACAATGGAATATTTGTCTAGAGTTGTAGATTAACTGCCAGGGCCTCAAGATAGACCTCATGGCTGTCGGCAAACAGTGTCCGATGTGCACGTGAGATCACTATGCCTAGACATTTGAGCCGAACCGGGAACCATCTGAACCCTGATAGGTTTGTGGGTATGGGAGTGGCGTCGGGAATGGAAACAGTTCTGATTTTGCTTCATATATACGCTACCTGGAGAAGAACGTAAATCTACAGATCTCCTCCATCATTGGTGCCATGTTTTGTTCCGGGTCACGTATATATAAAAGTGTGTCGTCCGCGTACAGGGATATAACCTGGGGAGGGCCCGCTATGCAGATTCCCATATGGGAATGTCTAGCACGCATTATTCACGCGAGGCGTTATGTAGTGAATGCAACAAGTAGTGGGGAAAATGGGCACCCGTGTCTTGTTTCCCGTCTTAGACGGAGGTGGGTGAAAATATTCCGTTGGTGCGCACTTTGGCAGACGGCTCACGTATAGCAACCAGACAAATTCAATGAATGGGTTACCAAGCTGCATACGACGCATGACTGCAAAGGGGAACCCCCAGGAGACAGAATTGAAGGCCTTTTCTGCGTCTAGCGTGACCACCACGGCCGTTGCCTACGGATTTATCTGGGAGAGAACGCAGAAAAGTCTGCATAAATTAAATGCGGTAGACCGCTCTGGGATGAATCCAGATTGGTCTGGATGAACCAAGGTCACCATGTACGGAAGTAAATGGCTGGACAGAATTTTTGCAAAGACCTTGGTGTCAGCGTTAATGAAGGACAACGGCCTGTACGAGGCCATTTGCGACGTGGTTTGGGTTTCATAGGACCGTGATGACTGCCTCAGATAATGTGGGCAGCAGTCGGCCGTTTTGTAGAGATTCCTCCCAGACCAGCAATAAGTTAGGTGTCAGCAGCTGTCACATTTCCTTGTACAGCTCTATGCCGTCAGGGCCAGGGCTTTCCCAGATGCCATAGACGTGATCGCATCCATGATTTCCTCTAGCATGACTGGCTGATTAAGAACCGACTGTGCCTCATCTGGGAGGCCTCGGAGAGGGATAGTCTCCAAGTACTGGGCTATTTCATTGTCTGTGCATGTGTCTATATTGGCGTATAGGGACTCATAGTAGCGATGGAATTCCCTGTTAATCTCCTCCTGTGTGGTTAGCATAATGCCTGATTGTGGTTTAATCTCAGTAATACACTGCACCCCGGACTACCCCAGCCAAGAAACGACCCAGCCTATCTACTTCTCTGTATCGTCATGCCTGAGCAGGGCGGGCCATAAAACAGACTTCCCTGTCTGTCAGTTCCCTGTAGTTTATTAGATTCTCTTTAATGAGTACCAGTAGCGTCCATTTCGTGTGAGGTACCATAGTCGTTTTCAAGTCTCCTTAAGTTTGTCTCAACCTCCCTCAAGTCCCTTCTAATCCCTTTCAAGGTTCCAGAGGTTGTTAAAATGAATTCCCCCCGCAACTACACCTTACATATCTCCCATATAGTGGAGTAGCGGGGTACTATACCCTTATTCCTCTGGAAAAAGTCCTCAATCTTACCTTGCAGCTGTGCCATCATGTCTACGTCCAGCAGACACGATGGGGGCATGTTCCATCGCGGACGAGGGATGGAAGACCCTTCCCACCTTATTATCATCAATATCGGTGAGTGGTCTTACATAGTTCTCTGGTGAATCATACAGCCCAACACCTGAGCCATCAACCTTGCAGAGATCAACCAGTAGTCAATCCTTGACTGTGCGTTGTGAACTGATGAGTAATAGATGTACTCACGCACCCCTGGATTGCGATCTCTCCACAAGTCAACTTACTCCATCTATAACATAATTTGGTGCACCATGCGCCCTGCCCCAGCCAGATCCTGCTGGGAATCATGCAAACGATCCAGTGTGCATTCCAGGATCGTGTTGAAATACCCCCCCCACACATAATCGGGGTAGTGGACCCTCCCATCATGATCTCTGACATGCATCCATAAAATTCAGTGTCGTCAATATTAGGGCTGTATGTGTTGGCCAACAATACATTTGCTCCCACAACCTTCCCCCACAGTATTACATAACGGCCCTGGGGGTCAATAAAGCCTTTGTCCTCCTGAAAACATACCGAACATTTTATCATGTTGATCATCCCCCCTTGACTGTGTTGAGTAATCAGTGTAGCCCCGCTTGTCTCCCCAGCCCGGTGCAAATCCCATATTGAGTGCCCCCTGTGCGTGGTCTCCTACAGCATCATATTTTGGGACCATGGCGATTTAGGTACGCAAGAACTTTCCTTGCCTTAATGGGATTATTAAGTCCCCTGATATTCCATGTTAAAAAAAGTAATCTTCTCACCCATCCGTTACACCCATATATATGTGTATCACACCCTCCGTGCTTGTATCTGTGGTCTCTCTAGTAATAGCCCATTGACATGTCTGCTTGTTTTCAAACCTTAACTCTACTTTGTGCCCCCCAACATTCTTCCCACCGACCTGCCCTTTCCCCAACTTTGCCTTACCCCCCACACCCCTCCACCCTCACCCTCACCATCAAAAGCAACTTGATGATGTAACACCTTCCAAACAGTGGTCACTTCCGAGGGTGTGTCGTGAACATCCATTGTGCTTGCAGATGGCGGTGCCACCATGCCCCAGTTGTTCCTTCAATAACTGTACTGGGTGCTTATAATACAATTTGTTTCTGTTGCATTTGGGTGCTCATATTTCCCCTCAACCACCATCCCCTCCTTGTGCCGCTTCCTGTCCAGGATCTGGGCTTCGATTATTCCTGCGATCCCATGGTGGTAGTGTGATTGATGCTTCTACATATGTAACTGCGTCAGATGGGTTATCGAAAAAGTGTGCCTGGTCCCTGTGCTGTATCTGCAGTTTGGCCGGGAATATGAGAGCGTAAGGGATTTGGCGCATTCAAAAACAGCTTCTTGACTGCATCAAAGGATCGCCTTTGTATCTGGATCCCCGCTGCAAAGTCAGGGTATATATGGACTGTAACGTCTTTGAATCAGAGAGTGCCTTGTTCCCTGGATAATTGCAGGATACAGTCTCTGTCTCTATAATTTAGCAGTTTCGGGGGGGCCCTGGTTTTGGAACAAGGGCAAGTGTACGATGAGCCCGTCCCATCAAAAAATGTGAGGAGAATGTCTCGGTCCCAAACAATGTTGTGAGTAGATGCTCCACAAATGGTTCCATTGCATGCTGCCTCTGGGACTCCCACTATGCGCACATTATTACGCTGTGAGCGGGATTCCAAATCATCGCACTTGCTATGGACCTTCTTCATTTCCAGCTATAGATTAGCTATGGCACGATCATGCTGGCCGACGTTATCCTACACTTCACCGATCCTGTTCCGTGATGCGGCCGCTCTCCTTTTTCAGCTTAGATTTCAGGGAGCTGATGGTCGCTACTACATCATCTTGTTTGCTTTTAACATATAAGAAGCCTGCCTGCATTGCTGCCAGCAATTGGTCTTCTCTGGCATCTTTCCGGTGGGTGTTTGGGTACCCATCTTGTTCCAGATCATTTGGCCCTGTAGGTTTTGCTGGCGTATTAGTGAACTAATCCATGGAGCCTCTTTTCCTTCCTGTGCCCTTCGTCATCCCGATCACTGCTGTGCTTGTTCCCAGGTGTAGCCTGGCGTCCCTTCAGAGAAGGTCCTGCATATCAAGTTTACTGCGTGCAGATCACCCAGCGCAGGGCCCACTGGCTCTAGTATGCAGGCTCTCAAGTTAGAGTGTCTAGGTGGCAGTCTGCGTGTGTTAACAGGGCAGCCCTATTTGATGCCCCTGTTGCATTCCCTCTGGTCACTTGCTCTAAAGTCCCATTCAGGTGCTGCCCTCAGTGCCCGGGCCTCCAGGATAGGGTAAATGCCTGATGCCATTTCTCACGGTAGTCCCCACCTTCCCTCTTTGTTGGTACAACTCGCCGTAAGTCAGGTGCAGCTAAAAACTGCTTGCCCACGGCAGGGCTAGTGCTCCTCCTCTTCCAGCCCGATCAGGTGGCCCCACTCTGCAGGCCAACGGGGCCGCTGCTGTGGACCAGTCCACCCGGCCCTCACTTCTTGGTGCTCTGCCTTCACTCCCCCCAGAGTCAGGCACACCCGGTGGCTGCCGGACCTCCCCCACCTGTCATGATGCCTGCCCCCCGAAGACCAGACCAGGCCCAGCAGCCCCGGAAGCAGGCATCATGCCACTTGGAGCATGCCCAATAGCCCCAGTTAGGGGCTGTTTGGGTGCAGTCCTGGCGCCTATGGCGCCAGGCTCATAAAGATAAAGGCAGTCCTGGCGCCATGGGCGCCAGGCTCATTATTGATAACTCACCTGAGGCAGACCATGCTGCATGAAGACTCAAGCCAAATGAGGCTTAGGAGGGACTATTTTACTGAAGGGACTATTTTGTTACTTGGGTGGGGCTGTGGAAGAATACTTACCTGGAACTTCTTCCAAGGCTATTTAAACCACGCCTGGACAGCCACTCGTGCTTCGCGTTATTCTGCTTGCTGCAGCGTAACGCTCACCGTGTTTTCAGCAGCTCCAGTCTTCAGCCATGCCCGCTTCAGTCCTGGGACTCCTGAAACAAGAAGAAAAGAAGGATAAAGGTTAGAACAGGAGTTTTAACTTTAATCCTTACCTGAATCCTGATCCATTTCGCCACGGAGCTGAAAGACAGAAGTCTTTGAAGCATCGCTTCGCATTCCTACGGCGCCGCGCTGAACTCACCTGCTTGGCGGTACTTCAGCATTCCATCACGCTCTCTCCATCTCGCGGCCGCCCTCCGACACCTAAGGAGACAAAGACAGCAAGGTGAGCAAGGGGACTCTCTAAGGCTATACAAGCACCCCCAAGGACTTACCTGATTTACCACGGGGGGTACTCACCTCATCTCGGGTCGGCGCAGTCAACTCTGCTTCATCGCCGTACCCCGGCCCCTAAGGGGAAAACCACAATAGACTTACCTGAATCTTACCAATTGCCATTTGGAAATCTTCGAGTGGATTAATCGGCAACCTGCAAGGAATCAGACAGAGTGAAGATCAGACATTTGAACTCTTATGAACAATTGGACTTTAGAGTCAATACTGGAACTCACCAATTCCTCTACGCCAGTGAAGTAACTGGTCATCAACGCGCCCCTGCGGTCGACGCAGGATGGAGAGCTCATCCTTCCAAACCATCAGGTGAGACTAAGGAGGGGATATCAAGAGTGATCTGTGGGAAGACAACGGGAGTGGGGAAGGTGGGTTGACACTCAATTCCACGGGTGGTTAATTCCCTTTCTCCTTTGCAGAAGAATATTCCTGCGAGCCAGACAAACTAGGCAGAGCGGGCCAGTCCAGTCAGTCATCTCGGCGCTACACGTCACGCTGGTGGAAACAACAGCGGCCCAGTTCCGGTCGACGCCCCCGTGGGAACCAGGTGAGCGTAACAGAACGCGAAGCCTACCCACAAATACCCACCTGGGCGTCATGGACACCTCGGAAACTGATCACTTGGCCCAATTATTAGGGGAATTAAGGGCCGAAGTGCATTCCGCTCGCCAAGAAACCAATGCCCTCAGGAGGGAACTGATAGTGTAAAAAGAACGAACTGATGAGTTGGCCAGACAACTATTACAGAGCCAGGCTGGACAAACACCTCTACCAGGACTTGGGGCAAGTCCAGCTCCTGTACCATCGAGTAACCCGGTGCAGATAAATTTACCTGGAGCCGTTCCTTTGGCTCCGCCTGAACGCTTTGCCGGAGACCCAAAAGGTTTTGCAACATTCATGAATCAATGCCGCTTACACTTTTTATGTAGACCTGGAGCTTTCCCAAACGATCAGGCCAAGGTAGCCTTTGTACTGTCATATCTCAGCGGCAGTGCGGCGGATTGGTCCATTCCACTAGTTAACCAGGATGACCCGATTCTTCGAGATTTCCAGGGTTTTCGAACAAGCATGGAAAGACTATTCGCCCGACACTCCCGAGGGCAGGCTTTGGACAACAAACTTTTATCCCTACGGCAAGGTAACCAGGATCTTTTATCTTACATTGCAACTTTCAATAGATTAGTAGTGGAAACCGAATGGCCTGAAGCCAAGCAAATCACATTATTCCATCGAGGACTTTGGGGAGAACTCAAAGATGTTTTGGCCCAAATCGTGAACCCGCCTCAAGACTGTGCTGAATATATTGATCTAGTGGTCCAGCTCGATCACAGACTTCAAGCCAGGAAGGCTGACTGAACCAAGTTTGAGAACAGGGTGTTGGTTAAAACCCAGGTAAGCTCCAAGGGAGTAGATGTCTCAGAACCTATGCAAATCGGAGGGGGTTAAAGGACCCTTAACCCAGAAGGAAAGAGATAGAAGACGGCAACTGCAATTATGTTTATTTTTTTATTTTTTTTTTTTTTATTTTTTATTGTTGTTTTTCGATATCAAAATCTTTACAACATCGATTTAAAATCTTATTCTATCGTCTAAAAGTCAAGTTCAAACATAACAAGCAAAAAATAAAAGAATGTAATGCAAGATACATGACAATAAAAATAGCAATATACTAGGCACTTAGTTGAAATAATTACCCTTTAGCAGTTAAATCACACAAGCGAAACATGAGATCAGCCCAGAACCTTCCTGCGTGGCATTACAATTAACAATTTATGTCAGCAATTTGTTAACGGAAGTTAGAACTTCATACTAGCGTAGCTTTAATATTTGCCAACTTCTGCTCAATCACAGATAAGAAGAAATATAGGTCGATAATCAATGACTGCCTGTGCCCCCACATGCATTGTAACCACAATAGTTCGGATTTATGATTTAATGATGCATCCATATAGTTCCCTAAGTATCTTAGACGCTCCTTTGCAAAGTAGGAGCAATAAATCACTAGATGCTTCAAAGTTTCAGTCGACTGGACCTTACAGAATCTACAAGCATCAACATGAGATATTTCGATGTTCTGCCAGCATTTTGTTCGATCTTTTGTTAGAAACAGATTGAATCTGAAGCGCATATATGTTGTTCGAATCTTTTGGCATGGAGTCTGCCTGATATATGGAATTAACGGTTTCTGCTTGTGGCGAAATTTCGCATATTCCTTGTATGCAGGATAATTGCCGATTTTATCGGCGGTCATTACCCAATCATGCTGATATAATTTGCTCTTCACAGTTTGAGGCCGTTTAATTAAGTCTTCTGTGTCCATTGCTATCGCTATCAGATTTTCCTGACAGTATTGACCAGCAGCATATACAGATTTGGGCGTACCATGCTTAAGCATTTTTCCTAGATCTTCATATAGGGAGTTTGACACAGGATTTAACATTTTAGCATAACTGTCAAGTTTTCGCCATAAATACCTATATGCTAGAGACTTAAGACCAAGTTCATGTATAATTATTACATTTGGAAGAGATTGGGGTAGATGCAAAACTTCTTTCCAAATTTTACCCTGAGTTTTGTTCAGGATGTTCCCGATTTCCAATGAACATAGGTCTAAACCATAGATGATTATTGCTTCTACTTTGAGTATATAGAACTCGATCAGTGGAAGTAAAGAAAATTGACAGATCTTTAAATGTATTAATTTCATCTGTGCGATTAATGGGGCTGATTTGACGGCAATTTCGACCTGCCATTTTGCAATTGAATCTGAATTGTTTAAATTATAGCCTAAATATAACATACCCAAGGCACGGGGTATGAGTAACCCTTTGATACTCCATTGATACCTAATGATCTTTCTCTTGTTCGTAAAGATCAGAATGTTAGATTTCTTTGAATTTAAATTCAAATTATGGGTATCACAAAATTTGGCTAGAGATTCCAATTTGTTTTGGAGACCAAACGGGGTTATATCGAACAAAATCAGATCATCCGCAAAGGCCAGCCAATCGAGACGAAAATCGCCCAATTTAACCGCAAATGAATTACAAGTGGCCCATATGTTATCAATCTCCATGAGATATAAATTAAAGAGCGTGGCAGCAAGGTTGCATCCCTGTTTCACTCCTATGTGTGTAGCAATTGGAGGCGTTAGTAGACCGGTATTGTCGATTTTAATCCTATAGGAGGTATTAGTATATAGGAGTGCTATCATCGCTATAATTTCTGCTGGTATGTGTATCTCTCCCATTTTTTGCCACAATATTTCTCTTATTACAGAGTCAAATGCTCCAGATATATCCAGCAAGGCCATATAGATCGGGCCTTGATTTTTCTGCCTAGAGAGCTTCAATAGGTGCATCATCATGGTGGCGTTGAGGTGAGTGCCCATTCCCTTCCGGAATCCTATTTGGCATCGGGATAGGATCATATGTTTTTCAATAAATGCATTTAAGTCCTTCAAAATTAGGGCAGCAAAGATCTTCGCTGTAACATCTATGAGTGCTATCGGCCTAAAATTATTTGGATCGTTCAGCGCACCTTTTTTATGTAACGGTATCACAATTGCTGATAACCATGATTCCGGAACTGTTTTAGTTTGGAATACCCATTCCAATCGCCTTAATATGATTTCTGACCAAAGCTTCGGATCATCTTTTATAACGCAGGGAGGGATCCCATCCGGACCGGCAGCTTTGGAGGATTTCAACTTCCCTATTACCTGTTCGATATCGCCTATGCTCCACGGGCAGCAGGCTGGAAGATCCATCGTGAAGTCAGGACATTGAATATTACGAAATTTTAGGGGCATGGCGAATTTCTTCCGATATAATTCACTCCAGACCTTTCCACTCACCGCTGAGCATAATGACGATGTACCCTTCAACACTGGATCTTTTAATGCCCTCCATACTTCCCTTGGGTTTTTCTTAATCAATTCTTGGATCAATTTCTGATTTGATTTGATATATTTATTGAACTTCAGTTGTTTGAGATCGTTTTTATAACTGATCAAAATTGCATTTTTTTCATTGGCATAGGCCTTTGTGGATTTATAGTTTTTGGCTAGTTGACGTAAATCAAAGTTTTTCTGTTTTTTCCTTGCAGCAATTGCTGCATTATAAATGCTCGCAGAATTTATATGTATTTCAATTTTTCTTTGGGCTGCTAATGATTCTATGTGACTGTGTATCATAAGTACATTCCTCTTTTCACATAAGTTCGCTTCTTTTATGGACATCATTCGAGTGTTTGTTTTAACTATGTCCCTATTTACCAGATAGTTTAATCGCCTATATAAGCCTGAATTCCATCTAATAGAGATGGCTTTACGATCTAATTCCAATAGTGCCAATGCAGGTACAGAATTGTATACTGTAAGGTTGCAATCCAGCCTACACTTCAGAATGCAGTGATCACTAAGACGGGTAGATATGATGTTACATAGTGATGATGTGTTTGCTAAGGCCCCTGAAATGACAATATAATCGATAGTCGAAGTCTTTGAGCCACGGGCCCAGGTATATAGTGGATCCTTCTCCATAAATGGCATGACTTGCATGTCCCATAATTCGAAGTAAGTTATCCACAATTGCCCCCTTGCGTATGAGGATATCGCATACTGATTAATTGTGCTCCCAGAGGGCATACTCGTTGCATAAAGATTAGAATTGAAGTCACCACCTATGATGATTTGCATGTTCGTAGTGACTGCTATAGCATCAGACATCACATGATTCAATTTTTCCATCATGGTATCAATAGACATTACAGAGGGATTCCAATAAAGTGCGATAAGAAGAATATCAAAGCATGCTTGTGTGCTTGATGCCAATTTAACAGCTAGAATATCTGTGGATGTAAAAACTTGACAGGATTCGACGCAGTATGCGTGTTTTATGAATATCGCCAAACCGCCAGATGGACGACCAAATTCGCCTCTCACTGCATGTGAGCTATAAGCCATATAGCCTTCTAAATAGATATCATGTAGAGCCATGGTTTCTTGTACTATCATTATCGCAGGAAAATCTCTCTGATGACAATTTTGGACCCATGCGACTAAGTTTCCAAATCCACAGCAATTCCAGGAGTTTATTACTAGTGCATTATCTTATAGGTTCGTTTTTTCTTGCGACCCCTCTGTTAGGGTTTTCATTAACGGCTCTAGCCGTGCAAGGCTGGACACAATTTGTGCCACTGATTCAGATTGGACTCTGATCTTTTCATATAGATCACATACCTCAGGACTAAATTCGCTTTGAGGTAGCGATGGTTGGTATTCAACAAAGCAAGTAGCATCTTCCATCGAGAAATACAAAGACAAACCATAACCCAGTGTTAAGAAGTCTTTTTCATGTTTCCATATCAAGGAGGCAATAATTGCAGAATGAAATTTACAAAGCATCCTGCAATTGGGTACATACGGGAGTCTAATCCAGTCAATGTCATTCGATACTAGATTTCGTAGGGCAGGAATTTGATGAAAAACTTTCATCAGGGACGCGCGGTTCAAATTGGGTTTATCGACCTTTGTCGGATCTACCGTCCACCCCATTACCAGTTTCATTTCTTGAGATATTTCTTTATTATTTGTAATTCTCCCCACTTCACGTTTTTCAGTGATTTTACTATCACTAAGCTGGTGTTCTTTTACATCTGCCTCCGACACCCTGGGCGTAGCCTGTAAGTTAGTGACCACATGAACCTGAGGGGGGACGTTATCTTTATCGATATGACCTGCTTCGCATTGTTCACTGACACACAAGGTATTAGTGATAGAATCGCTACCATCAATGTTGTGTCCCGCGCCTTGAGAAAAATGGGATAATGATGTTATCTTCTTATCGATTTTTTCAAAGAACCGTTGTAGCTGCGTCTGAATAAGGAGCGGAGTTGATGATGTCTCAACCTCTTTAAGTTGTGCATCTAATACGCCACTACCCTGAGCAAAATTCTTGACTGGGGATTTCTGTAGCGCTGAGGTGATATCCTCCTTTTCTTTATTTTTTTTTATGCCCAATAGCACCTGACTTTCTGTGTTTAATTGAGTTAAGTCAATAACAGTTTCAGTATTTGTTGTTATATCGGGATTTTTTTTGTATATGTTGCCAGTCAAGGGCAAAGTGTTATTATTTTTTTTTTTATTTTTTTTGTTTTTGGTATTTGTTATAATGGGACCTGTCAATGTATTAGCATTTTGTATGCCAGCATGAATCTTCCTTTTCATGGCTCTCGCATGAAGCTTTTTGGCCTTGCGGGACATGAAAAAGGTAGTGGTTTTTTCATTACCATTGTCTGCCAGGGCTTCAGGGGAAGCATTTTGCTCTATATTACAACATTCATTGAGGTCGATCAGGTCTGTAAGAGGTGTAGGACTATCTGGCGTGATTTTTGATGTAGGAGGATTGATTTCATCTTGAGAAGCGATTTTCTCCCCCATAAGTTCGGTTGGAACCAAATTTGCAGCCAGCAATATCTTTTCTACCACTAATATCCTTTCATGTTGTAATTTGGCTATTTCAGCATATGGGGGCAGCTGTCTCGTGCACCGTTCCATAGCATTAGCCCTTATGTCGGAGTCAGTAGTGTCGATTTCGTCCCAAGAGATAGTTTGCGTGGCTTGGGACTTTAGCAAAGTTTCCCTTCCCGCTTTTACCTCGGGCTTTAGTTCCACCAGCATATTCTCTTGTTTTGTTTTTTCCTTAAGTACTTGATTAGCCCAGAAGGAGTGGCATTTATCTTGTGCCATCATAAAACCCTCTAGTCTACTCAGTTTGGCATTGATTTCTGAGGTGGCTAGACTCAGGGCACTGATTGCTCCATGTGTAAATTCATGCCCTTTGTCCAACAAGTTCAGAATTCTTGCCAAAACTGGGAAATTCTGTAGTTCTTGTTGATTGAGATCAACTAATGTATCTTCCAAAGGAAATAGAGGAAGTGAGGAATTTGGTTGACGAGATACTTCAGAGGTCGCTTTAGGGATAGAGATGTCAGGGCCGATGACCGGCGAATGTGAGTAAGTTATATCAGTTAGGTTTCCATTCATCTCGTTCGTGGGTGAGCTCGCATTTTGTATTTTCCCTTTTGCTACCCAACCATTACCATTCAGCCTTGTTTCTGCTAGCTGATTCAAATTGTCTGCGATTGCGGTATGAAAATGGACTTGTTCTCTAAACCCACGAGAGTACGCTGCTGGTGTCGATGGCCCATTTGATAATCGAGTTCTACTATGTAGTTCTGCGAGAACTACAGGTGCAACCAATGAAGTGTCTATTATAGAAGTACTACAACCCTCAACCACAGCCCCCAACAGTGAGCTATCGGTAATTGGTACATTGATTATATGGTTCAAAGGATACATAACATCCACATTTGCCTCCCTGTGGATTTGGGCTAGGGTATCTAATTTGTTGTTTTCTGATACAGTGTTCGTATTGCTCATGATGGTTACAGATTCTATGTTCATTGGGGCTGCTGTGGGATCGGCAAGTTCGCTAGCACTTTTATGGGCACAATTACCCTTTTTTTTTGTCTGATTTAACATTTCATGTGCCTCTTCTTCCTCTGAAACATTCCCCGCGATTAATGTAGAGGGAGACCCATTTAGGCACCTTTTCCCATTTCTCAACTTTTTGCCCATGTTGTAACTCTAAGACAGCAATGAAAATGTACACTAATATAGAACCGCCGACACTTTCCCAGGCAGAATCTAGGATTCGCAATTTACTGCGGACAACTTTCACCCATCCACCTTTCAAGTAATTTATAATGTAGCTATAATAGAGCAGTGCTCACGAGTGTGTGCACAGCAGTGAAAAAATAAGATCAATACACCAGAATACCGTTTATCGTACTGCTTCTGATTGAGATAGTTCCTTGGTGCTCTCCACGCCCCACGCCGCGCACCGTGAACAGTAAACAGTACTTGGTGTACTTGGTGCGCAGCGCGGGTGCGCTGGAGCCTATGTTTTTATAATCACCAAATCGAGGCAGGCACACCAGGAGGAGGAGTCGGCGTAATTGGCGCCTTTAGCATGAGCAATCGGTAAAGAAAAATCAACGAAGGAGAAAGCAAAAAAGAAAGAAGACAAATAGAATCAAAATTGGATTGTGTTTAAATAAGGATCTAGTCTAAAGTGACTGTATAAGTTCTGAGGAGTGCACAGTGTGCACAGCTCGTTCTACGAGCTCAATTCAGTCACCTTTTTCTGTTTCAGTCCTCCAGGCAAAACGGTGTTGCTGTTAAAGACGTCCTCCTTGTGGACGATCAGCAGCACGGCAATGAAAGATTCCACGATCGGTGGGCAGCGCTGAGGCAGTTGACAGGCGCGTGGCTCATAAAGCAGCTTCCCAGCTTCCCAGACAGTAAACAGTACTTAGTGTACTTGGTGCGCAGCGCGGGTGCGCTGGAGCCTATGTTTTTATAATCACCAAATCGAGGCAGGCACACCAGGAGGAGGAGTCGGCGTAATTGGCGCCTTTTTCTGTTTCAGTCCTCCAGGCAAACGGTGTTGCTGTTAAAGACGTCCTCCTTGTGGACGATCAGCAGCACGGCAATGAAAGATTCCACGATCGGTGGGCAGCGCTGAGGCAGTTGACAGGCGCGTGGCTCATAAAGCAGCTTCCCAGCTTCCCAGACAGTAAACAGTACTTAGTGTATGTTTATATTGCGGAACTACTGGTCATTTTCTTCGGAACTGCCCTGTAAAACCACCCAAGGAAGTTATAGGAGCAGCAGACGAAAACCATGTGAAATCTGACTCGGGAAACGACCACGCCCGGCAAGCGTAGAGGTCCGCTTGCCGAGCTTAAAGAAGGACACTCTGACCTCGCATTTCACCATACCCATGGTCCTTGTAGATCGAGAGCAGCCATCACGCATGCACGCGGTAAAGGCGTACGTAGACAGTGGAGCCATAGGAAATTACTTGGACTGGGAATTGGCTACCAGGATGAATCTATCTCTCACCCGCAAGACCACGGCCGATGTTGTCACCACTGTAGATGGAACGGAAATTGCCTCTGGACCCGTAACTCATTCCACTGAAGAGATGACATTGCTGAGTCAAGATGGGCATCGAGAGGCTATGGTGTTTGACTTAATCAAGGCCCCACAGTTTCAGCTGATACTGGGGATACCTTGGTTGGAAAAACATATTCCCTGTATTGATTGGCGAGAGAAGAGACTAACCTTCCCAGAATGTGCTCACACCTGCTACCCAAGGAAAACTCAAAACTCAGTCCTGGCCCCAGTAATTCCAGTAGCCATACAATTACCTGTTGAATACCAAGACTTTCAGGATGTCTTCCAAAAGGAACAGGCAAACACCTTACCACCTCACAGATTGTATGATTGTCAAATAGATCTTGTACCTGGAGCACAACCACCCTGCAGCAGAATCTATGCCCTTACGGAACCCCAAAATCTCCCTTTGTGCCAGTACCTAGACCAATACCTTGCTAATGGCTTAATTCGCCCGTCCAAGTCCCCTGCATCTTCAGCTTTGTTCTTCGTACCGAAAAAGGAAGGCGACCTTAGAACATGTATAGACTACCGCGCACTGAATCAGATAACCATCAAGAATCGATACCCCCTGCCTTTGATCCCAGAACTACTATACCAGGTGAAGGACGCTTGTATATACACGAAACTAGACCTTCGGGGGGCATATCATCTGGTACGTGTCAAAGAGGGTGACGAATGGAAGACTGCTTTTCGCACCAAGTACGGACTATTTGAGTACCAGGTGATGCCCTTCGGACTATGCAAAGCACCAGCAGCCTTCCAGTTCTTCATGAACGATGTCCTCCGAGAGCTTATCGACGTTTGTGTGGTCGTTTACATCGACGACATCTTAGTATACTCTTTATCAGAATCTGAGCATGTAAAACACGTCCGAGCAGTCCTAGAGAAGTTACACCAGCATAAATGATATGCTAAACTGGAAAAGTGCATCTTCCACACTACGGAAGTGGAATTCCTTGGATTTATTCTGACCCCGAGAGGAATCCGGATGGATACTCGAAAAGTGGATGCCATTCTCAATCAAAGGAGTTCAAAGCATGCTTGGCTTTGCCAATTTCTACCGCAGGTTTATCCCGGACTTCTCGCACATTGTACATCCCATTACAACGCTATTGCGAAAAAACAAACGCTTTGTGTGGACAGAGGAAGCCGAGAACGCCTTCCAAGAGTTAAAAGCTAAATTCACATCTGATCCCATATTAAGACACCGCGCCCCGAGCTTCCCTACATAGTGGAAACAGATGCATCCAGTTCAGCCATGGGAGCAGTCCTTTCCCAAAAGGATCCCGAAACTAACCAGCTTCATCCAGTGACGTTTTGGTCAAGAAAATGTTCAGCCCTCAAATTAAACTATGCCATAACCGACAAGGAGCTGCTGGCCATCAAGTCCGCCTTCAAGGCTTGGCGGCACTATCTATTGGGTGCCAGACATACCATCACGGCCATCACCGATCACCGCAACTTACAATACCTAAAGACAGCCAAAGCCCAATCTTCGCGCCAGCTCCGTTGGGCATTGTTCTTCGCCGATTTTGATTTTGTAATAACCTATCGACCAGGTTGTAAGAATGTTAAAGCAGACGCCTTGTCCCGGATTGGAATGGGAGAAGCAGAAATAACTTTAGAACCCGTACCCATAATTCCAGAACAGAGAATCCTTGGCCTGACATCCATACAGACACTGGAGGACATTCAAAACAAGATCCACCAACTCTTTGATTCCGTTGCCCTACAGGACTGGGCAAAGAAAGGTCCAGAGTACTCTGTCATCGATGATTTACCTTATTACCAAGGCCGGCTATTTTTACCGCAAAATGAACTACAGGAACTTGTCATTTCCCATTACCATGACACCTTAATAGAAGGGCATCCGGGTATTGCAAAAACCGAAGCTAAAATTAGGAAGCAATTTTGGTGGCCCACCTGGCGAAAGGATGTCAAGTCATTTGTCATGTCTTGTGGCATTTGCGCACAAAATAAAGGGCAAAAGAAAAAACCTGCTGGATTATTGCAACCATTAGACATACCACCTACCCCTTGGCATACCTTGTCATTAGACTTTATCACGGATTTACCCCCGTACCAAGGTTACAATACCATTCTAGTTCTTGTAGATCTTTTTTCTAAAATGGCCCACTTCATTCCTTTAAAAGGGATACCTTCAGCTTCAATCCTGGCCAAGGAATTCCTTGAAAATGTTGTCCGCCTGCATGGCTTTCCTTCAGTGTTAATTTCAGATCGGGGCAGTCAATTCATTTCACATTTTTGGAGGAAATGCTGCCAACTGGCACAAATTGATGTTAGGCTTTCGACCAGTCACCACCCTCAGACCGACGGTCAAATGGAGAGGACCAACCAGACTCTTGAACAGTACCTCCGTTGTATGCTACATCAGTCTGAGGGGAATTGGAAAGACATTCTGTGGATCGCAGAGTATGCGTACAATAATTCCGTACACTCAGGAACTGGACAAAGTCCTTTTTTTACCATTTATGGGCACCATCCTCGAACCTCGGATTTGGACTCACCCCAGCATTTAGAGATGCCCGCAGTGGACCATCTCCATGCTGTTATTACACAAGCCTTTAAAGAAGCAACCATCCATTTGCAAAAGGCTAAGGAAAAATACAAAAAGGATGCGGATCAGCACAGAAGTGAAGCTCCTCAATACCAAATAGGGGACCAAGTATGGTTAGCCACTAAGCACTTACCACTCAAGGGGACTCGGACCTTTAACCCCAGGTATTTGGGACCTTTTTCTGTCAAGGCAATTATTAACCCAGTGGCCGTCAAGTTGGACCTACCTGCTCATATGCAAATCCATTCCGTCTTCCACGTGTCTCTTTTGAAGCCAGTGCAACCAGGAACTAGGCTAACCACTCCACCTGAACCTATCCTCATAGACGGGGAGCCCGAGTTCGAAGTCAAGAATATTTTGGACTCAAAAAGAGTGAGATCAAAACTCTTTTACCTAATTGACTGGAAAGGTTATGGTCCGCAGGAAAGGTCTAGGGAACCTAGTGACCACGTGCATGCACCTCGTTTAGTGAAGAGGTTCCATCGGGAATTTCCAGACAAACCACGGCCAAGGGGGAGAACGACTTTAGGAGGGGCCTTGAGGGGGAGTGCTGTCATGATGCCTGCCCCCGGAAGACCAGACCAGGCCCAGCAGCCCCGGAAGCAAGCATCATGCCACTTGGAGCATGCCCAAAAGCCCCAGTTAGGGGCTGTTTGGGTGCAGTCCTGGCGCCTATGTCGCCAGGCTCATAAAGATAAAGTCAGTCCTGGCGCCATGGGCGCCAGGCTCATTATTGATAACTCACCTGAGGCAGACCATGCTGCATGAAGACTCAAGCCAAATGAGGCTTAGGAGGGACTATTTTACTGAAGGGACTATTTTGTTACTTGGGTGGGGCTGTGGAAGAATACTTACCTGGAACTTCTTCCAAGGCTATTTAAACCACGCCCGGACAGCCACTCGTGCTTCGCGTTATTCTGCTTGCTGCAGCGTAACGCTCACCGTGTTTTCAGCAGCTCCAGTCTTCAGCCATGCCCGCTTCAGTCCTGGGACTCCTGAAACAAGAAGAAAAGAAGGATAAAGGTTAGAACAGGAGTTTTAACTTTAATCCTTACCTGAATCCTGATCCATTTCGCCACGGAGCTGAAAGACAGAAGTCTTTGAAGCATCGCTTCGCATTCCTACGGCGCCGCGCTGAACTCACCTGCTTGGCGGTACTTCAGCATTCCATCACGCTCTCTCCATCTCGCGGCCGCACTCCGACACCTAAGGAGACAAAGACAGCAAGGTGAGCAAGGGGACTCTCTAAGGCTATACAAGCTACCCCCAAGGACTTACCTGATTTACCACGGGGGGTACTCACCTCATCTCGGGTCGGCGCAGTCAACTCTGCTTCATCGCCGTACCCCGGCCCCTAAGGGGAAAACCACAATAGACTTACCTGAATCTTACCAATTGCCATTTGGAAATCTTCGAGTGGATTAATCGGCAACCTGCAAGGAATCGGACAGAGTGAAGATCAGACATTTGAACTCTTATGAACAATTGGACTTTAGAGTCAATACTGGAACTCACCAGATCCTCTACGCCAGTGAAGTAACTGGTCATCAACGCGCCCCTGCGGTCGACGCAGGATGGAGAGCTCATCCTTCCAAACCATCAGGTGGAACTAAGGAGGGGACATCAAGAGTGATCTGTGGGAAGACAACGGGAGTGGGGAAGGTGGGTTGACACTCAATTCCACGGGTGGTTAATTCCCTTTCTCCTTTGCAGAAGAATATTCCTGCGAGCCAGACAAACTAGGCAGAGCGGGCCAGTCCAGTCAGTCATCTCGGCGCTACACGTCACGCTGGTGGAAACAACAGCGGCCCAGTTCCGGTCGACGTCCCCGTGGGAACCAGGTGAGCGTAACAGAACGCGAAGCCTACCCACAAATACCCACCTGGGCGTCATGGAGACCTCGGAAACTGATCACTTGGCCCAATTATTAGGGGAATTAAGGGCCGAAGTGCATTCCGCTTGCCAAGAAACCAATGCCCTCAGGAGGGAACTGATAATGTAAAAAGGTAGAACGAACTGATGAGTTGGCCAGACAACTATTACAGAGCCAGGCTGGACAAACACCTCTACCAAGACTTGGGGCAAGTCCAGCTCCTGTACCATCGAGTAACCCGGTGCAGATAAATTTACCTGGAGCCGTTCCTTTGGCTCCGCCTGAACGCTTTGCCGGAGACCCAAAAGGGTTTGCAACATTCATGAATCAATGCCGCTTGCACTTTTTATGTAGACCTGGAGCTTTCCCAAACGATCAGGCCAAGGTAGCCTTTGTACTGTCATATCTCAGCGGCAGTGCGGCGGATTGGTCCATTCCACTAGTTAACCAGGATGACCCGATTCTTCGAGATTTCCAGGTTTTTCGAACAAGCATGGAAAGACTATTCGCCCGACACTCCCGAGGGCAGGCTTTGGGCAACAAACTTTTATCCCTATTGCAAGGTAACCAGGATCTTTTATCTTACATTGCAACTTTCAATAGATTAGTAGTGGAAACCGAATGGCCTGAAGCCAAGCGAATCACATTATTCCATCGAGGACTTCGGGGAGAACTCAAAGATGTTTTGGCCCAAATCGTGAACCCGCCTCCAGACTGTGCTGAATATATTGATCTAGTGGTCCAGCTCGATCACAGACTTCAAGCCAGGAAGGCTGACTGAACCAAGTTTGAGAACAAGGTGTTGGTTAAAACCCACGTAAGCTCCAAGGGAGTAGATGTCTCAGAACCTATGCAAATCGGGGGGGTTAAAGGACCCTTAACCCAGAAGGAAAGAGATAGAAGACGGCAACTGCAATTATGTTTATATTGCGGAACTACTGGTCATTTTCTTCGGAACTGCCCTGTAAAACCACCCAAGGAAGTTATAGGAGCAGCAGACGAAAACCATGTGAAATCTGACTCGGGAAACGACCACGCCCGGCAAGCGTAGAGGTCCGCTTGCCGAGCTTAAAGAAGGACACTCTGACCTCGCATTTCACCATACCCATGGTCCTTGTAGATCGAGAGCAGCCATCACGCATGCACGCGGTAAAGGCGTACGTAGACAGTGGAGCCATAGGAAATTACTTGGACTGGAAATTGGCTACCAGGATGAATCTATCTCTCACCCGCAAGACCACGGCCGATGTTGTCACCACTATAGATGGAACGGAAATTGCCTCTGGACCCGTAACTCATTCCACTGCCGAGATGACATTGCTGAGTCAAGATGGGCATCGAGAGGCTATGGTGTTTGACTTAATCAAGGCCCCACAGTTTCAGCTGATACTGGGGATACCTTGGTTGGAAAAACATAATCAGTGTATTGATTGGCGAGAGAAGAGACTAACCTTCCCAGAATGTGCTCACACCTGCTACCCAAGGAAAACTCAAAACTCAGTCCTGGCCCCAGTAATTCCAGTAGCCATACAATTACCTGTTGAATACCAAGACTTTCAGGATGTCTTCCAAAAGGAACAGGCAAACACCTTACCACCTCACAGATCGTATGATTGTCAAATAGATCTTGTACCTGGAGCACAACCACCCTGCAGCAGAATCTATGCCCTTACGGACCCCGAAAATCTCCATTTGCGCCAGTACCTAGACCAATACCTTGCTAATGGCTTAATTCGCCCGTCCAAGTCCCCTGCATCTTCAGCTTTGTTCTTCGTACCGAAAAAGGAAGGCAACCTTAGAACATGTATAGACTACCGCGCACTGAATCAGATAACCATCAAGAATCGATACCCACTGCCTTTGATCCCAGAACTACTAGACCAGGTGAAGGACGCTTGTATATACACGAAACTAGACCTTCGGGGGGCATATCATCTGGTACGTGTCAAAGAGGGTGACGAATGGAAGACTGCTTTTCGCACCAAGTACGGACTATTTGAGTACCAGGTGATGCCCTTCGGACTATGCAATGCACCAGCAGCCTTCCAGTTCTTCATGAATGATGTCCTCCGAGAGCTTATCGACGTTTGTGTGGTCGTTTACATTGACGACATCTTAGTATACTCTTTATCAGAATCTGAGCATGTAAAACACGTCCGAGCAGTCCTAGAGAAGTTACGCCAGCATAAATTATATGCTAAACTGGAACAGTGCATCTTCCACACTACGGAAGTGGAATTCCTCGGATTTATTCTGACCCCGAGAGGAATCCGGATGGATACTCGAAAAGTGGATGCCATTCTTAATTGGCCTTCACCAAGTTCAATCAAAGGAGTTCAAAGCATGCTTGGCTTTGCCAATTTCTACCGCAGGTTTATCCCGGACTTCTCGCACATTGTACATCCCATTACAACGCTATTGCGAAAAAACAAACGCTTTGTGTGGACAGAGGAAGCCGAGAACGCCTTCCAAGAGTTAAAAGCTAAATTCACATCTGCTCCCATATTAAGACACCCGCGCCCCGAGCTTCCCTACATAGTGGAAACAGATGCATCCAGTTCAGCCATGGGAGCAGTCCTTTCCCAAAAGGATCCCGAAACTAACCAGCTTCATCCAGTGGCGTTTTGGTCAAGAAAATTTTCAGCCCCCGAATTAAACTATGCCATAACCGACAAGGAGTTGCTGGCCATCAAGTCCGCCTTCAAGGCTTGGCGGCACTATCTATGGGTGCCAGACATACCATCACGGTCATCACCGATCACCGCAACTTACAATACCTAAAGACAGCCAAAGCCCAATCTTCGCGCCAACTCCGTTGGGCATTGTTCTTCGCCGAGTTTGATTTTGTAATAACCTATCGACCAGGTTGTAAGAATGGTAAAGCAGACGCCTTGTCCCGGATTGGAATGGGAGAAGCAGAAATAACTTTAGAACCCGTACCCATAATTCCGGAACAGAGAATCCTTTGCCTGACATCCATACAGACACTGGAGGACATTCAAAACAAGATCCACCAACTCTTTGATTCCGTTGCCCTACAGGACTGGGAAAAGAAAGGTCCAGAGTACTCTGTCATCGATGATTTACCTTATTACCAAGGCCGGCTATTTTTACCGCAAAAAGAACTACAGGAACTTGTCATTTCCCATTACCATGACACCTTAATAGAAGGGCATCCGGGTATTGCAAAAACCGAAGCTAAAATTAGGAAGCAATTTTGGTGGCCCACCTGGCGAAAGGATATCAAGTCATTTGTCATGTCTTGTGGCATTTGCGCACAAAATAAAGGGCAAAAGAAAAAACCTGCTGGATTATTGCAACCATTAGACATACCACCTACCCCTTGGCATACCTTGTCATTAGACTTTATCACGGATTTACCCCCGTACCAAGGTTACAATACCATTCTAGTTATTGTAGATCTTTTTTCTAAAATGGCCCACTTCATTCCTTTAAAAGGGATACCTTCAGCTTCAATCCTGGCCAAGGAATTCCTTGAAAATGTTGTCCGCCTGCATGGCTTTCCTTCAGTGTTAATTTCAGATCGGGGCAGTCAATTCATTTCACATTTTTGGAGGAAATGCTGCCAACTGGCACAAATTGATGTTAGGCTTTCGACCAGTCACCACCCTCAGACCGACGGTCAAACGGAGAGGACCAACCAGACTCTTGAACAGTACCTCCGTTGTATGCTACATCAGTCTGAGGGGAATTGGAAAGACATTCTGTGGATCGCAGAGTATGCGTACAATAATTCCGTACACTCAGGAACTGGACAAAGTCCTTTTTTTACCATTTATGGGCACCATCCTCGAACCTCGAATTTGGACTCGCCCCCGCATTTAGAGATGCCCGCAGTGGACCATCTCCACGCTGTTATTACACAAGCCTTTAAAGAAGAAACCATCCATTTGCAAAAGGCTAAGGAAAAATACAAAAAGGATGCGGATCAGCACAGAAGTGAAGCTCCTCAATACCAAATAGGGGACCAAGTATGGTTAGCCACTAAGCACTTACCACTCAAGGGGACTCGGACCTTTAACCCCAGGTATTTGGGACCTTTTTCTGTCAAGGCAATTATTAACCCAGTGGCCGTCAAGTTGGACCTACCTGCTCATATGCAAATCCATCCCGTCTTCCACGTGTCTCTTTTGAAGCCAGTGCAACCAGGAACTAGGCTAACCACTCCACCTGAACCTATCCTCATAGACGGGGAGCCCGAGTTCGAAGTCAAGAATATTTTGGACTCAAAAAGAGTGAGATCAAAACTCTTTTACCTAATTGACTGTAAAGGTTATGGTCCGCAGGAAAGGTCTTGGGAAC
This sequence comes from Ambystoma mexicanum, assembly GCF_040938575.1. Lineage (NCBI taxonomy): Eukaryota > Metazoa > Chordata > Amphibia > Caudata > Ambystomatidae > Ambystoma > Ambystoma mexicanum. The sequence continues at coordinate 1,223,331,188 of NC_090925.1, forward strand.
CTAGTGACCACGTGCATGCACCTCGTTTAGTGAAGAGGTTCCATCAGGAATTTCCAGACAAACCACGGCCAAGGGGGAGAACGTCTTTAGGAGGGGCCTTGAGGGGGAGTGCTGTCATGATGCCTGCCCCCGGAAGACCAGACCAGGCCCAGCAGCCCCGGAAGCAAGCATCATGCCACTTGGAGCATGCCCAAAAGCCCCAGTTAGGGGCTGTTTGGGGGCAGTCCTGGCGCCGATGGCGCCAGGCTCATAAAGAAAAAGTCAGTCCTGGCGCCATGGGCGCCTGGCTCATTATTGATAACTCACCTGAGGCAGACCATGCTGCATGAAGACTCAAGCCAAATGAGGCTTAGGAGGGACTATTTTACTGAAGGGACTATTTTGTTACTTGGGTGGGGCTGTGGAAGAATACTTACCTGGAACTTCTTCCAAGGCTATTTAAACCACGCCCGGACAGCCACTCGTGCTTCGCGTTATTCTGCTTGCTGCAGCGTAACGCTCACCGTGTTTTCAGCAGCTCCAGTCTTCAGCCACGCCCGCTTCAGTCCTGGGACTCCTGAAACAAGAAGAAAAGAAGGATAAAGGTTAGAACAGGAGTTTTAACTTTAATCCTTACCTGAATCCTGATCCATTTCGCCACGGAGCTGAAAGACAGAAGTCTTTGAAGCATTGCTTCCCTTTCCTACGGCGCCGCGCTGAACTCACCTGCTTGGCGGTACTTCAGCATTCCATTACGCTCTCTCCATCTCGCGGCCGCCCTCCGACACCTAAGGAGACAAAGACAGCAAGGTGAGCAAGGGGACTCTCTAAGGCTATACAAGCTACCCCCAAGGACTTACCTGATTTACCACGGGGGGTACTCACCTCATCTCGGGTCGGCGCAGTCAACTCTGCTTCATCGCCGTACCCCGGCCCCTAAGTGGAAAACCACAATAGACTTACCTGAATCTTACCAATTGCCATTTGGAAATCTTCGAGTGGATTAATCGGCAACCTGCAAGGAATCGGACAGAGTGAAGATCAGACATTTGAACTCTTATGAACAATTGGACTTTAGAGTCAATACTGGAACTCACCAATTCCTCTACGCCAGTGAAGTAACTGGTCATCAACGCGCCCCTGCGGTCGACGCAGGATGGAGAGCTCATCCTTCCAAACCATCAGGTGAGACTAAGGAGGGGATATCAAGAGTGATCTGTGGGAAGACAACGGGAGTGGGGAAGGTGGGTTGACACTCAATTCCACGGGTGGTTAATTCCCTTTCTCCTTTGCAGAAGAATATTCCTGCGAGCCAGACAAACTAGGCAGAGCGGGCCAGTCCAGTCAGTCATCTCGGCGCTACACGTCACGCTGGTGGAAACAACAGCGGCCCAGTTCCGGTCGACGCCCCCGTGGGAACCAGGTGAGCGTAACAGAACGCGAAGCCTACCCACAAATACCCACCTGGGCGTCATGGAGACCTCGGAGACTGATCACTTGGCCCAATTATTAGGGGAATTAAGGGCCGAAGTGCATTCCGCTCGCCAAGAAACCAATGCCCTCAGGAGGGAACTGATAGTGTCAAAAGAACGAACTGATGAGTTGGCCAGACAACTATTACAGAGCCAGGCTGGACAAACACCTCTACCAGGACTTGGGGCAAGTCCAGCTCCTGTACCATCGAGTAACCCGGTGCAGATAAATTTACCTGGAGCTGTTCCTTTGGCTCCGCCTGAACGCTTTGCCGGAGACCCAAAAGGGTTTGCAACATTCATGAATCAATGCCGCTTGCACTTTTTATGTAGACCTGGAGCTTTCCCAAACGATCAGGCCAAGGTAGCCTTTGTACTACTGTCATATCTCAGCGGCAGTGCGGCGGATTGGTCCATTCCACTAGTTAACCAGGATGACCCGATTCTTCGAGATTTCCAGGGTTTTCGAACAAGCATGGAAAGACTATTCGCCCGACACTCCCGAGGGCAGGCTTTGGACAACGAACTTTTATCCCTACGGCAAGGTAACCAGGATCTTTTATCTTACATTGCAACTTTCAATAGATTAGTAGTGGAAACCGAATGGCCTGAAGCCAAGCGAATCACATTATTCCATCGAGGACTTCGGGGAGAACTCAAAGATGTTTTGGCCCAAATCGTGAACCCGCCTCAAGACTGTGCTGAATATATTGATCTAGTGGTCCAGCTCGATGACAGACTTCAAGCCAGGAAGGCTGACCGAACCAAGTTTGAGAACAGGGTGTTGGTTAAAACCCACGTAAACTCCAAGGGAGTAGATGTCTCAGAACCTATGCAAATCGGGGGGGGTTAAAGGACCCTTAACCCAGAAGGAAAGAGATAGAAGACGGCAACTGCAATTATGTTTATATTGCGGAACTACTGGTCATTTTCTTCGGAACTGCCCTGTAAAACCACCCAAGGAAGTTATAGGAGCAGCAGACGAAAACCATGTGAAATCTGACTCGGGAAACGACCACGCCCGGCAAGCGTAGAGGTCCACTTGCCGAGCTTAAAGAAGGACACTCTGACCTCGCATTCCACCATACCCATGGCCCTTGTAGACCCAGAGCAGCCATCACGCCTGCACGCGGTAAAGGCGTACGTAGACAGTGGAGTCATAGGAAATTACTTGGACTGGGAATTGGCTACCAGGATGAATCTATCTCTCACCCGCAAGACCGCGGCCCATGTTGTCACCACTGTAGATGGAACGGAAATTGCCTCTGGACCCGTAACTCATTCCACTGCAGAGATGACATTGCTGAGTCAAGATAGGCATCGAGAGGCTATGGTGTTTGACTTAATCAAGGCCCCCAGTTTCAACTGATACTGGGGATACCTTGGTTGGAAAAACATAATCCCTGTATTGATTGGCGAGAGAAGAGACTAACCTTCCCAGAATGTGCTCACACCTGCTACCCAAGGAAAACTCAAAACTCAGTCCTGGCCCCAGTAATTCCAGTAGCCATACAATTACCTGTTGAATAGCAAGACCTTCAGGATGTCTTCCAAAAGGAACAGGCAAACACCTTACCACCTCACAGATCGTATGATTGTCAAATAGATCTTGTACCTGGAGCACAACCACCTTGCAGCAGAATCTATGCCCTTACGGAACCCGAAAATCTCCATTTGTGCCAGTACCTAGACCAGTACCTTGCTAATGGCTTCATTCGCCCGTCCAAGTCCCCTGCATCTTCAGCTTTGTTCTTCGTACCGAAAAAGGAAGGCGACCTTAGAACATGTATAGACTACCGCGCAATGAATCAGATAACCATCAAGAATCGATACCCCCTGCCTTTGATCCCAGAACTACTAGACCAGGTGAAGGACGCTTGTATATACACGAAACTAGACCTTCGGGGGGCATATCATCTGGTACGTGTCAAAGAGGGTGACGAATGGAAGACTGCTTTTCGCACCAAGTACGGACTATTTGAGTACCAGGTGATGCCCTTCGGACTATGCAATGCACCAGCAGCCTTCCAGTTCTTCATGAACGATGTCCTCCGAGAGCTTATCGACGTTTGTGTGGTCGTTTACATCGACAACATCTTAGTATACTCTTTATCAGAATCTGAGCATGTAAAACACGTCCGAGCAGTCCTAGAGAAGTTACGCCAGCATAAATTATATGCTAAACTGGAAAAGTGCATCTTCCACACTACGGAAGTGGAATTCCTTGGATTTATTCTGACCCCGAGAGGAATCCGGATGGATACTCGAAAAGTGGATGCCATTCTTAATTGGCCTTCGCCAAGTTCAATCAAAGGAGTTCAAAGCATGCTTGGCTTTGCCAATTTCTACCGCAGGTTTATCCCGGACTTCTCGCACATTGTACATCCCATTACAACGCTATTGCGAAAAAACAAACGGTTTGTGTAGACAGAGGAAGCCGAGAACTCCTTCCAAGAGTTAAAAGCTAAATTCACATCTGCTCCCATATTAAGACACCCGCGCCCCGAGCTTCCCTACATAGTGGAAACAGATGCATCCAGTTCAGCCATGGGAGCAGTCCTTTCCCAAAAGGATCCCGAAACTAACCAGCTTCATCCAGTGGCGTTTTGGTCAAGAAAACTTTCAGCCCCCGAATTAAACTATGCCATAACCGACAAGGAGCTGCTGGCCATCAAGTCCGCCTTCAAGGCTTGGCGGCACTATCTACTGGGTGCCAGACATACCATCACGGTCATCACCGATCACCGCAACTTACAATACCTAAAGACAGCCAAAGCCCAATCTTCGCGCCAACTCCGTTGGGCATTGTTCTTCGCCGAGTTTGATTTTGTAATAACCTATCGACCAGGTTGTAAGAATGGTAAAGCAGACGCCTTGTCCCGGATTGGAATGGGAGAAGCAGAAATAACTTTAGAACCCGTACCCATAATTCCGGAACAGAGAATCCTTGGCCTGACATCCATACAGACACTGGAGGACATTCAAAACAAGATCCACCAACTCTTTGATTCCGTTGCCCTACAGGACTGGGCAAAGAAAGGTCCAGAGTACTCTGTCATCGATGATTTACCTTATTACCAAGGCCGGCTATTTTTACCGCAAAATGAACTACAGGAACTTGTCATTTCCCATTACCATGACACCTTAATAGAAGGGCATCCGGGTATTGCAAAAACCGAAGCTAAAATTAGGAAGCAATTTTGGTGGCCCACCTGGCGAAAGGATGTCAAGTCATTTGTCATGTCTTGTGGCATTTGCGCACAAAATAAAGGGCAAAAGAAAAAACCTGCTGGATTATTGCAACCATTAGACATACCACCTACCCCTTGGCATACCTTGTCATTAGACTTTATCACGGATTTACCCCCGTACCAAGGGTACAATACCATTCTAGTTATTGTAGATCTTTTTTCTAAAATGGCCCACTTCATTCCTTTAAAAGGGATACCTTCAGCTTCAATCCTGGCCAAGGAATTCCTTGAAAATGTTGTCCGCCTGCATGGCTTTCCTTCAGTGTTAATTTCAGATCGGGGCAGTCAATTCATTTCACATTTTTGGAGGAAATGCTGCCAACTGGCACAAATTGATGTTAGGCTTTCGACCAGTCACCACCCTCAGACCGACGGTCAAACGGAGAGGACCAACCAGACTCTTGAACAGTACCTCCGTTGTATGCTACATCAGTCTGAGGGGAATTGGAAAGACATTCTGTGGATCGCAGAGTATGCGTACAATAATTCCGTACACTCAGGAACTGGACAAAGTCCTTTTTTTACCATTTATGGGCACCATCCTCGAACCTAGGATTTGGACTCACCCCAGCATTTAGAGATGCCCGCAGTGGACCATCTCCACGATGTTATTACACAAGCCTTTAAAGAAGCAACCATCCATTTGCAAAAGGCTAAGGAAAAATACAAAAAGGATGCGGATCAGCACAGAAGTGAAGCTCCTCTATACCAAATAGGGGACCAAGTATGGTTAGCCACTAAGCACTTACCACTCAAGGGGACTCGGACCTTTAACCCCAGGTATTTGGGACCTTTTTCTGTCAAGGCAATTATTAACCCAGTGGCCGTCAAGTTGGACCTACCTGCTCATATGCGAATCCATCCCGTCTTCCACGTGTCTCTTTTGAAGCCAGTGCAACCAGGAACTAGGCTAACCACTCCACCTGAACCTATCCTCATAGACGGGGAGCCCGAGTTCGAAGTCAAGAATATTTTGGACTCAAAAAGAGTGAGATCAAAACTCTTTTACCTAATTGACTGGAAAGGTTACGGTCCGCAGGAAAAGGTCTTGGGAACCTAGTGACCACGTGCATGCACCTCGTTTAGTGAAGAGGTTCCATCGGGAATTTCCAGACAAACCACGGCCAAGGGGGAGAACGACTTTAGGAGGGGCCTTGAGGGGGAGTGCTGTCATGATGCCTGCCCCCGGAAGACCAGACCAGGCCCAGCAGCCCCGGAAGCAAGCATCATGCCACTTGGAGCATGCCCAAAAGCCCCAGTTAGGGGCTGTTTGGGTGCAGTCCTGGCGCCTATGGCGCCAGGCTCATAAAGATAAAGTCAGTCCTGGCGCCATGGGCGCCAGGCTCATTATTGATAACTCACCTGAGGCAGACCATGCTGCATGAAGACTCAAGCCAAATGAGGCTTAGGAGGGACTATTTTACTGAAGGGACTATTTTGTTACTTGGGTGGGGCTGTGGAAGAATACTTACCTGGAACTTCTTCCAAGGCTATTTAAACCACGCCCGGACAGCCACTCGTGCTTCGCGTTATTCTGCTTGCTGCAGCGTAACGCTCACCGTGTTTTCAGCAGCTCCAGTCTTCAGCCACGCCCGCTTCAGTCCTGGGACTCCTGAAACAAGAAGAAAAGAAGGATAAAGGTTAGAACAGGAGTTTTAACTTTAATCCTTACCTGAATCCTGATCCATTTCGCCATGGAGCTGAAAGACAGAAGTCTTTGAAGCATTGCTTCGCATTCCTACGGCGCCGCGCTGAACTCACCTGCTTGGCGGTACTTCAGCATTCCATCACGCTCTCTCCATCTCGCGGCCGCCCTCCGACACCTAAGGAGACGAAGACAGCAAGGTGAGCAAGGGGACTCTCTAAGGCTATACAAGCTACCCCCAAGGACTTACCTGATTTACCACAGGGGTTACTCACCTCATCTCGGGTCGGCGCAGTCAACTCTGCTTCATCGCCGTACCCCGGCCCCTAAGTGGAAAACCACAATAGACTTACCTGAATCTTACCAATTGCCATTTGGAAATCTTCGAGTGGATTAATCGGCAACCTGCAAGGAATCAGACAGAGTGAAGATCAGACATTTGAACTCTTATGAACAATTGGACTTTAGAGTCAATACTGGAACTCACCAATTCCTCTACGCCAGTGAAGTAACTGGTCATCAACGCGCCCCTGCGGTCGACGCAGGATGGAGAGCTCATCCTTCCAAACCATCAGGTGAGACTAAGGAGGGGACATCAAGAGTGATCTGTGGGAAGACAACAGGAGTGGGGAAGGGGGGTTGACACTCAATTCCACGGGGGGTTAATTCCCTTTCTCCTTTGCAGAAGAATATTCCTGCGAGCCAGACAAACTAGGCAGAGCGGGCCAGTCCAGTCAGTCATCTCGGCGCTACACGTCACGCTGGTGGAAACAACAGCGGCCCAGTTCCGGTCGACGCCCCCGTGGGAACCAGGTGAGCGTAACACACCAGAGCGTAGAACAGGTGAAGGAGGTGGGAGAGATGGAGCAGAAGGGCACCAAAAGCCGGATCCAACTCCCGGCTTCCTATGTGTCATCACACACCGTAGACCACTGTCCTCTGCCTGCTCGCGGAATGGAGCACGATCTTGGCTGTCTGTTGGGGACTGATGCTTCTTTCCCTTGTGGGCCTGCACAGCCTCGGGCTCAGTTCCAGCGCCACCTCACTTATGCAGAGGCGGCCGCTGGTTGTAATGCGCAGTCACCCCACTGATGTCGCCGGCAATCGTAGCGGCCCGTCTGGGTTGCGGTTCGGTGTGAAAGTCGGTCCCCAGCTGCCTCTTCATCTGTGCTGCCCCCGAGGGTGGTTTCCTACTCAATATATGTCACCCAGCAGGATATTTCTGTTATAAGGATTTATCCGGGGCTGGAGCACACGCGCAAGCCACCTTCTTCTCTGCTGCTCAACAGCGCCCCTCCTTTGCAATAGTTTTAAATATGACTTAATAGGTACAACTTGTTGAGCTTAGTAACAAAATAAAAGGTGAAACATATGTGCCTAAAGATGAAAGAAGACATTCTTAGAATTATATTGTAATGCCATACAAACAAATGCATAATTACACTGCCTTAATGAATGCTTTGATCTCTTTTTTCAGGTACCGTGGGAATCTCGTTGAGGCTTTCAAGGCCTGTTTTAATGAGAGACGTCAATGGCCATTTCGCCTAATGATAGCTCTAGCTACGTTGTTCCGCGCATGTGAACTGCGGGAGAAGTTGAACTTGCCCCTTGTCTGTATCAGCCAACTGTTGTTGTATACTCTGGGGCATAAGGTAAGCAAGCAAAGTAACCGAATCCATGTTTTGTAAAGGTTCCATATTTTGATATTGGTGGGCCTCTTTATAATTGAACTCAAGGTGGGTAATTTGCTTCATCAAGCACAAACTCGCATGCCAAAATGCGTCATAACCTGGGAGATATTCAGTGAAGCACGCACCACGTGTGCAAGCCATACCTGCTATCTGTTGCTAAGTAGCAGCCACGGAAAAGGAGGACGCGGACACGGGAATCGTGGAACACTTCTTTATTCGCCTCTCTCCTTCTAACTACTGGCGCTCGCGCGCCTTACCCATAATCCCCCCTTTCCCCGGCCTTACACCGTAACATGGCTCCGCCCCCACAACGGTGGGGGTAGCACTCTTTAACCCTTGAGTGCTCTGTAACATCACCCCCGAACAATATATTCAAACATCAAATCAACATTCTTCAACAAGTCTCATGGGTTTTCTTATGATTCTCCGTGGCCTCTCCTCTTGGTCACCTGCCTCTTGCGGTTCCGTGGTTCTCGTTTCTCCGCTTGTCTCTCCCGGATCTCCTCCTGGCGGGATCCACAGGTCGTCCCGCGGTTCTCGTGGTTCTGGAGAGGTCGACCGCTGAAACGGGTCTGTTCCTTCTCGTCTGGTGTAGTGCCTGAATTGTTGACAGTTCCTGGTGACAGATCTGCTTTGATCCTCGGCCGTCACCATCGTGCCTTTCACGGCAGTTACTCTCATGGGGCTTGGAGCAAACCGCGAATCTGTCTTTCTGGGCGTTGGTTGCTGGACGAGTACTTCGTCCCCAATGTGGAAATCTTGTACTACCACGTGGCGACGAGCATCTGTCTCTCGTCTTGCTCTCTCCTTGGCTTCCGCGTCACTTCGGAGTACGTCTATGTCAGGCAGCTCCTCATCAGATGGGTTGCACGGTATACGGGTTCGCACTTTGTATCGAAACATTAGCTCGGCAGGTGTCCTGTTGGTGGCTTCGTGAGGAGTGTTTCTGTAGTCCCGTAAGAGTCGGCACAGTGCCTGGTGTGGATCGACTGCTTCTATTCTGGCTCTTTGTCTTGTCTTCTTGATCGACGCCATAAAACGTTCCGCCATCCCATTCGCTTGTGGGTGACGAGGAGTTATCTTCATGTGTGCAAATCCTAGGTGTTCTGCTTGTGTTCCAAACTCGTGTCCACTGAACGGGGGCCCGTTGTCGGACTTGACTGTTTTGGGGATCCCCCACTCGCTGAACACTTCCTCTATTGCCGCTGCTACTTGAGGGAATGCGGTGGTGGTGACTGTTTTGACGATCGGGAAACGTGAGTGTTCGTCTATTATGAGCAGGAGGTAGACACCCTCCTCCGTGGGCCCGTAGAAGTCCATGGCTACACGCTCCCACGGCCGTTCAGGTATCTGTGTGTGTTGGAGCGGGGGTGGATGTTCCGCAGGAGCCGTGCACTGGCAGGCATGGCAGTTCTTCACCCATTCTTCTACCGCTGCGTCTAGAAACGGGAACCAGATATGGCACCACAGCTGTCTTTTGGTGTTCTCCGCTCCTCTGTGTCCCTCATGGGCCGTGCTGACTACTTCGTTCCTGAGCGTGGCGGGGATGACGACTCTGCAGCCTCTGAGGAGGATGTCGTTGTCCTTGACGGCCAGTTCACTATGTATCCTGGCCAGCCTTTCAATTTCCTGTTTGCACACCCCTGGGTGCGCCAGCATTGCCCTGTGGTGATCTCTCCATTTGTTGGTCAGTGTGAGGCTGATGGCGAGAGCCATGGTGGGGTCGGCCGCTGATGCAGCTGCAACTCTCTCCAGGGATAGTGCCGGTGGTAGCGAGTTGGATGCAATGTATTGTACGTAGGCGATGTCTCCTTCGCGGGTTAGTGGAGCCCCGACTGGGTGTCGTGATAGGTAGTCCGCGGGGTTGAGGTCACCCCCGGGTCGATGCACAATGTCGTAGTCGTATTCTTGTAAACGGATTCCCCACCCCTCGATTCTCGGGGGCATCTTGGTGTGCGGGTTGCCAAGGAGCGATAGCAAGGCCTGGTGGTCCGTAATCAGCGTAAACATTTTCCCGATAATGAAGTCGTGGAAATGTTCGCACGCCCAGACGGCGGCTAGACTCTCTTTTTCCGCCTGGGAGTAAGCCAGTTCTGGGGTGGATAGGGCTCTGCTTGCATAGGCGACCACGTGTCTCGGGTGGACGTCCGCCCCGCTGGTCTGGGCTAGGATGGCACCAAGGCCCACTGGGCTAGCGTCCACCACTATTTCAGTGTGCCAAGAAGGATTGAAATACGCCAGGAGATGTGCTTCCATCAGGGCACGTTTGATATTGGAAAATGCCTGGTGGCACGCAGGGGTCCATTCGAAGATTGTATCCTTCTGAAGGAGCTTCCGCAGAGGGTCGGTAAGGGACGCATAGTGTGGTATGTACCTCGCACAGTAGCCAGCCATGCCGAGGAACGAGCGAACATCTGCAGCCTGCCGCGGTTCATCCAAGTTGGTAATGGTGTCAACCTTGTCGGGATCCGGCAACATTCCTTCGCTGGAGAAGATGTGTCCAAAAAATGTCAGCTTTGTCTTGCTGAAATGGCACTTGGCGATGTTGAGAGTGAGGCACGCTTCCTGGAGTGCTGCACACACGGCGAGTAGAGCCTTGTCATGAGACTCCTTAGATGATCCAAAAACGAGGATGTCGTCACTGTAGTTCAGTGTGCCCCTAATGGGTCTGATCACCTGCCGGATGGCCTCCTGGAAAATTTCCGCGGCTGGTGAGATTCCAAAGTTCAACCGCCGGTACCTGTAGAGACCGTCGTGGGTCGCAAACGTCGTGATGGGCCTGGACTCCGGATGTAGCTCTAGTTGATGGTATCCTTGGTTGAGGTCGAGTTTGGAGAACATCCGAGCGTTGTTCAGTTGCACAATCATGTCCTCGATGCACGGGCCCGGATGTCTCTCACGCTGGATGGCAGTGTTTGCCACGCTCATGTCCACGCACAAACGGATCTTCCCTCCTTCTTTGGGTACAACCACGAGCGGGGAGACCCATGGTGTCGGGCCTGTGGCTGGTTCAATGATTCCATCAGCCAGCAGCTGTTGAAGAGCGTCCGACACAGCCGTTTGCAGGTGAAATCCTACTCTCCGAGGATGTTGTGGTACTGGCCTCACTGATGTGTCGACGTGGAGCCGGATGGGAGGGGCCTTGAGTTTGCCTAGCCCTGTGCAGAGGTTGGGGAATTGCCTCGTGATGTCAGACTGTGTGACCAGGTTCTGCAGCTGGTGGCATGCGATGGAGCCAACTGTGTTTCTCGTGATTGTGCTCTCGGAGGTCGCTGTGATGGAGTCTCCCGGCCTCACATGTATTTCAATCAAGCCCAGGCGGGATGCCGTGTGATAGCTGAGTAGGCATCGGCTTCTGGCAAGTGACCGGATAATGTGTATTGTTGTGTCGACTTTCCGGCCATTTAGGAGAAGGCGTTGTGTGAAACATCCTACCGTCGGTAGGGGTGTGGTAGCCCCCCACTGAAATATCCTTGAGCGAGAGTGTTCGAGTGCTGGTGGGTCCGGTAGTGCGGCATAGTCCTGCTCGCCCATGATGTTGACGGTAGCGCCGGAATCAATCATGAACTGGAATTGTCTGTTTCCCATTTTGATGGGGATTTTTGGGGCTTCTCTGGCCTCTTCAGTGTCAAGTACGAGGTTGACAAACTCGTCATGGTCGTAGAGGTCATATGGCATGTCATATGCGACTCCCTGCTCCTCCTGGTAGAAAGTCTCAGGCCCATATTCCTCTGGTGGATGATCATATTCGTCCGTGAAGTATCTTGTTCGGTCAGCTTGCTCCGGCTGTAGTGGATATCCCGGTGTTTGGTATTCGTCGATGGCCCGGACGTATCTCCTTTGCCCCTGGCCTTGTTGGTAGTATCTGGGTTGAGAGTATCGTGGGGGTGGTGGACGGAAAATCGGCCTGGCAGGCGTTTGGGGTCTCGCAGGGGGAAATGGTATGCCTTCCCGGCATACTGAGTGAGAATGTCCTTCTCTTCCGCAGTTCGTGCATCGCTGTGATAGAGCCGGACATGAGCCTGCATGCGGGAAGTACATCCCACAACGATAACACTGTCTCTGTTGGCGAGGAGTTTGGATGATTTGAGTTCTGTATGACTGCGACCCTCGGTCCCCTGGGCGAGCTGGTTGAATAGTTGCGACCAGTTCCGCTGCGTCCTGCTTGATGTTACTCGGGTTTCCCATGGATGTGGCTTGGGCATCAACCCTTTCATGTATGCGGGCGAGTTCGCTCACTTCCTGGATGGTGAGGGGTTTCTTCAGGAGCTGTTTTTTGAGAGCCGGGGATAGACAGCCTTCGATGACCCTTAATCTTATGGCTTCCTCCAACGAGAAAGCGTCAAATTGGCAATTTGCGCCTTTCACTCTTAGGCGGGTTATGAATTCGTCAACAGTCTCCTGTGGCATTTGGGTGCATTTATTGAAAAGATAGCGTTCATAGTCACGGTTAACTTCTATGATGAGGAGTCTATCTAGAGCGTTGATCAAGTCCTTGAACGTATTCTGTTCAGCTGCAGGGATGGTCTTGACCACCGTCTTTATCTCACCCCCTACCAGGTTGAGGAAAATGTCCCTAATATTGGGGGAATTACCATCACCAGACCCCCTGACGTAGTGCTGGAAATCTTCCATCCAGTCAGTCCATCTGGGCCCCTTCGTGGCTTGTGGAGTCATGGTGAAAGGCGGTGGAAGTCGCAGCTGAATTGGCTGTACGATATGGGCTGGTGTAGGCGACCCAGGGTTGGACCCTGAGGCAGATGCCGGCGTGCTCATGGTGCCAGGAGCTGGGTTCAGCACTTGTGTATGGATCAGTTATGCTGAGAGAGCGTGGCCTGCCTGGTGTGGAGAGGGATGGCACACGTCCCTGCTTCAAACTTGCTAAAATGTCCTTAATGGTATTTAATTTTTAATTTTTTTTTTCCTTTTTTTTTTGTGTGGGCGTGGGCGGGCTATGCCAGCACGCCGCGCAGTGGAAAGCTAGCGCTCCCCTGGGCGGTTCCTGGGGGCGCTCGTCGCAGTGTGGTGAAAACAGGCGGGCCTCCCACGTTCAGCGTCGTGATATGGCGCAGCTGCCGGAGTACCTGGGGGGCGGTCTGCAGTTGCTGGCCGTGTAGGAGGTTAACAGGCAGAGGGAGGCGCAGGAACGTCCTCAAACGCGCTTGCAACGCGGAGGCAGCAGGAGATCAAACGGAGGAGAACCGGCGGACTGCCGACAATGCCGTGGACGCGCTCGTAGCGCAGGAAGTTTGTGAAAACCACAGGAGGACGGCGGACTTCCGAAGAAGGACTCCGTGGGCGCACGGGGATGGTCCTCGTCGCCAGTGTTGCTAAGTAGCGGCCACGGAAAAGGAGGACGCGGACACGGGAATCGTGGAACACTTCTTTATTCGCCTCTCTCCTTCTAACTACTGGCGCTCACGCGCCTTACCCATAATCCCCCCTTTCCCCAGCCTTACACCGTAACATGGCTCCGCCCCCACAACGGTGGGGGCAGCACTCTTTAACCCTTGAGTGCTCGGTAACACTATCTTGAACGATGTGTATCCCTCAGACCTTCTCAAGGTCCAACCCTCTCTCTTACTTTGCAAGCACAACGCAAAGCCCAGCCCTGAAAAAGTAGTTGAGGGTGGTAGCCCTCATAGTCCTCAGCAAGGGCTCCCAGGCGTGATTGCACTGCTTTAAGTGGGAATGAAATCGAGTGAGAACTCTAACAAGGGGGCCTAGCCCAAGTGTTGGCCATGGCCTAAAAGTGATGGGCATGGACTAAGGCGGGTCGAGCCTGACCCAAACAGTACACCACAAGACCCTGCAAACATCTACTTCGGGTCACTCAGTGGCTCAGATGGTATTGTGTGCATCCAGTCTGCATAATGTACATTAATTTCTCTGCGGTTTGTAAAGGATTCAATCTCTTGTTCAGTATATAAACAATTCAGTCAGTCAGTAAATCACACATTCTATAAATAAACCCTTCATGAGAATGGGGAGAGGGTCAAACAGCATAAAATCCAAGAGCATTTTTGAAAACATAAGAATTACCACATCATTATATTTTTGAAATATGTCTGTGATTGGGATTCAAGCATAACACCTTTTGAGCATGTGCGGCACACTGTGCTCTCTGCTAATTTCTCACAACTCTCACTCTAAAAGTAAAATGTCTGCAAACCTCAAGCCATTTATACTCAGTTGGACTGTCATCTGTGGGTGTGAGCCTTGGGCTGCTCTGCTTGAGCAGAGGACAATGGGCCTCATTACGAAGTTGGCGGGAACCCGCAGGTGCGACCGGCGGGTTGCTGCCAACCCCGTAACACCAAATCTGGCGCCTGACTTCCCGGTGCCACCTGGACATTACAAGTCCCGAGGATGTGGGAAGTCAGGCGTTGGATGTTGTAACTCCCCATTCCCATAGAGTCCAATAGGGGAGACGGAATCGCCGGCACCGTTCCTAGCGCTTCTGTGAAGAATCAGCCTACCGCAGCCACTGCGCGCGGCAGGGACAAACCTGTTGGGCACATCGGCCCGGCAGGCAGACTCGTAGTGTGGTGGTCCGGAAACACGGGTGCCGGTAACATTACCGGTACCCTTGTTTCCACACTGCCACACTTGTAATGAGGCCCATTGTCTTATTTCCCGAAATGCTTCACAGTGCTTTTCAGCCACCCAGTCCCCCTCGCTTACCGCAGGTCTCCTGAAGTGCCCTTACGGACTAACGACGCTGTGCACAGGAGAAATTGTATGGACTGCTTCTGGGTTAAGGTGTGAGCCTCGGCAGTGCCCATGCTCGGGAGCAATCGTGGAGACTGCCAGGCCTGCAACATGGCTAACCCCGGCCCACTTAAAGCCCTGGTTCCTTAACTTTCAGAACCTGCAAACAACACAATGGCCCTCATTACAACACCGGCGCTAAACCATGGCGCTATTAGCACCATGGTTGGTGCCGGTGTTGTAACGGGTTCACCATGGTTCAATGGGGAATTACCACCCCATTCCAAGGTTGGCGGGGCGGTAATTCCCCATTGAACCATGGCCCTTCCCCAGTCCCATTTTCGCCCCTTAGGGCTGTATGAGAATGGGGAAGGCGCTATGTACGGTACCGCAAATTGCGGTACCGTGCTTAGCACCAAGGTCCCTTTGCGGGTCCCTACTTTAACGGCTGGTCTAGACCAGCCGTTCAGGTCGGGTCCCGCAAAGGGACCTCGTAGTAAGGCGCTAAGTGTTTAACGGCGCCGCAGCCTTTTACGGCACCGTTAAACACTTAGCGCCAGGGTCCTAATGAGGCCCAATAAATACGTTAGCTATTGGGTCAGTTCCTACGGGTCCTACTCTCTCTTCCGATGACTCTCGCCCACCTTTACCTTTCAGACTATACGATGGAGAATTCTTTGCTTCAGATCTTCAAAGTCACTTGCTGGAAATGAGAAGAGGCATGGCATGTGCTAGCACAGCCGCACTCATGCTTTTGTTTTTGCATGGGTTCTTGTTTATGGGTTAGTTCCTAAACTATGCTGAAGGACGCCCCCTGGTTTAGTTAGTATAATGAGGGAAACTTTTAGTGGGGTAACTTAGATGCCCAAAAATGATGTACTTCCACAAGTCTATTGCTGCAAGAACAGCTCTCGCATGTATGATGCTCCTTAGTATGATGTTATTCAAAGCTTCTATGACATGCTGGCATTTGTCCAGTCCCAAAAGGGGAATTCAAAGTCTGAAGGTGTTGAAAGTAGTTTAAGATAATGCCAGGACATCAAGCAATTGCATACAAGGAAGTTGTGTCCTCTCTTCACCCGCCAACTTTGTCCGATTTGGATTCGCACGACAAAGCAGCGTTCTGCAACTGAACAGGGCTTTTAAAGCAGTGCCCATAGCAATGGCTGCCGAGATATCATGTTCTCATGGAAACTGCGTCATCTTGTGAGATTGCACAGGTTTCAGATTCTTAAGGCATTTGCTTGAAGAAAATCATGAAAAGCTAACAATATACTTTCTGCTGAGGACATGCTGGCAGGGAAAAAGGCTCGATTCATTAACCAAGTAATTAATTAACTAGGATAATCCTTGTAAAAATTGTTTTAGTTGCAAATGAAACAAGTATAATAAAAAAGAAAAATAAAGCATTTGCTTGTTGAGGCATGCTCCTGGTTGTGGCTCCAACTTCCTGAAGTGTCTAATATATGTCAGTAGTCTTTTTCTGGCACTACCGAGTGTGGTATATACGGATTCCAAATATTTCTTGCTAACACCACTTTTTAGACTAACGCTAGTTTGCCCCCATGATTCTGTGGTACATACATGTTGCTACTCCGGAAGTCTTGATGTGTGTACCTATTCTTCACGATATTCTACGTGTTCTTACCTTAATGCATGTTCTTATTGCAGGAGACATGGTGGCTATGGCATCACCACATTTTGCGTGTTCTCCTCACATAGCACTACAAATGATAGCTATGACAGTGCATTGTACAATGTGTCACAGTCTCCCTTTCAATCAACATGTGGAAATTGTGACTTGCATCCAGCAGGTTTGGAAATTTCTCCTGCAGATTTTGGACTGGTGTGGCCCTTACGGTTGTTCTTACAACACATCTATTTGAATCATTGGTGAAGATAGATGCAAGCTAGCTGTAAGGCAGCATGTGTGTGCATCTTCTCTAAAGGACTGCTCAGCGGTGCCACTAAACAGGTTTGTAGCAGATAGGTGGGGCAGGGTCTCTATGGCCATTCATAACCTTGGCTCACAGTAATGAATGGGTGACAATCAGGCAACTACATGTTAAGTAGAGGCAGAGCTGGCCATCTTGGATCCTGAGATGGTCCACCAAAAGAACGGAATGATCGATACATTGAAAAATACGGACCATGTTGGCATCAAGGTGAGAGGTTGGACCTGGTTGGACTTGCCTGTTGGTAAAACCGGCATTGTCCGATGGTCTGGTGTTCTGGCTGGACTATATGGGTGGCTTTCTCAACCTTGGCTTCTTCGCTCCAGGCTTCTTGCCACACACTTAGCTTTTTACTTTGGTTTTATTTTGTTGCATTCACATCTGTAATGAAACTCAGAGGGGATCACAAATAAGGATGAGTGAAAAAAGGAAAATAAACATTGAGAGAGAAGGAAAGAAGTCAAATGGATGACACGTGGATGATGAAGACAGTGCCATTGTGATATCAGTGCATCAACATGATATTGATGAAATACTGTATCTGGCCAGGATAGGAATGTTAACATTGCCAAACATTGCCAAGGTCCATGCATTCATTCCATGTGGTGATTTGCACTGTTCACACAATTCCTTTGCTTAGCTTATAAACATAAAAGCATATAATGGTACCTGCTTTGGAAGAAAACCTGACGTGTGCTTGAGTGATGCAATTAAAGTCGGGGTAGCTTTTAATATATGATGAAATGTTGCTATTTTTCCCTGCCCACCAGAAATTGAAGCACATACCATTTTGGAAAAAGCATTTTGTGCTTATCCAAAGAACTGCTGATATCAGAGAGTGTCTGTCACCTCTTCCAGCCGTTGATGAACAGTGTATTTGTAATAAATCATTTGAATTTGAATTAATGCAGTATTAGGTTTCTAAACGTATCAAGAAGATATATTGGGGTGGACAACATGCCTGTTAAATGTGTGTAGCGGGTAACATACCACCTTTGATGGAGAGTTGGCCAATCGTCTGTTTGCCGTAGTGTTAAAATCGATCTGTACAATCTGGCCTGGAGAACAGGCATAATCTGAGAGGTTAGCCAAACCCAATCAAGGTAAGCATGGAGGGCAGTCAAGGCTTAGTCTCAGCAGAAAGTGGGCGGGTAAGGGGGCCCCAAAGAGTCCACACAGTGAAGCACACAATAATTAAATGTAGACAGGTAAGAACGGAAATACTTTATTTAATATAGGCCCAAAACACACACACTAAGAAATTAAATAAGCGGATAGAAATGTCACACAACACTCAATAATAAAACATATATACTGTCACCTGTAGGTTTGTAGGAATGCATACAATAACCTCGTCAACACAAGTAATGATGCAGTCGAATGAAACCCAAACACAAGAATGATACCCTAACTTTATAAATCCAATCCCTATGATGTATGGGGCCTGCGGGTAAGATAGTTTAGCGGGTTGTACGCTCGCTGCTGCAATCTGAGTGTGATCTGCAGGTCGCAGGTTCGAATCCTGGCAAGGCCAACTCAGCCTTTCATCCTTCTGAGGTCGATAAATGAGTACCAATTTCGGGTTGGGTGATATTGTACGTAAATATGTGCTCTGTAAAGCGCTTTGGATTAAGGCGCTATATAAATAATACATCATTGTCATTATTATCATTGTGCCCAAAAGTCAGCAAGCTGCCTCTTAGGAGAGTGGACAGATGTAGGAGTTCTTGTGGTGGTGAAAAAAGCTCCTGAATAAACTTTAACAATTTTACAGGTCAGTAAAATAATGTTTCCTCTCTTTAGGTACAGCTTTTAGATCAAATGATCAAAAAGCGATGGAATGGAATAACCCAAAGTTTATTCTAAGGTTCATAATATGGGAGACAGAGGCGGCTGAATGTGTTGCAAGTATTCAATCCTCCCCCCTCCCTGTGACTCCGATTTTCCAAGTTTACTTGGTGGGTCGACTGGGGATCGCTGTCTGTCGGTTTTCCCTCATTTTGTTCAGGTGCAGGATGTCCACGGGTTGCGGTTCCAAGGATTTCTCTGGTCAACTGCTGGTGTAGGATGCAATGCAGGACCCTTCTGGACACCTCACGGGACACAGGGAGGTGGCTTCCACAGACGGTCACTGCACAGCGATGATGGCAGGCATCTCTCATGTCGTGGTTTGCTGAAGACCTTCCAGGACAGGACCCCTTGATGTTGGGAAGCTGACACTTGGCAGGCAGGTGACTTGTGGCACGAGCAGGCGACCATCAAAGTTCCAGGCACAAAGGTGAAAAGGCAACACTTCTAGCCAGGTAGCCCACTGGAGAGCTGGTTAGTCCACGGACACTTCCAAAGGCTCTTGACAGCTGGATCCTTGAGAAAGCATTGAGACTGGTTGGTCCCACCAGTCCAAGGGTTGAAGCACCACAGAGGTCCTTCGCAGATCAGGTAGTCCAACAGGGATTCACCGGGCCAAATGCGGGAAGGGATCCCATGCCTCTTCGGGAGTCTTCTACGGATCTGCAGTCAGCTGCTCTTCAACACTTGGCTCCAACGCTGATCTGAAGAAACAGCTGCAGAAGTCCTCTTCTTATCCTAAATTCTGTATGGAAGCAAGTCCAAGACCACCAATGGCAAGGATCTGCACCATTCAAATAGTCCGCAGTAGTCCAATCAGGGACCACCGTAGGTTTCACTCATACCCCACACCTTGACTTTCAGGTGCACGGATGTGGAGTGGGACCAGACAGTCCCACCCAATTCCTGGGACCACACACACCAAGCCAGGAGTAGCCCGCAATAGCAGCAGCAGTTTTCTCAGGGCGAATGCATGACCATATAAGCGATTTCCTGATCTGAGAATGTAGGAAGAAGGCCAAACAAAAATATGGCCAAAGGATAAGGGTAAAAATCTCATGGCACGGCCATTTTAGGGCACTGGCCATGTTTAGTAGCTAGACAGGATAGATGTGCATGTGCACACATAAAATAATGCAAACATTGTAAAAATGGATCTGCTGCCTCCAGCTTGTCTGCAGGCACATATGGAAATAATCACAAAATCCCAAGTGTAAAAGTCTAGGGTGATACAAAAGGTACTCCTAATGCACTGCAAGATGGTGTGTGCATTGTTAAAAGGTTACCAAATAGACAAAAGGGAAACATAGTTTCCCATTACTGTTAGTCTGAAGGGCTGATCAACTTTCCCGTGACAAATTAGCAAAAGGCCATGGGATTGAAGCTGAAGGTTTCACTTCCCTGTAAAAAGTCAAAAAGTCAGGAAAGGTTAAAAAACGAAAGCAAAAACATTGAGGGTCCATAGAATATGGAGGCAAAGTTGCCTAAAGAGAACCTAACGCATAGTTTTGCCACTGTCTGGCTGCATTATTACTGAACAAACCTGAGATCACAAGGTTGTTGCAAATTAGAGTGTTTTACGATCATTTTGTTACTTGTAAAGCTTTTGTATACTTTCCTAATCCCACGACAAACCTTTGAGAGCCTTCAGTTTAATTAATTCTTTATTGACTTAATAGGTTTTCCCATCCCAACCATAGATGACCTATAATATAACTTGAAGTTAGGTAATGCCCAACTTCCTAAGGGTAACAAGAGTTTTGGGCATCACAAAATCCACCCTTACATGAAGACCCAGAGAAATCCACCTGTTGCTAATGTGGCTTTTAAGATTGTTCTTCCATACACACATGGAAGTAACTATAAAAATGGAAATATTTGGAAAATATTACTTTGGGGATGTGACAGTGACTCATTATATTTTAGATGATAGTATTTAATTTATTACTGCACTATCGTGTGGCCGTACTACAAGTTCAGCCGTGAAGTGGAGGATTTACCTACAGCAAAAAGCTGGGGGTAAATCTGCTGCTTTACTGCCAAAAATCAGCAAAATCGGTTGAATTACCGCCTGTGGTAATTCTGCCAAAATACTCATGGAGTCCTATGAACTTCAATAAATGGGGATTAACACTGCCTAAGTCCGCCGGACCAAGTGGTGGTAACGGTAATTCCGTTTTGCGGTATTCCAGTGGATTTACTACCAGAATACCGCCAAACTTGTAATGAGGCCCAATGTGCTGAATATTTGCATAACTCTTGTGTATCAATATTGGCCATTGGTTTATGTATTTCTGAGTCAGCGCTAGTGATGGCAACACTGTCTACATAACTATGTTTTTTTTATCTCAAAAGGTTGCCGTTTAATCAAGCCCATGCTTGTATCTGCTCTAATTCTTGCAATCCAGGGGTCCATGTATTAAGGCTAAATTAGTGGGGTGAGTAGGTGGCGCTTGTTACTTGCCTTAAGAAAGAACTTGTGTTTGTGAAGTCTGCCTGTTGCCGTAGATTTGGGTGCTGGTTGCGTTAGATGAACCCATAATGTTGCTGATGCCTCTTTTTCTGTTTGTTGCTAAATTAGCTTCCAAGAAACTTTGCTTAACGTTTTTTCAGAATTCAGTACTGATGTAGGTATTGTCATATTTGATATGGACAAGGTCATTCAGCACTCTTAATGTGTTTGACAGTACTCCTCCCCGTTAGAAAGCTGTTTTGGGTTGAAACTTTTTTTTTCTTTCTTACATTGTAGAAACTTGGTCAACTCATAATTTTGGCATCAGTCTTGTTAATTAACATATGTATGTTATGCCTTTGCGCTAGCGCAAGGCATAGTTAATGTTAACTCAAAGTTTCTATGGCATTTCAGAAAATGACTAATAGTGTTTTGCCCCAAATATCTCGAAATTGGATTCTTCGATTCTCCTAATTTTATGCAGGTGTCTACATTGTAGCTTGGATTGGTGCACTGAATAAAACCATGAAAATCGAGTTGGCCAATTTTAAGATATTAAGGATTGAAAATGTACCTGTATATGACAAATGCGTGCTGACAACCAACAAGTGTTCCAGCAGAAAAATACGAAACAACTTAGAAATACACACAAACAATATGCTCACCAACCACGCCACACATACGCACACCAGCTCTAACCACACCCGCAGTACGCAACAACCCACAGTATGTACACATTACAAAGATACACTTGAGCAACAAAATTACATAATACAAGCAATATGTAGTGTGACATATCAGGAGTATTCGTCCCTTCTCACCAAGGAGCAGCCACCCCCTTTGAGGCAAAGGAGGTGATCCTGCTCCGCAAAGGGGTCTGGGCAAATGGGACCGCACTGGGAGTGACTCCTCCTTAGGGAACAAGCACTCCCATGCTGAAAGGGAACTCCCTATGCAGGACACGTTATCATATATGGGACTGCCTTTTATCCAAAACACTGTGTCCACCTTCTGTTTTGCTATAGGCAATGGTGAATCAAACACGTTGTGTGAAGAAAAGGAGAATATCTCTTTAAGAAGGAGTTCCTATGAAAATGGGATGAGGAAGCAAGAACAGAGGAGAGAGAAGGGTACGCAGCAGAACCCGCGGTCCTCCAAAAGAAGTGGATGCATTTTGGAGACGCCAAAGGCCTGGCAAAGTGAACAGCGGAGAAGACGTTGTCAGGATGGGGAACAAGGAATCGGCCAACGTGGTGGCGTGACCACTGAGGTGCCATGGTGGGCATAACAATGTAGAAACCTGGAAGACTGGAAAGCTCCCGTTCACAGGGCAAACCGCAGAGACACCGATATCAGAATGAGTGAGAAGTCTGGAAGAAAGAAGTGAGAGTCCATAGCAGATTACTCTAGCATGTGCCGAGCCCTGAAAGGTTCCGCATGACAATTACAGGTACCGGAGTTGACTGGAGTCGCGGAAGGGTGAACATGTGATAATGAGCAGAGAATATGTGGGCCACAAGGGCGATAACGAGAAGGAGCACACGTATGAAGAGGCATTTAATTAACTGTTCAAGAGTCTGAAGGATACGAATAATTGTGAGTCCTTAAATAAGTAGAGACAAGGTGGGCCTCATTACGAGGTAGGTGGTAAGGGATTACCGGCACCGGTAAGGACACCAGTGCCAGTAATCCCTTACCACCCTATTCCGAGGTCCCTAAGCGGGTCCCTTCCTTAACGCCTGGTTTTACAAGGCGTTATGGAAGGGACCTGTTAAGGGACTTCAGAGCTAATAACGATACCGCAAATTGCGGTACCATTATTACCTCCATCCCCATTCCCATTGAACCCTATGGGGGCTCGAATGGGAATGGGGAATGGTTCCCGGATTGGGGACTTACCGGGTCCTCCAAGTTTGGAATGACCCGGTAAGTCCCTATTTCAGGAACCCGGACCCGGAGTGCGGTAAGGGGGTAGCCATGGTGCTAAGAGCACCATGGCTACCTCCTACCTCGTAATGAGGCCCCAAGGACACTGTGGGCCTCATTACACAGTATGCGGTAACCATGCCGCCAGTATTTTACCGTGTCTGCCTTGGTGGATGGCAGAATTACCGCCCTACTCCAAAGTGAGCGGGGCGGTAATTCCCCATTCACCAAGGCACTTCCCCATCCCCATTTTTGCCCCCATAGGGCTGAATGGGAATGGGGAAGGAGCTAATTACGGTACCGCAAATTGTGGTACCGTAATTAGCACCAAGGTCCCTTTGCGGGTGGTAAAACCAGCCGTTGAGGTCGAGTCCCACAAAGGGACCTCGTAGTAAGGCGGTAAGGGTTTACTGGTACCGGTGCCCTTACCGGTAAACCCTTACCGCATTCCGTGTAATGAGGCCCTGTGAAACAGAGAGATAGAATCCCAGGAGATGATTGGGGGCAAGACAATTGCTGAAGAGTGGGGAAACTACTTAATGGGAAGTTGTGGAACACGTTGTGAATTGAAGGTACCAAGTTAAATATACAAGGAGAAACAGGATCTATCAAGGAGCTGCCACGGTTGTGCTAAGTCTCCCAGCTGATAACCCAACAAACCTTTAAAAGTGAAAGGAAGATGTTTGAAAGACTATCTTGAGGAGCGTGATAATAAGGCTCCTATTGTCTGGAAGACAAGACCCATGAACAGTTGGAAAGAGTTAGAACTCTTAAGGCCGCTTCACAAGGAAAACTGGCAAACGTGAGGCCAGCAGAAAGACATTCTTTTGGCTCAAGTTTAGTTATTGTTTATTAGTGGTAGGGTCAGGCAGATTTAGGTTTTGGACTGAGGACATTCTTTTGGTTTTGACGTTCTGACGATAGACAAGCACCCTTAGTTTTCAGTTAGTTAAGTAGGGACTTTCCGAATAGCAATAGGGCTAGAAAGGCCTTTGCTTTATTATTTTAATAAAAGAAACCTAAAATGTCCACATTGTATCTGACTCCTTTTTCCGACCCACCATATATGGTGTTAGAGTGGGATGTCAGCCAACTGATACAAGTTGGGGACCCATGCTGTTCACTAAATTCAACTCCAGAGCTAAAAAGCCTACTGTGGCCACTGACCTATCCATAGGTTTTGATTTACAGAGCGTAATAGACATTTTGGTTCCACCAAATGAGAGGCAGTTAATACAGACGGGCCTCACTCTCTTACCACACCAGGTACTTATATTAGACTCTCCTCAAAGTCATTACTTGCATGGCGGTATGGCCTAGATGTCATGGCAGGCATAACAGATCCTCACTTTAGTCAGGGTCTTATTACACAATCACAGGAATAATCCATATAACGTGTGGGCAAAGGAGAAAATAGCCCAAGGGATTCTGGCACAAGCATTGTTTCCTCTGCCCCAGGAGGTAACAAGATTACGAAGGACTGAAAGAGGCTTCAGGGGTTTTGGAAGCAATACCACACAGAGCAACAGAGGTTCGAATCCCACATCCGGCTTAGAAACTGAACTCGGGTATGGTATTAGGTGCATTATAAAAAAACTATTAAAATAAAATAGAGGAAGACACCAGAGCAGAGATAGAGGAATTTGCTGCCTTTGCCCAAAGAAACGATCCAGTCGTTATAGAGACATTTGGTAGAGTAACTAGAGAAGAGAGTGGATGCAGCCAGGCTGGGCCGTTTTTCTTTCTGAAGAAGGGTTTGTTGTATCAGGGAGACGTTGGGAGAGATGGCATACCCCGAACACAGTTGGTGGTTCCTCTGAGTCATTGTAGGGTGGTGCTAGAGTTGGCACATTTGCACCTTGCGGCAGTTCACCAATGGTTTGGGAATAGTCAGCTAGTTTCTCGATTCTACTGGCCTGGAGTCTTTGCTGATGTTAAGAATGATGTCTTGGTTTGTGACCTCTGCCATAAGTCTGCAGCTATTTCCGGTCCCACCAGCACACTTGTAACCCTTGCCAATTATTGAGATCCCTTTCTCTCAAATAGCCATAAGCATAGTTTGCCCGCTCAAACCATCCAAGCTGGGAAACAAATATATTCTAGTGATTGTGGACTATGCCACCCGATATCTTGAGTTATTTCCCCTCCAAACAACAGCAGTCAACAGATCCTAAAGCATATGTTGCCTTTTCTTTTGGGAGTAGGATTCCCGAAACAAAATCCTTACTGACCAAGGCACCACGTTTATATCCCGTCTGATGCAGGAGGTAAAGACAGACAGATTGGTTGCAATATTCAATCAGACGTTGAAAAGAATCTTACTCAAACTGGTTGAAGACAATGGGAAGAATTGGGATGTAATGACATGCTGAAGGAAGCATGGGAAGAAAGAGAGGAGGCCAGTTTACCTATTTCCCAGACCGCGCAAACAATGAAACCCCAAATAGCAGCAATAAGAGAAATTGTGACCGGAGCACTTTTGGTAAAAATCATCAAAAATGCAATTTCTGTCCTTCTTTTATTTTCTGCTCTTCAGTTCTTTTCTCGGCGCGGTCGGGGTTGGATGCACTAGCATCACTGGGAATTTTTTCTTATTAATCCCTTGTCCTTCATTCCTGCTCCACTCCACATACCACCATATACAAAATGTTAATACAAATGTAAGCAGTAGCATCACATTTCTTTACAATTATAACATACAGGTGTATATACTAAATAGCACAACATTATATATATTAACATGTCTTCATTTTTACAGGTGAAACATCAACATTAAGATAAGATGAGAAGAGGAAAAAATAACACATCCATCATAAATCTTGTATTTATGATTTATTATGAAAACGCATACAAACATTCACCAAATGTACGTTTTTCACAAAAACCACAAACACAATTGTATGTTAAACCTAAAATAGTATAAACAATGTATCCTTTGTTTTTTCATTGTGGCAGGAAAAGGAAGCATGAAAAGAAAGTGGTAAAAGAAAAAAGGAAACAAAGAAAAAACCACAAGCATTCCTCAGAAAAGATCACAAACAATTTACATAAAGTACACATATAACTAGCCACTAGGACGCTAGGACGTTCAAATAAATATTCCCTCTGACAGCATTACAACCATACCAAATATTGGTAATATCACAGAAGTAGTAGTCGAAAATGTATTTTTAAATCAACAATTTACAACACAAACAACAACACTTATTGCACAGGTTGAAATCTTGCCATCTGTATCCCCAAGTCATTTAAACCATTTAGAAGAAACCACAGAAAATAGTAATGCCCTTTTACAACATCGCTATCAAAAACACTGCTACATCATCACCAAATTGTCATCTTCCATACCCCTCGCTTCTCCTCCCTATCCTGTCTCAGTCCCTCCTCTACCCACAATGCCAGTCCTCTTCTGCTTCACTCCCATTTCCCAGCCCAAATTTCTGAAATTACTATCTCAAACCTGCCCCTCTTGTTCCCCAGGAGGTCCCTGTCCCCCATCGCTCGTTAAGAACATCCTATCCGCTAAAAGAGGACAGGTTACCAGCTGCTGCTCGAAGGTGGTGAATTGTACAGCAACCAGGAAACAGGTGGTGGTGAAGTGACCTCAAATTGGGTCCCCCGCTGAGTGCAAAGCTGGGTAGAGGTGAGGATGGCCAAACAACCAAGCAAACAGAATGGCCTCCAGTCAGGGGACATCAAAGCAATGATGCAGGGTCAGGAGGCTGCGAAGCATCATCACCAAATATCAGCGCAAATTCACTCAGCTAAAAATACGAATGCGCACTAAGTGATAGAAGACACTCCCACGAGACCATCAGATCTTCAAGAAATGCTGGCCGAAATTAAGAAAGCGTTAAACGATTGCATGGTCAACTTAACCAAATCTATACGGATCTGAATAAGCAGATGCTGGCATTAGGAAAAAGAGTTAAAGTAACTGAGATGACTCTATGTGAACAAAGTTCCGAACAGGACGAATTGTCGAAAAGGATGGATTCTCTCGAAAAGCAAATGGAGTGGGTTGTGAATAAACAGGAGGACTCTGAAACAGGTACAGGTGAAAAACAACATTAGACTTTGGGGGATACCCGAAACGGCCTTGGATGCCGACCTGAAGGAGTCCGTACTAGCCTTATTCCAACAACTACTGAGCGATCCTGAGGGTGAAGATATTGTATTGGACCGAATCCACAGTCTACACTTCCTACCAACAAAAGAAGAACCTGACTCTGGATGTACTTGCAAGAGTACATTTCTTTCAGACAAAAGAATGGATCATGAGAGCGGCACAGAAGTAAAAACCAGTAAAATTCTGAGTCACCCATATAGTATTGCTCCACAATGTGTCCCAACCGACCTTAAAGGGATGGTTCGCCCAAAAATTTTTATTTCAAAAATAGATAGGCAATATTAAAAAAACGATTGGCATTTTTTTTCAAGTCCCTATGTAAAATTTTGAGCAATTCAAGCTCAAAATTTGCAAAAGCAAGCACATGGCCGCATCCATTTTGTGAAATGGATGCCCGCCTGTGCTGGATTTTGCGGCACTAATGAAGGAAAAGCCAGCCAGCTGTAGTAAACAAAAGCTACCACTGGGTGGCTTTTCCTTCATTGGTGCCGGGACTCGGAGGACGCGGACCGGAGACTACAGGCAGAAAAGCTGCAGCTGCATCTCGGTAAGTGCTATTTATTTATTTTTTTAAATAAGCACTAGCTGCAGCTTTTTTTCTAAGTTTTCTGGGCTGGAGGAGCCCGGAAAACTTAGAAATAAAACCGCAGCTTTAAAAACGTTATATTTATGTTTGCGGTTGCTTTTGAAGCGACCGCAAACATAAATACAACGTTATTGTGTTTGAAAACGCTGCGGTTTTTCTTTCTAAGTTTCTCAGGCTCCACAGCGTTTTCAAACACAACCGCAAACACAACCGCATTGTGTTTCTGTCTAAATCTGCTTTCCCATTTGGGGCTCTAGGGCTCCCTACGGAGAGCCCTAGCACCCCAAATGGGAAAGCAGATTTAGGCAGAAACACTGCAGCATTTAGCATTTCCCAAATGGGAAATCAGCTGTAGGCAGAAATACTGCGGCATGTAAACACAACCGTGTTGTGTTTCTGCCTGCCTTGGCTTTCACTTTGGGTCTCCGGTGCTCTCCTGGGGGAGCACCGGAGACCCAAAGTGATAGCCACGGCAGGCAGAAACACAACGCGGTTGTGTTTGAAAACGCTGCGGTTTTTCTTTATGAGTTTCTCAGGCTCCTCTGAGCCGGAGGAGCCTGAGAAACCTAGAAAGAAAAACTGCAGTGTTTTCAAACACAATAACGTTGTATTTATGTTTGCGGTCACTTCAAAAGCTACCGCAAACATAAATACAACGTTTTTAAAGCAGCAGTTTTATTTCTAAGTTTTCCGGGCTCCTCCAGCCCGGAAAAACTTCCAAATACTCTCTATGAAGTTTGTGGTCAATGGGTGACTCACGGCACAGGTAAACATTAGATGGGGACACGCGAGGGATGTCTGCTATCGCCCTTGATTTTTGTTATGGCTATGGAGCAGTTGGCAGCCCTAATTAGGCAGGACCATGAGATTCTGGGAGTTGACAGCAAAAATGAGGTGCACAAGATCGCAATACATGTGGATGGTATTCTGGTATTTATAAAGGCTACGAAACAGACAATGCCAAGAGTGTTGAGGTTGCAGGAATTTGCAGGGGTTTTTGGGTTCCCTATTAACTACTCTAAGTCTAAGGCCCTTAATATAACTGATGACCCTGCAGACATAATAGAACTCGGTACTAGATTCCCGCTGACCTTGGAAAACACTGGAATAGATTATCTTGGCATAACCTTAACAAAGGAATACAAGGGGCTGTATGGAGCGAACATACCTCCCCTGCGGAAATGGCTGAGGGAAGACCTTAATAGATGGGATGCGCAAGAGTTGGCGTGGTACACTCGAATAGTTGCAGTGAAGATGACACCATTGCCACAAGTTCTCTATATAGTGAGCTCCCTCCCTATCCGAATCCCAGCCCAGTTGTTTAAAAACTTTGCAAGCAGCAATCCTTGATTTCATTTGGCACAAGAAAAGACCAAAGGTCCTGAGGCTGGTTCTATTTAGGACCCCACTGATTGGGGTGGGTGGCTGGGTGTGCCTGAGCTGAAATGCTACGTGCTCGCAGCCCAACTGGCACCAATGTTGATTTTGTCTGGAGCTGAGTTGGAGAAGGGCTGGATTAAAATTGAGCAGGGGGTCACAACAATCCGCTATTAGCCTATTTGACCTAAAACATTTCACCTTTTGACCAAATTGACCTTTTCTGAATGGTCCAAATTGACCATTTGTTAGACATGAAGTTTAGGGGGTGGGTGCCCCGTTATTAGAAGCAACTAAAAATACTTTGCGATATTGGGTTCAGCCCTAAGGTGGAAGAAAACGTCCCTGTGTCTTGGGCCTTATAGCCCAATGCATTACAAACAAGATTTCTCACCAGGTTGAGCAACACGTTCTGAGAAAGCGGCGGGGCCGGGCTACTCTACGATTGATGGACTTCCATCGCAACGGGGAACCGCTGCTTTTTGAGGTCTGTAAAGACGCATTTCATGTGGGGGAGGGGGAACGCTACACATATGTACAGATTAAGCACTGGGTCTCCCAGAGAGCAGTGGAAGAAGCGGGCAAGAGAAACTGGGAATCGAGCGGATGATGTGGAGAAGGCTATCTCGTGGCTCTACCTCTTATCAGACAGGGTGCAGCCAGAAGATAGGCTTCCATACATAGACCAATGGGATAGGGACCTGAGCAATACCATCTCGGAGGAAGAAGAGGGCAGATTTGGGGAAGGGCTCATAAGGCTTCGAAATGCATGACCATTAAGGAATAATCATATCAAATCTGCTGTAGGTGGTATTTAACTCCACAGAGCATACACAGAATGAATCCACAGTTCTCACCCTTTGCTGGAGGAAATGGGGCACCACGGGGGACCTTGGTCACATGTGGTGGAATTGTTCCAAAGCTAAGTTCTATTGGAAAGAAATACTGGGGCATATCAAAGACATAACAGGGGTGGTGCTGCCTGCTTCCCCAGTGGTCATTTTGTTTGGTGGGATAGTAGAGCACTTGTATGCTGCTAGTTGGGCCATGGCGACACTCATCAAACACTTATTGGTTGCTGCCTGAATGGCATTAGCCCAACCGTGGAAAATGGAAGTTGGTCCGATGGTGATGAGTAAAGGTTTGGGGACGTCTTGCCATGGAAAAGGTATGTGCATTGGCAGCCAGGTCCTACCAGAAGTTTCTTAAAGTTTGGCTACCATTTCATAAGTTTGTCAACGATAGGGAACAACAATTCCATAAACTTGGCTTGCTTAAACGTTTTACCATATTGTAAACACGTGGGGATGACGCTATACTGTGCAGTGACCTTCAACTGAATTTGAATGCTCCATAGAACTGATGTAACGCCATACTGGTTCACCTTGTTTAATGTAGTTGTGGGGGGGGCATTATATCTAAGTGTAAAATCCATTGTCACCGGAGAAGGGAAGACTGACAGAGAACCGTCTATTGTGTCTTTCCAAATGTACGCTTTTCTTTGCTTTCGGGAAGCCATGTTAAATGTATGCTATTGAAAGGCACAGGTGATAATGTACAATAAATAAAGGTTTAAATAAAACACTCTCTTACTTTAGGCATCTTCCCCGTGGCTTTCAAAACCTCGCATGTAAAGCCCCTACTTAAAAAACCCACCCCAATCCCCTCCTTCCTTCCAACTACCACCCTATCTGAGACACCTGCTTCATTGCTAAACTCTTACAAGCTACTCTGCCTCTACACAGAATCCAACTGCCTTGTTTACTCTCAAATCATGCTCCTCCCTCCCTTCTCCTCTCCCCTGTCCCCAACAGAACCTCTTTGTCCCCCTCCTCTTCAATCTCTACCTTAGCCCCCTAACCTTACTCATCCGCTCTCATAACCTAACCAGTTACAACTACGCTGATAACGCCCAGATCATTTTCAAGATTCCGAAGTCACCAGCCTCCCCAGTCCTGACCTTGCCTCTTGCCACTCTGAAATCGATCGCTAGATGACAGCTAACCACCTCCTCCTCATCCATGGTAAAACTGAAATCCTAATCTTCTGTAAAACATCTCTCCTTCCCAAAACCCACCTCCTGGCCGCACCTCCTAGGAACCCCACAGCTTCTGCCTCTGTAAAAAACCTGGGATGCACCCTGGACTCAGACCTGGGCCCATCACATCAATTCTGTGTCCAGAACTTGTCATTTCACCTATGCATTTTCAGGCAAATCTTCCCTATCTCTCCTACCCTTACAGAGTCTCAGCAATCCTTGCTATCATCTTCTCCCACTTAGACTACGCCAACTCCCTCTATCTGGGCACTCCAGCCTATCAGCTCAGAAAACTCCAGAAAATCCAAAACTCGGCAGCTAGATTCCTCTTTGCCCTCTCACCAAGAGAACATATCATCCTGTCGCTTAGAGTACTTCACAGGGTTCCTCCAAGACAAGTTTACATACTACCAACCTATCAGAAACCTTAGATTTGGCTCTGCGCTCATCCTTGTGATCCCCCTTTCAATTCCACCAGAATTGGAGGATCCTCTTTCACTGTCCAAGCTCCCACACTCCGGGAACTCCTTTTCACTGAATATCTGCCACAATGAGGAGGACTACCTCTCCTTCAGGAAGGCTCTCATAACCTGCTTATTCCCTGCAGCAACTTGAAGAACTTCATTCCCTCTCATTTCCCTCATGACACCTAGGCATGGTCACAGTCTGTGTCTCCACAGTTTACTCTACAGTAAAGTGCAATTCTTATAGCAGACTGGCCATCTTGGAACACTCAGCCACAGCAAAGACAAAGCAGCAATCAGAGCCTTGCGGTATGTAGTCAAACACCACTTTGGTGAACTCCAGCTGCAGGCAAGGCTACCCACTCGCATGCATTTGCCTCCATACACCAGACTAAAACATGAAGCACAACATCTCTGCCATCAGAATGCAGTGATAACCTACGGCAGAAAGTTGGTCTAGCTGGACACATAACGAGTCTCTTCCAATCAAATGCAGCTTTGACCTACGACGAAATACTTGGTGTAGCTGGACACATAGCGAGTCTCTTGAACTTGAAAACTCTCTCGACCACCCCTGGGCACTCATTCACATAATAATTTGAAAATAATTTGGAGAAAAATAATTATACTTTAAAACATTTTACATAAAAGTTCACAACATATATTATTTTAATATTAATAACATGTTAGCCTACTTTTACAGGTTTCCTCAATTTCTGTTGATTTTTGTAATGATACCCAGAAACAATTGAACACATACATAAATGTATTCTTATTATAACTTAAATAACCTTTAATGAGTGTTTTTCAGGAAGCTATTATACATAAATAAGAGTAATCGGATTCTTTAAAATTTTAAATTTGGTATTTTCAATTGGACTCTTTTGATGTGGAGGCCATCATGAAAATTATATTTACATTTTCACAAATATAACAAATTTCAATTTTACACAACTACATAAAAATAACAAAATTACAACAAACATTCATATAGTTCAATGTAATACATTATAACACATACTAATTTTGAAAATTAAATAGTACTTAGAAATATTTTACAAAACCTTAAAAAAACAGGATTATTTTCAAAACTATTTTTTTTACAAAAGAGTTCAGTTTACACCAAAAAGAAACCTCTACGAGCAAAAGAAATCATAATGTTAAGGTAACAACATAAAAATATATGATCAATAAATTAAAAGAAATATTATATGTAAATCAAATATCGTGGTAACATTGACTCACCCATAAACCAAAAAACATAAAATATTATTATATATTAAATTGGACCATTACAAAGCAATCATTTTTTATAAAGTAAAGTATTAGAAATGGAATTAAAATTACACCATTAATATACATAAAACAAACTATAACATGTTTTAAAATACAAAAATATTCCATAATTAAAAACATACTATACATGTATTTTGTATATAACACTTCTATTTAAAAATAAAATAGTAAGCACATATTTTAAATAAAAATGTAACTTTAACATCAAAATTTAAAAAATCACATAATCATTTAAATCGTATAATTTGCATTGCAAAAACATAAATTACATTTTACAATTACAAATGTCTAATTCAGTAATAAACATAATATAGCATACAATATTGAAAAACATAAAACATACACTTGACAAAAACAATAACAATATCATAATCACACTTTAGTAACATGTATTTAAGCAAGTAACATCAATATATACACAACATATACAATTTACAAACTTAGTGATATTTAAATAATAGTCATACATAAACACAAATGCAAACATCCAATTGCTGCTAAATATGAATTACTAAACAATGCAAAAAATAAATAGTAACAAAAGCAGCTCAAATATAATACACATTACAACCTTAAATCAACACAAATGATTTCACATTTTTATCAAACACAAACAAAAACCTATAAAACAAATTACATCACCCTCACTGTCAAAAATGCTACAGCTCAAGCTAAATATTACACAACAAAAACAGGATGAGTTAAGGGTATCATGATATTTGATTTGAATATAATGTTTTTTAAATTTATTGATAATATATGTTTATGTTGTTACCTTAACATTATGATTTCTTTTGTTTGTAGACTTAAAGATTTTGCAGGTTTAACCTTAACAGAAAATGTGTATTCGAACCAAATATATTAATATATTGGTGTGTTAGGCAGAATTGCATGCAGTACCCTCCGGGTCCACCACATACAATTAGGACTACAGATGTAAGCAAAACCAACCTTTGGTATAAGTCTCTACTACACAGTTTTGTGGTAGCGAGCTGAGCAGCCAGGCTTATCTCAAGAGGGAAAGTGAGCAGTACAAGAAGTTACACAGAGGTCTTACAACCACAGTGGTTCAAGTAGACTCTTAAACTCAAGGGTTCTTGGTAAAACACTTATTAATTTATTACACAATCACTTAGAAAACATTCACTAGAAAGAGGCAACTTAATATTATACACAAACACACTTCAATAACACACCAATGAGTTTCTGAACAAATTAGGCTCCCCTGAAATAGGAGCAAAATGTCATTTCAGTTACTTTCAATGGGAGTAAAAAGGCACAAGTTAGCAGAATAGATCACAAATACTTTCTTAGGCAACGCAAATAGTTTTAGTTCACTTGAGGACTCGATTCAAAGTCAATCATAATTGACATATGTTGGGTCACAAGCTGATTAGGCCTGCAAGTTAGGAAATTCCACGAACTTTCACCGCGAGAGAGGCGTTCTCTCAATCGGGTTGGCACAGTACCTTAGTATGCAGCAAAAGATGCAGCTGAAGACGTTGGTTCCTGGCAGTTCCAGCAGATATCACTGCTCCTGAGCCTCAGTCGTGGGGACAAGAGGGAGGACGTCGGGGGACTCCTGCACTGCACAGGATCGTCGGAAAACGCAGACAAAATGGAGTCACTTCAGTTCGAGTAGCTGTAATTCAAGCACACAAGCTGGTGTCCTTCCCCCTGGTTAATCCTAACCAGCTTCAAGAATGGTATTTAGGTGGTTTACGAGTTGATTGGTCCCACCAACTCAAAGGAAGAAGTCGTCCTTGAAGGGGCTTCTCTGTTGAGATGAACTTGGCAATTTGGACCTGCAGCAGGGCTTCACTGGGCAAGCCAACGGTCCAGGAGTTGCAGCAGCCGTCCTCTTCCAGCATGTCTTCGGTTCTTTCGTTCCAGTGGTCGACTCTCCTTTCCAGTCTAAACAGTTTTCTCCCATTCATTCCAGCCTAGCTGCCACTCACCCAGCAGGGTGGCTGTCCTTGTCGGACAGTCAGCCAGCCAATCACACCAGAGTGCATTTGGGTCTCCTATGAGACTAAGCACTGGGAGTTTCGGGCACCTCCCTGACTTCCTGCCCACCCCAGACACTCAGACGCGAGAGACGGTCTTCAGTCCTGAAGCCCGTCAAAGTCATAGAAACAAAGGGACCAAACCTGGTTTGGCGCGCAGAGACAAACACTAGAAGGACCTTTTCAAAAAGAAATGGCGAAAAAAAGAATACCGGAACCTGTTTAAACAAAGGGGTTTAAGGCGCCATCTCGAAAAACATGGCTCCCGCGATTTTTAGCTACCGGTGTTCGCGGTGGGGAAAAATCATGGTAGTTCATTGTAAAACCACTGCCACCAGCCATTTCGATCGAAAAGGGTAGCATTTGACTGCTACATGAGTTTGTAGACACAGGGGATACTAGGTAGCACATCCAGCACTCTATAGGAAGATAGTGTGTGCTGGGTCTACGAATTTAAAAAGACTAGTAAAGTCAATTTAACCTTACATTCTCTGGGAAACAGTAGTTTATCCCAGAGAAGGTATTTAAACATTTGGGAAGTCTAAAAAGACATCCCTGTGTCACTGCACTGAGGGTGCTGTGTAACACACATGAAAAGATGCCTGCGAAGTTATCTTAATACTCCATAATCAAAGAACACAAGAGTAAAACATACATCAAAAGACATGAGTGGGAAAAAAGGCTCACACTCTTTCCAGGTAAAACAAATCAAGTCCTCAAAATCCAGCAAAGTAGCTAGGGGTCTCTAAGGTGAAGGTAATTAGCACATTTTTCAGAATTATCCCTAACACTGGTATTCTGTTAAATATTTTCTTGCTTTGAAGAAGATTGGTTTTCGTGATCACTGTTTTGATGCATTACTGCAAGATGCTCATTTTGACTGGCTGGCCTAGAATTGGTCAACTTTTGAAGAGCCTTTTGAAACTTCTATGGTAATAGTGTGTTCAAGAACATTTTTAAGATACCCTAGAATCTGAAATGTCAGAAATACTGCCCTAGTTGCTGAGCAGTTAATCGATCCTTTAAACCAAGTCAAACAGGATGGTCCAACAACCTCAGAGGCATACTTTTATGTGTTATTCAGCTTTCTGTGGGGATCCTTAATTTCCATAGCATTCCTGTACTCTTTATAAATACTCACCTGTATCATACAACATTTTCATGTTCAAACCCACTACAAAGATGCCAACAGTATAATCGGTCAAGGTCAAAAAGAAAAAAAGGAGAACTCAGATAAAAAGTTAAAACAGATTGGTTAAACACTCGTGACAAGACATGGATAAAATAATCATACATTCATCATCATATATCTTAAGGTACATACTTCTAATAAGGTGACAAAATTCCAACCGTAGCAATAAAAAATAGAACATATGGATCACAAGCAAGTCTTGCTGATTCATGTCGGATACAAAAAAGACTACTGCACTTTGGCCCCCTTCCCATTTTCCCCTCCATAGGTATTGAACCACTGCGTAGTGCAGTATCCCATCAGTAGTAACTAGAATATCATCTACGTAGGCTTGTCCAACTGTTCTTAAAGCCACCCGTCATAGGGCTTGTTTCAGCCAAGTTTTCCAGAGTTGACTATTTGTTTTGTATGCTTTTAGTCCAGGCTACAGATAAGATTTTGAAGTGGGAGTATTTCTTGCCTGTTTCTAGTAGTTCTGAATAAGATGATTGTTTAGAGGGTGAAGAAGCCATTTCCATTCCCAATTGGAAAATCTCTTTGTAATCCATACTTCTTTGCACCTAGTAATTTATACAAATGAAAAGATGCATTTTTAGCATAAAGTTCCCCTTCTGATCAGGCAGTAATAATTTAAGAGCTTGCTCCTGTGGCGCTGCTCTGCTTTCACCCTGATCTGAATAGATCTGTGATGCTGTGTGGGTAGAAACAGGAGGGCTGTCTTGTATGTGTCCATTGTTTCTTACTCAGCTGTTGTGTATATTTTATTTCTCGTGCCACATGAGTGTTCATGCTCTTCAAATTTAGGTGGTTAGTTGCTTTCAGATGGAAATAATACAACTTACTATACAACCTTTAGTTCATCCTCAATGTGGTGCTGCTGTATTGATAATGATGGTGTCAGATTCTGGAATCTAACTGTTAATTCATTCAATAAACTAAGCCTTGGAAAGCAATATCCAGTCTAATGTTCATGGTTGTACAGTTCGCTCCAGATTTTCATGTCATTGCAGATCCGTTTTTAAGGAGTACAATCTGAGCCCTCCTCGGAAAGATTTTGTCTGTATTTTATTTATGATCTGAGACAAGTTTATCCTATAGTATTTCTATTTAGCATGTGAGCAATATGTGTAAACTTCTGATTTATTGTTAGGTTCTCTGCCCAGAAGACAACCGAGGGGTGCCCTTTGACCAAAGCCCCTTCTGACAGTGCCTATGTCCCTCACGCGCAACCCGCTTCCTTTGCCTTCTTATCCTCACGAGGAGGTCCCAAGTTCCCTCACACCCCACATTGTTGATGGTGTCCACTCTTTTTGGAATGTAGTGTATTAAAGGACATTTTATAAGTGTCACATTTTGTCAGATCCTACAAAAGGATCTCTTGAAGGGCAAATAAATGGAAGTCTCTTGAAGGGCAAATAAATGGAAATTATGTATGTGCACTATGCATGCTCAACCTGAACAAAATGAAGGCACTACAAACTCTCAAATAAAAATGTGTTTGCGCTGCATCTCCACAAAAAGTATTCCATTAAAATAATTCTGCAGACATGACACATACTTTGGAGTACTTTAGGTAGACATTTTTGTTTTTCGGGTGGCTTGAGAGCTATGTCTAACTCAGGCTCTCTCCCCTCTGATCTGCTACCAGCTCCTCACGATCAGGACCACCTTTATCCAACCCTGCATTTTTGAGCTATTATGGCAATAAGCACCTGTTCTGGGCACTTCACCAGGTGGTAACAACCAAGGGTCCCAAGTTATACTTAACGCTGTGTCCCGGCACCATTACCACCCAGTGAAGCTCCAAGAATAGGTGCTTATTGCTTTTAGCACGCACCCTGAAGCTTACCCTTGGGGTGTGAACAGCAATATGTTCGTTTGGATCAACAGGTGGCTGTGAGCACACAACCCGTTGATTCATACAAAGGAATCCTCACCTAACATGGCCGCTATGGAAATGGAGGTCGGGCTCCAGTGAAAAACCCCTCTTCCATGTCCATGGCAGCCATTGCTGGAGTCAGGTGAGGTTCTGCACAGGTACGTGGGTGATGACGGGTTCGGGATGGGGGCTGGCAGGGAACGGGGATGCAGACTGCGAGTGGGAAGGAAGATCACCGGCAGGAGCCCCCTCTCCTCGGGTTGCTCAGAGCCCAGGTGTGGGGACATCACGTGATCGCGGGAGCGCGGTCTCGCGAGATCTCGGCCCAACGTGATCTCGCTGACCCGCGCTCCGCGAGTGCGAACTCTTGCCACCAGTAGGAGGCTGGTGGAGCGCCAGACAAGTCGGCCTGGACAGCGATGCTCCTCATGAGGAGCCAATGTGACTGAAGGCCCAAGTCAATACCAGCTTACTTCCAGGGCGTAAGTCCAATGCCACAGGAGGCCTCCTGGGGGCCCTGGAAGTACACAGCGTACAGTCAACTGCACACCCCGCTTCCAGTGCGGTTAACTGGGAA
Organism: Ambystoma mexicanum; assembly: GCF_040938575.1. NCBI lineage: Eukaryota > Metazoa > Chordata > Amphibia > Caudata > Ambystomatidae > Ambystoma > Ambystoma mexicanum. The sequence continues at coordinate 1,223,369,662 of NC_090925.1, forward strand.
GCCCAGCCAAGACTGTGAGTACCCGCCCTGTCCCATCTCCTGGACTATTGCTACCCCGCGTTCTGTTATTGAATAAAAGCAGTTGCAACTATCTTGGGCGTCCTGTCGTCCTTTGAGGCCACACATAACTGACGACGAGGATACCTGAATACCCACGGCCCACCATGCAAGGCGCCACGCCACCCCCAGCGTTTCTCCCCTCACCCGAGACCCCGGCAATTCCGTGGATGCAGTGGGAGCCACTCTTCTCCAGACAAGCAGTCCCGCGACAGCCCCAGGGAAAAGGGCCCCAAGCAAAGGGATTTCCCCAAATGCTACATGTGTGCCGCACCAAACACATGGCGAATGATCGAGACTGCCCCGCCAGAAACAAGGAATGCTCGAAGTGTGGGCACATTGGTCACGTGGCTCCCGCATGCACGTGGCGGGAAAAGACTGTTTCCCGCGTCGATGGCGACCGTGCTTCAAGCGATGAGGACGAGCCACAGGACAGACCGATGGTCATCATGGTCAACGCTCTTCACGCCAGGAGGGAAAAGCCCCACTGCACCATTAAAGTCTACGGGATGGAAACGCGCGTCATGGTGGACTCCGGGTCGGACCTCACCATCCTTCCAATAGACACACACAAGGAGATGATGTGGAAGGACGAAGGGGAGATCAGATCGACCCGACAAAAAACGACAGTGTTCGGTGGTGCAACCGTCGACCTACTGGGCTACATCAGGGCCCAAATTGAATTCAAAGGGAGGTCCACCAACTCCAAAGTGTACTTCTCAACCAGAGGGCCAGCTGTGCTCGGGTGGGATGATCAACACAGACTCAGTATCAAACTAGACCCCAGCACTCCGGAACAGGTACTCATGGTCTCCTCAGGAGCAGTGCTAAACTTCAAGGAGATGTTCCCAAGCCTGTTTTCCGAGAAACCGGGGAAAGTGAAAGACTTTGTTCACAAGATTTGTTTGAAACCAAGTGCTGTGCCTGAAAAACACAAGGTTAGGCCGGTGCCCGCCACAGCAGGACCGGCGTTAGAGGCCCGTCTCCGAAAGATGGTCGAAGAAGGGACCATTGAGACCGTGGAATCCTCAGAGTGGCTGAGTCCGGTGGTCCGAGTTAAGAAGAAATCAAGCAGCGACCGTAGAATATGCATCGACTTGTGGAGTCTAAACCTAGAGGTTGTTACTGATAGCTTCCCGCTCCCCAGTATCAGCGAAATTGTCTTGATGATGAAGGAAGCAACAATGTTTTCAAAGCTTGACATGTGTGATGCTTATCACCAGATTCCGTTGCACAAGTCTTTGCGCCTCTTAACGGCTTTCATCACTCCTTTCGGCACCTTTCAATACACCCGCTTGCCGTTTGGGCTGTCCTCGGCAGCGTCAGCATTCCAAAGGATGATGAATGCCCTCCTCAAGGACCTCACAAATGTCTCATTCTTTCAGGATGACACCCTCGTATATGCCAGAGACAACGAGACTCATGACCAGGCCCTCAAGGCAGTCCTAAGCAGGCTTCAGGAAGCAGGAGTTCATCTTCGCCATGAGAAATGTGTCTTCTGAGTCTGGAAAGTAGAATACCTAGGGTACTGCATCTCGAGCGAAGGAGTGGGCCCCAAGAAAAACCTGATGGAGGTCATAGCGGATGCCCCAGCTCCGAAGTCCAGAGAGGAACTCTGCTCATTCCTGGGCCTAGCGGAGTACTATGCGAAGTTCTTCCCTAGGTTCTCCGAAACCATATCCTCCATGAGGGATCTCTTGAAGAAAGGGGCAACCTACTCTTCGGGCCCAGAGCAAGACGGGGCCTTCTCTGAAATCAAACGCAGAATTCTGCACGCACCGTGCCTAAAGCCCTTCAACCCTGAATGGGACACCTGCATCAACCACGGATGCGAGCGCATACGGACTGGGGGCCACCCTGACCTAGAGAAAGGGCGACACTGAAAACATCGTGGCTTTTGCATCCAAGGCTCTGTCACCAGCGGAGAAGAATTACTCCACCGTGGAGAAAGAAATGTTGGCGTGTGCCTGGGCCGTTGACTACTTCAGGTCTTACGTTTGGGGTACGAAGTTTAGGCTGGTCACCGACCACAAGCCCCTCATCCACATGTTGAGCCCAGGTGGCACCAAGACTACTACCCTGAGACTGGCCAGAATTGCCGCAAAACTCCAAGAATACACGTACGAAATAGCCCACATTGCGGGCTGGAAAAATGCACAAGCAGACTGCATGTCCAGGCTCCTGAACCAAGACGCCCCAGGGACCACATTCCTAGAAGCCGATTGTGTCGTAGCCTCCATAAGCGACCAAAGGAACGGCGAGTCCATGGACATGAGTGAGCGCCACTGGCAGGAGGAGAGTGATCAGGACGATGCCCTAAGGTGCGTAACAGCCTGGGTCCGCGGAGGATGGCCTGACGAGAGGGCGATTCCCGAAGGCCTATGCCCCTACTGGAAGGTGAACGAAGAAATCACTGCCATGAACGGTCTCATCCTGAGAGTCGACCGAGTGATCCCGCCCAACGGAATTCGCAAAGTGATACTGTGCAGAGCGCACTCAGGCCATTTGGGGTGCAACATGACCAGGCGCAGAATACGCAATGCCTACTGGTGGCCAGGCATGGATCAGGACATACGACAAATGGTTGAGAGCTGCCACGAGTGCACCAACAGCGACAAGCGCTTGTCCATAAAGCAAGCCCCCATGCTGCCCACCGAGGTCCCCAAAGGTGTGTGGCGAAAATTGGGATTGGACTTCATCAGACCGCTGGACAGCATGCCCCCAGAACACAAATACGGGATAGTCACGGTTGACTATTTCTCAAAGTGGGTCGAAGTCGATTTCACTTTGGACATTACCACCAAAACTGTCATTGAAGCACTCACCGCCATATTCCAGCGCGAGGGCCTACCTGAAGAGATTTTGACGGACAATGGGGTCCCATCTTACCTCTCGTGAAATGGAAACATTTCTCAAACACAACAACATCCAACAGCGAAGAGCAAGTCTCTACCATCCTCAGGCCAACGACCTGGTCGAGCGGGCGAACCGCTTCATCAAAGGGGTGCTACAACTTGCGAATGCCTCGGGATTGGACCCATACAAGACGGTCAAAGAGGCCGTCGCAGCCCACCGCATCACTCCAAACGCTGTCACCGACGTGTCACCTTTCCAGCTGCTGAGGGGGAGAAGGGCAGCATCCACACTGGTACCACCGTGGATCCAGCAAGTGAGAGCTGACGAAGAAGTGGACATGGAAGACGTAGTCTTCCGCATGCAGCGGAGCAAGGAAGCCATGAAGACACAAGGAGACATGCGGCGGGCTGCCCGTTGCACATCAGTCAACAAAGGCGACCTGGTCAAGATACGGCTTCCCCACAAGGACACAGTGACAGGCTCCAGGTACAGCAGTCCCATAGAAGTCGCAGCCAAAGGGCCAAACCACATCTGCACCAGCGACGGAAGAAAATGGAACCTAGAGAGGGTGGCCATGTGCCGCCGCAAAGAACCTTGCGTACAGCCACCTTGGGAAACCGGAGAAGACCAAGTCTCTCCAGAGCCGCCTGAAGGTCCCTGCCAGCCAGAAAGGGATGTCCCGGAGCCACCCTACAGCAGCGAGTCCTCAAGCAGCAGCTCCCCCGCTCCACTCAGAGAGCTGCAGCGGAAAGCAAGACAAGGAGAATCCGAATCTCCTGCACCTCCCCAGGAGTACCCCCACAAGCCTGCTCCACGCCTAGACCAGGGCAGAAAAGAAAGGAGAAAAGAAAACCCAGCAGGTTTGCAGACTTCGTCAGGAATGACCCTCTGTCCTTTTTCCCAGCAAAGGAGGTGTGTGGGGACATCACGTGATCGCAGGAGCGTGGTCTCGCGAGATCTCGGCCCAACGTGATCTCGCGGACCCATGCTCCGCGAGTGGGAACTCTTGGCGCCATTCGGAGGCTGGTGGAGCGCCAGACAAGTCGCTCTGGACAGCGCTGCTCCTCATGAGGAGCCAATGTGACTGAAGGCCCAAGTCAGTACCAGCTCACTTCCAGGGCGTAAGTCCAATGCCACAGGAGGCCTCCTGGGGGCCCTGGAAGTACACAGCGTGCAGTCAACTGCACACCCCGCTTCCTGTGCGGTTAACTGGAAAGGCCAGCCAAGACTGTGAGGACCCGCCCTGTCCCATCTCCTGGACTATTGCTACCCCGCGTTCTGTTATTGAATAAAAGCAGTTGCAACTATCTTGGGCGTCCTGTCGTCCTTTGAGGCCACAACACCAGGCTTGGATCATTAGATTCAGCCTAGGTATTGAGTAACCCGATTGGTTGACGCACCCGATGATGGTGCTAATAGAGGTTTACACGCTAGGCTATCAGATAAAAAAGTTCCAGCATACCAAGTGGTGTGTGCTAAAAAGCTAAGGAATGGCATGACAATGGTTCTGAAACTAACTGCCCTGCCTTCCCAAAAAACGATTGACTTTTTTAAGGCTTCTTGTACTTTAGGTTCATGGATAGATAAAACATAACGATAATTGTCCTGGGAGGGTATCTCAATGGCAACGCTTGCCTTGGAAGCAAAACGACACGAAGCAACACAGGTTCGATCCCTGGTCCAAGCTTAGAAACCTCTGGGTGTATAAGCGCATTATAAATACCCAACTAAGAAAGAAAACACGTACGCAACGTGTAAGCGCTTTAAAAATGTAAAATAAAAAATGTAGCGCTCATCCATGTGACTGCTTGCTGTACAACGCATGGGTGTCAAACATAAGGCCCATGGGCCGGATCAGGCCTCTTGCGCCCTCCACAGGGACAGTGCAAATTGCAGAACTAGGAGTCCTAACGTGAAAGAGCTAAGAAAGGCACCTCTCCTGCAATGTCTTCATAGAGCAAGACGGTGCCGCCAGGTCGAGGAGCACCACCTGGGGTAATAAAGCCAAGCATTAAAAAAATGGGATATTGAAGCATAGTAAACAATGCAATAACGTGTGAAAATGTAACCCACTACAGACTCCATTAACAAGCTCATTTCTTTTGAGCAACCTCTGCATGGTAATTCTTCCTGCAGCCACTCCATAAGAATGCGTCATCGTTTATACAGAGCTCAGCAGAGTAAACAAATATATCCTATAAAACATCACCATTATCTGGAACATATCATCACAAGGATGTCATGCATGAAACCTGTTCAGTGCCTGAAACAGGGGTGAATCTACAATTATGATTACACCACCAGCTCACCTGCCTTTAGGAGTTCTTGGCAACATATCTGGTGCTGCATCACACGAAGCCTTATTTTAAAAAAGAGCATAACAAGGTTATCTTGCATTACAAGCTCGACTCATAAAGTCATACCACACAATTAAATGAAAGGTACAGCTTGCGATCCAGCTCTTCCAAATCCTTACTATGTTTAACATGGTGTCCTTTCTACTAGCCTTTTCCCCAGTGTGGTAGGGGCAACTGGAGCAGGCCCTGCTTCAGTGAAATGGCACAAATATAGACGAGTCTACTGTGCATCCATTGTTTCTGTGGGCCACACAATCTTCTGGTGTCTGCATCCACGTCCACGACTCCCTGCACTGCAAAGCTACGGTTTACTGTTGGTAATCTGAAGTGTTGCAATATGTTGTGTGTTCTCCTACAGACCGGCTTTTGAATTCTGTTGTTTTTTCAGATTTCTTCTGGCTAATTTCTCCTGTTCTAAAATGCACACTATCGACCTATTATTTGTCAAATTATCTTGGGAGGTTTATTGCCTCTGAACCTTCCTGAAGGGTTCACTTCCTTGCTCGACACCACTGTGTATTAATTGTGTTGTGTAGTGCGAGAAATAATAATAATATATTTTTATATAACGCTTTGATCTGATGCGCTTTACATAGGACATGTTTACATTATTATTACCCAATCGAAATTGGTACTCATTTATCGACCTCCGAAGGATGAAAGGCCGAGTTGGCCTTGCCGGGATTTGAACCTGCGACCTACATACCGATCAAACACAGATCACAGCAACGAGCTTTTAACCTGTTGGCCCATTTTGCTGGCTTACCATTTCAGATTAATTGGATTCCAAATCAGCCCCCCAATCTGAACGAGTTTCACACCCCTTGTCAGTCCAGACTGACTCAGCAACCTGAATGATACCAATTGCAGTTAAGCGCTTTACAAAGGCCATGTACTATTCTGCTGTGGAAAGAGCCACATGCAGCAATGAACTGCACTGTGAAAACTAAACCCCCAAATGAACTGAACATGCATGCATTATTCTTACCCAATAGATTACTAGATTTACTGAATGGGTCGTGCTCGTGTGTGACTCTTCGTTCACGGTATACAATATGCTGCTTGATATTGCAATGCAATATTAGTCTAGACTGCTTCGGCACTTCCAGACCATATCAATTGCAGGGAAGCACTTTAAGCAAATACTACTTAACATTACAGGACACCTCTCCTCCTCTGTGGAAGTGTGCCTCGTTCGGGGGTTTGTTTTGGAGCACATTCAGTGGTCGAAGTGGGCTGGAGCGGTGCTCCTCCACTTTAATTAAAAACATTTTTTACGGTTCCTATAATTTTATTTGAAAAAGAAACGGTTCCGGAATGGCTTAGTTATAAAAAAAAAAGGGTAGGAAGAAGTTGAAACTTGCCCTTCTCGTTCCCTTAAAAAGCAGGTGCATTTGTTGGGGTGTTTGGATTGCGCGTGGGAGGGGCAGGCCAGCCGGGAACATAGTTCTACTACTTCGTTTTGTATACTTCGACCACTGAGCATATTCATTTGGTTTTTTTTTTTAAACAGGTTTTAAAGCAGTCCAAACCATTTGCTCACCTTTGGGCCTGAAGTCTGCCCTACTTCTCAATTCAGTTTCAGCACCCTTTGAAATCCCGCCAAACACAGAGGTCCAGTTCAGTCCGGTACAAAGAGTATGTTTCATGTCAGCGGAGATGTTTCCCCAAAGATATGCAGCTGCTTCCTTCTGCCACCTGTTTAATTAAATACGCAGCCTCAGTTCAGGGCAGTGGTTCTAAAGGGGTACGATATATGCAGATTATTCAGAGAGGAGCTCAGCAACTGCCTCACAGGGCATCAGTCTCTGCAGCACCGTGTAATATCCAATTTCTGTTATTAGTGTTACTATGAGGAGTCGAGTCTCCTTTCAGTTGTTCTGCTTGAGTGGCTGCGACACACGTGTTATGAGTGGGCGGGCGACGTGCTGATTACTCTCACAGCCACTCTGCTTTCCACGTCTCAACCACGCTGTCATGGAGATAGCGCTCCCATGCATCTCCTGCTTCCGAGTGCTCCATTTTCATCGCCACAGAGGAAACGCTATTAAAGCACCACCACGCTGCTTCACAAGGACAACCAGCGTTCCTAAAGATTAAACAGTGCCAACAGAGTGAATATTTGCTAATACTCGAAAATTGCTACCCTGCGACAATGCTACACAACAAAACACCACAGTGAGCACCTGTGACTCTTGCATTTGCCACCATTTCGACCAATGAAGTTGACAGCAGTCTACAAAGTCCCCAATCCAGCTCCACAACCCGCAGCCCTGACCAGAGGGAGGAGAAGAACACTGACTCATTGCAGCTACAGGCCATGCCCCCATTTGACATTTCTGACACCAGTAGCTTGGCGCCCACATGGGCCAGATGACTCAAAGAACTGCAAATATATATTGACGCATCAGGGGTCCGAGAGGAGCTCCGCGTAAGGGATATCTTAATGCACTCGCTTGGCCCGGTGGTAAGAGACATTGTATTTGAGCTGCCAGAGAACAACACAGACACATTTCAAGGCGTTATTGACTCCATAAACAACTACTTTGCACCATTGACAAATGTAGACTACGAGCGACATATTTTTCACACCACCACCCAAGAAAAGGGTGAAAACATGGACAATTTCATAATTAGACTGAGAAAAAGGGCAAAATATTGTGATTTTGATCGATACTCGGCAGATGAAGCACTCAAATCACAGGCAATAGCTGGCTGCGAATCTCCTGAATGCCGCAAGAAACTACTCCAGAAAAGCAGAACGCTGGAAGAAATTTTACAGCGAGCAAGAGCGGATTCTGCTTTAGCGCTACAAACTGAGTAGCTCGGCAACATTAAGATCACACAGTCCGCCTCAGCAACAACGGTGTGCCCCATTCGCACACCAGGTGACACTGTGGAACAAAAGAAATGCTACAGATGCGGCTTCAAATTTCCCCATGTTGGTCCATGCCTGGCCATAGGGCATCTGTGTGATAAATGCAGGGGCGAAAACCACTTCGAGTTTGTCTGCAGGAACATTCGATTATTTCAACCAGCAGACACCGGCAGAAACTCCAGGAGACAAGATGGGCACCATTCAAGGTGGGAAAGCCCACGACCCTACGTGCGAAGATCATCTACTGCCAGCAGGCGTCACTCCCACAGAACATCACGGGAGCCATCACGCAATGACAGATGGCGAGAGGAAAAGAGAGACCACTCGAGTCGCTACAGAAGTAGGAGCGACTCCCAACAAAGGAAACCGAGACAGATAATTAGATATCTGGAAGAATTGCCACAATGGCGACGAGACTCACATTCATCCTCATCCAGCGGAGATTGCAAGAGAGGCTACGTCCATGCCATTGGAAACAGCATAGCAGCATAATATAGCCTGACGTTATTGCTGCAACTAAACGGACAAAGTCATTCATTCTTAATTGATACCTCTTTTGAACCAGCATCAGGAAGCACACCATGGGTGTCCCCTATCGTGCCCATGCCCAAAAAGGAGAACAAGACCAGCATCCGCATTTGCATAGACATGAGGGCCCCAAATGTAGCCATAGAAAGAGAACGTCACCTTGCCCCCAGGATGACGGACATGATGCACCTACTTCATGGGGCAAAAGTATTCTTGAAATCGGATTTAAACAAGGGCTACCACCAGCTTGAACTGCATCCATCCTCTAGATATATCACCACATTCTCGACACACTTAGGATTATTTAGATACAAAAGGCTCAGTTTTGGTGTGTCATCAGTGGACAAAATCTTTAAACACGAAATTCACCAAGTTATTAAGCACATTCCAAATTGCTTAAATTATAGTGATGACATCCTAATTTTTGGCATCACCCAAGAAGCACACAACGACACCCTAAGAAGAGTGTGCATGGTCCTTGAAAACACTCATTTTACGCTCAACCCCGACAAGTGTGAAATCAGCAAATCGACTTTAAAATTCTTTGGACATATATTCTCAAGCAACGGCTTACAACCAGACCCTGAAAGGGTGCAAGCACTGGTCGAGGTCCCCACACCCACCTCCGTGTCAGCAATACGCTCATTCCTGGGAATGGCAAGTTACTGCATGCGCTACATTCAAGACTTTGCGTCGTAAGCACGCCTCTCAGATTACTCACGGGGAAACATCGAGGATTACACTTGTCAAGTGAATGCGAGGAAGCATTCCAGGAAATTAAGAAGTGCATCGCATCAGCATCCTGCATGGCTTACTACAATCCAGACCTTGTCACCGAACTAACTGGAGATGCCAGCCCCGTGGGGCTAGGAGCAATACTAGCGCAATCCAAACCAGGAGCACCACCAGACTCCCCGAGATGCATAGTAGCCTATTTAAGCCACAGTCTCTCCGTAACTGAATGTGCGTGCTCACAACCCGAGAAGGAAAGTCTAGCTGTCGTATGGGCATGTGAACACTACCACCTGTTCCTGTACGGGCACCCATTCACAATCATTACCGACCACCAGGCCCTCACCACCATATATGGCAAACCAACCGCCAAGATGCCGCAACGCATCGCCAGGTGGGGATTAAGGCTACAAGAGTACTCCTTCAAAATTATACATCACCCAGGGAAAGATATCAACCCGGCGGTCTTCCTGTACAGCTACCCGCTTCCAGTCCAAGATGAACGCCAGACTGCTAAAGCAAACCAATATATAAATTACTTGATAAACAATGCACTCCCCAAAACCATCACGACGGGTCAAATAATAGAAGCCCTGAAGAAGGACCAGTTACTTCAAGTAATACAGGAGTGCCTGAAGTCTGATAGTGGCACAACAGACTCAAACATGGACGAATCCTATCTCCAAGTGAAGAAAGATACTTCCGCACATTTAAACTCATCAGGCACACACTATCGACATCACCGGAAGGTCTTCTGTTGAAAGAGAACAGAATCGTGATCCGAGCAAGTCTGCAGGAACAAGTACTAGCTCTAGCACACTCAGGACACCAGGGAATAGTATCGACCAAACAGCAACTCAGAACCAAAGTGTGGTTCCCCCAGATGAACGAAAAGGTGAAACAACTACTAGGCAAGTGCATCGCATGCCAGGCAGTCGCCCCACGCACATGCCCAGAACTGCTCAAAACATCATTGATGCCTCTGCAAGTATGGGACGAAGTGGCCATTGTCATGCTTGGGCCCCTAGCAAATGGCAAGTATGTGTTAGTGATCTTCAACGAGATGCCCCGGTTCCCTGAAGTGCACCTCATCCATTCCACAAACACCCAAGCAGTATAACCAGCGCTAGACAACATTTTTGAAGACTATGGGATTCCATCCTTAGTAAAATCTGACAACGGCCCACCATTCAGCGGACAGGATTTCGCCATGTTCGCAGAACATCTTCGCTTCCAACATCGCAAGATCACGCCACAGTGGCCACAAGCAAATGGAATGAGGGAGAAATTCATGAGCAACCTAAAACGTGCCCTCCAAGTCTGCTCCATTACCAACGGATCGTTCATGCAGGCCGTCTGCACACCATTGCAAGAATACAAAAACACCCCTCACAGCTCGGCGGGGGAATGTCCGTCTGCCCTGATGTTTGGATGAGTAGTAAGAAACACGCTACCCCATAATCCCTGTGCTGCTCTTCCCAACACCTGTATTGACACTGCAAGAGTGAAAGATAAGGAGAACAAAGCAAAAATGAAAGAATATGCAGACCCCCGGAGACATGCAAAACCAAGTTCCATCCGAATAGGTGATCAGGTCCTGGGCCGGCAAAATCAAAATGCCAAAGACACACCAGTCTTCAAGCCAGAGCTGATGACCGTGACTCACATACATAGATCAATGATAACAGCTGCAAGCCCCCAGGCACCATCACACGGAATTCCTCATTCTTCTGGACTTTCGATGGCGACCGAAGCCCAGCAAGCACTGAGTTGACAAGGGCAGATGAGTCATCTGACATAGACTCTGAATACAGAGAAGAAGACAGAGATGCTGATGACAGCGACAGTGACTGTGTAAACACAAGCGAGCCTCCACCTGCCCGCAGTCCATCACAGAGAACTATATGCAAGCCATCAAGATGGATAGAGGAAATGAACTAACAACCCCAGCTTACATGTTGAGGAAGGGGGAGATGTAATGTTGTCCCATTTCTATTATTAGTGTTACTATGAGGAGTCAAGTCTCCTTTCAGTTGTTCTGTTTGAGTGGGCTGCGACCCACGTTTTACGAGTGGGCGGGGCTACTACCCGGGGTTATTTTGCGCTTTATTTCAGTAAAGGTTAAAAGCTTTACTCTTGGCTCCGCTGCGCTTTATTTGAGTCCGATGATTTATTGCATGATCATATCTGCATGCAAATATTTAACGCACCCCACATTGGTTTGCTAGGGCAGCAGCTTCAGAGTTTCAATCTCATTAGGGAGTCCACATTTTGAAGGCCACCTTTACATGGAAGTGCCATCAGGTTCACAGATTTATCTCTTCTATAACACTTACCATTCACGTCTGGTCAGGGCTGTGGAGCCCTCCAGTGCTAGGCTTTTTGGTGAATTGGTGTTTACATAGTTGGCCGGCAGCCTCAAAGACTCTGTCCCAGCTCCTCACTCTCAGAGGTGTCGGGAGGTATTAGTGTGGCTAAAAGCGCCATAACTGGGCCATTGCGCCAGGCAATTTAAATGTTCAAAGATAATTCTACTTACCCTACGGCAATGAATCGTTACATTACCTAAGGTACTTGGGCACGGTCTTACTATTTTCTCCTCTTTATATCGCTTGAGATGATTTATACTGAGTCTCCACATCACCCTATCCATTGTTAGCCTCCCACTACTTGGTATTTGCAGTGTTTTCTATCATGTAAGCGTTACCAATAAAATATTTCACACAATACAGTGCTAGGCTAACACTTCTTGCTACTTGGGCACACAGCTTTCAATGCAAACAGAAGAAAAGCCACATCTACTATTACTCTCTTCTTTTCTCTTCATCTGCTTTCTCATTCACCTGTGTTATGTTATACAATATTTATACTGCAAGCATCTCCACTGTAGTGGTAGTACAGTGCCTAGCCTTGTCCGAAAAGAGGTGTTTTGTAATACCACCCAGGTGTCGCCTGATATGGTCTGTGGGAGGGAGGAGTAGGGTTGGGGCTAGTTGATAGGAATCAGGGATTAGACAGGTAAACATAAAAAAAACAAGTATAAAAACATTTGGGAAGAGGGGGATAGCATCTGTTTATGTTTATGTTTATATATGTATTGCACACTACAGGGACCGGAAGGCTTACGAGCGCAACAATGGCAAACATATAACGAGCAGATCTAGGTGACGAATTCAGATTCTCTAGGCAGGGGGGCACTTTATCTAAGTCAAGCAACAGTCTAGTAGAAGAGAAACCTTTCAGTTTCTTTTTGAAGGTTTCCACTGATTTTATATGATTGTGATAGAAGGGATGTGTGTTTCTTACTGCAGTTAGTTGTCTGTATGTGAAACACTGGCTTAGCCGGGGTCCATGCACCATGCCCTGGTAGGCCCTACCCCATCCGACTTCAGAAAGAAATAATTTCTTTCTGAAGCTGGAGTGTACACACCGTGACTTGAGAAAGAAATGTTCTGGTTCCGGCACCAGGATCGAGGCCTCCGGCTGCCTCCCCTCTACTTCTCAAGTCAGGAACCAGCATGCTCCCCCTGAATCCTGGTTTCTGTTTGTCCTGGTGGAGCACGGGAGTCAGGAGCCTGGAGTCCCTCGGGGAAGACAGATTCGGGCAGCAGGTAAGGGAAAAAAAATAATTATGTTTGTAGTTGTGTGTGTGTGGGTGTTGGATGTTTATGATATATGTTGGTTTTTGTGCGTGCATGCATGAAAGGGTGTATTATGTAATGTGTGTGTGTGTGAATGTGTGTTGTATGGGTGCCTGGGTGCAGGTGAATGAGCAAATCTATGGGTGCACCTGTGAATGGTGTGAGTGAATGTTGTGCGAATGTATGTGTGTTTGTACTGGGCTGGTGTCAGGAATCAAGGTGGGCGTGGCCAGAATCGTACAAGGCAAGTGCCGTCCCATCTTGTCAAAAACAATAGGGACATTCCGGAATGCGCTCTTTACACCATACCTCATTGTTACGGTTTCGTTCTCCTCCTCATACAACAAAAAGAAGGTTAACACACTGCCGCACCAAGTTTGTGAACATTTATCCTTCTGCCTGGTCGCGGTGGCGGTTGCCATGGAAATTGGGGCAAGGACGCTGAATCCCTACGTCAGACGCACGCTAGGGTCATGTGACTTTAGCTTGATAAACTCTAGCATGTAGTCTGTTCGTTGCTTCTGATTTTGCTTGAAGTACACTACGTCTTTTGGATTCAAGAACCTTTTCTGTTTTTGATTGTGTGTTGTTCCCGTCTTGCCTTTCAAGTGCCTTTCTGAGTTTTGCATCTTGGTTTCACGAAAGTCAAGCCTTCCCTTTGTGTATTCTCGCTCTACCTTACTCTCCATTGTGCTCCTACCTCCCGCTTGCTGCTTACCTGTTACCTCTTCTGAAATCCTCTCTTGAACTGCTACAGGCTTCATTCCTGCTGACGACTCGGAACTCTTCCAGGACTGTCTACTGCCTCACATTTTGTCATTGGTAAAGATTCCCTGTTGCCGACCCGTATTTGCCTTCTGGATTGCTATTGCCTCACAGTTGGTCTCCAGCCTGTTGCCGACCCGGACTTCATTTGGATTACTTATATTCTTTGGACCCACACGGCTGCAAGCGCCCCGAAAGACTGCTGGTGCCTTCCTCCTCTCCTCGCCCTAATACGGACTAGAGACTGCAGGAGTACCATCACAGGGTGAGGGGGGAGCGTCCTCGTTCCATCGGGTATCCCTTGCTGGACTTCCTACCCACAGGCGTCCGCGTGCCGGCGGGAATAGTCCCAACAACCCCTGCACCTGGTGGTCTTACCGGGAGCATTTGCACCAATTGGAATATCATCTATCCATCCCATGGTAAGAAGTGTCTTCCATAGTCCTGTTTTTTCCTCTATCCACTCTGGTATTCTGTAAGTACTCAGACTTCTGTGTTTTGGTTTATTGTGACAGAATTGTTCCGGTGTTTCGTTGCTGTTGATGTTATTGCAAAGCGAAGGGGGTCACCTGGGAATTCGTCTCCTTCCAAGAAGAGAGTCTTCGGCATCATGTTTGGGTCCATTCTTCCAATCAATTGATCCCTGGTGCTGGTTTATTTGTGTCCAGGCACAGGGTTACATTGCAGGGTAGAATTCTTCGTCTACACCACGAGGGCAACTTGGACGGGCTACCCTGACAGCTGGCCCCTGAACAGCTGATTTTGGCAGAGGGGTTAGGGGGTTAGGCTAGCAGGGGGATTCCTGCCTCTCTCGCTACTATAGCATTTTCCATCCATGATAAAGCAAGCATGATATGTGGTTATTACGTAGCTAGACTGGCATTTCATGACAGCCAGTCTAGCCATTTCTTACTGTAGCATGACATTTTGTACTGGGCATTTATAATAACGCAGCATGATACGTGTTATTATGTGGCTAGACTGACATTTTGGTTCAGCCAGTCTAGCCATTTCTTACTGTGGCATCTATGCTAAAGAAGGCATGATAGGTGTTATTACCTGGCTAGACTGGCATTTCAATGCAGCCAATCTAGCTATTTCTTACAGTGGCATGACATTTCTTTCTGGGACCCTGTGGTAAAGTAAGCATCATAAGTGTTATTACATGGCTAGTCTGGCATTTTGGTGCAGCCAGATTGGACATGTTTTCTTATTGTGGTATGGCCTTCTTAATGGCAAAGCCAACAGGATTATGGCCTTACATGAGGATACTGCCCTGGACATGTTTTCTCATTGTATCACTACTGGTATTATCAAAGGGGCTTGTGGGTAGAGACATGCCCACAAGGCCGAAGGGAGAAAAGTACACAAGAAGCAGGAGTGCAAGAGGTCCTGCAGACAAGAAAGGATAGGCAACCAAGGCAGTGAACAGAAAAGGGCATGGAGTACAAGTAAAACAAGCAAGTTAGGTTCCCTCTTGGGGTGTACGCAGAGTGGGGAAGAGTTTCCCACAGAACCAAGGAAACTCCAGCCTTCTGAGCAGGTTACTATTACAGGGTCCCTCTCTGAATGCTCATGGAAAGGAGGAGCAGCAGTGGGTGTTATGTGTCTGGATCCTAAGGCACAAACAAGGCAACAGTACTCACAAGACTGAAGCCTGTACGGGTTCAGCAGGAACTGAACGATGACTGCCTCCTGAAACAGGAACCAGCACACCGTTATCAATGACACAAGGTGCAATACTGAAACGCGACAAAGGAAAGGGCCAGCGATTGCCTGCTGGAAACCCAGCAGCCCAAGTCTGAACAAAGGAATTACACAAGGCAAAGGTGAAGACAAGATGTTACGCTCACCTGGTATCCACAGGGACGCCACCCAGCGGGGTTACTCGCTGGTATGCTTCTCAGCTTTGCCCTGATATGGTCTGCGGGGAAGGTTCTGCCTGAAAATACAGGAGGACTGTGTTCAAGACTGACCGACTGGGGTAAGTATCCTCCCTCCACCCCCGTATGCTTTCAGTCCCTCTGCCACCCTCTCCTCACCTTGTGGTAGAATTAGGCGTGCTCTCCGTCCTGCCTTCTTTGCAGGCGCGCGTTGTCTTTCATGGGTGAGTGCGGTCCAGTTACTTCACTGACGCCGGCCCGTTTGATATTGTTCAGGTAGGTCTTATTGCTGTGTGTTTGTTTTGTTGCTATCCTGCATGCCTTTCTTTGTTTAAAATGTCTCTTTTTTCTCCCTTAGGTATGCAGAGCTTCAGCACGGCGAACTGGCTTGATTGAGCCCCGCTGGTAAATGATGGCGCATTAAGAGCACTATGATGCGGTAAGTAAGCGCTACGCGCAGCGCTGCGAAGTCTTGCCTTTGCTAACCTGTGTTTTCCTTCCTTGTAGGTCACAGTGTTCTTCAGCGTGAGTGGAATGTCTGGAGTGGTGCCAGCCGAGAGGCGACCAGCCAGGTAAGCCTTTTGAGCAGTTCGTAATTTGTAAATGTCTCTACAGCTTTCTTTAATGTTGCCTCTATCTTCCTCTTTCAGGTCGTTCTGTCCGGGAGGCGTGCAGATTCGAGGAAGCTGTTCTCAGTAGCTGCGAGTGTTTAAAGATGAAGACTGCAGGTAAGATGCTGCTGCTAAAGATGTTCCTTTTGTCTCCTTGCAGGTTCTGCTTCTCTGAGGTTCGAGGGAATAGCTGGACACGGTGAGCGTCACGTTGCAAGCTGCAAAGTAACATGAAGCATGTTCTGCAGTCAGGGTGTGGTTTATATAGCCCAGGTAAAGTAGTACCAGGGAAAGTAGTTCCAGGCCTGCCACACCCAAAACACTAGACCGCATAGCTTGGTTCTTAGGGAACCAAGCTATGTGGATGCCTCCATGTTGGCTGAAAATACAATAAAGTAGTTCCCAAGCACATTGTTGTTCATGATGTATGAGCCTGGTGCCATAGACGCCAGGACTGGCCCCATAAGGGCTTTTGAAGAGGATGCCAGGCTCTAGAGGCCTGAGTCCTGACTCCACCTGGCCAATGGGTCTGCCAGAGGGGGTTTTGGGCGCGGGTCGTGACACAAGAACTGTAACAGAAATTGCCATGGGAAAAAAGAAGTAAAAGTGAGCTAGGTTCAGAACAGAAGAAAATAAGGAAAACTAGAATCTAAGTGCAGGGGTAAGGAGACTGGAAACTGCAGACTGGTAACAAGGGACAGTACCTCTGGACTGAAAAAAAAGGGTAGGACTGCAGAGAGAAAACAAGGAACTGTAACTCTGGAGTGGGGTAACAAGGGCAAGACTGCAGACAGATAACAAGGAGCTGTAACTCTGGAGTTGGATAACAAGGGCAGGACTGAAGACGGATAACAAGGAAACTGTAGCTCTGAAGTGGAATAACAAGGGCAGGACTGAAGACAGATAACAAGGGAGCTAAAGTCAGGTAACATGGGCAAAGGGCACAGAACAAGGAACCACAGGCAGGGAACAAGATAATCAGTGTTAGAGAGCAAGGGGCTGTAGAAAGTGAACAGAATACTGCAAGCAGGAGAGCAGGGCTGCAGTATAGGAAGCAGAGAGCTGCAGGGCAAAATGCAGTGAAGTGAAGGCAGAGTAGCTGGGCTGCAAGGCAGGGAGCACATGGCTCTCGAACAGGAGCAGGTTCTGGAAACAACAGGACACGGCAGAAATCCAAGGATCAAAGCAACAAAACGCTGGAAGCAAGCTCAATGCAAGAGACTTGTATTCCTACAGGCAGCTGCTTAAATACTGATCCGCCCTGTGCTGAAACGGGCTAATTAGCAGCACCTGGAGCATCACACCTGACGGTAATGGGCCTCCTCCCTCTCTGGCCCTGGGACAGTGAAAGCAGCACTGATCTCTAAAGCATCTGGGTATTGTAGTTCTAAGACTGCTGAATAGGAATAGCCAGGGAATGGGCATGGCACAAGGTGCATTATGGGACATGTAGTTTGTGAAATTAAATAAGGAAGTTCCAAAGTCTTGCAAACGAAAATTAAAGACAAAAATATGAATAGTTATTGTCCGGGAAGGTTCATGGTGATGATTGAGTACCACATATAGTCCACAATGGGTGCCAATTGATGCTCCAGTGGCACAGTTGTGACAGTATATTATCAATTTCAACCCTGTATTGACACTTTAATGCATACAATAGAGGCGCTATTTCAAATGTTACATTATCTAACCCATTTCCAGTGCATCAGAATAACTGATATCACTTAAGCACAAATATAATTTTCCTTACTATGCATTACATAAGTTATAACACATACATTGTACCTAAATAATCAGTTATGGCTTGCATGCTAAATAATTCCCAGGAGTGCTTTATTTGGCACACATATGTAAAATATCTCTCCAGAACTCCCCAGTTCCTCTTTAGCTAGGAGGGAATGCAGTGCTCATACACGTTTCATTCCTGTAGCCTGGTGGGAGGGTTGAATCGCCCCCAACTACACCACCAGTGGGTCTTCATTACACACAGCAGTCTCCATGATGGCCATTCCCTAGAGTTCCTTGGTAAGCCTCTGACAGCTCCACCAGCACTGAGCCCACAACAGCGCTTGCCTTTGCTCAGCAAGAAGTCAAACACCTGTTACTGTAAGGTCACCTTCATGAGCATGGCTCACTCGCAGCACAAACCAGGGGGATTACTGCAGAAAGTTACCAGTGAAAAAAAACAGCAAATAGAAAGCAATACTGGATTTCAGATATCAATTCCTGAGAGGTAGAATGTCTGGTTGATCACCTTGCAGGGCACAAATCCACTCCTGCAAAGAGGCTGCTTTCTGGCCTCCACAGATCTGCAATAACAGATTTCCGTGTTCCTTTACATGTGAAAATAGGAGGGTTTTGAAACTGAACGGATGAAAGAGTCACTTGATGTTCATGGTTCTGCCATTCTGACTGATGTTGCTAAACACGATTCTTCACAAGTTATTGGCCCCGGTGGCGACTCATCTGTTCAGAGGAGTGCACTCCTTCTCTCTACACCTGGACAACTGCCTCACCGGCACGTCAACAGTACCCGGGGCTCCTAGCAAGATTTGATGAATCTCCTGGAATTCTGGATAAACTTTGACAAATCCTCAATTACGGTGCCCATGACTTTTGTGGCAAAATATTGGTTGATAGGCCGACTTTCCCAAATGGCACCTCGTCAGACTTAAGCACCTGCATATATTTGCGCATGCTCGGGGAAGTCTGGAGGTGGCAGGACGTCCCGAAGGTGTCGAGCAGCCAGGTAGGGTGCTGGCAGGATGTCTTGGGGGGTCAAATTGGCGGTTGGAGGCAAGGATGGCAAATGGGAGTGTGAAGAGCGAGAGGATGCAGGGCCACAGAACCTGCAGGGAGCGGAGCGAGGTGGGGGTGGGGACCTGTGGTTGGGAAAGAGTGTCCCCCACATGAGAGGAGGAGGGTTTGTGCGGGAAGTCGGGCAGTGCACATCTGGAAGTTGTGGAGGTGTCCCTTCCAGCAAAGAAGGATCAGAGGGAGTAGGACCAGGAACATGATTTCCTGCAGCGCTAAAGCAAGAGTCGAGGAAACCTGGGTTTTGGCAAAAGTAGTCTATGGGGAAATCCCATGGATCCAGTTCCCTCAGATTAAGCCCTGTTGAAGCCGTCATGAGAAAGACTGAATTCTTTGCAAGGAATAACGGGCTTGATGTGCTCCGAAGATCTGTCTCCAGAGCTCCAATTAAGATTTTGAACTACTATCAATTTACTTCAGGTTTTTTGAAGTTGGTAGTAAAAAGATTTGCTCAAAGGGGGTACTTTAACTTTTAGGCAAGTAAAGCAAATATATATATATTCATTTGGTTTAATGATGTATTCAACAGTAAATGTGAGTTCTTTTTTTAAAAATGTTGTAAGAAACTAATAAAAGTAAAGAAATGTTTTAAAAAAATTAAATAAATATATATTTGCTATTAAAATGGCATTGAATTGTTAACCTTACATTTTCTTTTCTAATCAGGCAGTAATAGTATTAGACTTCCTTCCTGTAGGACTGCTCTTTTGGCATCACTCCAGTCATAACCATGGAAATGTGTGGATATAAACAGAGGCAGGCTTCTATGTGTCTGTTGTTTTGTATGTTTTGTTGGGAGTAGCTTTATTCCCTATTTTGTTTTGTTGGGAGCATCTTCCTGTTTTTAAGGAGTGAAAATGGCTACTGTGCCACTTATATATATCATCAGACAGTATAAATCCCTCCTGGGGATGTCCTCTGCTTGCATCCCATTAATATAATACGCTAGACCATACAGAAGGTCAATTCACGAGTATATGTGGCAAAATGTCTTGGAGTCATGAGAGAACAGGATCCACCTGAATTGCAAATTCACAGCATCCCTGCAATAGTAGAAGGACTTTTCACTAACTGCTCAAGGGAGCACTGTTCCAAGAACCACATCCCGCACTGACAGTGGTGACTGACGCATTCCGGCAGGCTGGTGGTTCACTACTGGACGGCCTGCAAAAGGAAGGCATTGGTGTCAGGAAGAAAAGTGATTACACTCAATATTTCTAGTTTTGAGAGTAGTTAAATTGACCCTCCCCTCTACTCCATCCAGCCCCAAGCACAAGGATCCCCAGCTCCTCAAAGACAATGCAATGGCAATGTTTAATATCCGCAAGGAAGGAGGAACTCGATCACTGCTAACACTAGAGGTTCCGCAGCCCAGGGCAATCCAGGAAGGCATGTTTATTATTCCACATATGTGAGCTGCAGTGGCTCTGATGCTACAGGGATCTTCGCCACCACCAGAACTAGGGCGGTGCCATTGCCCACTGCTACTACCACTGGGACGGCATCATTGTCCACCACCACTAGTAGAGCACCATCCTCCATCGCTACCCGCACCAGAATTGAGGTCGCTCCAATGCAAACCAACACCACCAGAGATGGTTGAAGGGGCGATTAGAGGAGGGTTCAGCACCCAAAAGGCATCTACCCAGGTTGCCCAGCTATCCTGTGGTCAACAGAGAATCCCCTATACATCAGAATGAGGAAGGGTGGCTGGGTATCCCTACTCCACTCGGTGTTACTAATGACACCATAGACCCCCAGCGGGGCTGAAAAAGCTCAATGACCAATACACCTCCTTTAACATTGACGGCCTACATATCCCAGTCTCCTCCTCAGTGAACAACCTGGATGTCCACCTGGACACCACCCGCTCACTCACAGGCCAAGTGAACTCCATGGCCTCCTCTGCCACATTTACGACCAAGCTGATTAATGCCGCCAGACAGTTCTGATCGCCAAAAAGCTGCCTCACCATTGAACGAGCGGTCATTCGTTCGAGACTCGATTCTTGCCACTCTCTCTTTGCCAGCCCCTCAACACACAACATCCAAAAGATGCAGGTGATCCAGAACAATGCACTCCACTGAGCCCTCAACATCTCAAAACGAGAGCACATCTCCGCAGCAAGAAGGGAGGCCGACTCGCTCCCTATTCGAGAAAGGATCATCTTTAAAAAACCTTTCCAGTGCACACAGATGCCTCTCGGACCCAGCACCTCCATACCTACCACAAAAGATCTCGAAAGTTAATCCCACCAGACCATCCAGACCAGCCTATACACACCGACTGTGTGGCAAATAGCGCATGCAGTATTTCTTTTTGTCTGCAGTTGGTCTGGACCAGCTGCAGTGTCAGGCGGGTACTGCATGCGTTGAGTTGGCCCACTCTGCGCCTGGTATTTCTGGCTGTGGGAATCTCCTTTGGCCCAGGCTGTTGGTAAACACGTGCGGTCTTTGTAAATACTGTTATGAGGCCCGTAAATGCACATCTGACCCGCCCGCTTCCTATGCACGGCAGAGAAAAGTCGCCTGTGTAGAGGCATCAGTGACTCGGCGAAGTTGTGCTATTAAGCACGTGGGAGTGGCCTCTGAGCTTACTCATCTCATTGGCTTCGTGGCAAATGGAACCTAAAGGAGGCTGATAGGCTGCACTTTATTTTTACCGCAATGTTAAACCTATGCCGAGGATTCCCATTCTGACCACTGCTGGAAATGGACAAACTGTACTGGGGGAACTTGCCCCCTCCCCTTTGCGCGCGGGGGAGGGGGAGTTCCCGCAATCTCAGACGCAGCATCCAGGAGACACATGGCAGTTAGGTGCAGAGAGCGTCCCCAAAGTGGGGGAGTTTGGGCCTCGTGTCTACATGGACTGGCGCTCTGGTAAAGTTTCTGCCAGAGTGCAGCTGTGTAACTGTACCCCTCTTCAAGCAGACAGGAACCTGTTTCTTTTCATATTCTGTTTCTTTATAAATATAGGCGCAAAATCTAGATGAAATAAGAAACGTGTCTTTCCATCAATGATTGACACTTTTCTTATTTTATATGGAGCTCAGAATCAAGCACTGTGGGGCTCATTCTGAAGTCCTTGGAAAAATAGAAATGTGTTGTTCCGTGGAGGAGCAACACTTTTCTTAAAAACACAATGTTTGACTAAACAAAGAATGTGGTGGCCGAGCATCAAAGCCTTGACTTTTGCATGCGCCTGATTTATGGTCTGCAATGGCGGTTGTGACCATTACTGTTCAGGTTGGGCACTGCAAGGGCATTCTCCTTTGCGGAGCCCTTGTTTACATGTTAAAAAAAGAGCTCAAATATAGCCCCTGGGCCAGATTTGAACTTGTGAGAAAAATAGTGTGGAAAGCCATCAATCACCGCTCCAGTTTCCTGCACCACCATTCAGAGGTGGGTGGAATGACTGGAGGAGAGCTGTCATGCTTTCCAGAAGCAAAATCTACTCACATCTGTCATTGTGGAGGCAGCGTGTGCAGCACTATCACTACAGGGAAAAGTCTGTCAATTTCTTGATCTACTAAAGTCTCGTTGAGCCTTCAGTAAATTAGAAGACTGGTGTTGCCATCCAGGGAAATGCCTAGCTTGTAAAGGAAAAACTTGAGTAGAAATGCTAACGACATCTCAGAGATGCCACTTCTTTTTAACATGAAAAAATAAGCCTCACGGTGTCTTCTCGAATTAATTAAGGTAACTAGGCCATAAATCATGCACATTGAAGTGTCGAGGCTTTGAAGTCAGTACACCAGCGCCTGGAAACCATGAAAATGGCGGCAGTATGAAACACAATAACATAACACAGCATTCTTTCATTCTGAGAATATGGTGCTTTTAAGAAAAGTTGTGTTCCTTTTCTATTTTTGCCTGCACTTCAGATTCCTTCCTCAGGGCCTGATTTCGTGCTTGGAATAAAAGCAGTGTAGAAAGCTGATATTCTTTCCTCCAGTTTCCAGCGCCACCATTCTGAGGTTAGTGTGGAAAGATTGGAGGAGAGATGTGCTTTGCTGACATCTATCATTGTGGGGCCAGGGTGTGCAGCAGTATCACTGCAAGATTCCTCTAGACTGCCACATTTCTAATTCATGAAAGGGTCTTTAAGTTTTTAGTTTATTCGGAAATGGCACGGTTCGGCCTAAAGTCTAAACTGCTGGGAAGATTTCTCCCTACTGGAGTCAAGTCCTGTCTTGATGGATGAGCTTCCAGTAGCTAGACTTCAGAGCATTCTAAATCAATGTGTTCTCCTTTCCCAATAATAGAAGTATATTAATGTAATACATAATAATCAAACAGTACCTGCTTATTTGTTTCTTCACCTTTACAGTACCTTGATGTCCCATTCCCTGCTAGTTAGTGATTTAGTTTACGTGATATATTACTGGTGGTAAATTTGAATATATTTTGTACATTGGAGGCAGTGATAACTTAAGACTAACAAACTGAGTGCAATGAAAGTGAAGTACATGGCTTCAGTTTTTGAAACAAGACACGTGTATTTGTGGAATTAAAACAAGTAGGAACTTTTTGAAGATGACACTGCCTATTTCAATTGAATACATGTGGGAGTTATTTTAAAAACATATTAACAGGGGGGGGCGTGGCTTGGAGCCGCCGTGTGTGGCATGGCCTCTTAGAAGCTCCTGGCTGGCTCTAGACGGCGAGCACAGTTCGCCGTTTCTTCGCTCCGTTTTGTGAGAAATTCGATTTGGCTGGAATGAGGAAGGAAAAGTGAGACTATCGCTGATCTGCCGAAACTTATAACACCGGGATTGCTGAGTTTTAGGCAGTCGGACCCGCCGCATAAGCAGCAACAAAATGGCAGCCAAGTCTTTCTGGAGTTCCGTGGAATCCATATGGAGGGGGAGCCTGGGCTAGTAGGCAGCCCTCTGAGCCTGGCGTGAATGTGATCTCTGCACCGATCAACCTGTCCCAGGATGAGTGTGATTACTCCCTGGTTGTCTCCTTCCACCTCAGAAGCACCGTAACCAAGAGGCGGGAGCCCCGGGACCCACTTGGCTGGATTCAGCAACACTGACCTAGGAGTTGCAGCACCTAGCCCGGATGGTGCTCCAACGGCAGACCACCCATTGTCCCAGTACGCGTCTTGGAGGACTGCGGCCCTCCTGCTGGGTGGACCCCGGGACTCATAAATTTAGCACTGCTGCCCTCCTGAGAGTCTCGCTGCGCCTCCTGCGCCATCATACTAGGTCCCCCACTGCTTGGCCTGCCTGCTGGGGCTTCGCAGCCCACGCGGCCCCTTTTCGCAACGATCGGATCCAAGAATTACTGCACTGCACCTCACCCTGACTTCCAGTGTCTTTCGGGAGGGAGGACCGACGCTCCAGCTTTACACCGAGAGCCCCCTGGGGACCTGGGGCAAGGACGCTGCGGACCCGCTGGGTGAGTGCCCCACAGACACCGGCACATTCGGCCCCTCTTACTGCAGTATTACGGCCGAGCTGCTTAAGACCCGGGCAGGCATTTGACGGAGGAGCGGCCACCCCAGGGGCTCCACCAACCAAATGTCTGCTGCAATACTCCAGGTCCGCTGGAGGACCATTTTGTCCGCTCTATGCGCTGCTTTGTTTGCGGATACCCCCCATGAGTTCTTTGGCCTGCACGGAATCACCATAAGGCCCACCAGCTCACCAGCATGTCTTTGACACAGGAGTTGCCCCGGCGGCAGTTCCCCACTGATGGACTTTCCCAACACTTCCTGAATTCATCCCGGGAGGCTCCCTGGCCCCTGCACAGGCTCCCAACGATGCAGAATCACTGGGCAAGCCGCTAATCTACCTACGTAGCTCTACCAAGGGCACGGATGCATGTTTGTGACAGCTGCTGCTCCCTTCACCAGAGTCCCCCCGTACCGCATTAGGAGGCAAGACACATCATGGCTGCCTGGTCCCAAGGTCATCGACCTCGAGGCGCTCCAGGGAAGTCCAGTGGAGTGAGGAGCTGTCGGAATCTGCAGCACTGGGCATTCTTTGAGAGGGTGGTTCCCGGAGCCCGTGGTCTTGGGGGAATAGCAGGGACGACGACACTCTCAAAGGGGGGAATTAAGAAGATACCTAAAAAGATACTCCGCAGCTTGCCGCCCCTCCCCAAGTATCGTGGTGCAATGGCAAAGAGTAACAAAGCCACTAAGCAAACGGACATAGCCACATTGATGGGGAACAATGGCCTGAGAGACCGCGGAAGGTGGACCCTCCAGGAGAGCAAGCAGGTGGCTCCAACCCCACACAAGAAGCCCCAGAGAACCTAGCTATGAAATCAGACCTGAGGGACGTACTCGCAGCCCTAACGAAAGAAATTCAAAAGGGAACTGAAGATGTAACAAAGAAGATTGACTCCCTTGATAAAAGGGTTGAAGAAGTGGAGAATCAGACGGCGGAGGTAGAGAATGCTCTATGTGAGCAAACTTTTGAATGGGAGAAAGGCCAAGAGAGGCTATCAGCCCTAGAGGCACACTGTGAAGCGCTTGAGGCGAAGCAGAAGGATGCAGAGAATAGTCGAGAAGGAATAACATTTGCCTTAGAGGAATTCAATCATCTGTTTCAGACGCACACCTGGAGGGTTATGTATTGTACTTATTCAGATTCATAACAACTCTCCCGGATGAATCCCGTTGGAGATAGACCGGGTGCATAGGATCATCCCGAGACAGTCTGCCAGAGCACCTCCCGATGTCCTTGCCAGAGTTAATTTCTTTAGATTAAAAGAAGAAATCATGCGCAAAGCCAGATCAATGCAGCACATCTCCTTCAGAGGCTCCAATTTCGTCTTATACCAAGACCTTGCAAACTCCACCCTTCAGAAAAGAAAAGCTCTGAAACCACTCACTGAGTGGCTTCGCGAATGAAAGGTCCTTTACCGTTGGGGTTTCCCAACATACGTGAAATTCACCTGGGAGGGTTCACAGCACCAGATTTACTCCCTAAAGGAAGCCGAGGGGCTCATGGTTCTCGTGGGTGCAGGCAAGGAATCCGATTCAGAGGTGCACTCTCGGGACCTCACCAAGAAGCAATCTACAGCGACATGGACTAGGGTCAGCAGAAGGCATAGGATCTGTGGCCCACCCCGCAAAAAGCCGGACCCAGACTGAATTGAATTTACCTCAAGGTGAAACTCCTAAGAACCTTGGGCAGTACTGCAGTTGTGCCCGGTTGTTGATCCCTGGTGAGCCCTTCCTGGTGTTGGGGTAAGATGGTTGGGCATGTTGCCCCTACTTAGATCATCCATAGCCCGGTGAAGACAGAAGCGGGGCGGGGTGGGATTGTTGACGCTGCCTGGACCTCGGACAGAAGTATAGCAAAGATATGCCGTTTATCAAGTCTAGATTGCAATGCGATTTAGGGCAGTGGTTATGCCTGATCGCTATCATGTTGGGCCCAGTTGGCCATTGGGCTCGTTGTTGGAGCTGTTCCATTTGCCCCGTTGGGAAAGTTGGATTACAAGATTGGGGTTGGGGAGTGGGGAGGGTGGGAGTGGGAGAGGGTGAGGGTTGGGGATAATCCTAGCTGGGCTGGAGTCTCTCTGCATCTCCTCTCTCAATTTGGGGAAAAACATACCACATTGACATCTATGCCCATTCCGGAAACACTCGGCCAGGGCATTTACTCTGCAGCAGTACACTACATGACCAATAGGACACTCTCCGAAGCAAAACTCACTACCTCAACTCATGGGGCTGGATGATGGCAGTACACTCAAACTCCTCTCATGGAACATTCAGGGTCTTAACTACCCGGGGAAGCGTAGATCCGTGGAGCACAAGCTCGGTCTGTTGTCGGGACATATAGTACTCTTCCAGGAGACTCATTTGCTGCAAACAGACGAAAAGTTTATTAGATTCAATAGGTACAAAAAGGCATTCTTCGTCACATCTGGGTCGAAGAAAAGGGGAGTAGCTATCCTACTGAGTGAAAGGGTCTCCCTATCCAGAATTACAATTAGAAGGGACCCCAATGGGAGATATCTTCTGATGAAGGGGCTGTTGGTAGAACGCCCTATTACCATAGCCGCGATTTATAGTCCTAACTCTGCCCAGGATAAGTTAATTACTGACCTGATTCAGACCATTCTCACCTTTGCAGAGGGGGTTCTCATTTTAGGTGGGGATTTTAACCTGGTCCCGGATCCTCTGCTGGACAAAACTCTCCCCCCAACTAAATGACACTATACTCAAGCTCTGTCTTTTGCTTCTCAGAGAAACGGATACTGTGGATGCATGGAGATTGTTTAACGCTGAGGCGAGAGATCACACTCATTACTCACATGCACATGGGTTTCTCGTGCATAGACCTTTTACTTATCTCAAGTGATATCTACCAAGCCTGGACAAGGTGGAGATTCTCACCCAAGCGCTCTCGGACCATGCCCCAGTATCTGCAACCCTTAGCATAACAGGCCATACTCAACCCCCCAACGGTTTTGGAAACTTTATGACCCCATCCCACTGGATAATAGGGTCAGAAGAGAAATCGGCGAGGCGCTTACTAACTATTTAGCTGAAAACACCACTCTGATATGGCAGTGGCTACTATCTGGGTTGCCATGAAGGAAGTAGTAAGAGGTGCACTCATCAGTGCAGGGGTGGAACAGAGCCGGAAGTCGAGATTGGAGGCGGCAAAA
The DNA here is from genome assembly GCF_040938575.1 of Ambystoma mexicanum. NCBI lineage: Eukaryota > Metazoa > Chordata > Amphibia > Caudata > Ambystomatidae > Ambystoma > Ambystoma mexicanum. The sequence continues at coordinate 1,223,397,423 of NC_090925.1, forward strand.
TTAGATAAAGAAGTGGCAATCTTGGAAAAAGAACTTCAATCCCGTGGGACACGGAAAATACAGAGGGCCTTAATTAAAGCCAAGACTGAACTCGAAATGCACTGGGCTGACCGTTCTGCCAAATCACTAGCTTTCACAAAGCAATTTTACTATAGTAAAGGCAACAAAGTGAACCGAATACTTGCATACAAGCTTAAAAAGACACATAACAGGAACAATATATTGCGCCTTATTGGTGCTGATAGTAGAGCACGATATACGGAGGAGGATAAGCTGGCAGAGCTGGTGGAACTCACTAACACAGAGAGCAGTTAGCTATGGAGAGGGCTCACAACCCCACACAGCATTATCCAACCGTTAATAGGTCTAAGCCGTAACACAAAGAAAATGGTAATTGGGAAAACAACAATTGACAAAGACAAATAATCTTCCATACGGTATCTAAGTACCCCTCACACATTCACACTGGACTGCTCTCCCTATCGGAAGAACACCCGGCCTCTGTGGGATCTACTATCCCTAGGTAGCGTGTGTTGTAACGCCTGTCTAAAAGAGGATAGGGAAGAAACTACCCCTATCTATACTTCTTTCATACAACCTTTCATACCATAAACCGGAATTGCTCAAATTCAGCTATTCCGCCATGCACTAATGCAGCTTAAAACAAGACAGACAGATGGGCAAAAAACATCTGGTATTCAAGAGACATTATGTGCATTATATGTGTCTCTTACTCAAATGGAGGTATACTGTCCCCACTATAGGATTTTGATGTTGAGTTTAATATACCATGTCTAGTGAGGCAGATCCTACCAATATAAGCCCTTCCAGTGAAGGTACGCGTTATAACAATGTCCTTACTAAAGAGCATGCCTATACAGGCTGTAATCTATATCTAAAATTACAAAAATTAGCATTTGGTTGTAAGACATATCCAAACAGAATTTGTTGCATATTGTCTAGGGCATGAGATCCCTCATGCCTAGTATGGTCGACCGGTTTCGATGATGCTAGAGATTGGGATCATCTTCTTCAGGACATGTTGGATCAATTCCTTCAGGAGATATTGGTCTCAGAGGCGCTTCTGTGACCTTCCGGGCAGCAGGAGCTGCAGCACTGTGGCATATGCAACTGAGCCCCCAGTGAATAACAGTAGTACGGCAGTGTAATATTCTTTTAATGAGAGGAGCCCGGGAAAATCGTGCACCTCTTCACTCTGTGGGCAGCAGCGCATTCCAAATGGCGCGTGTGCCGGAGCTGCAATAGCAGGGCTAAAGCTGAGTCATCAGAATGAATCTGTCTCTACCGCCGCCGCTCGTATCTGCTGGTGGAACACCACAAAGCTGTAATGGCCGGACCGCCCACAGCCCCTGAGAAACTGCCCTCATTCTTACTCTCCCACGACCCCCGATCTGAATCCCAATTGTCAGCAGTCGAAAATTCAATCACAGCAGAGGAAATAATCGAGGCCATTAAGTCCCTAAAGAGTACGCCACTGGGGCCTGACGGGTTTACCGCAAAATATTACAAAGCTTAGGTGCAAATCTTGGCCCCACAACTTACTACCCTGTTTAATTCCTTCCTTTTGACAGGTTCAATCACCAAGTCAATGGCGGAATCGTTAACGATTCTTGTCCACAAACCGGGGAAGGATCCCAAGCAGGCTTCCTCCTATCTACCAATTACCCTCATGAACAACGATCAAAAGTCTTAGCGACCCGACTGAAAGCGTATCTCCCGGATATTATAGCCTGCGATCAGACAGGGTTTATCCAAGGGAGGGGGACACAAGACAATATCAGATGGACCATAGATATTATAGAGAGGGCCCAAATGATGGGGAAGAGCATGGTGTTTCTGTCCTTGGACGCACACAAAGCTTTTGACCTGGTGGATTGGGGTTATATCGGTGCAGTGCTACCACATTTTGGGTTCGGGACAAACTTTACTAAATGGACTATGGCTAACTACCAATATCCCACCACGCAACTGCGGGTGAAGGGCGTCAGATCTGAGACAATCAGGATAATGAGGGGAACGAGGCAGGGCTGCCCCCTATCACCAATGATCTTTGCTCTTTCAATGGAGCCATTTGCAAATGGGATCCGGCGCAAACCGAAGATAAAGGGGCTCACAGTGGGGAAGCATGAATATAAGATTGCACTATACGCAGACGATATGTTATTAACCCCGCCTACACCAAACTCATCCCTGAGTCCCATATGGGAGGAGATCGAGGAATTCGGGCGGGTCTCTGGCTTTCAAATTAATCTGGGTAAATCATCGGCGCTGGCAATTAATCTCACTAAAATGCAAAAGACAGAACTTGGTCCCTGTTTACCAATCCCCTGGGCAGAGTCTGCGATTGAATATCTCGGGTGCAGATCCCCAATGACATCTCCCGTTTGTACCGATGTAACTTCCCTCAGCTATGGGAGGATTTCCGGAGAGACCTAATGCATTGGGAGAACCAGGAGATCTCCTGGTTCGGGCGAATTGCCGCCATGAACATGAACCTGCTCCCTAGATTACTATACCAATGCATGTCACTCCCGGCAGACATCCCAGCGAACGAACTGCGCACTCTACAGAGAAATATACTAAATTTCATTTGGGGGGTGTCGTCCCAGAATATCAAGGAAAATTATGATTCGAGGGAGGGTCACCGGAGGGATGGGGGTCCCAAATGTGTCTAGATATGCGCTTGCAGCACAATTATCCCATGCATACACTTGGACTCAATCCACCAACCAGCCACTATGGAAGCAGTTGGAGCAATACTGGTGCACTCCCCCCCCCCAATCAGGGCTCCCCCACCTGCCCCCTATCAGAGCCCGGACCAACCAGGGCCCTCTCACGGCTACAACAGTTACTGTTAGCTGCTGGAAGACTGCAGCGCGGGAATGGGGCTGCAGACGTTCTAGGGGTCCACTTACTTCTATTTGGTATAACTTTGAATTTACCCCAGGGAATCCCCCACACAGCTTCTTGCCATGGACGGAGGGTGGACTGGAAAAGCTGTCAGACTTTTTAGAAGGGGGCTCACCCATAACATTTGAAAGCTGCAAGGACAGATTCGGGGTGGGGAGGCAGAGCGGTTCCACTACGTCCAGTTACAACACTGGGATTCCCATAAAATGGTTAGGGGGAGCGGGGCTAGAGGCCTAACCGCACTGGAACTTTCCTTAACATCAGCCGCACCTAGGGGCAGTATCTGAACTCTCCATCGCCTTTTAGACAGAGCTGATCTGTGGAAAAAAGAGAAGTGCATGCTTGACTGGGAGAGGGACCTAGGCCGGAAAATCGAGGTGGAGGATTGGGGGAAGATTTGGGAAAGGCGACACAAGAACACGCAATGTATCACAAACAGGGAAGGAGGATATAAGCTCTGTTACAGGTACTATGTCACCCCAGCCCAACTGAATAAATCCAACCCTAAAATTCCCCCAAATTGCTGGAGAGGGTATTCATCCAAGGGCACTCAATTCCATCTGGTGTGGACATGTCCCAAAGCAGAGATATATTGGCGGGAGGTGACAAATCACATAAAGGCAATCACTGGACTTGCATTCCTGTGGGATCCCGGAATCATACTACTGGGGGAAACAGGGGAAGGGGAATTCCCACTATCGGGACGGGCTTCTCGGCTCCGCACTCACCTCCTGTTAGCGGCAAAGGTAGCAATGGCTCGGCTTTGGAAACACGCTGACGGCTATTTGGTCCCACTATGGTGGTCCAAGTGTTTGGAAATCGCAGTGACTGAAAAAGTTACAGCCATTCGCACAGGAAACCTGAAGGACTTCCTGAATACCTAGGTGCCCTTTATGGACTATTCAGAACAATTCCCGGGCCTCACCAGACGACCTCCATTAACCCGTTGGCTACAAGGCTGAGCTCCGTGGAAGGTTGAGGGGCGGGAGGAGGGTACAATGACTTATACCATGTGCTTTTGCCTCTGGCCAATTTACAGTGTTCGCTATGCTGCAAAATGATATGCTGTTGTCAATGTGTATTTGTGTAAAAATATTCCAATAAAATGTTTAATTGAAACAAAAAAACATATCAACAATGTATAACTGTAGTTCTTCTCTCCTTTCTATGCAGAACCCCACAAAAGTGGACATTTCTAAAATCTGTGAAATGCATAAATTAAATGTTGCACATGGGCTAGCTTGGTCTTATTATCTTGGATATTTAAAAATAATTCTACCACGTAAGTATTCATTACTGCAATGTAACCTTTTAAGTGCTGCAATTTGTGAAAGGTTATGCAACTTAAAGGGAACTATGTTTAGAAGGAAAGAAACAGAAAGGATACATAAATCCTTGCGGCTCCATGACATGTACACACCTGATGTACTGTGGAGCCTTTGCCTTGATATGTTCTGTTTAGACAATTCCTTGTCTTGCATTACCGGGGTCCACCGTTACTCAGAATTAATATATATATATACATACATATATATATATAGCAAACCAGTAACTCAAGACCAATATGGGTTATTAATACAAATATATAGGGGTTTAGAGACAAGCCTTACACGTTAATGCCTGTATTCACATCCTTTTTTCCCAACCCAGGGGATTTTATTTTGTGGTGAAGTGGAGACAGTAAATGGGCCAACCGTGTGTGTGGTGTCGCATTTTGAGGATTTCGTTTAGGCCTGTTATAACATTGAATGAGCCAGAGACATTGCACCTCACGTTGCTTACCCCTGGTGCGCGGAGCCACCACCGCAGGGCGCAAATAGAGAAATAGTAGACCCAACTCCCAGGCTTCACAAGTAGACTGATGACCGTGGCCGCCATGCATGAAGGCAGTGAAGACATGAGAGGGCCAGGGAGCAGTCCGCATCTACCCACAGGAACGCAGTTGAGAGAGACCGTACAAGGTATTGTCCGGAAACCACACGGAACGAGCGTGTAGGGCTAAGGTTACAGCTCGCACTGTAGTTGACAAGCTCACATTCTGAACTTGAATCAGAGAGCAGGCCCCTGTAGTTGGGGACTGGCCCACTTCGTCAATAAGTGCATTTGGAGGAGGAATGCTCCGGAACCTCTGGAGGAAGGGTAGGGGGCAGGGGCAGAGATAGATCTATTTTTGGAGCCTCATGCCTCTGGAGATTCACTCAGGACAGTTGGAACCATTTTGACGAGGTACTGGAATATTCCTTGCTCACTGAATGTACATACACTTCACCAATGCAGAAATACTTGGCTAAGGTTAGAGCTCAGGATGGGCTTGAAATGTGTGCTTTTCTTAGGTCTGCGTGGTCTCCTAGTTTCTGATTTAATGGGTGATGGTTAAGGACTTGTAAAGTGCACAGCCGCCATAGGCATCATGGCTTGGACTGCTCGAGGCAAGCTTAGGAGAGGCGATTGTCAATATAGTGAAGGTGATGGGCAGGACTATTCCAGAGGGTAGGAGCTAATACAAAGAACGCAGAGAAGTCTTGGCTGCCTTTGTGCTGTAGGTGAGAACAGAGAATCTTCAGAAGGTTGAACGAAGGCGAGCAGGAGAGGGACAGAAGTAGGTAAGGGGTGAAATGAGAAAAGGGGCGTCCAGTCTGTGAAAGACCCTATGCACGGCAAAGAGGACTTTGAAGTGGATCTTCACGCAAATAAGGAGCCGATGATGCTTTGCCAGAAAAGGTGCAGATGAGGTGCGGTAGGGAGCCCAAAAAGTTAGCTGAGATGAGGGATTCTGAATAACCTGAAGCATATAATATAGGTCATCTAGCCTGCACTATACCAGAGCAGAAACAGGACGCAGTGGGCGGGACAAGAGCAGAATGATCTAGCGCAGGACCTTCATATAAAAGAAGCAGCTGCTGGTAAGAGCGTTAAGCTAGGCAGGCAGAGTAACATCTGAATTAACCTCAAACCACGACCGCACTCTGAAGGAGAAGGGATCGGGGCAGGGGCCATCCCAACAGTAAAAAGGTAGGACCCCTAGAAGTTAATATTACAAGCAGCGATTAGTACCACGTATCTCATCGCCATTCAGTTTCACTCTGCGGTGCATGCAGTCCAAGAACCGCAATACGCTGGATCCCAGATCCTGATCTGGCCGCAGTATGATCTGGCTATCATCTGCATAAGAGTAGACAGGAAAACCATGACTCTTGATTTGCCCAGCTATTGGCTGAAGTTAAAGGTTAAGAAGAAGAGGTCCCAGATCAGAGCCCGTGTGATACCCCACAGCAGAGCGGGATGGAGGAAGACAGAAAAGGGCACCGCAACACTGCCAGAGAGCATTCACTAAGAAAGGATGTAAACCAATGGATTACTGTGCCCCCAGTGCCCACTCCGACAAGGCCATCTAGCAGAACCGATTATACAACAGGTATGTTATCAATCAGGCTGGGAGGCTGCAGACAGCTTGGTTCTATGTTAATACATAAGGGATTTAGTAAGTCTCTGGACAGGCATTTAGTTTAACGATAGAACTGACTTCTATGACCCAGTTGAAATCACATGGATAGAGCTGTGTGCCCCTGGGCAGGACAAAGACTGATATGCAGGGACATTTCTCCTCTGTGAAAGGGACAGTGAGCTAAAGACTTGGTAGAGTCTTTTCCAGGGGCCATCCACCCAAGAACAGGTCAATGGGTTGTGTTTGTGCTGGTAGAGGGATTCCCGGAACCCCCCTTGTTTCGCATATTAAGTAACTTTGGGTCTCACCCAAAGTTACCAGGGGAATCCAGACGGGGACCCCTTGCTCACTGTTCTTAGAGAGGCACAGCTCCACCTCTAACAAAATAACTCAGCATTTCTGCAGACTTATCTCACTCAAAAATCTCACACAAGCATCTCTCGCACAACAACCTGCACGCACTTCACAACACTGCAACACCACATAAGCAACACCAACAGCACACGAGGACTGACATTGATCCAATACCCACACCAAAGCTCAGCACCCGGTGTATACCGAGTTGAAGCTGCCAACAGAACACCACTCCTCTCACTATCCTACTCCTGCTTCACCTACTAACCCATCCCACCTGCTCATTTACAGATCCGCCAGAGCGCCTGGGGACCAACTCCATTGGTGATGGTGCGCGGTACAAATACCTTTAACATTTAACATTTAACATTTATATAAACTGCCTATGTCAAGAATGCATATGCCGGTGCCACAAATGTCTAGGCACCTTTCTTTGTTGTCCTTGTTCATGATTGTTTCGGTAGCAAATCGGTAATGTATTTTTCTGTTTATTTGTAGGATTGAAGGAGGCTGTACGGCTATTCAATGAGGAAAACGGGAACCTGTTGAGATCTGAAGAATCGTGTAAATTGTACATTTTAATTCCATTGAGTTGTAGAATATATGACCATTTGTCTGCTGCGGACAGTAACATCCAGTGCTTCAAAGACTTAACACCAATTCATAGTGATAGAGCTGGGATCAGGGCCCGAGTATATAAAAACAGCATTCATAGAATCTTCGATGAAGAACAAAGGGTAAACGTTACATTCTTACAGATATGCATATATGTACGTTATATAATGATCTCATATACTCATGTGAAAGTATAGTTAAGTTATGTTGAATTTTCCATAGGCAATGCAAATATTCTCATCCCTGTAACTTTTGAAAATCCCCACCCAACCTGTAGGTGCAGCCAAAGTTCTGTGACTTTTGAGGTCTGTTAAACAGTGGTGAATGGCCTGAAAATGATGCGAGTATGAAAGAGTTAGCTTTTGTTTGTATTAAATGCATTGGGATATATTTCGGGGCAGATTTCTCAAAATCGTCTGCACCAATGTTCATTAATTCCATAACCACACACTACAGCCCCTAACTTAGACTGATGTACAGTGCACAATTGGGGAACATTGGAGAAATCACACTTACATACGTGGGTAAAGCTAGTGATATTTTTCACTTGCCTATCTGGTGCATCTGAATTTTGGGCAGCAAACATCGCAAATTGGCTTAAAAATACAGTTTGGCAGCATTGTCAAATTGAAATAAAACACACAGATTGTGGCCCTCATTTTCATTTTTAATGAGGAAATTCATTTTCTTAATTCTGTTTGCTAGAAAGCTACATCATACAAGCACACTCACAATGAAACATGCAACTCGCCATGGGGCTCATTTTTACAGAAAAGATTAATTGTACGTAGTGTGAGGGCATCTTGGACTAAGACACAGACAACAGATTCTGAATTAACAATAACACTTTATTAACGTAAAAGTCAGGAAACGTCTATCTTGCCCTATAATATGGTGGGATTTCCCTACCAAACCAAAACTAGGTAAAGTTAAGGTCCAAAAGTTCAATTTAGGAATCTGCCTGTGTCCAAAACCTATACTTGCCCTCACAACTAATCTTATACTATCTGTAAAGCAACTAACAAAACAGTGTTTAACCTCAAAGTTTGGAGCTCTGCCCGGCTCGCAGCTTTCTTTCTGCTCCCTTCCCCAAGTATGAAGCAGTTCAAATAAAAGTGTTAGTATTGCCTCAAGTTCAAAAAGGGTAACAAACACTCTCTTCCCCAAGTTTCAAGACGTAGTTCCAAACACAAAATATCTTGAGACTCTGTCCTCAAGCCAATGAGCAGGTTCAACTTCAGGGTTCCCTTCCCCAAGATTCACTTTCAATGTGTAAGGATTTGTTCCAGCTTTCTTAAAGGTCTGCGCCACACTTGCACCCTCTGGGTATGGTTGGTCTTCGTACAAGAATGTCTTGACTGAAAGTTGCAGTTTATTCACCTGTTAACATTTACCTCCAAAGTTCCATCTTACTCTGGAGACCAAAGTATAGTTGGCTCACTTGTATTGCTGAAGTTCTGCTCACTTTAATGTTCAGTAAGGATTGACTTATTGGGTTCAAAGCTTTATTTACTTGTAAATTCAACATACATAGTTTTCCTTGTATTTTAAGTTGCAGGGTGGGTAGAGGACTAGAATTCGCAGATCACTGCACTGATTTTATGAAAGTAAGTAGAACCTGCTGCTGTTGAGGGGGTTCTTACAAGACAGTGCTCTTCTGTCTTGGCGAGGGACTGAGTGAATTTGGGTTGAAGAACCGGTATCACCCGGGTGCTGGTTCATTGAAGTAATAACTCTTTGTATGATTGTATACAGACTTTACAAAGAATTGGAGCAGTCTTGCTGCTTTATATTTGTTGGTGATATATTAATCCACTCAGCCGACATGCGTTTCAACCCAAAATGGGTCTTTTTCAAGGCTGCAGTGATAGATCAAGGTGTGATGCATATGCAGTTTAGGAAAATAATCACCCGAGTTGAGGTGACCAGTGCAGTGTTTTGGACAGTGAATTTATATAGTTTAGGTAAGAATAAGACATTGTCGCGTCGTTTGTGAGATTTCAATAGGCAAATTTACAGGCATGGTGTACAAGGTTGTGTGTCTACAGAGTGGTAACCAGGTGTTCATGTGTTGTTGTGAGTGACATAAATACAGTGATTGTGAGTTGTTACAGTTAGGTAGGCATATAGCATGGATGATTACATATGCATTACAATGAAATATGTTGTTTTAACATTTTATCGTAACACCAAGGAAGGAAAAGAGGGAAGGAAGAAGGATGGTGCAGTTAATAACTGAGGGATTGATGTCAGGCTGTATGTTCACATGTAGGGAGCCGTGATGCGTGTGTCTTACTGTGTGTGTTGATCACAAAGCATATATTATGTTTGATGAGCTCTGTCAATAGGCCTTTGTTGTATAAACCTGCAAAAGGAAATTGAGGGTGGTGTAAGTACCAGCGCTTCACCTAGGTCAATTGTATCCTACGGCATGAATAGAATGGGCGAGAGATACAGGCATTGGATGCAAACCTATGTTATAGATGTGCGGGTGTGGGGGCATGGTATGCAATCGTTAAGTATAGCCATGTAGGGCGGCCCTAAGAGACCTAGTGTATAAAAACTCAATAGCGCAATATGTACAGGACTATTTTGAGATTAATGAACACTCGGTCTCCAGCCAGGCTATACTATGGCAGGCATTTAAGTTCTGCATAAGAGGTCAATCAATATCCACTGAAGGGGGAATCCTCAAAGACATTAGGGCTCGGCTAGATAGGCTAGAAACACAATTAACATCACTGCAAACCCAGTATGCATTGACTTCAACCCCTCACCTGGGCACTGAAATTAAGACCAAATTAGAGGAATATCGGGAAACAGCAGACCAAGAGATAAGATACTTTGATAGGCCCACAGCGGCGCGCAGATATGGAGAGGGGGAGCGCCCTGCGAGATTGTTAGCCAGAGCAGTGCGTGGGGAAAGAGGACCCACAAGTATACCCTGCATACAAATAGCGGACGGTACAATGTCCACAAACCAGAATGAAGTGAAAGACGCATTTTACACGTTCTATAAGGACTTATACTCCCCCCAAGGTACAGTCACTGATACCGAGATAGAACAATACCTCTCTCAGATCCCGACAACGCTTATAGCAGATGCGACCAGGGAAACACTAGAACAGCCTATCACTGAGGCTGAAATACATGAAGCAATAAAGGCTCTCCCCAATGGGAAAGCTCTGGGCGCAGACGGGCTGGGAGCCGAATTCTATAAAGAATTTAGTCAAATCTTAGCACCCAGATTGCATGCCGTTTGGATGGAAGCCCTGGACATACGAGAACTCCCCGAAACCACCAGGGAAGCAATAATTACACTTCTACTTAAACCAGGCAAACCCCCTGGAGAGTGCGGATCGTATCGGCCGTTATCATTAATAAATACAGATGCCAAGATCTTGACAAAAATACTAGCAACAAGACTCACACCATTTATGCCATATATGGTGCATGAAGACCAGGCAGGGTTTATAATGGGCAGATCCACAGCTACACATATTAGACAATGACACCAGATAATGACCTCCATACCCACTAAAACCCAAGGGATAGCAGTCTCCCTCGATATGAGGAAAGCGTTTGACACAGTCTCATGGTCCTTTCTCTTTGGAGTGCTACGAAACTATGGGTTCGGCCCAAAATTCATAAAGTGGATTCAGATACTATACACACGGCCACACGCGAGGATTAGAGTAAATGGAGCCCTCACAGACATACTGGAATTGTTGGGAGGCACCAGACAGGGCTACCCACTCTCCCCTTTACTCTTTGCCTTAGTTATAGAACCATCAGTGGATATTCTCAGATCATGTTACAGCTCATTTGGGATATGGCTCGAGGGCAAGCTGCAGATTATAATGCTGTATACGGACGATATTCTATTATATCTAAAAAACCCAGATTGTACGCTTGGCAAGGTCCTGGCGGAGGCGGGAAAGTTCGGTGAGTACTCAGGATTACGCTTCAACCCCCATAAATCAGAAATATTCCCACTCACGGATAACACCCCACAGCCCCAAAACCTACACGGGCTTATTAGGAGTCAGATACACATTGTTTATCTGGGTGCCCACATAGCCAGAACTGCCCAATTATCTCGCGCATCGAACTATACTACACTAGCAGAAACACTGTGTGCTAAAATGAAACGATGGAATGTGCTGCCCATATCATTAGCAGGGCGGATAGCTCTAATCAAAATGGTAATACTGCCGAAGCTTTTCTATCTTTTCAGCACGGTCCCAGTGTGGCCCGGCCACGCTCTGTTTTCCAAAATTAACAGCGCCTGCATAGCATTTGTATGGGGCGGACATCCTAGATTGAGCTGGAGAATACTGACAGACACATATCCCAGAGGAGGGCTGATGGCACCAGATATGGAACTGTATTAATTGGCGGCGCAGGCGCAACAAGCGGCTGCATGGGCCACATGCTTTCTTAACCCTGCTACACCATCCCCTTCATTGAAAGAGCGGGAAGCGATGGTGGCGCTGCAAAGGATAACTAGGCCCACCCCGAAACAATACAACACGACAAACCCTTCCAAGGTCACTATCACAGCATGGTCCAGAATCATTGACATATTTGGCGCCAGTAAACTATATCATCCGAGTATGCCAATATGGGGGGACCCACACACGCCCTTCAGCACTGAGAGTGAAATAGCAATGCATTGGAGTGCTAGAGGCATCACCCAGTGGGGTCAGCTATTCCCGGATCAACACTTCCTTCAATGGGAAGACGTTAAAGACATGGTGGGTAACACAAACACGCATAAACAACAGTATCATAGGGTTGCGGCCCGCACACAACAAATCTACCCAGCATTGCCGGATGAACCATAAATAAACATGGCATTAGGCTACATATTTACAGGGGGAACCCAGAAGATTACCGCTTCTGCGCTTTACAAAACTATAATGCAAACGCGCCCTGCGGTAACCCACACAGCTAAGGGCAGGTGGGAACAAGACCTGGGACAATCGATTGAAGATCAAGAATGGTCTCAGATCTGTGCACTGACTAAGAGAATATCTTGTAGCTCGAGGTTTAAACTGATCCATTATAAAATAGTGCACAGGACACACTACACGCCGTCAAGGTTTAAGCAGATATATCCCACGTTGGATGGTGCCTGTCCGAGATGTAACTCTGAAAATGCTAATATATTTCATATGCTATGGGACTGCACCAAATTGAGACATTACTGGTCAGAGGTTGCGGGGCTCTGGACAAGATGGCAGACCAACCGGTGGTATGGACACCACGGATCTGCATGCTGGGAGCAGAAGGGAAAATTAATCCAACGTGACGAAAACATTTGAACCTGAGTCTGCTAATAGCAAAAAGGGTCATATTAATGAGATGGAAAAATGTGCAACCCCCTACAATAGAAGACTGGAACAGAGATATGGTGTGGATTAACGATACCGAAGAACTGTATATCGACTCGGTCATGCCTCACAGTAGACCAGCAACATATGGTCACGGTATAAACAATATCTGGCAGACCTAGATGACCTTAAAAACCTGAATACAGAAGAAAACTGAACTGTATATGTTGTATGCCTGTATAACCGAATGTTACTAATGTATGTGCACAACCTCTGAGCAAATATAAATAAAGTTGTTAAAAAAAAAAGTATAGCCATGTAGTATAACAGATAAAGGGTGAGGTGGCAGGGAGCCTAACGGTGCAACCGGTAATTACAGGGCCATGGTGCTGAGAAGGAGAACCCAGGTCCGGGTGAGGGCCATGGAGGAGTGACCTGTTAATGCCCAAGGAGCGACTAGTGAGCACATAAAGATGCAGGTGCTCGCAGTTGGGAAAATAAGAGTGTACCTGAAGAGGGGGGAAAGGGAGCGAGGGATGGGGGAGATTGTATATTTGCTGCCCCTATCGTTAAGTACCTGAGCAGGGGGAACGGGTAAGGAGGGCAGGGGTTTGTTGTGTGCTGCCCCTATCGTTAGGTATGGCACAAAGTGTTCCTAAAATTATGCCGTGTCATGGCGCATACGTTAAAAATAACCTGCCAACATAAAGGTGGAAGAAAGAGAATTAAACTTCACCTGCAGCCCCTACTGAATTGTGGCTGAGAAGTAAGCATAAATAAGAAGGAAGGGAATTTAACTTAAATGGGGAGCCAGACAAGGGTGGGTCAATTAACTGAGAATTGGGGGCCAAGAACATGCCTGTTAGAGTGCTTACCTGTGGGTCAGTGGGCCGCTGCATCAAGATGGGCAGTCACTGCGATCTTTCGATCCCGGCCACTATCTTGAATTGTGGCTTAAATGAGCTGGTGCTCCTAATTGGTTGTGACAAAACAAGGCTCCGATTGGTCGTGGGGGTATCCAATGGGATGAGTGTACTAGGTGCGCTAGGTGCAACATGAAGGTCTATGACTCATTCCTGAATCACGTAGGTGGAATGTGAAGGGATCCACTGAACTTACTAATCAAGGTTTCTTTTTTTATAAGGAAACCTTAACAGTGGGTTTCTATTAACATGTACAGTTTAGGCTGATATGACACTGATTGTCAGTATGCACGGGAGGCCATGTTTAGAGCAGGGACGTCATTTAGGGGTCACCACTGCGACCCTTGAAGTCTTCCTTGCTACCCCTGTAGTCTCACTTGCTACCCCTAAAAAACCTTTTTTTTACTGCAAGCTCCGAGGCTGTGGCTAGCGCCATGTGGCTCTTCGCTTCTGGAGTGGCTGGCTTTCTTGTTCAGGCCTCTTAAAAAAAAAAGAACAGGGGTTCCACAAGTCTAACACTTTCAGCAGTGAACGTAAATAAGAAAGAATAGGAATACCAAATAATGTGTCTTTCTGGAATTCTACAGAATAATTGCTATATTCATTAAACATTGATTTCAGGCACACTTCAGGGGGTGAGTCACTGATCTAGTCTGTTCCTAAACACCTCAACTCAGCCTTTCATTCTTTTGAGGTCAATAAATAGGTACAAACACAGATTGGGTGATATTGTAGGTATATTTGTTCTATATAAAGCGCTTAATAAGTGCTATATCTACAGAACCCCTGGCCCACTAGGCACTTTTGAAGAAGACCTCCCTACCCTCTTAAACACTAATGCTAAACCAGGAAGACAAATCATTCTATTAGGCGACTTCAACTTAAGCTACAATGACTTAAAAGACTCTAATGCTTCCACCATAGTCAATACCATCCTGGAAGCAGGCCTCACCATACGCAACAACGGCCCCACGCACTCTAAAGGCCGCACATTGGACTGGGTCGCAGACATCAACTGCGTTTCCCTCATAACGGCAATTGAACCTTGCTTATGGACTGATCACTATCTGATCTCATTGACCATTTCAGATCTTCCCCGACCTAAATCGACGAAACGACATGCTCCTCCTGCCTTCACCCGCTGCAAAAAAAATAACACTATCAAACCTCCTCCCGCTGATCCAACCTATCACTAATCACTCTAGCTTGACCACCAACCCTAAGGATCTAGCTGACCTGTACAATAACAGCATCAACTCAGCTATTGACGCCATTGCGCCGCTGAAGCTCACCAAATCTAAACCTCCTGCCCATCTCAGTGCCTGGTTCACGCCTACGCTAAAAGCCCTACGCAAAGAGAAACGACATGCAGAAGCATGCTGGAGAAAAAACCCTTCTCCCCACAACAAAAACCTCCTTACTGACCTCACCAACAGTTACAAGAAACAACTCATTCAGGCAAAAAAAGAGACCTTCAACGACAGAATCAAAAAAGCAAATTCTAATACCAGGGAAATCTTCTCCATCCTGAGAGAATTAGAATCCCCTATTGCACCCATAGATTCCTGCACCAAAGACAAAGCCTGGTGCACAAACATTCAAAATGCCTTATGCAACAAAATCACAATGCTACAAGACGAAAAAGCAGCCAAAAAAACCTCCCTCCACAACATTGCTCTTTCCACGCAAGAAACCATCCTTCAGGAACTTGCTGCCAACCAAACCAAACGTCTTAACGAATTCAGCTTTAGAGCCATTTCTACTGTGGAAACTAAGAATATCGTTACGTCGCTTAAACCCTCGCAATGCCTTGGTGACACCTGTCCAGCCTCTATTATCAAAGAGGCTGCACATGAACTAGCCCCCTTCGTAACATCATTTATCAACGCATCATTCAAATCAGCTTCTGTGCCAACCAACCTTAAAGATGCTTGGATATTACCTCTACTAAAAAAGTAAATCTGGACCCCAATGTCCCAACGAACTATAGGCCCATAACAACTGTCCCGTTCCTCCTCAAAATCCTAGATAAAGCTGCATATCTACAGATCCAATCCTACCTGGAGATCAACAACCTACTAGGGACAAGACAATCAGGATTTAGACCAAGACATGGAACCTAAACGGCTCTCCTTGATCTCAAAAATCAACTGGATGAGTGTAAAGATAGAGGAGACATTTCTATTCTCCTACTCCTAGACCTATCAGCCGCATTCGATCTGGTAGATCACAAGGTTCTCTGTAACCACCACAAATCAGCTGCCAACTTCTCCACAAAAGCCACTGCATGGATAAACTCATTCTTGGATAAGAGAACTATAAGAGTCTTCTCACCTACATCAGCAGCTGATCCAGTCCCCATCACCTGTGGAGCCCCCCAAGGGTCATGTGTTTCTTACACTTTGTACAATATTTTTACAAAGCCTCTGTTCGATATCTTGGACAAACTAGGGGTCTCATATACTAACTACGCTGGCGACACCCAGATCCTTATCCCAATCCAAGGAGACTATGACAATGACATCAAACTCATGAATAAAGTCTACCAAATCATCCAAACCTAGATGGCCACACATGGCCTATGTCTTAACGACGACAAGACCAAGCTCTTAATCATCGGGTCCACTAGTAAACTTAACAAATTATCCCATTTCTACAATGCCATCACTATTGATGGCATCAAAATCAAGGTAGCCAAGGAAGTTAAAACCTTAGGTTTCTACCTAGATTCAGCTCTCACCCTCGACAAGCAAGTAAATGCTACAGCCTCAGCAACTAGCTACACCTGCAAACTCATTCACGCATGCAAACCATACCCGTCCACAGACAGTTGTACCACCATAGCGCAAGCCCTCATCCCCTCCAAATTAGACTACTGCAATACACTGTACCTAGGCACCAGTAAACACAACACTAACAAACTCCAAACCTTGCAAAACAATGCCTTTAGGACAACATTAGGCATTCCTAAAGAGCAACACATATCTGACCAAAGAAGAGCCGTCAAATGGTTGGCCATCAATGACCGCATCAAACTTAAAACTCTGAATATTACACACACAGTATGAATAATAAAGCTCCTGCATACCTCACAGAGAAATTCACAAAGTACACCTCTGAACGACCCATCAGAAAGGCTCAATCAAATAGTATCAAGGTCCCCAACTTCAAATTGAAAAGAACTGGAGGGTCCAGCTTCCCAGTACTAGCCGCTCATCTTTGGAATTCCATCCCAGATTCACTCAGAGCTACTCCTTCCTTCCATGTGTTCAAAGCTAATGTCAAACTCTGGCTTCACACCAATGACCGTTAAAGCTTCAACGGTACCAAATATTCTGTATATTTAATGTAAAATACTTGAAACTGCAACATATCCTATTTGTAAGCTATATGACACTGTAACATAAGAAATTTTGTGTATGTGAAACTATAACATTAGCAATGTATAATATCTATGTACCTGTAACCTAAGATTCTACTTTCTGCAAGTGCCCAGTTGCTTAACGGCCCGGTGCGCTCTATAAATAAATAAACAATACAACAATATAACACATCATTATCATTTGGCCATGGACGTCTATTTGCACACACAGTAATTTGGTAATATGGGCCTATACACACTGATCTTAACGGGATAGTACACTCTAAAATTTTATTTGCTAAAAAGATGGCTCAATCAAAAATATATAAAAAAAATATTTTTTAAACAAAGTACCTATATAAAGTTTTGAGCAAATGAGGCTCAAAGTGTTTACATGGGGGCCTCCATTTTGTAATTTCAAGCAGCCTCCTCTGTGCATGTTAAGCTCTGCTCCGGCGGCACTACTGGAAGCTTTTGCTTACTGCAACCAGAGCAGAGCTTAATATGGAGAGGAGGCTGCCTTCACTTTCATTTTACATTTTCTGTGCTCCCCAAGCCCAGGGAAGCACAGAAAACGTAAATGAAAGGCAGAGGAATTGTAAATACTTCGCCGGCTGCCGACGGAGTTTTCATAATTGCTGCAACTTTCTTTTCTATTTTCCTGTGCATGGGAAATGAGAAAAGAAAGTCGCAGCAATTATGAATACTCTGCTGGATGCCGGCAAAGTATTCATAATTGCCTGGACTTAACGAAAAGAAAAGGCGCTGCAATTATAAATACAACATTGTATTTATGATTGCCGTGGTTAGAAAACCACAGAAATCATAAATAAAACAACATTGTATTTATGATTGCAGTGGTTTCAGCTTCGAGTCTCCCGGGCTCCCCCGGGCCAGGGAGCCTGGGAGACTCGAAGCTGAAGCCACCACAATCATAAATACAGAGTGTTTGTATTTATAATTTCTGTTGTTTTCTTTTTAAGTTTCCCGGGCTCCCCCGGGCCGGAGGCGCCCGGGAAACTTAGAAAGAAAACCACGGCAATCATAACTACAATTTGGTTGTATTTATAAATGCTGTGGTTTTCTTTCTATGTTTCCCGTGCTCCCCCGGGCTGGAGGAGCCCAGGAAACTTAGAAAGAAAACCACGGCAATCATAAATACAATTTGGTTGTATTTATAAATGCTGTGGTTTTCTTACTATATTTCCCGTGCTCCCCCGGGCCGGAGGAGCCCGGTAAACTTAAAAAGAAAACCACAGCATTTATAAATACAACAAGGTTGTATTTATAAATGCCGATACTTTTGCTTTGAGTCTACTGGGCTCCCCCGGCTCGGGGGAGCCCGGGAGACTAAAAGCGAAAGCCGCTGCAGTCATGAATACAACGCAGTTGTATTTATAATTGCTGTGGTTTTCTTTCTACGTTTCCCAGGGTCCCCCAAGCCGGAGGAGCCTGGGAAACTTAAATAGAAAACCACAGCATTTATAAATACAACAATGTTATATTTATAAATGCTGTGGTTTCAAAAGAAAAAGAAAATAATAAGCACTTACCGGCAGCAACCTTCCTGCCTGCACTCTCTGCTGTCAGGCACTAATGAAGCAAAAGCCGCTGTAATAAAAGCTACCAGCAGATGGCTTTTTGCTGCAAGGGCAAAGATAAACTCAAGCACAGGAGGCTCATCCATTTCACAAAATGGATTCCTCCTAGTGCTTGGAATTTTTGAGTTTGAGTCTCATTTGCTCAAAACCTTACATAGGAACTTTGTTTAAAAATATTTTTATATATATTTTTGATTATGGGCCATCTTTTTAGCCAATAAAATTTGAGCGTGAACTATCCCTTTAATGAACCATATGGTGATCCATTCTTGTATGAAATGTATATCACATAATAGTGATATCGTAACCATATTTTTCGTAGTGTACTCAGGAACAATGCTATGTGATGCCACTTCCTGTTTTGTCAAGCGGTGAAAGGTTGTGTTCCATCGCTTCCTGTGATATCACTTCAGGCTGGGGTTAAATGACATCACTTCCTGTGATGTCATCAGAGGTCAAATGTCGTGTCGTGTCACTTCTGCTACCCCTGGCATTTTGGTGAAATGACGTCCCTGGGTTAGAGGATGGCAATTACAATGGGTGAAGTCCTTAACACCAATAAGGTACCCCAGGGGTTTATGGGGGCCTTATTGATGCCTGCAGGGTTCGAAGCAAGGCACACACTGCCTTCTATGGTGCGTGGAGTATGCATGTGCTCACAGTGCCTCTAAAGGGACTATGATGGAGTAGGTTATGGAGATAGATGGCGGTGCGGATGCAGCCGTACCTGTTGATGCCTGGGGTCACATCCATGTAGCTAAGTGGTTGCCAAGCTTGTGTGCTAGTGGTGGCAGTTGGCCATCATTATGGCAAAAATTGTGTTGGGATTTGTGGGTGGGTAGGGTCAAAAGGGGGGTTGTTAGCTGCATTACATGCAGCCGGTTTTCTTAGCAAGCCTATCATGGGATTTATGATAAAAGCAAGGTTGGGAGGTCAATTAGGATGGGAGGAAGGATGCAATGGGGAGATATCATAGACACAGTTCACAGAAAAACATTAAATTCATGGTCAGTATTGAGACCCTTGCTGACACATATATATTTGCATATTAGTCTTGCTTCCCGTTGTCTCAGTCTTAACTCGCGGTCACCTCCTCTCAGGTCACTTTTAAATGATTCAATCCCAATGAATTGTATGCCACTTTTGCTGTCTAGCTGGTGCCTCTCTTGTCAGTGGGTGGCCAGTGGCTATCTTGCATCCTGGGAGTTTAGGAGGCTTAGCTGTTCAGGAATTCTGGTTTTCAGTTCCCTAATGGTACTCCCAATGTACATCAATGGACATACACATATGATTACATATATAACATATTTTCTTTTGCAGTGGATGAATTGTTCAATTCGATGGCAATGGCCGTCATTGAAATAGACTGATTTTGCATTTTGTGCGTGTGGGCACATGAAGCACGTGCCACATTTGTGAAAGCCAGACACTCGTGAGGCAGTGAGCCAATTATGGCATATTGGTTTCAACGGCACCATGTATGATGGGCAGAGTATTGTTTTTAGAGTCAGAGCCTTGGTGAAGGAGAATTGAGTTTTGTCTGGGACCCATTTCCAGATGTCTTCATCAATCGACAGCAGATGGCAGTGCTTACTTAGGATTTTTTGCAATTTGTAGCTGTCTTGACAGAAACGTGTTACATATCATAATGGGCCATATGTTTGCTCTTTTCTTTGGGGATAAGTAGTGCTGCTCTGTTGACGGTTGTGCCAGATTGTATTGCAATTGCAATGGTTTTCTCTTTGTATCCTCTGTTAGTGAATCTTTCTGTGTGAAGTTTGCATTCATTTCGATATGCAGGATTGTGAAAGGATGAGGAAGACGCCAGTTGCCTGAACCAAATTGGAGGTTTTATTGAAAAAAAACGAAATTAAAGAATTCCTTTAGCCAGAGAAACTTGCGTCAGTCTTTTTGATAAGCCCCCTTTCCAGGTGCCTGCAATAAGGTTGAACAGGTAGGATTTGTGGCTCAGTCATCGTAGGCCGAGTGGCACTCTGTCAGTGTTCCCTGCTCCGAGGCACATCTGTTCTGCAAAAAGAAGAAAAAACTTCCCTCAGTCCTTCTTTCCTGTTTGGCTTATAAAGGAAATGGTGAGGTTTCAGCCAATCTGAGCAGGGAGGCTGTTTTTGTCTATTTAAACTTCCCCAGGCCCTTCCCTCGTTTTCCCAGCTCACAACTTGCCATGATGCCTTACTAGGTTCCTCCAGGGGAAAAGACTGCATTCTGTGACAGACTGAGTGATGTACCACGGGAACACACGGTAGGCATTTGGGGTCGGGTAGGAGCGTTTTTCCATGTAAATGCTCTTGCAGCGGAATGGGCAGGATCAGCAACACTTCCACCTCGCATTGAGCACTCGTGTCAGGCATAATGGCGGATGTCTCGTTGGCTGCCATATGTGGATCCTCTCGGGTCATGCGGGTACCTCTGTCCTGTACGGGCCGGTTCCAAACCCTTTTCAGGAACTCTGTAGACTCGGAGGGCCAGCCGGTGCACTTTTGTCCCCAGTCGCCGTCTATCACCAACGTTCGCTGAACGGGCGTCTCGCGCCAGGGGTCGGCCTGCTCCCGTCCGTCTGTGTCTGTAGGCACTGTAGGCTCCCCTGTACCCTTACAGGGATCATAACTGCAATTTCTTTTCGCACAATTAAATTCCCCTTTCGGTATGTTCTGTATGACAGACTTCCTGTGACAGCTTGTTGCGAATAGCACAGAGTTAGCCTATGTTGTTTTTCTGTAGGTTGTGGTGTCAATGGAGATTCTGATGTCCAGGAAATCAATTGTGTTATAACTTTGATTCCCAGTCAGTTGGATTCCAAGGGAGTTTGTGTTGAGGTATTCTTTGAACACTGACAGTTGGTCAGTTGTGCCCAACCAGATCATCAGTATATTGGCTATGTACCAATACTGTTTTTAGATATGGCAGGTGAAGTCCTTTTTGGCAAAGGCAAAGACTTGTTCATAGTGGTTCATGAAGATATTGGCAACTGAAGGTGCGTATGTTGCACCCATAGCAATCCCTTTTGTTTGTTAGTAGTATATACCGTGGAACCGGAACACATTGTTAGTCAATGGGAATCCCAATAGTTCTTTAGTCATTTCCAGATGTGATTATAAGGAGGCTGAAGCTTGGGAGTCTCTGAGTGAAGGGCACATTTCAAAGGCAATCTATATAGACTTATGAAAACAAAATGAAATGACTGAAGCCTTTTTCAGTTGTTATGAAAGTCTCAAAGTGCTGGGCACATATTTAGAGGCAGTCTACAATGGTATATACCAACATATACCTGGTTCCGGAGGATGCCTGTCTCTGGGTCCCAGCCCTGGATCTGCAGTAAGGACAGTAAGGACGAAGTGGGCCAGAGATCTAACGATGATATCACTGGCCAGATGTCGACTAGTAGGAGGGTAAAGAAGTCCATGCTGTCCCTACAATCTCGAATGCAGGCGTTTAAGCTAATCCATCGCTGGCACTACACCCCAGCAGCGCTGGCCAAATTGTACAAAGGGGTGGATTTGAGGTGCTGGTCTTGTAGGCACCCACAAAGTGATTATTATCGTATGTGGTGGGGGTGTTCTCTCATACAAAAGTACTGGCCTGTGGTCCTTGACTGGCTCAAGGTCGTGGATGTGGTGCAAAGAAAACTGTCACCAAGCTTGCTTTTGTTTGGGGTGGATGTGGAAGACCATATGGTGCACACCTTGCTAGTGGCAGTGAGAAGCTGCATGGCACAGCACCGGAAGCGTAGGGGCGTCTCCACTTAGCACTTAGCAGAAATGGGTGCAGAAAGCACAGACCATATATGATATGGTGTATCTCACGCACTTACTTGATGAGACACGCACAGACATAGAGGGAGCGTGGCTTCCGGTCTTCATCATATATGGACATTCACCAGCTGTGGGAAAGTTAGAAGCTTGGTAATGTACGTGGTGGCTGTGACAGTGGTACAGGTTGTTTCCTTTAGCTATGCATGGGGGAGATGAGGGAGGCAGGATTTAAGAATTGACAAGAGCCATATGTTGTTTGACTATACAAGGTTTCATTGAAAATTGGTGTGTTACAAAATGACAATTTAAAAAAAAGTATTTCCCTAATACAAGAAAATCGATCTCACCGCATATTCAACCTTAAATCACACTAAAGGTAATAACCATATCTCTTTCTAAAAACATTTTATCCACTGATTTCCTCAATTTTCATATGTGCCTTGCTTTTAGTAGTCGTATGTTTGATTGCTAACATATGCACAGTGAATGATATGACTGGGACACCTCCTCCATACCCATTTTGCCCACTGGGTATAGAATGCTGCCATGTCGAGTGGACACTTTGCTCAGGGAATGGTCTTCTGCCATGCCACAGGCTACTCCGGGAGTCCCAATGTGCCCATTTGGTGCCTGGTGCTGTACACAGTAGCCACGTTGCCCATGCCATGGGCTTCATCCATGGCCTGTGCATCTCCAAGGCATAAATGATATCCACTGGGTGTGGGCTCTGTGAAGAGCCCCAGTATTCCATGGGGCATGGGCTCCGGCTATGCGTTGGACACCTCTGAGTAAGACTCTCCTTTTGGGCATGCTATGGCCTTCAGCAATGATCTGGGCACCTGTAAGTCACCAAATGAGCTATCTGGGCATTTCCTGTTTGTATACCTAGTTTACACTGTGCACGGACACATGGTCACAGTCATGACCAGAGCGAAACAATCACAAAGACCTAGCTCAGATTTCTCTCTGATTCTGAAGGATGCCTGTCTCTGGGTCCCAGCCCTGGATCTGCAGACACACCTGTGAGATTGCAGGCTCGGGATGTCTGGGTAGATTGTTCTGGAAGTTTATGTCTGCAAATGTGAAAGTAATGTGCTGTGACCTATCAAAGGTTACATTATTAATCTGTAGTTTCAAGTATATTTGTGATCGGTTGATTCTTACTTTTAAGAGTTTCATGGAGGCACATGTGGTCCTTTGCTGTCCGGACTTTAGAGCACTTAGTGGCTGTATTCCTTTTGTGTTTGTTGCAACTGCTTACTTTAAGATTGAGTTATTTCTTATTAAGGTTGGTTGTCAAAATAATCATTTTTAATTGTTTTAGTATGTTATATATTATTTTCTAGGTAATGCCGATGATTTTGAAGATGGGGTTTAGATATGTTTTTCAAATGTCGACAAGTGAAACTTGGATTTTGGACAGAGAAGTAGGGTTGTATTCTACTGTTGCATTTTGGAAAGGCTAATTTAGTAAAGCTTGAATTGTAAATGTTGCATGAGCAAGAGTTAAGTGTATTAATTAGGGCATATCTGTGGGGACTGTGATTTTGCTCCGTTGGACAGTGTATTGGGGAGGTACTCATTTTGATATTGAGGTTTCCATGTTTTGTAGTTTTTCTTCTGAGGAAATAATAGAAATGTTTGCCATGTGTGATTTTTAATGCAGTGTCTGTTTTCTTTCACTTGATTTTTCTAGTATGGATTTTTTATAGTTGTTATGTACGTAGGGTCTGTTTAAACATTTAGGAGATTAAATCTTTAGTACAGATACATTTTGAAATGTGAATTTTACTGTACGTTTAATACCTTCTTTTTTGGGGGGTGGATTTTTTGAGAACATATTCCTATAAATGACAGCAAGAGGATTCCAGGTGCAATGCATCAGTTTATACTACTGGAAAACTATTGTGCATCGTCGACTGGATTCAGAAGAGTGTTTTTTGTTTCTTAGTCTAGCGTTTCGCATACTGAAAGCTTACTGTTTTTTGAGTCTGCTAGGGCAACATGACATTTCTTTCATGTGTGGTATATTTACTAGCTCACTGCTAGTGCTTCTTTGTTGGAGCAATTTTTTGCCATGACCTTCTATAGTTCTAATATTGTTAGTAAGTGCGCTGATAAAATAATTGTCCGTAAATTGTGAAACCTTTTCTTGTGTGTTATGATTATTTTATACCGAATTGAACCGTCCAAACATTGCTGATTTCCCAATTTTTCTCTGTTGACCTTTGTATTTAAATGGACATTTGTTGAATGGGTATTCAGAACTTATTTATCGTGCCATTCTCAAATCCTTTTTTGGCCATAAGCCTTTTTCTTTCAATCGTATATTGTAACATGTTGTATACACTTTGTACACATACTTCAAATGTGAAAGTTTTATTATTTACAATACACCATCATTTCTTGTTATTATGCTTCATTGTGTGGCTTGGTATTTTTATTTCAGTCTCTGCATTTACTTCTACTACAGCAATGGTTTTTCTGCACTTTGAGCAATATCAGGCGTAGTCCGCATATTCTTATTCACGGTTGACTTGTGGCATTTGTAAAATGTAAGGCTGGCGAACACGGTGTGGGGCACAATTCTTGTTGCTTGCCTCACTTGATGGCATTGGGGAAGTTTGTGGTGTGACATGTTTGTTTGTTTGTTTTTTTTTATTGTTACCATAGCAATGCAGTGGTTGAATTCAGTGGAGATAAAGAACTTTGTGCAGTACTGTATGATGTCATCTTCTGTGTGTTTATGGAAAATGTCTGGGTATTTTTTAGGCATATCGACAAGCATTCAAGATGTGCTCAAGTTGTACCTATGAGGATTGCCTCTTTTTAAAACCACTAGGCTTATGGAGATGACTGCTGTGCCAATTTTAAAAAGTGCAGATATCAAACTACTACAAAACTACTAGAAAAGGGCAAACTACTGCTACACCCAGGAGCACATATTCCCAATGCACAGACTCAGTGACACTTGTAAGCACATGTTTCACTGTGCGTGGTGGTGGATGTATCAGTATTCTGATTGAATGGGGTGTCTTTTGTAAGGGAGGCATGATATCACAAGTATGACACTGACACAAAGGCACAATTTGTAGAAGCGTTATTCACTTTTTGGGGGTTTGGAAAAACTCTTACTTTGCCCTATAGCTAGGATGGGAGTATTCTCTACTATCAAATAATAAATAAAACAGTCCTCGCTGACTCCATAAAATCAGAGGGCCTGCACTAACAAAACCTAATGCCTATCTCTTGTACAAAAAGTGTGGAAAGGAGAATATGTATGCAACGTAAAATCAGTGTTAGAATATAAAGAATAAATATGGCTGAGTCAGCTCTCCTCCCCACGTTAGACAGCATTGAGTAAGTCGGTCCCCGTAGGCAGGATGACACACTCTGGCTCAGGTTCTCAAAACAAAGGCAGTTTAAAACTTGGATCGAGGCCCGTCTGGCCTTCCATGTGCAAGTCTCTCTTTCCAGCTTTCAAAACACAGTTCAAGAAAAAGTTCTCACTGGTCTCCCTCAGTCGGGCTCGGACCTTTCAAAGCAAAAAGTTCACGTAGGTCTCCCTCAGTTGGGCTCAAACCTTTCAAACACAACACTTGCAGGGATTCCATTCCCCAAGCTTAATTCATATACTTTAGGGGTTCCCTTATCCTAACTTATCACACTTCCCATCTCCCTCAGTCGGGCACAGACCTTTTCCTGATGTCGAAGACTTACGAATGTGCGTGGCTTTTACTATAGACCTCCGCAGGGCCACTTCGACTTTCCCTTCAGCTCACACTCTTGTGTTATTTGCCCCAGTGTCTCTTGGTCTGGGTAGTTCGATGTCATAATCCCAAAAGTTCAACGTTCACCTTTTTACTCACCCCCCTTTTTCCCAGGGGTTAATTTTGATCACTTTGCTTTTTACAGTTCATTCACTTTATCACTTCATAACAAAAACATTTCACCTTTCCCAGGGAATTTGGAGTGGGCTACTTCCTTTCGCCGGACCGCTCCACTACTCAGTATCGCTGGTTTCACAGCTTTCAGTAATTGAAAGTTCATCACAGGTCTGCCTTCCTTCGTGTCTCATCTGAACACATGCAGCCTTCAATTGTGTGATATACTGTTGCTACTTTAATATTTCCTTAACACACACCGGTCTTTAATGTTGCTTGCCAACTAACCAACTGTGTGCATTTCTTTGTCTTTGAATTTTTTAATTCACGAATCAAGGTTAATACCACAGGCTCGGCCTCGCCTCCCCAACTCTGGCGTTCACCTGGGAGGGTCGCTGGCATGCTTGAAACACAATGCAGTCTTCTTGCCTGGGATTTGGCCTTCTCCAAGTGTCGTTCACAGCCTTTTGGAGACAACAACGTCCTGCAGGGAACTCCTGGGGTTCTCTACCATTTACTCTCGTCCCTCAGTCCGTCACTCTGTTCCAGTATGTTCACCTTTGCCCGGATGTTCTGCTGTTGCTCGTGTTCTACCTTGCTCAGAGTGTGTCTCTGTGTGCCACCTTTTTATTGTGTGAGAGCTAATTGCTATCAGATGTATGTGCTTAAAATCAAGTGCGTGACTTTGCCTAGCCCGATTAGTGGGACATGTCCAATGAGATATGGAAGGGTTAGCCTCTTTACTCTCTGTCGCCCTCTTCATCTGCCCAGTGTTTGTGTAGAAAGGGGGTTAGGGGAGTTGGGACATTGCGGAATCCTATAAAATAGGATGGGTCATGTGTACGGGAAAGGGGGGAATAACGCATCTCACCATCGGTCAGCTCACCCCCAGTCCCTGAAGACCCCTCACCCAGGTGATCCTACTGCACTGGTCCACCCCCAGGAACTGGATCCAAAAGTGATGGCGGTGTCCTGGCCACATGGATGACAAGTCCCTGTGGACTAGCGGCTGAGACACCCTTTGGTTTCTCACACTTTCCAATGCGATTGTGTTTGTGACTCTAGTAGAAGATACAGTTTGCGTATTATTACCGAGTAAAGTGTTGGTAATCGAAGTGTAGGTACTTTTAGTGGGTGTACTGTGAGTTGTTGTGAATGGCATAATCGTTTGTATGCACTGTTGTAAGTTCAAATACTTTGTTTACGTCTTACAAACGCTAGTTGACTTACTACTCCTAGTTGACTTGGCTATATTTTCATTTGACTGAAGTGGTTCATTTCGTCAGCTATATTTGTTTTCAATATTTCCCACTTATTAAGTAGTTCTGATTTTTCAATTTGTAAACTGTAGGTACCTGCTGCATTTTTTGTTTGGATTTCCTGTTTACATTCGTTTTTCTCTGGATGGCTTTCTAACAAGTGTTCAAACACTGCCCCCACTCTGAGGTGCATCTAAAGTTGGTTCTGGAACAAGATGTGTACATGTTGTTAAAATTGTTAAATGTGTAAAGTTTTGTTTGCACTTTTGGAAGTGCTTATACTGTGTTTATGTCTTACGCATCCTATTCGACTCAGCTACATTGTTTTTGCTGAGGTGGTATGTTTCCTCAGCTATGATTTTTCTCTCCTGGATTATCATTTTTTCAGTATTTTGTGTTTTATTGTAAATTGCTGGCCTTCTTGGTGTTACTGTCTTCCTTTGTTGTTTTCAGAATGGTACCTCTTGAGCGTTAATATTGTTGAGTTATTGGCCCTCTCTGGATGGTTCCCTAGGAAAATCATGGGTTTGGTGGTGTTCATTGCCGACAGCAAGCCGAGTCACATCCAAAGTTGGATTTTGTACAAGATTTGACATGTTGGTATTGACACTGTTTCATTGTTAATCATTTGTTTGCACTGCAGTAAGTATGATATTGTTTATTTCTTACAACCCTGGTTGACTTAGCTATATGTTTGCTTTAATAATGTGGTTTCTTTCCACAGCAATACATTTTTCCAGTATTCACACATGTTTTTGTTCTAGTTTGTTTGTATGCTGCACACACCTGCTGTATTTCTTGGTGTTGCTCCTTTCCTTTGACCGTCTCTGTGTGGCTTATCCTGGATGTCACTGTTGCTAGAATTCTGGTCTTCTGGATGGCTTCTTAGCAGAATCATTGGATTGTTTGTGTTCAGTGCTGACAGCACTCTCTGAAGTACGTGTAAAGTTGGTTCTAAAAGGGAATGTTTATATTTTGTTGTTCACAATGTGTGGTAATGTTCTTTTTGCGCCGTTTTAAGTACTAATACTGTTTATTTCTTACTAACTGGCCTAGCTAGATTTTGTTTTGCTGAAGGTGGTTGTCTCCTCAAGTGTGATTTATTGTCTGTATTTCCACTTTTACAACAACGACAAAACCGAACCCATGCTGGTCGGTACTGAATATAGGCTGGCTAAATTAGACCCTATGTTTAACAGTTTTGCCATTGCCAATTACAAGCTAGAAGTGCAGAATAAAGTAAAAACATTAGGCATAACTTTGGACCAGAATCTAAACATGAAGTCACAAGTCAGTGACCTGTTATCCACATCAATATATTACATAAAACTACTTGCACATGTCCACCCGTTTATCACGCAAAACAATGCTGAGACAATAGCGAGAGCTATAATAGGCTCAGAAATCGACTACTGATGCAGCCTCCTTATTGGCACTGACCAAGCCAAAATTAACCGCCAGTAGGTCATCCAAAATGGTGCGGTCAGGATGATAAAAAACTTCAAATGGAGAGACCATATATCGGAGGCTAGTCGTATGCTGGACTGGCTGCCAGTAAAAGCAAGAATTCAATTTAGAATGCTCTTGATGACTTATAAATGTGTTTTTGGACGTATGCCATCATACCCGATGGAATGCATAGTGGAGAAACAGAACCAGAGGTCTTGCCGATCAAAAATACTGTCCAACTAAAAACACGCTGCTGTAAAACCAGCAAAGCCCTCAATGGAGCCTTTAGCATAGCGGCTCCAATCGCATGGAATAAGGTCCCATTAGTTCTAAGAGAGACCAAAGCCACCGTCATCTTTAAGAAATAATTGAAAACACTTTTGTTCTGCTAAACTCCAGGTTAGGACGAGATCCCAATCTTCGTGCACTCTGAGCAATAGTCGTCCCACATTTGTATTGTCGGTGTGTCTAATTTGTTACATGTGTGCTCTTAAGCCCACGGGTACCTGGAAGCGCGGTATAAACGTGAAAGTAAAGTAAATATATTTAATTACGACGTTGTTTTTACTGTTGTGCAATGTAATTAATGCAATTGAGGTTTGCTAGTAGATCTGTAACTGGTTTCTTACTAACATGGTCAACTTCACTCCAAACAGAGTATTTGCATGTTTTAGTAATTATGTTATTTAGGATAACTCTCTCTCACTTTGTTAATTTGCAGTAACGCTTTACTTACAAGCATGATGTATGAATTGTGAATGTTTTGTTTGTAACCTTGTTTCAATGGTGTATAGGGATGATGTTCCATTTTAATGGATTCACTTGGGTGTTACAAATGGTTTGAACACTGGTAATTCCTTTACTTGGCAGAAAGCCAACGTTTCTCTCTGATTGTTGTATATTCTCCCTTTTGTCTCCAAGGTGTGTGGGTCTCTGATGCTCTTGGTCTGTTGTTGCCCTTTGATTTTCAGCAGAAAGGTGACTGAGTTCATATGCCCCTCAATGACTAACAATGTGGATACAAATGTATACAAAAGTCATAGTTCTCTGTTACATGTCTTGTTACTTGTACTATTTACAGCATATTTTATTGTATTAAAGTGATTGAGTAGTTCAGTTACTACTATTCTTAGTGTGAACTTAACAAACTGTTGTTCTATTGTTTTTACTAACACTTTGGTGACACAGTACTAAAGTAATACTCTTTTATGGTTCGGTTTCTAACTTGGTTCGTCTTTTTAGTTTTGATGTACTTATTTAGTTTATTTTACTAATACTACTGAGCAAATGTTATTTAAAGTGGCACATTAGCGAAACTAACTTTGGCCTGATTCATGGAAGTGTTCTTTTCATAATGGCGAACTCCCATAGGAAAACGTTCCTTGAATCAGGCCCATTCAATGTGTTTCGGTGGAGTGTTTGAATCTTATAAACTGCCACCTTCCAAAATGTACCTGTGTGTTTCGGTAAGGCATGAGTATGGCGAGGATGGGTCTGTAGATAGCCCATTATTCGGGTAAAACGACTGTTCAAAATGTCATATATATTCACAAATTGTCTGGTATTCCTACCCAAAAAATAGGTGTCCAGTTATTAGGTAAAGAATGTGAGATGGGTCAGTGACTTTTCGTATGCATTGGCGAAATGTGACATATCTGTAGACACGGAACATATACCTGGCCTATAATTGTTCATTTTTCAATCCATTACGGTGTGATGTGTGTGCTGTATGTGTGTAGTAGGTTCAATGCATATCAAGTTTCTGTGCATGTTTTCTTACATGTTACTACTGAGACTTATGTATTTTACAATGGTGCATTAGTTGATCTAATTTTGTTATGGATTGATATGCTTGGGTAAAATGCAAGCATAATTTGTTCGGTTATGGAGTGTGTGTGCGCGTGTGTGTGCATGCATGATTAAGTATCATGGCATGGCTTTTAAAGTAGCATCGACCCCAGTTTAAAGGTTTACATTGGAGCGTGAACGTGCGATAGGTCCACTGTTTGCTCACATTGGGCCTCATTACAATACCGGCGGTAGCTGTGCCGGTATAACAGGGACGGCTGCCACCAGTGTCATTTTCTTGCCGGCGTCCAGGAATGGGCAATTGCCGGGTCATTACGGCCCCACGGGATCCAGTAATTGCACATTCCTGGGCGCCGGAAAATAATGCTCCCCGTTCCCATTGAGCCCCATAGTTAGCGGTGCCGGCAGAATGGTGCCGGTGCATCCGGCATGGTCTACTCACGGGTGCCGGTCCGCCCGTCAGGTCAGACCTGGCGGGCGAAAAGGCACCCATGAGCAGAACTCGGTAAAAATGATACCGGCAAGCTTACTGGTGCCGTTGTTACTGTACCAGCAAACTTGGAATGAGGCCCATTGTCACCTACATCTAGCTCTTTCTTGAGACTGTGCTTGCACGTTGTTCATGCTTATATGACTTCGTTCCAATAAGCCCTTCAAGGCGAAAACGATCAGGGAATGGTGTAGCACAGTGCTTGCAAAGGTAAAAGAAAGTTGTGCATATTTGTGTTTTGCCATATACAATTGAACCAATGTAACTTTTGTTGGCCCTCTATTATTGCAGAGCAACCTTACGTTGTTCATGCATACAAGATTTTCTTTCAAATAAGCCTTACAATGCAAATACTGTGCTTGTTTGATTTAGCACTGTGCTTGCAAGCGTAATAAATCTCGTTTCTGGTAGCCTTCCTGTGCTTGTGCGACCATGATAGTTAGTTAGGTGTGGGTGGGTGTGTGTGTGTTTGTAGGTGTTGCTGTTTAGCTGGATGGACTGTAGTTTCTTAACTGTGTATGATCCATCCTACATCTACCTGTTCTGTGGAATATTTTCACTGTATGTTATTTATTTATTTAATTTATTGGTTATTTGAAATGCGCACTACACAACAGAATTGTGTTTCAAGGCACATAATGTAGTTGTAGTTTCATAATGGCATGTGAGAAATCCTAAATGTTACGTTATAAAGCTTTCATTCTGCATCAATCACCATAATAGTGGTCTTATAGTGCAGGTACTTTGACCGGTTAGAAGAAGGAGACAGACTCTGAACTTTCATATTAAACAAACTCTTTATTTTAAAGAAAATGAAAAATGCCTGACTTTCCCTAAGCTATGGGGTTTTCCTACCTAACCAAACTAAATAGAGTGCTCGTCAGTCATCCGTGAGTCCAAAACAAGGTCTGTCTACTGCCCCAAAACGAATCTAACCTGACCCTACCCTTATCAGAACAACAAAGGCACAGAAGAATGACTCTCTTCTCCTGTGAACTTCTTTCTCAGCACTTTCCGTTAGTAACGGATTATTAGGTAGTTCTTGGTTATACCTTTTATCAAATCGTAAAGTTAAGACTATGGGCTTTTCCACTTTTCTTTTCCTCTCCTGTCTTGTTCTCTTATAATCTTATTGTTTTGGTTCTCTCTTTTCTCTTGTGACCTCGTGTTACACAAACTTGAGAGTCTTTTTGCTTCAATGTCCAATCCTTATCTGGTTTCGGACAACCAACACTGTTCCAATTACAAATGTCACTCTTCTCTAAGCCTTGCATGTCACTGGGACGAGTATGAGTAGCCCATTCATCAATTTTACTCTTCTTTCATATGTGTGTCTCACTGTGACGAGTATGATTAGCACAGTGATGTGCTTTATTCTTACTACTGATGATTACACGACACGTAGCATCTGAACCTGCTAAACTGCTTTTTCTTTTTTCTTTTTGTTCTTTCGCTCTGTTATTTCGTTGACTTACGGATACACTGACTTACCTGCATATCGTTTATGGCCTGGCACGTATGTATTCACTTCTTATCTGGACATACGTTGGGATACAAATAATGACAAATGTGATTTTTCTTTATGTGTATCTGTACGCATTTATATACATTCAATTACTAATTGTATTATCGATTCTTGCCATTCACATCTGAACGCAATTTACACTACATCCAAATGGTTTGACTTTTATTGAATGTCCAAAATGTCCATGGGGGATATGTATTCCGTATATTTAATATGGAAATTTGGAATCATGGTAACACTCTGTGTTGATGGCTGTACTCCACTGCTTTTCACTAATTTATGTATCAACTTGACGAATAATGTATCCGCACCTTCTTGCACGAAATTGATACGGTTAATATATATTCAATATGTTGTAATTTAAGTATCATAGATCCGTTTATCAATTTTGTATTTCTTTCGGATCCTATGAGCATATTTAAAGAGCTGTTTCTGACGAAGGACTTTTGATTCCGAAATGCATAGGCCATTATGAGCTCACCCAACACATCTGCTCTGATAAATATGTATAGCTGCCTAATACTAAAATATGAATAAAATAGCGATATTTTTTCAATAAGCATCATTCGAGTACCATACGTTTTATTACTCTTGATCAATCAACACTAATTAACAACACCATTTCGTGGTGATTGGGAGTGCAGCCCGCACCGCTGGCTTCACAGCCTTGGTCTTCTCCACTGTAGCACAGTGATGATTCTCACTCTTCTTCCAGCTTTGTGTCTCACTGAGTCGAGTAAGAATATCTCAGTAATGATTCTCTCTCTTCTTCCAAACTTCTGCCTCACTGGGACGAGGATGAATAGCCCTGTGGCGATTCTCACTCTTCTTCCACCCTTGTATCTCAGTGGGACGAGTATGACAAGCCCAGTGATGATTCTCACTCATCTACCATACTCCTTTCTCACTGAGACAAGTATAAATATTCCACTTGTTATTTTCAGTGCCCTCCTCGGGTCTCCTGCTCTCCCCGTTACTTTTCTGACTTGGGTATCGCATCACGAGGCATGCAGTTTGGATAGGGCTTACTTCTCATCTTGTCAGGACAGCGTTTTAGCTGGATTCTCTCGCCTATTTCGGCATGCTCTGCGGTGCCTGATGGTCAGGGGTCTCTGAGTCCTGAACGCACTCCCTCGTATCTTCGGTCACACCGCCACTTCCTATTAGGTCCCTCCCAGGACCTTGTTGCAGTACTTCTGTCTGTCGCCCCCTTGGCCTCCTGGAGTGCAACTCAGGCACTTACACACGCCAGCTTCCCCGATTCCTTCAGCTCCGCTCCAACAGCAGACTTGAAACTTGCAGGCTTCTCTCTCACGTGTGTTTCCTCCTCCCAGATCTATGACGCTGTGCCTGAGAATTCCCCAGCATAGCGTTAAAGACCTTCTTCTGTGTTCTACTTGCACTCGGTATAACTCTAGTGGTTTTCTTCGTCTCAGTAACACCTGAGTCGTTTTCTCCAGGTTTATTTAAGGGTTCAATATCAGAGTAACAATGTTCACTGCTACTTATGGTTTTCTTCTAGTAGAGTTTATCAACAGTGGTGTATTGGTGGATTGGGCAGAGAGTCCCTTGTCGGAACGGGAGTCCTTCTCCCCGCGGCGGGTGGAGGGAGTCTCTCCCGGTGAGGTCCCACTTGCCTATAGCCCTAGGGAGGGTATTTTGATAGTGAGCTCACCTCCCTAGCCTCACAGGGAAAGGCTGTCCCCTGGGGATAAGTGACTGAATCCCCAGGTTCGTCACAGTACCCTGTATGAGAAATTGGTGTATTGTGCCCCTGCCTGAGTTAACCATACTGTAGTCTGTGGGGGAAGAAGAAAGGAAAAATTACAAAAAGGGAGGGGTAGGGAGAAACAGAAATAGGAAAGTGATGCACACAACTAGCACATTGGAAATGTATGATGGGTTGAGGAAAAGGGAATGTTTTTTTTCATGGCTGTAGAAGTAGAGCTGGTCGTATAATGGCAGACGGTGGGTCAAACAGAAAGCTGATCATGAAAGAGGGACGATAAGAAATCATGTGGTAATATGCAATTTTCCAGTGATGGTGCTTTATAGTACCTTGAAAGGAAGTACTAAAAGCATGGTTGTGTGATGGTCCAGAGATGTGCTTAAGAGAAGCCCTTGTCGTGTGGAGGCCAGAATTGTCAGGTTCCTGCGGCAAGCCAAAGGTATATAATCGCGCAGAGTTCGGCAACGAGTTCCCAGTCTGCCCCAGTCTCACTGTGTTTTTTCCCTGAGGAGCTGCACGACGTGTTTGCTGTTGGAGTCCTACTTTTGTGTTTGCTATTTAAATTGATTGTGGGCGCGGAGCGCGGCGCGGAGTTCGGCAACGAGTTCCCAGTCTGCCCCAGTCCGACCCATGACGGACCATATGAACAAGAAATCTGGGCCCCAGACTCGCCACAAAACTCTATAGCAGCGCCGCATGTTGAATCCATGGACTGCCCTGAACAAGGATGCAACGCTGGACGGCAAGGTAAGTAAACAAATTGTTACCTTGCCGACACTCGTTTCTCCAAGCGAGCTGCTCATCAGAGCGGAAACGATCAACGCGCCCGATGCGCCGATTGTGGGGTCGGACTATAACTCTCTTGTTGGTTCGAGTTCAGCTACAACCACTGTTGTCTTGCCTCCCCTTACAAAACATAACGGCCCTACAGGCGATGCTGTCCCAGCGGATGCCGTACCTAACATTAATGTCTCATTACCTCCTACAAACGGCAATGATGAATCTACTGTTACCGAGTTGGTGCAGCCCGATCTGCATTATGAGACCGCACCTCCACAAATCACTCTGTTATCACTAAATAATGTGAGTCACGTGAGAAAATCTCTAGTCCTGTATCTCCAGAGACGTTCTTTTCACCATTTCAGATTACGGACGCTGACCTGATGGCGGCCTCTCACGTTGTATCTGTCTCCAATGACCATGAACAAGCACTACCGACAACCCAGGAAAGCCAGAAATGCCTAGACAGCACCCATCAAACTGGGTATGTGCACTCTGAGCAGGAACAACTTTCAGTTGGGGACCAAAACGCCTGTCACATTGTGGCCAAGGCAAATGCAACCCACCCAGGCAGCCAGGCTGTCCATAACAGCGATGTAGAGACGGGTGAGGCGACAGCTTGTCGAGCGGGAAGTCCTCAAGACCTCTTCCATGACTCGTCAGATGTTATAACGAAAAATCTGCATCGGATTCAATTTCATGCCACCCATACGGGGATGGCCCCTTCCGGAGGCAAGGTGACATGTTACCATCCGACACTCAACAGAAAGCATCTCGACAAAGCTGCAAGCCAAATTCCAAATCCATCAATATTGCTTTCTAATGAAACACATGAAATAACTACATGCTGCAACCCTGTTGATAAACCACAGGAAAACAATCTGCAGGGCAGCATGTTGCCAGCCTTAAGCAATTCATCTCGGCCCTTGGACAACCGCAATCTGCGGGAGGATGGCAATCTTTATGTCCGCGACCCTAGCCATGGACTGTCTACTCAACCTGTCCTGGACAAACACTGAGATTCCATGCCGCAACATCCAGCTCAGACATCACAGGGCCCACTCATGACTTCATGTCTGGATATAGGAAATGTTAACAACATGAATACGGCAACAAAGAACCCTTTAAGGGTACTGTGCCGTCTTCAATGCTTTAGCTTGATAAACCAATTACAAGCACTCCGATAGCGCCCAGAAGGAAAAGCAAAAGTATTAATGGCCTCGAGTCGGCACGAAAAGTCAACCCGACAACAAAAGCGCACACTCAATGTAAAGACTCATCGTGTCTTTCGACAAGTGGCGCAGAGAACAATGGGCAAACTCCAGCAAAAGCCAGTATCTCGTCGGCCGCTGCGATGCAAATTCACAGTAATGTTCGTTAATCTCTATGAAGCATTAAGTGAACGGATTCAGGACCAAGGGGCCCTCCTAGTGAACCTAACCCAGAAAATGGTTGAAGCTGAAAAGTCAAATATGTACTTAAAAGACAATATTCAGGCAGAAGCCGAGCGAACTGCAGCGTGGCAACGAAGGCAATACGACTTAGCTCTCCGAAATAGTTGCCAACAGGAGAAACTAGTCGATAGCCTGATAGAAGCTCTGAAGTCAACACAAAAATGTCAATGCTATATGACGCATGAGCATGATGGTTCATGCACCAAGCAGCCTGTTATGAAAACCTCCAACCTACGATCTGTTGGAAGCATAACAACACCTATTCCAGTTTCAATGGTTGCTGACAGCGCGACAAAAAGTAACGAAGTAGATTGTCGACAAAATATCAACAATCCAACCAGGTTAGATGGAAAGAAGTCTCCACATATTAGTCTGGAGGCCGACCTTACCGTTGAAAAGGAGAACTGTTCTGGATGTCACGGAAGCCAACCGAACGATAAATGCATAAAAGACGTCAGCATTGAATCGCACCAGGACTACACTCAATCACAATCTGCTCTGCCCAGCAGTCACTTTTCTTCTTTCGGCATCTTCATTGGCCCAGCAAAAACCACTTCAACTATCCCACCTAAAATTGTTATGAATATAGCTGGGAAAAAAGTAAGTGGGAAAACAACAAAGACTTCAAAGCACTCCAAACTAGTGGGTTCCTCTAAGACCAAAGCGTTTATAAGGAACCTATCCACACCCCCGAGACTGAGCTTATTTAAACGCAACGAGGGCCACAAAAAGTCCAAGCCCGAATCTACCTCAAACAAGGCTATTCGTGCTCATCCAACTCAAGAAAACCATAAACTTTCTTTTAAACGAAGAAGAATCATTTCTGACTCGGAGACAAGCTTCACTACAATCGCATCCATCTCAACAAATCTATGCGACTTGTCTACATACTCGCTTCAAGACGACCATGACGCAGAAAGTATTTCATCCTGCCATCTTGTCGTCCCAACTCATATACCTGAGGAGAACCCAAACAATGGCCCTGTAAAAGTAGTGAAACCAATGGTTGAGCGCCAGCAAATGGGCATTGTGGGCTTAGCAAAACCTTCTCAGGCCCATGTAGCTGTGTCGCAGCTGAATCCAAAACTTACATCGAATCAACGAAATCAACGCGTTCATTTTAAAAGCAGAGTTCATGGGAATAATCACATCAAAGACCCACTTGGCTGCCGTAAATTACGTCTACAAAACATCCAAAGCGATGACGCTGAAGTAAACCTCAACCGAGCAAACATTATGAAATTATTCAAATGCGTGCCTTCGATGTGAACCATTGATTCTGACGACATACGGATCGTTGAGTACGCCACTGAAAAATGTTCAGACCAGGTGCTGCTTCATATCAACTCAGTAAGCGTACGCAGCACTCTTCTAAAGGCTAGCGACGAGCTGCTGTTCTTCGGCTTTGAAATCCTGCCTGAACCAGATCAAGACGAACTTAATCGCACTGAAAGAGTAAAAGAAGGAAACAAGCAACAAAAGAAACCTGTTGATTCGGCTGCACTAAGGCAGTCTATGAGTGTCACCATGAGCTCAAGACCGGACCAACTGTTGCAAAGAAATGCCCCACCGAAAAAATTCAAGCAAAACCAGCCTAGAAATCAGCACTAGCCATGACTAACCAAAAGTGAAAATCCAATCTTACTTATTTCCTGGAACACCTGTGGATATAAACATCTATTTAATGACTTTGAGACACCTTTGGAAAACGTCTTTATTATATGCTTGCAGGAAACATGGCTTTGCACACCTCCCATCTGCGATGGATTTAATATCTTATTAAACGCTGCTGTTAAAAATGCCAAAGGCCGCCCAAGTTCAGGCCTTATAACAATGGTGAGGATAACTCAATCTTGGTCTGCGCCTGAGTCAATAAATCCTAACCCATACGTGCAAGGTACCATCATGCACACAACGGAAAAAAATCTTACAGAGAAGCAACACTTACTGATTATAAACATTTACTGGAACCCAACAAAGATCAGTTCAGACGCTCTCATATCTGCAATCACACAGATAATAGACGACGCGATGCTAGCCTATAACAACTTGTCAGTCATCTGCTGTGGAGATCTGAACTGCACTTGGTTCCAGTTCGATCTTCCCTCGAAAAACTATCAGCTGTTGCCGAACGACGCGATTGAAGACAGAGAGCAAAGCTGGCAGACTGCCATGAGTGTGCGCAATCTACCCACGCTGAATGGAACAACAAAAGGGGATATTCCCGCCAAGCCAACCTGGAATCGTGATTCTACACATAGCATTCTCGACTACATGTGGATTCCGAGTAATCTTGAACCCAAGCTAGTTGATCTACAAATAAAAAAAATGAAATACAGCGATCACAGCCTCTTACAACTCTGCTTCATGGCGGATATGTATCAGCCGAAGAGTTCCATCAATGACACCTTAGAAATAAACTCTAGTGGAAATCGTCTACGACTAAGTGGCAATCAGATCCAAGGTCTTGGAGTGAAGCTACTGAACAATCCAGCTACTCAAGGGCCTGATTTATTCCACTGCTGACAGACTTCACCGTGCCCGGAAAAACCTCACAAAATATTGGACGGACTCACCGACATATATACTGTAAGGTGTTACAAGATGCAAAAAAGGTCTTGCAGAAAGATCTGAGGAATCTAAGAAAATGCTCACCAATTATGGATGTCCAAAAAGCAATAAAATCAAGACGCACGATCTATCGAAATTGGGCAAGGTTGCATGCAATTATCATTGAGCAAGATCGTGCTGAGTATATGCTACGTCTAATTATGACAAAGAACACACGCGACATCTGGAAGA
The DNA here is from genome assembly GCF_040938575.1 of Ambystoma mexicanum. Classification (NCBI taxonomy): domain Eukaryota; kingdom Metazoa; phylum Chordata; class Amphibia; order Caudata; family Ambystomatidae; genus Ambystoma; species Ambystoma mexicanum. Next base: position 1,223,436,940 of record NC_090925.1, read on the forward strand.
TCCTGAATATGGATCTTTCAAAATGTACTCCACATCTAATAAACACCATATCAGGCGATGCATGGGACTTACATTTTTCCTCGGTTTTCCAAAAACCTGAATCTGAAGTCGCGATAATGATCAGCACTGTTGACAATCAGTGGGATGTGCAGATGGAGCACGACAAACTTGCCCGTGCAATTAACGCCTTAAAGATTTTGCGTGCCGCTGGTCCAGATTTGATTTCAAACATCGATCTAAAAAAACATCCAAGCGAGTGGGCGGATTTCATCGGAAAGCTATTCACCAAAATTAGCCTGGCCAAAAAATTGCCGGAATCATGGATGACCGCGATTGTGGTGCCAATTCACAAGCGGGGCAGTTGGGACGATCCGCACAACTATCGCCCAATTGCCTTGCTAGATACGATTGGAAAAATATTTGGTTCGAACTTGCGCATTAAACTCGCAAAATGGTCAGAAACGTCGTACATAAACGACATATGGCAAATTGGATTTACAAAGGGGGTTGGAGTGGACGTAAATCTGCTTATTCTGACAATTTTAAAACAGGAAACCTTAAAGAAAAATGGTAAAATACATTTTGCCTTCATCAATATGAAACAAGCGTTCGATGGTGTGAACCGCAGTTTATTATGGGAGAAATTGCTAAAATGGCGCTGTCCGGCATCTATTCTGGAACCAATCATCGCTCTTCACGATAACACATCAATTAAAGTCAGGCTAAACAACAGCGGTGTGCTATCCAAATCCATCATGACGCACAAAGGTGTCAAGCAAGGATGCCCTTTAGCCGCGGAGCTATTCAAAATATTCCTGGCTGATTTACCAATCTATCTTAACCAAGTTTCATGCTTCCTGCCTAAGATAAATCAAACTCCGATCAAATGTATAGTCTATGCGGACGACTTGATTCTGATGGATAGAACTCAAATTGGGCTGCAGCGTCTATTAACAGGTTTGCAAACGTACATGGTTCTAAATGGATTGTCAATAAACACCCCAAAAACAAAGATTGTGTCTATTGGAAACGTCAGAAGTAAAAAAGACAAAACATTTAGGTGGAAAATTGCTGAAACCAACATATCATCTGTTGACACAATAAGATATTTGGGAATCCAATTTAATAATTCCATCAGAGAACAGCAATGGGTCGCGGAACTAACATCAAAAATGACAAAGTTAGCTCTGCAAGCTGCAAAAATCAACAGGAACTATGGAAAATTCTCACTGGAACCCGTCCTCAAATTATATCAACAAAAAGTAGTTCCAATAATAATCTTTGGGGCTTTGGCTGGTTGGAACATAAGCGAGAAAACTTGGCATGTCTTAGAAGGTCGCTTTTGGCGGAAAGTTCTGAAGCTACCACAATCAACATCGATAGCTATATTGAGATACGAAATAGCGATCAACTCATTGCATATGAGAGTGGTTTGGAACTCGATAACAGCAATGCGCAAAATGTCCCTAAAATCACTGGCACCGGCATACAAACTCTTTGCCAACAACCAGACGCCGAACAATCGAGACCTTCTTAATAATGGTTTTGCAAATTATCGGTTTTTCTATCTGTCGCAAACATCAGTAACCAAGAACTTTTAACTCGCCCACAACACGCAAAAAAGAAATTTGACAACTGGGCGTCGATTATCAATAATGACTTAAGACTAAAGCTGAAGTCAACAAAATTGATGAGCGGCGATTATAGGAAACTAAATGAACCAGCACACTACTTATTGCACTGTCCATCTCGTTATCATCGAGACCAATTTCTAAGGTTCCGAGCCAACATTCTAAAAACCAAGGAAATTCTTTGGCAAAGAAAGGACCATTCCTTAAAAGATAATCTCTGCCGCTTCTGTGGAGATTCGATTGAAACAGCCAAACATCTGCTAATTGAATGCACGCAGACTGCCACTCAACGATCTTTACATCTTGGACAATTCGCCCCTTTAGATGATGATATGGAGGGGTGGTGGGCTAGGATTATTTCCGGTTCCAACATAAAACTTGTATGTGCAACTGTGAATTACTTTGATCTGATTTTGAAAGTTGACGTTTAAACCTTAGTATCGGTGGTGCTGTTCCTTGGGAGTAGTCGTGGTGCTTGATTTGTCTTTTCTTCTCTAATTTCCTTTTTTTCTTGTTCTTTTGGCTGTTTCTTTTTCTTCTTTTCCTGGTTAATTTGCTTATCCTTTGAAACAAAAGTTTGTCCTATGAGTTCAAACTGTAGTTTTTCAATAAAAAAAAAAAATATATATAATCTGTGACTGCCAGGCCAACTGTCAGAAGTGACATAGTTGTATAAGGAAGGTGAATGCAGGAAAACCACAGTGGGGGAGAGGGTATAGTGACGAGAAAGTGAAAACCTCCTTGCTAGAGCTATACCCACATGGCCGCTCCATGAGGGCAAATTCATTAATGCAGGTACTGCAAGATCTAGGAAGAGTGTGATGTCAGTGCATCATTTTTGTGCTGCTACCATGTGCTGTTCTTTTGCTGTCTGCCACTATCTTAGCTGATGTAGTAATTCATGTCTTATTTAATTATACTCCCCGAGGATTAAGAGAAATTCACTGGGAGAGAATTCATCTGAGGTAGGAGTTGCACAATAATGCATGTCAGGCTAGCCAAGTTAAAGGGTATATTCACTGAAGGACAACCTTTTTCCCACCTTCCTACTTAAACAATGCCTTGATGGTAGTTCAGAAGAATGTTTTCATCATTCTCATTGCACAAAGATTACAGGCTCTTTCCCTGTTCTCTGTGTCATCCACCTTGAGAACTAGGTCAGTTTCCTTGAGCTCCAGATCATTGAGTCACACTTTGTAGCGCGATACCTGATTGTTTTCTAATGCTTCCACCCTATCTTCCATCTAGTCGACCCAACCTTTCAGATCCATTATGGAGGCTTGTATGTCAGTATGCAGTATGCATTCCTCAGCAACTTTATTTCTGTCAAAACATCAATGATATCCCTTTTCAACATCACACTTTCCACTACAGTGCTGTGGGTAGGCCTTGTTCCGGATGGTCTGTCATCTCGGCCGTGTCCCGAACCGCCTAAGGTGCTGCAAGGTCAACATGCTGAGATCGGTATTATTTTGCTGGACAGCCATGTGTTGTCCGCGCTCTGCATTCGCAAGTCTTTCAAAAATCCACATCTTCGGTATTTAAAGGGGAAGTTCACTTAAAAATGTTATGTTTTAAAAATGTGGCCATACTAAAAAAGATATATTGGCATGGTTTAAAAAAAGTTCCTATGGAAAATAATTTTTAAAATGACCCTTCTAATCTTGATTTTCAAGCACTTGGGAGGAGGCCAATTTCTGAGCTGAAGAAGTTTCATGTGTGTCAGTTAATGCTGTGCTCTTGCAGCAACAATCAAGCAAAAGCCCCCTTCAGGGACCTTTTGCTTATTGCTGCTGGAGAGCAGAGCATTTTTCAGCATGCAGACAGAGGGATCATTAATGCTGGCAGATGTCGCTTCGCTTCTGTATCTGCTCTGCAGGTGTTCCGCCCAGTTACAATCTGGGAAACATGAGACAGCTTTATTTGGTTGTGCTAAAAAAAGAGGAACAAATGGTAAAGCTGTGTTGGGAATCTTGTCAGGTAAGAGAGAAGCTCAGGAGAGATGTTTGCCTGGGAGTGCCTGTTTCAAGTGCTTAGCTGTCTATAAAGCTCTAACAGTTTTGCTCTTTAACTCCGAGTTGGAAATACGTTTTGTCTCTATGGTTTGCAAGTGGGAGCCCTCGCCTCGCTAACACCCTGGATCTTTGGCAACGTGGAAAGTAGATTTTGGCCACAAGTGTCTACAGAGTCCAGGAGAAAAGGATCAGCAAAACCAACTGCCCTGGATGGGGGATTGCAGATCCCAGCCATATACTGCTCCTATCATGCCCTCCTTCTCTAAGACTGTGCAGTCACCCCATGTGTGCAGGAGTCTGGGGCAGTAGCGTCTCGTTGTAGAGTGGTGGTGCATTCATAGTCCCAAGAAGAGGAATCCAGGGGCTGCAGCAGAGCAGGTGGTGAGAAGGTAGGCTGCGTCTCAGCTGTGGGGTTTGCAGATGGGGGCTTCTGCTCGGTCACTTCCTTTTCAATGGTGCAGCGAGATGCCCTCGAGTCTCTCCCGCATAACATTAGCCTCGATATCCCTCCAAGAGGCATCAGTTCAATAATGGGACCAGACGATAGATGCTTACATCCCTCCAGTAACATGGTGTGAACCTGTGACAGGATCTCTGGGGAACCTGAAATATGTCTGTGGCATCACTTCACTGATATGTCAGACTCTGATATAACACCAGAAACCTGACTAAGACTGGGGCAGCTACACAAGTGCCTGACTTTAGACTGGAACCTAGTGCCTGAGGATGCTTTTGCAATGAGAGTCTGAGGGTACTGCTGTACGCACTGTCTTCTGAGTGCTGATGCACCCTGTCTACGGGGATGCTGTGCTAGCCAGTGCATTAGAGGATGCTGTGCTACTCAGTGCCAGGATGCTAGGATACACAATATCTTGGTATGTTGTGGCGCTTACTCGCAGACCCTAATGTACCTCTGACACATCACTTTACATCACACCAGGGACCTCCAGAAGCCTGATGTTAGACAAGCACACCACTCTAGGTACTTGTCTTTGTGCTGATATGTGGAATCGCTGCTAATACCACTTTATACTATGTCACCACTTTCACAAAATGGCGTACATCTGTCACATCCTTCAAGGGAACAGACTTTTGACTGGGGCATCCCTTCCTAAAAAGGGGCATCACACCATGGCATCACACCAGGAACCTGCTGTAGAATGTTGCTAACTTGACAGAGTGTGACCCTGTGAGAAACTTTGCAGTGTCTCCCTGGCTATTCCCGGGTGATCTGTCATTCAAGTGGCCAAGACACGGCCATCGCTATTAGATCCTGTTCCTGGGGGTGGACCAGTGAGGAAGGATCACCTAGATGGGAGGTCCTTGGGGAGTGGGACACCGATGGATGCGACGCGGTATCCCCCTTCTTTCAACCCTTTTTCCCCATCCTACTAAGTAGGATGGTCTAAAACACTGCCCCCCCCCTTTTTCAACCCAAACACTTTTGCACAACACAAAAGACAACAGACTAGCACCAGAGCCGTTTACCTAACATGTCCCAATACCAGGGTCAGGCAAAGTCAGGCAAATGACCAAAAGTACACAACCTAATGACCCTTACCCTTTCCCTTCCCCATAGGGATAAAAGGTGGAGCACAAGAGCACATGACAAGCAAGTTTGACTGCACGATGTAAGAGCTAACTCAGCATGGCAGTTCAAGAGGAGGAGAAAGACGACGCATACCGAGAGGGTGAGAAGAAAAGAAGAAACCTTGCCCTTTCCCACCATGGCCCGTGAAACCTCAGCAGAAATAATCATAAAACAGCCAGCGTGTGTTGCAACAGATGTCAACGGTACATGAGACCCTCCTCTGCTGATTACTAAGCCAGCGAGAGATGCTTGTCTCTGTGGTACCAACCTTGACTCCAAAGAGAAAGAAAACCAAGCGGTTCATCACAGCCGGTGAGTCGAGGGGAGAGTCGATAAGAAACTGAACTGTGTTGAACAAAAAGTAGCCAACGGCTCATTTTAACTTTGAAAGGTTTAAATAAACTATTGAAGCTAGAGGGGGAAAACTAGCAACAGAGAAGTCTGGCACCACGTGGGTGCTCACTTAGGAAACTCTGGCGATTACCTGATTGTTGAAACTACGATAACCAGTAGGCCTTGGGAAGAGGCAGAGAAGAGGTCAAAGTGGTCATACAGGAGTCTTGTAAAATCATCTGTACCGTCAAAAGCCTTTGACCGCTAAGGGCAATTAATCCCACTTGGTGAAATGAGCGCATGAACAGTGTGTTGCAAAGGTTGGCAAGAGTGAACCCGGCAGAGGGATGCTAACAAGATGGGGCGAAGCCAGAAGTCCCATGAACAATGTGTTGACAGTAGTGAACCCGACGGAGGGATGTCCACAGTGAATTGTTTGAAAAGACATTAAGACTTGTGAAAGTAAGAACAGCCATAGTGAATCTGAAGGAGGGAGGCCGGCGTTTGAATATATAAAAAGACATTGGGCCTCATTAGGACCCTGGCGGAGAGGGTATTACGCCAGCGTAGTGCATGGCGTACCTCTCCGCCATACTACGAGTTCCCGTAGCGCCATGGAGGTTTTCTCCGCCTGGTTTTACCAGCCGGAGAAAACCATGGCGCTACGGGACCTCGTTGTTAATTACGCCACCGTATTTTACGGTGGCGTAATTAACTCCTTCCCCACTCCCATTATACCCTATGGGGCAAAAATGGGAATGGGGAAGGGCAGAATGGGGATTGGGGATTTACCGCTCCGCCGAGGTCGGAATGGGGCGGTAAATCCGCCAACCCCCATGGCGCTATCGGCGGCTTTCCGCCATGCTTCGCGGTGCATTTAGCACCGCGAAGTCCGCCTGGGTCGTAATGAGGCCCATTGTGACTCGTGAATGCAAGAAAAGCCATTGTGCACCCTGAGATCCAGGGCTGGAAAGTCATCACCCAACGTTCATTGAGAAAGCAACTGTTTAGTTGATTTGTTGAATATGACTTGTGAGAGGTCTGCACCCGGAATAGGGAGACCCGGGGGTGAAGCCATCACCCAAAATATACATGGAACAGAACTTTGTTTGTTTACTGAAAACATCAGGCCCTCGAAGGCAAGAGACTTTTTGTTAAATGAGACTTAACCATCGAAGAACCTGATAGCCAGTATGGAACTGTTGGCTTGTGTTGGGAAAGCTCGAGCTTGTGCTGTACTCCAAAGTCCCACTGTGTCCCATGCTGAAAATGTGGGGAAGGGAGACCTCAAGTACCGCATCCTGACTTATTATTTGTGAACACTTCTTTCTTTTTTGAGAACATTATCCCACACTTCTTTTTGTATTTAGAGTAAGGATTGGCAATAGGTTTTTAGTTTAGGCCTTTTATTTTGACACAAGGCCACTAGTCCTGTCTTAATTTTCATTTGATGATTCAAGCTTGCTCCCATCTTAGATTTAGGTTTAGATTAGGCGTTTTTACACCCTGCGTTTCCAGTTCAGTAAAAACCCTTGAACTGTGATCACTTGTGTCTGTCTTTACTGTTGCCACCATTACTTCCTCACAGACACCTGCCAAGGAGCCCTAAGCCAGACCATGCAACCACACCAAGAATGTGATGTTAGATTGTGCATCACACTCGCAGCCTGGGCCAGCCTGTGATATCACTCCTGGCATTAACGTAGGACATCAATCCAGGGCCTGATTTTTTGCTGTAACATCGGGTTGTGATGTTACTCCAGGAATCTGACATCAGGCTATAGCTTCTGTGATGGAACCTGACTGTCATACACATTTCTCCCAATAATATCCCCAATAGATCTCTGCCTCAATACCAATAAGTTGGAGATCCTCCTCATCGGAAACACAAGCTCCTTCCTTTCCTCTCTCTGGCCGTCCACACTAGGTCCTCTTTCTTCTCCTACCTGTGAGGCTAAGAACTTTGGGGTCATCTTCGACTCCACCCTCTCCTTCTCTCCTCACATTTCTGATGTCTCCAAGAAGTCAAACTATCAGCTGCACCTCCTCAGAGGTATTCTTCCCTTCATTATTTTCCCCCAGAAGCTCACTTTCTCCAGAGCTCTGGTCCTCTCAAGGCTGGACTACTGCAACAGCCTCTTTCTAAATCTTCCTGCCTCTACTCTCCGTCCTCTACAACTTATCCAGAACAGGACTGCGAGACTTGTCCTTGGCCTCAACCCGAGGGATCTTATCTCTCCAGCTCTGAAATCTCTTCATTGGCTCCCAGTGGCAGCAAGGATCAAGTTCAAGACCCTCTGCATTGTCCACAGGGCTTTCTGGGGCCTGAGCCTGCACTACCTCCAACTCTCTCTTCCCAAGTATCTCCCTTCTCGAGCTCTCCACTCATCCACTTCCAACTCTCTGAGGGTCAGCCGCTTCTCCAAGCAGAGCGTTGGGGGCAGATATCTTTCTTCGGCTGGGGCCTCCCTCTGGAACAGCCTCCCTGACTCTCTAAAGCTTGAGCTGAACCATCTCTGGTTGCGGAAGCAACTCAGGACCTTCCTCTTTGCTTCAGCTTTCTCTCGTCCTCTCACCTGCTGATGACCTGTCTGTTCCACGCATCTGGTCACCTGGCCACCCTCTAAATCTGGGTCCAGGTCCCTGCTTGTCCAGTGCACCCGCACTGCCTCTTGGCCCCCCTAGCACTTGTGGTCTGTATCTGTAACCTTGCAGTCCACCCTCTCTCTGTACTTATTAGCCACCCGCTGACTGCACCCTCTGTTTACTGGCACTTAGCCACCTGTTGGCTGCACTCTATTACCTGCACTTCTCCCTTTCCCCTCCCTTTCTGCCCTTCTCGCCCCCCCTTTTTCACTTCTTCCTTCTCCCTCCATGTGCTTGCGCGATCTGAATGACACAAGGCCTAGTAAGATAGTTGTTTTGTCCTCCCTTTGTTTCCCACTCCTTGTCTTGTCGCGCCTAGAAACACTTGTGTACAGGCACGGTATAAATGCCTTATCATATCATATCATAATGTACATTAAGCGCTGACATCACACCAGCACAAAGGAAACTGAAGGACATCTATGACATTACATGGAAGCCTTGTGTAAAATGATGACTTTTCCCTTGTAACCTGACATAAGACTGTAAAACCACTCAGGTCAACTGAGGTCAGACTGCGACGTCACACCGGGAATCAATTTTAGACACTTTACTCTGTAGATCCAATGCATTTTAAATGTGTGCCAGTCATTTGGAAAACTTGTCACGGTCAGATAAAGACCAAAGTTCTTGAAATTGTGCTTGAGTCTGGTGGGGGATATTTAATTCTGAACTATGGCAATGGGACTACTTGCAGGTGGAAGTCTCTAGTTGGCAGCTGTTCAAACCATCCACAAACCAGAAGGTCTGGTTAGGCAATATACAGAGAAATGAATGTGGCCTGGCTGCAGCAGGAAATCCACTAATATTAGGCGTAGGCATACTTTACTGTTCCAGTGAGGACTGGCCGTCGAATACTGTTGTGCACCAAGAAACCACTGGTGGACGGCTCACTGTACTATCACAAGACAGGTCCCTAACTTATTTCCTGGGAAATTATTTGACATGCCCAACGAAAACACAAAACTGTTGTGATATGTGCGTGCAGACGACCCTGGTGTGTTTTTAACATCATAACTTTTACATGTTCATGTTGAAAACTGATCTGCTCTCCAGCAGCAATAAGCAAAAACTCACAGTAGGGGGCTTTTGCTTGACTGTTGCCGCCGCCGCAAGAGCCCATCGTTAACTGACACACATGAAACTGCTCCAGCTTAGAAAATGGCTGCCTCCAAGTACTTGAAAATCAAGACTTGAAGGGTCATTAAAAAATTATTTTCCATAGGAACCTTCTTTTGAAACAAAGCCAATAAATCTTTTTTATTAAGGCCAACATTTTTAAAGTATAACCTTTTTGAGTGAACTTCCCCTTTAACAAATATCTTTAATTGCCTATTTGCATTCCAAACTCCAACTCTTGCAACGGCCAGTCCTGCCTTGTCGTAAATGGCCTTTTCCAAAACTCCGTTGGCCACTTGCTGAATCACAGCACTCAATAAGACTCCTAGAGTATGCACCTTGTGCACTCAATCCTGAGTGGGTTAGCAGTGCACTCAAAAAAATTGCAACCACATCTTGCAGCAAACAAGTGGTGCTTAACTACCTGCTGTGCAATGCGCTGCTTGACCGTGACTGTGTCATGTGTCTTATCACTGTGTACCGCTCCTGACAATGGGGTAGCTCACTAAACTATTCTTGTACCTTCGAGCAGAGTGAATAAATGAGGGCTTGCTCACTCTGCAGTGGTGTTTATTTATATATTGGTGCCCCTTTTCGCAATATGCTTGCCACTAACTCTAGGAAGACAGCACTTCTTCACAGAGGACTGTAAGAGCTGAGCCCCTCTCCCTTCGTAGGCGCATTCTGCAGCCGTCCAGATACTCTTCCCTGTGCACCAATAGCTCCACAGGATACTAAGGCAGGACCCTTCATGTCACTCACTCACCAACAGGCCTACCCTTTGATCCTCAGTTCCTGCACGCTACTGCTCTACATCTGCTGCTGGGTTCTGAAGCCTTTCGACTGGTCTCCTATGTACTAGCTTCCCAATCGTGCAGTTCCGTGCTCTGTTGCTGTTAGCTCCTGCTCAGCACCTGTACACAGCAGGTCTGTCATTAGATTCATGATTCCGGGCCGCTCCGCTCCACGCCGTGAGCTCAATCTCAGGGCCAGTTTCTCTCATGCCAGGATGTTCTCACCCGGGTGGGATCTGAAGATGAATATTGCCGCGGTAGAAAGGGCTGTTGTCACCCCTTTCACATTCCCGTGTGCGTGCGGGGTACTTGAAGTATTATTAGTGATCTGCAAAAGCTCATATCCTGCTACAAACTGGAGACCTCAGCTAGGTCAGGGGGAGCACAATGAAGAGGCAGCGTCTTACCTGCTGCCCCTCTCAATCTATTTATTATTTAATTCTGCGCATCCTCAGGGTTCAGTCAGCAAGTGATGTCATGTTACACCGGTTTGTACGGACCACTGCTACTATTTGCATGGTCTCTAGGCCGATCTGGAAATGAATGGGTGGATTTGGTTAGGTGGGAGGAGAGAGAAAGGCGTGATTGCAGTGCTTTGTATTGCTATTGCAAATCGCAAGTACCCTGAGCTCTGTATACTTGTACATTTTCTAGGTCATAGTCAAAAGGTGGAGGTTCATAGTGCTTTCAAATTATTAGTCTTGTTGTTGGTTAGATTATGGTGAGTGGTGTTTGGCTTTAATGTTTGATGCGTGAAGATGTCCTGTGTTGAGGTTTAGATATTCCGGGAGACATGGAAGGTGTACTCTTAGAGCTTTGGTGGTGCCTAGATGTGATGCCTTCGAGTTTAAAAAAAAAAATAATAATTACTTGTCTGTAATCAAAACAAAATTTGATTTTTACAAGAAGTCATATCTCGCAGCACACATAGTGGAGAGAAAGAATACTGCACGAAGAACATAGAAACGAGAAGGACACAGTAAGACACAGTAAACATAGTACAATGAACATAGTAGATCGTCCAGGATGAAAGAAGAGAAAGGAAGAAGCCACACAAAATGATAATACTGTGTTAAGTGATACTGGGTAAACTATCAGTCTCTATCGCTAGTTTAAGTGCAGCCTCCAACATCTTTACTGCCGCTGTAGATCATTTTGTCTTTTCGCCTGCAACCAGGCGACACCACCATGTGTCCTCCTCTCGAAGACTTGCATCGTGCATTAGAGGCAGCAAAAAAGCTTCTTGCAGGTATGTTGTTTTGGCACAATTCAGAAGTAAGTGTCTTACGGTTTCCACCACTTGTGTCTCTGGGCATAGTCTGCATATTTTAGATAATGATTTTGTCCGAATGGCTTCGATTTCTTGAGTTGGCATTAAGTTAAATCTCATTTTCATGAATATTTTCTGCAGTCTTTTGTCAGGATATTTTATGCAATAGTTCAAAGGTAGAGAGAGTTTATTTGTTGTCGGCGGTAAGTGAGCAAGTAACTTATTTGCCATTGTTGCCTCACATGTTTGAATCCAATTCTCTTGAGCTATTTTTTCTTGATCTTATCAGGATTTTGCATTAAGTCCTCGGACGTGCAGACTAGATCAGTTAGATTCTTTTGTAGTTCTTACTCCCATTTGTTCAGGGCGATGCAGTGCCCTTGAATAAGTTCCTTCTGGATCGATTTGAATAATGGAAGAGCGTCTGGTGAGATGATTTTTCGCAAAAGTCTTATCTGGCTTTGTTTGACAGACGCTTTCAGCGATAGAAGGACCAGTTTGTGTCTGATGGCTGAAATTGATGTTGATTTTGGGAGACCCAATACTGCTTTCCATAGGAAACCCTCCAGTTTTGGCCATATCTTGTCTTGGATGTTCAAGGCCGCGTCCATTGCATAGATTATCAATGGGACCACCTTTTGCTTGTAGAATTGTATTGCTGGTAGTAGGGCATATTTTCCATATTTCTGGTCTGCAAGTTTAGTTTGGGTGGTTAGTGTTTTTATTTTCGCCCACAGGGCCAGGTGGATAGCTTTTTCTGAACGTGTGGCATCGAACATTATTCCTAAATACTTTATGCTGATGACAATCTCAATCTTCTTGTTGATTAAAAACCAGCGTCCGTTGTTGTTTACAGTTGATCGATTTTTCCCCATGATCAGAATTTTAGATTTGGCGGTGTTTATTTCCAGATCGTTTTCGTCGATATATTTGGCCAAGTTGTTGAGTTGGCGCTGGAGCCCTATTTCGGTCTGATCCATAAGGATCAGGTCGTCCGTGTAGAGTAGTCTGGATATTGCAGTGTTTCCCACTTTTGGTGGGAAAGCTCTTACCGCCGGTTGGGTATATTGAAAATCGCCCAGAAATGCGATAAAGAGTGCCGGTGCGAGCGGACATCCTTGCTTTACCCCATGTTCGGATGGAAATTGTTCTGACATCATGCCTTGTCTATTAAGACGAACTCGCAACTTTGTGTCGGTGTGGAGTGCTATCACCGGTTCAAGGATTTCTCCTGGGCAATTCCATTTTGATAGTTTTGACCATAGCTTCTGTCAGGTCCTCACTCCTCTTGACAGGCGCAGAAGCAGCACAAACGCCTCCCTCCCCATTGATTGTTGGCACCTGGGAAATAGACACCGCAGGCCTCCGCAACCCTCTGGGGAAAGAGGGTTAGGGTCCGTTGAGTGGATAGGTAGAGGGAGTTCAGGATGACTGGAAAGAGGTTCAGGAAGTAACAGTGGATAGGTAGGGGGATGTTAGGGTAACGTACTCCTCGACTCCTGTGCCGATCTTGCAGGTAATCGTTTGAAGGTACACCGCCCTCTCACACATTCACATCCTAGTATCACACATTCAGCTCAGAGGTTATTCTTTTGGAAGGCTTTTGTATTGGAGCCTCTAACCAATAATCACCATTTGCTCTGGTGTTGTTTGGTTTCACATTACATGCACTCAAAGTGCTAAACACTTAGCTCTGGCTTCTGCGTGAGTTTGAGGTCCTTTGGCCTTTTCGTGTTGACGGGCTGTGATAGGTCTCACCGGATCCAATTCAACAACAGGCTGTGAATAGTAAAACAAAGTCAATGCACGTGCGTGGAAAAGGTCGTTCCTTTAGAACGTTCCCTGCGGGGTTTAAGTTTGTTAAGTGGTGCGGTTACTTCACCGCCTAGCCCACTCCAACTTAGGGTTAGTATTCATGCTCTGCATGCAACTAGCAATCAGGTTTTCCCGTGCTTCGATTCCGCCTGGGAACTTAGGCCTTGCAGCGCGTAGCGCGTCTCCCTCCAACAGAAATAAACAGCTTGCTCTAGGTTAAACGTGTACTTAGCTTTTCATGTACGCGGGGCCGGGGGTGTAGCAGGCGGGCGGTGCCCCGCGTAGGCGTGCCTCCTGGAGCTCGGGAAGAACACGTCCTCTCTTGCCGGTGACCAGGATTGCGAGCGGTGCTTCTTGGGTGCGGCTCGCGCATGCGCAGTAACGCGCGTGTGGTCCTGTTGCTCCCAGCAGGTCCGTGAAGCACACGGCCTGCTGGGAGATGTAGTTTCCGGGCGGTTCTCCATCCTCGGGCCTTCTTCCTGCAAAAAGGATGGAGAACACGCCTGGACAAGCTGCTGGCACCACCCAAAGCCCCCTTATCTCCTCCCAGGCCCCCCACAACACTGCCAATGGCTCCAGCCCTGACAGTACTCCCCCTCCCTCCAGCAGGCCCTGGTTTAGCAGGATTTAACAGATGAAACTGGCGGAGGAGTCGAGGAGCATGAATGTTACCTGCGGGCTCCCAAGAGCGATCTTCTGGGCCGTACCCTTTCCAGTCCACCAAATACCATAGGGACCCCTGTCTCCGGCGTGAATCCAGGATATTGTGCACTTCGTATTCTGGGACGCCATTTATTAAGATAGGTGAGGGTCTTTTGGATCTTATGGAGGCTGGGGCTGGTTTTATCAAAGAGATGTGAAACACTGGGTGTATCTTCATGGATGAGGGTAGGATTAGTTTCACTGCCACAGGACCCACCAGAGCCTCAATTGGGAATGGGCCAATGTAACGGGGGCAGAACTTGCGAGACCCTTGTAAATGCAAATTGCGTGTTGAAAGCCACACCTGATCCCCCACCTGATATTGTAGACCTGATCTTCTTTTCTTGTCAGCATGATGTTTATAAGCTGCTTTGGCGAGATTTAGGTTGTGCTGTGCAATTCGCCAGACGTTCTCCAACTGTTTCTGCCTCTCACAGACTGCGGGTACCTCGGGTATTGATCCTTGAGGCACAGGTTGAAATCGGGGATGATAGCCGTAGGCACAATAAAACGGGGTAACCTTGATTGATGCGTGTACTGCGTTGTTGTAAGCTAGTTCGGCCAGCCAAATCACTTCTGCCCATTCGTTTTCTTTTCCTTGTGTTAGGCACCGCAAATACTGTTCCAAAGTTTGGATTAATCTCTCGGTTTGACTATCGGTTTCTGGGTGGTAGCTGGTAGATAACCAAATCTCTATTCCTACAGATTTGCAAAACGCTTGCCAGAATCGTGAAGTGAACTGGGGTCCCCGATCTGAAACTATCCCATAAGGTAGGCCGTGGAGACGTACCACATGTTGTAGAAATAAGTTTGCTATTGTGCTGGCGGTTGGAGTGCCGTTGCATGGTATAAAATGAGCCATCTTGGTTAAATAGTCCACCACAACCAGGATAGCTGAAAATCCTTGACTGGGTGGCAGATCAACAATTAAATCCAAAGACACTGTATGCCACGGTGCTGGAGGAGTAGGAAGGGGTTGCAATGTACCCGCAGGTTTCCTGTGTTCGGTCTTGTTTCTCAAACAAGTTTCACATCCTGATATGTATTGGTGCACGTCTTTTTGTAAACTAGGCCACCAGAAATGGCGTTTGAGTAGCTCCTTGGTTTTCAATGCTCCAGGATGACCCACGAAAGGGGAGTCATGGCACCACTTAATAGCTTGTTGTCGGAGTGGTAAAGTAGGCAAGTATAGTGCAGACTTGTAAAATGGCAATCCTTCCTTGATGGTCTGTTCTTGACCTCCGCCAGCCCATCGTACCAGATCCTGTGCAGACATTGCTTTCCGAATTTTTTCAAATATGATGTCCACCACCACACTTCCCACTACGCGGATTGGGTCCACAATTGGTTTTGGCTCTTCTAAGTTTTTTGACAGAATTGAATTTGACTCTGGATACCGAGATAATATATCCGCCTTCCGATTTTCCACTCCAGGTCGATATGTGACGACGAAGTCATATTCTGAGAACTGCATTGCCCATCTAAGTTGTGTCGGACTAAGGGCTCTGGTGGATTTCAAGAATTGTAAATTTCGATGATCTGTATAGATGGTGATTGGATGGCGAGCTCCCATGAGGTAATGACGCCACTCGTCGAAGGCTACTTTAATAGCTAACAACTCCTTATCCGCTATCACGTAATTTTGTTCAGCTGGTAGTAATGTTCGTGAATAATAAGCGACTGGATGTAATTGTCCAGTATTGTCTCGCTGCGACAGGATAGCACCCACCGCATAACTAGATGCGTCAGTTTCTATGATGTAAGGCTTAGCAGGGTCTGGATGCTGCAGGACAGGCGCTGTCACAAATGCCTCTTTCAAGGCTTGGAAACTAGCTTCGGCCTTTTCGTGCCACTGGAAAGGAACACCTTTTTGCAACAACTGAGTGATGGGTTGTACCTTCTTAGCGAACCCTTCGATAAACAGGCGATAGAAATTGGCAAATCCGAATACTGTTTGCACATCTTTCACGGAACTTGGGGAGGGCCAGTTTGCAATGGCCTGCACTTTCTTTTGATCCATGGTGACTCCTTGAGGTGATAAGATAAATCCTAAAAACTCTACTGTGGTTTGGTGAAATTGGCATTTCTCAAGTTTCGCATACAGCTTATGTTCATGCAACCTCTGTAAAACAGCCTTCACATGACCCTGATGTTCCGCAGCGTTGTGAGAATAGATGAGGATGTCGTCGATGTATACGATGGCAAAAACATCTAGATAACCCCGTAACACCTCATCTAAGAAGTGTTGAAATGCTGCGGGGGCATTACACAGCCCAAAGGGCATGACCTGATATTCGTACAGGCCGAACTTGGTCCGGAAGGCCGTTTTCCATTCGTCGCCCTCTCTGACGCGCACTAAATGATACGCACCTCGCAAATCCAACTTCGTGTATATAGTGGATCCCCGTACCTGGTCTAATAACACGGGAATCAGAGGCAGCGGGTAACGGTTCTTGATGGTGATGAGGTTGATCGCCCTGTAATCGATACAAGTTCTTAGGTCTCCGTTTTTTTTTGGTATGAAGAACAAAGGAGAGGATACAGGGGAAGTTGAATGCCGTATGAAACCGTTTGCCAGGTTGGTTTCGATGTACTCCTTCAGGTGCTCGTTCTCGGCTTCGGTGAGCGCAGAAATCCTACTACAAGGTAGCACCGCACCCGCTTCCAAGTCTATGCGACAGTCAAAAGGCCTGTGTTGTGGTAGGGTCTCGGCGGCCACCTTACTGAAGACATCCCGATACTCCTCATATTCCTCAGGTAGAACTACATCAGTTCTGCCTCCTACGAAATGGGGACAACTTTCCTCCACGCTACAACTAGTCTGGCAATACTTCGAGGAGAACTGTAACGTTCCTGTGATCCAAATCCACGACTGGGTTATGGAGTCGTAGCCACGCTAAGCCCAAAATGAACCCAAATTGAGGTGCCGTGATCACATCGAAATCGATGATCTCTCGATGTCTTTTTCCGCACTCGAGCTCCATGGGTTGCGTGTGTTGAGTGATTGGGCCTGAAACCAATGGCGATCCGTCCACTGACTTTACTGGTTCTGGCTGTTTCTTAGTTCTCAATGGAAGTCCTAGTCTTCTCGCTACTTGGTCATCCACGAAGTTACCCGTGGCCGCGGAGTCGACCATTAGCGACACTGGTATACGTTTTCCTTGCACATTTAGATGACCGGCCAGCATTATGTGAAGAGACGGAGTATGATGTACGTTTGCTAGCATCTTTGGGGTATCTTCAGATTTGCTCGCCCTCACCCCCTTCATGGACGAGCTGCCGCGTTTCCCGACGAGATTCCTTTGATGGGCGGTTTATTTGTACATTCTCGGACAAAGTGGCCCAATTTACCACAATAGAGACATAATTTGTCTCTTCTTCTTCTCTCCTTCTCCTCTTTAGTCAAAGGGCCTCGTACAGTTCCGATCTGCATCGGTTCTTCGGTTCCTTTTTCCGACACCTTGTTGGGCTTTTGTTGATCTAGCCGGACCATAGGTTTATTGTCCCATTTACGACGGTCCTGGCGACGTTCGCTTTGTCTCTGGTCTAATCGTAGTGCCAAATCAATCATGGTAGAACAGTCTTCAGGCTGGGGGTCGACTTGTGCCACTAAATCCTTCAGCTCCTCTCTTAGACCCTGATAAAACAGGGCCATTCTTTTCTCCTGAGGCCAATCGGTCTCCACTGCTAACCGATTAAAGGCTGTCACATACGTCACCAAGTCCTTGCTTCCTTGTCGAAGCTGCAACAACTCCCGATCCTTAAGCAAGGTCGCCGCCCTGCGGTTGAATATTTTACCAAACTCTTCTAAGAATGAATCCCAACTGTACAACAAGGCATCGTCCTTGCGCACCAAAGGTGTCGCCCATGAAGCTGCATCTCCCGTCAGGTAGGATATCACAAATGCGGTACGAGATTGAGCAGTTCTGAACACTATGGGTTTGGTCAAAAAATGTAGTTGGCACTGCATGATGAACTGGTCAAAGTTCTGTGGGTCCCCATGATACCTCTCAGGGGCAGCAAGCGGCAAAGCTGGCTCCGTGGCTACCTGTACTTGTACTGGAGTTGGTGGGGGTTGTCTAGGCAAAGGCGTTGCTTGGGCCTGGGTCTGGATAGTCATAGTGTGAACTTGGCCTGCTAGATTCTGGTATCCTGCCTGGTTGCCGCTAATTCGGCTTTCAAGTCTTGGAGAAGGGCTACTACGTCTGCCATGATTGTGCTGCCTGGGCGCCAGAAGATACGTGGGCTCGCAATTCTGTCAGGTCCTCACTCCTCTTGACAGGCGCAGAAGCAGCACAAACGCCTCCCTCCCCATTGAGTCTTGGCACCTGGGAAATAGACACCGCAGGACTCCGCAACCCTCTGGGGAAAGAGGGTTAGGGTCCGTTGAGTGGATAGGTAGAGGGAGTTCAGGATGACCGGAAAGAGGTTCAGGAAGTAACAGTGGATGGGTAGGGGGATGTTAGGGTAACGTACTCCTCGACTCCTGTGCCGATCTTGCAGGTAATCGTTTGAAGGTACACCGCCCTCTCACACATTCACATCCTAGTATCACACATTCAGCTCAGAGGTTATTCTTTTGGAAGGCTTTTGTACTGGAGCCACTAACCAATAATCACCATTTGCTCTGGTGTTGTTTGGTTTCACATTACTTGCCTAATATATCATGAATGATATGCAAATCACAAGTACCCCACATTTACCCATGTGCTGGCAACAAACAAATAACATGCACTCAAAGTGCTAAACACTTAGCTCTGGCTTCTGCGTGAGTTCGAGGTCCTTTGGCCTTTTCGTGTTGACGGGCTGTGATACGTCTCACCGGATCCAATTCAACAACAGGCTGTGAATAGTAAAACAAAGTCAATGCGCGTGCGTGCGAAAGGTCGTTCCTTTAGAACGTTCCCTGCGGGGTTTAAGTTTGTTAAGTGGTGCGGTTACTTCACCGCCTAGCCCACTCCAACTTAGGGTTAGTATTCATGCTCTGCATGCAACTAGCAATCAGGTTTTCCCGTGCTTCGATTCAGCCTGGGAACTTAGGTCTTGCAGCGCGTAGCGCGTCTCCCTCCAACAGAAATAAACAGCTTGCTGTAGGTTAAACGTGTACTTAGCTTTTCATGTACGCGGGGCCGGGGGTGTAGCAGGCGGGCGGTGCCCCGCGTAGGCGTGCCTCCTGGAGCTCGGGAAGAACACGTCCTCTCTTGCCGGTGACCAGGATTGCGAGCGGTGCTTCTTGGGCGCGGCTCGCGCATGCGCAGTAACGCGCGTGTGGTCCTGTTGCTCCCAGCAGGTCCGTGAAGCACACGGCCTGCTAGGAGATGTAGTTTCCGGGCGGTTCTCCATCCTCGGGCCTTCTTCCTGCAAAAAGGATGGAGAACACGCCTGGACAAGCTGCTGGCACCACCCAAAGCCCCCTTATCTCCTCCCAGGCCCCCCACAACACTGCCAATGGCTCCAGCCCTGACAGCTTCCGTCGACTGATTTTATCAAACGCTTGCGTTAAATCTATGAACGCTATGCATACTTTTGGCGCACCGTTCTTCACGTTTTCTTTTATGATGTTTAGTATCATGATGTTGATACTTGTGCTTGCGTTTTTGACAAAGCCCGTTTGTAGATGGTCCAAACATGGAGCTGTTCTTGCCCAACTATGAAATCTGGTGAGAAGAAGAGTTGCAAAGATCTTGCCCATGATGTCTAGGAGGGCTATAGGACGATAGTTCGCTGGATTATCTCTATTTCCCTTTTTAAAGATGGGTACTATTAGTGCTTCCGTCCATGTTTTGGGAATGTGTTTCTTTGTCTGGCATTGGTTGAAGATTTTTGTTATTAGAACAGACCATTCCTGGGGATATTGTTTCAGGTCCATGTTGGTTAGGCCATCCGGTCCCGGGGCCCTGGAAGTTTTCAATTTCAATATTGTGGTCAGAATCTCTTCTTGGTCTGCAAGATCGGCCCATGCTGTCACTATGGAAGACGTGTTATTTCCAGAAGTTTCAGGCAAGGATGCAAATTGGGATGCGAAAAAGTTTATCCAGGTCGATTCCGATATTACATTTGATTGATTGGATGTTTCATTGCTTTTGTTTTTAATTAGTGCCCAGAAGTCGCTCGAGTTTTTTGACATCAAGGTTTTCAGCATTTCTTCTGCATCATTCTGATACATATCACCTTTGTGATGTTTCAGCCATGCTCTGTATGATTTTGCGGCAGCTATGGCAATTTGTTTTTGCTCAATATTGTCGGAGACTCTGGCCAAGCGCCTTAATTTGCGGACTTCTCTTCTTTTCACAACCACTTGAGCATCATATTCATGGGTCCTGTTTTCGTTTGGTGGAATTTGGTTTCTTTGCTTTTTCCTATACATCACGAAGAATGGGAGATAGTTTGGTCTAGTTTGCGAGGACGTAGTAATTTCGTCTTCCTCGTCAAATTTTTGGGTGATCTCCTTGATGTTTGTTGCTGTAAGTTGGATTCGCGAGGACTTGCGTGATACCTCCACATCGAAAGGATACGTTTCTTTTGGAATGTTCACTGACTCGAAATTCATTGTCAGCAGGTTGTGATAACTGGCTTTAGTTCTGAAGACTTCATAGAAATCTACAGATGATAGAAGAGAATGTGAGATGAATATGTAATCCAGCGTCGCTGAGGTGTCAAGTCGTTCCCAGGTTGGGATCACTGGAAGGTGGCCTCAAAGTGTTGCCACATTGTGAACATTTCTAAAGTCCATGAAGTCTGACCATAGTGCATCTCGTTCAAGAGATGGTGAAGGATGGATACTTGCCGAGGGTTGCTCACACCTAGCGTTCAAATCTCCGCAGATGACAATATGGTCGGTGGCCAATTCTGTGGTAAATTTGTCTAGGGTTTCCGCGACAGCACTGCAAAAATCGATGTTGTTTGTTCTTTGCAGGTTCCAATAGACATTTATGATAGCTAGGTTGGATTTTGTTTTCCCTCGTGATGCCTTTTCTGAGTGAAACCACTCTGTTTGTAGAGCCAAAATGCCATAGGTTTCTGTCACTTTCTTTTTGATGGAGATGCCTGAGCCAAGTTTGACTGCAATTAAGAGGCCTGATGATGGTCTGCCAAACATGCCCTTAATCGCTGGGGAAGTACAAGTTTCATAACCATCAATCGTTGGTTGTTCCATCAACCAGGTCTCCTGGAGGTAGATAATGTCAAACTGCTCCAGATCAAATGTGTCTGGTTTAGTCAAATGTTCGTGGCCTCTCGTGTTCCACGAACACATAGATGTTTTCTTGGGTTGGATCTCTTGTAGAGGTTCAGAAATTGTGTGGTAAGGCGACGTCGCTGCATCATTTCGTTGTTATTTTTGGGGATTTGGATTTAAGACCTTTTTCAACCATCTCCATGGACCTGAAGGTTCACGTTTTTTGTTGTGAGACCACTCAGAGCTTTGGTCATTCAAGGAGCCATGTCTTGAATTTTTCTCCAATCTGTAGCTCTTTCTTAAGATTTCTGTATATTTTGAGTTCTTGTAGTTGGCATTTTCATTTATTGCATAATATTTCGATTGGTATCTCCCTCGCCGGCTCTCCCCGTCCTCCTTATAGATCTCGCTTCTTTTCTTTGTGATCTGGACTTCTGTGTTCGTTCGATGGTCAGGATGCTTTTCCGCCACTCCACTAGCGGGATGCCTGCTTTTGTCCGCTAGCGGTGGTGTTATAATTTCCGCAAGGGCAAAGCCCATATCATTCAAGGCGAGGATCACGTCTTGTTTTAGATCAGTGCTTGCAGCCTTTGTGACATGGAGATACGCTTTGGCCTTCTTATGTCTGTGATAAGGTTCAATCAGCACCAGATCTGTCGTGTCTAGAGATTTCAGCTTTGGTATTTTGGCTAGGATTTTGAGGATTGTCTTTCTGTTTAGTATTAGAAAGTTTTTCCCGGCCGTCAATTGCTCCATCTTACAAATTTGTGTTTGGGATAGTCTCATAGCCGTTGTTAATCCTGTCCGCGGCTTTGCCATATTTGGTTCCTTAAAGATCTTCTGCCTTAGCCGGGAGGTTTCAGTTTTTTCTGGAGTTTGATTCTCGTTTTGTTGTGTTTTCTTTAGTGGGTCCAATGGAGCTTTTTCTACCTCTTCGCGAACATTGTCTTTGGGGCTCTGAGTTCCCACTGTGGACATAATCTTGAGCGGCGATGTTTTCTGATGTATTTGAAGTCCGCTCTCGGTTTTGCTGAATACCATCCGGGGAGTCGTAGACTCCTTCGTTGTCCAAGTGAACTGTTAGGTCTGAAAGTGACAGATTTCCCGATGAGTCTGCTGCAGATGCGCTGGAGTTGTCTAATTCAATTATCGCTTGTTCCTCCATAGAATTATGGGAAACTGGACCTCGGGACATTATAGAAGTTTTAGATGATGGTGCTGCTTTGATGGGTGCTAGTGGACTCGACTTTACAATGTTGAAGATTGTGGCAACTTTAGACAGATCTTTGTTTTTTTTTCCCATTTCACGATTTTGGGTCAGGGCGATGAATCGTCCTGTTGGGCACATCATTTGCACCAGCAGTTTTTGGCTCCTTAGTACCCAACGTCGAAGTTTGATCCATTTGGGAATTCAACTGGGTTTCTCGTAGGCAACTTGCATTACATTTGGTTTCAATTAGATTCTCAAGTTGTGCGATTTTTTCATCTCGTTGCCTTTCTTTCTCTGTGTTTTGTTGAGTTAACGCTGTAATGAAACCCTCTAAGAAGGTTACTTTGGTGTTTATCATAGGTGATAGTGATAATGAGTCTTTCATTGAGTCGTTTATCGACTCGTATAACTTTACAAAGGGGGCCAGTCCCACCGTAATTGCTGATATGATCGTAAAAAGATCTGGTTTTTTTTTTGTTGGAGTCTCTTTGGGAAGGTTCCCAAAAGTGTCGCTGAGTCTTCTGTTTCTAATTGGAGTTGAAATGTTATTTGGATGATCACTTTGAATTGAAGGTCTCCTAAGCGGGAGATCAGAGCTGTTCCTTATTTGTCCCAGCTGGGTCAACACTGGTTGAGCCAGCAAAGGTTGAAGTGTGTTTCTTTGGTACAGTCCATTGGATACCGTGGAATTGACTGATGGTATTAGTAAATCATTTCCTAGTCCAGACCTCTCAGGGCAATGGGGTGGGACGTCGTCGTCAAGCAAGTTGATTTGAGCCGTGACTACGCCTCTAGGCAGTAGGTTATGAACAGTGTTCCTCCCATTTAGATCGACAGAGCTTTCTAGGCCTGGGGCAGTGGCCTGCACACCAGAGGCCTCTTCTGAGGTGATTTGGGACGCACTGCTGTAATTTTCCTTTGTTTAGAGGCTGGTAGAGCAGAGGGAGCTTCTGAGACTGCGTCTAGTATTTCCTCGTCTGAAAGTTCTACCTCAGATTCAGATTTCCTTTTTGTTTGTTTGAAAAAGAAGTCTTTTAGGGAGTGAGAAGTCATAGGATTTTGCAGAAATAACTTTCCTGATTCTCCCTTTTGAGCTGATGCTCTAGGTCCTTTTTTTGCTGTTGGCGATCTTGCTGCAAAAGTTCCCCCTGCTCCTTAAGAATCTTTTTTGTTAATGCTCTTTTTTTTAGCAATGCCATTGCTATGTCCCTTTTTTGGCTGATGTAGTCATTTCCTAGAGCGTTTGATGGACTGTGTGCTGATTCGCGATCTAGATCCAAACCCATAAAGTCAATCCCCTCTGGATTGCAGGAGGTATTTTGGAGGTTTTCCTTCTTTTTGTTTGGATGGATAAGGCGCAGGGAGGCAGCCGAGGCAGTAGAGGGCGCTTCTGAGACCGTTTGTCGCTTTGCCTGCCTGGCTGGCATGTAATTCCTCCAGTGTCCTGAGGCGTGAAGCCTCTCCCTCAGCCGCTATTGCCAGGCCGGCCTCTGCAGCTGTGGCTGGAGACACACCGTCTCCCGCCGTCTTCCTCGCATGATCAAACGAGGCATTTCCCGACTCTCCCCCCGCTAGGGTCTCCGTGGTCTGCGAGCTGAGGTCGGCCTTGCAGCGTCCTTCGACACCGCTTAGTTCCACCCCACTCGCCGCAGCGGCGGCCCGCGGAACACGAACAGACGGCAGCGGGGGAGATCGAGCTTCCAGGAGTACATCCACTGCCGGCGGGGGCTGCAGAGGCGGCCACAGAAGCGGTGTAGCTTCCCCAGAACGGGCCACCGCATCCACATCCACAGGTAAGAGATGGGCCGACGGCAGTAAGAGAGGAGTGTTGGGAGGGGGGAAAGTTGTTAGAGTGGTGGGGGCATCGTCCCCACTACTTTCCTCAGCACTCTCCTCTGAATCTCCAATCAATGTTTCCACCTCTGCTTCCTCCTCCGCCGCGTCCTCAAAATTGGTGGTTGCGTCCTCCATGAGGCCGGAGGCCGTTTCGCTAGGAATTGAAGATATTTGGGTGAATGTAGTAGATATTTTTTTCTGTACCGCCATGATGGGGTTGGGATTAATACCACCATTTTTCCCCACACTCGGACTTTTACAGGTTTCTTTCTGGTTTTGTAATCGGGCGTATTTACTCCTCAGCACCCTGCCTGAAGGACTTTTTTGGTGAGGTTGGGTCTGGGGCTGGGGAGTCAAATTAGCTGTGGTGTGTGTCTTTTCACTATGTGAGTCTATCGCTCTAGGGAGCAAAGGCAAAGTTTTTGAGTTGGGTTGTAAAACCATGTCTCCTCACCTCCTCACCTCTGTAGACTGCTGTTGACTGCTCACACCTCAGCGAGCCAACTCCGCGTGCCGCTCCGCGTGGTTGCTGGGGGTTTTAACCTCTGATGCAGGCACTGCAGGCACTGTAGAAAGACTTCCAAACAGGAAAGCAAAGAGGCAGGGACTGCTGTTGACTGCTCGCACCTCAGCGAGCCAACTCTGCCAACTTCTAGTTATTAGTTTCCTGAGTGACATGCTTTGTGTACTAGCAGGACAGCCAGAAGCAGGTGTGGCAATCCCTTAGGTCGTGTCTGCGCATGAAGGTCAAACTATTTCCACTCTTGATAGGTGTTGGTTTAACTTTCTGTCTATTAAGCATTGGAGAGCCAGTTTTTTTTTTACTGTACCTGAATTTCAGGTCCTTCTTTATGGTGCAGCTTTCCCTTTGTAGCACGTTCCAGTGCTCGGCCACCATAATGGAAAAGGTAAAGCCTCCATGTTTCTTCCTGAAAAATCTTCCGGTTTCCAATAGTATGCTGTTTCTCGATCTTAGGTCGCTGGTTGGTTGGTAGAGTGCGATTTGTATTTTGGAGGAATTATACTTCTTGACCTTCAAGTGCTTGGAGGTGATGCTGAAGGCCTTAAACTGTATCCTTTTTTTGATTGGTAGCCTGTGGAGTGATTTGAGAGCCAGTGTTATGTGTTCCCTCCTGTTGAGTCTGAGTAGTCGTCTAGCTGTTGTGTTTTGGATCCGTTGAAGCTTTTTTGTGAGGTAGTCCAGCCTACCTTGGTAAATGCTGTTTGCTTAGTCAATTCTTGAAAGAATCAGGGAGTTGACGGCCAGCACTGTGTGTGAAGGAGGTTTAAGGGTGCAGAGGTAAGGCTCGGACACAACAGTAAAAACAAAGAGGTGATGGCTGGAAGGTTTAGAATGAATCTTAACCACTGGCATTGCTCTGGGCACCCTCCAGGCCATCGTTCTTCGCCTGCCAAGCCATTACAGAAGGGGAAAACCTTCCAGCCATCACCTCTTTATTTTTGCTGTGTCACCCCGAGTGGGACGGGTATGCCCAGACGTGGGTCCCGTGCCTGCTGGGCCTAGAGACCCAAGCTACTCCTCACTGATGAGGCCCAACAAGGCCGAAACATGTTTGGGGATGCTTGTGGTCTCGTGCAGAAGGGATGTGATCTAGCAGTTCGGGCTGGACTGCCCCTTTTGGGGTGGGGCTAAGCCTGATTTGCATATGGTCTTTCCCCTTCTGTAATGGCTTGGCAGGCGATGAACGATGGTCTGGAGGGTTGCCCAGAGCAATGCCAGAGGTTAAGATTCATTCTAAACCTTCCAGCCATCACCTCTTTGTTTTTGCTATGTCACCCCGAGTGGGACGGGTATGCCCAGATGTGGGTCCCGTGCCTGCTGGGCCTAGAGACCCAAGCTACTCCTTACTGATGAGGCCCAACAAGACCGAAACATGTTTGGGGATGCTTGTGGTCTCGTGCAGAAGGGATGTGACCTAGCAGTTCGGGCTGGACTGCCCCCTTTTGGGGTGGGGCTAAGCCTGATTTGCATATGGTCTTTCCCCTTCTGTAATGGCTTGGCAGGCGAAGAACGATGGTCTGAAGGGGTGCCCAGAGCAATGCCAGAGGTTAAGATTCATTCTAAACCTTCCAGCCATCACCTCTTTGTTTTTGCTCGGACACAACAGTGGCATGTTTTTTGGGTATACACTTTTTAAAATTAAAAATCCCTCTCTATCCCTAATGCTAAGAAGGGTTCCCCTACCTCAAAGAAAACTAGTGACATTGTCAGGAAGTCCAAAACTAAAAAGTCTGTCACTCTCAAACCTACCTCTATCCCTAACACTAAAAATCTGAAGTAACTGTGCAAGGATGATCTCTTCTCAAAGGAAAAAGTCTTTGTATTTTCAACCAACAGAAAAGTTCCAGTCTCTTTGGTAATAAAAAAGTGATGCAAAATAATGTATTAATAAATGCAAGATTCCAATGCTAGGGTTGTGCTTCTTTCACGTAGATTTCTTCTCATCTTATACTCATTCCTTTGGGGCTTCTGAGCCCCCTTTTCTATTAGATAAAATGCCACTGGACAGTTCACAACGTAGTGCGTCTTGGGTTTGTGTTTCTTTATCCTAGCATCTTGGTACAGTTTGCTATCAAGCGTAGGATTCCTTTTTGTTAGTTCCAGGGTTCTTTTATATTCTTGCTCTGAAACTCTCATGTGAGTGCGAGTTCCAGACTTGCACTACTTTACACGGCTTGGTTCACTCTCCCGCCAAGCTAGTGTTTCCTCATTGAATGCCTCTTTTTCTCTGACAGGGTCCCCGACCCTCCTTTCCTCATTTGGGAGCGGGTACCAGACTTGCACGGCTTCGTTGTATCGCCTTGGATCACGCTCCTGCCATGCATACAACTCATTCAGAGTTCCAGACCCTCTGCTTCCAAATTTTTATTCCTCCCATTGCTTCCCTGGACCTCCTTTACCTCCCAGGCAGCCTGCATACCCTTTTCCTTCCTTCATACAGGTTACAATGGTTCCTGGGAATCTGCATCCCTCTGCGAGGCTCCGGTAGCGTTCAGGATTCGAGCGGGGTCTCCAGCAGATCAGTAGCGCTCCGATGCTTCTCGGCAGCACGTTCCCTCTTTCACGCACTTCGTCAGGCCTGGGATGCCTAGAGGACTTGCTCGGCAGCACCCCGAGTAGCCCCTGCTGGCGTACCATGTTCAGGTTCTCTCATTCCTCCCAGTGCAGAATCCCTTGCGGCTCAAGTCTGCTGCAATCCTGCATGGCTCCCATTGTCTCCTCCTCAGAGGAACTCTCTCGTCTCAGTCCCAGCTGAGCTGCTTTGAAAGTCCTGCATGGGATAGTTGTACCAATCCATTGTGGTGAGAAGCTAGACTGCTCAGTCTGCTTCTCCAGAGTGATCCTCTGAATCCTGGTCATCATCTTCTTCACAGTACCGGTTCCCAAACTATATGTATAACAATTTGTACTTTATGGTCTCTCAGCCTTGAATGACATTACAACAAAATACATACATTTTATCTAGAGAGGGGGGGGCGGGGGTTTAGGGTTGAAGAAGGGATTGAGTATATTGACGTGGGCTGATATGGTGTTCTCGGATGATGGTCGTTCCCAATCCCATAGAGGAATTCCTCCGCCATGTGATCCTCACTCTGTACATCATCCCCAGGGGGACTTTTGTACTGTGGACGCACTGCGCTGGCCCCATAAGAAAGATCTTCTGCTAGTCGAGAAGGGACGACATCTTCAGATTCGTCACAGACACCATAATGAAGATGTTCAAAAATAACCTGCGAGAAAGGAGGCAAGCATTATCCTTTTCATTATTTATTTAATTTTAACTCGAGCAGCAAACATTGAAATACTTCAAACGGTGTGGCATCCACTGAACTACATTTCCCTTAGATCCAGGGAAAATGTAGTAGCCCATAGTTCAGAACTTGTGACACAAACTGTCCAATCACAATTCCCTCCATGTTAGATAACCTGCCTCTTCCTTCTCGGGTCCTCTTTCTTCAGCCTGAGAGCTCAATAACTCCTTCACCACTCAATGACCTGCATGTTAACTTCAACTGGACTGCTGTCTCAACCTCTTCTACCTCTAAACTGGCTTCCCTTCCATTCCTAAAAAGACATATTTCGTAATCCATGTTCCAGGGATGGAATAAATGATAGAACACAGTGCATGTAACCCTACTTTACACTTCATTGAAGTCACCATAGTCATTTTCAGGTTTCAACATAATCAGATGCACAAATCATATTGGAACGCTCTGTAGTATAACATTATAAAAACAAAGATTGAAACATGTTTATGCCATAACATCATTTAAGAATCAAGGGTGGAATAATGCTTGTCTCCATGTGTTCAATAGAATCAAGACTTTCCACAAAGTCATTTAGGAAAATCCCTATCGTATCTAATGACCGGAGGTGACCAGTATGCTTTTTTAAAGCTTACTCGCCACTAACAAAGATGGATATTCTATGGTTCAGCTATATTCATAATATCTTCTAGACACTCTCCCCCTTGAAAGGCCTGGCTGCCATTCCTCTTCTTGTTCAATGTGCCCCCCAAAAAATCATCTCCATGCTAGCTTGTGCTAGAATCCAACGCACCCAGCGTGTGAGAGTGGGTAATGTAACTGGCTTTTGCAGTACTCTCACCTCCATCCGCTATTGCCCCCTTGAGTGTGAAGGCCTATGAATAAGCCACAATGTCTCTGAGATCAAACAGTGCACTACGCACACCTTAGGATGATCAGGGAACTACAGGTAACTCCCTGTTCAGGTATTTATTTTTCATAAACCTTGAGATATGAAAATGTACACCATTGGGAGAGTTTGAACTGCACCCCAGACCTAGAGCGCGAGTGTCTGACAGAGCAGAATTGTCAGCTTACTTGGCAAAGCAATGCGAGGGAGGTATTTGTTCTCTGGTCAAGATTGAATCAGCTTTAAGACTACTTTAATATCCCATAAGAACTTATCTGGCAGGGGAGGAGGTACTCGCAATTTGATAGATTTGACCATGCGATAAATCAAGGGATGTTTTCCCACTGCAGTACCCTCCGAAGGGTTTGTGCCCTGCTGAAATTTCTGAAAGAATAAACATTGCTTGTAAGCTTTGAGGAAGCCAGAAAGTTTAATCCTTCCGCTATACGGCCTGAAATTGGAGGCATCTGTTTCCCCAGACACCAGCGACTCCATACTATCCAAGAAGCTGCATAGATTGTGGACCTAATGGAGCCCAGGTGTCTTTAATGACACTGTTTGCTTTGCCGAAAGGGCCCAACACCTTCCCAGCAAGCCCTAAAAATTGTGCAGGTTGTGAAAATCAGTGATCCCCCTGATATCAATGGATTTGCGTCCTTCTTGGTACTCAATAGAAGAATGGGAAAGCAGGAAAGAAGGATTGGAGAATCCATAGAAAGTTCTAGAAGAACAGAAAACCAAGCTTGCAAGGTTCAAAATGGGGCTATCAACACTCCCTCTGTCTGTTTGGGTTGTAGCTTTTGCAGTACCATAGCTATTTATTAGGACAAGCAAGGGAACACGTAGTTAGTTCCCGGCATCCAAAGTTGGAGAAACACATTTGAGACCACTGTCTCTGGATCACGCCTCCAGTTGAAAAACCTAGACAACTGTGTATTGAATCATGATGTGAATAGATCTGCATATAACAATGAACACGTGCCTCATCTTTATTTTTATTTTCATCATGAAGATTGCTGATGAATCCTTTTTGGATTCGAGATGCTTCATGATCGCCCTTTTCCTCGCTAGTCCGGCTACCTCTATAATCCATTATCTTGCCATCCTATTATGAGAATTGCATGGAAGCCAGCTTCGATGCCTGTAATGGCTTAGCAAAGAACTCAAGTAAACATTTGTGTCTGACTCACCCAAACATTGTCAGACAGCGCATTCTGCACATGCATGAATAGAGCTATCCTCACCCTCACAAGTGGCATTAGTGCTGTGCTTATCACACCCACCTGTAGACTGGTATGGTTGTCTTGCTGCTCTTTTCCAGCTGCAACCTTGTACTCCATGCCCCCTTTCTTGGAAGAATGCATCTGATTTTTGCTCCTTCCAGTATTGCAGGCACCTATGTTGGTCTTGGATCTGCGATCCAGGGCATAGTGGCTGAAAGGGCAGCCTCTACCTCTTCCATCCTTGAAGAAACGTTTTGTGGAGAAAATTCATTTAATTGAGGATTGTGCTTTCTCAAGTGCTGTGTACGTTCCTACAAACTTTGATAACTCCTTGGAGAAAGGGTCCCTGAAGAGTAACTCTTGCACTGCTGCCCCGTCTCTGAGGAAGCTAACTCATCACATTTAGGGTTAGGGTTAATTTTGATCAGAATGTTCTTTTCATCTTTCTGCCGATTTGGCAGAATAACCATTCTCAAGCATGGACACTGCACATTTAGTCCACCCTGCAAGCTCTTGTGGGTCAATGTGTGTTTCTGTGTCTATCGCTTTCTAAGTTAGATCTCTGATGCAAGTATCCCACCACATTGAGGAGCTAATCCTTGCATGCTTGTCATGCCCTGTTGATTCCATTTTTAGGGTCTTTGATGTTCTCAACCAGAATTGTGATCATTTCTGCATCTAGCTCTACAGTGCTGTATCTTTCCGCTCTATTTCAGGGTGTGGACATTTCACTATCAGTTGACCTTGCAGCTCTTTATCTAGTGCTGTGCGGAGTCTGTTTTTGAGGTATTCCGCCACTTGTGGTGACGTCAACTCCATGAGATTTGGGTGAACCAGCTCCTCTGGATTGAACATCTCTCCTGTTTCTTCCACCTCTGTGTAAGAACCATGAGGGTTTTCTCAATTGGGCAGTCTTTCAGGCTGGCAGACCCTTGCTCCGGCAGGACGAGTGCCTCTTCTGCGTCTGTACTATGGCTTGACGAGAGCCAGTCCTCTAAGTCTTGTCCTGTTTCTACTACCTCCGAATGGGAGGGTCTCAGATCGAGAGCTAAGTTCTTTCCTTTAATCTAGGCTTCCCTAAGTCTTCTGAACGTGCCAGAAAGATCTTATCAGAGAGTCTCTCTAAATCAGACCCAGGATGCTTGACTGACCATCCCTGATCTATTCCTGAACCCCCTGAGACGACAACTAGGTAGTAATTACCAGGTCCCAAAGAATCAGGATATTTGGGACTTTATCTCCCACAATGTATCAAGTTTAGAGCTCCAAAATGTGGAACGGATTCCAAAGGTCTTCCAGGTATTTAGAGAAAGATACACTCTAGGGAATCACTAGCACATTCAGAGAGACCCATTAGACAACAGGCGCAGATCAATGAAGGGAAAAGCCTAACTCATTCCTACCCACCCATACACCCCCACCCCCCCACCGCTTCCCCACTTCCTGGCAGCAGCTTTCTAAGGAGAATGCCTTTCCCTCTCCCATACAGCTGCAGCATTTAAATAGATACATTATTCCTTCCCCCTTCCCAAGGAAAAAAGGATTTTGGACAGGTGGGAAACTTACCAGAGGTTTTCCTGTCCCTGATGATGGCATTTCAAACACCTAAAACCTCCAAACGATTGTCCTTGCAGGTGAGCATGTTGAAACCAAGGGAGGAGCAGAGCTGCAAACCAACATCAGCTCCTGCAATGAAGAAGGGGTGATAGAAATCCCAAGTGGCAGCAAGCCTTCTAAAGACTTAATTTCCCTGGCTTGCACTAGGTTGTCCTCAGCAAGTGGGAGGATGGCGAGATCTTTAAAATGTAGGCTAATAATCACAGACAGTGGGCCTCATTACGAGTTTGGCAGTGCAGTAAAAACGTGGCAGTAATTTAGTTATTGCCACTTTTTTATGGAATTGCTGTTTTTAGCACACCGCCAAATGCTGTGTTTAGAGGAAAAGTGGAGGGTTCCCCTGTAGCAAAGTGTAAATCCTCCACTCTTCCCCCAAAAATCAGTGGATTTACTGCAGCGGAATTACCCATCACAGTAAATTAACTAAAATTGCCAAGGCAGTGCTATGGACTCCAGAAATGGAGACTTACACCAACTCACCACCACTCGTAATTCTGTAGTAAGCCAACAGGACTAAGTGGCAAAACTGTAAACAATGCTGGCAGTAATTTAGCCGATTTAGCAACAGATTACTGCCAAATTCGTTATGGACTGGGCGCTTAGGAGAGGCATCTGTTGAGGAAGCTGGAGAGCATCAGAGAAGGGGAGCCTCTTGAGATCAGAAGAGTGCTGTGCTCCAGTGAGATAGAGGTGTGCCTCTGGAATCTCAGAAGACAAGGGTGCTGCAGTGTGGGGGAAGAGAGCACCATGAGCCAAGGACAGTGGTGTTCGCCACACGAGTAAGAGGAGAGCCACTAAGGAGAGCCACTAAAACTCCAGAAGAGGGGAGTGCTCCAGAAGAGAGGTGTTCTCCAGTGAGGGGAAAGGGAGCCCCTGAAGACCAGAGGAAAGAGATACCCAGAGATGCTTGACCCTAGAGACGCTTGACCAGAGAGAGAAGAGAGTATGAGAGTGTAGTAAGAGAGAGAGAGAGAGAGAGAAAGACTTTGATCCCTGGAAAAGGGGATGTGTAACAGAAGTGGAGAGCCCCTTGAACACCAGAGGAGGGATGTGCTCCAGTGAAGGGGAGGAGAGCTACATGAGCCCAGAATGGGAGGAGGTGCAACAGAGGGGAGAGAGCTCTTGGTCCTGGAAGAGGAGAGTAAGTAATAGACAGAAGGAAAGCCTCAGTGAAGAGGGGGAAGGAGGTGGGGACTTTTGGAACACTTGCTAAATGGAGGGAGCCCAAATATCCCAAGAGAGGGGGAGAGGGCTTGTGTTCCACAAAAGAAGGGAAACAGAATGAGAGCTAGTACGAACTAAACAGGAGACCTTCTTGTCTGGAACCTCCTGTATGCCTCTTTAATTTGCTTACCTTTGAATGTACTCCGGAGTTTAATGACGTTTCCCAAAAACCTTTACATTACGTCCAACCTTCACCAATTTCCATGCAATAGTGTCATGATTTACTGTTACTTAATAAAATATTTTAATGATATTTCAGTATCAGTAGCTGTTCCCTCGGTCGTGTGACAGAGGAGTTGTGAGCGGTGCAGAAATTGTAAAAGTATTAATTCTGGGACACAACATGTGTGAGGCCTAAGGGGGTGGACCAAAGATAAGGGTCTAAAGTGGGGAGTAGTCCTGAATATGACTGTGATTGTAGCTTCACTTTTTCCCATCCTGCATGGAAGCCTACGATTCCCAGCATGTAAGAGCATGAAATATCTCATCTGGTTTTAGACTTACTATCGAGATTAAAATACAATAAAAAAGCACCACCTGCTGGTTCTCCTTCTTTTCACAGCTTGCAGCTTTATGCAACCTCCTCTGTCTAACCATTCACCATCCTCTCAGGGAACAATAGCCCCTCCCAAACACACCCACTTGTGCCTGTCTCTACAGCCATCATACATTAATCACACTTTAATGTGCTCAGCTCCAAAACAGTCCAACTTTAGCTGGGAACTTCTGAGCTCTGCAGTGCATGCCCAAGGCGGGGGACAGCTGAATGCTGTGCGTGCAGCGTGGGGGCTCCGGTATGACTTTTCAGTTCCCCCAATTTCCAATCCAAAGGAGCAAAGGTTTGCTGCTTCCCAAACCCAGGGAATCCTAGCACACTTTCAGCCCTGGCTGGGTGACACTTGTGGATAGATGTGAGCAAGCAGTGGAGGCAGGACTGTGAGACAGAGGAGTAGGTAGAGATAGAAAGAGAGAAAGCGAATGAGGCAGACAGGGGAGTGGGCAGCAACTGAGGGGCATAGATCAGGGGGCCGTAGCATGGATCTGCTTTGACTGTAGGCTCTGCACTATTATTTTCTGATCTGTTCTTTCCGTTTTGTTGCCACCTCCTCCCAGTGATCCACTGAATGTGTTTATGGTGGTGTTGGGGCCGGATGGCCCGTAAATAAGGAGAGGACACCAGCGGGGATGTGCGAACCATCTTTATTCAAATACAAGCTGTAACTGCCTAAACCCGGGCTTCTCGTCCCGTCCCACAAGTCACCTCCCCCAGTGATGTTTCCTTTACAGGGGGCTGCCTTAAAGCGGCAGACACCCCCAACAACACCCCCGGACAAATGTCCTTGCAACAACTTTAACTTTAATGTCTGACATGCTGTCAACATTCCTCCACTAACCTGGGAGGCTTCTTGATGCTCCTCTGGGGTCTTCCTCGCAGCTCCGGATGTGAGCCGCGTCACGTCTCTATCAGGATTTGGCTGACGTAGGACCTGTGGTCCGAGGGGGACCCATGCATCATCATGAGGGTCTATGTAGTCCGGGTCTGGATCGTCTGGTGGCAGCCTTTCTTTTGCTCCTCTCGTGACATGCTTGAAACGAGAACTATTCCGCGTCACTTCCTTTTCTCTATTTGCGGCGGTTATCATGGTTCCTTTTACAGCAACGACTTGTAGTGACTCAGGTGAGAATTGGGGGTCTGTCTTCTTGGTTATGACTTGTTGTAACCACACTTCATCTCCTATTTGAAATTCCTTTGTTTGTGCTTTCCTCCTTCTGTCGGTCTGTTCCCTTGCCTTTTCTTTTGTTTCTTCATCTCGTCTGATGACTTCCTGGTCTGCCTTGGCCCGCATTGTCAGATTATTGACAAGCCTGGTCCTGACTTGGTATTTCATCATAAGTTCTGCTGGCATTCTGTTGGTGGCCTCGTGGGGCGTATTGCGATAGTCTCTTAGCATTCTGCATAGCGCTTGATGCGGGTCAGTCCCTTCTATGCATGCCCTTTGTATGGTCTTTTTGATGGACGCCATGAACCTTTCTGCCATACCATTGGCTTGAGGCCATCTTGGTGTTACCCTTTGGTGTCGGAATCCCATGTGTTTTGCGAACACCCCAAATTCATGAACACTGAAAGGTGCTCCATCATCTGATTTTATCATATCCGGTATTCCCCACTCGCTGAAAACTTCATCAAACATGGCAGCGACATGAGCAAAAGCTGTGGACTTGACACGTTTGACTATAGGAAACCTGGAGTGTTCATCGATAAATAGCAGTAAGTAGTCTCCTTCCTCTGGTGGTCCATAGAAGTCAACTGCGACTCTTTCCCATGGGTGTTACGGAATTGTGGTCACTCTAAGTGGCACAGAGGGTTCTGGTTTTGCGGTGCACTGGCATGCCGTACAGTTCTTGACCCACCGGTCGACCATATCGTCCATGAAGGGGAACCAGATGTTGCACCTCAACTGTCTTTTCGTGTTCTCCGGTCCTCTGTGGCCTTCATGGGCCGTTTTGATGACCTCTGCCCTCAGCGTCGTTGGAATGACGATCTTGCAACCTCGTCGTAAAACGGACTTGTCCTGGACTGCCAGTTTGGAATGTACCCTGGCCAACCTCTCAATCTCATCTCTGCACGCTCCCGGGTGTCTTTGAACCGCTCTGTGGAAGTCTTTCCATTTGTTCTTTTCTGTCAAACTAATTGCCAGCGCCATGGATGGATCTGCTGCTGACACTGCTGCGATGGCATCAATGGAGATAGCAGGGGGTAGTGCGTTGGCAGTCAACTGGGTGTCTGGAGAGGTAGTCTGCGCGATTGTTCTCCCCTCCCGGTCGATGGATGATGTCAAAGTCGTACTCTTGTAGGCGGATACCCCACTGTTCAATCTTGGGGGGCATCTTTGTCAGTGGATTGCCAAAGAGCGATAGTAAGGCTTGATGATCAGTGATTAAGGTGATTTTTCTTCCGATGATGAAATTATGAAAATGTTCACATGCCCAGACAGCCGCTTAACTTTCTTTCTCCGCTTGGGAGTATGCAGATTCCGGGGGAGCTAGGGCTCTGCTGGCATATGCAACTACATGCCGCGGGTGAGTGTCTTGGCCACTGGTTTGGGCCAGGATGGCACCTAGACCCACCGGACTGGCGTCTACTACTATTTCAGTGTGCCACTCGGGGTCAAAATAGGCCAGTTTTCTGGCTTCCGCCAAGGAATGTTTGATGGTGTTGAAGGCCGATTGACACTCGTTGGTCCAGGCATATGTGACATATTTTTGTAATAGGTGTCGGAGGGGCTCGGTTATGGTTGCAAAATGTGGAATGTAGCAAGCACAATATCCAGCCATTCCAAGAAATAATCTGGCATCGGCAGTCTGAGTAGGTTTTCCTAGATGGAATATTGTCGACACTTTGTCAGGGTCTGGGGTCATTCCATCTGCTGAAAAAAATATGGCCAAAGAATTTCAGTTTTGCCTTGCTGAAACAACACTTTTCGATATTGATGGTTAGGCTGGCTTCTTGTATGGCCCTGCATGCGGCACGGAGAGCTTCATTGTGTTCGCTGCGCGACTTTCCGAAGACTAGGATGTCATCGCTATAGTTTAGAGTCCCTTTTATGGGTCGTATGACTTGTCGAATAGTTTCATGAAAAATTTCAGCGGCCGAGGAGATCCCGAAATTTAACCCCTTAGAGCGGAATAGTCCATCATGTGATGCAAACGTGGTGATCGGTTGGGACTCGGGGTGAAGCACAAGCTGGTGGTACCCTTGTTTGAGGTCCAACTTAGAAAAGAGTACAGCTTTGTTCAATTGTACAATCATGTTCTCGATTTTCAGGCCTGAGTGATGCTCTCGTTGTATGGCCATATTAGCTACCCGCATGTCCACGCACAGCCGTAGCTGGCCACCTTCTTTTGGGACAATTACAAGGGGGGGGAGACCCATGGTGTAGGACCAGTGACCGGTTCAATGATGTTGTCATGTAGCAGTTGGTTCAGTTCCTTTAAGACTGCCTCCTGTAGGTTGAAGCCAACCCCGCGCAGGTGTTGTCGGACTGGATGGATTTCCGGGTCTATGTGCAGTTTTATCAGTGGGCCCTTCATTCTGCCCAAACCTTGACACAGTTGTGGAAATTCTTTGACAATTTCCTCCTTTGTGACATGGGTTTCCAAGTTCATATTGCAGACTTGTCCCTGTCTTCCGATCAGAGGGTCCGACGACTCAATTACGTCACTGTCTTGGACTGGTATATTGATTAGTCCTAAGCATGATGTTGTTTTATAGCTTAGTAGACATCGCCCTTTTGTGGGGCTCCTAATGACATGAATGACGGGGTTGGCCGACTTGCCATCAAACGTGAGTCGTCTCCTGAAAGAGTCTACACTGTGCAGAGGGGCGACTGCTCCCCATTGATAAATCTTGGAGGATGTTGGGTTTAGAGTGGGTTTGTTGTGGAGTAATTGGAATTCTTTCTCACCCATTATGTTCAGCGTTGCTCCCGAGTCGATCAGGAAACAAAATCGTTTGTTGCAGATGTCTATTTGTATTCTGGGTGCCTCCTGTGCCTCCTCTTCGTCCATAATGAGATTTACAAACTCATCTTGGGCATAAAGATCATTGTGTTCACCTTCAAATTCAAAGTTCCCTTCTCCTTGCCACCCTGGCAGTGGGCTGTCATACTCATCACGCAGTTGCACGTTAGGTTCATGTGTCACATATTCTGGATTGTCATCTTCCGGGTATATTTCCTCCACCACTCGCACGTATCTTCTCAGCCCTTGCTGGTAGGGTGGCTGGTGAGCCAGATTCGGAAATGTTCTTTGGACAGTTCTGTACTGCGGGGCAGGACCCGTGCGTGGTGTGGGAAACGGTTTCCCTTCTCTGCACACGGATTGAAAGTGTCCTTCCCTGCCACAATTGCCACATTTTTGGGAAAGAGCAGGGCACGAGCCGGCATTTGGAAACGCCATCCCACACCTGTAACATTGTCTTTGCATGCGTGGGGTAAAAGTGTTGTTTCTGTCGTTGCCCTTGAGGTTGCCTGCATGGACTGCTGCAATGATGTCACTTTTGTCCTGTTTGTTGACTGCATTGCTCGTCATGTGTGTGGCTTGTTTCTCCACGCTCTCAAGTATTCTTGCCATTTCACTCCCTTCTTCAATGGTGACAGGTTTTTTTAGTAGTTGTTTCTGAAGTGCTGTTGACACACACCCTTCAATTACTCTGAGTCGAATAGCCTCATCCAGTGAGAATGCATCAAATTGGCAATGCGCACCTTTGACTCAGAGCCTCGTGATGAATTTGTCCACTGTTTCGTTGTTGCGTTGCGTGCACTGGTTGAAAACATCTTTCATAGTCCCTGTTGGTGGCAATGACCAGGCGTTTGTTCAAAGCAGTGATGAGGCTTGCAAAGTCAGTGATTTCTGCTGGTGGAATAGTTTTGATTAACGTCTTTATTTCGGTGCCCACCGTGTTGATAAACATGCTGCGTAGGCGTGGGGAGGTTTCTTGCCCTGCGCCATCTATGAAATTGTTGAAATCCTCGAGCCACTCCACCCACCTTGCTCCTTTGTCGCCTTGTGGGGTCATGGAGAAAGGGGGAGGCATGCGCCATGCTGTAGCAGTGGACCTCGTAACAGTTGGTGCTGGTTGAGAGCTGGAGGTAGCTTGGTCAGCCGACATGCTCATCTTTGGTCAGCTTGTCTCACGCCGCACTTAATGGCCCTGGCTTGCTAAAGCTGGTGCTACAGCCAGTGTAATCTGGATAGCGGGTGTGGTGCCAGTCCTATTTGCGCTCCTTAGGCAGGGCTTGTTGGTGGAACCACTTGCTGGCGGTCTGGTCACCGCACGCCTTCCTCTCGAGGGAATCTGGAGCTTGCCGTTAGTAGGAATCCTTCTCGTGGTTTCCTTGGGTCCCTCGGGAAGTACTGGGACAAGGAGGAGCAAGATCAGAGGAGGGCCCCGCGAGGGCATGTGCGTCGGTTTTAAGGGTGAGGTGCTAGTGTAGGCACTAACGAGGTTGCCTGTGTCTTTTATGGCAGGATCGCCCGTGTGCTTGCAGCCAATGGAATCAGGGCACAGCAGGGCAGTGCGAGTCCACGCGGCGGAGTCGCGCGTGATTGGAGGAGGAGGAGTCCGGGTGTGTCGTCGGCTGGAGGACCGTAGGCCAGTGGGATCACTGGCTTTTGTGCACGGACACACGCAGTGGGATCACCGGTGCGTATATGGAGGAGGAGGACCGCTGGAGGGATAAGTCTTGTCGCCAAATGTTGGGGCCGGATGGCCCGTAAATAAGGAGAGGACACCAGTGGGGATGTGTGAACCTGCTTTATTCAAATACAGGCCGTAACTGCCTAAACCCTGGGCTTCTCGTCCCGTCCCACACGTCACTTCCCCCAGTGACGTTTCCCTTACAGGGGGCTGCCTTAAAGCGGCAGACACCCACAACAGGCAGATGTGTGTGTTTGTGTGGAAGCGGTGCATGTTTATTCACCATGACCAGTGCCAGAGGTCATTGGACTCCTTTGTAAGAGTTACAGCTGATCAGATAATTTCCTAATTATCTGGTGCAAAGTCACCTCGTTCCAATAGGATGCCATGCCATTTCAGGTAATAAAATAAAGCGGGCAAAAAGAAGGTAACCCTGGTTACCATAGATATTGTCAATTATGCACTGATTAATTCCTGCAGACAACACTAAAATCTAAAGGAACATTGGTATCACTGAGTTCTGGAATGACAGACTGATTGAGCACCTGCCGACTACTAGGGAAATTGAAGACGGGTTTGGCCTGCCATCCGCTGCACCTCCACCTTGAATAAAACATGTCACAGTCTGGATATAGAGCTTGGTACAGGCACAGCCTTATTGATAACCTTGGGCGATATGTTTCAATGGCTTAAGATGGGTCTAGTTATCTTCACATTTGACCCTGAATTGTTCACCTTTCTCAAAACAAAAGCCAAAATGTTTCTTGTGGCAAGGCTGTGAACCATGGGTATGCGGCACAGTACTGCACTCCGAAGGTTTACATCTTTTCTTGGGAACAAGAAACGCTGGCTGGCTTTGGATGACACTTACCATGGTCTATGCAATCACGAGAAGGCATCATTCATGGAGCCTCTAACTCACAAATCTCAGAAGCTTTGAGTTGAGGCTGGACATGATGAGACCCACATGGCGGGAACCACATTTCCTCACCACTGCTTGCAACGCCCGGGTTTCTATCCAGCATCCAATCACTGGAGTCTGCCATGTTGCAGATGGTAGTTAGCTACAACATCCCATTTCCATCAATTCTGAGCCGTGGTAGTAATATCAGAAATCCTTAGCTAGTTCTGATCTGACTCAATCTGTCCCCTGGGGAAAGCCTCTATATCGCTCAATTTATAAGAAGACCTACATCCTGGCATAGGGCAGCTGTCATGTTGTGTAAATAAATCAGGACACCGACATCCTTGGCCCTGAGGGTGAGTACAATCAGAAACATCAAGATGCCCAAATGTTTTTTCTAATGTCATGCATACTACTAACAATTAATATGCTATAAGAAAATGGAAATTGTTGAACCCTTAGTCCACAGAACGAATGAATTGGTATGAAAGGTATGAGTGGTGTATGAAAAAGTCTACAAATGTATTGTTTTAAGATGTGGTTTTTAATCAAATATTAAAGTGATTTATACATTTATAATTATAACGGTTTCTGTTAAATAATTCGCTCTTCCGAGCAGTAGTTACTGTAGATTCATGAAACAGTACCTGAGCACCTGCATCTGTGTTGTCGAGAGACTTTTGAGAGAGGGGTAGTCACACTCCAAAAGAAGGACTTGCAAATTCCCAAATCCAACCTGCCCAAAGTAGGCTGGCAGGATGGGATGCTCATTGCTTCTCTGTCTTTCTCTTTATTGGTTCTGCTCCTTCAAAATCATTGAGATCCTAACTATGGGTTTATTCTGTGTCATGTAATGTAATCATACACTTTTCTGCAGTGTATTGCACTATGCAGTGCCAAGTGCCTGTAGCACATCTTATAAAGACTATACTGTTCATAGTTACTTAAATCTGCATTATTTTAAACCAACAAATACCGTTCGTTTCAGTCATGTGCTATATTTTCTCTTTTATTTATTTATTTAGCCATATTACTGTATTGTTGAATACGCCACTCCGCTGTTGACCTTACAAGAAATGTCCAATATAGCCAGTGCTGCATTCAGCAGGGAAGATCGCAGCATACAAGCAAAGCTGTTCTATCGCACCTTGAGGGACATTTTGGAAGGGAACCTTGAACCTGGATGCAGAAACATGTATAGGCTGATTCCTTATGAGGGTAAGTCCTTCAATACGATCTCCTTTTATCTCATTGCTGTCAGAGTTTGTTTACAATACCAAGTGTCCATAAGTGCATTTCCGGTGGAATCAGCATTGCCTGGATCAAGATAAAAGATTCTATAACATGTTAGACGACTTCAGACTCAGCAAGAGATCTACCCACCCTACTGCAGTACTCTGTTTAGATTCAGATTTCGATTTATTTCTAATAAAAGTATTTATCCATAAAATAATTCACATGTACAACACCCCAACCCAGGTACCATTCTCATATATTTTCCACGCCTCACAGTGCAAGTGAGGGTATTTTGGCGACAGGACTGCAAAAACCGACTTAGGATCACGTAAGAATCAAAAAAAGATTTAAAATACTCGGAATTAGCAGTGCCCACTCATCCAGGTTCTTCCATAAAATTCAAGATGTCTAACAATTCTAATACATGCTTTGCCCCTCCCCCTCAGCTCAGATCAGCCCCAGGTGTGCCTAAAGAAGCCAGCCAATGCCAGCCTTCTCTCATTGTCCCCTCACAGGTGCAGACACTCAGTGAAAGAGCTATCCGAGGGGGCGGAGTATAAAGACCAGCCTGTGCCACCTGTTAGATGTAGGGTGCAGGAGCTGCAGGCTCGTCTTCGATAAAGGTTGGAGGATGGAAGGCAGTAGAAGACCTAGAGGCTGCAGTTGCGGATGGGAATGGAGGGGTCATTACAGAGACTAGTGGTAGAGGAGGTGGTAACAGTTTAAGGAGTAGCGGGGAAGGAGAACTAGTGACATCGGGAATGGGGAGGGAAGGGTGCTGAAATCAGGAGTGGAGAAGGAGCTTTTTCAATCTGGAGTGGAGAGGAAGGAGGTTCTACCAAAGAGCGGCAACATTGCAGGACAGTAAGCAGAGCAAAGGGGTCATTGTCAAGCAGGTGGTAAGACTGTAAGCCAAAGGTTTAGAAAAGGAAGATTCAGGAAGCAAGGAAGAAAGACTCCTGTGAAGGAATGTGGATGGACATCAGAACCTGTGAGTGAGATAGAAGCTGTCGCAACTTCAGAGGACAGTGATAAAGAAGAAACAGGGAGGACTTGAAGAAGATGTAGGAGTAGGCAAGACTGCAGGAAAGAGAAAGGTCTAGAGTCTAGACAGCCAGAATACGTAGATTCCAGTTGGCAATGTCAGTCCCGGACAGGTCCAGCTACATGGAGGATGCATGAAGAGTACAATCAGGTTTCAGTCTTCTTCTTTGAGAGGCTCCCCATAGCTCTCTCTGTTCAAGATGACACAGCACCTGGCCGCTCACGAAATCTGATGACTGCGTTAGTCCAGGAATATGGGACCCCCGGAAAGTCTACAACAAGAATTGGATAAAGAAGATGATTCGGGAACGCCTGGGCGCTTGCTACACCTAGGAAGGGGAGGTGGCACAACTTCACTGGAACTTGAAAAACCTGTGCAACAGGAGGGTTCAGGAACTCTCTAAACCCACAAGGGCCAAGAAGCGGGTGGTGCTGCAACCTCACGGAAAGTTTGAGGACTGGGGCTTTGATGCCAGAGCCCAAAGGCAGGTCCTGGTCCCTGCCTTCCACAGAAAGGATGCATACACAG
This sequence comes from Ambystoma mexicanum, assembly GCF_040938575.1. Taxonomy (NCBI): domain Eukaryota; kingdom Metazoa; phylum Chordata; class Amphibia; order Caudata; family Ambystomatidae; genus Ambystoma; species Ambystoma mexicanum. The sequence continues at coordinate 1,223,479,733 of NC_090925.1, forward strand.
AACAAGACTATTATGATTGTGTGTTGATCCAGTTGCTTTTATTTTCACTGGGTAGCTCCGCAGTATCACCCATTGGATATACCCCTTTAATAAGACGTTGAATAAAACTGCATGGTCTTAGCATCCTACTTGGTCCCCCACTGGTGTGACATTACAAAGTAGACATCTCTTGGTTTGAAAATACTGTCAGTCTTTTTCGTCCCAGTTCTCATGTATAGTTTGGTGTTGGTACCCTGGAGACAGGCACCCATCCCTCTCTCCAGGAGGCCTTCTAAAGGTTTATACTTTTAATCCTTCTGATTTAGCAGGGATCTCCCATCGAAAGGACAGGCACACCCTCCTTCCCAGTCCTGTGGGGCTAGGCTTTAGGTGTGAATCGATGAGAGTTTGCAATGAATTTTTCAAATTCGTGTTTGGACAGAATGAAATGGCCATAGGCACTCTCAATCGGGCATCTCGCCACACTTGCAACTATGGCAGAAGCTCATCCTTGCCCTGCACCCCTCAATGGTGCAGAAAAGAAGCAGCATGCAGTAGCAAGAGATGAACAGGTACGTTTCATTTCAGGGTTCACACTTGCCAACAGTGGTGGCTAGTGAATTTCTTTATTGGTGGGGCGTAAATGTTTCTCACAAGTATGCAGGAGCGACAACAGCGAAGGAACCTGAACAAGCCAAGGTGGTTTTGGGGAGATTGCCCCCTCGAGAAATCTTTTCAAATAGTGGTTAAAATGATGCATTTGACAACACACACTCTGTGAAAAATAGGGTAAAAAGCCACACCGTTTGCAAAAGATTTAGTAACATAACCATAAAAAAAAATCCACTAGAAATAGATGCACGTGACCAACAGGGCACAGGAGCATTGTCATGATGCCTTTGCCCAGAATATATACCAGTATAAAACAATAATTCATGGTGGCTCTGCTCTTACATGTCAACTCCGGCTGCACCAATATATGCCAGTATTCTTATGGAAGAACATAGCCATGTTTGCTTTGCCCAGTAATGCTATAGTAAAAATGTCCATGTAGGTTCTGCCAATATATGGCAGTATCCTCATGTAAGAAAATGTACCTGTCGGTTTTGCCAGTAAAAAATGCCATCCCATAATAAGAAAACATGTCCAGACTGGCTACACTAATGTAGGCCAGCATAGGCATGTATGAACAATAATCGTGTTTGCTTTACCCGTGATGCCCAGAAAGAATGCCACGCCACAATAAGAAAATATATCCATATTGGCAGCCACTGCACATAATATAGCACCCCGTCCCCACACCCAAATCAGAGTCCTGGTTCCCCACGTGGCACATATGCATTCATACAGCATACGCTCGTTCACAATGAATAACATTCATACACTCACTGATTCACATGCACACCCATATACCATACACTCTCTCATTCACATGTGCATCCAAACAGCAAGCTCTCTCCTTCACACAGGCACTTAAGGACACAAATCCTAACGTGCACGCATATTTACCATAAACTAAACCCACCACATGTGCGACTGCACAGAGGCGGGATGCCAGCTCGCGCTCTCCTTAAGCCCATTAGATATTTCAGAATGGAAAAAGGCATCTTTGAGCAGCAATTCTCTGTGTAGTTAGCAGATGAATCTGTATTGAAGGGAAACGCTCACCACAGCCCATAAAGGTTAACATTATGCATTTTAGAATAAGCCCTCAATTGACCACTGTGTACATTTAAAGTGGTCATTGCGCGGGGCCCACACACAACCCAAACTGTTGACAGAACGCAGCACTAAAATCAGTGCTGATTAATAACCGTCAAGATGTTAAAGCATCAACTCTTCCTGAGACCAGCATCAATGGCTCCTTTTGCAAACAGGCCCACACTGCCTGCCACACTGAGAAGTATGTTCCGCGCTTAGTTTGTAGAAAAATCAATGCCAGGGCCCAAATATTGTCTAACATACCTGCGACACATTGGTGCAGGCAGCTCCCTGTCACAGTTGCCCCCACAGTGTCAATATATTTTGGGGTTAAAGCTACCTTGCGCACGGCGCATTGTGGTTGATGGACGCACTGACCGTGGCAGATATGCAATTCACAAATATCAATCAACATAACATACTAGTTTGTGACCTGCTCAAGACTCCTAGTTGTCCTTCCTCTAGTTTCAACTAGCCACACAATCTCCTCCTCTCCTCTCTGCCACTACTGTTCTATGCACTGTTCTCCTTCCTTTAGCCTCTTGGACTATGTTCCCCAGAAGGAGCATCCACAGCACTCCAACGCCATAACAAATGTTAGGACATGCTATGTAGCGCTACAAACCCTCAGGTATCTGTACCCACAGTGTGTGGTGCTCATTTATCGACCTCGGAAGGATGAAAGACTGAGTTTGGCCCTGCCAGGATTCGAACCTGTGTCGGCAGGGTCTGCACTGATGTCAAAGCGAGCACTCTACTCGCTGCGCTATCTGACCGGCTATATAAGTGCAAGATAACATACCAAGTTTAAGTGTTCCTTTAAACAGATAGGGCCTAATTCACAGAAGCGTTTTATAATGGCAAAACCCCCATGAAAAACTCTCTGAGAATAAGGGCCACAATCCTCTGTTACGTGGGTGGCAAGTGGCACTTGTTTACCGTCTAGCCAGAGACAATAGGGCAAACATGCTTTCCTCTTAAGGTAAATCGATGGACAAATGCAGGTAAAATAATTACTGAACCGATGAACTTTCCTATCAAACAATACAGCAAAATCTTCTTGTGTCAGTTGGCACTCATGACAAGCCCTCACCCCCAACAATGGCCTTTTCAGTGGCATTGCCCTTTTGTAAGTGCTGCTGGCTGCACTGCTGTTATAAACGTGCCCTGCTGTGGCACTGCCTCTGGTTATTACAGTAGAGGAGCTGCAGCAACGTCATGCAGACTGTCTGGAGCAGTGTGTAGGCATGGACAGCATGAGTGCCCAGCATTGCTAACTTCCAACTCATTGCTATTCATGAAAATTGATAACTAGCACCGCCACGCCTGCGGGGGTCATCAGGTTTATTAATTATAATGACCCCCATCCCAGAATGCAAAGACACGTGGCCAGTGAACACCGTTGATACTTGTGTGACAACTTTCTGCCAGTCAAGATATTAAAGTTGCCAAAACACTACATCATAATGAAACTGAGTCTGACACAATAAGTGCCAGGGCTCAGAAATAAGTGTCAGGGCTCAGAAATAAGTGTCAGGGCTGATCCCTGGCAAACCTCCACACAAATTAAGCACTGGTTGTGTATCTTTTATTATTACAATGCTAGTCCCTGCAAATGAACAAGTTGTTCTTGGGCGCACGCTGAAATATCCACCACTCAGCCCAGTGACACTGACTCTGGCCTGGTATCAGCCAAACCGTACATCTGATATTGAAATAGGATGATGTGTAGGTCCAGGATTACAAATAGTCAAATTCTGTGTGATACACCGTGTTACGAATTGGACTATTTCACCTCACTAAGTATTAGACACTGCACGATAACACGGCAACTCCCAATTATTTCTATTTTTTTTATATGCGGAGTCTGAACTCTTTAAATTTCCCAATCCCATTCGTATGCCCTTCCCCACATAGACCTTTTGGGCCCATATCCCAGGTTTCAGTCGTCACTCATTTCTAACGTTACTAAGTGAGTGAACTACGTAACAAAGTAGTGTAGTTCCCTCACAAAGTAACGTTAGTTTGAAACACTTACTGTAGTTATTCTAGTATTTTGTAATATTTACTAACTTACCTCGAATCAGTAGGTCCTGCTCCACCTTGCACCTGGCCTGGCTGCTTCCTGTTCACAGTCAAGGCAAGTTGACACGCCCTGGCTCAGACTGCTCGCCGCTCACAGCAGGCCCACCTCCCCCTGAAAGAATCAAATGTCATTGGCTGTCCAACAGCCAATAGATTTTGACATCACACGGGAAAAGGAAAAAATGTATAAACTGCACTGTTTACGCATGAATTTATACTGTCGGGCCACATCTTTGGCGCCCCGCTAGCATCGCAATCTAAATAGTTACGCTATCTGCATGAAGCCCTTAGGGCTCCCGCAGTTCTGACAAAGAAAACTTTGTATAATGGGCCTCATTCCAACCTTGCAGGTATCCTGGCATTAAACCTGCCAGGATACTGTGAAAGGCTGTTACTGTTTCTGGCACTTACAGGTGCCGGAGGGTTGGAGTTAATCCCCATTCATGGAGTCCCATAGGACAGCCGGTGCCGATAATGATGGCTTTTTTTGCTGGTAGGGCGCCTGGCTTACTTACCCGGGTACCCCACCGGCAAACCCGTAGTCGGGCGGTCCAGTAAAGTGCTGGTATGCACAAATACTGGCACTTTTGTACTGGAACACCCAACTTGGAATGAGGTCCAATGGGCCTAATTCCGAGATTCCGGCATCTTGGCAGTAGAGCTTCCAAGAGACCGGCAAATAGAGATACCGTTTCAGGCTCTCTGTCCGGCGGTATTGCCGCCAGATTCTGAGTGCTGGAATGATGGAGTAAATCCCTGTTCATGGCGTCCCATAGGGCTCCATGAGGGGATTTGCTGTCTTTACCAGCACTGGCAATGCCAGTGCCAGTAATGAGGGCTTTTTTACGGTAGGGCACCTGACATACCTCCAGTTTCTAGCGGGAAGTAACCCAGGTACCCCAACAGAAAATATGTAGTTGGACGGTCCGGTAAAGAGCTGTTATCCACGAATACTGGCACTTTTATACCAGACCACCCAACTTGGAATGACTCCCATTGGGCCTCATTCAAACCTTGCCGGTATCCTGATGATAAACCCACCAGGATACTGGCAAACGCTGTTACTGTTTCTGGCACTCGGTCCGGCAGCACTGCCGCCGGATTATGCATGCCAGAGGGACAGAGTTAATCCCCATTCAGAGGAGATTTGTCTTCATTACCAGCACCGGCAATGCCGGTGGCGGTAATTAGGTTTTGTTTTGCCAGTAGGGCTCCTGGCTTACCTCCAGCTTTTAGCTGGAGGTAACCCAGGTGCCTCACTGACAAACCTGTAGTCGGGCAGTCCGATAAAGTGCTGGTATGCACGAATCCCGGCACCTTTTTACTGGACCGCCCGACTTGGAATGAGGCCCAATGTCTCTTCCAGCTCGTGTGTCAGATCAGAATTATTTGTTTTGTTTATTATATTAAACTGTGCCCATTTGGTACGTTGTGCTGCAGGGTGACTTAGTGCCTGCCTGCACTGCAGGGCACACTGCCTCTGCACTATCTGGTGGAGTCGGGGGGGGGGCTTGCACAACATGCCGCCACTGCCTAAAGAATTAATTGTAAGTTGTGAGGCTTTTTACTCAATTTTCCCCAGAAATTGTACTGAAAATGCACCTTTTTAAACCAATATTTGAAATCCCCCCCACACTTCTATTGTATGCTCTAATTCCAGTAATATATTGACGCCCTCTCTTAAAATAAATTCAGCAGCCGATACTTTCTGTAGGTTGACACATGAAAGAAATCCAATAGATGGCACGTTTCCGAAAGTATACCACCGAAGTATTGGCCAACACATTTTCACACAATATATACCAGCATTACAATTGTAAAAACACATTTGTGTTGGTTTTGCCCACTAACACCCGTACTGCAACTATAAGAATACACCTGCAACACTGCAAGATCACACTTGTCTGGGCTTTGCCCACTGGCAACTGTACTGCAAGCCATTGTGAGAACAGATTTGCCTTGGCTATGCCCAATAATGCACTACTGTAACTGTAAGAACACACTTGTCTTGGCTTTGCCCAATTATGCCAGTGCTGCCAGTCACTGTGTGACAAAATAACTACTGCACTGCAGTAGTAAAAGGATGAGTAGTGGCTAAACCGCCTACTCAGACCCACACTACATCAATCATAAATGTAAAACAGACATTTATGGTAAAGTGGGCCGAGGGCAGGCTACACTCTCGGGAGAGATGTGAGTGATAACAGTAGCAACCCTAATCGCAATAGTACAAATATTCCGAAATAAAACCATGTTGATCAAGGTTCTATACGAATATTTCTCGGGCGGGGGCACTTGAGACCTTGCGACCAAGATGGCTGCTGAGCTCCGTGTTAGGGCGATTCAAAGAGGAGTCTGTAGGCTGTTGGTGTCCGCCTCTTTATGTGCTGATTGATGGAAAAGGTTTTGCAACACTGTGGTGTCTGTGGCGCTGTGATCCTGAGCGGTTCTGTAACCTGTCTCACCCCAGCTCACTGCCTGGGCAACTATTGGGAGGCTGGCTGGGTGCCAGCTGCGGTGGCGTAGTGAGCACGCAGCTGAGTGGCTCCTATCCCGCTCCACGCCAAGGCTAACGGGCCGCTCCTCCAGCGATGCAGAGAACTGGAGATTTGGCATTTCGGACTGGCGGCCCGTGAGAGAGGAGGATGTGAGGCTGCTTCCCTGGGTGCATTGTTGATTGCCTCCTGAAGGGATATCTTTTTTGTTGTTGTTTTTTTTTTTATGTGTGTACATTTAATCGACATTTTGACTTTTTTTTCATAACCTTTTAACACAACACTGATAGAATAAAATATTAATAAGTGAACAAAGATCTGTACAGCTTTTGTTCATTCATTCACGTACATAGAGGCCTGGCTCTTGTATTATGAGTGACAATAGACATTGCTTATGTATACTATTTCAGTCTTTCTTGATCAAGTCCAACTAATCGGCGCTGTTGCGCGGGCTTCGGATGGGGACGTAGTCTTTGTCAGCTCCGTCCGGGCCGCCCGTGATCCTGGAATATCCTGTAAAATACTGAACTGCTGGGTGAATAAATACTGCATGCGGTAAGGGCATAAGCTTGTCCCCATTTGGCCGAAATCTGGGGGAAAATCGGAGCTGTCTAGCCGGTGAACGCACGCTCTGCATCTCCGGCGGCACGGCGCGGGAGGAAGGCCGAACACTGGTGGCTTAGTGAGAGTGGACCGCCGAGGGGGGAGGGGATCCCCACGTCCCACCGCATGAATAGGAGGACGGCCAGGTTTCATTGCATCAGCGGCGGCCCTAGTGGATCATAGCCGGGGGCTGGACATTGCAGAGGCCCCTGGGAGCCAGAAGTGAGGAGGAGGCGGGGGACGGACCCGCTTCAGCACGGGCGCCGGGACTGCCGTCTCCTGGCCTGCACGACCTCAGGGGACTGTGCCGGGGGCCGCCGAGGAGCCTTGAAGCAGGCAGGGAGTGGCTGTGGAGAAGTGGACGGCCGTGGGCGGACCCCTTGCTGTCCACACGGAGCTGCGGGTGGGGGTGCTGACTGCCCGCCCCCCCGGGCGGTGGCCCGTCTGGTGCCAAAGGCGGTGGATCTGGCCTCTGGAAAATGAGGTGCACGGAGAGCGGTGCCCCCTCCCCCCCTTCGCTGGGCATTGATCGGTCGGGGCCTTCCCCGGCTGCAGCGGCCCTGGTGGACCGCAGAGGGGACAGGACATTACCGCAGCCCTGGAGGGCCAGAAGTGAGGCGAAGGAAGACGGGCGGCGAGGGGAGGACGGTCCCTCCCCTGCTACGGTCACCGTGGCGGCCGTCTTTTGGCCCGCGCGACCTCACGGGACTGTGCTGGAGGCCGCCGGGGGGGCCTTGTGGAGAACGTGAGCAACTGGGGCACACACACGCAGGCAACCTTGCATGTGTTTTTGGAAATACTTATGGCAAACGTGAATGCCTTAATGTGGGGAAAGCGGTCTGCAATTGGCCACCACTCTTGATAGCAGACTGGGGCGGAGGGAGATGGCCGCGGCGGTCATTCATTTCTCATTAGGGAGAGCACCTTTGTCACTGCCACCCGCCTTACGTCTGCTCAGCTGCACTCCTGGGAGGGATGCTTTGAGATACCACTGAACATTGGGCACCTCCTGTCCCTTCTCTAAGTAGTTGTTACGCTCACCTGGCTCCCACAGAAGCTTCGATCTGAACTGGACAGCTGCGGTCTCCACCAATGTGACGCGTAGGGCCGAGATGACGGACTGGACTGGCCGACCTAGCTTCGTTTGCTTGGCCCGTAGGAATATCCTTCTGTAAATGGAGAAAAGGAATTAACCACCCGTGGATTCAAGTGTAAATTCCCCCCCACCCCTGCTGTTCTCCCCACAGATCACCTTTGATGTCCCCTCCTTTTGTCTCACCTGATGGTTTGAAAAGATGAGCTCTCCATCCTGCATTGAGCACAGGGGCGCGTTGATAACCAGTTGCTTCACTGGCTCGAAGGAATTGGTGAGTTCCAGAACAATAATGACTCCAAAAAATATGTAGTTCGTAAGAGTTCACATGTCTGACTTTCACTCTTGTCCGATTCCTTGCAGTTTGCAGCTTGACCCCAGCGAAGAGTTCCTCGTGGTAGCTGACGAAGTTCAGGTAAGGATTTGGCTTATCCTACACAGTTCAATAAAATAAGGCCAGAATGTAAGCTGCCTGTTCCCTTATTCAGGTGTGGCGAGAAAATATGAAGTTCGAGGAATTATGCCTCCGGTGGTAAAATTAGGTAAGTCTATTGCAGTGAGAAGAGTTCCCCTTATTGTCCCGTTGTCTCACCTTGTCGTCCTTTTGTTCCCCTTAGGGGCCGGGATTTGGCGAGGATGCAATGGAGACTGCGCCGACCCGTGAAGAGGAATAGTACCCCCGGCGGTAATCAGGTAAGTCTATGGGGGTAGTTACTATTGCCTCTGTTTATTTCCTTGGCTCACCTTTGCTGCTCTTGTGTTCTCCTTAGGTGCCAGAATGCGGTGGAACGTGCAGAAGGATGCGGTGGATCGTGAGGATGCTCCAAGGGCCGGTGAGTTCAGCGCGGCGCTGCAGCAGGCGAGGCAGCACCCGTAAATGCTTCTTGCTTCCAGTTCGAAGGTGCGGTGGATCCGGAATCCAGGTAAGGATCGAAGGTTTGCTTTTATTCTAACCTTTCTCCTTATGTTCCTCCCTTTTTCTAGGAGCTGCAGACTCGAGGCGGGCGTGGCAGAAGACTGGATGCAGGCTTGCAGACACGGTGAGCGTTACGCTGCTGGATGCAGAATAACGCGAAGCATGTGCTGCTCTTCGGGCGTGGTTTAAATAGCCTCCAAAGTAGTCCCAGGTGAGTATTCTTCCCCAGCCCCACCCGAGTAAAAAAGTCCCTAGGTAAAATAGTCCCTTCCAAGCCTCATTTGGCTTGGAGCTCTGCAGCATGGTCTGCACCAGGTAAATTTACTCTATGAGCCTGGCTCCTATGGCGCCAAGACTGCCTCTTCATATGAGCCTGGCGCCATAGGCACCAGGACCGCATCCAAACAGCCCCTAACAGGGGCTTTTGGGCTTGCTCAAAACAACTTGATGCCTGCTTCCGGGGTTGCTGGGCCTGGTCTGGTTCCCCGGGGGTGGGCATCATGACAGTAGTGTTCGTTGGCTTCCATTTCCAGCTGCTGGCTTCTTCTTTCCCCCACTGAGCCACTGAAAAAGGAACAATCTTGCGTGTGGTAGGTCGAGACTGTGTAGACCAGGTTTGCCGTCCTGGACCCGCCTCTGAGGGGGGGAGGGCGCGAGGTGCGGTGTGGCTCCCCCCTTCACTGGACATCAATTGGCACCGGAGCCGCTCCTTGCATTCGCCTGGATGAGGAGGGCCCGGGCTGTTACTGGCGACTGGAGCACTTACTGGCACCGGATCAAGCGAGGCGGATTAAGCAGGTGCAATACCAGAGGATGGTGGGGGGAAGATAGGGACGCTAAGACTGGTGGAGCCCGAGGGGCATAGAGCGGAAGTCCCCCCCTACCCCCCATATCGCATCAAGCGAAGGCCCCCCCCTCGCTGACCCGAAGGGGCATAACGGGGTGTCTCCCCCCCTCCAGGCTTTATCTCCTTATCCATAGCGGCTGGGGACCCAGGATTCCCTTCCTGCGACCGGATGGGGCGTCATACGCTCCGAAAGACCTTGGTGCAAAATAAAATTGATAAATATACAATGTATGTTCCCGGCCACCCCCCCGTCACCATGGATCAAGTTGGAGGTGGCAACCCAGACAGTGAAACAAACCAAACACTGTCACTAACGGACATAATGGCTGCCATCGGAGAGTCGAGAACGTCGGTGGAATCCAAAATAGATGGCCTGTCCTCAGAGGTCTCCTTTATCCGTCAAAATCTGTGGAAAGAGAATTTCGGACGCCGAGGATAGAACTCTAAAGATGGAGGAACGCTTGGGGCAGGTGGAGAAAAAACTTGCTGTTCTTGAAGCCAGGGCCGAGGACAGCGAGGGCCACTCCCGGCGCAATAACCTTTGCATCCTCGGGCTTCCGGAACAGGAGGAAGGCCCGTCAATGGAACTCTTTCTGGAGGACTGGCTTGCAGACTTAATGGCCCCTCTTAAGCTCTCAAAATTCTTCTCCATCGAAAGGGCACACAGAGTCCCGGCGGGCAGACCGATACCTGGCGCACCTCCGAGAACGGTGATCGCTAAGCTTATAAATTACTGGGACAGAGTTACAATTCTTCATATGGCACGCGCAAAGGGGCAGATCACATACAATGGGCATAAGATCAGGTTCTTCCCTGACTACACGAGAGAGGTTCAGAAAGCCCGCCAATCATATGATTCCATTAAGTGGAAGCTAGCATCATTGAACATTAAATATGCATTGTTCTTCCCGGCTACCCTCAAGTTGTACCACGATAACAAAGTTCATGTGTTCCAGAACCCTAAAGAGGAATGGAATTGGCTGGAAATTCAGGTGCTATCCTCCTCAAGACCGAGAGACCACACACCAAGGAAGAAGAACGGCTATACTACCCCGATGCGGGAACAGACACCCATCCCAGGCAGGGAAGGCACAGAGGATACCTCGCCTGGGGACAACTGGAAGACTGATGGGTCATAGTGTACTGGAAGATACCTATTCCCAAAGACCTCCCTGCGAGAGGGTGCACAGAGACCTTTGCTCGTCCCCCTTCTCTGGCGTGGGCTGGAGATGCTTAGCCTGTGTGAAATGAATGGGCGGCCCGGCACGGGCAAAAGAAGCGGCAACCCTAGCCCTGGGGGATCTCCCCGGTATAAGTCCTTATTATTGATGGTTGTAAGTTTGGGCGACAGGTGCTTCCAGTTGGGGGGGAGTACAGGGTGGGGGGAGTTCATGGGGGTTGGCTATCTGGCTACACGAGGCTGGGTGCTGGGTTATTAACTGTTTTGGGCGCTAGTTGCGCTGGTGGTTGGGATCCGGTGTTTGGAGGACCGGAGGTTGTTTGAGTTCACGAGGTGCATGCATTCAGAAGCGATGGGGGGGTGAGTGGCTGGGCTCTGGGGGATGGATTGCTGGGGACACACGGAACATTTACTCCTCCCTGAATGCCGACTGGGCTCCAGCATGGTAACGGGCCACGAACGGGTCGGTTGTCTCTGCTGACCTGGAATGTGAACGGCCTGGGTTCTAGCATTAAACGGAAGTTAACACTGCAATATCTTAATATACACTCCCCGGACGTGGCTCTCCTTACAGAGACCCATTTGGTTGGGATGGAATGTGGATTTTTTAGACGATCCAACTACTCGCACTCATTCCAGGCGGGTTTCTCGAGGGGGTGCCAGGGGCACAATGGTGCTCTTTCATAAACGTATTCCCTTCCTAGTCAAGAAGGTCCGTTATGATCCAGGAGGCTGGTATGTCGCAGTGTTGGGGGACTTGGGGGGAGAGCGGTGGGACTTTATCGCGGCATATGCACCCCCCGCACTAGCGAGGGACCTGTTCCGGGACCTGCAACTGATATTGAGGGAGGAGGACGTGGATGTATGGGCATTGGGGGGGGACTTCAATGACGTAATGGAGGTTGCCAGAGACAGGTCACGTGGCGGGAATGCGACCCGGGAGGGCCCGACGGTACTTTATAACTTTGTGGAATCCAATGAGTTGGTAGACACCTGGAGGGCTTTACATACGACTGAGGGGGGGTTTTCATTTTACTCCCACGCGCATAAATCGATGTCCAGACTTGACTACATATTTATCCCCCGGAATGTATCTCATCGACTCACATCCGCGACCTTCTTGGCCAGGGGGATCTCAGACCACTCTCCCCTTCTGGTGACCCTAAGGGGCGGGCACCAGAAGCCGGATACTAATTGGCGTCTAAGCACATACTACCTCGGGTTACCCGAGATAGTTGAGGGGCTGTCCGTTAAATCCACGGACTACTTTGAGCATAATGAGGGGTCGGTAGATTGCCCAATCACAATCTTGGAGGCCTATAAATCCGTGCTTCGGGGGGAAGCCATTTCCTTGGTGACTGCCCACCGACTGAACCATACCCGCGAAATCACTGAGGCGGAGGGGCTGGTCTCCGAACGAGAGGCACAATTTTTGGAATTGGGGGACGCGGCCTCAAAGGAGGCCCTGGAAACGGCGCAGGTGTCCCTTGGTAACTTGGCCTTGGATAATGCTCGGGCCGCCCGGTTGTCGACCCAGACTCAAATTTATGAGCATGGGGATAAGGCGGGGAAAACACAGGCCTGGCTGGAAAGGAGAGAGTCACGGAAGGGGTATGTTCAGGCGATCCAGGCATCGAATGGGGACCTATTGATGGAGGACTCCGATATTGTGGATGCCTTCGCCAATTACTATGAGCTCCTCTATTCCCCTTCGGGCGGGAACGCTGAGATCCGGCACCTGAACTTCCTTGACACGGTTGATCTCCCATGTTTTACTCCACAACAAAGGGAAACACTGGACCGGGAATTGTCGGAAGACGAACTGCAAGCTGCACTTGCACAACTCCAAACTGGGAAAACCCCGGGACCCAATGTGTTCCCATTGGAGGCCTGGAAGCGCCTGGGTGGTTTGCCCATTGCACACATGCACGGTATGTTCATCCGGTGCTGGGAAATAGGCTCCCTCCCCCCGGACCTCTGGGAAACCTGTATTGTAGTACTGCCCAAACTGGGAAGACCCCCTGAGCAATGTGCCTCGTATAGGCCCATCTCTTTGATAAACGGGGAGGCCAACATTTTTGCTTGAGCACTAGCCAACAGATTACTGGGAGTAATTTAATCTTTGGTTCCCCCCGACCAGTGCAGTTTCATGCCAAATAAGTCCACACGCATGAATATTCGCAGACTCCAACTGGCCCTGGATCGCGCCCCAATGATACCTGACCCGCTAGCATTACTAGCAGTTGACTTTGAGAAAGCATTTGATTCGGTGGGATGGGAGGCTTTGTGGGACATTTTGAGTCGGATGAACTTTGGACACGGTTTCATCTCGTGGACCAAACTCCTATACGCATCTCCTGTTGTGAGAGTCAGGGTAAACGGCAGGCATTCTAAATCATTCCCATTGGGGCGCGGGACGAGGCAGGGTTGCCCCTTCTCCCCCCTGTTGTTTCTCCTCGCAATACAACGACTTGCGATCAGGCTCCGGGGGGACGGTGGGTGGTCGGGGTTCGCGTGGCCAGGGGGGAGGGAAGACTGGGTCTCGCTATATGCTGATGATCTCCTAATCTATCACAGCAGACCGCGGACCTCCTGCCCGGTGGTGGCTCAAATCCTGTCGGATTACCAGGAGTATTCCGGCCTCAGAGTTAATACCCAGAAAACTGTGTTTTTCCCAATCCGGGGGGAGAGGACGCGATTCCTGATCCCTGCCCATACTCGGTCTCGGTTCGGGGTTTCCTGTACTTGGGTATAAGGTTTAGCTCCTCGTTGGATGAGTTCATCCAGTTGAATCTGCAACCGGTCCTCGTGCGGATCGCAGCAGACATAGCTCACTGGCGCATACTACCATTGTCTTTAATGGGAAGGGCCGCATTATTTAAGATGCTGGCTCTCCCGAGGTTGTTATATGTTATACAGAATGCCCCTCTATCCATCCCAGTTGGAATCTTCAAATCAATTGATGGACATATACGAAGCCTCCTCTGGGGGGGGAAACAACCGAGAATAGCCCTTGCGACACTAAAACGCTCTGTCTGGGAAGGAGGGATTGGGCTGCCATGTGTCCGCACATACTACTTTGCTGCACAGAATGGGGTGGTCAACGATTGGCTGCACGGCGACAGCGCACTCCCTCACATCAGCCTGGAACTATCTGTTATGAACCCGCTTTCCCCCCTCCAGGTGCTGTATGCCCCTTGGGACAGATTGGTCAAAACCCCACGCATTTCACTCCACATCCGCCGTACATGGGAAGAGGCACACAAACATGTAGGCTGGGGCTCTAGACCCGCTCTGGCCCAACCTATCTGGCATAATGTTCATCTTCCTGAAATTTGTAAGATGGGTAAACTGGGAAGGTCTCGGGGTACACACACTGGAACAGGTGATCCAGGGGGGTTGCATGGTTGAGTTTGGCACTCTTAGGGCGCGCTTTAACCTGGGCACTGGGGACTGCTTCAGATACATGCAATTGACCCATGCTATCAACGCACAGTTCCCGGACTTATGGGAGGTTCCGGCCTGCTCCCCTCTGGAAGCCAATATCCTCGCGGAACGCATCCCCTCTAGGGTCACCTCCATGCTATACCAGGTTCTCAACTCCTTCGGAAGCAATGAGCTCACTATTCTCAAAGGGAAATGGGCAAGGGATGTGGGTGGGCTGGAGCAGGAGGAGTGGGTGGAGGCCCTGATGTTCCCTCATGAGATCGGTATTGAGGCAAAACTCTGCCTGATCCAGCTCAGGATCCTGCATCGGTCCTATTACTCTCGCACAACACTGGCCAGGTGGAGCGGAGAGGAGACAGATGTCTGTCTTCTGTGCCAGCGCGAAAGGGGCACCTTTTTCCATACAATCTGGGAGTGCCAAGTGGTACAGTCCTTCTGGGTGGGGTGTACAAGCACGATCTCTGCAACCATAGGATCCCAAATACCGTTGGACCCAAAGTTGATATTGCTTGGGATATGGGGGGATCTGGGCCTCACTAAGCACGAGAAACTGTTCACTGCAGTGGCACTGGGGGCGGGCAAGAGACTAATTGCTGCAAACTGGGGATCGGCAGCAGCATTGAGCCTTGTCCGATGGTCAAATGAGGTCACTAGGTGCGCCTCCTTGGAGAGACGAATTTACACTGCGAGAGGTTGCCCATGCAAGTTCGAAAAGGTCTGGGGTAAATGGTCAGACGAATAATGTAGATGTTATCCCCTCCCCTTCCCCCCGATGGTACCGCCAGGGGTGTTTGTTTTTTGTTTTTTTTCCCCCTCTACCCCCCCGGCCTACTGCCGACAGAGACTTGGTTTGGAAGTGAATGTATACACCAGTGATTCCGTTGCCTTCAGCTTTATGAATGTATGTACGATTTATGCACTTGTTAAAACAATAAAATGTGTTTAAAAAAAAAAAGTCCAACTAATCGTTAATGTCTCATGCCCAGCTATCAACCGGTCCAAGAATGATTCTGTAAAATAGCCATTCCGTTCCGTTTGGTCGACAAAACACCTTAACCGCGCAAGGCGTATTTCTCTTGTTCCTAAGCATGATATCAGAATGTGCTTCAGCGATTGTACAGTATTGCCACCAAATAGATTGCATTCTCAGGTGTGCTGGCCTTGATCTCTCACTCCAAGCACTTTGTTGGAATGCACCAAGTTTAGTTGAACTCTTAGGAAGGCCGTTCTCAGTCCAGGATCTGGAAACAATGTGAGGTAAGTGGGAAGTAAGTATTTTGGCTGATCAAATTGCGACAGTGATTTGAACATTTTGTAGGATCTCATCTTCGCTATGGTCATGATCCAGTCAGTGCGTGCAAGTGCTCGCTTGATGCCAATTGGGTTTTCAGTTAGATAGTCTTGGTCTCGCTCACATGCCTCTAGAAGAGACATCACATAATTTTTCAGTTGTTTTAGATAGACGTTTCCATCTTTTTTTTTATTGGATCTGAGTGTCTGTGTATAGGGAATCTTCTAGTGGCATAATTATATTCCTATAAAGACTAATGACTTTCCAATCAAGTGCCATTTGCAAAGATGGTAAGCCTAACTCATACCTTAGGCTACTTATTGGATAGCTTGTTGGCAGATGGAGAACATTTTTCTATAACTTGCCTTCAAGTCGATCCCAGTTGATTTCCTGTGATGCAGGGATGGTTTCATATCCATAAATGAGTGCTGGGACCACATTTGCTCTATAGTAGTTGAACAGGGGGATTAACAATAAGCCGCCAACAGTTTTTTCATTTGTGTTCCGAGCAAGATTACTTTTAGATCTAGGTCTTGCTCGCGTAAAGATTTTGATTGCGTGGCCTGCACTTTGATACACAGATAAATAAGTTCTTTCTTCAACGTAATTGGTCGATTTTGTAAAAGCCAGGTGTAATCGACTTTTTGAACGCTGTGATTCTTGAAGGCTAATATTTGGGCTTTTTCGGGGTTTAGTATTAGGTTATTTAGATGCGCATAACTCTCAAAAGCACGTATTCAGCATTGCAAGCATCGTGGGGGTGAAGTCCAACAGGAGAACATCATCTGCGTATGCTATCCACCGTATTGACTGGTTTCCAATTTTTGGAATTGCTAGTGCGTGTGGAGCCAAGGCAGATGATAACGGCTAGATAAAGATTGAAAAGGCATGCTGCAATGATACATTCCTGCCGCACTCCAATCTTTGTTGGTATCTCGTCGGTTAGATGGCCCTCAGCATTTAGGCGTATTCGCATGGATGTGCCCTTACTTATTTTTAAATTTCTTTATTGGGCAAAGAGTGACATGTAACAGTATTAGCACAAACACTATGATCACAAATACAGCATTGTTCATTCTATGCCTTTTATAATAACTGCCAAATTTCAAACAGGGGGTGAGGGAATTAAAAAGAAGTGGAGGGAGAAAAAAATACAAATCCATAAGTAAATCTCTATTAGGCACAAGGTAAATTCAAATCGCATGAACATTAAGAGGCTTCTCGTTTTGGGTGCTGTACCGTGGGTGGGAATGGGGCATCCCCATAGGCCTGGGCAAGAACAGGAGGGTAACGTGAGTTCTCCAAGCTCCTAGACAAGTACACGGTATTATGGTTAGTCTGGGAGTTTTACGGTGGCTTATCATCCCAAGGCCGAAATACATCGTAAAGTAGGGATTTCCATGCCTCAAAGGTGGTCGTCAGGGTACCTTCGTGTGAGTGCAGTGCCGTAGCCCATGCTCTTGTTTCGGCCTCGCACCAGGTTGCAAACTCATGTAAGCACAATTTAAACTGGGGGCCTTTTGAGGATTTCTAGGACTTGCCAATTCTCCTCTTCATGAGGATACATGCCAAATCTATGAGTCTAATTACATGTTTATATTTGCTTTGTCTAGAGTATGTTCCCAACAAACATTCCATTGGGGACTAGTCGTATCTAGCAATCCCTGCTGCTCTACAAGTCTGTTCAATGTGGTGCCAAAAGGACTGCACTTTAGCGCAATTCCAAAACATGTGTATCAGGTGTGCATCGTCCTGATGGCACCAGAGACAGGTGGGCTGTGCATTTTTGTTAAATGTGGTGACTCTGCTAGGGGTCATATATAAGCAAAGGAGGACGTTAATTGCAATAGCCTAAATCTGGCTTTACGGGATACTTTATTAGGAAAACCAAGTGCCCGTTCCCATTGCTCGTCACTTATAGTGGCGCCTATGTCATTTTCCCATTTCAATTTCAGGCCCGGGTTTCTAGTGCTAGGATTCTCAAGCATGTGACCGTATAATCTCGACACCGGTCTCCAGCCCCATCTTCCAACATGTACACCAGGACCAGGAATGTTGATTCTGTTAGTTCTTCAGGCCACCCCCTCCACCTGCGTCTTGCTCCCCCTTTTCCTTTCATGTATCTGAGAAATTGACCCTTAGGTAGGCCCGTCTGCTGTGCTAGTACTGCCAGTTCTTTACGTTTGCCATTGTCATATAAATAGCCCTAAGTTTATATGTCATAGTCTTCCCATCGTCAGGAGGAGATCAGATCTTCCCTGCTCACGCACAAATCAGCCACAATTGGCACATTGGAAGAATAGGGGCATGATATCCCAAGTACCTTCAGTGTCCTAGACCAAATTTGTCTACCTAGCTTGACGAGTAGGGGTGTTGAATACATGCAATCCTCCGGGAGCCACAATACTTCTTTGAGTTTGGCAGGTGCCACTAAGTGCTGTAACATCATTGATTCTAGGGAAGTGCCACCAGTTAGCCATTTCATAACAAAGGTCAGTTGGGTGGCCAATTCTAGTCTTGGCAGTTGGATTCCTCCATCTTTGTAAGGCAGATACAACACGGCAAGGGTTAGTCTATGGTGGCCTAAGCCCCAAAGAAAGTCTCCGATTAGTGTTTCCAAGAGGCGAAAGAAGGCTGTCTTTATATAGTAGTGAAAGTTTATAAAATAGTAGAGTAACCTAGGGAGGACATTCATTTTAATAATGACGATTCTACCCATGATCGAGAGTGGCAACTGTGACCACAAGGACATAGATTTCTTGAGACTGCCAACCACTTTAAGCGTGTTATGTTTGTGTGTGTCTTCTGGGGTATGTGTGACACTCTGAGTCCTCAGACTCTTGGCTCACCTGTTTGTTTCTTGACGTTTTCTTTCTTGTATTTGCAGGTTTCTCCTTCTTTATAGAGGTTCGGGTCTTGTACAGGAATAGACGTGTCTCCTCCGACGCCAGTCTGCAGGCAGGGAACAGGTAGATGATATCCTGGACTCGTATCGAGGGAGGATATGATGGCCTGGTGAGCATTCAGTGTTCCAGGAAGGATTCTAGGAAGGGCCGGATAAGTAAACCAGGAGGGAAACAAAGAGTCCAGGAAGTTCAGAAGCTGCTCACGCGGCTCCGCAAAAACGGATATAGCGAGAAGCGGCACGGAACAATAACACCAGGAAGGAAGGGGAAAAGACTTAACCGCATACAAAGCCAAAGAATTAGAGATATCAGGACAAGGGAAAGGAACCAGGAAAACAACTTGCCGGAACGAAGAGCACGGACAAGATTAGAGTTGAGATGCGCCGAGCCGCGGGGGCGTGCCTCTTTTCAAGGAAGCAACAGGCAGTACTAGGAGACTAGACCGTGAGTGCCCCCACAGCGTCGGCCATGTTGAGTGTAAAAATGGATGCAATACTATGCTGTTTGAGGGACCAAGTCATCCAGAAGGGGTGGAATCGGTGATTCATGACAGCATGTGTGATCTGGATGCCCAAGTATTTGAAAGACAATCTCTTCCAAGGAAGGCCCACGTCAGGCAGGGCTGCTACATCCACCCCTCGGAATCCACCCAGTGGGAAGATGCAGGATTTCCACCAATTGAAGGAAATTCTGGATAATTCCGCAAACCTATCCAAGACCTCTAGGATCATGGGGAGAATATGATGTGGCTCGCACAAATAGAGGAGTGCGTCATCTGCATAAAGTAAAAATAAAGTAAAAAGAGACAATTGATCAACAGTTTGGATTTTGTATTATGTGAATGAACACAAAGATCCAAACTGTTGTCTCTTTTTACTTAATTTTTATGTTTGATGAGATTTGCAAATGTGACCAAATGGTCTGTTTTACTACTGATTAGAATATAATAAATATATGAGCTATTTTTGCTAAAATTGAGCCTTCCATCTCTTCATATTTGTTAAAAGAATGATGGTTTCTAAACACACGTACATGGTTTGAGACCCAGTTGTGTTACCTTCGGTGAGGATATCGAAAGGTAGCTTGTTGTTATCCCCCCTTTTCACGTTTTCCAATGAGCTTTTAAGGGCAGAACTGCTAAAATCCTTGTCCACTTGTCCAATTTTTTCGACTGCAATATTGGAAGCGTTGATAGCTGGGGCACCATCTGGGAAACAATGAAAGTGAGAGAGGTGGTCATTGAGTATGCGGGGGCATTCCTCGAAATCTACGGGAGGGACTGGAAGCTGCTGAGGAGAAGTTTAAAATATTTTTCTCTTTTTCCCCTTTTTCTCTTTGCATTTAGTCCTCCTTCAACAAGCCCCTATATATAAAAAAAGAGGACCCATGCTATAATAGGGTGCTCATTGACTTTTTCTTATATATATATATATATATATATATATATATATATATATATATATATTATATCATCGGACAACGTGCCATGTCGGGACAGGGGGTCTAGGGGTTGCAAGGTTCCACTTTGCCATAATCGGGAGAGTGGTCTGACACAGTGCGGCCCAAGTATTCCATTTTATGGAATTCAATAAGTGTCCTGACCCAGTGAAGAGATAGTCGATTCTAGTGTGTAATTTGTGGGGAGGGGAATAGTAGGAGTACTCCCTGGTTTCTGGGTGCAGCTCCCTCCAGACATCAACCAGGTCCAAGTCCACTAAAGCTGTATTTAGTGCAGTGGTTGCTGGGGGAGCATGGTCGTATGGTGCAAGGGATCGAGCAAGTGTTAAATCTCTCACACAGTTAAAATGGCCCCCCCCATAAAATAAAGCCCTCCCACTTGAGCTCTATTAGAGTTCATAATTTGTGCACATGAGGTGGGATTGTGTGGTTCGGGAATTATGAGTTGACATTACAGATGTCTCTATGATTGAGGTAGCCCCATATAATCAGGTATCTCCGCTCCCCATCCCTCTCCACCTCCAGCAGCCAGAATGGCAGCAAATCGCTAATCCAGGTCAAAACGCCCCTGGCAAATGTAGAATACGTGGCTCCGTAGCCAGTTCCGCCCACCAGTTCAGGACCACATCCTGTTCCTTAGCCAGTACGTGGGTCTCCTGGAGTAGGGCAATGGAAATCTTCTTGCACTGTAAATAGGATTTCACTCGGTTTCTGCGCGGGTAGGAACCCAGACCCTGCACATTCCAGGTCAATATTCTAACTGTGGCCATGATGCTGTTCCGTGTTGAATAGTTCCAGCGGGACCATAAGTGCCCTCTAATCAGACCGGGTATTTTCCATGCCCAGTCCCAGCCACAGCACAATATGGGATTTAAAGGGTCGGTCCTCAGTGTAGGAGGCCATGTCCCAAGCAATAGCGAGCAGCCTCTGAATCATCTGTCCATCGTATTGAACATTCTTCCCAGTTAATGGTATTGTATGGATTAAACACAAATGTAACCTAAACAACATGACTTTGTAACACTGCCCAACGAGTCTGTGTCGATCAGACATTCTGGTATTTTCAAGGCTTACAGCAGCCTTTTCGTAACCAACAGGCGCGACCAGCAACAGGCTGGTGTCCAGTGTCAACTTGTGAGCGGGTAACCAAGACCGGCAGTGGGCATCTGAGCTTCAGCCCCACTGATCAAAGAAGGACCTTAACAGCGGTTTCCAATTCTGTGTCCAACAGCAACACACAAGGTGAGCCAGCAGGTTAAGTCAGTAGGCAAATGCTTGTCTTATTACTATCAGGGTTGCTGCATTTTAGGTCAGCATGATTTCTACCCATCATGTAGAAGGGGGTCACAGTTGCAGCAATGTGTTAAGTGGTTTGGTTCCTCCCTGCATGTCGGACACTTTGTCAGGGATCGGGATCGCCTTTGTCGGCAAGATTGTTATGCTCCATCTACATGTTAACAGCCTCAGGCTGTCGAAGAAGTATGACCTGCCATTGTATAGGATCTTCAGCCTGGCTTTGATAGGCACAAACGTTTTTCTTGCTCTCTGGACGTTGGGCGTGTAATCCGGGTAGATGTTGATTTTGAAGTTATCACGCAGTATCTCTACCCCTTCCCTGGAGAATCGCAGGATCACCTCCCTGTCATGGAAAGTGGCAACCTGGGGGGTGACCTCCTCTGGAGTGATCAGTGGGCTCTCTCAATTGCAAAGCCCTGTGACAACTTTACCAGGCCAGCTGCCTGTAGTAGATGATTCTCCACATAAGAGGTCGGGTCCGGTACTTCAGTCCCCTCCAGCACCCCTAGCATGCGTATGTTAATCCTGCATGACCAGGCCTCTGCTTCCTCAGCCCGCACCTCCAGTGTGGCATTTCTTCTGTCCATGTCCTTGACTTTTACCTCCAGGTCTTTGGTAGTGGTCGCAGTCGAAGTTAGCGTGGATTCAGCCACTGTGACCAGTTCGGACAACTTCCTGACATCTTGTCGAAGTAACTGCATGTGCACGTTTATTTCATCTGTTCTGTTTTCTAAGAATGTTCGCAGGGATGCAATTGCAGCTAGTATTTGGTTGTCCTGAGAGACTAGTATGGGAGCCAGAGGTGTTGCCTGTTCATTGCTTGCCTCCCGGGGTGCTTCAGTGTGTTTATTATGGGTAACAAATGGTTCCATAGTGTCAGCTTTTCCCTTGGATTTCGCTGGAGACATCAGTGGGGGGGAGTTGGGAAGCAACGTGGCCCCCTGCTGTCAGGGGAACCAAGCTGGATGGCCGTAAAAGCATTGAGTTCAGCAGACGTTACGCTCCCCCTGCCCCTCCAGTCTAAAACCTGCTGCGGGGTCACACTTAGACTAGGCGGATTAGGTCAGCAAAGCTTTGGTGTTATTTGAAGCTCATTAGTTCCCCAGGTGCAAGTAGGGGTAATGTAGGAGCAGAGCCGCAGTCAGCGCTGCAGGCATGCCCAACACAGGTCTGGTGGCAGTAGCGGACCTGACGACAGTTCATTTAGGAACCCTTGCAAAATCAGGTTCATGGCCAGCTATATGCTAGCAGGAAATGGAGCGGGTTCATGCCAGCATCCACAAAGGGGGTGCACAGACGCAGCAATCGTACCTGTGGCCTCAGACCTGGGTAGCTCTTTGTGCAGGTGCAGTCTCAGCCCATGGGTCAGCATCTGTAATGTAGGGGAGCTCAATTCAGGGCTGTGGCGTTACGCAGCAGCCCGCCAGTGTCTAGCGGCTCAGGATGTTGGTGGGTCCACTCCGGGATCAATGCAGCTTCTCCGCAGAGGGGGGGGGGAAATACACTCCCCATTTCTTCCAGTCTGTCGGCCACCAGACCAGCTGTGTGTCGGGCCGGTGCGCAAACAGCAGGTCTTAAAGGGCAGGTCAGTGCGTTGTGTGTGCTGCATCAGGTTCTCGCCGTCAAGCTCGTTTCCGCCTCATACCCCTGAAGCGGTCACCATCTTGGAATGCAGGGGGTTCCTCGTTCCGGCACGGATTTCTCTTCCTTGCCGGCTCGGTTTCGTGTCGAATAAGACCCGGAAAGGTGCGAGCCGTCTTCTTCAGCACAAAAATATACCTGTCTTGCGGTTCCGAGCTGCGCTAACAGCCTCTTGCATGATCACATCAAGAAGACAGTGGGAGCACCGGCCAGCTGCGTCCTCACTGCATGTGCTCAGGCCACCCCCCATGGATGTGCCCTTATAAAGAGATCTTATAATTTGCAAGAGGCCTTTTGGAATGCCCCATGCGATCAGTTTTTCCCACAGGTGATCTCTATTGATGGTATTGAAGGCTCAGGATGAATCTAGCCATGCCCCGAACAGCAGTGACCTTTATTTTTATGGGATTGTTGTCAAATTACTAACAAAACAAGCCCATTTAGAGAAGTGGATAGCCCTTTATGAAACCCTATTTGAAATGTATTCAGGATCCTATTCTTTCTAATCCACTCCAAGATTTCAGAGGCAAATATCTTCCCATCTACATATAATAGTGCGATCGACAGGTAGTTAGATGGTATCTCTCGGTCACCCCTTTTATATATGGGTATGACAATTGCACTCTTCTAGGACACTGGTAGAGATTCTTTGTGTATGGCCTCTCCAAATACTGACATCAGTATATTGCTCCAGAGATCTCTGTCAGATTTTAGAATTGCATTTGTCAGCCCATTGGGGCCCACTGCTTTAGAGGCTGAAGATTTCTTAAGGCCCTCATTGAAATGTAGGTGCCAAGCTGCTGAAGATTTGGCATCTGGAGCTATGCCGCTCTCGCTTTTGTATATCTCCTTTAAGTAGGCTATCCACTTTGCTTCTGGGATGACATTGCTTTGGCTTTCATGTTGCTGAGCATTCATACCGTTGACTATTTGCCAGAAATTACCTGCATTTTTTGAGATCAAAGTATTTAACATTGTTTCACGATCCTTTTGTATTCTTAGATGGCTGTCGACTCTCAACCAATTCCTGTATGTGTTCCTGAGAGATTTCTTACCCTGCAATCGATCTACAGCTGTTATCCTCCAAATGTTTAGTGCTGAGATTGCTTTCCTTAGGGATTTCTTTTTGTTCCGAGTCTCTTCGTCGAAGTTGTGTAAATAAATTCTTGCTTGAAACGACTTTAAGGCTCTTGGATGCTCAATTTCCCAGAGAACACTTGTAAAGTCCTCAGGGGAGCCTGTCTCTACCGTGGCTTCTGACATGATTGTGCGTAATTTAGCATTTAAGGCTTTTCTGCTTTGTTTGTATTTTCTTACATGGTTTTTACTGGCGTTCACCCCCACACTCTGTGTGTTTCCTCAGTGTACAGTGTTGGTCATGTTTTAACACAGCTGAGAATGTTTTATGGTCACTCATACCTTCGTTTAGAATCTTTAATGAGACACAACATTCATAGAGATTTTCTGATAAAATGAGATAATCTATGATCGATGCACCGTTTCCTGTCGCCCAGGTTGCCTGTGGTGGGATGTCTCCTTTTATGTTTCCATTTATAATTCTGAGGTCTCGGCCCTTTATGAATTGTACCCACGTGTCACCATTGGGGGAGGTGTCTTTTAGTTTCTCTCCTGTTAGTTTGTCTTGCAAAAGGATGCATTGTGTGTTTAAGTCTCCAAGTATCAAGATATCAATCTTTCCATGTTTAACATTGATCTTGGTCATTAGATCAGAGAGCGATTGTAGTAGATCGTTCAGCCTCATACTCCCAGCGTTCCAGTATACATTGATGACTACTATCATGTGTATTATGTGCATAGTAAATACTATTTTGGCTGCTAAACCCCTATGCATTGAGTGGAAATCATTTCTAGCGAATCACATACAGAGATTCTGACAGATATCATTAAGCCGCCTGCCGGGCGTCCGTTAACTTTTGCTGTGGCTTATTGTTCAATGGTCATGAATCCGTAATCCGTCCAATTTCAATTTCCCAAGTAACCATATTTCTTGAAAGATGATAATATCATTGTTTGAAAAGATTTCATCTTTCATTGATTTACACAAGAAGGATGTTGATCCTCTTGTGTTCCACCCTAATATGTGCAGCTCTGGAACTACTAAAGAGAGTCTGGGTTTTCCCATAGCTTTTAATATAAAAGGCTGATGATTTCTGGTACTAAAGACCACATCGTTGATTTTGGATTCCGTAGATCTTCTTTGATCTGTATCTTCTGTCTGTTGTCTCCCCCAGAAGATCCTGCTGCCGCAGATGAAGACTGATGTCTTGTCTCCGGCATGTTTTTACATTGCTTATCTTGGTCAGCAATTAGCCTTGAGAAAATTTCAATGCCTAGCTCTTTAAACTGATTGGCCTGTGCCAATAAGACTTGCGGCACCGATTTGAGATTTTGGGCTAACTTCCACTATGTAATAGCAGCCACGATGTGGAAAAGATACACATTCTATATCGTTAGAAGAAAAGAGATATAGATCTGGTATTTTCTTTGTGATAACTAGGATCCCAGATCTATTTCGTGCTCTGAAAGTTTGAACCTCTTCGAGTTTGCTGAAGCCATACTCTTGGTATTGTAAACAGAGAAGAAGAATGAATGACACATTGAGCAGACTTGAAGTCTTGTGGAGCGAGGTCTGAACCGCTAGTTGATGGCATTGGCAGCATTATTTGCTGGATAACTTGCTCTTCTGCTCCTTGAGGGACTGTCGTTGCTTGCCATGTTGTACTTTGTCCCGCTTCAAGGGGTCTACTTTTAGCACAGTGTGTGTGTGGTTGGACCATGGCTCCAACACCATAATTGGGCATTACATTGATGATGCTAGAGATGCTTTCTTCGGTGCCAGCATTTGAGTGAGCAACTGCCTTTTTTCTGCAG
This sequence comes from Ambystoma mexicanum, assembly GCF_040938575.1. Lineage (NCBI taxonomy): Eukaryota > Metazoa > Chordata > Amphibia > Caudata > Ambystomatidae > Ambystoma > Ambystoma mexicanum. The sequence goes on from NC_090925.1 coordinate 1,223,505,563, forward strand.
TTGCTAAAAAATAGGTGCCAGCATAGTGTATTTTGCAGGGGAAACGTCTGAGATCCAGTAGAAGTTTATTTGGGTGTTGTTCTAGGACTTGTGAGCTTGGAGCATACTGCAAATTCGGGTGAAGTTTGGAGTGTACGTGCTGAACATTGTTTCTCTACTGCTTTAAGCCCAGATTTAATTTTGCTTTTTGTTATTTTCCGAGCTGTCTCTGATATTTGGACGTACAAATGAAGTCTACGCAGAATTTTTTATCATTCTTCCTTTTTTTTGCCTCATTCTTTTGAACCGGCAGGGTCAATGACCTTGAGCCACCTTTTTGCCAGATTTTTTGGAGATTGTTCCGTTTTTCATGGATCATAAGGGCTGAGAATGATGGGCGAGATCACCCTATCTTCTTCTTTCTCTAGTAGGGTCTCGACTGTGTTGGTGAGTCTCATGAATTCCCTGAGTACAGACTCTGAGGGAGGAGTATCGTCCGGGAGGTCTTGGCAAAAATCAACTGGTTGCATTTGTTCTCTAATCGTATGCTGGGCATTTTCATGCGTGTGAGCTTGGACCTGGATGTGTGGTTCACCGACCGCCAAATTGTCACGCGCAGTAAACGCCAGGCTTACATCTTGGAATTTGTCGATTGCTTTGATCATGCTCAACAGCCAAGATTTTAAAGCACTTATTTCCTGCATTATAGATGTATTGATGGAAGCTATCAGCCCTACTATTTCAGACTTGCATTTGCTCATTGATTTTGTTCCAGGAGCGTGCCTGACTGAGACTGCACTTCTGCTCTCAGGAGTTCAAAAACATTCACGAGCAAGGTGAGTACAAAATGTAGGGCTGTCAGCGTGACAGCTTTGTGGGTACTGAGTTGGGACTCAGGTACTTGATAAGCTTAGTGTGTGTGTTTTACTGTAGTTTTCTCTGTCACTTAAGTTTTGTCGGCAGGGACACAGTTCTCAAGCCTCTCGTTGGTGTCATTCAGGCCTATGCAAGAGTCACTTCCCCGCCCCAGTGATGTCACAGAGTCGAAGTCTCTCAATAATTCTCTTGCTACCTGAGACGCGTTGGTTTCTTGTATTTCTTGTATTTCCATAGAATCAGCCTTACCAGAACTCCATCTTTTGTTTTTAAAACCATTGTTTATTTTGCCTTTCATGTCTTTTGCTGTCACTGTTTAATCGAGACGTTTCACACAGAATGACACCGGCAAGTTAAACTGCATTCTCTAATCGAAGGGTGCCTGCCGATCCTGATGTGGATTTTGACTTATACTATTAGTCTCAAAGTTTGGAGTGTATGTGCCCACAGGAGGGCGGTAGCTCCAATGATTTAGTTGAGACGCGATGCTCCCGCCTCATGGTCCGGTGCGGGCGCACAGAAATCATCCACTAGAGCGCCGCTTCTTAAGTTATAAATGTTGGAGGGGCTTCTAAGTCATTTTTGGGCTGGTATCTTTGCTTGGCAAGAAACTGGGCGCTGGACACTGAGGTCTAACAAAGAGATTTGCAAAACTGAGTTGGTTTAGAGTAGGCGTTGACTAAATATCTCTTACCTCACGCCTGTGTGCCTCAAGCTTGAACAGCCCACCCGCTTAGCCTGACACTTTGCTTCTGGCGCACGCGTAAGGCGCAAGTCCGTTGGGTTATGAAGGCAGAGCTTCCCAGCAGGGGGCGGGCCGTGGGAAACAGCAAACAATCCACAGAGGAAACAAAGAGAATGCAGTGTAGAGCAGACAGCCGACCAGCCCACACACTTAGCCTGACACTTTGCTTCAGGCTCACGCGCACAGGGTGCAAGTCCGTTGGGTTATGGAGGCAGAGCTTCCCAGCAGGGGGCAGGCCGTGGGAAACAGCAAACAATCCACAGAGGAAACAAAATAAAGAATTCTGTGTAGAGCAGACAGCCAAACAGCCCACACACTTAGCCAGACACTTTGCTTCAGGCTCACGCGCACAGGGTGCAAGTCCGTTGGGTTATGGAAGCAGAGCTTCCCAGCAGGGTGCGGGCCATGGGAAACCCCAAACAATACACAAAGGAAACAAAGAGAACACTGTGTAGAGTAGACAGCCCAATAGCGCACACACTTAGCCCGACACTTTGCTTCAGGCCCGCGAGCAAGGTGCGAGTCCGTTAGTTTATGAAGGCAGAGCTTCCCAGCAGGGTGCGGGCCATGGGAAACCCCAAACAATACACAAAGGAAACAAAGAGAACACTGTGTAGAGTAGACAGCCCAATAGCGCACACACTTAGCCCGACACTTTGCTTCAGGTGATTACATCTGACGTCCTTTGGAGAAATCTTGGCAGCCAAACTCAATGCCGGCAATCGAAACACAAGTAAGGCCCTATGCTTGTTTGGAGATACTGCCGCAGCAGGCAAGAAGAGATTTAGTATCACTTGCAGCGGAGACTACAGGCTTTATTGTGACTTAAATTGGAGCTGCCATTGGTGTCTTTCCATATGTTTGCACAATGATAGCAGTGGTAGGCGGTGGGGTTGAATTCTGGCTACTGCGGGCCTTGGAGGAGCCCAGAGCCTATGCGCAGTCATTGACTTTGAGAACCATTGAATACCCTCCTTTTTGACTGTGGCCCTCCCACTGACTTTGCTAAAATATCCCAATTTTGTGTGCGCTCCTTCCACTCCATGTTTGGATCATTGAAAGGGAAGTAAGTTTGACTAGCCTGCTACCTGAGGGGGGATGGAGTGCTGTTGATTCTTGTTATTGCCTACACTTACCTGACAGCAAAGCCCCACACTGTTGCTTCGTACATCGTTGCCCCTTTGTATCAAGTGGGTCGAGTTGGAGCCTCTCAGTTACCCATGGCAAAGAGGAATAAGCGCCAATCTTGATTGCCATTACACCCAAAGCCCTGCAATGCTTAACGATCGAGCTGCAGCTTCTGGATCAGTGGCCTCTGTAGCAGAGATGGTGGAGTCGGAGGGAGAGGAAGACCCGGAGGGACCCTGACCTGAGTACTACATCTACTGGCTCCTCTCCTGACCTGGCTATTGTACTAGCCCAGATGGGTTGTGCGTCAATTAACACCAAACTCGATGGCCTAATGTACAAAGCGGACCGGATTGACAAAGAGATTAGACACATTTATGAGGTGGGACACAAGATTGGATCTCTTGAGGATATTAGTACGAAGGTGTGTCAAGCTGTGCAAACCCTACAGCGAGAAGTGAGGTGTATCAGAGACAAGAATGAGGACTTGGAGGCGAGGTCGCGCAGGAATAACATTTGTGTGGTGGGGATCCCGGAGTCGGTCCCATCACAGAATATGGAGGTCTTTATGGAGGAATGTATCAAGACATGCTTGCTGACCCTCCGCTCTACCCCAGTTTCTGATAGAGAGGGCACACCTGGTTTTTACCCACATGCCTAAACTGAGTCAGAACCTGCATCCTCTCATGGTTCGTCTCTTGAACTATCGAGACCGGCATGCTGTTCTCCGTAGGACACGAGAATTGGGCAACCTCAAACATAAGGATGCCAAAGTCTCCTTCTATCCAGATTTTATCCCAGCTGTTCAGAAAACTACAATATCCTTCATGGTGGCGAAGTGCTCCCGCCAGGAGCGTGGACTTCAGTTCAATGCTGTATCTGTCTTGACTGAGAGTGGTACATAACAGCAAGACTCACTTCTTTGCATATCCAACGGAGGTCCAAGATTTCCTGGAGTCCCTACCTAAGGGATGAGAATTTGGGTGGTGGCAGGTGGCGATTGCCAGCAATTATCATGTGGCCTTGATGACAATTTGCTGTCTTGATGCTTTAGATCCTGTGGGCATACGCCCCTATTGGATGTATTCTGGCCCTTTTTCACTTCCTGCACCTGATTATTTTGTGTTGTGCTGACTATTTTCCCTGTGGTTTGCAGTTTCAGGCTGATTATACTCATGATAAGAATACAACATTACAGTCAATAAGTTGGTTGATTTCTATACTAGAGGTATCCTTCTTCTCACTGGCCAGGTTGCCAAGTCTGACGCCCCCGGGTGGTTACCCAGTTGCTGTGGTGGAGGGTATTTAATTGTTGGGTGGGTTATTTCGCTGCAGTTGGGGTTTGGCAGCGTGGGTGTGGGAGGGAACTGTTTCTGTGGGAAGTTGAGGTTAATAGTGAAAAATGGTTCAAGCTCTGAAAAAGTGCATGAATGGCGTCTGAGTCTGAATGGGTTTGTGACTGATATGGGTGGAGGTGTGAGTGTTTCTTTTCTATCCCTATTTTTAGTGATTTGAAAAATGGCAACATTTGATCTTTTTAGTTGGAATGTCAGGGGATTGAACAATCCATGTAAGGTGCTCCAGGGGGTGAACTACTGTGAAAGGCAAAAAGAAATGAGAGTGGCAGACCAACACCTGATGCGTGCGCTAAACTCAAACCAACTTAGAGTTGATAGGGATCCAGCTGCGTTGCCAGGACACTGTCTGGGCAGGCCTCCTTGCACCCAGAATATAGTAAAGATCAAAATATAAATGACCAGCATACAAGCGCGCTCTCCCTTAAATTAGCAAAGCTGAATTGTATTCTGAAATCACATCGAACTGCTAGACTGAACGCATATTGTCAATGTCCAAAGTCCTTTGATAATAAATGTTACAATATGACGGTCAAAGCTGTTATCCTTGGTAGAAGATATTTATTGTGTGAAAAAGTCAGCCGACACGTGTTTCGACAATCATGTCATTCTCACGGCTGACATTATAAACAACAGAGATAAGTGTGAACAATATAATTGCGCACAGCAAAAAAGAAAAAACAAAAAGGAATCCATGTCACATAATAGTAACAGATATAACAATAAATTGCAATAAAGCATAATATGGTAAAACATACCCAGTTGAATGGAGAGTGGTATGGTTTTGCACGAAGGGAGCAAGAGTAAAGAAAACAACAAGGCATTTTAAATGTATGATAAATCATACAATGCAAATGAATAAATAAATAGAATAATTTGGCATGTGTGTCCAACATCACCAGTGCATGAACCTCACCCCCCAACCTTCACCACAAGATGGATCCCACATATATGTGTTTGTGTTATAGTCAAAAGAAGCAAGCTATATTGCTGGGTGACTGGTGACTAGAATACTGTCTCACCTCACATCCTATTGGCGAATTGATGTGTGTGCATTCAATTGTAGTATGGGTTACTATTGTAATATGGTAACATGGATTTTGTCATCAGCGTAAGACGTGCTGTGAAAAAAGAAGACGTAAGGAGCTTGAATTGTACAGCGTATGTATACACGTGAGAGTCATGGGGCTTTAGAGTGATGTAAGTTTAATAGGAGACATAAATTGGAACTCACCATCCAGTAGTAATGGAGCGTGCTAACACGCAAACTTGATAATTGCTTAGGAATCTTTACCGTTGAGCGCTGTTCGCTATGATATTTGTAGTGGGAGCAATCTGCCAAATAATTACAACACACAGAGTTTGTTGACATAACTGTCAAGTAATGGAATGTTGTTTATAAACTAGTTATTAAATGATGTGTCAAAAGTCTCTTGCGCTTACCTATATTATTGGGGTAAATCCCGAATCAAGTGAATCACGTGCAAAGAAGTGAGTCTGCCGAAGGCAGTGGGTTAAATACCGTCCGACATAGACAGACAGTGAGAAGCTAATGAATACTAATGCCCATGTCCAGAAGTGGATGCGCTGATCCGATACACATGCTCGATAGCATAATGGTGTATTGCAAGTGCACATGCGTACTTGCTGTGGTCAACTATACTGTTTGTCAGTCAGGAAGGGAGACTAGTGTCTCAAATGCTCATGTATACATTATGTTTTTGTCATTAAAAAAGTATGTGTGAAGAGTAAAGAAAATACCGCCTATATGTAGCATTGGGAGCGACGCTCAAAAGCCTGGATGTGCCGACACACATGCACAAATGTTACATACATCAGTTATCCAAAATTGTAAAAGAAGTTATCCTTTTAAACATCATGGTGCAAACAAATACACAAAATCCTGTGGTATACACACTTAACGGTTTATCATGAAGTTCTGTCAACGACCATATCAGCTTCCCTACGGGGTGTGGTGTACTATGTATGCTTGGTGAAGAAGACCTCTAGATTGGTTGTGGTGAAATCGGGCACGCACATAGTCCCAAACAATGCTAGTATTAGAATTTATATTAGAATATCTATATGCTGGCTAAACCTCACAGATAGTAGTGTGCAAAAGTAATACATCAAGGAGTTGTAAAAATGTTGTAAACTGGTAATCTCCCGATATTTGTGACAGCTACCATATGAGGAGAAAGCACTCTGATCATAGCGTGGATTAAGGGTTCTAAAGTGAAGATGAGAGATGAAAGCAGTGCCTGACTGCAGAATATCAAAATTTGTACACCCTTGAGAGAGTCATAAGAAAACATGCATCTCATTATCGGTGTTGACACCTATTTCGGTGCATCGGAGAAAACAAATGAGTTTAGCTTCCATTTGTCTCAACTTGAGGGTGATGTCACCCCCTCTTTTACCCAACTTGGCCTTTTTTAAACCCACAAAGCAAATATCTTCCTTATTGTCGGTTTGGTGCTGGTTTGCCAATGAACTGCTAAAGGCAGTCTAGCATCCTGACTGCCCAGACTAGCCAAGTGGTCTTACCAGCTTACAACATTTTTACAACTCCTTGATATATTACTTTTGCACACTACTATCTGTGAGGTTTAGCCAGCATATAGATATTCTAATATACATTTCTAATACTAGCATTGTTTGTGACTATGTGCGTGCCCGATTTCACCACAACCAATCCAGAGGTCTTGTTCACCAAGCATACATAGTACACCACACCCCGTAGGGAAGCTGATATGGTCGTTGACAGAAATTCATGATAACCCGTTAAGTGTGTATACCACAGGATTTTGTGTATTTGTTTGCACCATGATGTTTAAAAGGATAACTTTTTTTTACAATTTCGGATAACTGATGTATGTAACATTTGTGCATGTGTGTCGGCACATCCAGGCTTTTGAGCGTCGCTCCCAATGCTACATATAGGCGGTATTTTCTTTACTCTTCACACATACTTTTATAATGACAAAAACGTAATGTATACATGCGCATTTGAGACACTAGTCTCCCTTCCTGACTGACAAACAGTATAGTTGACCACAGCAAGTACGCATGCGCACTTCCAATACATCGTTATGCTATCGAGCATGTGTATCGGATCAGCGCATCCACTTCTGGACATGCGCATTAGTATTCATTAGCTTCTCACCGTCTGTCTATGTCGGACGGTATTTAACCCGCTGCATTCGGCGGACTCGCTTCTTTGCACGTGATTCACTTGATTCGGGATTTACCCCAATAATATAGTTAAGCGCAAGAGACTTTTGACACATCATTTATTAACTCGTTTATAACCAACATTCCATTACTTGACAGTTATTTCAGCAAACTCTGTGTGTTATAATTATTTTGCAGATTGCTCCCACTACAAATATCATAGCGAACGGCGCTCAACGGTAAAGATTCCTAAGCCATTATCAAGTTTGCGTGTTAGCACGCTGCATTACTACTGGATGGTGAGTTCCAACTTCTATCTCCTATTAAACTTACATCACTGTAAAGCCCCATGACTCTCAAATATATACATACGCTGTACAATTCAAACTCCTTACGTCTTCTTTTTTTACAGCACGTCTTAACCTGATGACAAAATCCATGTTGCCATATTACAATAGTAACCCATTCTGCAATTGAATGCACACACATCAATTCACCAATAGGATGTGAGGTGTATTCTAGTCACCAGTCACCCAGCATTATAGCTTGCTTCTTTTGACTATAACACAAACACATATATGTGGGATCCACCTTGTGGTGAAGGTTGGGGGGTGAGGTTCATGCACTGGTGATGTTGGACACACATGCCAAATTAGTCTATTTATTTATTCATTTGCATTGTATGATTTATCATACATTTAAAATGCCTTGTTGTTTTCTTTTCTCGTGCTCCCTTCGTGCAAAGCCATACCACTCTCCATTCAACTGGGTATGTTTTACCATATTATGCTTTATTACAATTTATTGTTATATCTGTTACTATTATGTGACATGGATTCCTTTTTGTTTTTTCTTTTTTGCTGTGCGCAATTATATTGTTCACACTTATCTCTGTTGTTTAATAATGTCAGCCTTGAGAACGACATGATTGTCGAAACACGTGTCAGCTGAGTTTTTCACACAATAAATACCTTCAACCAAGGATAACAGCTTTGACCGCCATATTGTAACATTTATTATCAAAGGACTTTGGACATTGACAATATGCTTTCAGTCTAGCAGTTCGATGTGGTTTTCAGAATACAATTCAGCTTTGCTAATTTAAGGGAGAGCGCGCTTGTATGCTGGTCATTTATATTTTGATCTTTACTGTGAAAGGCATGGTGCTAAGATAATGTTGGTACAAGAGACCCACCAGGTAGGAAGATCCAATGAAGGGGTTGCAGGAACCTGGGGTAGTGATAGGGTGTATACCACATTATTTGTCTGTGCATGACAGGACCTCCCGAATCCATTACCCCCTAGCCGGACCGCTGTTGATTCATATGACCAAGGAATGTGTGTTCCTCCCAATAACACTCTCAGACCACTGCCGCTTGAAGTGGACGATCGTGATAGACCAGAACATGCTAATGCACCCCTTCTAGTGATTTAAGGTGTGGGCCTTGCATGATGTGGTATGTCGCAGGGAGATTCATTAAAGACTTTCAATGTTTTTTTAATGTAATGTGGGGTTGGTGTCCTCATCGGCAACAATGTGAGAAACATTTAAAGTTTATCTCAGGGGGCGCTGAATCACGCTGGTGCATGGGATACTTAAGGATACTTTCTTTGTTAGAGGGAGACATAAGGATCCTTGAATTTCAACCAGAGGATTTTCATAATGCACAAATACTAGCAGCAATTAAGGCTAAACTGGTATGGTTCAGGGTAGAGGCAGATCAGAAAGTGCAGTATCTAGTGCAACCAATTATGGCACGAAAATATGGCAAAAAACAGAGGCCCAGGTTCCATTCAGCGTCTGTGCTTAAGTACGAGAGAGGTGGTGGTGACAAAAGCCTCAATTTGTATGTTGGACGGGAGGGTGATATCAGACTCAGACCAGATTCTCGAAAATGTTCTGGTAATTTATAAACAACTGTATACTGCTCGTGAGAAGGCTGGTCCGGAGCTGAAAGCTCAGTATCGGCATGATACATCAGTGCTGAGTTTGAACCAGGCTGCTCTAAAGTCATTGGCCTCCCCTATCTTTGGTGACAATATCCTTGCAGCAGTGAAATCACTACCTTCTTGAAATGCGCCGGGCACTGATGGCATCACTGCCAAATTTTATAAAGAATATGGGCATGGCATTGTTGATCATTTGGTGAAGATGTGACAAGACTCAATGCAGTCCGGGCAGCTCCCTCCTACGTTACGTGAGGCAGTTGTGTCTTTAATTTTAAAACCTGGTAAAGATCCATTGGACTGTGCTTCGTATAGGCCAATTTCCCTGTTGAATGTAGATATGAAAATGTTTGTGGAAGTTCTGACTGATCGTCTCCTTCCCCCATTTTACCACCATTATTCACCCAGATCAATCGTGTTTTGTGCCAGGAAGCTCTGCTTCACTCAACCTACGCCGCTTCTTTGATATACTGTCTCAAATAGATCCTAATGTACAGGCAGCGGGTTCCCTACTTGACGCTGAAAAGGCGTTGACTCTGTTGCCTGGAATTACTTGTTTACAGTCCTGGAGGAGGTGGGATTACCATATTATTTTCTGAGAGCCGTTAAACTATTGTATGCAGGGACCAATGCTCATATTGGATTGTTTGGTAAATAGTCAGCTTCCTTTCTACTAGGTCGGTCACAGGTCAGGGTTGCCCACTATCGCCTTTGCTTTTCGCGTTAGCCATGAAACCCTTGTCTGTATGTTTACGTAGGTTTCACTGAGATAGAGGGCCTGCTCTAGGGTGTGTGTGTGTGAGATTATCTTGCTTTATGCCGACGGTACCCTTTTATACTTCAAGGACTGATGTTCATTTGCTCCCCTTAATGCAGGAAGTGGAGGGATTTTGAGACCTTTCGGGTCTATGAACGAAATGGTCTAAATCGATTTTATTCCCCTGAATAATAACACAAAGCGTCCAAAGGATATGAGTACATACAGTTGGGAACAACTCTCTGTAAAGTTCCCTGGGGTTCAGGTAAGCAGAAACCATGGCAATCTTATGTGGGATAACCATGTGGATTACTTGGGCATACTTCGGAATAAAATTGACAATTGGTGCTCGCTACCACAGTCTACTATAGGCCGTATCGCCATTGACAAGATGATGGTAGTACCTAAACTATTGTACTTATTTCAAAATATTCCGGTTTGGCCCGGAGTACCGTTCTTTTCGGAATTGAAATCTCTTGGCAGCCCAAAACCACCTCAATTTAGGTGGGAGACGCTGGTTCTACCTTATGATCAGGGGGGTTTGGGAGCTCTGGATATGGGGCTCTATTTCTTAGTGTCCCAATTACACTTTGGGCCTAATCATGAGTTGGGCCTTAGCCTTTAAACGCAGCGGTAACGCTATCACCGCCGCATTTAAGCATTGGCACAATCATGAGTCAGACGGTAAGTGGGAGTTTTATCTCCAGCTTTTTGCTGGAGGTAAAAATGTCCCCTTACCACCTATTTTTTAGCCATTTTCGGCACTATTACCAGATCCAATGGGGAATTGGAAGTTACTGCCGTACCGCTACTCGTGATCCGGTGCTAATAACGCCGGACCAAGTAGCGGTAACGCTATTTGCGCTGGCGGTATCCTGATAGTATTACCGCCGGGATACCGCCAGACTCTTAATGAGACCCTTTGTCACCTATTGGATGTCAGGCTCCCATTCCTACCCGCATGTGCGTATCGAGCGATGATCGGTCCATCCTTATTCTCTCCAGGGCACTCTTGTATCACAGAGGGTGAATGATTAATGTTGTTTTGATCCTGTTGCTTAAACCATTCATGCATGAAGGAGGCTACTGGGTCATCTATAAATCCAGGCTCCTTATGCTACGGGACTTGATGCTTAGAGGATCGGGCCTTGAAGCCAACGTCTGTTGAGGCCATTGCAACAGCATGGCAAGCCATGGGTATCTGACATATGTTCGACTTTTACCCGGAAGGGAGGTTTGTCTCCAGAGAGCAGTTTGAAGCTAGAGTGGGGCCTGGGTTCTGTGAGAAACCTGAAGGTACTCTCACTTCCACTCCCCAGGGATCTTCTGTTCAGGTGACCAGGGAAGGGCCCTCGCTTTTGGATCCCAACCCTCGAGGTGGACTAACGAGGGAGGATCACCTGGGTGGAGGGTCCATGCGGATTTGGAAGAGGGTACAACAGGGTGAGACATGGTATCCCCCATTTCCTAAAAGTGATTTGTTTTACGTCAGTCAGATTAAGTACTGAGAAGAAGAAACTAACCCCAAGAGTACTGAAGATTACCTATGGAAAACACCACTATAGTACTGAGACGAAGAAGAGGGAACTTGAAGGTTATAGAGCTGAGGGTCAGACATGTACTGTTAATTGGACTAATTGTGGTTAGGCAATTGAGACTGGAATTGTACACCTGCAGCCTGTTAAAGACTCACAGGTGTACAAAAGGTGGAGTCCACAAATAGTACAGAGAGGAGGAAGCCTGAGGGGCAACCTGTGGGAAGCGAGACGCCTGTGGGAAGCGAGAAGCCCATGGGCAAGAGGAGCAGGAAGGCTAGTAGAGCCCATGAGTAACCCATAGAGGAACAGAGCGCCAAGATGCTGGAGAAGGACACAGTGTGGCAAAGTGTTATTGTGTGGCGAGGGAGCCGTGCCTCCAAGGAGACAGGGAGAGTGAGAGAAGGGTGCTGTGGAAATAGGGGATTCCTATGCTGTGGCCGAGAAGTGCTTGTTCCCTGACTGGAAGCAACAGTGTGGGGATATCTGTGGACAGGCAGTGAGATCCTGGCTATGCAAACCAAGAAGTTGAGAAAGAACTGTCAAGCAACCAGTGAGTGCCAATGAATGAAAGGAAACCGGTGTGCGTTTGAAAGTTAGTGAATCAATATTGTATCTGACTGGTCGCTTGCAGGCAGCTCGTTCTCGAAAGCCTCAAATGAAACCCGAATGATGGAATACATGAATGATAAGCTAAAGCAGTCGAGGGGAGCAACGAAGTGTGAGCAAAATATCTAATTGAATACTACGAGTTAGTGAAAGTATGAGAAGGAGTTTTCTACAAGTGAGCAGCCGAGGGGAGCAACGAAGTGTGAGCAAAATACTGCATTGAACGTTTAAGCTGCATTTTGAATGTTTCAAGTGTAGAGACGCCCCTCAATGCTCACACCTGAAAAAATACAACCCATTAGGGAAAAAGGTCCAGAAACACCTCTTGCAAGGAGAACAAGGTTTATTACTAGAAAAAACGAAGACGCGCCAGCAAAGAACTCTACTGCCACAGAGTGCTCTGACGAAATCAACATGGGCGATAGCTTATAAAGAAAAAAGGCGTCACAACTGACATGCATCACATAGGTTACAAATCCACATAGCTGGTTGGTGCTACCCTATACAAAAGCGGCCTGCTCCATATGGGATGCCTGGTCTTTGGTCCCAGCTTCTCCTGTCTGTCTTTTTCCACGTGGGGTTCTTCTTTGCACGTTATCAGGCACAAGGCTCCTAAGCACACATCATAACATGCACTATCTGTGGCCTAATGTGCACCTGGTACTGCAGACATGGGCGCAAAGGATACTTTTGAGGACACACTAACTTGCAAACCCCAGCTCCATCTCAGATGCATCAGCGCCATTCCAGTTCTTCCCACCCCAGGCCTTAAATGTGTTACTTGCCCTCCCTCGCAACTCGCACAACAAATCACAGGATATTTTGCTGTGATTTTTCTGATAAATTTGGTGATCTAACAGTTTTATGGTCAGTGGTCTGGGACTGGCTGATACTCTGGAATGTTGGGATCTTGGATCAGGGGCATCTGGGCACTATAACTCAAAGTTTGGGCTGGGGAAGGTCAGAGGCTCGTGCCCTCCTTGCTGTGGGATAATTTCTTGCAGGGAACTGTGAGAAACCAAAGGGTGTCTCACCTTCCAGTCCCTAGGGATCTCTCTCTCTCAGGTGGCCATAGCACAGCCATTGCCTTTGGATCCAGACCCTGGGGGTGGACTAATGCAGGAGGATCACCTGGGTGAGGGGTCTTCAGGGAGTTGGGGTGAGGCAGCTGATGGCGAAATGCAATATTCCTCCCCTTCCCGGACCCATGATCCCTTCAATTTCATAGGATTCTCCGATGTCCCAACTTGCCCCCCTTTCCACACAAACACTGGGCCGAGGAAGAAGGCAACTGAGAGTAATAATGCAAACTCTTACACATCGCATTGCACATGTCCCGCTAATAGGGTCAGGCAAAGTCAGGCACTTGAATATAAGTGCATAGATCTGATACCAATACTCATCACACAGATAAAAGGCAGAGCATAGAGACACACTCTGAGCGAGGTGGAGCACAGGTGGGAGCAGAGCTTCCGGGGGAGGGCAAACCTGCTGGAGCAGAGCGGCGTACTGAGGGACAAGAACCCCGGGAGTTCCCTGCAGGGGGCGTTGCCTCCCGGGGGACGCACGCGACATGCCGAGAGGGGCTACATTGTGTTTCGGGGATGCCGGCGACCTTCCGGGGTGAGCAGCGGGATTGGGGAGGCAAGTCCAAGCCTGTAGTGCTAACCTTGACTCGTGGACTGGAAGACAGTAAAGACAAGCAAGAAACGCACACAGTTGGCAAGCGACGTGAGAGACTGGTGTGTGCTAAAAGAAAGATTGAAGTGGCAACATTGTATCACATGTGAAGGCTGCAAGCGTGTGGATGAGACGCGAAGAAAGACAGACCTGCAAATGTACCTTAAAGTAACGATAGCTGTAAAGTCAGCGATACTGAGTAACGGAGTGGTCCGGCGAAAGGAAGTAGCCCACTCGAAAGACTCAGTGAAAGGTGAAAAGTATGTAACGATAGGGTGAGAGAACTGTAAAAGCGAGGTGATTGAAATTGACCCTGAGAAAAGGGCAGAGTAAAAGGGTGAACGTTGAACTTTGGTGCATAATGCAATGAACTACCCAGACCAAGAAGCACTGTGGCAAATAACATAAGAGTGTGAGTTGAAAGCTGGAAAGTTGAAGTGGTCCTGCGCAGGTCTGTAGAAAAAAGCCACACACATTCGAAAGTCTTCAACATCAGGAAACGGTCCAAACCCGACTGAGGGAGATCGAAGGTGTAATAAGTTAGGGGAACGGAACCCCTAAAGGAGGTGAATTAAGCCTTGAGAAGGGAACCCCTGCAAGTGTTTTGTTGTGCTGAAAAAGGTCTGAGCCCGACAGAGGGGGACCAACATGAACCTTTGCTGTGAAAGTTCTGAGCCCTATAGAGGGGGACCAACATGATCCTTTGCTTTAAGAGGTCTGAGCTCGACAGAGGGGGACCGCCATGAACTTTTTCGTGAACTGTGTTTTGGAAATTGGAAAGTAAGACTTTTAACGTGGAAGGCCAGACGGGCCTCAATCCACATCTTGAACTGCTTTTGTATTAAGAGCCTCAACCAGATTGTGTCATCTTGCCTGTAGGGACTGCCTTACTCTGTGCTGTCCAACGTGGGGAGGAGAGCTGACTCAGCCACATTTACTCTTTATATTTGAACACTGACTTTCCTTTGCATACATATTCTCCTTTTCACACTTTTTGTACAAGATATAGGGCAGGTATTAGGTTTTTGTTAGTATAGGCCATTTTGATTTGACAGACTCAAATAGGACTGTTTTGCTTATTATTTGATGGTCGAGACTACTCACATGCTAGCTATAGGGCAAAGTAGAAGTTTCTCCAACCCCATTGAAACTTCAATAAAGGTTTTACAAGTTGTACTTTTTGTGTCAGTGTAATACTTGTGATACCATGCCTCCCTTACAGAACTTTCTGCCCCCTCATGGCCTTGCAGGGCGCATTTCTCCTGGGATACGAATGAAACAATGAAAGGTTTATGACTGTCTGCAAGATTAGTCTTTCTCACTAGATCTTATGTTGCAACCCGATCCTGCATGCACTCGGATATCTCTACGTTCTGAGCCTGGGCCTACTGCCCCGGCTGCAATGCAGCACTAGGCCTCGATTTCAAAATGGCAGCTATTTCCTAGGATGGCGTTTTCGCTCACAGAGCAAGCAATACCTAAACAGATCACATCTACCCATAAAGCACCATCTATCTCCACCCCCTTGCCCCTTATGGCCATGCCAGATACCTTCAACTCACTCACATGTCTCAGCTTCATCCGGAACCCCTTTGGGGCCTGGGACAATCACCCCCGCTTCCCAACATTCCCCCCTTTCGTTAATCTTACATTAACAAACTGCCATGTAATCCTTTCCCAGTCCTCCTCCTCCATTTCTCCCTTTACAATCTCTCAGCCTCCAAATATGGTAATGCTCCTTCTTTGGGTACCAATGCTTTGCACACAGAACGTAAATTTTCCCCTGCTTGCGCCTACTGTTCTGTGGTACATGTCCTATATATATATATATATATATATATATATATATGTATACACACCCCACGTCTCCTGCTAGGTCGACCCAGTGTTCTTTGTAGTTTTCCGGGTCTGGTGGGGAAGTTGTGATAGTGCCTGGGGAGCGCAAGCGTTGCTCTAATCTAATCATGCAATGCTTGTTTGGGTCATCTGTCTGTACCTGGCTACCTTTTGTATTGCGAGGTGCAGCATTTACCCCAATTTGAACCATCATCATGGCAGCACTATTGGCACAGCATTGAAGTCCCATCTGGCAGGTGCAGATGATCAAGAACACCATCATTGGTACCAGTATTTTCACGATCGTCCCCATCCACAATGGTGCCCAAGAGAAAAGGTTGTTGAACCAGTTGCTTCTCTGAATGCCGACTTCTGTTTGCATGTGGGTGCAGAGAGTGTGCAGGCAGTGGCAGAACCAAGGGGTTGGGGTGGGCAGGGGATGGGCTTGCCCCCATGGCTCCACTCTGGTGCCCAGTGTGCCCCCGCCTTGGCTCTCACTGGGCTGGCAGTGTGTGACACTGTGGCACAGTGCTGTGCCATTAATTGAAAGCGGCGGGCCCCGGTTGCACGGCCACGCACGCATGCACCACTCACAGTCGTGTCTTGTGCTGCTGCTGCCTGCGGTCCTGCGGTGAGCCGAGCAAGGCGAACGTTACCGTTCTAATGTCACGACATGTACGGCGGGAACCCTCCACCTGAACCAGAGCAAGTTATGGTTGAGAATAAATAACTCATATGAAGGGTCAGTGTAAATGTAGTTATTCACAGTTTCTAGTTTCTCATGCATGGCGGTGGTGCGCGGGAAGTGGCGACAGGCGTGCAGGCTTTGTATCACCTGTAACTCTGTACTGTCTCTCTGATTATATGCCTTGAGATCATTTTTGTTTCACGCGCACTAAGTAACCGGCTTCTTATGCAGGAAACCAACACCAGACTAGTTTTCATTTCTGCGCTCCTTTTCAGCTCGCCCCTTTCATGGCGTTGGGGATTCTGTATGCATATTTTCTTTCACTTACACTGAGGTGCCCCCTTTTAGCCCCTCGGGGGAAACACTCCTCCCCATAGGAGGCAAGTTTAAACAAGTGCAGGGAGCAGGTCAGGTCGGCCAACCGAACATGGCTTCCTGACTTTTACCCTTCCACTGGAACAGTCTTACTCCTCTTTTCTGCTGCTTAAATACTTCAAGGTCGATGTCTGTGTGTTTTGGGTGGCGGCAGGTGTGCCCATGGTGAAAAATAAGGGGCTATTGCAAAATGTATGTTTCTACTGTGCATTTATTTATATATTTTATTGTTTAAAGCGCGGACCGAGCATGAGAGCACACTAGCGCACACTCGACCACCTTGCTGGGTGCTGGCACTGCTACCTGCGCAGCGCCGGGGGCCGAGGCCAGCTCTGATTGAAGTTCAATTAACAGTTGTTCCACAATCCCTTATCTCCCCTGCCAGCCCCGCCCCCTGCCCCTTTCTGCTGAACTGCCTTGTTCTTTTCAGGCATGCTTCTGAGCAGGAGCAATTTCCATTTCCCCGTCTCTGGGCCAGCCAGACTATCTAGAGCCAGAATCCAACGCAGCCAGGCACATTTGCTACAAATGTAGCAAATCCATGCACCCAGCCCAGAATCAAGTGGTGGGCCTTGCTTTGAGACCAGTCCACACGCCCCGATGTCCACAAATCCACGCGCTATTCAGTCAGCCAGCCCAAGCACACAGCCTCCTCCTGCCTGGCCGTGTGCATGTTTTGTGGCAGTGCCTGCCCATGGAGTTGTGATGTGTGCCCGCTGGTTTGGCCTGTTGCGCTGCCCCCTCCTGCAGGCTGCGCTGCCCCAGCCCCACTGCCCAGCCCAGCATCGGGAATTCTGAATCTGAGTTGGACTGGAGTCTGAAAAAGTAAGTAGTTGTTGTTTGTGTAGGGCGTGTGCTGCTGCCTTTAATTTGAGTTCACATCAGCTTATCTGGGGCCCATGGTGGCTGGGCTATGCATGGACCTTATATGTTGATCTCGGTGAGTGGGTGAGGGTGCATATAGCCGCAGAGCATGTTCTGCTCCACTGTGGGTGGGTGCATCCCATTTCGCGTCGTCCCTAATATGGCAATGTGTGGGTACTCTGGGACACCGCCACGGCCTACAGCTTCAACAGATGGGTCTAGTATTACCTATGCCGCATTGCCGCTACAGCTATCCATGTAGGACTGATCAGCCGACGTGCATTTGCTTGTCGCAGCGTCAGTCTCTCGCACACCAGTGGAAACTGGAAAGACATCTGCAACTCATGTGTACCCCCAGGGGAGTTGCTAGGTCTGGAAAAGACCCGGGGCTAAGCTGATGTTGGAACTGTTGGGACTGGGGGCTAGCTAGTCTTTTGGCTGTAGCTCCTGAGATTCTATCCGGGGCTACAACCAAAAGATCAGGGGCTATAGCCCCCTTAGCCCCCCCCTAGCAACGCCCCTGTGTACCCCTTTACACGGTAAATGTAGCCTGCACAAGCTTAGCAGGCACACCTCAGGGGGGAAGGCCGCAGATTGGGTGAGCCCAGGAGTTGGTAGGGAGTAGGGGGCTGCTGTTCGCAACACTCCGATACGTGGGGAGGAGTAGACCTCTCAGAAAACAAAGCAAGCCACCTGGATATCAGGGCATTGCCTAAGGAAATGGTAAGAACACATCGGGAAATGAGCTGTCCATGTCCAGCACATAATAAACAGGGACTGCCTGGGCATGATTTCCATGAGAATGGTCCTAGGAATTAGCATGGTCTGGCACCATCAATAGGTGGGTGAAAAATGTAATAGCATCCACAAGCGTTTTGTTTGTATCCCTTCTCGTAGTCCATTTCCCTCTGGTATCACGTTCATGCCAATACTCTTGCCTCACAAGATTTTGCAAGCCAAAACTAAAAAAAGAGGGCTAGATGAGCACCTCCTGAATGACAAATGCTCCCATAAAGATGTAGGATGTTGGCATGTTTGTGAGCTTTGGCTGTAAGGGCATGACATATGGCGATTCATACCTTGCAATACAGCAAACAAGGTAATTGTACACAGGGCCGGTCTTAAACCAGATTGCATCCCAGGCGTGAAGCATTTTGGCACCCCCCAACCCTGACTGGCTCACGTCACTCCTAAACTACACCTCTGTCATTCGAGAAACCCACTCCTCAATATGGATAAATAATTGCTATATAAATGAAGCTAGTTTCATTACATTGTAATTCAAGTACTTTACAGAAGAATTCTAATGTGAAAACAAAGCCGTTGCTGCCCAAGTACATGGTTTTTCTGTCACCTGCTCTTAGGCAATGCCCTGTCTGAATGCAGTTTCACACTATCTGTACCGGCACACTGCGGTGTGACCAGCCTGCCGGAGTCTGAGGGCCCACTGGCCCTGTGTTTCAGGTGTTCTGTTCGTACCACCTCACATGTATTTCACAAGGGGCAATACTACACTAACCATATGAATAATTTTCTGACAGTAGGTTATCATTCCAAGATGGACAGACTTGGACACTCTTATTGTACTCTTTCAAAATGCCTCTCTGATAATGGGAAAGGGGACAAATAGCACCAATGAAGATTCCTGTATGCTTTGCATTAAATCACAGAGCATTTCAGGACTATACAGTGATCAAAGATCTCTACATTTCGTAAACAAGTCTGTGATAAAAGAATTGTATGTGTAAATCTCTAAATTCATTACCAATGCATGGCTTGGGTCTCACAACACGGTTCACAATACTCACCCTAACATTAAAATGTTTGTCAGCATGAACCATACATGCTCATTTGGACAGTTTAAATTGTTGGATGTGAGTATTAAATGGCTGCAACATCAGCCACTCAAATGGGGTACAAGGGCTCTTTTGCTTCTTTTTTTCTGAAGAATTTTAGATGAGGAAGGGCTGGGTTTCACTGCGGGCATGCCCAACCCAATACAGAAACATATTTTGGGAATTATATCTACAGACAGGACAGGATACCGCACAAGAGAGACCCAATAAACAATGCATAGAAAGGCTACACAGAAAGGATTGTACCTCTTACAAACTTTAGCCTGACCAGTAATAAGATGAGGAAGCATTTTAAACAGAACTGATTTCTAATGCATGGTAAAGGGTCCACCGTTCCTTAGTCACTACCTCTTCACTATTACGCCGGCCTCAGGGGTTATTTCGGCAAAAAAGAGCAGGCCCATGCTTTATCTAACAGAGCTGACATTAGCATCTCTTATTAGTGCTGACATTCAGCAAGTGAAAATCATGGCGTGGCAGTGTAAAAGGGCGTTTGGCCTAGTGGATGTACAATTTGAGGCAACTTCTTTGATTGCTTTATGTGTTTACGTGTGGGCACAGTATGTCATGCTCGTCAGAGTCACATACACAAAACATTCCAGTGTGCTATAGTATGGACATTTGGTACATCAGACAACAACAGGTATATGTGCTGTTACATGCGGGAGCGCCACATAGACACCATTAACCAACAGGGTGGTGACTTGGGCAGTGCACAAATCATTGCTGCACACATAACACGGCACTGATTTGCCACGGTCTATGGTCTGCACAGTAACACAATAAGCCATGCTTTCCTATTAAAGGTGCAAAGTCACATTGGGTTGCCATCTGGTGTGCGTGCTAGTCATAGGCTGGCTCTGACTTCTTTAGAAAATTAAAAGACCTTTGATGCTAAGCTGATGCATTTAGTCCAAAGCAGACATTACACTACTTTAGCGAAAACATGTCAGTTAACCTTCCCAGGGATGTGCCATATGTAACTAAAAAGTAATATAGGAAATAAATACGTTTTGGTGTATCAAATAGAGAGACATGAAAATACAGAAAATAGTTTTAAACTTTTCTGTGTGGCACGTTAATTCTCTTTGCAGAATGCATAGGTCTGGTCAGCTAACTGATACTTGTGCTGGCCTGGACAAATGCCCCACGTTCAGTTATTAAGACTGAAATGTTAAGCACATACTGTATACAAACAATGGCTTGTTAAATGAGTTATCACTTATACATTGCCCCACTTGAAAGGATGTTAGCCCATTCCTACAAGCAAAACATGACATGCCTTGTAACCCATTTAGTACTTATATGAGCGCGAGGCAGGAGGCTTTTGTTTACAGTCATTCCCGATTCCCATGCTTGAAGAATTCTTAATATTCGGCAGCTCACACCCTTGCTATTGTTAAAGTGAGTCTTCTGAAGGAATCTGAGGCGAGGTTAAATGTGCTAATTTAATAATGTTGCTGTATGTTGCGATGATAAAATGTTTTTGGCCTCTACCCCATCAGCCTTATGCATCAGTCAAAGGACATAAGCATTGCCTGAAATCAAACACGATTCAAGGTTAGAGTCTAATGGATCCAAAGTAGATGATTAAAGTGGCTCAGTTTTGAGGGCGTGTGGCAGTTCCCAAAAACAACTTTGCTTTAAGGAGACTGGCAGGGGTCAATTGCCATTCGTCTGTTTTTTGGTTGCACTTGAAGTATAAACAAACTCACTGTTCCTTCCATTGCTGAAGGGCAGACCGTTTCCATATGAACTGCAAGATTAAATGTTTGACCGTTGTTGATCCTTCCAAAATAATATACAATTTTTTGTAGATAGCTCTTCATGGCGAATTCCTCCCACAATGAAGCGTTTTTATAAAGGATGTAATTAATACCCATGTTAATGGTACCAAATGTATCGACATCAGAATGATATAGGGCAGGTATACCCTGCCAGGGATTCAAACCTTGACGTGCTATCACAATTCGAGGTAGATTTGTGAAAACCTGTGTGCCAACTGTTTCCTTCCTACCGAATGCTAGAGCTCCCGGGCTGCACCCAGCAGTCCCACTGTGCAAGGGCAAGGGGGAGACAAAACCGGTGAATGTCCGGGGCAGGCTCTTCAAAAACTCCAGGTGAAGGCAAAATGACATACATTAGGTGCCTGCAGCAAATAGGCAAAGGCAAGACACAGCATTCGGCTACGGCACCCTATTGACACCATTTCAAAATTAAGGTAATCAAAGCGAACTGCCGCATCTTGGCACCCATTGACAGTGGATACCATTTAGGGTACATTAATTACACTTACCTTTTATTGATCGTCAGGGAGAAGCACTCGGCACCCGAGGGTCAAGATGGCAAAGGCAGGCTCTGGCTCACTGGGTCTGGCTCTGGCTGGGCCTTGATCCGATCCGTTTCATCTGCAATTTCCGTGTCACTGGCAACAGACACAGACAGGGACAACAGGTAATGGAAGGGCAGGCTGCCCAGCCCTCATCAACCCCCCTGTGTCAGTCAGTGCACTGTGCAGAGCATGAGCTAGAGGGCACGTGCCCAGGCATGGGGCCTGGCTGTCTGGTGCCAGCACCACCTGGGGAAGTGAAATGAAGCAACAAATGTTGCTATTTGCAAATTGCTGCCCTGAGCTGAGGCTGCAGTGCTAGCAATACATTATAATTGATATAAAAATGAATGTGGCTGCAGGAGATGGAATATTACAGAGCAAGACTGCTGTCTCTGCTTGCATGTGCTCGCCACTCTGACTGGCCCCCTGTATGACTGGTGGTAGCAGGCTGGCCGACTTTGTTGAGACCTATGGTGTCAAATGAAGATTCAGCAGCCATGATGAATGACTGCTGGCATAGATGTGTCTCATGCCACAGAATCAAACCTATTAAGCTTTCATGAGGGTTCAGGGTTATGCTTCCACGGGCCACTTTTCCACGGGACATGACGTAGTTCCACTTATTCTCGCAGTCACTGCCCCTCCCCAATGGTCTATCAGCCACCATCTGTTACGTCGTGGTAACCGTGACCCTGCTCCCTCTCCATGACCCTGCTCCCTTTCCCTTTCCTTCACTCCCCATGTTCAGTGTCCACACTCCCGTGCCGAGCTTGTGGTCTCCGCTGGCTTCAGTACAGAGTAATGAGAGCCGCCAAAAGCTTTTCTGCGAAATTAAAGCCACAAAATGATGACCATGTCCCGTCATGTGAGGTTAGTCAGTACTGCCTTTTTAGACATGTGTTTGCAGATCCAGACAACGGAAATAGAAAACGAAAACTACAGAAATGCGAGTGCAGGTGGCTTAAACTTCTAGAGCTGTGTGAAGGCATCACGCGTGATATGCAATGGCTAGCCAGCTAGTGCCTTCCTTCTGGAGGGGATGGCGAGTCACCCCTCAAGTGTTTATTTTCTCAGATTGGAAACATACAGCAAAGCAATGACTCCTAACTGATGCGTACTTATTTAGCACTCAGAGCAACTCTACTTTTATCTGCAGGAGATTAATGGGCGTTTCTTGCATTTGTGAAGTGAGGAATGTTTGCTGCTTTGCGTTTTGTATTGTGCTTTTTACTTATTTACCTCGAGATAACTGTGACAACAAAGAAAGACGGTGCTGAAGTTCTGGAAGCTCTGGGGTCGAGGGGGGGGCATCTTTCACGCTATTAAGGAAATGCCTGATTGGTTTCATGGTTCGGCCCCATTTTAACATATTTATTCTTCACTCCCAAGGAAGGTCGGCGGGAGTTCAATTGAGCTGAATCTTCCTTGAACCATTTAGTTTCATTGAAGGGGACACTTTCTTCGCTTTTAAGAAATATTTTCATGTAATCTAACTGCAAACTGTGAATTTACTAAGCACTTGAGGCTCAGGCACGGGGCTAACCTTCACATTGCAAGTTTAAATCCCATGGTGCCACGTGGCACAACCAGTGTGTGTGTGTGTGTGTGTCATAAAAAGGTACGGACGGTAAACAGTGAAAGATCATTTTTTCACTAATTTACTTTTAACTTCTTTTTTTTAATGACATGCGGACTGCTGGTACAGCGCCCCCTAGAGGCTGACTGATGTCAGGCAGCCGCCTGACCCGGCCCTGATTGTACAAAGGCATATGTATGCTTTTGGCATAGCTAGTTTTTCCAAGCTGAAAGTGTTTTGAAACGGTGCTTTGATGTCTCAAGCATTACTGAAAATGCACATGTGTGTGAGCTCCCACCATTCATAGCTGCAAATGAGGACTGAGAGGTAAATGACGTCAAAGAAGTGCAGTAAGAGCTGGCACTGACTAATTGCTCAGCTCGAAGTAATTACCACCCACTCACTCTGTTCTACCGTGTAGGCAACCATTTCCTCGCTGCCTGTTCCTCAGTACTCGATTAATTTAAAAAGTTGCTTTGACCCTCAGAATTCTGCAAATGTGCAGGAAGATGCTTGGGCATTAGGTGGTCACAGTGTGCCTCTGCCACATGCAGGTTTAAAAGCTGAAAAATGATGCAATGATTAAATGCCATCAAGACTGAGATGCTCCTGGAGAGCACAGTGGGCCCTTCGCAACTCATGTTTCATTGCCCAACCTTTGCGTCTTCATCAGTGGGCTTCCTTCCTCTAATGAGTACAGTCATGAACAATGTTTATACCACAGATTCTAAGAACTACTGCAACCAAGTGTGCATAGACCTCCCAGGACTTGCTGAGAGGGCAGCTGCTAGGATCATTCCTGGACTGAGGTGCTCCAACAACATGTATCTGACCATGAAGAGTCAACAAAGTCTCTTCATCAAACAACATGCCAAGTTCCGCGCCCACTGTTAGTGCGCAAGGCAAACAGTGCATTAGTCCCAGGTTGCCTGAAAGGCTTTTTCTATACAATGTTCGGTCCTCAAAGCCAGCATCCCCCTTGTGCTATGACTACTCCACATTTATTAGTATCGAGTGAAATAGTGAGATTGCTTTGGATGTTCTTAACTTTCCATATTTCTAAACAAGATCTGCTTGAAACATAAATGTTATTTGCGCTCCGACAAATGCATTAAACGAAGTTCAACTTTGACAAAACGTTCTAATGGATATTTCTTGTCCCCTAGATTTGCAAGACAGTGACGAAGAAAGTAGTTCACATTATCTGTCGAATTTAATTTTGAATCACATGAAACAGCAACAGCAAGAGGAGTATTTTCTGTATGAGAGTAGCCATGAAAATTGAACAATGTGATCTATGTTTGCAATAACGGCACTGATTCCTATATCAGACCACATACCATACCTTTTTCTGTGCAATGTCTTTTATGTTTCGACCTGTGTACAAATAAGTTAAATGGATTCTTTTTGTTACATCATTTATGCATGTTTAAAGTTCATTAGTTAATATAAATAAAAAAGTTTAGGTAGATGACATTCTCAGCCTGATTCGCAAGAGTAAAAATGTGCGATCCTCTTGGCCAGATGGCCAATCTAATGTCAACTTCAAGGGTAACCCAGCCTTGTGGGCTGAGATTCTCTCTGTTATTTTCTCACAATTCTAAGCTCCTGACGGTTGCCCTCTTCATGGAAAACGACCATGGTGGTACCAATTTTCAAAAAGGGTGATTGATTAAATCCCCGTAATTATCGACCCATAGCCCTTTTGGTCATCCCTAGTAAGATTCTCTCTTCCTTGGTATTTGCTGAATTGTACAAATGGGCTAAGGATAGTGCAACATTTGATCTTTTGCAATCTGGCTTCATGAAGGGAGCAGCCCTTAGTGGGTTCTTGGTTAATCTTCTCAAGAACGAGCCCTTGGCAAAGAGGTGACGCTGTATGTAGCCTTCATAGACTTTTCTCTAGCATTCAACAGCATTAATAGATCTCTGCTTTAGAACAAGCTGTTAAAGTGGGTATGTACCCAATACCTGGTAAATATTATTCAATCACTCCACCAAGATATCACCATACAAGTCTAAATAAGGAAGGTTTGCAATCATCCCCAGTGCCTACAGTGCGTGTATTGAAACAGGGGTGTGTTTTGGCACTGGTTATTTAGAACTTGATTATTGCTGATTTGGGGCGTGGCTCAGACTAAATCAAGATCCTTCCCACCTCACTTAAACTCTGTTCCATTGAGCTGGTTAGTATATGCGGATGATCTGGTTCTCTTTGACCAGACTCCCATTGGGTTCCATACCAGCTCAACGAGCTGCAGCTCTATGCAAAAGCAATGGGTTAACACTTAATATGTCCACACTATATCCGCCGCCTGACATCCCGGTGCCACCGGGACATTACAAGTCCCGGTGGCGTGGGAAGTCAAGCGGCAGATTCCGTAACTCCCCATTCCCATGGAGTTACATAGGACTCCATGGGAGTGGGGAGATGATAGCACCGGCACCGTTGCTAACGCTGCCGGTGCTTCTGTGAAAAGTCTGCCTGCAGGAGCAGTTGTGATCCTGCTGGGCACAACAGCCCCTGCAGGCAGACTCGTAGTGTGGGAGTCCGGAAACAAGTGTGCCGTTAGGCTTACCGGCACCCTTGTTTCCAGATCGCCACACTCGGAATGAGGCCCAAGATCTCCTATAATTGGCATTTAAATTGTGCCTCCTTAGAGGTTCTCTCATCTTTTATCTTTCTGGGCTTTCTAATGACCAAAGGTGCAAGTAATGCAAATTTAGTCACTGCATTAAAGCAGAAGACGTCAAAGTTAGCCTCACAAGCTTCCTTGATAAATAAAAAGATTGGTTGTTTTTCTTGCTTACCTATCTGGTAATTTTTTTATAAGCTGAAAGGTGTCCTATTGTTAACGTATGGGGCGGAAACTCTTCTCTCTGGCTCCTTTATACCCTGGGATTCTTTGGATGGGCTATTTTAGGGAAGAGTTTTCAACGTACCCACCGCTGTTTCTGCCTTGCTTCTACGATATGAACTTGGCTTACTTTCCTTGAGGGCGATGACAAACTGGAAAATTCTCTGTCTGTTTAGGAAATGTTTAATGGCAGAAGGGGATCTTTTATACACAGTCCTTAATTACCTTCTTTTAAACAGAAAGGACCATAATGTGATGACATGGAAGGACCACTGACTTAATGTGTTCATGTGCAGCCACTCCTCACCCGTATGGCTCTCACCCTCTCTCACATCTTCTCTAACTGCTACACTATCTCCTATCCCCCCTCTCTCACGAAGTCCAGAAGAAAAAGACACAAGAAAGACATCCTCAGCGCAAACCCTGGCCTTCCCATCCCAGACACATATGTCAGCGCTTCTTCCAAAGAGGTCTTCACTGATATCCTCTTCTCTGTCCCCTCTCCATATCTATGGACCTCCCCCATCTCATCTCCGCTCTCTTTCCTTCCATATCCTCTACCATTAACAGCGGAGCCAAGTGTGAAGTCCTCTTGGCCGGCTTCTCATCTTCATGCTGCTTCTTTAATGTCTACAATACAGGCAGCATCCTGGTCCAGGGTCCTCAACATAACCTCCTTCTCTTTGACCGGATCCTGCCATATCTCATTAACTTTCTTCCTTCTCCTGCATATCCACCTACTACTCTCTCTCTCCCTCCTCTGACTGGTGTACCACACCCCTGTAACGCACTTCAGAAAACCTTCAAAGGCAGAGACCTTCTCCATCTGGCGTCTCTTAACGCCCACTCAGCCAACACACACACTGCCAACATTTCCCTCCTTCTTTAAGACATTGACCTCGACATTCTCGCTATCACCGAGACATGGTTCAATGTAAGCTAAGTAACTGCTTTTGAGTCCCTCCTCACTGATGGCTTCAAGATCATTTCCAAGCCCTGACCCCACCGTAATGGTGATGGGGTTGCCTTAATCTTCCCTGACTGGGTTCCTTCATCCATCTTACCCACCCAGCCCTACTCTTCCTTTGAGAGCCTAATGTGCAAGTTGGTCATCTCTCCCTCCTCCACCCTCACCATTGCCACCATTTACCGGCCTCCAGGTGCTACCACCCTATTCCTCTCTGAATGGGCTGATTTCTGTTCTTCCTTATTTTCATCCACCTCCAATCTCCTCCTTTTGGGTGACTTCAACATCCAATTGGACTCCCCTGTCACTGCTTCTACTCTCTTCATTGACCTCTGCACCGCGCTATCACTCTCTATTCTCCCCTCCAGTCCAACCCTCTCGGCTGGTCACACTCTGGAAGCCCTCATCCACTCTGACCTCCCTCTCTCTTCCCCACTGGTCACACCTCTATCCTGGTCAGACCATGCTCTTCTTTCCTCGCATTTAGGCCCTTGGGGCCCTCTGATCGCACCTCCTAAAGCCCTATCAACCTTGTTCATCAACATCCACCTAATGAAACGAGTGACAGCTGCTGCCCTTGCCTCCATTTTCATCCCCTGCACCCCTTACCTCTGACACTACCACTGATTCTGCTCTCAGCAACCTCCACCTTGCCATCACCAATACTCTCGATGCCCTTGCCCCAGTCATGAGAATCCACCTGAAACCTGCCTCTAAGCGTAACACCTGGTATGACTCCGATCTTGCAGCCCTGAAATGAAAGTGCAGAGCGGCAGAACGGAAG
The DNA here is from genome assembly GCF_040938575.1 of Ambystoma mexicanum. Taxonomy (NCBI): domain Eukaryota; kingdom Metazoa; phylum Chordata; class Amphibia; order Caudata; family Ambystomatidae; genus Ambystoma; species Ambystoma mexicanum. The sequence goes on from NC_090925.1 coordinate 1,223,533,484, forward strand.
TGGCAAACCTCAGGCTCATCCTCTGACAAACTGGCCTGCAGTCTGCTACAAAGGTAATACAGACTCTCCATCTGTGCTAAGAAAAGACCCCCCAACAGGCACGGGTCTCCGGTGCATCCAACAACATGGCTGAACTTTTTCAGGATCTACAGGGAACTAGCCAACTCTTCTGCAGTCTCCTCCTCCCCATCTCCCTCCCTTACCCTCTGCAACTCACTGGCCACTCACTTTGTCACCAAAACTCAGTATATCGTGAACTCCTGTGTCATTCTCCCCCTCAACCCATCCCACACCCCCTTACCTCCCCTGGTACCTCTCCTTCTCACCCATCACACCTGATGAAGTTACCAGAATTGTCCACTCTATGAAGGCCTCTTCCAAACAGATTTCCCCTTGCTCATCGAGAACCATTAAGGGCAACATTGGCTCTCTTGCCCCCTCACTCGCTGATTTCTGCAACCACTCCCTTGCCACTGGATCGTTCCCCTCCCCCTCACTTTGTGCGCCCCCTCCTGAAAAAACCTTCAGCAGAACCCACCTGTCCTGCCAACTACCCCCCTATCTATATCACCCCCTTCCTGGAGAAACTGCTAGAGAAGCTGGCTTCGCCTCAACTCATTTCACACACCGAACATGGAAACTGCTCTTCTGAACACCCGTGAAGAACTGCTTGCATCTCTTGACTCCAACTCCCCAGCTGTCCTAATCCTACTTGATCTCTCCTGCATTTCACACGGTCAACCATTCCATCCTCATACAAAGACTCCACGATACCCTGGGTATCACGGATCGGGCACTGGACTGGCTAACAACCTTCCTAACTGACCGGTCATCCCAAATCACCCTGGGCTCCTTTTCCTCTCCTACTTCCTTTGTCACCTGTCCTCTCCCCTTGGCTCTTTAATATCTACCTTGCTCTGTTGGCATGCCTCATCGCTCCCTTTTCCCCCAACTTCGAGTGTTATGCAGGTGATACACGACTCTCAAACTGCCTTCTGACCCCCTTGCACATTCCATCATCCCTGACTGCCTTTCTGCCATCCAGTCCTGGTGCACCTCCAATGATCTCTGCCTCAACACCTGTAAAACTGAGATCCTTCCCATCGGGACGCCTGCTCTCTCTTTCTTCTCTTCACTCTGTCCTTCCTCCATGGGCTCTCCCCCTGCTCCTTCTTCTGAAGCCAGAAACCTTGGAGTCATCTTTGACTCCTCTATCTCCTTCCTCCCTCACACTCAGGACATTGCCAAGAAGTTCACTTTCAGCTATTCCTTCTCAAAGGAATTCTCCCTTTTCTCACTTCCCCCCCAGAGGCTCAATGTCCCAAGCCCTGGTTCTCTCTAGGCTTGAATAGCTTCCTCCTGAATCTACCTTCTTCCACTCTTCGACCACTCCAGTTAATCCAGAATAGGACAGCAAGACTTATTCTTGGCCTTAAACCCAGGTGCCGCGTCTCGCCTGCCCTAAAAAGTCTCAATTGGCTCCCAGTTGCTGCACAGATTAAATTCAAATCCCTTTGCATCATCCACAAGGCTGTCTGGGCCTGGGGTCCTTACTATCTTCAACTTTATCTCTCTAAATACTCCCCCTCCAGACCTCTACATTCCTCTGGCACCAACTCTGTGTGTGTAAGGCACTCTGCTAAACAGAGGGCAGGAGGTTGATCACTTTCCTCAGCTGGCTCCTTACTATGGAGCAGCCTCCCCCTCCCTCAACACCTTGAGCAGGACTTCCTTAAATTCCGGAAGCTCCTCAAGACCTTCCTCTTTACCTCATCCTTCCCATCTCCTCTCCTCTGCTAATCTCACAGTTGCTGTGATTGGTGTCCTGGGCCCTTATGCTCCTCTGCCCCAGGCCTCCAACATCCAATCCCCCCAGCTTCTGTCTTCTCTCAGCACTTGCCTTGGCACTCCCTCCGCCTGGAGACTCGCACTTACACCCAACTTACCTCTCCATGCACTTCATCTGTTGCTCACTTATGAGCATGGAAACTCTAGCACCTTCCCCTCTGCCCTTTTCCTTGCTGCATTTGCACGTTCTCAATTACTCGCTAGGCATAGTAGATTCATCCTTTCCTTTCCCCGACTCTGTTGTGTATTCTCTATGTATCATTCCCTTGTTCCCTCCCTTGCCTTGTGGATGCATTGAAACAGTATGTACTTGCTGTATAAGTGCCTAACAAGCGAACAATGCTTGCTGACATGCTTATATGCTTTTTCTTCCTGCACTTATCAGACCTACCCTGTCTGCTGCCTTAAACCTAGCACTTGCAAATTGCTGGCTGCACTACCGCTGTTTGTTTCCTTTATTATTTATTTATTGTTATTTATCTATTTCTCCTCTGCTTCGCACTTTCCACTTCTCCCCCCTTCCATGCATTTTTCCCCTCCCCCTCTCCCATGCACTTGCGCGTTCTCAATCGCTGTTTTGTTCTCCCCTGTTCCCTTCCCTTGCCACGCTCTGAAACACTTGTATACCAGCGCGATAGAAATAAGATATCACTATCAATACTGACATGCTTATGTCCACCCATATGGTCATTAAGAAAAAACTTTGGCGTGACGATTGGATAACCACAAAAAGAGACTGTAAAAAGTATAAGTTATTCTCGTATGTTAGTGCCGAAGAAAGGGCGCTTAAGACTGTAATGCACTATTTAGAGACATTTCCAAATGCCCATACAGGGATACATTCCTTAAAATTCGTCTTAATCTCTTTCGTACAAACAAAGTAATAGGGGCCTGTTTAAAGATAGAAAGGCATTGTACAAGTGGTCGTTTTTGTAACAATTTGCACAAGATTGAAACCCTTGATCATTTGGTGGTTGAATGCGGTGTCTTGATAGAACTTAGACAGCATCATTTTGAGCGTCTTTTGCAGAACTAGAGTTGCTACTCGAGAGGAATTGCGGCGCACGCCCTTATCGGGACCGTAGATCTCGATGAAATTGGCTCTTATTCGATTTTTAAAATCAGTGTTTCCTTTAGATACACATTTTAATTCTCACTAACTTTCTCGCTGGTGTGTTACTAAGTGATATACTAAACTGATGATTAACTGTTTTTATTAACTTCGTTTAAGGCATTATTCTATTTTTCCCTATTTATCTTATGTTGTAAGATGTGTTGTTTATGTATTGTGCTTCTTTCTTTTGTTTTTCTTTTGTGATATTGTGAAAGGTTTGCGTAGAACCAAAACACAATGAATAAAATAAAAAATTAAAAATGTTTGCTTCATTGTTGCCTTCAAGAATAACATTCAGCAAAGCCCTGGTACAGTCATATTAGCATGTGCGCTTGACCAAGGAGCACCTATTCATTTTGTAACGTGACCATGTCAAAGTTTAGAGTTACGTGTTACCCCACAACGGCTATTGTGGAGTGTTACATAATTCCATACACAATAATGTAATTGTTAGATTATAAGGATATGATCATAAGAGTATACAATAAAATATGAAAATGTAAACACATTTACTGTAATGCGACTAAGGTGCATACGAATGGGCAGGTAGTTAAGCAACTGCACAGAGACTGCTAGCAGGCAGGATGCAGTAGAGGTTTAGCCAATTCAGCCAACCATGAGGCAGTGTGGTGAGCCAATCAAGGATCAGACGGTATAGGATGAGCTCCCACGTTTCTGGGCAACAGGACATCTGGTGCTTCCAGAAATGTTGACTTGGAAAGGTCGGTTTCTGGTTCAATTGGGCCGCAGGATGCCAAGACGTGAGTATGTATGAATGCAGAACCTGGGGCAGGAAGGTCACAACTTGTCCCGAAAGGACAGTGGTTCACGGTTTTGAGCCACTGCTGAGCTCAGAACATCCCTGAAGAGGCGTAGCTGCTATGGCACAGAGACTGCCCTTTGAACATCCCTTAAGAAGGAACATAGCCTGCACCTTTCCCTGGCTGGATTGGTGGTTTTCCAGATGAGTGAGAATTTATGAAAGACCCTAGACCGTTCTGGTGTCGCCATGACACTGGTTTCAGGAGGGGAGTGAATCAGGTGATCAAGCACCGCAATCTGTCTTCGTTTATGCAGGGGGGGCCCTGGAAGACACCAACCGTCTGCCAACGCTTCTCCACCAAGAGGCTTGAAGTATCCATCAGCACTGCAGCTAACATGAGTGATACTGCAGCAACTCACTGCAAAGCTCCAGGGGGCAGGACCCCTTTCATTTGACTCTATCGAATGGAGCCATGAGTAACACACGTAAAAGATATGTCTAAACAGGGTGCTTCTTTTCGCTTTTTAACCCCGGCAGGTCTCCAACATGGCCTGTTATACATAAATGACTATTTTGGGAACTATAGTTTGAAATTAAATATGATAAAAACAAAAATGATGGCGTAGGAAAAGGGTGAAACCTTGTAACTGTTTTTGGAAAGAATGTAGAGATGAGAAAGTAGTATAATTTTTATTTGTGCCTACTCTTCTCAAAGAGTGTTGCTTGGGTCAGTTATTTTGAGAAGACAGAATCATTAAGCATTAAAGGGCTTTTTAAGATTTTATTTCAAGTTCTGGGCATTTAGATTGAACAAATGCCTGGAGATATATAAGGCAACATTTTTTTATGGCAACAAAATCTGGGGTGGCTTGGATTTTCATGTCCTGGAGGGGGGTGCAAAATATATTCCTGTACCATTTTCCAGACCCTTGGAGCGCGGTGAGTGTGTGCCCAGTAGTAACGCCCTCCTGGTGTTTGTTTCAGCCCTGTGACCTATGGGCCCGTGCCCAGGAGCAGGCCCTTACATCCCCTCCCTCCCCCGCACCGCTTCCTGGTTCCCCAGTCCGCCCGCCTCCCGACCCGCCCTCCCTCCCGCCCATTGGTGCATCCAGTTCCTGCATCGAGTCTACTGACTCGCAAGGCCCCCACCGGCTCCTTTTCCAGACCCCTGGAGCGCGGTGAGTGTGTGCCCAGTAGTAACACCCTCCTGGTGTTTGTTTCAGCCCTGTGACCTGTGGGCCCGTGCCCAGGAGCAGGCCCTTGCATCCCCTCCCTACCCCGCACCCCTTCCTGGTTCCCCAGTCCGCCCGCCCGCCTCCCGATCCGCCCTCCCTCCCTCACATTGGTGCATCCAGTTCCTGCATCGAGTCTACTGACTCGCGAGGCCCCCACCGTCTCCTTTTCCAGACCCTTGGAGCGCGGTGAGTGTGTGCCCAGTAGTGACACCCTCCTGGTGTTTGTTTCAGCCCTGTGACCTGTGGGCCCGTGCCCAGGAGCAGGCCCTTGCATCCCCTCCCTCCCCCGCACCCCTTCCTGGTTCCCCAGTCCGCCCGCCCGCCCTCCCTCCCTCCCTCCCATTGGTGCATCCAGTTCCTGCATCGAGTCTACCGACTCGCGAGGCCCCCACCGGCTCATTTTCCAGACCCTTGGAGCGCGGTGAGTATGTGCCCAGTAGTAACACCCTCCTGGTGTTTGTTTCAGCCCTGTGACCTGTGGGCCCGTGCCCAGGAGCAGGCCCTTGCATCCCCTCCCTCCCCCGCACCCCTTCCTGGTTCCCGAATCCACCCGCCCGCCTCCCGACCCGCCCTCCCTCCCTCCCATTGGTGCATCCAGTTCCTGCATCGAGTCTACCGACTCGCGAGGCCCCCGCCGGCTCCTTTTCCAGACCCTTGGAGCGCGGTGAGTGTGTGCCCAGTAGTAACACCCTCCTGGTGTTTGTTTCAGCCCTGTGACCTGTGGGCCTGTGCCCAGGAGCAGGCCCTTGCATCCCCTCCCTCCCCCGCACCCCTTCCTGGTTCCCCAGTCCGCCCGCCCGCCTCCCGATCCGCCCTGGTTCCCCAGTTCGCCCGCCCGCCTCCCGATTCGCCCTCCCTCCCTCCCATTGGTGCATCCAGTTCCTGCATCGAGTCTACTGACTCGCGAGGCCCCCACCGGCTCCTTTTTCAGACCCTTGGAGCGCGGTGAGTGTGTGCCCAGTAGTAACACCATCCTGGTGTTTGTTTCAGCCCTGTGACCTGTGGGCCCGTGCCCAGGAGCAGGCCCTTGCATCCCCTCCCTGCCCCGCGCCCCTTCCTGGTTCCCCAGTCCGCCCGCCCGCCTCCCGATCCGCCCTGGTTCCCCAGTCCGCCCGCCCGCCTCCCGATTAGCCCTCCCTCCCTCCCATTGGTGCATCCAATTCCTGCACCGAGTCTACTGACTCGCGAGACCCCCACCGGCTCCTTTTCCAGACCCTTGGAGCGCGGTGAGTGTGTGCCCAGTAGTAACACCCTCCTGGTGTTTGTTTCAGCCCTGTGACCTGTGGGCCCGTGCCCAGGAGCAGGCCCTTGCATCCCCTCCCTCCCCCGCACCCCTTCCTGGTTCCCCAGTCCGCCCGCCCGCCTTCCGACCCGCCCTCCCTCCCTCCCATTGGTGCATCCAGTTCCTGCATCGAGTCTACCGACTCGCGAGGCCCCCACCGGCTCCTTTTCCAGACCCTTGGAGCGCGGTGAGTGTGTGCCCAGTAGTAACACCCTCCTGGTGTTTGTTTCAGCCCTGTGACCTGTGGGCCCGTGCCCAGGAGCAGGCCCTTGCATCCCCTTCCTCCCCCGCACCCCCTCCTGGTTCCCCAGTCCGCCCGCCCGCCTCCCGACCCACCCACCCTCCCTCCCTCCCATTGGTGCATCCACACTTCATCACCGGTCCTCCCAGGGCAGCCCTCTGCCCGGCAGCGGCTAAGGGCCCCAAGGCCAAGGGCGACTCCAACAGAGGCGACTCCAGGAAGTGTCAGCAGGTGTCCGCAGGGGAAGCCAACCCAGTGGCCAGTCGACAACCAGCAACTACAAGGACCAGTAAGGTAGGGGGGCTGGGGTCGGGAGAGGTACAGCCTTACCCTAAATACCTGGCCTTGTGGCCCCAAAGGCATTGATAACAGGGCCGCCGTGCCCAAACTGCATTGTCTGTTCTCCAAACTGCATTGATAGGCTTCTCTCCCACTATACAGGTGTCTCAAACTTAGCAGGGCCGCCGTGCCCAAATTGCATTGTCTGTTCTCCAAACTGCATTGATAGGCTTCTCTCCCACTATACAGGTGTCTCAAATTTAGCAGGGCCGTCGGGCCCAAATTGCATGTCTGTTCTCCAAACTGCATTGATAGCAGGGCCGCCGTGCCCAAACTGCACTGTCTGTTCTCCAAACTGCATTGATAGGCCTCTCTCCCACTATACAGGTGTATCAAACTTAGCAGGGCCGGTGTGCCCAAATTGCATTGTCTGTTCTCCAAACTGCATTGATAGCAGGGCCGCCGTGCCCAAACTCCACTGTCTGTTCTCCGAACTGCATTGATAGGCTTCTCTCCCACTATACAGGTTTCTCAAACTTAGCAGGGCCGCCGTGCCCAAACTGCATTGTCTGTTCTCCAAACTGCATTGATAGGCCTCTCTCCCACTATACAGGTGTCTCAAACCTAGCAGGGCCGCCATGCCCAAATTGCATTGTCTGATCTCCAAACTGCATTGAGAGCAGGGCCGCTGTGCCCAAATTGCACTGTGTGATATTAGACTGCATAGTACGATATTCAGATTGCACTGCTAGACCTCTCTCCCACTATACAGGTCTCTCAAATCTAGCTGGGGTTCTGTCCCCAATTGCACCTGTGATATTAGACTGCATAGTACGATATTTAGATTGCATTGATAGGCCTCTCTCCCACTATACAGGTCTCTCGTGTATTAGGGTTCCGTCTCCATATTACATTGTATCATATTCAGACTGCATTAATAGACCTGTCTCTCAAACCTAGCAGGGCTTCGATGCCCTGACTACATCAAGGAAGTAAGCCCTACCTGCGCTGCTCAAAGTCATTCCAGGGCCAGCACGTGCCCCCCCCTAAACATACATGGTTAGCTCACCACAGTGAACCACGCTCAGGGAGACGGAGACTAAAGAGAGCCACTGTTAAAACCCAACTGTATAACTATACAACCCTTAACTCCACCCTTATACCCCGACCGAGACAACAACAAGACTAAAACAACTCGGAATCGTACAATGGCGCGCAAACGACCCACCCAGAGGGAAAGAAGAGAAGAAAGAACAAACACTCCGAAACTGCAACTAACAACCGCAACAACAGAACACACCCCCACAGACAGGTTCAAAAATCGGACCAACACTGAAAGAAGAGACAAATCCCTCTACCTAACTCCATACCCCGCTGAGACCTGCTCACCAGATCGAACCAACTCAACGCCAAAACCAACTACATTAAACAACCTAACAAAATCACGAAGAAGAAGGACAAACCCCACCAGATACAACAAGCACACAACTGAAGCAATAACACCTTACATCACCAAAGCAAGAAGAACCCCCAACCCACAACCACAACCCCTGGAAGACGAACCAGATGAAAACAAAAACCCTAGACTAAACCTAGAAGAACTACTAGAGGACGCAGACAACCTGAAACCTGCTCCTGAACAAGATCAGAAAACGATCCTAACAAAAAAAGCCAAACCAAACTACGCCTCTAAACTCCACTGCAATCTAATAAATGCAAGATCCATGTCAAAACACTCTACAGAGATCTTCGACCTACTCGACGACAACGGCATTGACATCCTCTTCATCACAGAAACTTGGCTGGACGACAACTACAAAATCACACTCCAAAGCTGCCTTCCAGCAAACTTTAAACGCCTTCAAATAAACAGGAAAAACAAAAAAGGAGGAGGCATCGCAATAGCATTTAAAGAACAGCTAAAAATAAGAACAGACGAACCACTCAACATCCTCAACTGTGAGTCCATGGTCATACACCTAACAGCCAGCCCAAAAACCAACGTCACATTCATCCTGGTGTACAGACCCCCAATTTATGATGCATCCTTCGTCGACAACTTCATAGAAGCCATAACCAACATAGCCATCAACCACGAACACCTGATCATACTGGGGGACTTCAACATCTGGTTCGAAGACAGTCATGCCAACTCCTAAAACTCACTGATTGAACAACTCGCCACCATGAAACTACGACAACTAGTAAAAGGGGCAACTCACTCGACAGGACACACCCTGGACGCAATTTTCACCGAAGAAAAACTCATCACCACGGCACCGCCAATACAAATACTGTGGAGCGACCATCTCATCATCCCATTCGTAATCACTCTGCCTACTCAAGTCTGCATCCAACCTCCTAAACTCACAACCACCACAAAAAAAACTGGAAAGATGTCAAAAAAGGCAACCTATTCGAACAACTGGAGTTAACCAGGCCCTCAACAACAGAACTAGACCTAGCTGACCTAGACGGGAAAGCTGAGATATTACACAAATTGATTGCAGACACAATTAACAAGATGGCCCCAGAAAAACCATTCACACCATCAAAAAAGAGAGCAATGGCAAAATGGTTTACCCCACTACTAAGCACCATGAAAAAAGAAAACAAAAAGATGGAAATGGAATGGAGGAAAGATTACAACCCAGACAAAAAAACACTGTTCCAGAAGCAAATTCACGCATACAAGAGGAAATTCAAAAAGCAAAGAGAGGGCATTATGATGACAGAATCACAAATGCCACCAACACACAAAAAGAAATGTTCTGCATCATTAAAGAAATGAGAAACCCACCAGGCTGTGACAACACCCCAACCACCTCGGAGAAACTATGCAACAACCTTGCAGACCACTTACAAAAAAAAATCAATGACATCCGACAAACCATCCAACAGAGGCCAACCAGCAGCGACATACAACCAAACAAACCTAACTTAGAACCGCAGCACAAACTCAATAACTTCCCTGAAATATCAGCAGAGGCATTCGCAATGCTGGTAAAACACAGCAAGAAAGCGGGCTCACCGATGGATCCCTGTCCCCCGGACATCTATAAATCAATCCTCACACAAGGAACGCCAGCAGAATACTTCAGAAACCTTCTAAATCTATCACTGGCAACAGGAACCGTACCAAGGATCTTCAAATCGGCTTACATCAAACCACTTCTGAAAAACACAAGCAGGGACGTAGATGATCTCTCCAACTACAGACCAATCTCCAACATCCCCTACCCGGCCAAACTCCTCGAAACCTACGTATACAAACTAACCCAAGAATACGTTGAAGAACACCACCTGCTAGACCAAGCTCAAGTCAGCTTCAGACCCACAAGAGGTACAGAAACAGCACTACTATCCATCTGGGATGACCTAAAAACAAACGCAGACTCCAACAGATCATCAGCCCTTATTCTGCTCGACCTCACCGTAGCCATCGACACAGTTAGCCATGACACCCTAACCAAAAGACTAGAAGACATAGGCATAACAGACACAGCGCTACGCTGGACTAAATCATTCCTAGCAGACAGAACTGAAACCGTTTGGATCAAACCCTTCAAATCCACCCCACGAGTCAACGACTGTGGAGAACCACAAGGATCCTCACTATCACCACTGTAGTTCAACATCTACCAAACCCCAGTTATCAGGATCTTAAAGAAACACAACATCAAATGCTACAACTACGCAGACGACACTCAAATCATCTACAAGAACGAAGACACCCAAGCCGATCATTCAAACTTAACCGACTGTCTAAAAGAAGTCTTCAACTGGATGAATGCCAACAACCTGAAAATCAACCCAGGAAAAACAGAAATCATGATCATATCCAAAGACCAAGAGAAGGAAACCGCCATCCCGTGGCCAACGGAAATGGGATCTGCACCATCACCATCTAAGGTAGTAAAAGATCTGGGAGTTCTGATGGACAACACCCTAACCTTAGAACCACAAATGAACGCAACAGTCAAGAAATGCTTCTTCCTCCTCCACACGGCAAGAAAAATACTACCTTTCCTCTCCTTCACACACAAAACACTCACTATCGTCGGCCTCATCATGTCAAGTATCGACTATGCAAACAGCCTCTACCTCGGTATACCGGAATACCTACTGAAGAAGTTACAACGGATCCAAAACACAGCAACCAGACTACTCCTCAAACTATCCAGAAGAGATCACATCACTGTGACCCTAAAAACACTACACTGGCTCCCAGTAAAACACTGTATCACCTTCAAAACAATGTGCATAACGCACAGGGCAATCTGCGGACAAGGAGCAGAATTCCTACAAAAGAAAATAACAATCTACAAGCCAACGAGACCGCTCAGGTCAACCAACGAAATCCGACTGGAACAAAAACCTTACATCAAAAAAAAATCGGAGGCACCGCCTTCTACCAAGTAGCCGCGAAAACCTGGAGCAACATCCCAAAAGTAATAAGGAACACCAAAGATCACCTTAAATTCAGAAAATTACTAAAAACCTGGCTCTTCAACACCAGAGACTAAAACCGAAACAACAATAAGACAAATGACTCAACAGGAAAGGACATTGACAAGCCCCTAGAACCGACAGAAGTACTCTGAGCACCAGTAGGGCTGACGCTGGACACAGGGGTCCACCTGCGAGACCCAGGGAGACAGAGGCAACAACCCCAGCCAATCCTTACCATCCCCCACCGCCCGTACAGCTACAACTAGGTACTACGGGGTTGTGGAACGGACGAGATACCACCAATCACCACACAATCGGAAGTATGGACACTAGCAGGTGCGCTGGTCATGTGGGCGGGGATGAGGAGCATGCAAAGTTATTGAGGGAGCGGACGGAGGGGACAGCTAAATGCTCAAGCGGCCTCGAATACAAAACGGGCACGTATCTTCTGAGGCACAGGGTGCGCAAGCACCCCGTCGTGTAAAATTACACAAGCCCAACCGGTCAATCCAGGATAGAGATACCAACTAACCAATACCACTAACAATTTCCTTCTCTGCATACACCTCTCAAACTCCAAACCAAACACAACAGCACATCACTGCAATCTTGCACTTTTCCAGCCTCCACCCACCAACCCACCTCTCCCTCCCTCTTTCAGAGCCGCCAGAGCACCAGGGGACCACTCCGGTGGTGATAGTGCGCGGTACAAATGTCCTTTAACATTAACATTAACATACCAAAAGCAGGTCTCCCTCCAGGTCACCTGGTAGCGCCTCATAAGCTGGATTGGGGGTGTTCAGTTTGAAGGTGTTGGGGCAGTTAAGATTTTTAACTTTAAAAGCACATCTGGGATTTTTGGCTAAGCACAAAGTGAATTTCAGTGTAAGCGCAATTGTGGCCGCCACACGTAAAGAAAAATACTTGTGGTACAGGGGTGATTGTGAGGCACTCCCCATTTGGAGAGGGGGTGTGGGCTATAACTAAATGTGGCACATTAAGCCAGCTAAATGTAGCTCTTAAAACAAGAGCTTGGCCGATGGGGAGACGGGCAGGTGACCAAAATGTACATAAACTGCCCTCTTTAGCTTTATATGTAGACTTACATGGCTGATGCTAATGATAAGTTTAAATGTGCCCACTCTTCACTAAATGAAGAAGGCGTGCAGAAGGAAGCACAAATTGTGCCTGCAAAATGGGAGTCATTGAAGGTTTGGCTGTTTTTCTGTTTTACAGAAGCATGGACATGCATGGAAGCTATGCTTTATATAAATAATTGTAATTATTAGGTTTTTATATATAGCTTGTTTGAATATTTTAAATATGCTTTCATATTTTGGGCCTGTTCGGTGTGAATTTCATGAAACATGATACATGTTTTTATATGTTGCTAACTTTTTTTTTAAACTTTGGTTTTTATTAGCATTTTGTAAAACATAAGGACAGAAAACGGGGCCTAACTGAGGCCCCCCGACCCCCCCTTTCACAACCCTCCCCCTCCCTCCCCCTCACCATGTCCACACCAAACATAACAGCAGAAAAGAGACCAAACTTTCAAATTTTTTCCTAGGTCTTTGGAGCGCCGCAACATGTGACCCATTCAGTTACTGGCTAGAAGCCGACGTCGCCCCAGGTCATGGGGACCCCCCATTTGGGTATTGTCCTTCACAGCGGTGGTCGCGCCCCAGCCAACCGGGGGCACGATTTCGGGACTAGTGGACATCCCATCCCCATGTCTGCTGGACCCCATACCATTCAGCGAGGAATGAGCATGAGTCATTGTTCGCCAATGCAGTCAGTTTGTCCATCAAGAACATGTTCTTAAGTTTTTTGGTCCAGTCGTCTTTGGAAGGTGTTTCTTGGCTCTTCCACCTCTGCGCCAGGGCCACTCTGCCTGCTCTCAACATGGCTTCCCACATCCTTGGGTACCGGTGTATTTCCGCTTCCTCTGGGGGGAGGCCCAGCAGCATGGTCAGCGGGTTGAGGGGTAGAGGGTCCTCCGTTACCTCCGCTATGCAATCTCTCACCGCTTCCCAATAGGTTTGTACCTTCGGACATAGCCACCACATATGACTTCTGGTCCCTAACTGGCCGCAGCCCCTCGGGCATTCAGGTGATACCCCTGTGAACATTTTCGAGAGTTTTACTGGGTCCCTGTGCCACCCCTGCAGGATTTTAAAGTTGTGTTCCATATCTGAGGTGAAAAGATTGCCATGAAACGATATCTTGAAAATGCGAGCCCAGGCGTCCTCTGATATCTCCTCCCCCGCCAGATCACTCCAAAAACCACGGAAACCTCGCCTAGCCTGGAGGTCATGGGTGTTTAGGACAGTGTACATACGGGAGACCGCTCCCTTTCTAGAGGTTGCTGAGTCAAGAAGTTTCTCGAAGGGAGTTAGTTGTCTCCGCAGGTTAGGGCCCAACGCGGGGTCGGTGAGGATGCCCTTGAGACGGAGGTATTCGAAGATGGAGAGGGTCCCGCCTCCCAGTCCCTCCCGGAGGTCCTCATAACTCAAGAATTCTCCCTCCCTGAACAGCTGGCCCGCCCATTCCAGCCCCGCATCTGACCAACTCTGGGAATGTCTAAACCCTCTGCTGCCTAATTTCAGGGGGGGCCCCCACAAGGAGGTCATGGGGGACAGCCATGAAGAAAGATGTGCTGTCCGGGGGCATTCCCTCCAAATGTCCCAGAGAACACCCAGGGTCGGGTGGGATAGAGCTTGTTTCGGGATAGACCTGCGAGGAGCCCACAGGAGGTCACAGACTTTTAGAGGGTGGACATCCATGTCCTCTAAGTATGACCAATATGTCCGTAAACCTTCCTTCATGTGTTCTAGAAGGACCCGTAGTTGCGCTGCGTGATGGTACAGTTGGAAATCTGGGAGACCAAAACCCCCCTCCTCTCTTGGAAGCGTCAAGGTGGCCCTACCAATCCGCAGGGTTTTCCCCTGCCAAATGAAGTCTCGGACCCCCTTGTGTAGGTATATAAATGTTTGAGCGGGTACCCGGGTAGGGAGGGCTGTAAAAAGGTATAAAAGCCGAGGCAGTATGTTCATTTTGACTGCCGTCATCCGACCGTACCATGAGAGGATCATCCCTCCCAATCTTCTCAAGTCAAAGGCGATCTCAGATAGCATGGGCTCATAGTTGGAAGACGCTAGTTTTGTTAGATCCCTAGTGAGGAGAACCCCCAGGTATTTTATGTTGTTCTTGCTCACCGCTATCCCATGAAACCTAGTCAGGGCGTCTAGTATCGGGTCCACCAGGCGCATCAGAAGGAGGACAGACTTGGCAGTATTTATTTTCAGGCCTGAGAACCTCCCGAACGAACTAACCAGGGACAGGAGGGGAGGGACCGAAGAGCCCGGGTCCACTAGATATGCTAGGATATCATCCGCAAATAGGGATAGCTTGAATTCCACCTCTCCCCTTCCGATACCCCTGATATCTGGGTGGGACCTAACCGCTATGGCCAAAGCCTCCATCGTGAGGACATACAGAAGGGGGGAAAGAGGACAGCCCTGTCTAGTCCCTCGGGTGAGGGGGAAAGATTCTGACAGCACTCTGTTCACCTGGACCCTTGCGGTAGGGGCTCTGTAGAGGGCGGCAACCCAGCTCAGGATGTGCGTCCCAAAGCCCATTCGTTGGAGGAGGAGGGTCATGTATCTCCACTCTACTCTATCGAAAGCTTTTTCCGAGTCCAGGGACAGGATGCATGCCTCGAGATTTGAATTTTGGGCGAAGTGAACCAAGTCTATCGTTTTGCGGATATTATCCGAACCCTGTCTGCCCCTAATGAAACCCACCTGGTCCCCGTGGACTAGCTTCTGCATTATCCCCTCCATCCGCCTACCCACCACCTTAGCCAAGATTTTGACGTCGATGTTGATCAGCGATATAGGTCGGTAGGACGAACACTCCCTCAGGTCTTTTCCTTCCTTGGGAAGGACCACTATAATGGCTCCCATCATGGTGTCGGGGAGAGTGCCCCCTCCCAACACCGAGTTGAAAACCTTCGCCAGGTATGGAGACAGGGTGGATCGGAACCTCTTATAGAAATACACCGAGAAGCCATCCTCCCCCGGGGAAGTCCCCACCTTCATCCCACTAATCGCCTTCTCCACTTCTTCCTCGGTCACCCGACCCTCCAACCCCTCTGCCTGATCCTGTGAGAGGGAAGGTATCTGTATGGAGTCGAGGAACTCTTCGATATGGGCATTGCCGCCGTCATATTCGGAGGCATATAGTGTCTCATAATATTGACGGAAGGCTTCGCTTATATGGGGGGTGTCATATCCCAATGTGCCCCTGCTGTCCCTCACTCCCTTCACCATTCTGCTTCTCTGGACCTCGCTCAATTTCCAGGCCAGGATCCTATCCGCTCTGTCCCCCTTCTCGTAGTATTTCTGTTTGACCATTTGGAGGCTTTTCTCCGTTTTAAGGAGGAGTAGGTCTTTCAATTGGAGCCTGTAATCCTCCAGGGTGGCCATGCGGTCTCGCTCTAGGGTTTGTGCCGGGGAGCCCCCCGGTTGGAGGCGTGCTATTTTTTCCCTCAGAGTTCTCTCCTGGGTCTCCCTTTCCCTCTTCTGTCGGGAACCAATTTTTATGAGCACTCCTCTTAGTGTTGCCTTAAAGGCGTCCCAGAGAGTGTGCGTGCCCACCTCCCCGTTATCGTTGAGCTCGAAGAACTCTGTGATGGCCTCCAGTACAGTCTGGGCATGGACCTCGTCTCTCAAGATGGCGTCGTTACATCTCCAGCGTCCCCTCTGTTCTCTGCACCAGTCCCCTGCCAAGGTGACCCTGACCAAGTCGTGGTCAGACCAGGGGACGGGATCTATCCTGTAACCCGCTATGTGTGGTCGGAGTACCTCCTCCGCAAGGATATAATCTATTCTGGAGAAGACTTTGTGGGTGGAGGAGTAGTACGAGAAAGAGGGAGTCCCCACTCGGGGGGGGTGGGTAACGTGTCCACCATCATTCACCCTTTGGAAGCAGCGAGACGTGGCGTCTCCAGCGGGTCTGGGGTTTGGTGCACCTACTCGTTGTCTATCTCTGGATGGGTCTAGAACCATATTAAAATCGCCTCCCACCACCAATGGGCATTGGACAAAGGTTTTCAGTCTTTCCCCCACTCCCTCCCAGAATTGGGCCTGGCCCTCGTTCGGGGCGTATACAACCACCAGGGTTATGGTTGATCCTTGTAGGGAGCCTCGTACGAAGAGGTAGCGGCCTTCGGGGTCCCTTAGGATGGAGTCTTTCTCGAAACTCAGCCCCCTTGCGATCAGAATTGCAACCCCTCTTTTCTTCCCCTTGTGGGATGAATAGAATATCTCTTCAATTCCGCCACCCCGCAACCTGGGCTCCTTCCCCCTCGCCCAGTGTGTTTCCTGCACAAAGAGTAGGTCCAGCTTAGCCCTCCTAAACTCCCTACTGATTAGGGATCTTTTCGTGGGGGTGTTCAAGCCCCGCACATTCAGGGTTCCCACCCCTAGGGCCGGTCGGTCGTCAGCCATAGTCGCTGTCGCCTTTCCCCTTGGTCACCGGTGTCGCATGGGCGCTCCCTCCCTGCTTAGTGTATTTTCTTGTTTGGATCTCTTTGAAATGCTTCCCCAACATCCCCCCAACGCATTCCCCGCCCTAAAACCCCCAACTTGTGAACAAACCCCCAACCCCCCTCCCCGGCGTCCAGCCATGTAGTTCTTCCATTCCTGGATTGCTGGCTGGACCACCAGCCGGTTCCCCTCGGCCAGGCGTCAGATCCCAAGCTCGCTACCGTGAGCCCCCCCCCCTCTCTTCGCTCCCCCGGACCTCCTAATTTGGTTACTCTCCCGGGCCTTGGTTGGTGCATCTCTCAGTTCCCACAGTTATGATCCCCTCTATGCCCCCTTATACTTGCAGTTCAAGGGGGTGCAGCAAACCAGGCATCTCCAGTGTCTTTCTGCTTTCTAGACCCGATGATCTCCGTGGGGTCGCTGGTGTCACCCCTCTGAGTCGGCCCGGTCCTCCTCCATTGGTGTTGGTGGTGTGTTCAATTTCTTGATCTTCCTCGCGCCGGTTTTCCTCCTTCTGTGGTTGGGCTGTCCGGGGGTACCCCCTCTGAGCGCCTCCGGGCCCACTGGTTCCCTCCGGGGGGCGGGTTCGCCCACATAATCTTGAATAGCGCCTTTAATGTCTTCTTCGGTTACCAACGTTGTGCGTTGGCCAGAGTATTCAAAGGACAGGGAGAAGGGATATCCCCATCTGTAGCGGACACCCTTCTCTTTCAGTTGTTGTGTCAGAGGGCGGCACATCCTCCGTTTGGCTAGGGTGTAAGCAGAAAGATCTTGAAAAATGGCGATCTGTACGCCATTATAGGTTATCGCCCCCGCTTTCCTCGCAGCCTCCTGAACTTTGGCTTTCTCCGTGTAATAGTGGAAGCGGGCCAGAACCGTTCTGGGGCCCCCCGCTCTTCCCCCGGCCCTGTGTACCCGGTCAAACCTGAGTTCCGTCGTCATTTCCTCAGCAAATAAGAGGATGATGATGTCTCTCACCACTCGAGTCAGCTCTCTCTCCGTCTCACCCTCCGTCTCTGGAATTCCAAAGAACCTTAGATTGTTCCGCCTTTCCCTGTTTTCATAGTCGTCCATGATCCTGGCTCTCTCTTCATCCCTCTCCTCCAAGGCCGCAAGCTGTGTGCCAAATTGGATTTCCTGAGATGTAGAGGACGTTTGATAGTTTTCCACTTGTAGGACCCTATCCTCAATTTTGTCTACCGTTTGGTCCAGCTTCTCGAACTTCTGGGCAATGTCGGATCTCATTTCTCTGATCTCCTGAAGGATGGAGGTAAAGCCCTTTTCCATCGTCATTGCGGGTTGGCCTGCGGGTTCCGTGTGGGCCATGGATCCGGAGACAGTGGGGACCTCAGTCGTGTTTGCTGTTTCTTGGAAGCAAAACGTTTGTAGGGCCTTCTTCCAGCTCATGGGGTGTCGTTGGTCCTTTGCCGCGGGGTCCGCTGCAGTCCGGGGGGCCCTAGGGGGGAATGCCGTGCCACCCCAGGATCAGTCCGTAGTGCATCGCACCAGTGGGTTTTGTAGTCAATGGAATGTCCCCTGCGAGGGGATGGGGCGGCCCTCCAGGCAGGCACTCGCCCCGCCTCACCTGGGTCACGGGCAGCCTGCGCGTTCAAGGTGGGCCGGGGGTGCACTGATGCAGAGGACGCCGGAGGTGTGTGTCAGTTCTCTTGGGCGGCGTGATCGTGGGGTCTCCCTCCAGGGCTAGGGTGCTTATTGCCCCCCAGCTGCTTGGTGGGTCGTGGCCCAGTGGGCCCCTGAGGTTGTGCTGCGCTGACCCGGGGTTGAGTTGTTGTGGGTCTCCGGGGCGTGGGGTCTGGTCCTAATTTAAGGTGGGGCAGCCCCCCAATCGGGCCTGTTGAGCGGTGGGAGGAGGCCTCTGGGCGGGCACACGCCCCACCGGGTCCCGGCAGAGGCCACACACCCAGGTCAACCTCTTTGGTTGGTTAGGTCCTGACAGACTGCAGACGGGCACACGCCCCACGGGTTGGCACGGGGGCCTCCACTTGCTGGAAGAAGTAGAGGGTAAAACCCCACTCTCCCTCCTGTTCCTCTGCCCAGCAGCGCGGTATGCCCAGATTTGGATGGTCTTTATAGGTGGATTCCGCTGACCCAGGGACGTGCCAATGTGCGTTGCTCAGGTGGGGCCTACAGGATCTGGCTATACTTCCCAGTAGGGATGGGGTAGGCCCCCCAGGCGGGCACACGCCCCACCGGCCGCCGGCGGGGGCCTCTCACCTGGGCCGTAGAGTTGCTGTCGTCTCCCAGGGGGTGACCTCTGCTGCGTAGCTGGGCCTAGCCCTGCTTTGTCCACGAGGCACTGTGTGGGGTCAAAAAGGGATACTGGCTGGGGCCGTGCACTCCCTGTGTGCCTCTGGGGTAGTTCTGCGTGGTGAGTAGCCCTGTGTGAGGTGGCTACGTCGATGTTTGCCGCCCCTGTGGCGGGAGGGCCGGTCCGCCGCTCCCCCGGGGTGCTGCGATGCTGCGGGGTTCCTTTCCTGATCCTTCCCCAGCGGGGTCCAGCCCCCGGCGTTATTGTCTTCTTATTATTATTATTTATTTATTTTTAATGTTTTTTTTAAATTATTTTTTTTATATTAACTGTGGGCGCTGCCCACTTTCCCGCTGCCTGAAGCCCTCTCTGGCGGTGGGGCTGGTGATCCAGGTCCGGGGGGGGGGAGTGCGCCCACCTTCCCTCCTTTTATGGGTCCTTGCGGTGCCTGGGGGGTCTTCTCTGGGCGGGCACACGCCCCGCCAGTCTCCGGTGGGGGCCTCACACCCGGTATCCTCTGGGCCTCCGCGCTCTTTAAGTCCTCCTTGCAGGGGGAGGGGGGCTTGGCTGCCGTGCGGTGGCGGGCAGCGGGCCCGACCAGCACGTGTTGCTCGTGGGCGCGGCCCACTTACCTGCTGCCTGTAATCCTCCCTGACGGTGAGGCTGAGGATCCAAGACCGACGGGCGGGCGAGGGTTGAGGAGCCGCAGTCTCCCTCGCGGGTGATCCGCAAACCTCCCCAGGGGGCCCGAACCGGCGCCCACACCTCTCTGGAGGCCGATCGGGGCCGGCGCTCTCGTCTCCCGGTCGGGCGCGTATCGCACGCGACCCGCGCCGTCTTCGCCTGGGGGCTACAGGCAGCCCACCCCCTCGGGCGAATTTTCCGGATTCCTGCTCCGTGCGCCACCGCCGTGGGGGGCGGGCGCCCGCCGCAGTGCAGGAGGACGGTCCCACCCGTCCCCACCTACCTTGTTGGCGGGCCGCGACTCTATCTTCCGGGTTCGCGGCCGCCCGGTTCCTCTGCGGCGCCCCCGCTGCCAAGTCCACAGCGCCTGATCTCCGCTCTCACGGGTTCCTCGGACTCCGCTGTTTCGATCGGTGGGGGCCCCGGGGGATCCCCTGCACTCCGGTTCACTCTCTTGCCGCAGGAGGGGGTTCGGGGGGGGGCTCAATCCCTCTTGTGACCCGGCTGTTGGAGGAGCACGAGAATCAGGCAGCCATTGCCTGCGCGCCCCCTGGTGGCCTCCAAATGTTGCTAACTTAATGGAGAAATATGATTAAGTAAACATTGATTGAGTAATACTGGTCATTAGATTGTAGGCTTTACATATCACTTCAGTGTGGCTTTGGAGGTTACCCCCTAAGAATTAGTTTGGCATGTAATGGCAAACAGTGCCTTTTAAAGCAGCTTGGGACTTTTACATTGGAGAAAAAGTGGTTAGGAAAAAAATATTTTTCTGAAGAATTTGGAGCCTCTTTTCTCTTCCCAAAAGGCATTTTTACACAAAAACTAGTGGCAAACATTTGTCAAAACTTTGAGCATTTGACGACCGCTTTATAGAGGGATGTGGTGATGTTAACTAGGTATTTGGATTCATTAATTGGCTTGTTAATTTGAACTTATTAACAGTAACTTAATTGGATTTGAAAAGGCAGTGCATGCAAATTATTTAATAAAAGAAAGTTGGGTATGCATGGCACATATTGGTTCATTGTGCTCCCCATAGCTGTACAAAGGAACAGCATGACGTTTTTCTCCAGGATACGAACATTGGAACATGGTTCAATCCGTTTGCTCATTAATACATTTGTCAACTGGGCAAAGTATGTTAAGATGATAGGCGTTCTTTAAACAATGACACTGCTCTAATACGTAAGAACATTTACTGAAAAATATTTTGCATGGTGGCAATCTCAAATCTTGCATCTAAAAAAATAAGCCAATTGGAATAACAGCAGGCTCACTGGCCAACATTCTCGCGCAGTCCTGGACTCTGTCCTGGTTATACTGCTACTGAGTTCTCATCCCTTGGACGCCTCCTTCTAGGCATCTACACCTTGGCCCAGAGCAACTGGCGAGCAACAATTTAGGGTGCTGCGAGCAACATGTTGCTTCCGAGCTACAAGTTGGGGATAAATGGTCTACAGGAACAGATATAGTGGGGCTCATTATAAGTTGGGTAGTATTCTGACGGTAATTACGCCAGAATACCGGCCAATGGAATTACTGCTACTGCCACTAGGTCTGGCCGATTTTCAGCGTAAAGTGGGACAATTTACCTGCAGCATGATGCTGGAGGTAAATCCCCCACTCCAGGGCCATTCTCCTAGTATGGCAGAGCGGGAAAAGTGGCAGTAATTCCATTACCGCCAATTTTTGCCCACACCGCCATACTCGTAATGTGCCTCACTGTGTTGATTCTGGGCAGTGCCTTTTTCCCAACTAAAGGTTCAGAGATGGAATCCCTGGGCAGAACTTTACATTCTTTGACCGAGCCAATAAAGATATAGCACAGAAGTATGTTTCAAAACCTTCATTAACTTGGGAAATGTGTTTTTGGATAAAATTCGACCTTTCAGAACAAAATATAATATTATTGTCTGAGAACAGCCTAAGCAAAGCGTTTTGATTGGTAAACTACAAAGTGAGATCCTAATACAATTGTGATATTGTTCTCCCTTAGGGTCTCTAGTCTATGGACCTTATAGCACGTAGGACACCCCTCGGTTCCAGTGTACATATAGGGAGGGTTAGTAAGAATGCCTATATGCTTTAGGAATTGCTACACTTCATATATTAATTCACTCCTTGTGATTGGTCTCTCTTAACAGTGTCAAGATGGGTCAAGCAATACATTGGCAGCGGGTATTCCTATTACACGGATCCTGGTATCCCCTAAGATCTATAGAGCACAAGTAGGCCTAGGGGTTACAGGGTCCATCCGCTTCTTGGCTTCGCTCACAGTCTTCGGTTTATAGCGCCTAGCCACATCTTGAACTTTATTCCCAGTCTGTTTTACAGCGCCTACTTCTCTTCTTGCCTCTCAAACAATACTCTCATGAATATAGCCCCCAACAGCTTTCTGGCATCGCCTACCAGCGAATACTTTCCTCCCTTGCTTTAGTGTATGGATTTGTCATAGAAATTCTCACCCTCTAGCCACTGGACACCTTATGGGGCTGATGATGGTACCTTTCTATGCAATCCCACCAGCACGTTTTTCTTTGCCCTTTACTTAGAGTTTGGATTTGCATAGATATAATTGCCAGTAGCTTTAGCGCATTCCAACCAACAGGCATTTCTTTTCCCTATTTTAGGATTTTTAAGGCTGTGTTATTTTAACTCACCAATTCGAGGTCACTCTCCTGGGCCATCGTCTTTTCTGAGTCCTCATAACAGTACTGGTCTAGTCCCTGCCAGTCTTAGTTGTCTTCACAGTCCTTGCCCTTGTCACATTACTAGTGCTGGTCCTAGTCACAGTCCTAGCCCTTGCCACAGTCCTATTCATGGTGCTCATTATCATCACAATCCCTGACTTATTCATCATCTCAGTTCAAGTCAGTGTCACATTCATATTCTTTTTCACAGTCCTAGTAATCACAGTCCTAGTGATGGCAGTGCCCTCATCAAAGGCCTAGTCTTTGTTACAGTCCGTCCTATTTGCCTTCACAGCCCTGGCTAGTTCTTATCACAGTCCTAGTACTCGCTGCATTCCTAGTCCTTGTCACAGGCCCTGTTCTCATCTTAGTTCTACACCTAATCCTTGTCACAGTCCTAGTCCTATCCCATCACAGTCCTAGTCCCATTTCTCATAACAGTCTTAGTTCTTGTAACAATCCTAGTCCTTGTCACAGTCCTCATAACAGTACTGATAATTTCCTGTCACAGTCCTATTCCCTTGTCACAGTCCTAGTCCATGCCACTGTCTTCTTCATAGTCCTAGTCAAAGTCATAGTCCTCATCAAACCTAGACCTCATCCTCATCACAGTCCTATTCGTCATCAGCTTTAGTCAGTCTTTTGACCATGTCACTTTCCTAGACCTTAAAACAGTCCTAGACTTAGGGCCTCATTCCGAGTGTGGTGGTCCAGAAATAAGGGTGCCGGTCACATCGTACGGGCACCCTTTCCGGACCACCACACTCCAACTCTGCCTTCCTAGGCCATTTCGCCCGGCAGGTCCGCCTGGCATTTCGCCCAGCGGAGCTGTCACAGAACCACCGGCACCATTAGCAACGGTGCCGGTGTTTACGTGTCCCCATGGGAATGGCGACTTACACTTTCTGCTGCCTGATATTCCGGGTCGCTGGGACTTGTAATGTTCCGGTGGCCCTCGGGATATCTGGCGGCCGAAACAGTGTTACAAGTTTGGCGGCAAGCCACCAGTAGCACTGGTGGGTTACCACCGAACTCGTAATGAGGCTGGACCTAGTTCCTGTTACAATCTTAGCCTTTGTAACATTCCTAGCCCACATCACACTTTTTATCACAGTCTTAGGCTTGTCACAATCCTAGTTCTCATCATAGTCCTTATCACAGACATAGTCCCTCTCACAGTCTTATCCCTTGTTAGAGTCCTAGTCCATGCCATAGTCCCAGTCATAATCCTACTCATATACACAGTCCTAGTCCTCCTCTCAGTCCTAGTCCTGATCCTCATCACAGGCCTAGACCTTGTCAGTCCTCATCACAGTCATAGTTCTAGTCTTCGTCACAGTAAAAGTCCTTAGTCATAGTCCTAATCCTTGTCACAGTCATAGCCATGATCGTAGTCCTAGTCGTTGTCACAGTCCTAGTAACCACCCTAGTCATGGTCACAGTCTTAGTCCACAACAGTCCTAGTCACAGCCTTAGTCCTTCATCACAGTACTAGACCCAGTCCTTGTCACAGCCCTAGTTCTACTTGTCAGCACAGTCTTAGAACTCTTCACAGTTCTTGTCAAGGTTCTAGTCCTCATTACAGACATAGCCACAGTCCTGAACTTTCGTTGCCACAGCCTTAGTTCTTGTCACAGTCTGGTTTTCAGTCCTAGTCTATTTTGTCGTCACAGTCCTAGTTCTTGTCATAGCCCTTGTCACAGTAATAGTCGTTGGCATAGTCCTAGTCCTCATCACAGTCCTGATATAATATGATATGGCATTTATAAGGGAAGACAGAGACAACGATCTTACTAGGCCAGGTGACATTGAGATTGCGCAAGTGCAGGGGAGGCAGGGAGGGGAAAAGTGTGAGGGGGAAGGGGGAGGAGAAGTGCAGTACATAGGATAGCAGTAAATAAATAGAAACAATAAATAAGAACAATAAGAAGTGCAGCAGGTGCAAGTGTAAGTGCAGACAACAGGTGTCAGGTGCTGATAGGGGGCTGTTGGGATATTCGACCTTTGTGGCCCCTATGGTGCACCTTACTAATTTTAATTATTTTTTACACTTTCAGGGTCGGTGCCTCGCCTCTGGCTTTTCTAAATAAAATCCTGCTTCTGGGGTTGTTCTCATTTAGATATACTTCCCCAGCACAAATGTCTAGTTTTATTGGTTCGTAACAGGTGGCACATGGTGGCTATATACAATCTATTGTTGAGTTTAGTTCATGTGATAGGACACTGCCGCATATTTATGTAGTAATGTTCTTTTTCTGCAGCTTCTCGCTTTGTATCTCCTGATGAAGACGTTGTTTACTACACACTCTACGTCGAAACCGGTTGAGTTCATTCTTTTAGGGATGTGATCTACATAACACTTCTCCTCACAGATCCGCCCTTGTGATAGATTGTTTTTAATGAATTCTATTGCTGTTTGTTTAATATATTTGTAAACATTAAAATAATCAAATGGGATGTGATGAATGTTTGTCCCACTCCCAATTGGCAAATAATGTTAATTAATTTAGTTATCTTTTTAGCCATTGTTGGTTGGTTGAATGTCACTATGTATGATGTATGGTTTGGATGCTGCACTATGAATGTTTGTTGAGATGGATGTATTTTAGTCACAGTTATTTGTTCATCTATGCTGGTGTGTTACGTGATTTATTGATGCCCTACAAAGTAGAATGCCATTAATTGACTTGTTCAAAAAAAAATTGTATCATGATAAATAAAATGATTTGATACTTTTGTAAGTAATAGTATTTTGCACTCTGGATATCTCTTCAGTTTCTCGGGATACAGAACAGCACCAGATTGCAAGGTTTGCCAGGGGGGCAGTGCAGGTGTGCAACTGGTTGGGGAGGGGACCTGGGCCCGAGAACAGAGGGTAGCCAGGTGACCAGTGCAGTTTCAGCCAGAAGTTCAGCCCTAGTCCTAGATACAGTCCTAGTCATGTTCCTCATTCTCATCACAATCCCAGATTTAGTCATCATTTCAGTTCAAGCCATCGTCACATGGGCCTCATCACGACTTTGGCGGAAACCCTTAAATACGGCGGTAGCGCTATTACCGCCGGATTTAAGGGTCCACCAAATCAGGACTTCGGCGGATTTCACCCCGGCTCTGAGCTGGGGGGAAATCCACCGAAAATTCGCGCTCATACCGCCGGCGGGAAATCCGGTATTAGCGCGAAATTTCCCCATTGAGCCCAATGGGGGATTCCCGAATGGGCTCAATGGGGAATGGGGATTAACATTACCGCTGAACTCGTGATCCGGCGCTATTAGCGCCAGGGAGTTCGGCGGTAGGGCAGATAGCGCCGGCGCTAATAGCGCCGCGTTACCGCCCAAGTCGTGATGAGGCCCAGTCTTTTTGACACTCCTAGTAATCGAGTCCTAGGGTCTTTGTCAGCATCTGTCCTAATTGTATTTGCAGTCCTAGTCCTCATAACATTCATAGGGCCTCATTAGAAATTTGGAATGAAGAGACAGAATCGCTCTCGGAATCCTGCCTTGGCGATCTTATTGAAACCATGGCAATGGAGGAGGAAAACAACGAGTGGAACAAATTAAGGCGTTCAGAGCTGGCAGAGATAGATTGCCAGGTAACATGCATAACAACAGAACCCCCCACTTCCCCCGTAGCCTAAGAACTCTGGAGCTGAAACCAAGGCGGTGGGAAAAGTGGCAAATAAAGCCCCCTTTAAATGCTTGAGGAGAAGAGAAAGCTCCTGGCAGGGGACTGATGGATGGATCAACGATCTACAGTGGACGGCTTGTAAAAACCACCAGAAACTGTTCAGAGGAACCACAAGGACATAAAGTTGATATTTACGTTGAAAGATACAGGCTCTTCTCGCTTGAAACGAGAGATTAGAGTTTTCTTACAAAGGTTGCTCCCAGTGGACGACAATCTAATATTGAATCGCCGGAATGTGATGAGTCTATTCCAACATGTTCCCAAAATGAGACATATAACATCAGAGGATATTCGAGCAGTTCAATTTGTGAATGAGAATCACATGGACTGGGTAATCCTCCATCTAGAATCAGCACTGATAAAATCTGCCTTATTAGAATTAAGTGATCAGCTCCTACCCTTGGGGTACGAGCCGAATGACTATCTAGAGAACATAGAAGTGTTGAGAGGAAAGGTTTCATGGGGAGAACAAGTAGATACCCTTTCCACCAGAAATCAAACAAAAAAGGCCAGTGATGAGAAGAACCAGAACTTACAATTAACATTGGAACAATAGCCCTTGGGGAAATGGCAGTCTGCAGAAGGAAACAACTATCACCCGCTGGTAATTACCATCGATAATTCACTGCCAAGCAAACAGAACTTAATAAACCAAGCCCAGGCAAGAAGGGGATAAGCTCCGGAATTGGTCATGGCTCACGGAGGCATTAGCTGAACCGCGTCAGTAACAGAGCCATATAGCGAAGGATGAGGAGGTACTCTATATTGGCTCCTGGAATACAAGGGGCTTTAAGGAGCTCTTCTCAAATTGAAACTTAGGCTTGGAAAGTTTTGACATCATATGTTTGCAAGAGACCTGGCTGTGGTCCAAACTCATATGTGAAGCAAACGAGGTGTATCTAAATCAAGCTTATAAAGGACAGTTAGGGAGCCATATTCAGGACTTTTGTTGCTGATTAAGATTGATAAAGTCCTGGCTGTGAAAAAAATATCCCAACCTAACCCCTTTGTTCAGATGCTGAGGATAGGACGACGCAGTCTGGCTAGCAGCAGGAAAATGACAATCTTCCTTCTGACTGTATATTGGATTGTGAATATGTGTCAGGCAGATGTTTTTACTAATTCAATAAAGGCATTGCTGGATGAAGCACTTCTCTCTGTGGAGAACCCCCACATTTTTATGTGTGGAGATTTTAAAATGTAAAGGCCCTGGTAGGGTTAAATGAGGTACGAGCTTGTGATCTGAATATGTTAATTGGTCAGACCTTGGGGGATATTCCTGGACAGTGCACATGGTGTAGAGGAATACAGAGAGTCTGTCTAGATTGCAGTTTTGTCTCAGCAAATGTCTCAGAGGCAGTTAGAAACTTTGAGGTCAGAGAGATGCCGACAAGTGATCATGACCTCCTGGCAATGAGCTGGACAGTGACCCGACAAACTAGAAATATGGTTGTCCCTAAACCAGTTGAGCTTTCCTGGGGAAAAAACAGGTTGAGAATCAAATCAGCTGAGGTCCCTAAGATAACAACCCAGCTGCAGGGTTTTATAGCTAATAATCTAAGCAAAACAGATTACGCCTGGATTCTCAAGGCCTATAGGGAAGAGAGTGACCGGAGTGACAAGACTAATTTTGTAACCGCTCACTCATATAACCTTCATGTAGTATTAGTGAGGAGATCATTTAGAGCTGACATCAGGAAACTCAACAGGGGCTGAGATGATTTAGCTGCTATAAAAATAAGAAAAAGAAAGCAGACATACATTGGTTGCGAGCTTCTAAACCAATGAGGTTACAAGATGCAGAATTAATGCTGAGGGCAGTCTGTAAAAACAATACAAGAAACTTATGGGAACTCATCAATAATGGGTGTAGTTTCCAGCCTGCACACATGATTGGAAAAGTGTCAGAGGAATGATGGATGGACCACTATATGAAATTGTTTGCATTGGGTGAAGAAGCTATAAATAAGTGCAATTTGAAGGTGGAAATTGGAAGAATGATAACGAAACTGAGCTCATCGAGGGCGGCTGGACCAGACAGCCTAGCCAACCATATGCTGAAGAAAATTGCAGATGCCCTAAGGATTTTGTTATCAAGCTTTTTAATCAGGTCATGGTGAAAAAACAGATTCCTTCTGCATGGTGGGAGGCGATCTTGCTGCCAATTTTTAAAAAGAGCAAACGTGGCGATCCGAAAAATTATCGTCCAATCGCCCTTCTGGATACCCTGGGCAAGTTATTTGCATCAATCCTGCTAAGAGATCTAAATGTATGGGTGGTGGGATCAGGTTGACTCGACTCGGGGCAAACTGGTTTTGTGAAGGGAGTCGGCACCTCCTTAAACCTCTTTCTGCTGAATCTTCTGAAGCGGAGATCCTTGGAGGCCAAGACCAATACCTACTTGGCCTTCATGGACCTGGAGCAGGCTTTTGACGGGGTTACTAGGGAACGGCTATGGTCCAAATCAGTGGAGTGGAACTGCCCCCCTGACCTGATTGAGTCAATACGAGCATTATACTCTAATACATCGGTCCAGGTAAGATTGTCAGCAAATGGGATGCTATCAAGTAAAGTACATACCTATTGAGGGCTGAAGCAGGGGTGCTCCCTTGGCCCCATTCTATTTAATCTCTATATGTCTGATTTGGGGGAGTCGCAAAAAATGACACAAGCTTTTCCTCCAAAAATAAATTCTGCTGACTTACCTTGGGTCCTGTATGCCGATGACTTGGTCTTTATTGACCAAACCCTGATCGTACTGCCACGCAGGCTAAGTGCCTTTATGATATAGCTGAAAGAGAATGGCATGCAAGTTAACGTTAAAATGTGTAAGGTCCTCATTATGTCATTGGCACACAGGAAGCACAAAGGTGCCCGTTCATGGTGGGTGGAAGATGAAAGTTTGGAAATGGTGGAATTTATAACCTACTTAGGCATTACAGTTAATGCAAAATCTGGATGAAAGTACACACCTCTCTGTGCTGCGACATAATGTGGGAAGATTAGCAGCTCAAGGAAGAGTTTTACATAGGATATATCGAGCCTTTTCAGCTCTCCCCCTTGTTAAGTTCTACAAGCAGAAGGTGGTGCAGATTCTAACATATGGTGCAGCATCATTGTTGAATTTGACATGGAAGGTTTGGGCAATGCTGGAGGGGCTATTTTGGAGGAAGGTTTTGAGAATCCCCAGCTCGTTGCCAATGTGTTCTATCTGATTTGAGCTGGGACTGCAGTCAATGGAATCGATAGCAATATGGAAAATCATGTCCTTATTTATGAAATTTATCCCCACGGGTAGCTCCCATCCTTTCGATATTCTGAGACAAAGTGAGGGAAATTCCCTAGCTAGCGGTTTGAAGATCTGGAAGGATACATGTGAGAACTATCTGAAAGAACATTATATTACAATAGGCTTGCGCATTAGGAAACCAGGCAAAGTGAAAAATAAACCAGAATACCTAGACTCGATGGCCACACCGGAGATGAGAAGTAAGGATAGACTGAGGCTAACTTCGGGATGGGCGATAAGAGGCCTAAACCAAACGCCCATGTATCTGCAAAGGTTTCCTTCTGCCCACTGTAGAGATCTCTTTTTGCGCTGTTGATTAAACATACTGCCAACAAGAGAGGTGCAACTGGCGAGGAGGCAGATTGTGGAGGTTGAATCCCTGTGTAGATATTGTGGGGATGATAAGAATAAAGAGTCATTATTTCATTTAATAACGGCCTGTAGGGCCCTGACAGAATTAAGAACTAGATACCTGGAGGGGCATTTGAAGAAAATACACCCATTGACAGCAGTAGAATGGTGGGACATATTTTTATTAGGAGAGAAAATAAGTTTGGTTTTAGCTGTAATTAAATTTGTGGAACATGTTTTAATAAAGGATGAATAATTTAAGTGCAAAATGAAACAGAATTGGTTAGTTAGGTTTTTACTATGAATTGATTTACTGAGCTAAGTTTTGTTTCTTTGAATTTTAAATAACATGGAATGTGGAGTAATAAATGATGATGTAATTAGGAGTGACTATGTAAATATGTAAAAGGTTTTATTAATAAACCAAAAAACTATTAAAAAAAATTAAAAAGAAAATACTTAAGAATGACGATATAACTGGAGCACTAAGAGAAACATGTACCCAATGATACAGTAATCATGAACACAAAGAAGAATGAAGTGACTCACTGGTTAATAACTGTAAATACGTCATAACACGAGGTAGAAGAACATATAGATGCTTGCTTATAGAGCTATATATTCAATGTTTAGGACGAACATTAGAAGAAGATAGAAGAAGATGGACGACGACTTATGTCAATCAACTTAGCTACCTCAAAATATGAGCCCAGGATCATGAAGTGAAAAGACAATGGGCCTCATTACGACCCAGGCGGTAAGTTACCGCCTGGGCCGTGACTTTACCACCATGGCGTAAACTACGTTTACGCCATGGTGGTAGGCGGACTTACCGCCCCATTCCGAGGTCGGCGGGGCGGTAAGTCCCCAATCCCCATTTACCCTTCCCCATTCCCATTTTTGCCCCATAGGGCATAATGGGAGTGGGGAAGGCGTTAATTACGCCACCGTAAATTACGGTGGCGTAATTAACTCCATGGTCCCTTAGCGCCATGGATTTTAACACCTGCTAAAAGCAGGTGTTAAAACCTCCATGGCGCTAAGGGACCTCGTACTCAGGCGGTAAGGGTCGGCGCTGTTTACGCTGCCGTAAACCCCTTACCGCCTGGGTCGTAATGAGGCCCAATGAAGAGGCTGTTTTTCCCTTGCAAAATAAAGGTGTACATTGGTCTGGGACCAAAGATACTATTTCGAGAGATGAGTGCAAAGTACGAAGGGAATCCAACGAGCAGATCATCTGCATAGTACATATTTCTCAAGATTAGGAGGAACAAGAACATTTACAGATGCCAAGTATTGGACAATTAAAAGTGTATAGAGTTTATATGGGATGGCGTGAGCAAGTCTCTAAAGGCCAAGAGGAGCAACTGCACCCAGTATAATTTAATCAAATGGTGTTAAATACACTGTCGAAATGGACACATTTGTGGTCTCTTATCACGTGACAAAGAGCTCCCAAGCAAGGGCTATTCATTAGTCTTGAAACAAAAATAACGGTGTGCCTACACTCCCTTGAATGTACCTGGACAGTGCAGACTGACAAGGTCAATCTTCAAACATAGGACACTGGCATGAGGCCTACCGATGAGAGAGGATAGACTAATTGGGAAAACAAGGGAAGAGCTGGTGTATCTCAAAGCACCTGGGTTTCGTTTCTATGTACGCCCTGCTAGCGAGCCGAATGTCCAAGGTTGGATTTGGGTTGCCAACCGATTAGAAAAGCCTGCCACATACTTTTACATACAATGTTGCAAATAACTATTCTGCTGCCATATTCTCTGCTGTAATCAGTATACTATGTATGTAGAAGTAGCTCAGGGCGTGTCCTACAGATAAGGGGCTGACAATGAGAAAATAACACTCATGCATTCTATATGTAGACATATTCCCCTAATCCAATCCCACCTCTCGTAGGATGACGTCATAGATAACGCATCTAGCATTATATAAACCAAGTATAATCAAGAAAACTTTGTGATCCTGTATACATCGATGTGATGAATGACAATTAAGCCTGCTTTCCTTCATTGAGATGAAAGCAGTATTTTACCATCTTCTTTGAGTCTGTCTGGTTATTTCGTCTGAGACATTTTATTGGTAATTTCATCTAGCACAAAGACGGTGCTAGAGCACAATATCACAGGAAGTGATGTAATTTGACTCCACCCCAAAGTGACATCATGGGAAGCGATGGAACACAACCTTTCACCCCTTGACAAAAAAGGAAATGGCATCAGATAGCATTGTTCCTAAGTAGACTACAAAAAATAGGGTTGCGATATCACTGTTATGTGATATACATTTCATACAAGAATGGATCACCATATGTATCGTTAATATCAGTGTGTATAGGCCCATATTACCAAATTCCTGTGAGTGCAAGCAGACGGCCAAGGACAAATGATAATTATATGTTATTATATAACACTTGCGCTTAAGCACTTTATATAGGCCAAATATACATATATTATCGCCCAACTTGTGTTGGTACTCATTCATCAACCTCAGAAGATAAAAGGCTGGGTTGGCATTGCCGGGATTCGAACCTGCAACTTGCAGATCACACACACATCGCAGCAGTGAACGCTAAACCCAATAAACTATCTTACTGGCTATATTAACATGAGAAATTACATGTCTGAATGTTCTCAAAGTCAGAAAGCAAATTACACTCTTTATTGGATACCATTTAACTGGTAACTGAGATTTAATAGCAGGCCAGTTCATCTGCAATTCTGATGCAAAGTTGGCCACATGTCAAGCCTGCATGGATCTACTTGTCAGGCTTCAGAGGTTTGCAAAATACATACCATTGCAAGGGTTCATACCTTTGTATTAAAGATTTTAGAGTGGCGCAGGGAAAGCAGTGCACTCACACAGCATCCCATATTCTGGGCACTAGTTACCTCATACATGCAAACAAACATCCTGAACAACATTCCATGGAGATAGGAAAGATAGCCACATTGCAACAAAGCATTAATTGTGGCACAATTAAAGCAAGGACCTTTTTATGTGCTACAGTCAAACCTTTATACACTGTACACAAGCTTTTAAGCACAGGATTTTGTCAAGTGACTGAGGACACCGAGATGGAATGTCTTGTGGTGATCGTAACAGAGAAAATGGCAGAAAAAAAACATGCAATAACTGCATCTTGCGAAAAGGAAAATACATAGTCCAATGTGGATGCTTATTCTACTCTAAATGCTTTTTTGGAAGTGTGTGTCTGCTTTGTGAATTTGAGGTGTTTAAGAACAGCCTAAACCAATGACTCACCCCTGAAGTGTACCTGAAATAAACCTTTAATGAGCCTAGCAAATATTGTATAGAATTCCAGAAATACAAATTATTTGCTATTCTTATTCTTATTCTTTCTTATTTAGGGTCACTGCTCAAACTATTACACTTGTGGAATCCCCTGGTTTTTTAAGAGGCCTGAACAAGAAAGCGAGCCACTCCAGAAACAAAGAGTCACATGGCGCTGGCCATAGCCCAGACGCTACCATTTAAAAAATATATATTTTTTTAGGTGTATCAGTGTAGACCTCAGGGGTCGCAGGTGCAACCCCTGGCAACCCCCAAATGATGTTGACCTCCCTGAGTCCTAGACCTTTTCACAGTCTTCATCACAGTCATAGTTCTAGTCCTGATCATATGTCTAATCCTGGCCAACGTCCTAGTCCTTTACAGTCCTCATCACAGTCCTGGCCCTTATCACAGTGCGAGACCTAATACTCATCACAGTCCTATTCCTAGTACTCAAAAAAGTCCTCATCAGAGTCCTAGTTCTCCTCACAGTGATAACCCTGCTCACAGATCTAGACTATCACTGAGTTCAGCTGCCTGACATCAACATTTATTCTCCTGGAACAAGCCAGTGAGATCACAGTGCTAGTCCTTGATACTGTCTTAGTTGCAGTTCTTGCCACATTTCTATTCTTCATCATATTCCTTGCCCATATTACACAGCTTGCCCTCATCACAGTCCGAGCCCTCGGTACATTCCTAGTTCTCATCACAGGCTTAATCACAGTCATAGTCCTCATTACAGTTCAGTCCTCGTCCCAACCCTAGTCCTTGTCACACACCTAGCCCCACCCCATCACATTTCTAGCCTTGTTCAAAGCGTTAGTCACAGTCTTCATCAAAGTCCTAGACTTCATCACAGTCATAATCCTTGCCACAGTCCTTGACCCAGCATTCTTTCCACTAGTCATTGTGACAGTAGTAGTCCTCACCACATCCCTAATCCTTGTCACAGATGTAGTCCTACTGCTTTTCACAGTCCTAGTATGCATCTCAGTCTTCGTCCTCATCACATTTCTAGCCTCATTAAAGTCCTAGTCACATTCCTCAAAACGGTCCTAGTCTTCATCACATCCCTAGTCTTCAACACAGCCCTTATGATAGTCCTAGTCAAAGCCCTGTTTAGAAGGGGGCAACCCCGTCCCCCCAGGTGCTTTAAAGTAAGGTGAGATGCATTTTAGGCACTGTGATGAGCCAGGGGGCAGGGGGAACAGTGGGAGGGATGCCTTCCCGTCCAGCAGGATCCTATGTCAATGTAATCAATTATAGTTTAACTACATGGTGTGGCACGAAGTGCGGGTGGCATTGCCATTTTCCATAAATATTAGTAATCCTAGGTAGAAGGGAAGGCCTGCGCGGTAAATGCGGCATTGCATGCACTAGGCCCAAATTCATGAGGCCACAGAAATCTCCAGGCGTGCCCGAGCTCCCATGAAGACGAATCGCACCCCCACCTGCCACACCGTCTATACATTGTTCCAAAAGTGTTGCAGAGATATGTTTTTCACCCAAGAGAAATGTGCCCTAGAAGTCCGCGATCAGAGTCTGGCGCCTGGTGTGAATGTTATCTCACACTGGCCAAAGCATCACCCGGCCCATTCCCTGGTGACCACGGGTTATAAGCCATTTAACTGAAAAACCCTAACATCCCCAAATTCCATGACACCAGGTGCCCTATGACTCCCAACCCCAAAGTAACAAGTCCTGAAATGTTCAAAGAAGATGGACAGAGCATATCGTTGAAGCGACAATCGTGTGATTTGTATTGTGAGGTGCTGGGAGGGATACATTATAGTTCAAAACGAGGGTGGAGACCTTGGAGCCGGATGGCACATAGGGAGGGAGTGAAATGTGTGTGTGAAGGTTACAGCGCCCCAGAACCTCCTGTGTGTCAGTTTTAAGGCCTGCCAAGTGCACATTATGAGTGATAAAAAAAGCTGTATAGTAGGAGTATAATTAATTTTGTTTTCTGACTTGACGTGAGAAGAAGATGAGCCCCGCAGCACCCACGTCGTAACGGAAGACGAACGGACTGGGCTAGGACCAATAAACTGCCATTCCTTACAGATAAATGTGGTACCTGTATAGGGTCCATCCAATCAGCCGCGCAGGTGTTTACTGTATGTATTGCGTCATTTATGAACATTTTTTGCTTTATAAGGTTCTGCTTGTACTACTATTCGGCAAAACGTTCTTAGCACTAGAGTTCTTTGCTGTTGCTCTCATCTGCGTGTAAGATTAAAACCTTGTTATCCTTACAAGATCGACTGGGGCCTTTCTTCCCTAGTGGGTTATATTCTCTCTGGTGTAACAGTTCAGGAACGTGCCTTCAATTGGTGACCGTGATGTGATTCCGGCATCCCCCGTATCTGCGGGGGCTTCCAGGCCGCTTCTCCAGAAGGAGCTGTGCTCACCTACAGTGACCGGCCCGAAAAAACACGTGTTTCGATTGGTTTAGCAGGAGCCATTTGAAGAAAAGTCCTCTCTGCTCTTTGAAGCGGGGCGCGGCTCCGAGTAGAGTGCAGGCTGGTGTTGGAACCCTGTGACGGAAGAGTATGGGTGAGCATGCACATGTGAGTAGACTCTTGTAAGAGATAACTAGAAGGGAACGGATGCATGGGAAAGTGTGAAAGGTGTGAGTACGTAGAGAACGAGGTTATTGTGACGTGGATGAGGTTAGGGTTTTTGTTGGTAAAATTGGTATTATGATGGAGTGTATCGGTAAAGTATTATAAGGTAAGGCATTATAAGGTAAGGCAAAGGTAAGGCAGGGATCCCCTCCTCAGAAGGGGAGGGAAGGTGGTACCACAAGGAAGTATAGTATTTAAAGGGGCTTTATGGAAAAAAAGGTAATGGTCTCATATAAAGAGTAGGCCTGGAACAAGTAGTGGCTGTTAGTTTATCGTGTTTTTTTAAAATGTATTGTGGTTGTGTTTGTTGGGTGAAAAACAGGCGCTAGAAGGGGCAGTAATTATGTGCTTCGTGGTGTGATGCTGCCCAATCTTTTGGAGCGGTGTGTGTGTATGGGAGGGTGAGAGAGAAGGGTGGGATTCTCTTTGATTTTGTTTTTGTTGTAATAAGCAAGCGGCAGGCTGCGTGGCGCATTAGAGTAATTTTGCGGGGTCAGGAAGAGATAGAGGTCATTAGCATGGGGGAGGAACACCAATAGAGCACATGTACAAAGCCCTGCCACTGTATCATGACCTGGTGGAAAAATATCATAAACAGTGGATCGCGAGGAGGGGGGATGATCTGCCCATGGCTAGGGCAGGGCTCACACTACAAGAGTATTTTGGAACACATGTCCACATTGTTAGTAGTAAAATACAAGGGGAAGCAGGTACAGAAGAGAAAAGAGATTCTCGATCTTTGGCGTATGTTCGAAGACACAGAAGATCAAGGGAATGGAGTGGAGGTGCAGAGACAGAAAGATGTGAAGTCCAGAAAGGGAGAAGCAGAAGGCGGTGCGCCAGTGAAGGGCAGGGGATTATATCCCTTGACAACATGCGGAGCAGGTGGAGGAGTAGGGGGTTTGCCGAAAGAAGTGCAGAAGACGCCGCTGGATAAGATAGTGTGCATTGAGGCGAAGGGATGGCCGTAAATACAGAGTATAATGGTGCATCATTGTAAAAGGATTAAGGAACGTGAGTGGGAAACAGTGCAAAAGCGTCAGAGGGATGAAGCGAAATTGGTGAAGAAATTGGTGAAGGTAGCAATTCAGGGGCCTGTATCGATGCCAGTACAGGTAGAAGCAACAGAGAGCACCCAGCAAGTCGTGAGTGCCACTATTGCAGCACTCTGGGCCGAAAGAGGGCAAGGACAGTGGAGCAGGGGACAACAGAACCCTGGTCCATGGTGGCATCAAGGGGGGCCGCAGCGAGGAAGAGGGGGATATTGAGGAGCAAGAGGAGGAGGGTTTGGATCCAGGGGAGGTGGGCCACAGCAACAGGGCTAAGGGCCCCAAGGACCACAAGGAGTAGGGTACGAGCAACACGGTCATGGTTACCAGGATCAGGAGTATCCACGGGGGCAATACCAAAATTATAATCAGCAGCCTCAAAGAACCGGA
This sequence comes from Ambystoma mexicanum, assembly GCF_040938575.1. Classification (NCBI taxonomy): domain Eukaryota; kingdom Metazoa; phylum Chordata; class Amphibia; order Caudata; family Ambystomatidae; genus Ambystoma; species Ambystoma mexicanum. The sequence continues at coordinate 1,223,570,601 of NC_090925.1, forward strand.
CAACCTGCCGCAACGACAGAAGGGTGGCGTTGCCCGAGTAAACAGGGTGACAGGTGGGGCTGCTGCTCCCTTTGGGGGAGCAGTAGTAGTAGGAGGTAACCACTTCTTGTTCCCCGGAACAAGAACGTATCCTGATTAGGGCAGCCCACAGAGAGCACTTGTATGTCTGGTCTTTTTGACCACTACCCACCCTGAAGAGGAACCTTTGGTGGGGGAGGGGATAGGAAACAAGCAATTCATATTCATGGTGGACTCTGGTGCAACTAAATCATTTATCATGGAAGGAAACGTTCCAGTATCAGGAAAATATTTTGACGCGCAGGGATTCTCTGGGGCTATTTCCAAGGTTCCATAAACTGAGGAGTTGGACGTAAAGGTGGGAGGGAAGGTCGTACAGGCGCCCGTACTATATTCCGAGAGTTCCCCAGTCAGTTTACTGGGTAGGGACCTGATCAGTAAACTAAATATGACTATATCTTTTACAGATCATGGTGTAGTTTGCCCAACACCTGGGATGTGTGCCGTGAGGGTAATGTTGATAATACATACAATGAAAAGGGAGGTGGTAGTGCGCGGGATTCCCTTTATCTATGGTATTACAGTGCTTGTGAAGGCGGTACCCCAGATTGCCAAACAGTGTTGGCAAGTGACCACTGATTTTATTTTTCGCCCAGCAGTGTCACCAGAGGTGGGGGCAAGAACAATATTATCGCTGGACCTACAGGGGTTGTTGGTTTCGAATAAAAGGGTTGTCATATTTGGAATGGATAGGAACGGGTGTGAATGGTTCACAGTGCTCTCTTTAGATCCAACAGTGCAGCTAAAGGAGATGACGGATGTCAAACTGTTTGAGAATGACGGCAAAGAGGGGGAAATAATACTAGAAATGTGCATCACATGTGACATAATGATACAGTACCGAAGAGTGCAGTTTCCTTTAATGGCAGCATTGACGCCATACCCATTTTTTGATGAAGATTTACAGCACATGCATTCACAGTTGTGGACTACAAATCCAGATGATGTAAGATTATTGAACGATGTAACACCTGTGCGTATAACACTAAAGCCAGGTGCGGTGCCGGCCAGGGTGAAACAATATTCACTGTCAAGAGAGGCAGAGGAGGGCATTAGAAAAACAATACAGGCCCTACTGGACCAGGGGATTATCGTGCCATCTACGTCCCCATGTAATACTGCAATATATCCTGTTAAAAAATCAATGGCGGGCAGTTGGAGATTGATCCAGGAGTTGTGCCACCTAAATGATGTGGTGCTGAAAGAGTTTCCAGTAGTTCTGAATCCTGTGATAATTTTATGCATCATCCCAAAAAAGCCACATATTTTAGTGTAGTGGATTTGAAAAATGCATTCTTCTCGATTCCACTCCATCCAAAGTCGAGGTACCTCACGGCATTTAGGCAGGGCAAGATGCGGTTCGAACACACTAGATTACCTCAGGGGTACTGCGGGAGCCCAAGCATAAATAACAGAATACTGCATGAGGATCTTGGAAATATTCAGGTGCCTAGCACGATTGTTCAGTACTTGGACGATCTGCTAGTGTGTAATGACAGTGAACACCACTGCTGAAGGGACTCCATTGCACTCCTACAATTGCTTGCCTGTACGGGGTACAAGGTCGATAAGGCCAAATTACAATATTGCCAGCAGGAAGTGATCTATTTGGGGCAGTTCATATCAGCGAATGGGAAGAGGATACTACCCGACAGGGCAGCGTCAGTACGTGCCACTCCTAGACCCGCATCAGTTAAGAGATGCAGAGGTTTCTGGGTTTATGTAATTACTGTAGGGCCTGGAATTTAGATTATGTGGCGCACACAAGACCACTTCTACAGGCCCTTAGGGAAGCACAAAAGACAAAGGACCACAAGTTACAGTAGACGGCTGAAATGATCAGACAGTTTGATGATTTAAAGGAAGTGATTAGTTCGGCAGCTGTACTGGCCAGCCCTGGATAATAAAATTGAATTTTACATTCTGATGGTCATCTTATGACTGCAGTGTTGACGCAAAAAAGCACTATGGGCCACAAACCATTGGCCTATTATAGTGGAACTTTGGATGCAGTGATACAAGGGCAGTTTGCGTGCAAACAAGCCTCAGCAGCTGCTGCCTTTGCAATAGAGAAAAGTTCTACGATCGTAATGGGGTGTTCAGTAACATTGTATGTGGAACATTCTTTGTTTACTATTCTAGAGAGGTCAAAATCTACCCTGACTACACAAAGGTGTCATGGCCATTGGACAAGGGTCCAGGCCTTCATCACCCCCAGGGCCCAAATGGACCCACTCCTGGCACCTCTGGTGCCAGGCTCATGAAAGCTTATGGCGCCTGGGGCACGTGCATCAGGGCCGGGCATGGCCATAGACTATCATTGGAAGACCGGTGCAAGAGTCCCTGGGGGGGCAAGGTGGTGCCATGAGGCTGGGCCAAAGGGAGGTGCCAGGCCCAGCCTATTTAAGGCCAACCCACCCACATGCCTCCGCTTTGCGTTATTCTGCATTCAGCAGCGTAACGCTTACCGCTGTCCTTACCTGTTCTTCATCTCGTCGTGCATCCACTTGATTCCAGCTGCTCCATTGCTGAAGACCATCTTACCTGATTCCAGCTACTCCATCCCTGAAGGCGCTCCTTACCTGATTCCAGCCGCTCCATCGCTGAAGGCGCTTCTTACCTGATTCCAGCCGCTCCATCGCTGGGCTCCCATCTTACCTGCATCCCATCGCTATTGGAGTCGGAGCCTTTCCTCACCTGATCCGGGCTTCCATCAACACGAAGCTCCACTTCCTTTCTTCATCTTCGTGGTACCTTCATCCGCAGCCGCGGAGCTACTCCCGAGCCTCCAAACTCCGCTCTACGCTGCCAGCCTTCTCCTGCAAGGGAAAAAGAACACAACAGGTTAGAAACCATATAAATAATGAATGCTTGGCCGCGCCATACCTGAGTCTCGAGTTCCATTATAAAGGACAACTTACCAGCTAATTTGGGAGCTCCATCATCCTCAAGGGAATCCCCGGACTCGCTCCACGACTCCGATTGGCCATCTTCACACCTATTGGGAAAGAGATAAGACATTGCAAGAATTACCATTAATAATCAAGGCAAAAGACATTATAAAGAAAACAAACATTAATCATAACCAAAAGACTTACCTTCTAAGTGGATTGGTCGCAGCCGGTCTGGATCACCACTTCCACGGACTAGTGAAGCAACTAGGTCCACTTTACGGCCCCTGCTACACGAAGCAGGACGGAGAGATCAGCGTTACAAAACCTCAGGTGAGCTTGAATGGGAAAATGTTTGCACACTTCATTTTGGCACAAGAGGGTCGAGGGAATTCACAACACCACCACACCATTCTCATTGCCTCTCATCTTCTCTCAGGGGCAATAGCACCATCCAGAACAGCAGGCTCAGCAGCAGCTGGGGGAGAGGGTCTATCCAAGGGAGCCAAGTCGAGGGAGGGCTCCAACCGTGCCCCAACGTCCCCGCAGAGACCAGGTAAGTGTAACAAAAGGTCATCGGCATATGAGATCATCATCTCTGAACCCCATATTCATGTGGTCAGGTGTAAGACAGTGAATCCTGACATCTTTTTAACGGACATGCCTACTATAGAGGACCTGACGGCTCACGACTCTGCCACATATTTGGGCGAGGAGGACGACATTCCCAAAGCAAGGGACTGTGCATTGACAAAGGGTGAGATACTTTTGTTGATGGATCATCCTCAATTGATCAGGAGGGTGGGCAGAGACGGATAGGGGCAGTAATGGTACAACGTGAGGGAGGGCAGTACAAGATGGTGGTTATGAAAAGATTGCCTACGCATTGTTCTGCACAAGCGGCAGAAATTGTGGTGCTCAACGAAGCACTGAGAGCGTCACAAGGGTGTCATGTAACAATATATTCTGACTCGGCATACATTACAACAACGGTGCACACAGGTCTCTCCCGCTGGAAGAGGAGGGGGTTTCAGAGGGTTGAAGGATCACCAGTGCAGCATGCAGCACTGTTAGAAATTCTGATAGACGCGTTATCACAGCCATCTGTTGTGGCGGTCATTAAGTGTGCAGCCCAGACTCACGGACAGACAAAATATCGATGGGAAACGCAGCAGCCAACGCGGCAGCCAAAATGGCGCTGTATCTGCCAAATGAAATACCCACTGAGTACGTTGTGACTGTCCCATCGGCAAAGGAAAATCCAGTGCCTTACACAGCATTGCCCATCTTCCAGATTTTTGAACTACAAAGCAGGGGCACCTGAGAGGGAAAAGGAGTTGTTGTTATGGAGAGGGTGTAAGCGATCTCCGACAGATCTGTTATGGAGGCAGGAGAGCTCTAGAAAGATAGTTATGCCCCAGGAGCTGCTAGCAGTAGCGTTTGAACGATTACACTACCGGTCTCACAGTTTGAAACAACACATAGCCGCAGGAGGACTGGTTTATACCAAACATCCAGGAAAGCATTAGAGAAACGCTCAACCATTGCCCCACATGTCAATGTTTTAGTACAAAGATGACACTAAGAGCGTTACGGGGCACCCTGCCCCACCCTACTGGGCCATTCCAGGAATACACATGGGGGTCATTACGACCCTGGCGTTAAGGGTTTAACGCCGCCGTAAAAGGTGTCGGCGCCGTTAAACCCTTAACGCCTGATTACGAGGTCCCTTTGCGGGACCCGACCTTAATGGCTGGTTTTACCAGCCGTTAAAGTAGGGTGCCGCAAAGGGACCTCGGTGTTAATTACGGTACCGCAATTTGCGGTACCATACTTAGCGCCTTCCCCAGTCCCATTGAGCCCTATGGGGCAAAAATGGGAATGGGGAAGGGCCATGGTGAAATGGGGAAATACCGCCCCGCCAACCTTGGAATGGGGCGGTATTTCCCCATTTCACCATGGCGGACTCGTTACAACACCGGCACCAACCATGCTGCTAATAGCGCCATGGTTTAGCGCCGGGGTTGTAATGAGGGCCATAGACTCTGCTGATATGGGTGAGCATTGTAATGGATCCAGGTTCTTCATTGTGGTGGTCTGTCCTTTCTCAAGGTGGGTGGAAGCAGGGCATGTGCGCACTTGGATGCCAAGTGTGCTCTGTGGTTTCTGGTGTGTGAGGTTTTCCCACACTGGGGTGTGTGCGAGGGTTTAAGGTCAGATAATGGCACACATTTCTTCAATGCTTTATTCCAAAATGTTGCAGCACTACTTGGCATCAAGCATCTGATGGGTACGATTTATCACCCACAGACCAGTGGCATTGTGGAGAGAATAAATTGCCTTCTTAAAAGCAAGTTATCCAAACTGTGTATCAGGTTGAAGAAAAACTGGGTGCACTGTTACCCATGGCCCTTTTCAGTTTACGCATGCAGCCAAGTAAAGATCACCATCTGTCACCTCATGAGGTGGTCACTGGCTGTGTATGCATACTCCCATATCCCCTGTAAGGATGGTTTCTGATGCACATAAGGCTGCAGCAGTGTTAGGAAATGAATTCAAAGAATATTTGATGACACTAACTTTGTCCGTTAAATGTGTCTCCCGACAGATTGCACCTCCCAGGATTGTGACGACAGAGACTCCAGATGCTGAACATACTATGGTGACAGATCCTGAGCATATAACGACTCGACCACTGCTGCCTGGGGTCTATATCTATTTTTGCAATTTTGTACGCAGGTGGAACAACCCTCGGTTCCAAGGAACATATGAGGTGGTGTTTTGTACCCCCTTCGCAGTTAAAGTAAAAGAATTGCGCCTCTGGGTCCACCTCTCTGACGTTCGTAGGGAACCTCCAGAGAGCATATCGGTGCATCAGTTATCTTAAAACAAGGGGTAATAGTACATGTACCCTGTTTATCTCACCGGTCTGTCCAAGGGCGATACGGGTGTGGTGGCACGTCCAAGTGGCAGGCCAAAGCTCATCTGCTAACTCTGTATTTTTTCTGGGTACCCTGTTTATACTTCTCTCTCTCTTTCATTATGGCCTCTCTCTCGCTCTCTCTCTCTTTGTCTCTTTTCTAGTTTTTCTCTTTTTCTCTTTTCTAGTTTCTCTCTCTCTCTCTCTCTCCCTCTCTTCTTTTGTGTACTGAGTCCGTCTTGTATGTTTTTTCCTTTTCGTTGTTGTGTGTGTATGTGCTTTTATTTCAGGAAAGAAGAAGATGGCCGCAAATAATGTACATAGTTTGTTAAGTAGGGACCCGAAGTGTAGAAACACGAATGAAAGATTGTGGACATATAGCTATTATTGTGGGTCAGCAATTACTGGAGGACTGTGTGTGATATTGCTAGTACTACTCAGAGTGTATTGGGGAGAGGTATTATAGGGGGAGGACCTATAAAGGGAGGGAATGGGGGAAATAGGATTTTATAGTAACCAAATTGAACGATACATATAAATGTTAATAATACGAGTGGATTTACATATATCACTACTAATGTGAACACTAATAATAATAACGGAAATGGATTTAACGACTTTAAAATGCAGGTTACGTCAGTGAAGGAAGCAGAGAATAGGTTGTTTACAATAAGTAGGGGATTGTCTACCACTATGAAACAGTATAATGTTATTTCTGACAGTACTGCTAAAGCGTCCACCCATGAGAATGTGTATAGAAAAATAAAAAGAGAGGTACGACGCAGGTATGGCACGTATCAAAGGCTGGGTTTTGATGTGATTGAGGATATACAGCACCCCGAGTTCACTAATTCATGGTACTCTGATTTGAGTGGTGTGGGGAGAAACGCTGTGAATGGGAACTGGTATGTGTGTTCACTCATTTCACATGCGTCAGGTGCTCCCAAGGTGTTAGTACCACAAGCAGTCCCAATTATAGAGGCACAATGCCTGGTTCATCTTGCGCTATGCAGAATAAAAGAAGCGTTCCAGGCACACAGTGTGCAACTGAAAATGGTGGGCCCAGATTTTGTGAAATGCACTGAAGACCCAAGAAACATCAAGTGTTTGAGCTACCCTATCTAATAGTAAAGGGCGGAAATATGTCAATAACAACTGGCAGGCACATCACACTACCTTGCTTGACAGAAGGACTGGTAATATATAGCAGGAAAAAGATAGCACGATGGTCACCTTCTGTGCACAAATCTGGACAGAGCATATCACAAAGCTGACATGGATTGCAACAATGGAAAAGCTGGTGCGAGTGCATAAGGAAGAAGAATATAAACTCTGTTTCCGCAGCACAGGTACAGTCTTTGTCGGTACTAACGAACACTGTAATAAAACTCTCTTGATCACAGACATGAAGAAAGAAATGGTGGCGCTGATTGATTACTACTGGGTCTGCTGCCGACAAGCTTACTTGCGCCTCCCGTCATCATGGAGGGGCTGTTGTTCGCTGGCCACATTTTACTCGGTGCTACTAGTAATCCAAGAAGAACACCTGAAGGGTGGAGTACTGCTTGCGGAGGGGCCAAAGAGTTCCCCACAGTGGAAAATGAACATAAGAGCTTGGTGCCCACACAAGAGCACCACATCCGGCAAGGGAAAGGACAGTTCCAACAACCGCAGAGGATAAAAATATTGAATTACATTTCTAAAGACTCTTCCACATTCCTTGCTGAAATACCAGAAGAATACAGGATTTTCAGTTCAGAAGAATCATTTTTTGTCTCTTTACTATTGCGGGGAGTGCAGGCTGCAGCCAATGCCAAATGGCTGCAAATAGTGAGGTGGGAACTGGTCCAGCTCGCCAACGACACAGAGAATGGGTTCAATGTGATCAAGGTCGAATTGCGGGTGTTGCAACTTGTGATAATGCAAAATCGCTATGTGCTGGACATTTTATCAGTGATGGAAGGTGGGTTTTGCAAATAATTTGGCAATTCCTGCTGTATATTTGTGCTGCGTAGAACGCATCATTATCCCACATCATTTCAGCTGTCCATGGCCTGGGTGTTTGTATAAAGGAGGAGAGAGGAATACAGGACAGTGTTTGGCTGGCTGTGGCATTTAATTGGGCCCGTCGTGCCTGGGAGCGACCGTGAAGATGTTAATGCCCATCATTGTGTTCATCCAGGTCCTTTTCTGCACTTTTCAGCTGTTCTTCGATTCTATGCAACAATGGTATCTATTGGGGTTCCAAAAGCACCTTGTGAAACAAAACATATTGAACTACAAACTGATGCCCCACGGGGTGGCTCGAAGTATGAAATGTTCCCGATCCTCTATACCACACTATCATGTCCCCATACCCAGAAAATTACACACAGGTTTGGGTGGACCTTCTGGGGACAGGGGGGGGATATATTTACATGACTTGTTCACCTGAAGAGTCTGTGCGTAGGGGGGAGATTTGTGATCAGTGTGTAGGGCTTGGGTGCCAGTTCTCGTTACTTGGGTGCCAGTAACGAGAACTCAGCTATATGTGGATGCAGAAACTGGGGAGCAGGAGCACAGAAGCATTCCAGAATTTGTTACTGTCTGATATGATATGATATGATATGATATGATAGGTCATTTATAACACGCTTAATACCCATAGGTTTCTAAGCGTGCACCTGGGGATCAAACCTATGGTGCTCTGCGTCGTCTAGCTTCCAAGGCGAGCACGTTGCCGCTGAGCTATCCTCCCGAGACTACTGTAGAAGTAACACAAGGGGGGAATGTTGGGAAGAGGACATCCCCGTCCCCCCACCCCCACCAGGTGCTTTAAAGCAAGGCAAGATGCATTCGAGGCACTGTGATGAGCCAGGGGGAGGGGGAACAGTGAGAGGGACGCCTTGCCGTCCAGCAGGACCCTATGTCAATATAATCAATTATAGCTTAACTACATGGCGTGGACTAAGGCGCAGGCGACATCACCATTTTGCGTAAATATTTGTCATCCTAGATAAAAGGAAAGGCCTGCGCGGTAAATGCAGCATTGCATGCACTAGGCCCAAATCCATGAGGCCACAGAAATCTGCAGCCAGGCCCAAGCTCCCATGAGAACAGTTTGCACCCCCACCCCTCACACCATCTATTCATTGTTCCAAAAGTGTTGCAGAGATGTGTGTTTCACAAGAAAACACAGAGGTTTGAGGGAAAAGTTATGCGTCACAAGCAGACCCTCACATTAAGGGTGGAACCCTTGGCATATAACAAAAAGGCTTGTGACTCGCAAAAGTAGATGTGTGTTTCACCAAAGAGGAATGTGCCCTACAAGGCCGCGATCAGAGACTGGTGCCTGGTGTGAATGTTATCTCACACTGGCCAAAGCATGACCTGACCCATTCCCGAGTGACCACGAGTTATAGGCCATATAACTGACTAAACCCTAAGATCCCCAAATTCCATGGCACTAGGTGCCCTATGACTCCCAACCACAAAGTAACAAGCCCTGAAATGTTCAAAGAAGATGGACAAGGCCTATCGTTGAAGCGACAATCGTGTGATTTGTATTACGAGTTGCTTTGGGAGGGAGGAATTATAGTTCAAAACGAGGGTTGAGACCTTGGAGCTGGATTGCCCAGAGGGAGTGAGTGAAATGTGTGTGAAGGTTAGAGTGCCTCAGAACCTCCTGTCGGTCCGTCTTAAGGCCTGTGAAGTGCACAGTATGAGTGATAAAACAAGCTGTATAGTAGGAGTATAATTAATTTGTTTTCTGACCTTCAACGTGAGAAGAAGCTGAGCCCTGCAGCATCCGCGTGATGGAAGACGGATGGACTGGGCTGGGACCAATAAACTGCCATCCTTAAAGGTGGTACCTGTATAAGGTCCATCCAATCAGCCGTGCAGGTTTTTACTGTATGTATTGCATCATCTATGACAATTGTTTGCTTTATAAAACTCTGCTTGTACTACTTTTCGGCAGAAAGTTCTTAGCAGCAGAGTTCTTTGCTGTTGCTCTCATCTGCGTGTGTGATTAAAACCTTGTTATCCTTACAAGATCGCCTTGGGCCTTTCTTCACTAGCGGGTTCTATTCTCTCTGGTGTGAGCGTTCAGGGGCGTACCTTCAGCCCTAATCCTCATCACGGACCTAGTCATAGGGCCTCATTCCGAGTATGGCGGTAAGGGATAGCGGCTACCGGTAACGAGACCGGTGGCGGTATTCCCTTACCGCCATACTCCGAGTTCCCTTTGCGCCCTCGCCCTTAACGCCTGCGGTGTTAAAGTCGAGGGCGCAAAGGGGCCTCCAAGCCAATAACGGTGACCGTAATGAACGGTCACCGTTATTTGCATCTTCCCCATTCCCATTGAGCCCTATGGGGGCTCATTTGGGAATGGGGAAGAGCCTTGGTGAATGGGGAATTACCGCCCCGCCAACCTTGGAATGGGGCGGTGATTCCGCCATCCACCAAGGCGCTGCCGGTCCGGGTACGGCGTCAACCAAGGCGTTAATAGCGCCATTGGTTAGCGCCGTACTCGGAATGAGGCCCATAGTCCTATTCCTAAACCCATTTCTAGTCCTTGTCACAGGCTTACTCACAGGACTGGTCTGTGACAGTCTCAGTCCTCATCACAGTCACAGTGTATATGCCATAGTCTGTCACGGTAAGTCTCATTCATAGTCTGGAAGCCACTCTGAGTCATAGTCTTCCAGACATACCTCATTCAGTCTCCCTCTGTGTCTGGCTCGCTAAATCTCTGTCACAGCCTCTCTTGCTCGCTCTCTCCCACACACAATCCCTGTCTCGTTCACTCTCCCCATCTGTATGGCTTCATATATCTATTCCCCCTCCATAAATACTTCTTTATTGTTGTTTATAAAAGGTGCTAGATACATGGACGTAGGACAGGGGGATACAGGGGGGACAAATCCACCCACAATTTTAAGTGGGGGGATACAATGGCATTTATCCCCCCCAATTTCCCCCAGTTTGTGTCTAGTCTGCAGCGTGTAGATTACAGTCTGCAGCCTGCCTGTGCAGTGATGCGTGCAAACTTGAAACTTCAGACAGCAGCAGCGGCACGGGTAATTGTAACAAGATTCTTGTTAGAAGAACTCTGCTGCTTGTAGGCTCGCTAATGCGTGCCCCTTCCCCCTGCACCTGTGCATTTGGAGCGTACCCAGGCCAGGCCGGGGAACATACTGCAGCACGTGCCCCTGCGAGTGCGCAGTGCACTGCTGCGCAGCCTTCCAGAACGAAGGAAAAGCCAACAGGCAGAGACGCGTGCTCCTCAGAGACAACAGTGTGACTCATGATCTTGCCATCCATTAAGGCAGGTCAGCCCAGGTAAACATGGAAAGATAACACATTTAAGCTTTAGACCTGTGCCAGTCGCCTCTGTGGCAAAGCAGGACTCAGAATACTGCCGTGGATATTCCGGCGGCGGGCTGGTCCCTGAGAGCTGCTAGCGTCTTTGTGGCTATTGGATTAAGGTCGAACACCGGAACAGCGTTACCAATCAGCAGTGGATGCTGGCAAGGTTTAACGCAAGACATGACCGTCTCTTCTGCTGCTTCTACCCAACGGCGGGGGTAAAGAGGGCCTAACACAGGGTTTTGCTCCCTGATTTACGGAACCAACCAAAGACAAGCGTTTTGTGGCCATTCAGATCAGGAACCGTCTAATTTTGCAGTATTATAAATTAACAGACTCTCAATATACGTTCTTGTGTAAGTGCATGCCAAGTATCATAAAAGACACAGCAGATTTAGTGATTAGGTCGGGGTAAAGGAGACGGTGAGTCGCTAGATTTTAGGTACACATTTGTACCTGGTACACCTACAAAAAATAATGTTGTTGGTAATGATAATGACAAGATAACATGTTTATAGACGCAATTTGCGTTGTTCCGGTTTGTTCGATGGAACCCTGCCCTCTTCACAACAACGAACATTATCTGTCCTTAGGTGCCTCTGTTAATGCCATCACTTTCAAGTCAAAGTTCACCTCTGTGCTTCAGACTAGCAAAGGTTTTGTACATCCCTGGTTCTTTCTCATACAAATAATAAATAGGATTTCTTTTCACTGCAATGAGCTCCGTCTTGGGGCAATGTGTGGAAAGGGCGTCATTAAGCCTAAATAATGCGAACATTGGTGATGCATCTTTCGGTATACTAAGAAGCATGAGTGCGTGCGTTACATTCCGTGTAATGCTACTCTAGAGGCAGTGCACGACTAGGTAGATATACAGAGTTCAGGCTGTCACCACGATTGTTTGTATGCCAAGATTGCACAATGCTTTAGCATGGCATCGATTTTCATGTTTATATCATGCTGGCCGTTATGGCAATCCAACGTCCCACTGGCAGGATTGAAACCTCACAACGTTCAAGCACCTCAAACCTGGATTTGGAGGCTCCAAAGCCAGGTTTGAGGTGCTTAAACATTGTAACATGTGGGTTAAATCACTATACCTGGATTAATTGCCAAGGGACCCACGTACATATGTTGAACAATCATAGTGCGCACAGAAAAGGTGGCTTGCACCATCGGAACTATGACTATGGAAGCCCTTTCTTATGAACACGTTGTCAGCAGTGAGGCCTGCATCTCTGTTTTCAATGGGAATGAGGCAAAGGAAGCCTTCCTTACTATTAAGGCACTGCATTGTGTTGAGCACAAACCCAGAGGAGAACAGCCTCTAGTAAAGACGGGGCACATTACCCAGTAATCATTGTATAGTCACTCACCTTTCAGCAGTAACCATTGCAGAGAACCCCATTGACCTTGCGTGTTTGCTATTCAGTGTTAAATTAATGTCTCTTTGTGCAATGGCGGATAAAGTGACAGTCCGTCTAAGTGGGCGTGCTGGGGTGCAATGAGGGGGTGAGTTACCCAATAAGTGTTGGAGTAGTGCACAATGCCAGAGCGGTGATGCACAATGCTCTTGGGGGTATCGGAAGCAGTGCACTTGAAGGTGATTCCAAACTAGCTCTGTTCATATTTTTCGTCAGCATTGGTTAGGAACTGCCCATGGTCGGACTTGGCTATAAAACTGTCTCGGGCACCAATGTAAAATTAGGCCACAGTTGCAAATGGCAATTAATTCCTTTTTTGACACTGTTTGAATAGTACCCAAGGAGGAGTTTTCTGATAAAATGTGATGCAAATTGTGCATTTTAAAGAATATTTCTTCAGCAACACTGGTCAACACTACTAGCCGCATAGTGAAGTAATTTATGAAACTGGCCCATTTTGGCCATAAAGAAGACCCACACCAGCATTTTGCGTCGACCATGGGCATATTGCCCTATAGGCCAGTTCGAGCTTGATACTGCCCTAATGAGCGCTCCCCGGGCCCAAAAGGATTACAGCTGATGAAGGACATTTAGCACTCCGACTCGACTTCCTGAGAGACCTCACTCAGCCTATTACCGTACTAAGGTAAGTCAAGTGGCCCACTGGCTGGCCCCCCTCCTAGGTGCAGTGCAGGCCGGGCCGCCATGGGTTGGGAGGATGATTTGCACGACTCACGAGCACGAAGAGCAGCCCATTGGCTGCCTGGTGTTTTTTATCGGCTTTTGACTTAGTCCTGACTCAAGCCCGATCACTGCTTAGGTACTTTCAAACATCACTCCGCCTCTGCCATGGCCTCATCCAAAGCAGTAGGAAAGATGATGGCCTCCATGGGCCAAATGAGAACTCATTTTTGGGACTCCGTGACCTAATGTTACAAGTCTTGTTTTGTGTTCTTCTAGGTGCCACTGATAATGACTACTTCAATGCTCTTAAAAAAACAAAAAAAGGATGCATGGCTCTGTGCTTTTCAGACACCCCCAATTTGCGACTCTGCCTCACCCCGAACTGCCGTTATTTATAATCGCCCTCATAGCCCTTTCCATTCTTGCTCTTTTACATCACCCTTCTCTATTGCAATCCTGCCCAATGCCAATGGTGGGTGGACACCCAATCTTTTTGGGACAAGCTGTGAAAGCCTTTTGATCTGGGAAGTGGTAACATTTGTACGTGAACTGAGCCTTCTGAAGTGAGACGCCAAATTGAAGGATTTTGTACTATGAACTGCTTTTCTTTTTCTTAATTTTCTTCTGTTTTCTTTTCTTCTTTTCTTTCGTTTTATACAGTGATGATATATGTGATTTAATACGTGCTGCTATTTTAATTTTGTAAAAAGTCGAGTTCGTTGACTAAAACACAATAAATAAATTTAAAAAAGCAAAGTCCCAAGGTGTCCCCTGTCCCCCCCCCCAGATTTTATGGGTTTTCTACGCCCCTGGTCTATGGATGCGCTTAGGGGCCACCGGTAAGTGTTGCAACTACTCACCGAATCTTGGCACAGTCCAGACCAAACTTCGCCAGTCTAGTCGAGTTCGTTTGCAGGTTTGAGTCCCTCAGTTGTGCATCTCTCTGGCTTACAGGGGCTGCGTTCTGGGCCTTTCTTCGCTTCTGGGGCAGGGATCGGGCCAGTTCCACTGTAGGTTGTCTTAGGGCACAGGAGTGCACAGCAGCAAGGCAACCACAAAGCTTGTCATCACACCGGGGCGACACGGGTACCGCGTAGGCTCGTTTTAAAACTCTACTAATTCCAGACCTAGGAATGCTAGGTGTACAAAAGTCGGTGGGAGAGTGCCTTCTACCAAGAGCTTACGGTTCCCAAAGTCTCAAGTCGAATCTCGATACAGCATTGGTTCCAAGGCAAAGGTCCCGTATGAGCTGGTCAGTTCACTGGGCGGTCCCGGAACACTTCCGAGGAGGCTCGTTTGCAGGTTAAGCAGGAGGTGTTGAGAGTAGTTGGTTCAAATACTCCAACGGGTCAAAGACCACTTGAAGGCCTTTTATGATTGATCAGAAACAGGGGCTCCGACTGGACAACAGTGGGGTCATGGTGCCAAAACTTCCAGCGCGTCACCAGCGGTTCCACGGATCTGCTTCTTTGGTTCAGGATACTGGTCTCCTTTACTAAGTTCAGTGAGAACTCAGAAGGTTGACCTGGAATGGGTGTAGAGAGCCTTCTCTTATCCAAAGTTTGCTTTGCGCCAAAACGAAGGGCATCCAATGGGAGATCTGTTCACATTCAACCATCCCAGATGTGGATCAATCACAGACCACAGTGGTCCCAGTCATCCCAGCACACCAGAAATCCTGGCATCCAGCATGTGTGTTGGAACTAGACAGTCCAGCTGACATCCTGGGCGCACACACACAAGCCATGCAGAAGCCAGCGAAAGCTTCAGGTTGCGTGGGACTCTACATGACCAAATAAGAAATTTTCCCCCGGTTTACTTGACCTGTGAAAGGCAAAGGGACAAAATGGCCAAGGACAGAACAAAGGACTTTGTGGCAGGGCCATTTTAGGCACTGGCCACTGTCCTTCGCCAAAAGCAGTTAACACGGTTTGGACCATTGAAAAGAGTCGAAAATGCTTTAAAAGTATCAGCTGCCACCAGCCCCATCCTGGGCACACTTGTATATTCACCAAAAATCCTTTGAGGGTATCTAGGGCCTTAAAAATGAAAAAAGAGTTCCCAGCCACTGTACTAGAAGGTACATTGTGCACTGATAAAGAGTTATCAAGAAATGGTAACAAAGTGAAAGACCAAGGGGAAAAAAGTCTCCCAGTACTGACAGTCTGAAGGGCATATCAGTTTCCCCTTAACAAGACTAGCAAAGGCCCAGCGGAGTACAGCAGAAGGCTGGGCTCCATTGCAAAAAGTCAGGCTAGGATGGTCAGACAAAAGCAAAAAGTTGGGGGGTTCACAACTGGAGGAAAAATTACACATAAATGGAAATACTTCCTAAGAGTGGGTTCCAAGCTGTTGACGTTCATTAAAGCAATATTATACACCCCAGATCACAGGCAAAGGACTCCCTGCAAGGTCTGCAGATGCAGAGTTACAGTCACTAGGAGCTGCTTTTGTCTTGTTCACTGAACATTCATTGAATATCAGAGAATGATAACAGTAATTTCATCCCTCACACCAAAAGCTCACCTTTACTAGTTTTCTTTAAAGCTTCTTTTAAGAGAAAAAGCAGTTCCCACACGGGGTGGCATGAGCGTCTTTAACAGGATAAAACAAATGCTAAGACTGACAAAACTATTTAGCAATGGGAGGGAAAATGGGGAAAAAGTTCTTACTATCTCCACATGGAAATACACTGGTGGTAACTGGTGCGTCACCGCCTTATTATGCCATGTTTTCTTGCATTTGTATACCACCTACTGCCATAGGTTATGGCGTTGATATGTTTTTTGCCTGCAAGAGGAAGCAGTATAATAGGCGATTCAGTAGTGGTAGGGAGAAGAAAAGTCAGGTAGATTGTTGGGATGAGGGCGAGGGATAGATAAGATGCGCAGAAAGTCTTCAAAATGAAAGTTAGAGCATCTATGTGCGCCATTCGACCAAATTCATCATGGTACTCAACTGTAGTCTATGCGGTGCATCGCCAAGAGGAGATATAGCTGGAGAGGTGTTCGCTGCGCCAGGGGGTATGTCTGGAATTCACTCACTTCATGGTGAGCGTAGGCATGCAGAAGCCATGCCCAAGAAAGCACAGGCGGCAAAGTTCTTGTCTCCTGGAGTCCACAACAACATTTGGGAGGGGTTGCATGTCAGAAATCCGAATTAGCCACGTTTGCAAAAGCTCCATGAAAAGCGAGCAAACAACTCACATTTTGTTTCAATTTCCTCATTTATGTCTTGGTCATGAGAACCCTAGGCTTGTACTTGTGTGCAAAGCGCTTAGGGACACAAAGCCTGTCTATGGCCAGACTTTTGAGTCTTCTACAGTGTTTTGGTGAGCCAAGGCATATTAGGTGCTGCTGTTGGGCCCCATTCAGAAGTCCCATTGGACTTCATTGGGGATGGCGGTGTTATCCCCAATGGAAACACCTCAATTCTTCTGGGGGTAAAGCTCCATACACGTGCTAGAGGTATTATCCCATTAGGGGCTTACTAGTTTATAGTCAGAAGGAGTGAAAAACAGGTTATAACACTACCACCTATTTTCCTCGTTCACCTCCAAACTGTAATGAGGCCTTAGTGTGAATCTCAGGTCTAATGGAGGGTATTCCATACCATCAGCGCCGCATTCACATATGCACTCCGGTAGAGGGCTGTGTGCAAATTCTGCATTCCAGTGGGCTCCACTATCACAGGATTTCAAACTATAGGCATTAGACCTCTGGCACATCCCACATGAATGTGCTAGAGGTGCACAGTAACTCTAGCATGGATGATCAGAGTTCAGCTCACCCAAGGTGGGGACTAAGTGCTCAAAGAGAGAACCTCATCTAGTCTTAGCATTTTCAGCATACAAAAAGTAAAGATTGTGAACAGGGTAGTTCTTTAGTTAAAAGGTGCAGTACAATGACATTGTGAACTGACGTCCGATCTTGGGTCACCAAGAGTAGACGCAAAATACTAATTTCCATAAAACGTAAAGAAACGCTGGTGACCATTGTAGCTGCTTGAACACTCGTGAATGGCTTGGAGCAGGACACTGAGGTTTGTACCTAGCTTGGCTTATGCTATCATTGCTGGGGGTCCATATTGCCACCCCACAGCCTTCTCGGACCGATTATTTATTCTATCTGTCTGGGTTTAGCTCTGATTATTTATTCTATCTTTCTGGGTTTAGCTCCATGCAGAGAGGGAGACAAAGGCTCTTTTTTCATTGCCTTGAATAAGACACCAATACCCTGCCTTTCATCAGGGTATTGGTGGCACCACAGTTCCTACCTCCAGGTGACATTGCCGAGCTTTCTGAGCTATACCTTTACCAGGCACAGCAGCAGCAGCATCCCACGACTATCTCCCCACAGGTTGGTGACAGGTTCAGCATGAAAAACTACAGCTGTTAAAATAGGCCCAAACACACAAATAAGAGAAAAAAACTCAATAACGGAGTAACTCCAAGTGCACGAGAAAACCCAGCTTTATTCCGATACAAACGGCTGCTGTGAGAGCGTACAAAGTACAATCTCAAAATGGCGTTAGGAACAACAACGTTTTAAACACGTAAAAAGTAATTGCTGATGTCATAGTAATCATCATAAAAACATCTGCTCTCTCACTCGATTGATTAGTGGAATATGGAACATATAGTAATCTATAGGTAATCCTTTTACTATTGGTTCTTCTACAACTAATGACTCCTCCAAGGTTCATCATTCTACAAATGATAAATGCCAATCTAACATACTATTTGTTGGCATTGAAACTACACTAGGAAGTACATGGTTCGATCGGTCGGCTATTTGCTCATCCAGCCTCTGGCACTTATGTGGTGTCACGGTACGTGGTGGGGAAGGAGAGGTCGGTGAACCGCTATGATCCAGTTTAATACAGTAACTCCCTTCTTGTTCCCAGGCTTGAGGCCTTACCGCCAGTCTGTTTGTGGCCTTGGCATGTCATCTCTGTGTCTGGATGTGCTAAGGAAGTGGCAGGTGCGCTATCTAATTGGGCCTGACCATTGTTTCGATCACTTGGTAGAGGACCACTGTTCAGAGCTCAATTTCATGTATCTATTGGAGTTTCTGCTATCCTAACCTGTGTGCTTTCTTTCGGCAGCCACTTGGGGCGCTGTATATTAATTTGTTAAGGGGTCAACTGGCACGGTAGCTACTTGCACCTGGCATTCATGAATATATCTATTTCTCACTACTACCAATAGAAACCTTAATAATTGCATTCTGCGTGCCCAGGGAAATGTTATCTGGTACGAGTTCAGCTTCTAAGCAGAACTCCTCTCGGCACACTGACCTTGGTGCTTGGGTTTACTGTCTGTGCCTCGTGAGGTCTAGAATTATGTGTTAAGCAATGTTATGTCTGGATGCAGTGTTTCATAATTGGGGCCTGGCAGGGTTTGGTCTGAGCAATGGGAGTACTTTTGCTCTTTCTCCGCCATTTTAGTGTTCTTCATGTCTTGCATGCCGCCATTCATTATTCCCTGCCTGTATGTACTGCAACCTCTTCCTACCAGCCCATCCCTATGCTACTTGTATAACCCTGCCTAGGTATTCTGCAACCTGTCCATACTTCTGTGAATGCAAACTGCTTCTTGCCCTGCTTGCGCCGCGCAACCTATTCTACTTTTCATGGCGACTGTGTGACCATTGATGGTTTATCAAACGTTTCTCAGCTCGTACTTTCGTTCATGCTCGGGGATGGGTGGAGGTGTGGCCAGACCAAGTGCAACTCTCATCTCCATTATCACAGAGTCCTTCGATGGACATAAGTAAGCCATCCGACACACAGGCCAGGTCCGGCTCTGTCCTTCTGTCTGAGGACATGTTTGAAAATTGTTATGTCTTCCACCATGTGTTTTCCTGTTCTTTTTCGAGTAGCAGTGGGAGATACCAGTAGTTGCCCTTTCTGCAATGTGCATGTCATGTTGCCTGCATGTTCTCATTTTTTGAGGGCATTTCTGTTAGCATGCAAAATAGGAATACATAGGGGGGCATTTCATATAAGGGTAAATGCAGGGAACCACCAACATTAGCACTTATGTCTTGTTGAGGCCTCGGCATGCAATTTAACATTTACAAAACTGAGTTTAAAAGTGAAGAGTAAAAACAGGTGAAATTGTATTTCCACGTGAGTTTTATGCTCCGTTTTGTATGAAAATGTAAATGCTGCCTGCAAATTACCTTTAGCAGTCGGCCTTTGCAATGGATTCTTATGGAATCTGTCTGCTTTTAGTTCTAAATGGATGCGGATTCCGTGGTAGTCCGTTTGCTTTGCATCTGCATGATGCAAAGGGGGGGGCCAATAACTGGCGACGAGGCAGCCGTGTCCCACGATATGCAGCAGGGCGGTCTGTGTGACCAGCAACAGAGGAGGGACGTGTGCCCAGCAGTGGAGGGGATCGTAAGCCAAGCAGCTATGGAAGCAACACAGGAGGGACGTTCTGCCCAGCAGTATAGCCATGACGAGGAGGTCTACGTGACCAGCAGCAACGAGGAGCTCGCACCTAAGGTGCTTTGAGGTGGGACAAGCGTGCCCAGCATCGAAGGAAGTGCAACCGTACAGTGAAAGACGGAGGGCCGTGTGTGTGCCCAGCAGGCATCCAGAGGACCGGAGTCAGGAAAGCCAGCAGCTCGCCTGCGAGAAGGCACCCACAGGAGTAACACGGCAAGAGGACTGAAGACATTTACCCCGGCAGCCCACGCCGGCAAGAAAAAGAAGGAAGTGCCCAGCAGACCGTGCCGCAGCATGGAGGAGCCAGAGAAGAGCCCAGCCGCCTGTGCTGCAGCACGAAGGAGCCTGGGAAGAGCCCAGCAGCCCGTGACGCAGGACGGTGGAGACCGGCGAGAAGAGGAAGACCGCTGCGAGCGGTCTATGCGAGGAGCCCAGCAGCCCGTGACAGTGTGGGAGAGAACCAGGAAGGGACAAGCCCAGCAGTCCGTGTCAGAGCACAGAGGAGCCGGTGAGCGACAGAAGACGGCCGCAGCTGATCAACATGGGAAGCCCAGCAGCCGGTGCAGGAGAAATTGAAGTCCAGGAAGCGGTGGGCTCAGCTGTCCATGACAGTGCATGGACAGGGCCCGAAAGGAGAGGGAAGACCGCTGCGAGAAAACAGAGAGGCACCAGGCATGACGCTGGTAAGAAACCCCATGCCCCTCCCCCACCGCTACACATGAAGGGTCACCAGCCGAACCACGAAGCATAATAAGGCAGCTACAAACAGATGGACCGGCAACGCATGCTGAGGGCTGCACACCCAGCACGCTTGCAGGAGCGCATCCTCAATTTAAACAAGCCGATATTCACAAAGTGCACTCGCTGGCATCTGATACCACTGAGGCCCCTCCACCACGCAGGCCAGCAGCACTGCACAGCACCAGCCAATCAGACAATAGGCAAATCACGAGGGGCACCCACCAGCAAGTGCCGGACATGCAACACGCGCAAAGCCCACAGGCCCAACGCCCGCAGGACCGCATCAACAATCTAAACATAACGGAAATAATAAGGTGCACTCACCAGCATCTGACTACACTGAGGCCCCTCCACTACGTGGACCAGCAGAGTGGCGCAGCTCCACTCACAGAGGCACCAGACCACCAGCCACACAAGTACCCGGACCAATATGCAGCGGACTGTTGCAGGAAAATGCACGAAGGTGCGTGGCGACCCACCCTCCCACACCCGGGCAGCCCGCTCCATTTGCCATCACAAGAACATAACTACGCCCACCACTTGAATACCGCCAACAGCCCCAACAGTGTTTTACCGCACAACAGAGCACAGAATAACCAACCTACATCGGTCCTCCACAGGAAACCCAAGAGCACAAAACAAAGGTCTGACGGCCACGTGAGACACCGCCATAAATCCTCATAATAATGGTTGACTAGGCACAAGCGGCCAGCCTTATGAGACATCCCAACCCATTCACACTCAACCCACGCCATGATCAAGGACAAAGGTGGGAGGAGTGCGTTGAGGAATTTGAAGACTTTGTAGGAGCAAAAGGGAACCCGGATCCCCCAAACAAAATCAACATATTCATGAATCTAGCAGGCAAAGAAATAAAAAGCATAATGAAGACGATACCACAACAAGAAAGGACCACATACCAGCGACTCCTCGCTGCAGTCAACGACAAGCTAATAAGCCCCAACAAGGACTATGAACTCTACACATTCAACCAACATGTGCAGCTCCCACATAAATCCCTTGGAGAGTTTGTCATCTGCCTCCAGAAGAACATAATGTGCTGCGACTTCGCCAATTTCAATGACAAAGAGGCAATTAGGCTGAAGATCATTGAGGGGTGCACCTCGTCAACGCTCAGGAAACACCTTCTCAAAAAGCCCCTTCCCCTAATGAAAATACTCAATCTGGCAAGAACGTACGAGCAAATAGAAGCACAGACAGCTGCCATCAAAAACAAAAACAAAAACAAATGTGACTCCATTGCGGCTCTCGCAGTAAGACGGGGGGAATACTCCAAGCCCACAGGACCATGGAGCAGAAGACTCAGAGGCCACTGGCACCCAACCCCGAGCAACGCACAATGCCGCAAATGCAGATTAGAAGTCCCACACAGACAGTCCTGCCCGTCCATAGGACAGAGATGTCGGCGATGTGGTCAAGAAGACCACTTCAAGGCGATGTGCAGAGTGGGACTGCCTACAAACTTTTCATGCCAGCCAGAACCACCACCAAGCATGCCCAGATGACCTGCACAATTAAGTGGGCCCAACGAGTGGCCAATGTACTGGAGGACCCAGGCACCACCACCCCAAACAAGACACCAGATACCACTGATAACACAGCCGGACGTCACGAAGACCATCAAGGTCGTGGACACCTACGCACCCAGACCGGGCGGGCATGAACACCCACTCTACCCAGACCTAAGTCGTCCAAAGAGATATAAACAGGGGCAAGCATCCAGCACACAAACCTCACCTGTCCCGTGAGACGGCCGCAAGTCATACACACACTCAGGACTCGATGAGATGTCGTACTGGGGGGGTGATGTAGAAACCACAGTAAATGTCAGCAATAGGCAACATTAGCAAAAAAAGAAAGGAAGCATACCCCTGGACAAAACCCAAGCTCACGTAGCCCAGTGGAGAACAGCACAGCCGGTAGAGCCAAAAGGGCAGTCACACTGCGACCCAACAAAAACAAAAAGAGACAGCAGAGTACCCGTCGCCATCCACATGATACCAAGTCCCGCCAAAGGGAACAGCCGCCTCAGCCATCGGACGGCACTACAGCGCGCCCTCATCAACATCCACTATAGATCATTCGAAGTCACCCAGATGAAGGATCGCACACCTGAGCAAGATGTGGGAGAGACAAGGAAAGCCAAAGAAAGGACATACTGTGCAGATCCCCACTGAGCCACAGGGGACAATGAGCAAGTGCTAACAACGACAAAGGACCACAGTGAAAGGATGCCAAACGCCTCTCTCCTCCACAAATTCTACCTAGAGGACCCCGAGCCAATGAAAGAAGGAACCTTTGAGAGGGAAGGAGCAGAGAGTGGAGAGACATACGAAGCATTGCAACGAGAAAATGCGGGCGAGACCCGTGAGCCGCCGAACAGGCCCTATTGAACAATAAAGAGACCCCAACAAATGATCAAACAGATGTAGCCTGGGAAGTGTCATGTTAAGTGAGGGGGAGGTGTTGTGAGTGAATAAAGAACAGGCTCCTTTAAGAGGAAGAGGCCATGTAATGGTGGGAGTTGGCGGGAAGAGGAAGGAAAGGGAGGGCAAAGAGAAAGGGAAGTCAGTCATGGAATGAGAGAAATAAAGAGAGGTTGGAACCAAAGGTGGCTCCCGAGTTGTTATTACATGTGCATGCCGGGGCCCAAGGGGGGGGCCAACAGGAGGGATGGGAGAATCATAGTAAATCTAATTTTTTGTACCCACTCTCTCTGTCTCTCTTTCACTCATGCATGCTCTCTCTCTGGTTCCCACTCACTGGTTAGTGTTGCGCTGGTTAGCCAGGAAATGGCACAAGAGAAATGAAGAAAGAATTAAAGGTTGCATGGAGAGTTTGCAAAGGGCCTGAACTTCTTGCCTATCATGAAGTTGCGGAAGTGTTCACATGCCCACACAGCCGCCAAACTCTCTTTTTCGGCCTGTGAGTACTCGGACTCAGGGGGTGTTGGTGCTCTGCTGGCGTATACCACTACATGTCTCAGGTGGGCATAGACCCTATTGGTCTGTGCAAGTATGGCCCCTAACCCCACGGGACTTGCGTCCACTACAATTTCGGTATGCCACTCCGGATCAAAGTAGGTAACCTTCCAGGCTTCGGCCAGGGGCTGTTTGATGGTATCAAACGCACCTTGACATTCTGCTGACCACGTGAAAGGAACGTCCTTCTAAAGCAACCGCATGAGGGGCTCTGTAATGGTGGCATAGTGCGGGATGTACCTGGCACAGTAACCAGCCATGCCAAGAAATTATCTCACTTCTGCTACTTGTATGGGCTCCTGCAGGTTGGAAATTGTGGAGACTTTGTCAGAATCAGGGGTCACACATTCAGCAGAGAAGATGAGCCCGAATAATTTTAATTTCGACTTGCTGAAACGGTACTTGGCAACGTTGCGGGTGAGACCTGCCTCTTGGACAGCACTGCATGTGGCACAGAGGGCTTTGTCGTGCTCCTCTTTTGATCATCCAAAAACAAGAATATCGTCACTGTAGTTCAGTGCTCCACTTATCGGCCGAATGACTTGCTTGTTGGCTTCGTGAAAGATTTCAGTGGCAGACGAGATGCTGAAATGTAAGCGTTTATATCAGAAGAGTCCATCATGGGTGGCAAAGGTGGTGATGCCTCTCGATTCCGGGTGGAGTACCATCTGATGTACCCCTGGTTGAGGTCAAGCTTGGAGAAGAGGATAGATTTATTAAGTTGGACTATCATTGTCCTCAATCCATGGTCCCGGGTGTCGCTCCCTCTGGATGGCAGTGTTGGCCACCCTCATGTCCAAACAGAGTCTGAGGTGTCCTCCTTCCTTTGGCACAATCACCAATGGCGAGACCCATGGGGTCGGGCCTGAGGCTGGTTGAATGATTCCGTCTTCTAATAGTTGTTTGAGTTCAGCCGATTCTGTTGCTTGCAGATGGAACCCAACCCTCCTCGGATGTTGGGGAACGGGTCGGACGGACGGGTCAATGTGTAGTTTCACAGGCATACCCTTCATCTTGCCCAGTCCCTTGCAAAAGAGTAGAAATTCATTCAATATGGTTTCCTTCGTTACGGTATTGACTGGTGAGGGGCAGTTCCATATGTTCTATACTTGATCTCTTGCATCTTGGGTCAGGGCCATTGAGTGGATGGTGTTGCCCTCATGCATGTGGATGTTTATTAGACCTAGGCATGAGGCAGTTTGATAGCTTAGGAGGCATCTTCCCTTGGTCAGACTTCGAATTACGTGAATGATAGTTGCTGTAGAGTAATCACCATGGATGAGCCGACGTCCAAAATGAGCCGACATCTTGTAGTGGGATATTTGCTCCCCACTGGAATATGTTGGATATTGAATGGGTTAACACTGGTTTCTCAGGGATTTGGTGAAACTCCTTCTTTCCCATTATGTTCACAGTGGCCCCTGAATCGACTAGGAAACAGAAGCTTTTTCCACCTATTTCTACAGGTATTCTAGGTGCTTCTCTGGCTTCTCTTTCAGCCATGATTAGATTGATTTACTCATCTTGAGTGTATTGGTCGTACTGGTCACTTTCATAGTCAAACCTTTGTTGCGCCATTCCGTAGTAGTCCTGATGTGCTGGTGGTCCGTCGTAGTCGTCTCGAATACGTGAGATCTGGTCAAGTGTCTCGTTATCTTGTGTATCAGCATCTGGGTATACATCTTCAACCACTCTGACGTATCTTCTTGGGTTTTGCTAGTATGGGCGCATTTGATATGACTGTTTGTGCGTTCCTGTTGTATGTCCTGTATTGTGGTGTCACAGGTATTCTTGGTGTGGGAAAAGGTCTGCCTCCCCAACAGACCGACTGGAAATGGCCTTCTCTGCCACAGTTTCCGCATCCCTGGGAGAGTGCGGGGCAAGTCCCTGCATGGCGAAAAGTCATTCCGCAGTGGTAGCACTGTCGTTGTGTTCTTGGAGTAGACATGTAACCGCTGCTTTTGGGTCTGTTGGCTTGTCTTGCGTTGTTTGGTTGTATTGCTGCAATCACTTCACTCTTGTCTTGTTTGGCTGAGGTATTGCCCGATATCTGCGTTGCTTGCTTGTCCACTCTTTCGAGGATTCTGGCCATTTCACTGAACTTACACTTACAGTGGTAAGTGGCTTTTTCAGGAGTTGTTTTTTGAGAGTTTGAGACACGCACCCTTCAATGACTCGTAGGCGGATTGCCTTATCAAGCGAGAAGGCATGAAATTGGCAGTGTGCACCTTTTATTTGTAGGCGAGTGATGAATTCATTGCCAGTTTTGTCAATTCTCTGGGTACATTGATTAAACATATACCTTTCATAATCCCTACTGGGTTCGATCACTAGTCTCTTGATCAAAGCTGCGAGCAGCGCTGGAAAATCAGGATGTTCAGCAGTTGGAATGGTTTTAATGAGTGTCTTGACTTCATTTCCCGCTAGGTTGAGGAATATGCAGCGTAGTCTCAGGGAATGTTCTTCCCCCACAGCTGCGATGAAGTTGTTAAAATCCTCGAGCCATTCGACCCACCGCGGACCTTTGTCGGCTTGCGGAGTCATGGAGAAAGGAGATGGCATGTGCTAGGCAGTGGCAGTAGTGTTAGTAAGGGGGGCCATGGGAGCAAGGGCTTGTTGAACTGGTGGAGAGCTCATTGTTGCTGGGTCCTGCTGGGTTGCTGCTCACTCTATCGCTGAGGTAGCTGATGTTCTCACCTTGGTGGTGCGTTTTGTTTGGTGCATGCAAGACTGTTGCCCAGAGGTGCCTGGTGCTTGGGGATGATGGCACCTCAGATGCTTGGGTTGGAGAAGGTGTCTTCTCAAAATGGTGTGTGCGTAGAGCACAGTGGCAGACTTTTGTGCAGGACAATGGGCCATGGGCAGGTGCAGATGATGTTCTGCGGGGGAGGCAGGGTCAATGTGGGGCACGTGGCTGTGTTCATGGGCCTTTCTCACTCCCACTTCCCCGTCTCTTCCCTCTTAATTTACTTTATTCTTTTTCCTGTATTTCCTCACTGTTCTTGGTTATAGTTGTCATGTTATTTTTATATCTTCTGGGCTATGTTGCCGTGGAGCGGTGGGGGAAAAAGGCGCCACCCACCTATGTGTTTTTTTTCTTTTTTTTCTTACTTCGAAGTCAGATGCAGCCACTGGCAGATTGCCGTGCGGCTTCTAGGTGGCACGCTCCACGTGCGTGCCTATTCGTGGAGAGGCGTTGGCTGCAGGGAGGAGGTTGGCAGCATTTTGCCTGGATCCCCCGTCAGCTTGCGTGGAACGTCGCAGCCGCGGAAGAAGGAGGAGTGAGGCGGTGCCCGGGATCGGGCGCTCGTCGATAAAGCCGGCTGGGATCAGCTGGGTGGACACGCTGGAGCGGGATCGCTCGTGCGCTGGCTGGGATCAGCTGGGTGGACACGCTGGAGCGGGATCGCTCGTGCGGTAAAGGAGGAGGAGGACCTCGGTGTTCTGGAGCAGATTGTCGCCCGTTGTTAGGCTGTAACAGGCCTGGACAATAACGAAGGACACGCCGAGGAACTTGCACACATCTTCTTTAACATACAAAAAGGAAGTGCCCCTCCAACCGTTTCCTACTCCCACACTCCATGTCATGGCCCATGTGGTTTGCCCCACGTGGATCTGTCTGTCCCTTAAAGAGACAGTAACCCTTCAACAGGGCCTGGTTGTTGAAAGTATAAAATGTGATGTACTTTGTGAGCTGTTATTCTGAAACAGACTATGCCTGCATTGGCTGTGCATGTGGATTTTTACATTTCACTTCTCGGGGGTAGGGGGGACTAGCGTGGATGGAGTGTTCTAGGATTGCAAAGGACTTAAGCTCATTCATTAAGAGTGAAACTGTGAGGCAGGTCCTCCATACAGCAGCTGCTTCATGTGTCCCAGTGGTAAGGAGTCAATGCTTCTGGAATGTTTTTCTGACAGAAATGGGTATTTGGCGTTTACTATCAAATCTCCCTTCCATCTTTCATAACTAGAATGTTTACATGAAGGCGCATGCCCTCTCTCTGCAAGCCATTGCTGGTAAACCGATGCAGGCTATTGGCAGAGCACAATAGCCTCATTTTGTTGCAAACAGTAACTAACAAGCAGCACATTCTCTCCTACACATGGTAGCGTATAGCATGGATGCGTTCTGTTTTGGAGCTGTACTTTTTGTCCCAGCAGTACTTGCACTCTTCCGCTGGACATTACTTATGGACCCCGGGTAATTGGGGCTTGAAGGTGTGTTTTAACATTATTGATTATGCTTTGACAGAATAATATTATGGGACGTTCTAGCAGGCTGTGTAAATCTCGTGCTTCAGCTGCTGTTGTAAAATGTTATACAGATTTAATCATGCAGGAGAGGCTAATCACTCACGTAATAATAGTCCATTTATGGCCGGCCCTTCAGCTTACGCCTTCTTTGCACTAGGCCGGTTCTTTATGGGACTGACCACAGTTCATGCAGATAAATGTAAAATGCAATGAACAACTGCAAATGATTAATGTACTGGCTTTAACAATATTTGTCTAAATATTTGAAGGATTTCCACCTTCAGTCACACTTCTTGGACCCTGATGAACAATAACATAATATTTAAGGATCTGCAGAGCAGTGGCCCCCTAATGTTCGTAGTATAAAGGAAGAAATCCTCTGCTACGTTATCGATACTTGGGCATTTCTCTACTTTGGATGTCAAAGGAAATGTTACTCACCGTAATGACTACTGTACTGTATTGTAGTCCAATTTCCCCTTTCCTCCATACTTATGGGAGTTCCCACATAGTGGTGACCGGATCAGAGCCTTAACCAGCATTAGTTTGCTTCCCCATTAGGAATTTAGAGAAACTACAGGACCAGGCCATGGGCAAGTAGCGCGACCACACACACAACCTGCCTCTCGCACTCCTTACCCTAAGTCCTTGATCCGCCGAGACAACCTATCTAACTAGTTTAGAGGATGGAGTATGGGCGTATGGAGGAAAGGGGACTTTGGACTAGGAGTACAGAGTCGCTACACTGAGTAACTTCTCCTTACTCCTACGTCCCGTCCCCTATTATCCATACTTATGGGAGAGTAAGCTTCACTACTCTGACCCAGAGAGGATGGAACTAAATTGTTGCAAACATTTTCCTGAGTACTGCATGTCTGAATTAGGCATCATCCCTGGAGCTGGAGTCCAGTGTGTAATGTTGGGAAAAAGCTGATGGAGAGGCCCAAGTGGATGCTTTGCATACAGCCTCCCAAGGAACATAGCTTAGAAAAGCCACTGCCGTACTTTTCCCTCTGCTCAAAATGGGCATGTAGACCTTGAAGGGGTGACTTGCCTTGCACTTAGTGCACATGGGAAATGCAAGCGACTATCCATCTTTCAATGGTAGTTTTGGCCAATTGCTTGCCAGGTAGTATCCCACCAAAGTGGACAGTCTGTCCAAGGACCTGTAAGGCCTAGTCCTCTTAAAGCCCCTTGAACGCCTAAGGAATGTAAGTTGCAGTTGGCCTGGAGAAAATACAGGCCATGAGATCTGCTGGTTTATGTTGAAATCGGAAAACACCTTGAACAATAAGGACAGGTGTGTCCGCAACAGTAAATTGTTCCGGCGGAAAGAACTTGAAGTTTGCTTATGCGGCTGGTTGAAGTGATAGCCACCAGAAAAGCATTTTTTCAAATGACCTGGTGTAGATCAACAGATGCCATTGGTTCGAATGGTTTGTGTGAGAGGGCGCCGACAACACTACATTTAAATCCCAATTAGCAATAGGGTGTTGAGTAGGCGAGAACAGGTGGAATAGTCCCGCAAAGTGATGTTTAATGATTTGGTTAGTGAAAGAGACTAGCCTGTCTTTATTCAAGAGGTAAGCCCCAATAGCTGCTAGGTATATTATGCAGGAAGGAACTTGCATCCCTGTATGGACTAAATTTGACAAGAATGATAGAATGTCAACTATGGATGTTTAAAGGGGGTCTTTTGTCTTGCCTAACATCCAATGGCAGAAGCAAAGCCATTTCCCTGTATAATGAGAGTGAGTGGAGGGCTTCCGGGAAGCTCCCATCCCCCTGCGGTTATCGTCTTATAACCCTAGATGGCATAAGTTAATGTTCCAGGTGCCAGAGTGCCAAGGAAAGCATTTATGGGCAGGGATGAATCACCTTGCCTTTCTGCTGGTGAACAGATGCAAAAGGAGGGGGAGATGGAGAAGTGGTCCATTTGCCATAAGCAGTAGGTCTGAAATCTAGTGCCTCTGTGGCCATTGGAGCTAGCTCTGATGAGAAGCTCTGGACTTCTGAAGGACCCTCGAAATCAGAGGAAGTGGAGCAAACATATATGCAAACCGGTTGTTCCATGTTATTGAAAAGGTGTCCCCTAAAGATCCTCTCCCTCTCCCCTTCCATGAGGTGTAATGGAGACACTTGGTGTTCTGCTCTGTTGCAAATAGATCCACAGGTGGAGTGCCTTTTGAAGCAGACACCTCCCGCAGAATCTGCTCAGACAGTTCCCACTCATGATTGGTAGAAGACTTCCTGCTCAGCTTGTCTGCCTGGACGTTGTCTATTCCTGCTAAGTGGGTCACTTGTGGTGCAATGTTGTGACTCAGTGCACGTTCCCATAAGTGTACTGCTAGAGTACACAGCTTGATCGACTTGGTGCCTCCTTGCTTGTTTAAGTAAAACATAGTTACCACATTGTCTGTTAGTATCAACACCTTGGAGTTCACTATTACTAGTAAGAACGACTACACAGGCAGGAAGGCTGCCTTTAGCTCCAAGAAGTTAATGTGTTCCTGAGAGTCCTTCTCGCTCCACATGTCATGGATCAGGAGGTCGCCCAGCATTGCTGCCCACCCTGAAAAGGAAGAGTCTGTCATGATGGTGAACTGCTGTGGAGGATCCTGGAATGAGGAGCCTATTCGAAGTGTCCTGAGATCTTCCCAGCAATGAAGGTCCTGCTGAAGCCATAATGGGATTGGGACCAGCTTGGTTAAGCAGTCTGATGACTGAGTCTAACAAGCTGCCAGGTGAAGCTGGGTGAAACGCATCTGCAATCTGGCCAAAGGCACTGGCAGAGCACAGGCTGCCATCAAGCACTACAAACGCAGGAACCACCATGCAGTTGTTACGAAGAGGGATTGGAATAGAGTGACCATTTCTATAAGGTCACTTATCTTTGTCTCTGTAGGGAAACCTTTGCCAGCACCTGAATCATCCCAGAGGAAGCCTATGAACTCCAGCTTCTGTGTCGGAATGAGCGTAGATTTCTTTAAGTTGTCTTAGAGACACAGTGAGTATATCAGGTCTAGAAGGTACAGCAGATGGATTTACTCTTGGACTGGGGACTGAGCTCTGATCAATCACTCGTCCGTGTAAGGTTACAGGTGAATGCCTTTTAGGCATAGAAATACAGCCACTACTACCATCAGTTTGGTAAATAACCTTGGTGCTGAGCTCTAGGTGTATGTTATAACCTTTAACTGGAAATGATTGTGGCCTTTGATATGATATGGCATTATAACGCGCCTATACACAAGTGTTTCAAGAAGGGACGAGGCAAGGGAGGGGAACAGAGGGAAAACAGAGACAACGATCTTACTAGGCCAGGTGACATTGAGATCGCGCAAGTGCAGGGGTGGTGGGGAAGGGGGAAAGTATGATAGGAAGGGGAGGGGAAGTGCAGTACAGAGGATAAACAGTAAATAAATAAACACAATAAATAAGATCAATAAATAAGAGTGTGGCCGGCTGGTGGCAGGGGCATGGGTGAGTGCAGACATCAGGTGTCAAGTGCTGGTAGGGGGCTGTAGGGATACAGAAACAGTCCCTGAGTGCAAGGGTTGCCAGGGGGCAGTGCAGGCGTGCAACTGGCGGGAAGGGGACCTGGGCACGAGAACAGAGGGTAGCCAGGTGACCAGTGCAGTTTCAATTTGGTGAAACACAGGAAATGGCGGTGCAGAGGCCAAATGGGGATGTGTAAATATGCATCCTGCAGGTCTACAGCTACTAGCTATTCCCGTAGCAGAAGGGATGATCATATGAGAGCAGATGTAATCATATTGAACTTTTCAAAGGGTAAGAAAAGATTAAAGGGGGTGAAAGATCTAACACTGTGCGCAGGCCAGACTTGTTTTTCTTTGGCACAGTGATGAATCTTGAATAAAACCCTCAGCCCTCGTCTGATGAGGGTAGCCACTCTACTGCCTCTATGTCCCCAATGAGAGGGAGTCTGAGCTTCTTTGAAGGCGGGCAAGAGAAGATGGGGGGGGTTGGAGGGAAGAGGGAGGTGGTAACCCCTGTGGACCACGGGCAGTGTTGCAGTTTATTGACCTCCATTGAGGAAGATGAAGATGTACCTGACCTACTGGTGAGCTGTGGACCTGAACCTTCACATCACTTAGACTATTTCCTTTCTGGAGGAGGAAGGGCTGGGAGAAGAACCCCCATGGGACAGGCATGCTTGCTTCTGGAGGAGCATCTGAATATCGGTCCTGCCTACACTGGCGGTTGTAAAAGCCTCAAAAGCCTCCGGAACTCTTGGCAGTGAATGACTGCCTTTGAAGGCCTGAGGAGCCTGGTTTTGTCTGGGGCTTGGTCAGAACTGCTAACGACTTATCTGTTTGCACACTATTATTTCTCTTTTTCAGCTCCTCATCAATATCTGGGCTGAAAAGTTTCACTCCATCAAACAGAAGATCCATAATGTACTCTTTGACATCCAACTGGAACTTGGTGGCTTTTAGCAACGCTTGCTTCCCAAGGGATGCACCTATGGCCATACCCCTAGCAGCTGTATACAGTTGATGATATGAGGCCCCCATGAGGTCCTGTGCCACTTGGCAAGCTTCTGCCGGTTCTGAGTGGAGAACAGTGAGTCACCCAGCTCTCTCCAGAACTTCAGATTAGCAGCCGCCATAACTGCTTCAGCCTTGGCCTGCATAAAACGTAAGGGCGGAATTCTGGTGAACCTTCGTGACTGCACTATCGAAGGAGTTGATCTTCCCACCCTAGAAGGTTCTGTGAGGAGAAGGAAGAGGAGAAGATGACTGACCCTTTCCAAAGAGTGTAATGGGCTGGAGGATGGCCCATCATGAACAGTTCCTCCATTGGATAAAGAGTTATACGTTATTTCCACTCTTTTTGCCACTGGCTGAACAGAGGCTGGCTTTTGCCAAATATTCAGGGATTCGCCCACCACATCAGGTTGAATGTGTGTACCTAACCTCTCCGAGGCGTTCCTCGAAAGGACTGATGAAAGGACTCCTTGATCTGCCTGTGGAGTTTCTGTCACTGGAATCCCCATGTACTCCTCCATAAAGCCCTGTACCCTGTCGTGGAAAGCCTTCACTGACATAGGTGCTTCTTTTGTGTCCTCAGAACAGCCATCCTGGTTGTCCGCTGCGTGATCATATGGAGGACCAGGAGGAAGAGAAGGAGGTGGATCCTTCGGGAGTGGAGGACAGCGGGTACTACAAGTTGAGAGCCGGTATACCCAGCTGGATGAGCTAGCAGTTGCACCTCTGTTCCCACAATCTGAAGAGCCGTAATTAGCACTTCCTTCCTGGGGACTTAAAATATTGTCTTATTGGACCTGAGTGCATCAACCCCAGGAACCTATTAAAGAACCTGTCTTCACTTCAGAGTCCTCGAGAGAAGGTTCCTGGTGAGAATCACGGGGCCCAGTAGCTGATTGGCATGGAGAGATGAGGGGTAGAGTATCCCCTCACACTGAATGAACATTCGACCCGGGGAGGGAAGGGTGGGAACCCAGAAGCACCGGGAGGCACAGCTAGAAGGAATCTATCTGTGCCAGTTTGTATATGCTCCCAGGTAGCCACAGATGCGGCACCCAGAAAATGGCCAGAACCCAATGCGGAGCCTGTGATGGTTGAGGTACGGTGAGCCATGGCCTCCCATGAATGTGGTCTGGTCTTTGACACCGTAACAGGCGCATTGCCCTCTGAGGTAACCTGAGAATCCGCACCTATGAATGCCGCAGACCTTTCTTGGCCCTCGGGTGAATGCCCGGTGAATGGAGAGGGCCTCGGATCGAGATCTGGTCTGAGGCGGGACACCCTCAGGAATAGAATCCCTAGTGCAAGCCCTGACAGGAACTGAAGTTCCCTCTCGGGGGAGCCTGGTACAGACTCTTCTGAGTATTGGCAATGCCGCCGGTAGAAGTATTTTTAGAGACCTCAGACCGTACCCTGATAGCAATGTGGTTAGGCGCAACAGGCCTCGAGGGAGTCCTCCCACTTCGGCTAACTCCCGGGAAAGTGATGACTGGGTGGGGTGCCAAGGTAAAACGAGACATACTCACCCTCTTCGACCCAACGTACTTCTTAAGATGATCCAGAGCTGTGTTCCAGAAGATTCCGTCCAACCGCTTCAGCCAACTTCTGAGGGATTGGATGGAAAGTGCATCAGAGAGTGCACAGGAGTCCCAGCGATGAATCAGGCCCAAACAATCTAAGCAAATAGTGTGAGGGTCCACTGCTGAGAACGAACTGTGACATGCAGTGAAAACAAGATTCAGTTACCCAAGGGAAGCAGTTAAAGAAAAAAGAGAGAGGACCACATCAAACATCCTACACGTTCGACGTAGAGAAAAGGTTTGAGAGGAATGAGCATGCATGAGAGGCATGGTTAGTGGCCTGAGCATGCGGCGCACATGTTACCTGTGCCCCGCTCTCTCTAAATTCTTAAATGGGAAATGCACTAAGGCTGGCTAAGGCTCTGATCCTGTCCCCGCTCTGCTGAAACTTGCAGAAGTATGGAGGAAAGGGGAAAAGATGTAGGAGTATGCCCAAACTCACCTTCTGTTCAGAAAATTCTACTTTGTTGTGTCCAATGTCTGCTCCTGGCCCAGCCCTGCTAGTGCCCGCTCTCTGTCAGGGCAGTACAGCTCACTAAAATTATTACTCCATCCCTTTTGTTAATATTATTTTCCGAAGTAGAAACATTGCAGTTGTGATGTTTAAATGTTGTCCTGCCCTGCTGGCCATCTTTGTATGCTGAGAGAATGTTGGTGCTTGGAATGATTGGTAGCTATGTACAAGGAGACTGACCATCCACCGGCCATCCTCACACACACCAGCTCAGGGCCCCAACTGATACTCGCAGAACTCTCTCCAGCAAACACTCATCAACATCCCCTGGAGCTGTCAAACATGTCCTAAACACGCCCCATAAAACAACTTTTGTATCTCTACCTTACACCCTCCTACCTCCACCAACAACCTTCCACCTTCCTCTTTTACACTCCGCCCTCCTCCATCAACTTCTGCAGCTCTTACCTAGATTTTCCCAACTCCTCCAACTAACCTCCGACCACCTCCTCTGAGGTCACTACTACCCCCTTTAAAGTCGTCCCCACTCCTGGTCTTATTACTCCTTCACTCCACTTCTCCATGACCTCTGATCCTCGCCACTCGCCAGTCATCTCTTTGCCCCTACTGCAAACACCCTATCCTGCAATTTCAAGGGTAAATGTGGGGCTTCTTTCCCCACCCTCCCTTGTTAATTACTGGAGTCAAGGGTGTGAGTTCCTGTAAAAGTACCTTTTGGGGAGGGGGATGGTCTGCTGTGGAGAACTCTGGTCCGGCCCATAAATTACCTTTTCCCAAATTGGTAACAGTAACTACTTGCTCCGGTCCAGGTTTTCCGTTAGCTGATTAGATGGATTATAAGAGATGCAGTTTTCCTGCTTTTCTTCTGTGGACAAAATTGGAGTGGCCTTGGTTAAGTTTTGGGGACCGTGGAGTTCCATATGGTGCTCTCCCTCACAAATCCCCAGCTGTCCTTTTTTGATCCAGTCCAAATGTTGGTGTTTCCCCGATAAGGAATTATTTTAGTTGCGTTTCCCTTTTTCATAGGGGCCCAGCTATTTGAGGATGGGATTCTCTCAGGTGGAGTAGTTGCTGTCAGATGACCCTTGTGACAGTCCCCAGCTATGAGGAGGGGGTGCAGTGGAGATAATCTGGATGGCCCTAGAGTCACTCTGCTGGGCACTCCTGAACCCCAGCAGGGACCTCATCACACATGTGTTGGAACAATTGTGCTGGCATCACAGGCCTTAAAAAAGACCCAATTTGCTACTTAATTTCTTAGCATTTAAACACGTTCTAAATGTAACAACAGAACTAGATTACTGTTAGTTGTTGAACATTAGCATGTCCTACTTTTAGTATTGCGCGGATTATTCCACCACCTGAATGTCAAAATGTTCCATGGAGCTGCTGATGTTGCTCACCAGTTCACAGCTCATTTGATAGGCAAATGTTGATTGTTATACACAAAAAAGCCAGGGACCTCAATTCAACTCTCTGTAAATGCATCTCTGTCAACTCACTCTCCTTTGGAGGACATCACTAGCCTTAGCCAAATTCCACCTTTGCATGAACCTAAATGCCTTCAGTAGCCTTAAATGGGATCACCCTCTCAGCAAACCCTATTGACTTCAATGGGATTCCCCTCGAGGTTGAACGGTATGAACATGCTGTTTTGATAAAGGTCCTTCTCTAAGGTGTGAGGAAGTGTCTTCTGTGTTCGGTGTTTCCCTTGCCTTTGCTCTACAGACCATGTAAGGGTGATTTTCTTTGTCCCTTCCTCGACAGGCTAACCCCGTGGTGGTACTTACCTGAATGTGGTTATGCTTGTCCAAATCGATAACACTATTTCTTTCTCCCAACCTCCTTTGCATTTGGTCTTGGAACCAAGATCTCATGTCAGTGGGTGTCATTTCTAAACCCCTGGATTAGCAGAAAGTGGAGATAACGGTTACTGATCTTTTCCTGCCATTTCTACTGATCTGGTTGATTATAAGCGATTTGCCAGGCAGATTGGTACTGCAGAGCGGATTTAGCATGTCTGCTAGCTTTACCAATCCACCTTTCAAATCCGATAGGATTATCAATTTTCATACTGGCGGCAATGCAGCGGGTGTCTATGGAGCGTGCATGAATTTACCACCTGGTAGAAACAGGCAGATTCCATATGAATCCATAGTAAAAGGCCTCCAGCAACGTGAACTGAAGCAGGCATTTACACTTTTTTCTAAACGTAGTGGAAACGTGAAGAGTAACTCTTCTCGTTTCCACTCAGTTTTGCAAATCTTGAAAATTGTGCAGGGATGGGGGGCTCTTTAACCCCAGTGTCTGAGTGGCAACAGCGGCCTAACTTCACTATTTAATAAATTCCCTCTTCGTTTGCTCAAGTGTTCCTGGAGGAATTCAAAGGGGTGGGGGTTTAGGTGCCTACAATTTTGTTTTTTACCGGCCTCTTCCCCTCATTTCCTTTCCTGAACATTGTGCCCAGAAGTATTGATTCATGTCCTTTGACTCTGCATCAGGGCCATAACTAGCTGCAGGCTCGGACTGGCCTATAGGGCAATGAGGCAATGCCCGAAACGAAAATGCAAAAAGCTAGTGTGGGCCAGTTTTTTGGGCCAAAGAGGGACAGTTTTTGAGGCCAGTTTGATAAGTTACTTCACAATGCAGCTAGTCGTTTTGACCAGTGTTACTGAATGAATATTCTTTAAAATGCACAATTTGTATCCCATTTTATTAACAACCTCTCCTTTGGGTAATACTCAAACAGTCTGTCCCAAAGGGAATGAATGGACATTTGCAACTGTGGGTCACTTTTCCATAGGTGCCCGAGACAATTTTATGCCCCAGTCCGATACAGCAAATGAGAATTTGCTGTTCGTGCATTCATTTGTGTGTGTTATAGAGTCTACATTGGGAGTACAATTAGAGAATTGAAAATAAGAGTGAGAGAACCCTTATCCAACATAGGAAGCCAAGATCCCAAATTCCCATTGGCAAGCCACACACCAGATGCACCATAAACAAGATATAAGATGCATTGGATTGAGGAAAATCCAATTGGGAAAAAGAGGAGGCGATAAAGAACTCCTCTTAAGGCAAATGGAGGCCAGAATAATTTGTAAGATGCGGGTGACTGAGTTTGGCCTTCATTTGGTCCATGAAATGAGAACATTTCTTTAAATGTAGACTTAGTGATACTTAGGATGCAGGACCCCAATGGAAAATTCTATATTTTAGGAAATAATAGAGTCAAATTGGTCTATGTTTAAAAAACACACAGACAAAGAGTGAATTTACTATCCCGTAGGGGACAGACTATCAATAATGCACATGTGACTTAACACCATAATAGTTCAAAGCTATAGTTAAAAGTATATGGACTATAAAGCCCAGTTTCATTGCCAGCAATAGTCTTTGAAATAACTTGCCAAGCTTTAATCTTTTTAATGGCCTGTGGGCGTTGGGGCCTAAATACATTAAATATATATATATATATATATATATATATATATATATATATATATATATATATATATATATATATATATATATTTATCTAACAGAACGCCTGCAAGCAGTTTTCACCAAGTCACGTGATAAGCCCATGTGACTTAACATTACAATAGTCAAAAGCTACAATTATTGGTATAAGTACTGCAAAGCTGCGCTTAATTTTCGGTAAGCTTGTCTGAAACTACCTGCCAGGTTTAATATCTAGAATGCCATGTAGGCTTTTGGGGCCAAACTATATTCAATGATTATATTCACCTTAGTGGATTTTACCAAGTAAGGAGAAAAACAGAATTGAGTTGTGTGGATGTCAACACTGCAACCGCGAAAAAGATCATTCAAAATGGCGACCGCGCTGTGTGAAAGCAGACTCCGGACGCCATTGATATGCTCTATATACTAAAAGCCCTCGCATCTACAAACTATACCAATTATACTTAAAATCATAGAGGAAGAGTTGTTGCATAATGTTATGCGCCATCAGAAAACCAAATTTAGCAAGCCTAAAATTTAGAAACGATTATTCATAGTAATAATTCTAAACATAATTCTTCGAGAATGCTACTCGATATATTGTAATAGACTACATTTTTTGTAGGGATCTACCCCGGTTATTTAAGCGCATCTGACCATTACAGATTGACAAATTAAGTATTCCACGGATACATATCAGATCCCAATACAACCAATGTACGTACTATTTATACCAAATTATGTATGTACAGCTCCACCCTACTGATGAGGTCCAACCAGACAGAAAAACACATATCTGGGGTTGCTGTTGGTACTCTTGTTCAGAGAAGAATTGCCTAGCATTTCGGTGCTGGACTGCCCCAGGACAGGACAAAGACTGATGTGTTTTAGATGTTTCTCCTCTGTGAAAGATAGTGAGCTAAAGACTCTGGGTAAATCGCTCGTAACCGGGAGTAATGTCCGGCAGAGGGACTCCCAGGACCCCCTGCCCTCCTTGTTGTTTGCATATTTAAGTAACTTTGGGTCTCACCCTAACTTACTAGGGGAATCCAGATGTGGGCCCCTTGCTCACTATTCTTAGAGAGGCACAGCTCCACCCTACTGATGAGGTCCAACCAGACCGAAACACGTGTCTGGGGTTGCTGTTGGTAATCTTGTTCAGAGAAGAATTGCTTAGCATTTCGGTGCTGGACTGCCCTAGGGCAGGACAAAGACTGATATGTTTTAGATATTTCTCCTCTGTGAAGGATAGTGAGCTAAAGACTCTGGGTAAGTCTCTCGTAACCGGGAGAGGGACTCCCAGGACCCCCCCTTGTTTTTTGTATACCGCAATTGACTTACTAATGCAGAGTAGTAGAAAAGACTGAATACCAGTATTGATTAATTCAAAATATATTGGGTCTCTTTTATAAAACAACGTTGGAGAATTCTCTGATGAATATGAATATGATATTTAACTTAGCAAAGTATGAGAATAGAAACGATATCATAAGATAAAATTGCAACCTGTAATGACCCAAATAAGGATCAAGTGGATTAAATTGTATTGGGCCTCATTACAAGTTGGGAAGTAGCCATGCCTGTAATACAGGCAGGCTACCTCCAAACTTGCAAAAAAATCTGGCACCCGCGAATGGGCAATTACCAGGGTATTCTGGCCCCGCCGGACCCGGTAATTGACCTTTCGCGGGTGCCGGAATCGGGTGATCCCCATTCCCATTTGAGCCCCATAGGGCTCAGTGGGAATGGGGATGTCTGTAGCACCGGCACCAATCATTACGGTGCCTGTGCTACAGGCAAGCGGTGCTCGCGGGAGCCTTTCATTCCACCTGGTCAGACTTGGTGGAATGAAATGCACCCGCGAGCACAACTCAGAGTTTGCCGGTCTGGATACAACGGTACCGGCAAGCTTACCGGTACCGTTGTATCTGGACCGGAAAACTCATAATGAGTCCCATTGTCTCTTTTCTCCCACCAATCCTGCCTACCACCAACCCTCATTTTCTGTCTTTTTTACTTCTTATTTGTCGATACTTTAATTTTTACTTATTTTTTCACTTTCAATGTTGAATATATAATGTTTATTCTTAAGTATGGATTCATCTTAACCAAGCCCGTTTTTGAAAAAGGCCTAATGGCCGAAACACGTGTTAACCGCTAAGGGCACTCAAATCAATCTTGTCATATTGGACCAGAAATGTCTTAGCATAGTCTTCAATTATTGTGCTGACTGGAACTCTGCTGAGTGATGTTATGACATGATGCTATGACATGTAGTTCTGGAGCATTGCTTTAGAATGTTATTGCTTGACTAACCAGTCAGTTGATGCTACACTGTGGAGATGGTTGGGGGTCTCTACTACCCAGTCTTCATTATAAGCAATAAACCATCTGTCTAACTCATGTTGCTTGGTTCTTTGCTTCTACATTTGGTGACGAGGATGGGATGTACTGTGGTACTGTCTATCAACGGAGCGACGACTGCAGCAGATTTTTATTTGAGGATTTGAGACCCCCAACTGCGAGGCCTGGTGAGGAGAAGCTGCCCCCACTCCCCGCACCACCCGTATCAGGAGAGACGCTCCTGCACTCATCTGTGTCTACCTGGTGGTATTCGGAGTGTGGATTCTGGCTGGTGTCTCCCTTTTCTGGCGGTGGCTTGGCGAGATTCACAGATCGCCCTGAGTCGCTTTCGTTGCAGTGTCCCCACACACAATCCGCATGTGAGTGGGGTGAGTGCCAGTTCTTCTGCTTCGTCTGAGTTATTTTTGGGAAGGAGGTGTGCGGCGAGCGCGAAGGAAGGACCTCGTTGTTAAGCCCGTGAGGCGTCACGTGCCACGTCACGTGTGCGGAAGGAAGGTCGGGAAGTTCAATCACGACGCTTGTATCCGCCCAGGGCCACTTGTGGGAGGCGGCAACGTGGGATAGGTTTCGTGTATCAAGATATTGCTATCCAAACGAATCCTGGACTCGCCTATGGAGTTATAACTGAGGTGAGCATCAAGTACGGAGACTTCATTACTCTGTGGATTTGTGCGTGGCATTTGTTTTCCCTAGTGGACAAGGATGTTTTGCAGACAGGATGGCTTTGTCTGGAATTCCGGGACCCCAGATGTTCCTACCAACTCCTGGCCCTCCAAGAATTAAATGGGGGCCCTGGAAGAGAGGTTTCCTATATTATGTGAAAGCCACCTGTGGCAATGGTATGTCAGTAGAAAGGAAGGTATCTATGCTCATGCATCTTCTGGGTTATGAGGGGCAGCACATTTTTGAAACATTGCCTAATTTGAGTGAATTGGATGTTGAAGAAGTTATGAATGAGTTCGATGCAGCATTGGCAAAACTAGACAAACATTTCGAGGCAAAAATAAGTACTGTGTTAGAACGGTATCATTTCGGCATGAGATCTCAGCATGAGGGTGAGACAGTGGAAGAATACATTACTGCCCTGAGACATTTATCACTGAACTGCAAATTTGGTGAAAGTTTAGATGAACATATTAGAGATCAGTTCATGCTGCACTGTTCTAATGACAAGATTCGGGAAGAAGTGTGGCTAAAGGATGACCCTTGCCTTGATGAAGTTGTCGCTATTGCAAAACGAATTGAACATACTTTGCAATGTGTGGCAAAGTTAGCCACAAAAGAATCCAAAGTTGTTTAACAGGTTGAATTTCTAAAAGTGGGTGACAAAAGGAGGGAT
The DNA here is from genome assembly GCF_040938575.1 of Ambystoma mexicanum. Taxonomy (NCBI): domain Eukaryota; kingdom Metazoa; phylum Chordata; class Amphibia; order Caudata; family Ambystomatidae; genus Ambystoma; species Ambystoma mexicanum. The sequence continues at coordinate 1,223,612,134 of NC_090925.1, forward strand.
GCTGTCAAAGACCAAAGAAAACAGAAACGCAAAACGTCCAAATGTGGCGACACATACCAAGGGAAGGGTGGAAACAGAGTCCAGACAGCAAATAAGTTGACCCAAAGAGAAAATATTCAAGGGGGAAAAAGGAGAGAGGAACGATTGTGTTTCCGCTGTCGGAGTGCCCGTCACCTAGCTACCTCTCCGATCTGTCCTGCGAGAAGGGCGAACTGCAACATTTGTAAAAGATGGGGGCATTTTGAAAATTGCTGTACTAATTACAATATTGGCGCTGGGAGGAGTATTATGTTTGCTGAGGAGGCTGATGATCCATCGTCAGAGGACTGTGAGGGTTCAGAAAACGAAATTGTTACTGTAAACATAGTTAAATGTTCTGAAGTTGATGAGTGTGATCACCCTTCTGCCTGGATTGAAGTGAATGGTTGTCAGGTCAAAATGCTTGCAGACTCTTGCTCCAAAATCACTTTGATGTCTAAGGCTGTATTTTAGAATGTTCTGGGTGGTAGGATTGATGATTTGAGCCCGTCGGACAAGACGCCTGGGGGCTATAATGGTGGGAAAATTGATGTATTAGGATGTTGTTCGGCAATTTTCAAATTTAAGGATAGAGTTACGTATGGAAAATTGTATATCACCAAGAAGGGTGAGACCTTATTAGGATGGAAGGAGCAAAGGGGATTATGCATTAAGCTAGATCCAAATAGCAAGGAACAGGTATTAAATGTAGAGAAAGTGTCGGTGGGTAGTAGTTTAGATAACAGATCCATGGGTTTAATTGCCAAATATCCTGATGTTTTCAACAAAGGTGTTGGTTGCCTCAAAGGGATGGTTCATAAAATTGTCTTGAAGGATGGTTGCACGCCCGTGGCGGCAAAACTCAGACCGTTGCCGGTGTCAATGCGTAATGCTGTGAGAGTGGAGTTGGAGAAATTGGAGAAAGCTGGTATTATTGAACCAGCCAAGGCTGTTGAATGGATTTCCCCTGTCGTTGTGGTTAAAAAGCCTGGTGGGGATTTGAGAGTATGTATTGACTTGAGAGAATTGAACCGTTGTGTGGTAGCTGAACGTCATACGCTCCCCAACATGGCAGAACCTTTGAGCAGAATCGGGAATGCCAAATATTTTGCCAAATTAGATATGGCCAGTGCCTATCATCAAATTAATTTAGATGTTGAGTCATGAAAGCTGACAGCTTTTATTACATATGAAGGTATCTATCAGTTTCGGCGCATGCCATTCGGATTAATATCGGCTTCCTCTGTTTTCCAAAAAGTCATGGATGGATTATTCAGGGGTGTTACAAATGTCTGGTGTTTCCAAGATGATGTGTTAATTTGTGGAAAAACAGAAGAGGAATTAAGAAGGAAAGTGGAGATGGTTTTGGAAATGTTCAGAGTACGTGGTATTACTTTGCGAAGTGAGAAATGTGTTTTTTCCACTCAGGTGGTGGAGTATTCAGTGCATGAAATATCTGAGGAAGGGCTGAAGCCGAAGAGAGAGCTAGTAGATGGAATAAAGAGAATGAGGTCTCCAAGGAATAAGGCAGAACTGTGATTATTTTTGGGGACAATAGAATTCTAGCACCGTTTCATAGAAAATTATGCTGACGGCGTTACTGCACTGAGGGCATTATTGAGAAAAGGGGTGGAGTTTGTTTGGGACAGAGAGTGCGAAAAAGAATTTAATGATATTAAGTCCAAAATGGATATGGCCAAACCACTAGCCATGTACGACACTAGAAAAAGGACGATATTGTCAGTAGATGCGAGTGAAACCGGCATTGGAGTGGTGATGTCGCAAGTAGGAATTGATGGAGCAGAGTCGGTGGTGTTGCATGCTTCGCGCATGTTGAGGGGTCCCGAACTAAATTACTCTGTCTTAGAAAAAGAGGCATTGGCGTGTCATTGAGGGATTGAAAAACTAAAAAAACTTTGTGCGGGGTCAGGATTTTGTATTGAGAACAGATCATAAGCCGTTGAAAGCCATTTTTGAGAGTAAAGGTTTGGACAAAGTTTCTAGAAGAGTCGCTTGTTGGGTGACCAGATTACAGTGCCACAAGTTCAGTATTGAGGTCGTGGCAGGTAAAAACAATGTGCAGGCTGATCATGCGTCGAGAATAAGAGTTGAAGATGAGGATGATGGAAAGGCGTCTGCAGAATTCTAGAATATGGTGTTTGCCACCGTGGAAGGTGTGATTTACAAAGAAGAGTGGGTTAGAGCGTTGACATCAGATGTGGAGGCGCATAATAAATTTCATTAGAGAGGAGTGGCCCGAGAAGAGGTTATTATCTGGTGAAGAAAGGGCTCTGTGGGAGGTGAGATTCGCACTGTCGGTGAAGGACGGTTTGATATATCGGTGGGACAAGCTTGTTGTCCCTGTTTGTCTAAGGAGAAGTCTTATTGCCATTGTGCATCAAGGTCATATTGGGACATATAAAACCAAAGAAGTAATTAAGGCTGATTATTGGTGGCCGGGTTTAGACCGCGAGGCTGAGAGGACAGTTGGTGGATGTGTAGATTGTGCAAAGTCTGGGAAGAACATATCTGCGGTGGTGCAGCCGGTGAGAGGAGTCGAAAGTCCAAAGGGTGTCTGGCAGGATCTGGCCATGGATGTCTTAGGCCCAGTAGATATGGGAAGTGGTCGTGGGAGATTTGTGCTGGCTTTGGTGGATATGTTCTCACGATGGACGGAGTTCAAAATAATGAGGGATGTCACAGGACAGTCTATAGTGGCATTTTTGGAAGAAATATTTGAGAGGGAAGGGTTACCTAGGAGCATGTTGACAGATAATGGTCCACAGTTCACTGGGGGCATCTTTCAAGAGTACATGTACAAGTGTGGTATTAAACATAAAAAGATGGCACTATATTACCCTCAAGCGAATGGTATGATTGAGAGGGTCAACCGCTGTATAATGGAGGGTATTAGGGGGGCAAGTGCATGTGGTTTTACAGGAAGGTCGCGGTGAAGGACCGAATGTATGCTTTGCGGATGGCTCCTAATACTGAAACAGGGGTTATCCCATTTGAGTTAATGAGAGGCTGGAGGGGTAACACTTTATTGTCTCCAGCTTGGTTAGGTTGGGCGAGAGAAACTGATAAAGTGGAAGATGAAGTAAAAAGAAGAATGGATGAGCGAAAGAGAAAATGGGTCAAGAAAGTTAACGAGAAGTTTCCAAGAAGAAGGACAGTTGTTGAAGTGGGTGATCTAGTTAGAATAAGGAAAGCTGTTATCGCAAAGAAAGGTGATCCTCTGTATTTGGATCCAGTTAGGGTTGCTCAAGTTTTTGAGGGTGCTGTGAAATTGGAAAGTGGACATGTGTGGAATTTATCAAGATTAGCCAGGGTGAGGAGATGAAGTGCATATATTATACTTTCAAGTCTTTTTTTTTCTCTTTTATCATTTAAAATATACCTCTTAATAGTTTTTTTTTTAATTTAGATAAGGGAGGGGGGGTGTTATGGTGATGTCTTAGCATAGTCTTCTATTATTGTGCTGACTGGAACTCTGGTGAGTGATGTTATGACATGATGCTATGACATGTAGTTCTGGAGCATTGCTTTAGAATGTTATTGCTTGACTAACCAGTCAGTTGATGCTACACTGTGGAGATGGTTGGGGGTCTCTACTACCCAGTCTTCCTTATAAGCAATAAACAATCTGTCTAACTCATGTTGCTTGGTTCTTTGCTTCTACGAAACTCATAATGAGTCCCATTGTCTCTTTTCTCCCACCAATCCTGCCTAACACCAACCCTCATTTTCTGTCTTTTTTACTTCTTATTTGTCGATACTTTAATTTTTACTTATTTTTTCACTTTCAATGTTGAATATATAATGTTTATTCTTAAGTATGGATTCATCTTAACCAAGCCCGGTTTTGAAAAAGGCCTAATGGCCGAAACACGTGTTAACCGCTAAGGGCACTCAAATCAATCTTGTCATATTGGACCAGAAAAGTATAAAATAAAATTGGAATAACTCCAATGCATGTGTGCTATGAATTTCTGGCCCAACAATAGAATACTTCCAAGTATAACTCTTTCAATGGCACTGCCCTAAAATCTTGCAGCGGCACCCCAATGCACATTCATAAAGCGCCTCCCCTGACACTGTGTAATCCCAAACTGAACGGTTTACTGAGGGGCGAAAAAAGGGAAACACGGAACAAATCTACATGATCAATACAGGACATAAACTGTTGATATAGACTCATGACTGTAAACCTGCATGCCTGCCATACAGTCTCCTGGAGCCCTACAGCTGCATGCCTGCCATACAGTCTCCAGGGGCCCTGCGCCTGCATGCCTGCCATACAGTCTCCCGGGGCCCTACGCCTGCATGCCTGTCATACAGTCTCCCTGGGCCCTATGCCTGCATGCCTGCCACACAGTCTCCCCGGGCCCTACACCTGCATGCCTGCCATACAGTCTCCCAGGGCCCTACACATGCATGCCTGTCATACAGTCTCCCGGAGCCCTACACCTGCATGCCTGCCATACAGTCTCCCGGGACCCTACACCTGCCTGCCTGCCATACAGTCTCCCGGGGCCCTACACCTGCATGCCTGACATACTGTATCCCGGGGCCCTACACCTGCCTGCCTGCCATACAGTCTCCTGGGGCCCTACACCTGCATGCCTGCCATACAGTCTCCCGGGGCCCTACACCTGCCTGCCTGCCATATAGTCTCCCGGCCCTACACCTTCATGCCTGCCATACAGTATCCCGGGGCCCTACACCTGCCTGCATGCCATACAGTCTCCCGGGGCCCTTTACCTGCATGCCTGCCATACAGTCTCCTGGGGCCCTACACCTGCATGCCTGCCATACAGTCTCCCGGGGCCCTACACCTGCATGCCTGCCATACAGTCTCCCAGGGCCCTACACCTGCATGCCTGCCAAACATTCCACTGAAACTGCTCTCACCTCTATTCTCAACTCGCTCCTCTCTGCTCGGCATGCCAAGCAATCCTCTATCCTTATTCTCCTTGATCTCTCCGCAGCTTTTGACACTGTCGATCACCCACTCCTGCTCCACACTCTCTCCTCCTTCGGGTTCAAAGGCCCTGTTCTAAAATGGCTATCTTCTTACCTTTCCTCCCGTTCCTTTGCTGTTTCATGGGAGGCCAGACCTCTCCTTCCTTCCCATTTATTTACGGTGTTCCTCAAGGCTCTGTACTTGGTCCTTTCCTCTTCTCTCTTTACACCTCCCTCATTGCCCCTCTTATCTCTTCCTTTGGCATCTCCCATCATTTCTATGCGGATGATACTCAACTCTTTCTCTCTTTCTCCTCCTTCACACCTGACCTCCACCTTAAACTCTCCTCTTATCTCACAGCCATCAAGAACTGGATGTCCTCCCGCTTTCTCTCTCGTAACACAGATAAAACCGAAGTCCTTTTCTTCCCCTCTAATACTCTCCCCCCTCTTCTTCTCCTCCCCCTTTCATCCACTTTCCTCCCTCCAATCTCCCTACCTCCACCCATGCTTGTAATCTAGGCTTTCTATTTGACTCCTCTCTCACCTTCTCACAACACATTTCACTCACCTCCCGCACCTGCCGATACCACCTCTACAATATTCGCAAAATCCGTCCCTCCCTCACATTCCACGCCACCAAACTCCTAATTTCCTCTCTGATCTTTTCCCACCTCTTCTACTGCTCCTCTCTAATCTTCGGACTTACCGCATCTCAGCTTGCCCCCTTTAAATCCATATACCACTCTGCTGTTCATACCCTTTGTCTCCTTACCTCCCGTGACTCCATCTCCTCCTCGTTCTCTCACCTTCGCTGGCTACCTTTCCACTTACAGCTAAAATTCTGCTTTCTCTGCCTTGTTTTCAAATCCCTCCATGGTCTTGCTCCTCTTTATCTCTCCTCCCTTCTCTCCTTTTACTCTCCCTCTCACTCCCTTCGTTCCGCTGACCATTTCCTTCTCACTGTACCTCCTTCCCTCTGCGCTTCTTCCCGGTTCTGTCCTTCCAACTCCTTGCTCCTCTGCACTGGAACTCACTCCCCCTCTCAATCCGCTCTTCCACGACCCTCACCTCATTTCGCACTTCCCTTAAATCCCTCCTCCTCCATTCTCCACCTTGAAAGCCCCCCCCGCCCTCTCTACTCCCCCCCTTTTTTCCTCTCATATAATTCCTCTCTCCCCTCTCCTATTACACTCTCTCTCCCTTCCATTTACCCTTGTCCAATCCTTCTCCTGCCCCCCCCACCACTCCTATTCCCACTCCACTTCCCGAACCTCAGTTAATTGCTCTTTGCACTGTTTTGTTGAATGATTCAAGATGTGATTTTTTGCCACCAATGTTATTTGTTGTTTTTACTCTGTAGTTTGTTGTTCCATTGTACAGCGCCTTGGTGTAAGGCACTCTATAAATAAATAAATCAATCAATCAGTACAGTCTCCCGGGGCCCTATCCCCTGAATTGGTCAAGGTGCCCACCCTTCTATGCACCCTTGCGATTTAACAGTGCCCAGCTGCTTCTTATGCTGGGTCTGTTGCAGGGAGCAGTATCCTCGCTGATTAAGTGCTGGCAGTGGGTGCAGCCAAGTGCTGGTCCCGGACAGAGAACACTAAGCATGCCCAACCCCTTAGACACAGGAAGTCCTCGGGCATGTGTAACCAAAGCAGTACTGAAAGCCAAGCTATACTTGGCAGAGGTCCAGGGCATCTTACATTCCTTTTAAGTGTCCAGCGATACACATTCCAGCCCCAGTGGATGGAATCTAGCGATGAAAGTCACTGGTAGATTTATAGCACTCACAATGTTATTAATATTCATAGGGCCTCCAGGGTTAAAGGCATTTGGAGCACTTGTTTGAAAACAGTTTGTAACACCAGTTTCCACAGAAAATTAAATTGCATGGGGATAGAAAACAGACTAAAGTTCAGGAGGTAGAGCACATTCTACAGCACTTTGTGACCCTGAGGGCTGAAAGCATGGGGTCTCCTAAACAAAATACCTCTTCTTGGGCCGTTTTGTCCAGCCCCAAGAGCAACATAATCATAGTCCCAGGTTGTTTAGACCTCCCTAATGGGCAGCATCTTGAGGTCCTTCTCTGTGGCATTGGTGGGACACCACCTAAATGATAGCATCACCATATTTGCTGATGGATGCCCCAAGATGATGGTACTGCTGATTGTTGAATGCTGTATGTTAGGGATGATCTGTGTGGGTGCCTTATGACAAGCTGAGGCTTCAGGGTTCTATGGTAAGGTACTCGGATCACAGGCCTTGTAGAATGACAAAAGATCAGGAAAGTGCAGAACCTGCTTTCCAGATCCTGAGTGCCTCTGAGTGAATTTTCACAGGCGCAACCTACACTTATCAGCCTCACTGCAGAAAAAGAAAGGGGGCCTGTCAAGCAGGTTTCTGCAAAGATGCAAGGTTAGTTTGTGTGCGTAATTCGAGGCAGAATTTCCAATTTGAGCATGAGAGCGAGGGGAGGATATAGTAAAAAAAAAACTCTTAGCATTTGAAGAATCTTATACGGTGCAGCCATGCAGGCATCCTAGTATGATACACCTCTGAGCAGAGTCACTGTGGGAAATATCCCATGGTGCCCTGCAGTGGGGGTAAATGCCCCTTATAGAGGACATCGAGCAGCAACTAGGGCAAAACCAAAGTGGAATGAAATAATAGCAAAAGAAATCCAGGACCTTTCTTTTCAATGCACTTGCACGCTCTGAATGTCACAAGGCCTAGTAGGAACACTGCTCTTTTATTTTTTATTTATTGTCCTTTTCATTGTTTATTTGCTCCATTGTTCCCTTCCCTTGTGCCTTGTGGCGATTTGAAACACTGTCTTGTATAAGGGCTGCTCTTCATGTGTCTGGCAAGCCATTCTTTGTTTTCTCTGGCCAGTGATTCATGCTTTGCAGCAGACAATCAGACAATTAGTTGGAAGGTGTGGGGCCATTGACATTGCTACGTAAACTTCTCACCTGAGTTAGAATACTGTTCTCATTCTGGCCACTTACAAAGATCTGTCCAACATCATGTGTTTTTGGTCATCTTACTAACTATTCCAACCTCTCTAAAAATTTTCTGTTACATAGTAGCACTGATTTCATGAACTGAAAACCTCCAGTTGATTTCTGTAACTTAGTTTATGTTCCATATTTTGTGGTAACTTGTATTCACAGCATGCATACTTAAACAATCACTAAGAACATGTGTTATCATCACACATGCATAACCCACAAGAGAGATGAATGTCCCTGTTAGTGATATGATCAACCAGTCCTGGCAATAGGCTTAAACCACATTGCATTCTTGTATGCGAAGGCCTGCATTTCTAGTGGGGGAAATTAAACAAAAAATATTGTACAAGAATACAGAATGACATTTTTTTTTCTCATTTGCATGTGGCTATTATACAAGCCGTAGGCAATAGAAAAAAGAAAAAAAAACAATACAAACAATTGATAAATATCAACAGAATGCATCCAACATTTAAACAAAAAATTCTGATAAAACCCGACAATTTATTTCAAATTTCACCCTCTAGCAATGTACTAGTCGAGATCTAAATCTGTTTCTCCCAGAAATTAACTATAGAAACATTTCATGGCCAACCCACTTCAAATAAATTGGATGTTCTTCAAAATTGAATGAGCTGCTTAGGTCATGACCACCGATTCAGTGGCATACAATGTGCTCTAGAATTGATCTCAACAAATATGTGCTATGAGCTGTAACAGAGAGCCATAACCTTTCCTATAATAAGATAAGAGGAAGGGACAAAGAGTTAAAGCATGTTGGCTTGTCTCAATATATTTACTACACAAGCAGCAGAGGCAGTTTTCTAGCAGGGTACCGCCAATGGCACCCTTGTATTATCCCCTTGGGAGGATATTTAATCTTAAGTATAAGATAAAGTGTTTAAGATCCAATCAGCAACATTTTGTTAGGTAAGAACAGGGTACATTAGGAGTAACTCCTTGGGAGGCAAATTCCTGGTATCTTTTCTTGTTTGATAGGTGCTCAATATTGGATGCCATATCTCAACCCCTCGATTTCCTCTTAATTCTCATTTCTGAGTCAGTTGCATTAAGCATGAATTTGCTAGATAAGTCCACGTCCACAAGGAATTTGAGGGCAGAGGGACGCAAAGTTAATAGAAATATGTTTTTGGTATCCATCGCATAGCACTTGCTGATCAAAGTCAATAGTTAATTTTGGGTTTCTGGAGCACAAAGTATCTTCCGATAGAGCAAAGTTCTTTGAACTAACCATAACGTGTCCAGTGAGACTAGACCATACTCCAGTCTCAAGGTTTCTATCAGGACTGAGTTTGGCAGATTTATACTTGAGCGCAGTATTTTTCCCTCAATATTCCTCAACCATTGGACTTATTTATAATCGAGCACAGACAAGCCGTATAATATTCTCGGAGCAATACTTATTTTGTAAATCTCCAAAAGAGCTGTAACATTATACCCACTTTCTTGACTATACAATTAAAGTATAAAAGCTGCTGGTCCCACCTGTTGTGAGGCGCTTTATGCCCTGGGTGATGGGTCTTACTTGTCTTGTGGGCAGTGTTGTCCTTCTTCTCCTTCTTTTTCCTGCACCCCCGCAGCAGGCTTCTTCAACTTCTTCAGCATTTTTTCGTCTTGCACTTGGGTTCTTCTTCTTTAAGACCTCCTCGTGGCCAGTGTAGTAAAGTGACTTTCAGGCTTCTCAAGGTTACTTCGTTAGTTTATTACAAGTACTTAAGTCACGGTTACATAAAGCCATAAGGACAAATAAACACCGGCAATCCATCACCCAGGGAGGGGAGATCTAACTGCCTCAAGATGGAACCTTTGCTTACACTCACCCATAAACATTCTGGCATCCAGACATCAACACTCCACATGACATCACCAGCTTACATCAGACACATGGAAGCACTATATAACATATCTCCCTCTGTTATCAATACACACACACACTGGCACAACACAGACAGGCACAGACAAGCACATTGGATCACACACCCATATATGCACATCACATACACACTACAGCCCATACTGCATACTTTCCATCAATGATGTCAGCCACATACTGGGTGCACCAGAAATGTATGAAAGAGAGTGGGTCAATTCCAACCTCCATGCAGGAGAACAGAAACAAGTGTAAGCCATATGCCTCCATCCTCTCCCACAACACAATTGTACCTACCACCAACTGACACTCCTCCCTGGAGATTCCACAGCGTATGACCAGACAACTCATTAATGAAAATTCATGCAAGCAAATGCGCCCTTCACATCCTCTCAACAACATTAAAAACCCATACATGGGAATGTGCCCTTCATACATTGAAAACAACGACGAGGAAACTCATAGTGCACCTTTTTATGGAGACGTGCAACTCACACAAATCCTATGATTAGAGGCGTTACCTCCTATTAACCTTTGTGGTACTATCAAACATACTCACTGCTCCAACATGCCCAAATGGCTACACAGGCTGTGCTACCATCCAGCAACCATGCAGCATAGTTAAACATAGATACTAATACATTTGAGGCGCTACCTCCCTGAAACCCTTGTCGCACATACATCACATTCATATCACAAACTGGAAGCACTACCTTCCAGGCACTCCCTACCTAACTCATAAACAGCACCAAAGAGGCGATTTCATACAAACATCACTAACAGCAATCATCCCTGACTTCACACACTTTTCAGAGATAAACACAGTATGATAACTTTAAAACTGCCAGGAGGGGCCTGAGGTAGAGGTGTGCCCACTAAGCCAAAGGGAGAAAGGCACACAAGAAGCTGCATTACAAGGAGTCCTGCAGACAAGAAAGGATAGGCAACAGAAGCTGTGCACAAACAGGGGCAGGGAATACAAAGATAACAATCACGTTGGGTTCCCTCTTGGGGTGTACGCAGAATGGGGAAAGAGTGTTCCACGGAACATGGGAAACGCCAGCCTTCTGAACAGATTGCTATTACAGGGGCCCACTCTGAATGCTTATGGCTCGGAGCAACAGCAGTGGGTGCCTGTATCTGAACCCTAAGGCATGAACAAGGTAACAGTACTCACAAGACTGAATCCTGTACAGTTCCAGCAGGAACTGGACAATGACTGCTTCCTGAAACAGCAACAAGTACACTGTAAACAATGACATGAAGTACAACACTGAAACGCGACAAGGGAAGGGGCAGAGATTGCCTGCTGGAAATCCAGCAGCCAAACTCTGTACATAGAAATTACATAAAACACACGTGAAGACAAGAACAGAAATATAAAGGGAAAAGGAATTCAAAGAGAGCAGGTACAGGACAGAGAACTGGAAGAAAGGAAGGGCAAAAACTAGTATCTAAATGCAGGGAACGGCGACCAGAAAACAGTACACGGGAATCAAGAACGGTAACTCAGGGGTGGAAAGACAAGAGAAAGCTGGCAGAGAGAAATTAAGGAAATAGTACAACTGAAGTGGATAGCCGAAGGGGAGGACTGAAGACTCAAGGAAGTCAAGGACAGGAATCATGAACAGAGGGCTGCAGGCAAGGAAGAGAGCAAGAGAGCAGTAGCCAGGGAACTGAGGGCTTAAAACGATAAAGAGAGCAAGGGGGCTGTAGCAAGGGAACAGAGGGCTGCAAACAGGGAAGAGAGCTGCAGAATGGGAAGCACAGAGGTGCAGACAAAAGCCAGGTGAGAGAAGGCTGAGAAGCCAGGCTGCAAGGCAGGAAGCACAGGGCTCAGGAACATGAGCGGGAACTGGAAACCACAGGACACAGCAAATTTCCAAGGAATAAGGCAACAAAGGGCTGGTAGACAGCTCAATGCAAGATACCTGTGCTCCTGCAGGCAGCTGCTTAAATACTGACCTGCCCTATGCTGAAGTAGGATAATTAGCAGCACCTGGAGCAGCACTCCTGAATGTAATTGGTCTCCGCCCTCTTTAATCCTGGGAAAGCGAAAGCTGCACTGTTCTCTAAGGCCTCTGGGGATTGTAGTGCTAAAACTGCTGCATAGGAATAGCCAGGAAATGGGAATTGCCACAAGGTGCATTATGGGACATGTAGTTTGTAAAAGTAAATAAGAAAGTTCCAAAGCCCTGCAAATGGAAAGTAAAGACAATAATATGAATAGGTGTTGTCCAGGGAGTATTACGGAAACAAATGAGTCCCAAATAGTCCATGATGGGTGCAATTGGTGTGCCAGTGGCACAATCGTGACAAAGACATCTTCTAAACTTCTCAAAATTATACTTATATTTCCTAACAATCATTTGCCAAATGATGGCTGATAACCTACTTCAATCCTAAAAGTTCATGTTGCATTAAAGCAGCTTAACGTCTGCAAATCCTCAAAACGATAACTCTGTGCATCACATTTGGCTGATAAGATTGATTTAATCTTAAATGTCCATGTAGCATTGTAGAAAATTACTTGCTGCAGATCCTCAAAACGTTACAACTTATAATAACTCTATGCATCACTCATGCACACGCATGATACACTCATGCTCATATCATTTCCCATGCATTCGTCGCACTTTGACATCCTCTACATTGCTGCTAAAAGTCCACGTGCTTTGCATCTCTAGTCTGTATCATTACTAGTTAAAGGCCATTGCTACTAAAGGTCCAAAGGCAGCTAGGACCACTAAGCCGTTCCTCAAAGGGTTAAAACTAATCGCTCTTCTAACACTACCCTTTAATTCATTTACCACTCTACCACACTCATCTTATATCAATGCAACGATTCATAAAACTTTTCTCAATGCTACATCACGAAAGCACGTTCTTCTCAATTCCCTTTGAAACATGCTTTAACACAAAGGATACAAATATATTTGTTAAATTCTTAACTTCAAAGGATGCACATCTTTCTCTTGCCATTAGCACATGAACGGACTTCTAAATCCTCGCTTCCGTTCCGCTTATCGTAATAGAGGACACATCACATAGTCAAGTGTGAAATCTTCCTCCCGTACTTCACTGCTGCACTTATTGATAACCATCTATCTCGCAGGGGCTTTCGACGTGTTTACAGTTACATCCTAAACGCTGTAGTCATTTGTGACACCTTCCTTCTCTCGCTACCGCACAACGGATCCCACGCTCATATATTCATCCGTAGCTTTCAGTGCGGTTGCACAAATTCCCATACTTTAAACTTCTTCTGGCGTGAAACCCGTCTCGGTTGCACTTTTCTGACACTTCCCAATACATTGGCATGTTTCTTTGGGTGCTTTACTCGGGACCAGGCCGCTCCTACTCATTGTTATGTTGGCAGCCCTCGGCCTGCGCGCGCGGGGGCTGGCAGAATGCTGGTAGGCCGCGCGGCCTGTTGCGCAGCTCCAGCGGGAGCCGAAGAATCATACACCCACACAGGTTGCTGGTCGGCCCCGGAACTGCCTCCCGAACGCGGGGGCGGGGCTTTTATTTAGGACGCCCTGCGTCACCGCGTAGCGGGACGCAGGGCGGAACTTAACACTCATCACAGCAATACATACTGCGGGTGAGCTCTGTGACGATTCCTCCATTCCTGCGAATGGTGCTTGCGTTCCAAAGAATCGCCAACCCTTTCACCACTTCAATTACATCATCACGACTACGCTGAACGCTGCACAGCCAAGATCACTCCATGCCCAACCGTCATCCGCCCAACTCATAGCCTGTGACTCTGAACAACCGTAGCAATCACCATCTTTTAGCAGGTGAATTTAAACTCACAGTATAATTTAAATAATCCATGTTCAGGACAAATGTTTCCTGTTACATGTCTCCAATGCTACAAAGCATACGCTCATCTTCTCTCAATTAAAATCGTTATGCTGGGCATTCTCCTGGTATCATGACACGCTAACTACTGTACCTCACTTTACTCCGCACCACCAATTTACTCATGAGCAGAGCTGGTCTCTCTTGACAGAGTACTGGGCTCACGATTGGGCAGTCTGCTGCTCTTCTCCCTATTTCATTAGGGCAGCTCACGATTGAGCAGTCTGCACTTTCCCCTTCTCATTTCTCCTTATGGCACAGTACCCTTCTTCAGCATATGGAGCTCAGCTTCTCCATTCACCTAATGGCCCAGCTTCTCTCTGCCCCTAGGTACCCAGCGCCCCCTCCAGTTTATGGCTGCTGGTCCCACCTGTTGTGAGGCGCTTCTCCTCCCCCTTTATGCCCTGGGTGATGGGTCTTACTTGTCTTGGGGGCAGTGTTGTCCTTCTTCTTATCCTTCTTTTTCCTGCACCCCCCGCAGCAGGCTTCTTCAACTTCTTCAGCTTTTTTTTCTTATTGCACTTGGGCTCTTCTTCTTTAAAACCTCCTTGTCGCCAATATAGTAAAGTAATTTCCAGGCTTCTTTTTTTTTTTTTTAATTATTTTATTGGCATAAAATGCCTTTAAAAAAGGAGATCAAATATTACACTACAGTTTATTCACTCTTCTCTCCTTAAATGGCCGGGTAGCTCTCGTCTGTTGACACCTTAACATCATGAGTTTATAAGTCGCTTTCGATCCTTCGCCAGTTGAGAGCCTCTTTAATGCGATCTCACAGTTTTGCCCTTGTTTTAGGTGTTATATCAGTAGTTTTTTCAACAGGCTCAAAAAGCGAATTAACGCGTAATTCAGATGTTTTTCCCGACTGTCGAACAGAGCTTGCCACCAGTCGCCAGCACTTGGCGTTTGAAATATTTCCAGGCTTCTCAAGGTTACTTAGTTAGTTTATTACAAGTACTTAAGTCACAGTTACATAAAGCTATAAGGACAAATAAACACCGGCAACCCATCACCCAGGCAGGGGAGATCTAACTGCCTCAAGATGGAACCTTAGCTTACACTCACCCATAAGCATTCTGGCATCCAGACATCAACACTCCACATGACATCACCAGCTTACATCAGACACATGGAAGCACTATATAACATATCTCCCTCTATTATCAATACACATGCACACTGGCACATCATAAACAGGCACTGTTTGACAATAATGTTTGATAACAGTCCATTTCCTCTTTTTGAGAGGATAGCTTCCCCAAAATAAGGGATAGTCAGTGTAACACAAATTGGAAAACCAAAGTAGACATATTCCTTTGTTGATTGGAGGTAAGTTCTGTTCATTACCCAATTAAATCGTTGTTGCCCTCTACTCTGATTTGTATCACTAAACGACATTAATTTGCTCTTTAAAGTGTTTATAGTCA
The DNA here is from genome assembly GCF_040938575.1 of Ambystoma mexicanum. Classification (NCBI taxonomy): domain Eukaryota; kingdom Metazoa; phylum Chordata; class Amphibia; order Caudata; family Ambystomatidae; genus Ambystoma; species Ambystoma mexicanum. The sequence goes on from NC_090925.1 coordinate 1,223,627,319, forward strand.
TGAAGTTGTTTTTAGCATAGCTAAGGAGAGCTGCAATGCATCGTTGAAGGCTTATAGGTGTTCTTCTGTCTATTAAAATAGTGTCATCTGCATAGGCCAGCCAAGAGACTAGCCTTTCGTTAATTTTAGGGGGAACATGGCCACTACAACATATTGTGGCGCAAACGGCAGGCTTGCAGGAACACTACGTGATAGTTAGATGCCATAAAAGCATTTGACTCCATATATTAGGAATGGTTAATTGCAATACTGAGAGAATTCGGTCTGGGTGAGCACTTTAACAGATGGGTCGAACTGCTTTATGCAGCGCCGGTGGTCAGAGTAAAAACTGGAAGGATAGTGTCAACCCCCTCGGATATTGAAAGAGGGACCAGACAGGGCTGCCCGCTGTCGTCCATGCTCTATATACTGGGTCTAGAGCCAATATCGATATACCTAAGGAAACAATTTTTTGACGCAGGAATCAGGGTGGGCGGAGTGTATCATGTGGTGTCATTATACGCTGATGATGTGTTGTTATATTTAAGGGACCCGCACCTGAACGTGCCAGTGGTGTTAGATGTGTTGGAAAATTTAGCACGAGTGTCTGGGATATCTTTTAGTAAGAGGAAATCCTATATATTTCCATTGGCGGGACTAGTTGGAAAATCGGAGGCCGAGCTCCCGGTAGTTGGACTTAATTGGCAGCTGAAAACATTTCGAAATCTGGGAGTGAATGTCTGGCATACATCTGATCTGATACACGAAGATAACACCAAATTGGCGGTGAGGGGGCTCAGAAAGTCTATGTGGTTCTGGTCAAGGCTGCTGCTGTTGGTGACGGGCAGGGTTGCTATAACTAAAATGATAGTTTTACCAAGGTTTCTGTATTTCTTCCACAATGTCCATCACTACATCCCAGCCTCATTTTTTTGCATGCTTGAAAAGCTGCTGAGGGAGCTCCTGTGGGGTTCTGCCAGGCACAGGCTGTCCCTGTCTATGCTGATGTTGCCGTACAGAGCGGGCAGGGTCCAACTACCAGATTTTGAGAGGTATTACCTGGCGGCAAAGCTCAGTCACGTGGTCAAATGGCATGCAGATGAGGCTACCTCAGAAACGAGACTGATAAAGCAGCTAGTAGCCCTGGCACACCTAAAAGAAATACTCTTGGTCCCGGTGAGGTGTCTGGGCGACCCCCAATGATTGTGACATTGGGTAGGAAGGTCTGGGACAGGGCCCTGAAATTGCTGAAACGGGATCGCCCATACTCCCCTGAGACCCCGATAGCAGCTGATGTCTGTGTAGTCAAGGAGGACCTGGTAAACATAAGGTTATGGGAGGGGTTTAGTGTCTACACTTGGGGAGATGTCTACGAAGAAGGGGTCTACAGGGAATTTGAGTCCATGGGAAAGAGGGAAAGGCTACCCAACGGCCAGTTCTTATGGTATCAAAGGGTCAGAAAGAGCAAAAGTGAAGTGGAAAGGCTCGCCAGAGGAACCGGAAGCAGACCCAGTGTTGGCACTACTTCACAATCTGGGGGATGGGTGGAGGCCAGTGTCTAAAATCTACAACCAACTAGCGGTTAGACCCAACCCCTAAAGCATAGCGCTGAAACAGAGGTGGGAGACTGACCTGGGTACCAATATAACGGATAAGGAATGGGAAAGGATCCTGGTGTACCCCCGGGAGATTTCGAGAAATGCCAGATTCAGGTTGACTCAATTAAATGTTCTGTACAGGACCTATATGACCCTGAGCAGAATGGCCAAATTTAGCAACAAAGTAAACCCACTATGCCCATGGTGCGCTTCGGACGGAATGGGGATGCTACACATGTTTTGGGAGTGCCCGAAGACACAATGCTTTTGGTACAAAAGAGAGCTGGCCTGCAGAAAAGCGGGGGTGGTAAGGTATGAGTGGACACCAAAGGAATGACTCCTGGGGCCTACCTGAAAACTAACAGGTATAGACACATAATTAAATTCATGTATATGACATGCATACTGGCTAAAAGATCCATTGCAATGGCGTGGAAGTCAGCGGGGGGACCGCAATATGACAGGTGGTACAGGGAGCTGGAGCACTGGACGGGTGCTGTGACTAGGGTGTGGGGCGAAGGGGTTTCCAAAGCTGTGGGCGAAGCGAGCCCAGCATATGAAGCCTGGAAAACACTGATCTGGGACGTGTTCCACCCATCGGATGACAAGCCCCCATGAACAAACAGGGCCCAGGTCTGCAGTGGTAGAGCCCGCTAGGAACTGCATTAACATAATGAAGTAGGCTAGATAAGCCCAATTTGATCCCCAATAAGGGCAGAAATGCCCCACAACTAACATCGCATAATGAACATACAGATAACCCTAAGAGGTGAATTAAGATGTGAAGACTGGTTGTTGTTGTTATAATGTTACTCGTTTATGTTGACTTGTTGTAATATGTATGCAAGGTAATATTGGTGAATTGAGTTGCTAAATGTACCGTTAAACACAAATGGCAATAAAGACTTTTGAAAATAAAATTAGGGGGAACATTTCTGACAATGTTGAGATGTTTCTCCAAGTCAGCTACATAACGATTGAAGAGCATGGTGCTAAAACGCAGCCTTGTTTGCGGCTGCGATTTGTTTGCTTGTAACCAGCGAATTTGCTGAAAGCACTTAATCGTACAGTTACCAACGTATTTGCATAAAGAGATTGAATAAAGTACAGCAACTTTGAATCTATTCCCCATTTCTCCATTTTGTCCCAGAGCAGTTCTCTGGGGACTAAAGTAAAGGCTTTGCTGTAATCTATGAAACAGCAATATAGTTTATGCCCTCGAAACGTATCCGCCCACAGATGCTGCAAGCACAGATGTTTGTCAAAATGGAATGTTCTTTTCTAAACCCCATCTGGCAAGGATGCAAAAGCTTCCTTTCCCTTGCCTAAGAAGTAAATTTCTTGAGCAAATTTGAACCAAACATTTTCTGAGTGGTGTCCATCATTGCCAATAATCTGTAGTTTGACAGATCAAGCATGTATCAGAATTGACTGCAGAATTGACTTTGACTAACTCTCTGTGAATACACCCGTTCTTTCAATAGTTCTTACCCAGCGTTGCCCGTGTCCTGATCGAGGGGTGGCTCATGTGCCCTGGAGGATGTTGCTCTTGTGCTCATGTCAGCAAGTCTTGCTTCAGTTTGCTCTGGCATCTCATTTGGTCCTATGATCAGCAAGTCGTGCTGATGTTTGTTAGACCACAATCTTGCCCCAGACAAAAGAGGAATCCATGCAAAATTTGGTAGACGTGGGTTCAACAGTGTGGATTTGTATAGCCGGACAAACACACACACACAAACGCATGCACGCACGAACACACACACAAATACATTCAGATTTACATATTAGATTCGCCCAGCCTTGAGGGTTTCATTTAAAAAGAATGTTGGGGACACCATCCGGTCCTGGAGCACTGGAGGGTTTCAAGTTATTAATGATTAACACCAGATCCTCACAATCAAATCCCAAGGATAGATCTTTCAAATGGGTCATGAGCGCACTCGGAACAACTTTGTCAGCCCTAGTGTCAAAGTATAATTCATCGAAGAAAGCACACCAGGAAAACCTCAGAGATAAGATTTAACTCCTTTGCAGTTGTAGGAGATAAAAATTGTGTTATAGCGGGCCCAGACTTTATGGCTATCATTAGATTTAAGAAGCTTAACTAAATATAGCCAATTTGCATTGTTTGCCGAGTGCTTGTGTTGACGTTGCCAATTTCTATACCTCTTTTCCAAATTCAGGGGTTGACGCTCCTTTTCTTGCTTAGATAAGAGAGAATTACCTCTGATTTCCGATCTTAGTTGCCGGCGCTCCTGCTTGCCACGATGTATAACAACATCGAACAAAGGGGTGTAAGCATGCTCTGATTTTACATGAAGATTGTTTCTACCCCCAGAAACCAATGATGCAATAATAGCGTTGGAACAGTGTTTCCAAGGACCAATCTTCATTAATCATCCTAGTTTCCATTTGACATTTGTTTGTAAATAAAAAATGTGTTACAGTGCTGACTCTAGGGCCTGGCCATATTATTTGTGTGCCCTCCCTGTTGATATTGATCCCAAGATTGAGGTGGGTCACCTTTCTCAAGGCGACATTTCTAACTGACAAATTCAGCAGGGCATGATCACTAACTTCCTTAGGACCGGGCTGCAGTCTTCAAACAAGGCTAGATCGGAGCAAACATAGTCAATGTGAGAAAAATATTGGCCGTTACCATGTATATGTTACAGTACAATACCCTGTTGATGTTTTAGAAAATGTCAGATACTTCCATTCATTATTAGAAAAAATTGTTTCCAGTTATGATCCCCATTTCCCTTGGAACTAGAGTGAAGGTGCAGGTCCTTAGCATTGAGGCTCCCTGCAAATAATACATAGGCATTAGGGAATTCATCATACCAAGCAGCAATGATATCGACTACAACCTTTGTATATCCTTTGAGTGGAGACCCGGGGAGAGTCATAGACATTAAGTATAAGAACCCTAATCGCGGAATTGCAAGAGACATGGAACATTGCCGATAAAACACAAGGAGCCTGGATATAATTCGAAGCGATATCTCGTTCTAACTCCAATTACAAGGCCGCCACTAGGGTGTTCCTGCTTGGAGGAAGTGGTCAGTGGAACTAATACCTGGCACCCATCGATGCTGAAGGTATTGCAGAGACATGACTCCTGCAGAATAAAAACATCAGCTGCCAAAATCGCCACCGCCCCCATAGGATGATGGAGAAAAGACCTACAGCCTTGCGTATTCCACAAAATCCAATTAAGAGAATCTGGTTGTGCAGTCTGTCAGTTGGTTGCAGCCCGGTTGTAATCCGGGACCCAATAAAACGTATCCTGCATTGATGTAGTAGCACAATTATTTCTAATCTGTGATTCAACTGCTGCGGGTCGTTCCGATATCGAGTAAGTCACGTCCCAAACACCCAGAGGATATCGACGGTCTCCAGTCGCACAATGATCAAAGTTCTTTACCTTACGGCAAGTTGTGATAGTAAAACCCATGTGGTCAAAACAGAGAGTATTCATTTTCAGTAAAGCCACCATCAATGGGGAACTGAATTCAATAAGAGCCCAGTTCCTAGGGCTGGCCATGCCAGGTAGTTCAATTTTTAACATATCTGCAGAGTCGATAATACCAAGGGCTTCAATTACATTAAATGATTCTAATAAATGTGTTTGATTCAGAAATGGACTAATCTCAGACGGTTCAATTTCTTCCAAAATAACCCATTTACCGAGACCAGAAATGTTTTTCAGTGAAAAGTCCCAATTACTAGATTTGGGGGATATTTATTGCTCATGTGCATCTGGGGAATGTCTGGGGGAGGCTTACTGGATAAATAATGTATAGTACTGGCATCAATTTGTAAAGTTTGCACAGCATTGTTGTTTGCTGGCTGACAAATTGGCATACTTTTCTGTTGCTGTACGTCGGACAATCGATCCCTCTCCTGTGGTTACATGTTGTTGCTGAGTAGTCGTAGCAGTCTTAGCAGGCTGGAGCCATTGATCAATGGGACCCTGCAAATAGGTTTGACAAAAAGTTCCACCAGGCAGAGCATTGGTGGCTAATGTCCTTGGCTCAGATGAAGGCACCAACACACATGCCAGGTCGGAACCCTTAGTCAGAGCTAAGGGCCCTTTACCTTTGCCCTGCTTTTTATTGGACTTTTTAACCCCATTGCTGAAATCTAAGTGCGCATTTGAAGTTCGGAGTGTGTAACCAGAGGGAGCTTGTTCTACAGATTAGTGAGGAAGGATGTGAATCTCTTCGAAGTCCCATTCAGAGACCTCCCTCAAGGGCTGATCCTTAGAGCGCCCGGTCACCAGCACGTGTTTTTGTTAGGCTTTATGTTTGACATACATGGGAAGGCCACATCCATTGCTTTAATAGGAATGGGCAACATTTGCTACATGATTTTCATCACATCAACCTAGACCTAAGTTCTAATTGGCCCTTGGCAATTGCAGTAATATGGACCAACACTGCGTCAACTTTATTAATAATTAACTCAGTATTGACAAAGGTGGCATCTGTACTTTGCGTATGAGCTTTCTGCGATACCCAAGAATCATCGTTTTCTGAATCGATGTCAGAAGAACTAGTGCAGTCTATAGGGGGTAGAAGTTTGGTCAAGTCCGGCGTGGCAGCCAAGTTAGTGCCAGTAATCCTTTCGTTACTTCAGGTCTGTGCGAATGTGTTTTCACCTCCTAGTGAGTCTCTGAGACCAATAACCATGTTTAATAGAGAAGTACTATTATACAATGTGAAAGATGAAGGTTGAGCCATAAAATCTGTGTTTGGAGAAGAGTTTATTGTTGTTATTTGCTGCTCTGAGATTGGCTCCAGCTGTGTGCTTTCTGAGACGAGTATTGGTTCATTTGAGGAGCCTGGGCATTCCTCCAATCTGGGCTTTTTGAGATGTAATATGTGTTTATTAACACTCCGATCTTTCAAAGGGCTCCTAGATCTCTTTCCAGCTTGATTTGTCGCACTACGGAGGCCATATTTATTTAAAGAGGAGCGCTTCATGGGGTACCAGTGTATGCAATGTAAAGAGAAGATAAGAAATAAAGGGGGGTTAGTCCCTCTCACCTTGATCCACCAGACACCGGACACTGTACCTCACTGCGCTGACTGCCATGCACGCTGCCACGCTGTTTCCCGTTTTTAATTTAAACACCATCTCTGTAGGTCGTAGGTGAAAGCACTGGAGCACAGAGCCAGGGAACCAGGAAGGTAAGAGCAGTCAATCCAGGAAAAGCCAAACTTGCAATATGCACTTGTGGAAGAAAGTTAAGTAAATAGGCAATGAGGAGCTATGTGGGCTGTATCATGCAGCACACAAGACACTCTACCTCACTCCGCCGATGCTGACATATGATAAAATGTCAGCATTTGAAAAATATCTCAAACCTACCCAGGACAATGTAAGAGCTTGGTTTCTGCATACCTTTTAAAAATGGAAATCGGGTAACTATTGAGAACTTTCATCGATATGTTTCTGGGTGATTTGTGCTGAGCGAACTTGAGTAATCTATACCTACAGGAGAGCTTTGTGTGCTCACAATATGAGGGTTTGTTGGTTTATATTGTGCTATTAGGTTGATGAGAGAGTTGTGGAGTTCTGATGACTTTAGTGTGTTGGGCGGGTTGTTTAATTGCTGTGTGTGGGTGGCTTAGTTTGTGTGTGTAATTTGAGGTCTAAATTAGAAATTGAACATGTTAGTGAGGGGAACAAAGTAAAAACTTTTGGCACTTGAAGTTTCTTATCCAGTGTAGCCTTGCAGACATCCTATTACTCGTACACCTCTGAGCAGATTCACTGTGGGAAGTATCCAATGATGTCCTTCAGTGGGGGCAAATACCCCTGGCAGAGAACATCGGTAACCAACGAGGGCAAAATCACAGTGGAGTTAAATATTGGTGAAATACATCCGGGATCAAGCAACAGTGGGTGCCACCAGGAGAAAATCCCTTGAGAAGGGCTTGCCTGCGCTATGAGCCGTGACTGGGTAGGGAGTCCACCGCCATGAGTCGTTCGCTTTTTCCACGGCCCCACAATAGCATTTGGCCAGAGGTTCCCCACCTGCAACCCATTCTGTATGGAAGAGTAGTGGAGTGGCAAGACAGCTGTTATATCTTTGATGGGGGTCAAATGACCAGGCAAGAACAGAAAACGTCAATTTAAGGTGTATTAAAGGAAACCTTTACATGGCGGGGGCAAAATAATAAATTGGGTAGGAATAAAGTGCAACTAAAATGTCAGGATAGGTGTGATGTCTTTGACGAACTAAAGGCTTTGGGACACTAAAAGTTAAAAATTGCTTTCCTGCAGCTTCGGGTGGTTTTCGGAGGAACCTTCCCAGGAAAGGGTTTTGTAACAAGAGAAAACTTCTGGGTACAGGATTTCCCTTTTTTTGGATTCTTTTATTCCTAGCAAGTACTTGTTTCATAGGGACGCCGCTTCTGTGATTTGGCTTTACTGGACCTCTGTCGGTTGTCTTTCTCCGGGATCCTCATGGTCTGCTCTTTGAGATGGTTTCTCTCAGTAGAACCGTCTGTCTCTCATAGCAATGAAAGAAAGGGCCTGAAAGAGAGTGTGGCAACCTACAGCTCCTCCACCTAAGAGCATACTCCCTAAACTTGGTAAACTACATCTTTTTCCCTCCTTTTTTTTCAGGCCCCTGTTTCCTCATCCACCCCCTTTTGTCATCTACCAGCTTGGCTTCACCTGCTCATGCATCTCTATTGAAAGTGTAATTTGGCTCAAGCTATTTTTCTATATATTTGCAGTCCCTCTCTTCAGGTTCTCCTTGTGTACCATCTCTAATCTGTATATTCTTCCTTGTTTGCACCTCTCTCTCTCTGTCATCTTCATCACTCCTTTGAGCAACATTCCTCTCCAAGTCTTCAATTCCAAAGTCTCTGTATTCCCTACCACCTTTTCATCCCCTTGGGTACTATTCTCAATATGTTTCAGATCTTGTTTCTTTCTCTCACATCCCCACACCCCTTTTGGACACTATGGCCACTGATCTCCAAATCTCTCTTCTACCATCTTCTTCATGCCTTTGGATACTTTCTTCATGCCCCTGAGCACCAATCTTTCCCTTTTTATTCTCAGCCTAAATAACCTCTACATTTCTTTCACATTCTTTGACCCTATTTGGCCTCGTGTATGCTTCTCTGTGCACTACTCCTCTTCTTGCTAATTTCACCCACCACTTATTCACCCCTTTGGGTGTTCCTCTTCTGTTGGCTGCTTCCAATCTCCCCTTCTTCACCCCTTTGGGCAACAACTTCCTGCACTCTACTTCCACAATCAAGGGTTTATAGATCTATTCTACATTATCCAACCTTCAGGGCAACTTCTTCACCCCTCTGGGTGTCACATTCATTCTCAATAATTTCACCAACTTTTGCCACTACTCCCCTGCTCCTTATTTCCAGGTTCTTTGACTCACTTTTCTGGTCAGTTGGGTCTCTCCTCCAGCTCTCAGGTTCCAATATTGCCCAGATGTGTGGACTTCTCCTCCAGTTTCCTCAGTCTTGCTAAATTTCTTACTCTCTCTTTCCACCATCTCCAAACAAATTCCTGTCTCCAGTACCCATACCAGCTCCAAACACCCACCCATCCAGACGGAGCTTGTGGGCTTTCTTAAGGCTTTAGCCCAAATTCTAACATGTCTCTGATAAAAGACAAAGGTATGTTATCTTGGAGGGGGATTGGCTGTTTGTCTCCACTCGTGAGGATGGCTACAGCCCTGAAATGGGTCTAGAGATTCAGTGGTCCTATATTTGCCTGACCCACCCTAGTCCTTCCTTCCAGCCTTTCTCTGTTTGTTTGTTTGTTTGTTTATTTATTTATTTATTGTGCGCGCCGGACCCTGAGGTAGCAGGGCGCATGAGACAAGGAGATTTACAGCTTGCTTACAGAAGTTTACAAGTTACAGAACATGGAATAAAACAAGAATTTCTTGGCTCTACAAGGTGAGACAAGTACAAGTGCAAACAATGCGCAGCCAAGCAGTCAACATATGACTGGTGTTTACATAATAGCAAGTCAATCTGTATCAGGTGCAAAACATGAGGAGGTACATGGGGAGAGTGCCGGTTATATAGCATTCTCGGTGAGCCATTTTATTGTGTTCTTTCTGAAATTGTTGAACATTTGGTCAGATCTAAGTGCATGAGGTAGGACGTTCCACAATTGAGCTGCCTTGACTGGGAAGCTGGATGCTCGAATAGTGGTTAGTTTAAATCTGGGCACTAGAAGGCAGTTAGGGCTGACTGTTCTTGTGAGTCTAGTAGGATTCTTTCTAGTAAATAGTTCTGTTAGATAGCGGGGGGCTTTGTTATTTAAGCATTTATGAATGAGGGAGGCAGATTTAAGGTTGATTTTTTCTTGAGTGGAAAGCCATTTGTGTTTACGTCTTATTTTAGAAATATGTGCTCTTCTAGGGATACTTAGGGCTGCTCTAAGTGCATTATTTTGGAGGACTTGTATTCTATTGCTAATTTGTTTGGTTGTCCCTATGTAGAGTGAATTACAATAGTCTGATTTTGATAAGATGAGGGCTCTGGCTAGGATAAGACAAGTGTCATCTGATAAGAATTGTTTCCCGGCTCATATTAATTTGCATGTGTAGGCCGTGGATGAGGCCAGTGAATTCACCTGTTTGGTAAGGGATAGTGTCGAGTCAAGGTAAAAACATACCATTTTTACTTCTCTGGCGACCTTGATAGTGTTCCCATCAATGATAAATGCTGAGTAGTATCGGTTGAGTTTAGAAATGCGAGCTGCAGTGCCTAAAATGATGAGCTCTGTTTTGTCATCATTCAAGCATAGGCCGTGGTTGGCCATCCATGCTTGAACGATGCTATAGACTCTGCTCACCAAAGCCAGATCTTCCCCATAATCCCCGGTAAGTGGCAGGAGAATCTGGGTATCGTCTGCATAGTTGGTATAGGTGATACCCAGATTGTCAAGATCGTCAAAGAGTGGCTTGGGAAGATATTGTAGAGTGTTGGCGAGACGCAAGATCCCTGGGGCACTCCACAGGTGATGGGTATCGGGTCTGCTGCCGCAGAGGGGGCAAACACCCTCATGGTCCTGTCACTAAGGAATGATTGTATCCAGACTATAGCCTCCCCTGAGAAGTGGGCCGCAGAGTCCAAGTGGTTACATAGGACTCTGTGGTCCACCAGGTCAAAGGCGGCTGAGAGGTCTAGAAGGACGAGAGCTAATTGACCCTCGTCTCTGAGTGAGTCTATTTGGGCCTTTAAGTCAATAAGGGCAGTCTCTGTACCATGTTGAGGTCGGAAACCGCATTGGCGGACACCAAGGAGATGGTTCACCTTAAGGAAGTTCTGAATTTGGGTGTAAGCTACCTTGTCTAGAATATTTAGTAAGAAAGGCACTATGGTGAAGGTTCTGTAGTTAGTGGGAATGTTGGCGTCCAGTGTTTGTTTTTTCAGAAGGGGGAGTACCCAGGATTCCTTTAGGTTACGTGGAATGGTACCCGTAGTGAAGGAGGCATTGATAAGTTTTGTGATGAAGGGGGCTAGATCTCTAGCCGCGTCCTTCATCAATTGTGCAGGGCATTGGTCACCTTTGCAATTAGATGGTTTAAGAGCCAGAATAGTTTTCTCTACCTCGATCACTGAGACCTTGGAGAAACGGAATTGGGTAGATTCTTTGGGTTTAAGTATAGGGGTTTTGTCCAAGGGAGTTTGGGTTTGGGCTGGTAATGAGGCTTTTTTTAGGGCAGTTTTGGTTTGGAGATTAGACACTTTATTGGTTAGTGCCAGCTGTATGTCTGTGCACCAGGTTTTATCTTTTATGGAGTCATCCTGTACTGCGATAGGAGTTTCCAGTTCTTTTAGGATGGAGAAGAGCTCCTTCATACTGGAGTTGGCTTGGGTAACCTATTATTATATGTTTCTTGTTTGGCCAGGATGATATCCTTTTTGTATTGCGTAGAAATGCCTATTAGATTGGTTTTATTATCAGCAGTGGGATGTAGGTTCCATGCCGTTTCGCATTTTCTCTTCTGTAGTCTTAGGTTTTTTAGGTGGGGTGTAAAGCAAGAGTTCAGGTACTTTTTTGGTTTACTATTTCTAAGTTTAAGCGGAGCAACGCTGTCAAGAGCAATGGTCATAGCATTATTGAATTCCTCCACTAGAAGGCCTGGGTCAGTATAGTCTGGTAGAGAGTTAAGTTTAGGTAGGATGTGGGGCAGGATATTTTCTGCTGTGATGTTTTTCGTGTTTCTAGTTAAAGTGGATACAGCAGGGGGGGTGTTGGGGCTATGGGTCTTTTAGTGTTGAGTGTAAAGGAGATTAGGTAATGGTCCATCCATATTTGAGGGGCGATGGCTGTTATGGAGGGGTTACAGTTGTGGCTGGCAATCCAGTCGAGAGTTCTCCCTTTGGTATGGGTGGGAGTATTCACCTTCAGCGTGAAACCTAGTTCTGACAGAGTATTGGCTATGGCAGTGGCCTAGTGATCATTAATATCATTGTACCATAGGTTAAAATCTCCTAACACTAAGGTTTGTGAGGAGTTTTTTAGCTTCTCAGAGATAACAGTAGTGATATCTTCATTGAAGGTGCTGATAGGGCCTGGGGGTCTATAGAGGAGATGGATGTTTAGTGTTTGAGAATTGGCGGTAGGTAATTTGATAGAAAGAAATTCACATGATTTGAGGTTATGTGAGGAAGAGATTCTCATGGAGAGGTTAGTTTTGGCAATATTTGCTATTCCTCCACCTCGTGCATCTGGTCTGTCAGCTCTGAGGATAGTATAATTGTCTGGGACTGCTAGTGTAAGTGCAGGGGGGTTCTGTACAGTGCAGTTTCTGTGATACAGAAACTCAGGTGTGTCTTTTCAGGCAGCTTGTGGAAAGATTGGCTAGTGACCCCCACCCCTGAGGATGGTTTCCAGTTTTTATGTTGGACTTCGGGCTAGTTAGTCCCTCCTCTTTTGTGGTCCTCTCACTGGTTGTCACTTCTTGACCCTGATCCTGGGTGTCAACTGCCCTAGCTTATATGTGCTTAATTGTATAAGAGTGGAGGCCTTCAGTGATAGATGGATGGACGGATGGATGGCTGGCTGGCTAGTTTCCCATAATAATTCAGGTTCCTTCCTCCCTTCCTCCCTCCCAAGAAATTTATAGTGGGTTATTTAACTCATGCGAGGTGAGCTAGGTGTGAAAGTGAAGCAGGCTCTTCAGGACCGCCATTACTCAATTCTCTTAAAGGGGCATGGGCATCTGTTGTGGCAATACGACCTTCCCCTGCCTTGAGACAGTGGCCCTCATTACGACCCTGGCGGAAAGTAACTGACCTGACCGCCATAGCGTAAATAGCGTTTCCGCCATTGCACGACGGAGTAAAGTGCGGCTAATTCTGACCCATCGGGCACGAGCACTACGCCATGGCGGAAGTGCAAAGTCCGTGATGGCGGAAATGTCCCCAAAACGCCCCTCACCGCCGTCGTACGGCGCCCTAGGTGCAATTGCGCCACCCATCATAGCGGTCACCGCAATGAGCGGTAATCGCAAAATATGGTGACCGTAAATATACGGAAACGGAAGTAAAAACATGGGCCCGGAACGGGAAACAGCACGCCGTACACCTATAAAATCAGAATCCCAACACAACCATCAAAAATCCTACCCTGAGACACATCCCAACCCGTTAGCCACCCTAGTGAAAACAAGAAAAATGGGAAAAGTTGCTAAAAAAGCGTGCGACCGCAAGCGGCAGGTCCACTTCTCCCATGAGGAACTCACCGTGCTCACAGAGACCCTCCAGGAGAATGCTGCCGTCGTCTTCTCGACGCAAATGACCAGGACGGCACTTGCGAACAAGAAGGCCATATGGGCCCTGGTGGCACAGCGGGTAAGTGCGGTGGGGACCGCACCCCGCAACCCACAGCAATGCAGAAAGCGATGGGACGACTTGCGGATACGCGTACGGAGCATACTATCAGCCAACCGTAACATTGCCACAGCTACCGGGGGAGGATCGGAATCACCCATCAAGTTGACCCCCTGGGAAGAAATCTGTGCCTCCACCATTGGAATGGAGAGTATAGAGGGAGTCGGAGGGATGGAGAAAGGAGTGCAGACATCCGAAGAATCAGGTAGGTGGGCCAAATAAAACAATGCTAAATCCACAATGTCCAATCATGTGAAGTACCATGTGTCCACATAGTGCAACAGAAACACATGTCCAGGAGAACGTCCACATACATTGGCCTGATAGCGCACTTTAAAAGTCACTTTAAATACATAAATAATTAAAAATCCTAAAAACACCCTCTACACGTGCAGCATGCACACCCTAACTGCAGGCTGCAAAACAACTGCATCCTCAATCCACACAAAAATGAAACCACCTCCAAGGCCCTGACCCAAATCACCCTCAGGTACCACCCCGATGCATGTGATACATTGCCATTCCAATTTCCACAGACCCATAAATAATGCTCGCCCTCCTTTACTCCAACACAGGGTCCGATTCAAACGACGAGCTTCAGGACACCCCTACCAGCACACCTGCAAAGAGGGCCAAGACCAACGGCCAAAGACCCTCCACCTCAGCTGCATGGATCAAGACACGGCAGCAGCACAAATCAAGTGGCAGCACACAGGAGGGGACTTCAACAGGCACCCCAGCAGCCAGCATGCCCACAACAGCAGCACCACAGGTCCCCCCAATGGATGCCACAGAAGGCACTGCTTCTGGTGGCAGCAGCACCATAGGTGACACTGCATTAATGGCAGCATGCTCCGACACAGAAAACGGTGCTGTCGATGTAGGATCCATCCATGACCTGTCTCAATCCCCCTGTTTGTTTCATCCCGTACACCATGAGGATACCACGCAGGGGCACCCACAAGACGACGACTGGCCATCCCCCACAAGCCCTGTGGCAAGGCAACATGAGGTGATCAGCCCCTCTGTGACACCACCGCAAATGGGCATGGCCCAGCAGAGGCAACAGTCCCTCGACCAGGTGATCGTGCAACAGCAGCAACTGGCCACGCTCCTCAAGGAGCATGCTGATGAATGTGGGGGTACTAAGGCAGCCATAGAAACATCAACTGAGACACTTAGGTCAGAAATGGAGAGAAGCACAGAGACACTAAGGGCACAAATGGAGAGAAGCACCGAGAGCCTGAGGGTACAAATGGAGAGAAGCACCGAGAGCCTGAGGGGGGAACTGCATGCGACGTCCAAAGACGTATGTGCTGAACTTGCCGCTGTGCGCCGTGTGCTCACTGAGCTCTCACAAACCCTTAGGGACATGCATGGACGTGAGCAGGCAGAGACATCATCCGTTGCAAGTTCCGTCCAGGGCAGCCCCCAACGTAGATCTGGGAGGAACCTGCGCTCCACAGGCAGGGGTGCCCCTGATACCCGGAGAGGGGGCTTGCAATAGCGTCTGCCCACTGACAATGAGCATCTTTGGACACTGGTGTTCGGGGGGGAGGTAGGAGGGTGGAGGGGGGGTGTTGGGCTTTCTTGGGTGGCGGGTCGATGGGGTGTGTAATATAATTTCACATATGCTATAAACATTTCACAATCATCCAATGAGATGTGTGGACATTGATCTTTGTGTACGAGGCCTTTATAGGCGTACAGTCCATATTGTGCATGTTCCAGACACACACAGTGCCACAAGTCCCGTGTCCATGTATCAGCCACCAGGCGTGAGTGCTAGAAGCATGAATCTATGAGAATCTGACGAATTTCACGGCCCTCCTGTGCCTCGCGGACTCCTTGAGGTGCTGCCACATCCCCACCCTCATCATGACCATCTTCAGGTGCTTGCAGTTCTGCGTCAGGGGGCATGGGCACATTTCTACGTACGCACATGTTGTGTAGCATGACACATGCCATGACCATCTTTGCAACCTTCTCATGGCGGTACAGGAGTGCCCCGCCAGACCTGCTGAGGCAGCGGAAACGAGCCTTCAGTAGGCCGAATGCCTGTTCTATGACTACACGGGTACGTGAGTGGGCATGGTTGTAGTCCTCCTCATGCTGGTTCTGTGGGTTCCGGAGTGGTGTAAGGAGCCATCTCTTCAGTGGATACCCGGCATCACCTGTATGTGGACAATAAAGGATGTTTGTGGAATGACATTGCTACGTACGCATCCCCCCCCTTCCTGCCAGGTCATTGCCGCATCACATACCCCACATTATCATGCATGAAATGAGACTCACCGAGTAGCCAGGATCTGTTCCCTGCGTGTCGCTCCATGTAGCGTGGTATTGTAGAGTTCCTCAAGACCATAGAATCATGGGTTGATCCAGGAAATCGGGCACAACAATGTGTAATGATCCTGTTGGAGTCACACACCATTTGTACATTAAGAGAATGATATTGTTTTCGGTTGCGGTACTGGGCCTCCATGGCATGTGGGACAACCAATTCCACATGGGTGCAGTCGATGGCACCAATGCAACCCGGTATGCCGGCAAGTGCATGGAATCCCACTTTTGTGTTCGTAATTTCCTGCTCCGAGCGTGGTAGAGAGATGTAGTCGTCTGCGTGCTTCAGGAGGGCATCGAGCACTTGCAATAGTGTCCGTGACAACAGTGGCTGTGAAATGCCATGCAACTGTCCGACTGTGTGCTGGTAGGTACCTGTGGCCAGAGAGTGTAGTACAGACACCACCTTCAGTAGGGGTGGGATGGCGGTTGGGCTATCTATCATGCTGGCAAGGTCAGCGTGTGTCATGTCCACAATGGCGGTTATGGTGTCCCGGTCCAAACGGTAGAGGGTGTGGATCTGCTCATCAGTGAGGTTGAACGGATGAGCTCGGAGGCGTGGGATTGCGGGCTGCCTGCGTGGTGGTAGTGGCTGTGCTGGTGGGCCTTGCTGGCCCTGCCTTGCCCTCCTCCTCCTCCTGCGTCTCCTCTGTGCGGCCGGTTGTTGTAGTAGTTGGTGTTCGTCTTCTTCTTGAAGTTGGAGTACTTGCAGTGCTATCAGGTCCCCCAGGGCCAACATCGCTAGTCCTGCCGGTAGCATTTTGGAGTGGGAGTGGGTGTGGTTGTGGGAGGGGGTTGGGTGTGCAATTTATGTGTTTTCAGGCAGTATAGCCTCCACCTGTGGTGATTCATTCCACCTGTGCAAGCTGCAATCCCCTTTGGGCGAGCACGTCCCGCACACAACGCTGCAATTCGACGCATGGCATCTTGCTATTACAATCATGTATTTAATCCCGATGGCAGTGGAATATTGGTTCATATGTTCATTCTGCTATGGTCCCATTGTTTCACATACTATCTTTACAGTCGCGAACAAACTTGTGAAGGGTCAGTGGAATGTAGTACTCGATTAACGGTGGACCCTCATGCAGCACTGTACCGAGGTTCACCGACGGGCGGGGCGTCCCATTTGTGAGTGAAGGCAGTTGCCATTTGCACACACTGCCGCACTACATGGATGAATTTGTGATTTCAAGCGGTCACAGATGCCTTTTCGACGTGATGTTGCAAATGAGGAATTCGAAGGACAGCGCTTTCGGTTTTCAGCTAGCGGCGAGGAGACGCCCACAGGTCTGACTGCAGATATAAAGTTCTATTGTTTAATGTCCTTCGGACAGGGGCCATGGCGAGAATGCAATGATTGATATGAATAGTATGGGATGCGCAATAGCGTAGTGGACGATAAGGCAGGACGTTCCCAAATACATGTTACTTCACAACACTAGAATTCCGGGCTGGAGCACAGTGGATTTTGCAGACTGCATTACGCACAGACTCAATGGAAATTTCACATGTTATGTGAGTAAATAATCAGGCGTTTTCATACCGGGATGAGGGTATGATGTATGGATGCATGGACAGATGATTTAATTGAGAGTTTACCATGTACATGGCTTTTTGGAATCTATCCACTTCCCCTGCGCTATGTGATGCAGAGCTGCCATAGTGGGACCATCGTCTATCTGCCCTTGTTGAACCCTCCCTGTCTCGACGCGCCTTCAAACACTTGTGTCTATGCACGTTACTAATCCCATCTAATGGATTCTGTTTTAACAGACGCATGCACACAAAGACTCGTTTCTAATAGTGTATTCACCTCGATTTATATAGTTATGATTCGCAAGTGATTTTTGGGTGGGAATAATCCTTTTGAGTGGGCTAACATGCATATGGCTGTAGATTTAGTGTGATCATTGAAGTGAGTAATTCAAATTAAGTTCTGATGCCCATACCATTCTTTTTCATTTCATTTGGGTGACAGGTATCTCCTCCCCTTTTGCCGCTGCCATCTGTATGCCACTCCTGCAGATGGCTTTTACTCCCGACACCTGCTGCTTCGTGTTAATCAGTGGAGCACCATTACGATCTTATGGGACGATCGCCAATGGGCCACATGCCCTTACGCAGTACTAGTGGCTAGGAGCAACATATCGACCTTTCAGCTGGACTAGTGCCTACCTAATGGGACGGCCCTGCGGTTCTAGGCGCTTCCATGTTGCCTTTTTGAACGTGAATGTAGCCCCTGTGTACCATGAAGGAACAGGGCGTCACACAAGAAGAAGCTGGTCATTTATTGCGGATGCAGCCCACAATAATGAAATATATTTTGGAGTTCATGACCTAATAGCTGTATGGGCTTGGTGATTTTGTTGTGCATTAAATTTCTATTATGATATTAACCGTGTAGCGTTATTCTTTGCAAGTAATGTAGCATGTTCCTATTTGTGGAGCGATGTATTGTGAGAAGATCTGCATTGGGTTCCGGCTTCTGAGTATAGTTGCGTGGTACTATACTTGGCGCGTTTGCCTACGAAGCCCAGTGAGGTCAGGGATAGGGGCTGCCATTATGACTGTTTTAATGATGTCATGCTCAGGGGCGGGGGATAAGCTTTTGTGTAACAGATGCCGGTCAGCCAGGTGGATTGGTGGAATGATGTGATTATCAGAATATGGCTGGTCACAGGTGCCTGTGTTTGCGTGCGTTTCTTGGAGGGAGACTGAGGTCATGTCCATTGGAATAGCTTCTGTATTCGTGCCATCTGTGCCCTGCAGCTCCCATTGGCCCCTCTTGAGATGGGCCTGGCTGCTCAGTCACTCTGCCAACTTGTGTGGTACATGCTTGTGCTGATGGTTGGTTTGTTTACTGGCAAGAGTACAGGGCTGGTGCAGTCTCCCTCAGGTTACTGCTTTGAATGTTGCCTTACACTGGTGTCAAGCGATGGGGGCCTGTTGTTGTTTTGTCTCATATTTCAGTTCATATTGCTGTCAGTACGGCAATGGTGACATGGCAAATATGGATGGCCACTCACAAGGCACTTGGAGCCCCTACATTCATTTGTTCGTTGGCATGCATGGGTGACTTGTACATTTCACTGGTTGCATTGTGTGACTTCATTGCACCTACGAGGAGTTGTGCAATGTGGCCAGGGAGTGGTGTACAGGCACTCAGTAGGGCCATTTATGGTTGGTTCGCGTTGCCGTACTTCTCACCATGGCGGAATGGTACTTTCCGCCATGCTTGATGGCGTTAGGTAAATGTCTGCTAGGGTCAGAATTCGCGTACCGTTGCGCCATGGTGGTAATTACGGTTTCGCATGGCGCACGTGCGCGTACTTGGTGCAGTTAGCGTTGGCGTTCACTACGGTGTCGCTAATGGCATCGTACTTTACGGTGACGGGTCATAATCGCACCGAGCGCTATTCGATGGCGGTATTGCATTTCCGCCATCGTTTTTCGATTTCCGCCAGGGTCGTAATGAGGGCCAGTGACTTAGTGTGGTTGACCATGGGATCCTCTCCAAATCACCCCTGGGCCCATCACCCGCTATCTTTGGGAGGCACCCAACCCTCATTGGTCAGCACACTGGTGGTCCCCAGACTGACGCAGGGGACTTTGTGACATATATATCCCCTTCCTTTCAGCTCCAATTTGAGGCAACAAACCGAGTGTTTCTAAAGATGAGGGCCTCAGTATTGAACGGAAAATCCTTAAAAGGAAAGTCAGTGTTCGACAAAGAATAAATGTGGCTGAATCAGCTCTCCTCTCCACGTTTAGGCATGGAATAAGGCAGTCTCTGTAGGCAGGATGACACACTCTGGCTTGGGATTTAACACTAAAACAGTTCGGGACGTGGATCGAGGCCCGCCTGGCCTTCCACGTTAAAGGTTTGTGTTCCCGTCTTTCCCAAATATCTAAAAAAAAGTTCACACCGGTCCCCCTCTGTCGGGCTGAGACCACTTCAAAGAAAACAAAACATTCAACGTTGGTGCCCCTCTCTCGGGCTCGGGCCTTGCACAGTTCAACAACACTTCCCGGGACTCCCTTCCCCAAGCCTTTTACACTTTTGGTCTCCCTCAATCGGGATGAGACATCTTTTCGGATGTCGAAGACTTTCGAATGTGCGTGGCTTCTTTACAGACCACCGCAGGACCACTTCGACTCAGATTTCAATTATCAGTTTTTCTTCTCCCGTTTTCTTGGGGTTAACTTCGTTCACTTTCGCTTTCACAGTTAGTTGACTTTTTATCACCTCAAATAGAAAAAATCACAGAGATTTTTGAATGGGCTCCTCCTTTTCACCTGCCCACTCCGTTACTCGGTATAGCTGATACCACAGCTGTTAAATCTTTAAAGATCATTTGCAGGTCTGCCTTTCGTCACGTCTTATCCACACGCGTGTAACCTTCACTTGTGATGTATTGTTGCAAACTTCAATCTTTCTTAGCACACACCAGACTCTCAGGTCACTTGCCAACTCACCAGCTGTGTAGGGTTCTCTCTTGCTTTTTCGATTTCAAATTCACGAGTCAAGGCTAGTACCACAGGCTTGGTCTCACCTCCCCAACTCACCCAGGAGGGTTGCTGGCATCCTTGAAACACAATGCAGTCTTCGATAATGAGATCTGGCCTTCTCCACGCGTCTTTCGTGGCCTTGTGGAGGCAACAACCTCCTGTAGGGAACTCTTGGGGTTTTCGGCCCGCTGAGCTTGTCCCTTGGTCAGTCGCTCTGCTGCAGTAGGTTCGCCTTCATCCTGGAAGTTCTGCTCGTACTTGGGTTTCACCTTGCTCAAAGTGTGTCTCTAGGTTCTGCCTTTTATCCATGGGCGGAGAGCTAATTGGAATCAGGTGTATGTGCTTGAAATCAAGGGCCTGACTCTCCCTGACTCGATTAACAGGACATGTCCGGTACGATGTATAAGAGTTAGTCTTGTTACTCTCAGTTGCCCTCTTCCATGGCCTAGTGTTTGTACAGAAGGGGGCGGGGAGTTGGGTCATCGGATACTACAAAATAGGAGGGGTTGGTTGTACAAAAAGGGGGGAATACCGTGTCTCACCATCAGTTGCCTCACCCCCACTTCCCAAAAACCCCTCACCCAGGTGATCCTCCTGCACTGGTCCACCCACAGGGTCTGGATCCATAGGTGATGGCCTTGCCCTGGCAACCTGAGAGAGAGAGATCCCCGGGAACTAGCGGGTGAGACACCCTCTGGTTTCTCATATACCATTCCCCATTGCAAGGTAGCCGCATCTGTTTCACAGGGAAACCAGGAAAGGAAATCAACATTCCCGTGCTCTTTACCTTTTCGGTGTTCCACAGTGAAACAGTAGGGTTGCAGGTCTAAGAACCATTGCATGACTCGAGAGTTAGAGTTCTATTGTTGACTTGAGTGGTCGGTGACAAGTGTGAACTTCCTCCCTAAAAGGTAGTATCTTAGATGGAGAATTGCCCATTTGATGGCAAGGGTCTCCAATTCCAATACAGAGTAGTTTTTCTCAAATGAGAAGAGTTTACGACTAGTGAATAAGATAGGGTGTTCTAATCCATCGCATACTTGCGATAAAACTGCTACTAACCCTCCGAGAGAGGCATCAGTTTGTAACACAAACTCTTTGGAAAGGTCTACTATTTTTAGGATTGAGTTTTGACACAAGGTTTGTTTTAGGTTGTTGTAACATGCATTGTCCTCATCATTCCAATGAATCTTCTGGGGTTCAGCATTTCTTAGCATGTCTGTTAATCTCACTGTTTTATCTGGATATTTCAGGATAAACCTATGGTGATAACCAATCAATCCTAGAAATGCCCTGAGGTCTCTCTTGGTCTTGGGTGTGGGGGCATCTAGGATGGCTTTCACTTTTTCTTGCTGGGGCTGGACACTGCCATTCCCTACATAGAAGCCTAGGTATTTCACGGCTGATTGAGCCAACTTACATTTGGATGGATAAGCAGTTAAGCCGGCCTCTCTGAGGGGTCTCATAATAGTAGACAGATGAAAAAGATGGTCTTCCCAGGTTTTACTATAAATGACTATATCGTCAAAATAGGTCCCACAGAAATCGGGAAAAGGGCTGTAGTATCCTGTCCATAAATCGTTGGAAAGTGGCTGGGGCCCCATACAGTCCAAAAGGGAGGACTTTAAATTGAAATAGCCCTATTGGTGTTGAGAAAGCTGTCTTTTCCTTATCAGGTCCATCTGTCATGCCTGCGCCATGGGCACATCCATTTATGCTCCATTTGGACTTTGCTGCTAAATGATTATTGTAAACTAACTACGCATACCATAATGCACCTGGCCGCAAGCATTGTTTCCTGGCCGTTCCTATTGGTTTTCTATGGAACTACACCCCCCAGAAGCCTTAGAGTCTGTTCCTGCTTCCACCAGCCCAGGAACAGAAAGGGAGGTGGCCGATTGCCTGCAGGTGTGATTCGCCAGGTGAAACCAATTAGCCTGCCTCTGTGCAGGGCTAGGCAGTATAAAGGCTGCTGCCTGCAGTGGCTCAGCCTCTTGCATCTAAGAGTCCTTCCTCCACCTTTCGCGTCTGTCTTCGGATCCTTGTATGCTGTTTACCATCACTCCTGCTTGGACCCTGCCTTGCAGCTTTCTACACCCTGCTGCCTACAGTCCTAGCCTTTTGGGCTCCTGCCTCAGTCCAGCTCCTCTGGGCTCCCTGCCTTGCAGCTTGCTACACCCTGCTGCCTACAGCCCTAGCCTTTTGGGCTCCTGCTACAGTCCAGCTCCTCTGGGCTCCCTGCCTTGTTGCTTGCTCCACCCTGCTGCCTCCAGCCTTAGCCTTCCAGGCTCCCTTCCTCACCGCCCTTGCCCTGCCGGGCTCTCCACCTTGCAGCGGATCACGCTCTGCTGTCTTCCAGTCTCCGCCCTTGCCCTGCCGGGCTCTCCACCTTGCAGCGGATCACGCTCTGCTGTCTTCCAGTCTCCGCCCTTGCCCTGCCGGGCTCTCCACATTGCAGCGGATCACGCTCTGCTGCCTTCCAGTCTCCGCCCTTGCCCTGCCGGGCTCTCCACATTGCAGCGGATCTCGCTCTGCTGCCTTCCAGCCTCCGCCCTTGCCCTGCGGGCTCTCCACATTGCAGCTGATCTCGCTCTGCTGCTTTCCAGCCTCAGCCCTTGTCCTCTGGGCTTCCTGCTCGGCAGCCTGCCTCACTCCGGCTGCCTTAGCCCTTGTCCTCTGGGCTCCCTGCTCTACAGCCTACCTCTCTCCGGCTGTCTTAGCCCTAGTCCTCTGGGCTCCCTGCTCTACAGCCTGCCTCACTCCGGCTGCCTTAGCCCTTATCCTCTGGGCTTCCTACTCTACAGCCTGCCTCACTCCGGCTGCCTTAGCCCTTGTCCTCTGGGCTCCCTGCTCTACAGCCTGCCTTACTCCGGCTGCCTTAGCCCTTGTCCTCTGGGCTCCCTGCTCTACAGCCTACCTCTTTCCGGCTGCCCTAAACCCTTTTCCTCTGGCTTTCTACCCTACCATCCTACTCCTGTAGGTTTACTCACTGCTTTCCTGCTCCTCTGAGCTCTCTACCTTGTACCTTACTGTCCTCTGCTATCCTATCCTGTTACTCGACTTTCCCTTCTATTCCTTCTGCTAGTTTGCTATCACCTCCTTTCCTGGATTTGTCTGTTGTAACATCTCTTGTACCGTTTGTCGACCCTTTGTTCCAGAGCTTGTCTGTTGGTTCCCCATCAGTCAACCTCTGCCCCTTCCTTTGTCTTGTTTCTACATTACAGACACCCATAGCTGCTGTTCCAAGTCATGAGCAAACAGCGTGGGCCTCTGTTATAGCAAACTGTGCAGAAGGCTAGAGTATTTCCAAGGTTCGTGGAATACTCTTTTCCTATTCTGCATACACCCCAAGAGGGTATCCATTCTGTACCTTTTCCCTTGCTACTCTTTCCTACTCTTCGTTCTATTTCCGTTCTGCTGTGTGTGTACTTGTCTGTCCACTTATTTTCAGCACCCAAACTCTTCTGGGTGTCCTGTGCCACTCTTAATAGAGTGCCATCCGTGACAGAATGCAAGAGCCAAAAATTTCTTATTTCATTGGCCGGAAAGGCACACACAGACCTAAGATGCTTTCCTTTCGAGTTAAGAAACCTTTGCATAAACCTATGGTTTCCCTAAAGACAGCAGACAAGAAACCTAGTCTAAAGGACAGACTCGCCTTAGTAAACAAAGATTTACAAGCACGGTACTATACTCTCTGGCTAGCTGACCCTTCTTCCATGTACAATTATTATGACATTTGCGACTATGATCCGCAGTCCTTATCTGTTGCAGAGCTACAGCAAGAGAATGAATTCTTACAGATCTTGTTAGACCAGACAGTGGAAAACTCTCCTGCGTCTTCTGACAAGCCTGCTAACACCGCAACAGCTAAGGACATATCACTCATTGTCAGAGAATCTAAACCTGAATACGCCGTTGCCAGTGTGATATGCGCAAGATCTGCTTGGCAAGCTCCCCAGAATTTTGGAAACCCTTATTTGTCAGGACAAGGCAGTCATGATCCTGAGGTTTGTGCATCTGGTTCTGGGTACAAAAGACCTATACTAACCATCGGTTGTCTTAATGCTTCCCCAGTATCTGCTAATCGCAATAACCCTAAGGTCTGTCTTCCCATTGCTACAACCGAATTTTCTGCCACACCAGCTTCTGAAGCTTTGGATCAATCTAATGATACTTACCTGCTACACGAACAACTCCTACGCCTTAAAAGAAAGACCGAAGACCTCTATGACGACTTTGTTTCTTTGTATTATAAGAATCTTATGAAGGGACACAAGTCACCAGACCTTCTGACAATATGTCCAACACCTGACATCTTTTCGTTAGAGATCGACATGATAAGGCCTGGAGTTGACATACAGAAAAGTATACAGACTTTTACCAAGCAGATGGAAGACCTAAATATTGCATATGTATCCCTTCTAGAGATTGACACAGCTCTTTCACCTTCCAGCCGCAAAAACTCAGGTTGTTGTACTGACAGAAAAGAATTAACTACTCCGGTGGGTCAAATCACGCACACAGCCATTACACAACAAAACAAGGGTGGTCTTCTGATTGAAAATTCTTCTGAGTCAAAGGATGGTTCCGCCCTCACCCTTGCCTATCGTCCAGTTCTCATACCTACAACCTCCTCTGCAATGTCTATAGCAGCTGAAGAGACTGGCACAGTTCACACCAAGCATGCTGAAGTGGCAAGCGGGGCTTGCCAAAGTGCGGCTGTGCTATCAGACATCACTCTCGAACAATTAACATCTTCTGTTTCTTCGATACCCCCTGAATCGACAGTGGTTGTGGTACCCGATCTACCAGTAGTTGCAACACCTGATCTGTCTATGGCTGCGATAGCACTCGAACTTCCAACTACTATTCAAGATCTCTCTGCTGCTGTGGTTCAAAAACCCCCTGACACATTTGAGACTTCTGAAGTCCCTGCTACCGATCTTGAGGTTGCTATAGCTATTGGGAATCCTGAAACTACTACTCCAGTTGTGCCTGCTGGTATATCTATAGCTCTAAGACTGCCAGACTCTACTCTACCAGTCTCATGTGCTTTCCAGCCTGCTGGCTCTCTCATGGCACCCTCACACCCAGTTGTTACAGCATCGATACCCCCTACAGCCATCCAAGATCTCACCGCTGCTGTATCCTCTGAACTCTCTATGGCTAACTCTAATGTTGTCATTGCTACTTCGGATGTCTTGGAAAACCTTCCTAAAGATACCAATTCTGCTGTACCTATGGCTCCACTTTCCAACATCATACTGTTGCCCGTCAAGAAAAATTCTATCTTGGAGCCTGCAGCAGTTTTTCGCAGTTCCTCTCTTCATGCACACACAGTTGGGGTCTGTGTTCCAAAGACTTCATCTTTTCTGAATTCTACATCAAAGGTTCAGAACATTGGTACTGGCTCCGTAATTCAAGACTCTCACCTTACAACTCGTTTCTGGTACCTCATGATGTGCCTATTTGGAGTAAGACTCTTGTACTGTGGAACAGACACTCTTCCTCCAGGTCGGTCTTCAGGGAGCCTGGAGAGGGGCCTGGAGAGGGGCATACTGTCATGCCTGCGCCATGGGCACATCCATTTATGCTCCATTTGGACTTTGCTGCTAAATGATTATTGTAAACTAACTACGCATACCATAATGCACCTGGCCGCAAGCATTGTTTCCTGGCCGTTCCTATTGGTTTTCTATGGAACTACACCCCCCAGAAGCCTTAGAGTCTGTTCCTGCTTCCACCAGCCCAGGAACAGAAAGGGAGGTGGCCGATTGCCTGCAGGTGTGATTCGCCAGGTGAAACCAATTAGCCTGCCTATGTGCAGGGCTAGGCAGTATAAAGGCTGCTGCCTGCAGTGGCTCAGCCTCTTGCATCTAAGAGTCCTTCCTCCACCTTTCGCGTCTGTCTTCGGATCCTTGTATGCTGTTTACCATCACTCCTGCTTGGACCCTGCCTTGCAGCTTTCTACACCCTGCTGCCTACAGTCCTAGCCTTTTGGGCTCCTGCCTCAGTCCAGCTCCTCTGGGCTCCCTGCCTTGCAGCTTGCTACACCCTGCTGCCTACAGCCCTAGCCTTTTGGGCTCCTGCTACAGTCCAGCTCCTCTGGGCTCCCTGCCTTGTTGCTTGCTCCACCCTGCTGCCTCCAGCCTTAGCCTTCCAGGCTCCCTTCCTCACCGCCCTTGCCCTGCCGGGCTCTCCACCTTGCAGCGGATCACGCTCTGCTGTCTTCCAGTCTCCGCCCTTGCCCTGCCGGGCTCTCCACCTTGCAGCGGATCACGCTCTGCTGTCTTCCAGTCTCCGCCCTTGCCCTGCCGGGCTCTCCACATTGCAGCGGATCACGCTCTGCTGCCTTCCAGTCTCCGCCCTTGCCCTGCCGGGCTCTCCACATTGCAGCGGATCTCGCTCTGCTGCCTTCCAGCCTCCGCCCTTGCCCTGCGGGCTCTCCACATTGCAGCTGATCTCGCTCTGCTGCTTTCCAGCCTCAGCCCTTGTCCTCTGGGCTTCCTGCTCGGCAGCCTGCCTCACTCCGGCTGCCTTAGCCCTTGTCCTCTGGGCTCCCTGCTCTACAGCCTACCTCTCTCCGGCTGTCTTAGCCCTAGTCCTCTGGGCTCCCTGCTCTACAGCCTGCCTCACTCCGGCTGCCTTAGCCCTTATCCTCTGGGCTTCCTACTCTACAGCCTGCCTCACTCCGGCTGCCTTAGCCCTTGTCCTCTGGGCTCCCTGCTCTACAGCCTGCCTTACTCCGGCTGCCTTAGCCCTTGTCCTCTGGGCTCCCTGCTCTACAGCCTACCTCTTTCCGGCTGCCCTAAACCCTTTTCCTCTGGCTTTCTACCCTACCATCCTACTCCTGTAGGTTTACTCACTGCTTTCCTGCTCCTCTGAGCTCTCTACCTTGTACCTTACTGTCCTCTGCTATCCTATCCTGTTACTCGACTTTCCCTTCTATTCCTTCTGCTAGTTTGCTATCACCTCCTTTCCTGGATTTGTCTGTTGTAACATCTCTTGTACCGTTTGTCGACCCTTTGTTCCAGAGCTTGTCTGTTGGTTCCCCATCAGTCAACCTCTGCCCCTTCCTTTGTCTTGTTTCTACATTACAGACACCCATAGCTGCTGTTCCAAGTCATGAGCAAACAGCGTGGGCCTCTGTTATAGCAAACTGTGCAGAAGGCTAGAGTATTTCCAAGGTTCGTGGAATACTCTTTTCCTATTCTGCATACACCCCAAGAGGGTATCCATTCTGTACCTTTTCCCTTGCTACTCTTTCCTACTCTTCGTTCTATTTCCGTTCTGCTGTGTGTGTACTTGTCTGTCCACTTATTTTCAGCACCCAAACTCTTCTGGGTGTCCTGTGCCACTCTTAATAGAGTGCCATCCGTGACACCATCTACTGGAACCATGCAATATCCCTTGGTTAAATCTAGGGTAGACAGGAAGATGGCATTTCCAAATGTATCTATTAACTCATCAATGCGTGGCATAGGATAGGCATCGAAGGCGGGAATGGCGTTAACATGCCTGAAGTCTATGCAAAACCTCCACGAATGATCAGGTTTTGTTACCAGCAAATTAGGGGAGGACCATGGACCCGAAGAGGTCCCGATAATGTTGGCCTTCAGCATTTTTTTAAATTCCTCAACCACTAATTGTTTTTGTGTTTCTGGGAGCCAATAGGGTTTCAAATGTAGCACTTTTCCCTTTGGAGTTCTGAGATAATGAGATAATGATAAGTACCATGAACTGTTCCTGGTTTGTCACAGAATACATCAGGGAATGCCATAATAAGTGTAACGCTCACCTGATTCTCGCAGAGGCGCCGGTCTTGACTGGGCGACTACCGTATCTTCAAAGGTGATGTGTAGCACCCGGTTGGCTCTTTGGGCTGGACCTCTGTGCACTGTATGCCTGACGTGTAGAGTAAGATGTCTTAGGTAAGTGAATGCCGAGCTCTCCATCTGCCTCGGGGCAGGGTGCTGTAACCAGTTTCTTCACTGGATAGGTAGCGCAGGCCTCTTGACTTCAGAGGACTGCTGTCCGTCGTTTACTGCACGAACGGTAAGTTTCGAGTCATTCAAATGTCTTTAAAGTCTTTAGTAATGATGTCTCTTGTTTTGCAGGGTTCCGGCGATGGCGGATGACAGGCTGAAGTGAGTTGAAGATGGAGCCCGTGTGATGAATGGAAGCGCCTGGAAGCACGTAAGTAAGCGTTTGTTGCCTGCTTCACGATGCGCTCTAACTGTCTTTTTATTTTGCAGGTACGAGTTCGGAGCGGCTGCAGGGTGCCGGAATACCCACTGGATTAGATGTGGAAAGGAGTAATGGCACGTGAGTATTAAAGTTCCCCAATGTCTTTAAACGCACCTTGTTTTGTCTTTCAGATGCGAGATGCAGCGCCGAAGGCCTCCGGAGCGTGCGAAGAGTTGGTAAGATTTTGCCTTTCAGATGCCGGAATGCTAACCTGTTCTTTCTTGTCTTTATAGGTGTTGCTGAAGACTGGATTCAGGATGGTAAGCCTTTGCCTTTCAGATGCCGGAATGCTAACCTGTTCTTTCTTGTCTTTATAGGTGTTGCTGAAGACTGGATTCAGGATGGTAAGCCTTTTTCCTTAGGCCCAGGACCGGATGCAGAAGACACGATGAGCGTTCTGCTGCAGAGGTTGCAGAATAACGCAAAGCAAGATTCATCCACCGGGTGTGGTTTAAATAGCCTCCTGTAGTGCTTAGGTGTCTCCTTCCACAGCCACGCCTAAGTAAGAAAAGAGTTCCTGGTAAGAAAAGAGTTCCTGCCTTCCAGAAGAGTTCCAGTGTTCTGAATCTAGGGAGTGGCTCCAGCCCCACCCAACAGGAAAAGTAGTTCCAAACAGAAGAGGATCAGAGGCTCAACTGGCAGGCAAGTAAGCAGCATGGTCTGCTGAAGGTAAGTCCACCCAAGCATTATGAGCCCGGCGCTTCCAGCGCTGGGACTGGGCATATTTATGAGCCTGGTGCCACTGGCGCCAGGACTGGGTCCAAAAGGTCCCAATTGGGACTGGTTGGCACTCGGAACCTGGGTTATGGATCTGCTTCCAAGGGAGTTGGGAAAACCCTGACCTTTTGGAAGCAGAGATCATGACAATAAGATTGTTCAAATTATTTCTGTTTAGATAGTTCTTAGGTAATAAGTTCAGAGTTGACTATTTTCTCGGGTACCAAACAAGACAATATAGAGGAGGTGGCAGCGGAAGGATTTTATTTTCACTCCTTTAAGACATGTATGTGGTAGAGGTGGGTCTTTTTCTTTCTATCAGGTTGGGCTATTTTATAGGTACAGGTTCCTGTTTGCTCTAGCACCTCATAGAGCCCATGCCACTTTTGACAAGTTCATTTTCAGAGGTAGGTAAGAGTACTAATACCTTCTGTCATACTGAAAAAGATCTTAAATTCACTTTCTTGTCATAGGTGGACATCTGTTGGGATTGAGCTTTCCCCATGTGAGTGTGGACTAGACTCCGGACAAGTTTCATGTGCTCTCGCAATCGGGTAGCTGTCTGTGAGAGGGGAACAGGTGCCTCTTCTCCCTCTTCCTGGGTCTCCTGGAGCATGTCTAAGACATCTCTTGGTTTTCTACCGTAAAGTAGCTCAAAAGGGGAGAATCTTGTGGATGCCTGAGGGGTCTTTCTTACTGCAAATAGGGTCCATGGGATCATGCAATCCCAGTCCTTCCCATCCTCATCTACCAAATGTCTTTAAATCATTTAAGGGTTTTGTTAAATCTTTCTACCAATCTGTCCATTTGAGGGTGATAAACTGAGGTTCTTAAGGTGGCAATGTGTAGTAATTCCTTGACTTCACCAATAAGCTTACTCATGAAATTTGTATTTCCTTGGGGAAACCAACCCTAGAAAAGAAAGGTAGTAGGTGTTTTAAGATTTGCTTCTGGGTACTGGGTAGCGTAATCAACGATCAACAGAACATATTTATTACCCAGTCTAGAATTTCCAAAGGTCCAATGATATCCCTCCCAATTCGGGAGAAAGGAACTTCTATTATTGGTAATGGGTTTAGGTAAGGTAAGGAAAAATGTGAGCTGGTTTTCTGGCATATTTCACTAGTCTGAATGGAGTTCTTTATGTCAGGGTGGATAACTGGCCAGTAGAATGTCCCACTGATGTGAGCTTGGGTTTTAGACTGTCCTAAATGTCCCCTGTCAAATGAGAGTGTGCAATCTCCAGCAAAATCTTGCGATGGGTTTTGGGTATTACTCAGTCTTGCTTAGGCCTTCTCTGGCAGTTTCCCTTCTATAAAGCAATCCCTGTTTCAGAAAGAAGAAGACACTCCCCTTTTCTTGTCCTTGTCCCTCGGGACTCACTTGTAAGAAAGCCTCTGTAAGTGCTGGATCATTTCGCTGGGTGAAGACTAGATCAGGAATGATGGTAGGTTCTTCTTCCCTTTTTGCCTTCGGGACATGTGTCTCAATGGCCTCTCCAAAGCCTAACCTACCTCTCTCAGTTTCCTCTGGTTGACCTTCTTCCTTAAGACGGGGAAATAGAGCCTTTTCAAGAATTCCCTGTGCAATTTTGTTCCCATGGTGTATTTCAAACAGGGTTTCGCCATGGTTCTGAAAGAGCACCTTTATGTCTCCCTGAAAGTCTGGATCTATAATGCCTGCTAGGACATCAAGTCCAAACTTCCAGGCCATGCCAGATTTTGGAGCCAATCTTATATAACAACCCGCAGGGGATATTAAGCTTGAGTCTGTTGGAATCATCCCTGTTTTTCCGGAAGGCATAGTTGCTTCTCGGCTGCTAAAAATATCAACGCCTATGGATTATTTTGTGGTGGTAGAGGGGTCTGAGGCTCTGTGACTACGTTTCTGGAATGTTAGGGTCCCCCAATCTGCCTCGATTGAGTCGTATCCCACTGCTGAGACCATATGTAGGGGAGGCATGGTATCACAAGTATAACACTGGCACAAAAGATACAATTTGTAAAACCTTTATTAACTTTGTGGGGTTTGGAAAACCTCCTACTTTGCCCTATAACTAGGATGGGAGTTGTCTCGACCATCAAATAATAAAGAAAACAGCCTTAGTCGTGTCTGTCAAATCAAAATGTCCTATGCTAACAAAACCTAATGCCTGCCCTTTCTCTTGTACAAAATATGCAAAGGAAGTATGAAAATAAAAGGAAAATCTGTGTTCGACCAAGAATAAATGTGGCTGAATCAGCTCTCCTCTCCATGTTTAGACAGCACAGAATAAGGCAGTCTCCGTAGGCAGGATGACACACTCTGGCTTGGGCTTTAAGACTGAAACAGTTCGGAACGTGAATCAAGGCCCGCCTAGCCTTCCACGTTAAAGGTTCATGATCCAGTCTTTCCCAAATAATGAAACAAAAAGTTCACACCGGTCCCCCTCTGTCAGGCTCAGATCACTTCAAAGTAAACATAAAGTTCACCATTGGTCACCCTCTGTCGCACTTAGACCTTGCACGACATAGGGGGACCGTCCCCAAGCCTTTTTCACTTCAGGTCTCCCTCAATCGGACTCGGACCGCTTTTGGATGTCGAATATTTTTGAATGTGCGGGGCTTCTTTACAGACCACTGCAGGACCACTTCGACTCAAATTTCAATGATCAGTTTTTTTCACCCCTTCTCTCGGGGTTAACTCCATTCGCTCATCACCTCAAACAATGTACCTTTCACAGAGACGTTTGAGTGGGCTACTCCTTTTCGCCTGACCACTCCGTCACTCGGTATCGCTGATAGCACAGCTGCTCTTCCTTTAAAGTTAATTTGCAGGTCTGTATTTCCTCGCTTCTTGCTTAGGCCCTAACCTCATGTAGGTTATCTCTTGCGGTTTTCGGCCCACTGCTCTCGTCCCTTGGTCTGTCACTCTGCTCCAGTAGGTTCGCCTTCGCCCCGGAAGTTCTGCACATACTTGTGTTCCACCTTGCTCAGAGTGTGTCTGCCTTTTTATCCATGTGAGGAGAGCTAACTGGAATCAGGTGTATGTGCTTGAAGTCAAGTGCCTGACTTTGCCTGACCCGATTAGCAGGACATGTCCAGTAGTATGTATAAGAGTTAGTCATGTTACCCTCAGTCGCCTTCTTCCTCGGCCTAGTGTTTGTGCAGGAAGGGTGAGGCGGGGGAGTTGGGTCATCGAATCATACAAAATAGGAGGGGTTGGATGTATAAAAAAGGGGGAATATTGCATCTCACCCTCGGCTGCCTCACCCCATTCCCTGAAGACCCCTCACCCAGGTGATCCTCCCGCACTGGTCCACCCCAGGGTCTGGATCCAAAGGCGATGGCCGTGCCCTGCCCACCTGACAGAGAGATCAGCGAGAGCTAGCAGGTGAGACACCCTCTGGTTCCTCACACACCCAGGTTACCAAGAAAGACTGTGAATATCATTGTTGATGTTATTGTGAATTGCCATATATTTCTTTATGTATTTGATGGTTAAGTGTGAGGGACAGATATTCTCTGTTCAACTGTTTTCCTTTACTTTTGATAGGCAGGGAAATCCTCGTCAGAGTAGGGATAGTGAGGCATTTGATGAAACGTATAATGTAATAAAATGGCAACGTTGTCTGCCTCACATTTCTGACCTCTCACACTAGGCTGATACAGGTGGAGGAGGGCCCATCACAAATAGATAAATTCAACAATCAGAATATACTTGGGGTATTTTGGCATTTTTATGGGACTCTCTATCAGTCTAACGCATCAAAGGCCTTAAAAGCCATACACTCCGTATTCGAGAAAATCCCTATATCTAGACTATCTGAAGCCGGCAGAGGTCAAATTAGCACATCATTCACTGTGGAAGATATTTATGGGTGTCATTAAAGTCCTCCCTAGAGTAAAGGCATCTGGCCTGGATGGGCTGACTGCTGAATTCTACATAGCCTATGATGCAATCCTGGCCACCCATCTATTATGGGTGTGGGAGGAGTCACTTGAGAACTCCATCCTCCCTGAGTCACTTTGTGAGGCAACTATAACTGTACTGCTTAAACCGGGTAAACTTGCTGATGAATGCGGTTCGTATAGACCTTTGTCGCTCATCAATGTGGATGCCGAGATATTTGCAAAGATCATAGCAAATAGATTGCTCCCCCTAATGCTGCATTTGGTTCATAACGATCAGGCGGGATTCATTCTGGGAAGGTCATCCGCCGCTTATTCAACGTTATGTCCCGGTTGTCCCCCAAGGCCTCTGCTGTGGCCGTCACACTCGATGCGCAGAAGGCCTTCAACATGGTATCATGGGACTACCTGCTTGCAATATTGGAAAGTGTGGGCTAGGACAGCAGATGCTAATCTTCATGAAACTCCTCTATGCACGCCCCATGTCTAGAGTCCTGGTAAACTCGCGCCTATCAGAGCCTTTCTTCCTAGAGACAGGGCATGCCAAGTCTGACCCCATTCGCCAATCCTATTCACCGTGGCTATTGAGACCATGGCGGATATGATAAGGGAGCATCAAAGAAAGAAGGGGATTCGCCTTTCCTTTCCTCCGAAAATGATTTGCTTACACGCAGATGACCTTCTGTTGTATATCAGAGACCCACATCTAAACCTTGACTCAATAATTTGGGATATCACCGTTTTTGGAGAATACTCAAGCTTCAAAATAACCGACTCCAAATCCGAAGTATTTCCCCTCACCAATAGTATGAATCAGACTGCAGGGGGCATATCTGTTGAAGTGGTCCCAGGGGAGTATTAAATATTTGAATCTAAAAATAAGGGCTCACTATTCTCACAAAACTACATTGCACACGAAAAACATACATCTCGGATAAACTACATAAATGGAAGAACATCCCTCTCTAGGTGGCCGGTAGGCTATGCCTGCTGAAAATGATCCTTTGGCCTAAGCTGCCGTACTTGTTTACTAATGTGCCATTGGGGCCTGGCAAAGATTATTTTACCAGATTACACAGACTTCTTTCCCAATTCTTGTTGCACGCCAGTGCAGTAGGTAAAATGTGGGTGCAACTGACACTGCCCTATGACAGAAGAGGGTTTACTACGCCAAATTATGAGTTGTACTGGATGGCGGCCTAGGCACAATTTGCATTCTACTGGTATGGGAGTGAGGGGACGCCACCTCATTTAAGATTGGAGCTCCTGGCCGCTGACAAAACACACTAAAATTCTCATACTTGATACTACGTATAAAGACGACTGCCCGTATGACCACATAAGGGCTACCATCCTGTCATGGCTTTCCATATTTTGTAGGACAGGGACAGTACACCCATATTACAAATGGCGGCCCATATGGAAATTCCCAGGCTGGGCCCTACCTGCGAAGTCTCCCTCTGTACTCACTGGGAGGAATTGGGTTTTCAGGCAATGGGGGATTTATGCCCAGTGGGGAGATTTCTAACTATGCAGACTTTGAAACAAGGCCACAGTGGCACTACAATGGAAATTATGCAATTGTACCGGATTCGTACTGCTGTATCCAAATGGTGGGAGTGCTATGAGTTCCTGGTATATATCTCCAACTCTTATGGGTGTCGCAGATGGTTGGCCTCACTGTATTGGATGATTATAGATAAAGCTGTGTCACTGAATTCTAGATTTAAACTTAATCAATTTAAGATTGTACTACACACCCAGTCGACTCAAAACCATCTACCCAGACACAGACAGTAGATGCCCACGATGCACGGCTGAGAGTGCTGACCACTTGCATATGCTCTGGAGCTCTGGTACACTGGTACACTGCAAGTGGTTTGGAGGTATGTGATTGACACTTTGGCTGAAGTGTTAAACCGTACATTAGTATATTCCCCGTGAATGTGGTGTGACGTCCCAGATTGGTGGCGTAGATCTTTTTTGAATGTCGAGTGTCTCATTGCCAAATTCTGTATATTGAAAAATTTGAAGGATGTGGACCCACCGTTGGGCAAGGACTGGATTGCAGATTTGACAAGGGTGGAAAACTGTGAAGAACTGTTTATAGGTACATTGCCAAGCACATCCAAGCCCAAAGATATTTGGTCTGAATTTCGGGTATATGTGGCCCGAATACAGCCCACTTAAACATGCATAAGGCGGTAAGAGGCGGGGAAAGCTATTGTGGTGAGATGCTCCAAAATCGTACTCCCAATGTCTAGTGTTATTAACCTGTATGTGTAATATGCCTGTGTGATGCGCGGGGCCACACCCCAATATAAATCCTAATGGAAAATTGTAATGTCGAATGATTGATTTATACACGTGTCTGCCAAGAATAAATAAAGTTTAAAAAAAGGGAAAAAATGCTCTGTATCAAGACAAAGTGCTAAAACAAAGTCTCCTGATTCAGGACTTGCCTTCTTTCTACTTTGGGCGTTCCTGTCTAGTACTGTTTTTTGAAGGAACAACTCCCTTTTATTTCCCTTTCTCTTCTGTGACAGTCTTACTGGTCTGCTGTTGGTTATCTTTCTCCGGGATCCTGGTCGTATTGCCTGCTGTTTAAGATGGTTTCTCTCAGTAGAATCAATGGTGTCCAACTTACTCCCTCTGCCCTCCTTTCTTCTAAGCTCCTGCATCCTTAGCCATCCCTTTTGGTCACCTATCAGCTCAACTTCACCTGGTCATACTTCTCTGTTCAAAGTGTCAATTTTCTCAATTGACCCTCCCTTCCAGTGCTCTCTCCTTTAGTAACTATCTCTGATCTATTGTTCTTCTTTCTACTCCCCACTCGCTGTGTCACCCTATTCTCCTCTTTGGGCAGCATTCATTCCTCAATCTTCAATTTCAAAGTCTCTGCATTAGTTCCCACCTTCTACCTGCAGCTGTTGTTCCCAGATCTCACCTCTTCCTCTCATTTTCTTCACCTCTGCTTACTTTTCTCCATGTTTCTCTACCCTCTCCCTCTTCCTTCACTCCTTTGAGAACTTTCTTCACTCTCCTGAGCACTATGTTTTTCCAAGCTATTCCCAGCCGTAATTAACTCTATGCCTCTTTCACCCTCTTTACCCCTTTAGGCCTCTTCTTTGCTGCTTTGAGCACCAGCCTCCTTTTTGCTACTTTCACCCTATACTTCTTTACACCCTGGAGCGTTGTTCTTCGCCTAGCTAATTCCAATCTCCCACTTATTCAACCCTTCGGGAACCACCCTCCTGCACTTTACTTTCACATTCAAGGATTTCTAGGACCCTCCAGCGTCTGCACCCCTCTGGGCTTCTTCTTCCCCCTTTCGGAACTGCCCTCTTTCTCTCTACTTTCCAGTGCAGCAGGCTCCAGGTTTCTCCGACCTTGTCCAGCCCTCTGGGCATCACCTACTTTCTCAATCATTCCACCCTCTTGCTCCAGGACTTTTGACTCGTTGGTCTGGTCTCTTGAGTCTCTTCTCATATTCAAAGGTTTCAGTATTACCCAGCCTCCTGGACCTCTACTCCAATCTCTTTGGTCTTGTTCAATAGCTTGGTCTCTCCTCAAACCCTCCCCAAACAAACTCCTCTTTCCATTCTCCAGGCTCCAGCTCCTGCTCAAACACCCACCCTGCCAACTGAGCATGCATGGGTTTACAGGGATTTCACCTCCTGTTTCAGCCTCTCCCCCAGTGAAAGGGGACTCAGTTGTGCTAACTTGGATGGCGATTGGTGGTTGGGTTCTGACCCTCGGGATGGCTTACAGATCGATGTGGAACTTGGGACTGTCTCTTCCCTCTCCTTGGCTGGTCCCCTCTCTGCCTGCCACACTCTGGCCTTGCCTTCCAGCCTCTGTATGGACTATTGGAACTTGGTGTGTCTAATCAGGCAGTTGCTGTAGGGATTTGCTGGTGGGCCCCACTTAAATGGATAGCTTCCAGTTATGATTAGTGACTTGGGACTTGCTAGTCCCCTCACTTGGGTGTGCCTCACTCTGCCCCTGCCCCCAAGGTAGATTCACTTAGCCTAGCGTTTCGTAACTGCATGAGAGTGGAGGCCTTGTGGGACAGATGTATGGATGGATGTTGAATTTACCATCCTAATTCAGGTTCCTCACTAGATTTCTTACATCCTAGCTAGCAGAGCTGAGTGTGCAGGCACTGCCGTTTCTGCAGGACTGGCATTCCATAATTACCTTAAAGGGGGGCCAGAAGTGTCTGTGGTGGCAATGTTACTGTCCCCTGCCATGAGAAGAGAACTAAGCAGGGGTGACTAGAGAATCCTCCCTTTACTACCTTGGGACAAATCATCCACTAGCTGGGGCCGGGGGGGGGCATCCGGCCTTCATGGTCACTCCACTGGAGGTCCTCAGAGCGAGGTAGAGGGCTCTGTCATAGAGCACATTGGATTTGGTCACTAGAGATACTTGCCACTTGAAACGTTTGTCCTCTGTTGCAGCATCAAGGACATGTGGGTGCCCCCTTTTCCCTGCTGGGGACTATAAAAATCTCCAATATGGCTTAAGAAGGCTAGCATCTCAATTGTGCAAACCATCGCAATGTCGCTCATTTTATGAGCCTCAGTCAGATGAAATACTTTATCGGGTCACCAAATGTAAGGTAGGTGCAAAATCTGAGTATTATAAAATGTAATCCAATGAGCCAAGAAAAGTGCAGAGAAGCAAGAAAAACTAAAGTTTATTCTCCAGCATGGGGTCTGGCATGGATTCACATGCTCATGAATATTCCCCGTCGTCAGGCTGGGAATCCTCGGTAAAGAAAAAACCAGTATCAGTTTCGTTTCTGATCTGTCTTTCGTAGTAATAACCAATCACTGGTCTCTGCGTCATATTGACCACAGCCAATGACTGCCCTCTACCTAAGCACCGCCTCTGGCAGCCATCTTCTGATTTTTACCGCACGTTAATGTGTTGGGATCCTCGTGCTATTGCTCTCGAGCGTTAGTGCTATTTTTTCACGTTTTTTCTCAAAAACTTCGTTTTTTCGTTCAAAAGAGCCTCAAGCTCCACCGACTCTCCATCCGATCAACGGGGACCCGTGTCGGATTCGTCTGCGCCCCTCAAGGGTGAAGATTTCGTCGAGCTACGCTTTTGGAGGACTCCAGAAGCTTCTCAGGCCCGGACATGGCCCAGGAGAAGGGAAGCTCGACGCCCGGAAAGCTGTTCAGGATCTGCCCTGGATGCCAGCTGCAGAACGTCTTTAAGGAGGACGAACACTCCTTTTGTCTCTACTGCTTACATGAGGACAAGACGCACGTGGAGAAGGACTGTGAATTTTGCGGCAATATGTCGGAGCGGACCATGAAGAACCGCCATCAACGTCTCGCCAACTGGCTGGAAGGGAAGAGCCCGTCAGGCGAGAAGAAGAGGAAGAAATCCGAGCAGTTTTATAAGACCTTTGAGGACGCCCCGCCGACGGGGGTCCAACACAAGGCCAAGCACCGCGAGTCCGCTGGCACCGGGAGCGCCGAACGGTCGGGCTCTACGGGCGCCAGGCAGGGCGCACCCTCCCCGGCACCTTCAGCCACGAGCCAACGCTCTGGGTCGGGTAAGAGGAAGGGCGAGCACCCGGCGAAGCTCCTGGAGAGGCCCCGGTCGAGCTCGAAGGCCCCATCGGAGGGGGAGCGAGGCAGTGTCCCCCCCCTCAAGGATAAGGCGGTGAGCGCACCTAAGGTGGTGAAGGCCTTAATCCATCCGGCCAAGCCCTCTATCGATACTGTCGCGGCGGCCCTGGCTCAGCCTGTGGAGGCTACACCAGTAGTGGCGACCTCGGGGCTCAGAGTCTCCCTGCCACCTCGGAGGGAGTCCTCTTTTGTGCCCATCGATAGGACCCCTGTGAAATCCCCGGCGGGGAAGAAAAAGGGGGGGCAGGGCGTCGTCGTAGATTCGGCCTCAACCTCGGAGGAAGAGCTGATCGAGGTCTTAAGCCACGGCCTTGGCGTGGAAGAAGACCGGCCCGTCGGGATGTATCCCGACGCAGGTGACGACGACATCGTCGAGGGTGCTGACGGGGCCCCTGATCGCCCGTCGGATTCCCCTCTGCCAGCGCCGCAAGACAACTCGGCGGCCATTTTGTTGGCTATACAGTCCTTATGCTCAGAGATAAGGACGAGACTACCGTTGCCGATGGAGGAACCTCTCCCGTCGGGGGATCCTGAACCGGGACCTTCTGGTGTTCCCCGGCCCAAGAAAAGAAGGATTCACCCTCCACCTCCTTTTCAGCCGTCGTGCCCCGTCCAGCCCTCCTCCCCGTCCACCCGAGGGGATGATACGGGGACTGACACGGCAGCGACGGGTACGGACGACGAGGTATACGACGAGGATCTACCGTCGTCACCTCCCACCAGGGCTTCTCCGCCCGACGAGATTGGATCGTTCCACTCCATGATCGCCAGGGCATCCGAGCTTTTCCAACTCTGCCCTGAGGAGAAGAAAAAGGAAGGATTCCTTTATCAACGGCGCGAGGCCAAGAGG
Organism: Ambystoma mexicanum; assembly: GCF_040938575.1. Lineage (NCBI taxonomy): Eukaryota > Metazoa > Chordata > Amphibia > Caudata > Ambystomatidae > Ambystoma > Ambystoma mexicanum. The sequence goes on from NC_090925.1 coordinate 1,223,667,009, forward strand.
AAGACGGTCCTCGCGGTGCCTCTACTGGACGACATTTGGGATGAGGGCCTCGCCCTCCTCAAGAACCCTTCCACGACGCCAGCTAGAAGAGACCGGTACGAGAAGAAGTACCGGGTCCCGGACGCGGCCCCCCTGTGCCTCCGGGCGCAGCCTACCCCGGACTCCGTCGTCTCCGCGGCGGCCAGGAAGAAAGCGGGGGGGGGTGCGGCCTCCACATCGACTTCCCCACCGGACGGCGAGGGAAAGAAATTGGACGCTATGGGACGCAGGGTCACCTCGTCTGCAGCGACGACGATTAAAGCGGCCAACGCCTTGGCTATCGTGGCCCGCTACGACAGGGAGCTATGGTACAAACTGGCTCCCCTGCTGGACTTCCTACCGGACGACAAGAGGGCGGATGCCCTGGAGATCCTACAGGAAGGTGAGGTGGCGTCGGACCACGCCATCACTATTGCGACGGACATCGCCGACACTGGGTTTTGCCAGTTGGGCAACGGCGTGTGCCTTAGGCGGCGTGGATGGCTCAAGGCTACGGACTTCCGTCAAGACGTACAGACCAGAGTCCTGGACCTGCCGTTCGATGGGAACAACCTGTTTGGGAAAACAGTGGACGATTCCCTTCAGGCCATTAAAGCGGACACTGAGACGGCCCGGGCCCTTGGGGTTCTGCAGCAACGACGGACGCCCTTTCGGAGCAGCGGAGGCAAGGGCGCCTCCAAAGGTTCCGGCGGCGGTTTCTCCACCTACCGTCAAGCGGCCCGCTCGTCGTCTCAGGAGGCCTACAGAGGACGAGGCAAGTCTGGCGGACCCTGCCGTCGTCGCCAAGGAGGTCAAGGCAGCAAAGCCTCGTCGAAACAGGATTGAACCGGCCGTGGGGTCGGGCCCCCACCGAAGCACCCCGGTGGGAGGCCGGCTGGCGAGCTTCGTCAGCGTGTGGTAGTCCATCTCCACCGACCGTTGGGTGCTGGACGCCTTAGCTCGGGGCCACGCGCTCGAGTTTCAAAGAAGGTGCCCGCGCGTCCCCCCCGTGGCCAGGAAAGAGCTTCACGTCCCTCAGCTTCTCCTGGAGGTAAAGGCGATGCTCAGGAAGGGCGCCATCGAACTCGTCCCAAAGAGGCTTCGGGGCTCCGGAGTTTACTCGAGATACTTCCTCGTGAAGAAGAAGACGGGAGGATGGCGCCCCATCCTAGACCTGCGACGTCTGAACAAGTTCATCAAGGCGCAGAAGTTCCGGATGGTCACCCTCCAGCACGTCCTGGGTCAGCTGGAGGAAGGAGACTTCCTGTCGTCGTTGGATTTGGAGGATGCCTACTTCCATATTCCCATCCTAAAGGGGCACCGAAAATTCCTCAGGTTTGTGGTCCAAGGGCGTCACTACCAGTTCAAAGCCCTCCCCTTCGGACTACGGTCGGCACCCAGGGTATTCACCAAGTGCCTTTCACCGGTGGCGGCGCAGCTGCGCCGCGAGGGGATCCACGTCTACCCCTACCTGGACGACTGGCTCATCCGAGCCAAGACGAGGGAGCTCGCCGTGGAGCACACGGCAAGGACCGTCCAACTTCTCACGGACCTGGGATTCTCCGTGAACTATGCCAAGTCCCACCTGGTACCCGCGCAAAACGCACTGTTTCTGGGAGCGAAGCTCGACACAGTGTCCCTTCTGGCCTCCCCGTCGGAGGAAAGGACCAGGTCCATCCTGGGCAAGGTACAGCGGATGTTGGTTTCCGACGCGGCCAAGGTGAGGTCCATCAAGTCCCTCCTCGGAATGATGTCTTCTTGCATCTACCTCATTCCCATGTGCAGGCTCCGGATGCGCCCGTTGCAGGAGTTCCTGGACACGCGCTGGATCCAAACGACGGGCGGCTTCGAGGAGAGGATCACACTCGACGAGAGTTTCCGTCGAGCGGTCCGGTGGTGGGGCAACCGCGCGCATCTGACGGCGGGCATGGACTTCCAGACCCCAGACCACCAGGAGACAGTGACCACGGATGCCTCCCTGGAAGGGTGGGGAGCACACACCGAAAATCTGCACGCGAGAGGCCTTTGGCTCCCGACGGAGAAGTCCCTCCATATCAACATCCTGGAGCTCCGTGCAGTGTTCTGGGCCCTCAGGTCCTTCCTTCCGTCCCTCAAGGGCAAGGTGGTGAGGATCTTCACCGACAATACCACCACCATGTTTTACATCAGGAAACAGGGCGGAACCAGGTCCCCAGCACTGTCCAAGGAGGCGCAGGACCTGTGGCATTGGGCCGTCGCCCAAAGGATGTTTCTGGTGCCGTTTCATCTGGCAGGGATAAAAAACACCATCGCCGACTCACTCAGCAGGGAGCTGCGCTCGTGCCACGAGTGGGAACTACGGCAGGATCTAGTGGATCGCCTCTTCCGACGGTGGGGCACACCCCAGATCGACCTGTTCGCGACGGCGACGAACTCCAAGTGCCGGAGGTTCGCCAGCAGGTTTCCCCAGGCGAGGAGCATGGGCGATGCTTTCTCGTTCCCCTGGGAGGGCCTGTTCCTCTACGCGTTCCCTCCTTTGCCACTGCTAATCCGGCTGGTCAACCAGCTCAAGAGGTCACGGTGCAGGATGATCCTCGTCGCACCTGCGTGGCCGAGGCAGATATGGTTCCCGGACCTTCTGGACTTGTCAGCGTCCCCGCCAATCAAGCTGCCGGTGGACGCGGATCTACTCTCCAGGGAAGGAGGCGCCATCCTCCACCACGACCCGAAATCGCTGAACTTGCAGGCCTGGCTCCTGCAGCGCTAGAGTTTGGAGGATACGACATACCGGCCGACTGCAGAGAGGTTCTTGCAAAGGCCAGGGCGTCCTCGACTCTTAAATGCTACGGACACAAATGGAAGAGGTTCTCTGTCTGGTGCCATGCACAGAAGATTAACCCTCTACGGATTACGGCTCCCCAGGTACTGCCGTACCTGCTGACGCTGGCCAAAGCTGGACTGGCACACGCGTCCATCAAGATTCATCTTGCTGCGATCTCCCGATACACCAGAACCACGGGCCGGACGTCCTTGTGGTCTCATCGTCTGGTGAAAGAGTTCATGAAGGGACTGTTCAGATCGTTCCCGCCGGTGAAGGCTCCGGCCCCGGCGTGGGAGCTCAACGTGGTGCTGACCAAGCTCATGGGACCTCAGTTCGAGCCTCTGCACTCGGCCCCGTTGAAGTTTCTGTCGTGGAAAACAGCGTTTCTTGTGGCCATCACCTCCGCACGACGGGTGGGAGCGATCCAGGCCCTTTCCTGCAAGGCCCCGTACTTGACTTTTCACGACACGAGGGTAGTGCTCAGGACGCACCCCTCCTTCATGCCCAAGGTACCGTCGGACTTCCATCTCAACGAACCCTTGGTGTTGCCTGTGTTCTTCCCGTCGCCTTCGTCGCCGGCTGAGAGGACTTTGCACTCGCTGGATGTGGCTAGAGCGCTGAAGTTCTACGTGGACCGCACGAAGTGTTTTCGGAAGACGTCACAACTCTTTGTGAACTTTGGACCTGTCAATCAGGGGAAGGCTCTCTCGAAGGCTTCCATTTCCAGATGGCTCTCCGGCTGTATCATGTACTGTCATCGGTTGGCAAACCGACCGCTGCCTGGCCGTCCGAGAGCCCATTCCACCAGAGCGATCGCAGCTACCACGGCGTTCCTTTCTGGTGTGCCCCTGCTGGACATATGCAGGGCTGCTACGTGGAGGTCGACGCACACCTTCACGAAATTCTACTGCGTCGATCGGGATTCCAGGGAGGAGTCCAGGGTCGGCCAAGCAGTGCTGCGCAACCTGTTCGCCTGAGGTGAGCCTGGTGAGGAGGTAAGATGCTTAATGTTGAGTTTGATGTACTGCTTAATGTTGAGCCTTTGCCACCTCCCGTGGTTGTGCATGTGTGTACTGCTATGTATTCTTTATTCATGAGCATGTGAATCCATGCCAGGCCCCATGCTGGAGAAGGAACAAGTTACTTACCTGTAACTGTTGTTCTCCAGCATGGGTCTGGCATGGATTCACATGCGAACCCTCCCGCCTACCCCTCTGCGGCTCTTCACTTGGTCATACTGCCACTTCACGTGCTTCCAAATCTGAAGATGGCTGCCAGAGGCGGTGCTTAGGTAGAGGGCAGTCATTGGCTGTGGTCAGTATGACGCAGAGACCAGTGATTGGTTATTACTACGAAAGACAGATCAGAAACGAAACTGATACTGGTTTTTTCTTTACCGAGGATTCCCAGCCTGACGACGGGGAATATTCATGAGCATGTGAATCCATGCCAGACCCATGCTGGAGAACAACAGTTACAGGTAAGTAACTTGTTCCTTACATGCAACCTTTGCCGGGAACAATCTAAAAATAATTCAACATTACATCATTAATTGGCAGATTATATAGTGAGAAGTGGAGTTAAGTTTTACACTTTGTTTTAAGGAGCATGTAAATTCAGTTTCTGATTGGTCAGCCGTTCATGTGCTAAAGGTGAAAATATACAATACCTAGCCCTATTGGCCTATCCTAACCCTCATGACCATGCTAATGACTTCCTCTTGACAATGATCTAATAATGGGGTCACGTATTTTCTCAAAGTTTGATTAGACAGTAGACAGGTTAACAAGTTGATTGCGGACTGTTCCTTCTCGATTGGTCCTGGGTGGGATGCTGTAACCCCAATTGACCAATCAACTTTGTGAGGTGTAAACAGTGTGGCAACAAAAATAATACTTCACCTCCGTTCTCATGGGACCCAAAGGTTGGCACCAGCTTACCGTTCTCACCCTTGTGACTGTTCAACTAACAGTTAATATTGTGTCTTCTCGTTAAAAACACGTTGCCCTTCGCAACCCATTTCCTTCCTTTCCCAGGATGTGCCTACATGACTTCCCTGGGTGTGCTTCTTTGCCTCTTGCTTCGGGACCACGTGCACATCTGTAATGTGGACAAGATATTAATTTTGTTGATTAAGATGCATTTGGTAAAAGGTTATATTTTAACCTAATACTAATAAAAATAAAAAATAAGAATAATGTGGATTTATGTGTGGATGTGCGTGACAGTTTCTAATACGTGACTCTAATACTTAGGGACACATATAATGTAATACTGTCAGATCGTTTTATGTATTCCATATTTGACTTAATGAGCTCCTTGCTTCTATACTCATGAATACCAATCTCTTTGTCTTCTTGGTTGGATTGCTCATGTGGCTCGGTATTTGTGATTTTACTGTTAGGTGGATGTTTTCCTACAGGGGGCAGTGCGTGTGTGTGTCTTTCACCTAATCGACTTCATCTTGGGCACACTTCTGCACAATACCTCATTATCACCGACCTTGGACCCTCGTCTTGGGAAAAGCAATGGGTAGGCACAATATTTGTAATATGTTTCACTTGTTGGATGCTTGGGAACTTGCTGCACCTTCTACTCCTAGCCAATCCCTGTGAGGCTTTTACATCCTTCCTCATGTGGTCTGCACAAAATTGCAACATCTGATTGAATCTCTGCTTCCCGTTCGATACCTGGGAATGAGCTGTGCCTCTCTGTCCTGACCAATTGCAGCACGGTTTTACACTCTGTCTTTCGAGGCTGCTGACCTTGTATGTATTTCTCTCTAAAATGAATATGAGCTGGGTATATTTTACTGTGTGGGATAATCCATGTATTACTGAGACATATTCATTCTTAATGGCTTACAAAGCTGCTTTTGGCCTGAGGCCTACTCTATATGTTATATAACTAATGAATGTCAAATGTGCTTATATTATATTTCTGTTATTACTACCTTCAGTGTTTTGATTGCTGCTTAGGATACACACTGTGCCTTTATCCTACTTAGACATGTGTGTTTAAGCTTAATGCTGTATTGCACATCCTTCGCCTCTGCCATTATCCTACATGGGCTTTATTCTGAAAGTGTGTGTGTATGTTTCTGCTGTATGTTGCTGTCTACATTTCTTCAAGGGAGGTTCTCAGAAACGTATCTATCCTTTTATCAGCTTCACCTAAGGCCTATGTGTTGTGCATATTGGCTGGGCGCTTGGCCTTTTGTGTAACATCCATCTCATATTATAGGGAATTCCTTTGCTTGTATTTTCTTGCATGTTTGGGATGTTGGACATTCATCCCCCCAACATTCCCCCTTTTCGTTCCTTCCAGAATTAATCTTTGCATTAACTCTTTATTCCTCAGTTATTGGTCTCTTGCCCAATCATATATATCTTTTGGGACTCATACTTTACTGATGTTTCTCAAATGTCCTGCCCCCTTAGCATTATTGCATGGGATGCATCCTAAGATGTTACAGTATCCATGTGCTTTGGGTTCTACATAGCACTCAAGGTTATTTTCTGGATCTGGGGGTGGTAACCAAAGGGTTCTTGGTGGGCCTATTGGTTGTTGTATTCATACAATTTTTGTCTTTGCTTTTACTACTACATTGTCTGTCCGGGTACCCTCGCCTTTCCAAGGAGAAGTTGCATCTCTTACCTTAGATGTAAGTAACTTTACATTATTTCAACGGGATACACAACAAACCACTATTATTTGCTACATGCTCCAAATCAAAATTAAGAAGATGGGAATAGGTAAAAGGACTTTGCATGCTTTTGTTAGCCAATTTGACATCTAGGGAAACATCTTAGCTAATCAATCTTGTTCTTTATTAACCCCTCCTTCCTCTTCCATACTGAACATTAGATGATGTAAAGCGTGTATTGCTATGCTTAGAGAGCCATTATCATTTGGGAGCACGTATGTGCAACATGCTGATCTGATTTTCCTGCACACCCCTCCCTCCATGGCTGTGAGAAGGTCAAGTACCATACGACTTTGTAGTGCCGTTACTTGGGTTAGAACTCTTAAATGAAGCACCAAATCTGTTTTGATATTTCATCTTTTGTAATTTTTACACATAAGTGTCCTCCACCATCTTAGGTTGCCCTTCTGATAAAAATGTGTTTCAACATGAGTGCCTTTTTCAAATCCGGGCATTATTACATATCTTTCATCCTGTCAGGTAGCTCTCATATTGTTCGCACCATGTCACTGTGAAGATCCCACCTCCTTCTCACAGATAGAATCATCACACATTTGTCGCTTCGCGTCAGCTCTCACTTTCTCTTCCCGCATTATCCTCAGGGCTCTCAGCTCTTCCCACCGGCATTGAGGCCATGCTCTGTAACATAACCTGGACCAAGTTCCGCCTAACGATCTGCAGCCACTTGGCATTCATGGCTGCTTGGATTCCAGGGGCCAGGCAAGATACAAAAAACTGTTCAGTTTTCATAAATAACCTGTACAGGGTGGGTATCTTTTCCGGAGTATAGTCTGCTTCCTTGTTGAAGTGATTCAAGCTCTTTCTGCATGATAGTATGTGAGTTATTTTGTCCTTGCACTGTTGGGGACACTGCAGGGGACTGGGGGTTTCTGTTTGGGAGTGAAATATGGTTTCCCAGGATAAGGAGTACTAGGGCATGAAGGGTCACTACGGAACACAAACCATTCTTGGACGGTGGTAGATTAAAGTAGGCTTTGGTCCCACATTGCCAGAAAACATTCATTAGAGTTGCAATTTCATCACGTAATGCCGGCATGGCAAACGTTTTGTTGGAACTCACATTTTGACCCACAGGTATGCTTCCTTTGGCCCTGAAACAAAATTAAGATCAAGTGAGTTTATGTGCTTGTACTCCGTCATGTTGCTGCATGCTTCTTAGTCTGCTGACATGCGATGCCCATATAATTCTGCATTTTTCATCTGCATTTTGTGGTTTTACAACACACTGGTTATAATCTCATCAATTTTTCCTTGCAAATTCATATTTGTTTGTTTCTTTGAGTCTGGCCTGTACTGTGTGTCCCTGGAACTGCTCTTGTATCTTGCAGAGTACTAAGTGTGCCAAGCACTGTGCCTATAATGTCGGCACTTCCTTAGGTATGAACAGTCTCGGGGTGCCAACCGCATGCGGGATAAGTCCACATACATAAATGTTAAATGTTAAAGGTATTTTTACCGCGCACCGTCACCAACGGAATTGGTCCCCAGGCGCTCAGGCGGATCTGTAAACGATAAAGGTGGGATGGGTTAGTAAGGTGAAGAAGCGAGTAGGATAGTGAGAGGAGTGGTGTTCTGTTGGCAGCTTCAACTCAGTATACACCGGGTGCTGAGCTTTGGTGCGGGTATCGGATCAGAGTCAGTCTGCGTGTTCTGTTGTTCCGGCTTATGTGTTGTTGCAGTGTTGTGAAGTGCGTGTGGCTTGTTGTGCGAGAGATGGTTGTGTGAGTTTTTGGAGTGAGATAAGTATGCAGAGTTTGAGCTTATGTTGGTTAGTGGGATACCTGACCTTTACCATGCTAACATTCACAGTTCTGTCTGAGTGTGGCACTTGTTGGCCCTCACATTCCCATCTAGACGCGGCGCAGGCCAACGCCTAGGACTCCATCCAGGAGTTTTTTGAGTGAGATAAGTATGCAGAGTTTGAGCTTATATTGGCTAGTGGGTTACCTGACCTTTACCATGCTAACATTCACAGTTCTGTCCGAGTGTGGCACTTGTTTGCCCTCACATTCCCATCTAGACGCGGCGCAGGCAAACGCCTAGGACTCCATCCAGGTGTGGTCATGCCAACATTCACACTCCCACCCAGATGCGGCGCAGGCTAGTGTCCAGAGACCCGTCCAGGTGTGGGCATGCTAACATTCACAACTCCATCTGAGCGCCACGCAGGCTGGTGTTCACAACTCCAGGTGAGGCGCATGTTAGCATTTATGTTTTTCTAGGTGTGGGCATGTTATCCTTCAATCTATCCTATCCAGATGCGACGCAGGCCAACGTCTATCTAGATGCGTCTGTCGGTCTGGATATGTTCGTCCGGTACGTACGAGTGGGAGAGTCACTTGAGGCTTTCGTGTGGGTCTAGGCATGTGGTCAGTCTCTGCAGCCTTGCTTAGTGGCTATTTTCCAATTTTCCATGATGTCTTATGCTCTGTCGAGTGGTTGGTTCTTTGGTTTGAGTGTTTGTCCAATTTGAGAGTGGTCGAGGTTGGAGTTATTTTTGAGAGTGGTCGAGGTTGGAGTTATTTTCGTCATTGTTTTAATGTCTGGGCATTCTAGTGCGTCTCCGTTGTGGTTAACTTTTGAAGAGCCATGATTTGAGGAGTTTCCTGAATGCTAGGTGGTTTGTTGTATTCCGTATATTCTTAGGTAGGTCATTCCAGGTTTTGGGTGCCTGGTGAGAGAAAGACGATGCTCCAAGTTTTTTTCTGTTGTAGGGTTTAGGTTCCAGGCGTATGTCGGTGCTTGATCTTAGTGTTCTTGTCGGTTGGTGTAGGTGTAGTATGTCGCTTAGGAATTCTGCGCCTTGTTTGTGTATTGCTCTGTGCGTGATGCACATGGCCTTGAACTTTATTTGTTGTTTCAGTGGTAGCCAGTGTAGTATTTTTAGCGCGGGTGTGATGTGTTCTCTTCTGGGTAGCTTGAGGAGGAGTCTGGCTGCTGCATTTTGTTTGCGTTGCAGTTTTTTTAGAAGTCGTTTGGGCATGCCCAGGTATAGGCTATTGGCATAGTCCACTCTGGACATGATCAGAGCGATGATGGTAAGTGTTTTGTTGGTGAATGACAGGAACAGTAGGATCCTTTTTGCTGCTCGCAGGAGGAAGAAGCATTTCTTGATTACCGAGTTTACTTGTGGCTCCAGAGTGAGGTTGTTATGCATCAGGACCCCTAGGTTTTTTTTACAGTTGACGATGGTTCTGGTGTGGTGCCGAGCTCTCTTGGCCAGGGGATGTAGTTGATGTCTCCTCCCTTTTTTGAAACAATCATTATCTCTGTTTTGCCTGGGTTGATTTTGAGATGGTTGAGGTTCATCCAGTTGAATATGTCACAAAGGCAATTCTCTAGTGTGGTGTTTTCTTCTCAGGTGTCTTGTATGTTGAAGATTATTTGAGTATCGTCGGCGTAGTTGTAGCATGTGAGGCCGTGTTTTTTGATGAGTTTGATTAATAGGTACATGTAGATGTTGAATAGAAGCGGGGAGAAGGATGATCCTTGTGGTACTCCGCACGTGGAGACTCTGGTTTTGGATTTACAAGGTTTCATCCATATTGTTTCTGTTCTGTTTGTTAGGAAGGATTTGATCCATAGTAGGGCAGTGTCTGTTATCCCTAGTCCTTCTAATCTCTTTATGAGGATGGCGTGGTTGACAGTGTCGAAGGCTGCAGACAGATCAAGGAGAATCAGGGCGGTGCTGTTGTCTGAGTCTGTGTTTGTTTTTAGGTCATCCCATATTGAGAGGAGAGCCGATTCTGTTCCTCTCATAGGTCTGAAGCCAACTTGTGCCTGGTCTAGTAGGCAATGCTCTTCTATGAATTCTTGGGTTATTTGGTAGACGTATGTTTCTAGCAGTTTGGCTATGTAGGATATGTTGGAGATGGGTCTGTAGTTAGATAAGTCCTCTACGTTTCCTGTTGTGTCTTTGAGTAGTGGCTTGATGTAAGCCGATTTGAGGGCCTGCGGTACTTCACCTGTTGAGATTGAGAGGTTGAGGAGGTCCCTGTGGTATTCCATGGGGGTTCCTTGTTTGAGAATTGTTTTGTATATGTCCGGGGGGCAAGGGTCTTCAGGAGAGCCCGATTTGTTGCTTTGGTTTACCAGTTTGACGAAAGCCTCAACTGATATTTCTGGGACGTTTCGTAGCTTGTTTGCGTGTTCCTCGTCTGTGTTGGTGGGGTTTGAGCTGTGAACACTTGGTCTGTTTTGTATGTGTGTTGGATGGAGGTTATTCGTTTTCGTTTAAATCTATGGCCAACTTTAGATGTTCTAGCTAGAAGAAAATTGATTACACAAGAAGAAAATATTTGCTGTTTTTGCAGGATATTAAACCAAAGAGAAACCTTAGAGCACTGTTTTGCCCATTGCTCTTACCTCACTCCCTTACGAACACTTCTTTTTGGTAAATTCTTTGCTGATTTGAATAATTTTCCTGTAATTGATATCTGGCCTCGACTATTTTCCTCACCTAGTCTAGCCATAAAAATCACAATTGTCCATTTTTTGGACGCAATTTTTCCTCAAACATCTTGCTAAATTATAAAACACAATTAGGTCACACTTTTTAACTGTTTCGACTGTTGATGTTGGTATTTTGTAGGTTTGTGTGAAATGAATTGTATTTTATGTAATAGTACTGAATTGAGCTGAAATGTTTTATCTTTTGTAAATTTGAAAGGTTGATTTTTTTCAACCAACCAAATTAAATAAAAAAAAAAAATTAAAAAAAAGATGGAGGTTATTTTGTTTTTGAAGTGGTCTCTGAGGTCCTCGCAAAGTTTCGATGATGGGATTGGCGTGTTGTTACAGGCCGGTGGGTTTTTTATTTCGTTTATTTTTTTGAATAGTTCTTTTTGAGTGTTTGGTGCTCTGAAGATTCGGTTGTCGTAATGTTTCCTCTTCGCTTTTTGTATTTCCTTTTATATGTGCGGATCTGTTGTCGGTATTTCAATTTGTTTGCGGTGTTGTTGTTGTTCATCCATTCAGATTCTAGTTTTCGGTTTTTCCTTTTCATGGCGTTGAGTAGTGGGGTGAACCATTTTGCTGTAGTTTTCTTGCATGATGGGGTGAAGGGCTTTTCTTTGGCGATGTCGTCAAGGGTTGTTGCGATCTAGGTATGGAGTAAGGCAACTTTTCTGTCTAGGTCTGCTTCTTCCATGGTTGATGCTTGTGGTTTGCTGAGTTCTAGGAGCTCGGTTAGGTTGGAGTTTTTTATGGTTCTCCAATTTCTTTTCATCATGATGGGTTGCTTATCTTGTTGCTTTTTTGTCAGAGCGGCCGATGTGATTATGAACAGAATAATGAGGTGGTCGCTCCAAAGTATTTGAATTGGGGGTGCCGTGTTGATGAGATCCTTGTTGGCGAAGATTGCTTCAAGTGTGTGCCCTGCTGAGTGGGTTGCTCCTTTGACTAGTTGTTGTAGGTTCATAACATGAATCATTGTACTGGGTTCGGAATATTTCTTTCATTGTGTCATACCAAATATTGGTTCCTTCTGAATGATGTTCATCTATGATATTGGCATTCATGCTTTCTACTGTTTTAATTTCTTACCTCTAATTGCTGTTACATTCACTGTTTTAGTTTAATTACTTTCCTTCTTCAAATCCCTAAGTTTATTATTTTTATCATAGAATAAGAAAGAAGGAGAGAGACCAGACTACATATCCATATATACATATTTTCATTCTACTGTTTCTTGCTTGTGCTTCAAAAGTTTGTTTTGACCTCTCAGTTCTGGTTTGCCCAAATGGGCGTATAGTCTCTATATAAGCTTTTATAGCCTCTAGTCTACTCAACTTTGGGTGATGGTGCTCTCTCTGGTCTCTGTTTCTTACTGAGGGCCTGCTGTTGTGCTGGTGTCTCTTCGGATGCCTGTCAAATGGACCCAGAGTGACAGTTTTTGCAACTTCACTGCTGTTGGTGTGGCGTAGACGACCTCATGGGGGTATGTGAACTTTGCCTGTTTCTAAGTTCTCTTGTGCTTTCTTGTGTAGATACTGTCTACTGGAAGTAGCCGTATAGAAAGTGTTGTATCTGTGCTGCTTGGGTTTGCTGCCATTAGTGCACTTTTGAAATTACCTGATGAGATATAAACTTTGCGCATGTTGCCAGATTCTTAAGGTATACATTGAACTCTTCCCCAAGGATATCTGCGCCCCTGTGAGCGTCGTCAATGTTCGCGTTGGAACAACCGATGTGTGCATCCTCCTACCCCCTGTGACCTCGTGCGGTGACAAATGGTGGTTTTGAAGGTTGCACAAACAGAACAGTACTAAAGGCAGGCAATATAGCCAGCTCCTCTTTAGCGTGCACATATATTTGCAGAACTTAATTTTCAACAAACAGTTTAATCTTTACAATCCTGTTGGCTTAGTACGCTTTGCAGAGCTTGTGTTTGATCCCTAACAATTTTGTTATCTTACTAGTTTGTTTGCAAAATGAGGGCCATTGTCAGATCTCAGGACATCACATATCCCGCATCTTGGAAATACCTCTCTAATCAAAAATGTAGCTGCAGATTTTGCATCAGCATGAACACAGGAACCAGCCTAAATCCAATGGGAAAATGGGCATACAATCACAATCATAAAATGATCAGTACTGCACCTGTTTACCATGTCAATGAAATTGACATGAAGTTCCTTGAAGAGGCCTGAAGGGCGGGGTGATGTTGCGCTCAGTGTTTTCAGTGTGTGTCCAGGGTGGAACATGTGGCATGTTGTACAATTGGCTGCAAACTTATCCACATGCTCTGCCAGGTTCATAACAAACCAGTCTTTGCTGTTGTCAGTAGCAATGTCTGCTTGGGTGCATGTGTTGAATGGCAGAGCTGCTTCAAGCCAACGTTTGTCAGCCCCAAAGGCATCACTACTTTACCTGTGCTGTCCTTTCTCCACACCATATCAGTGGGCGATAATGTAAATCCTCGTTTTGCCCATAATAGTTTCTCTTGAGGTGGCGCTTTTTTCTTGCAAATCAACAATGTTCACCATGGACATTGAGGTGTACAGTTCTGGTAACTGCTCCTGTTGTACTGCTATGACAGGCGTTTTGCTTTCCATTGGAAAGAACATATAAACTGCCTGTTAAGCAGCTCCATCTGCAGCTGCATTTCCATGTGAAATTGGATCTGTCCTTTTGGTATGCGTTGCGCACTTCACAATTGCTACATGGAGGGGACATTTCAGTGCATCTAGTAATCTGGACAATAATGCTAGGTGCTGAACTGGTGACTCACCTGACCTTCTGTACCCCCTCCTTTTCCATCTTGATAGACCAGAATGTACTGTGGATGTTACATATTCTGAATCTGTATATATGGTGACGTCATCATCCGATGACGCCTCAATCGCTTCTATGAGTGCTATGAGTTTTGCTGTTTGTGCTGAATAATGTGAGGGTAGTCTCTTTTGCTTTACTATCTGAAATTCTTCCTCCTGACCCTTCACCTACCTTACCACTACTGCTCCTGTGTGCCTCTGTTGATTCTCCTGATTTATCGGGGATGACCCATCAACATAAAGCACGTCTCCTGTATCGAGTGCATCATCACTCTTCTTGCTGCTTTCTTCGGGAGCTCCATCATACACTGCACAGTCGTCTACCTGATCTTGTGATTCAACGGGTTTGGCTGCAAATGTCGCTCGGTTCACAATGTGGCACTTGATTATGGAGATGACTGGATTGGACAATATTATTTCATACCCAGACACTCCCTGTGTGGTGAGGATTGATTTGTTTCTCTTTAAAATTGTGAAAACTGCATGCTCAACGTATAATGTTACTGTGCATCCCATTGTGACTGCGGCAGATTGCTGAATTGTGAATGTGGTAGCTGCTAGAGCCTTCCTTCATGGGGAGTGACTTGCATTACTGGATCTAAAAGCCCACTGAAATAAGCTACGGGCTAATGTTTTTAGAGATGGTCACTGTATCAGAACTGTGTACATATGTTCAATGATTCCCTTATTGTGCATGCCTTCTGCTGGCTACGCAGTCAATATTTACCCTTCTGTCACCACCGCCCATTCATTATTGTACTTAATAATGTTCTCCCTATACGTCAGGGAGCTCCTGGCACATATGTTCAACTGGTGTACAAACTTTCAGACAACAATGTCACAGTGAGATAATGGCCAATGACTGATTATCGCAAAAGAACAAAACACGACGTTTAACAGAACCTGCAGAGACCGCTCCCCCATATGGCGCACCCCTGAGTTACCATAGAAACACAAAGGGAAATACAAATTACTGTGCGTCTCAGCACAACAATAACCAACAAAAATGTCCCTCCCACACTAGGCTCTCCACCCCAAACATTTTCCCCACACTCAGCACTCACACCAAAACTACTCTCGCCCCTCTGATGAAACAACACCCTTTTATCTACACTTCATACAACATAATCAAAAAGTCAACATTTATGTACGCAATGGTTTATTTCTCTTACTCTCGTCCCCAGCTCTCCAAATAAGGTGTTTATTGTGCCTTTTTACGCATGTAATTATAACAAATATGGAACATTTAACTCTGCATACATTTATTCATGGTTTTCACAGTATTTAGTTATTTAAAAAAGATTTCTCTTCTCTCCACTAGATGGCAATGCAGGCTGCATCATTAACACTCTGCAACACACCTTCTGGGATTCCTTTCGAGTTGGCTGGCTTGGTAGGGGAGAGCAAGACTTTTCTCACTTAACCTATACCCAAACACAGTGCAACAATTCCCTATATGTGACTGACAGCCGACATTGGCCAGTATGAAGCCAGGGCCTGCTGTCAATCATGCACACAGTCAAAAGCTATTAGCCTTTCTTTTTAGCCGCTGCAGTTTCAAGGTGTGCTGTGTGGGAAAGGAGTTTAACTTTGTGAGTGGCCGTACCACATATCTGCGCGTGCAGCAACTGGAACAGGAGTCATCAAGAGGCCCCAGCAGCGAGCTGAAACCCTGCCAAGGGGAGTCCAAGCTGTCTCATACCCTCCTCTTGCCTGCCTCAGATTCCAACCCAGAAAAAAGGTAGGGGTTGACTTTGGGTGCTGAGTTTGTTTATACCTTTCATAGAAAGATATGGTCTGCAATGAATGGGAATGTAATACAATTAAAAGGCAGCCATTCCCTTTGATACTATCAAACAAGTAGTTCTGTTTTTAAACGTTAAGTGAAGTGAGTTATTTGTATGTGCAGAGGCCAGGTTCAGTCAGGGGAGAGATGTGGCGGTTCCTGTCATGAGATTCAATGAGTCACCAAACGCAGCCAAACAGCGCTCCACACCAGCCTGTGAATGCAATTGACAAACAGGGATTTATGTGTCCCTGCCATGTGCTATGTCACTGTCGCAAAGACCATTGGGCACATCAGAATTTAGCCCCCGCTCTGCCAAAATTTGGGAGTATGTTGACTTGACATGGTTGACCTAAAGGGCTGTGGCCGGAAAGAACAGGAAACAGACAAACAGTGCTTGCCTGCCCTGTTTACAAAGTCCCGGCAATTATTAATGTAAAGAATGTAATTCTAAGCAACTTTATTCGTATGCAGACGTTTTTAGGAAATTGAAATCATGAAGGGGTGGTAGTACTCGCATATCAGGGGAGATTGGAAAGGTGGGGAGGGACAGGAGACAGCTCATTCTCACAGCAGTCCTTAAGTGTGTGGTTTCAGGTGTGAAGGGAGAGTTAAATTGTAACATTGAAGCTGCACTAGAATAGTCTCTGAAGATAGTCCCTCTCCTCACATCTGAAAAGTTAGCCAGGCCCCCCTGAAATTTTAGCCTAGGTTTACCCCCATGAAAAGCATACTTCCCAGCAACCTAACTCCCCATTTAATATCCTAATACACTATTCACAATGCATAGAGCGCAGAATGTAGACTAATCAGTGTATTGGCGCTTACATATTGTGTGCCATTGTTCGTCAATTCAATGATTACCATTTTATCAGCCAAAAGCTGAGTCAGCTGAGGTGCAATTTGTTTCTCTGCCATGCAGACTACACATGTGTCTCTGGAGGAGGCGTGTAACCCACGGTGCCATCCTAAAGGTAGCTCTCCGATGCATGTTAGAGCCAGGGCGCTCGTCTTGTAATGCCATGAAAATTGCTCTGATGTTTGGTAATATGGATAACAGCAAGTGCGTGCTATCTAAATGCATAGAACAGCAATGCGTGGTGAGGACAAGGGTAAAGCTTAAGACCAAGTATATTCAATGGTAAGATCGGGCCGGATGCGAAAACACTCTGAATGCTGGATTTTTTGATTTTTCTGTAGTCCAAAGGCGTGCAGTGCTGGCATTGCCAGAATTATAGTTGTGTGTGAGCCAAAGGCCTTTGGCGCACATACTGAAACATCTACCCCTGCTCCAAATGGGATACCTTTTGGTGTTGTGATATCTCTGAGAGCAATGTAGAGCTCAGGTGAGCAGACCCTGAATGCCTTGCAAAACAGTACCAATTTTAACAGGGGCGTGGCTTCGAGTCATGGCGGTCGGTTCGGCTCTGTGAGAGCTCCCGGCTGGCGCCACGTTACCAGCCACAATGCCTGGTGAATTTTGAGTTTGGAGCTGACAAAAAGCTTTGGAGTACGGCTCAGACAAAGGAGCATGCCCTGAGAGTCTTCCGACTCGATTCCGTTATGCCTAACGGTTGTTCCCGCTGAGGCAGACCCACGAAGAGCCCGATCGAGAAGTGAGGCCAAAATGGCGGGCGCTGCCTAAGCTTTACTCGGCCACCGGCGGATCTCTCCGAGAGGAGCCCGTTAATCAAGCGGAGGGCTAAGAGGGTGCTGGGACCCGACCACGACATGGTGAAGACACTGCGGTCTCCATCGGACTGGGCGAGAGGCCCCCGTCGGTTGGCTCTCTCATCTCTTCCCGCCCCCGGCTGCCCCACCTCTCCCTCCCGCTACACAAACTCTCTGAGGGCCGCCGGGTGGATGCTGCCCGCGTGGGGCATCCACTGCCGGGTCTAACAGCAGGAATCACACTCTGTTGCTGCGACGCCGGCACGCCTCTGCAACCAACGGCCCCGGACATAGCCTGGAACCTCGGTGAGGGGGGCCTCCGCTGCCCTACGGGAGCACCTGGACGCTACAGACCCGCAGGACCGCCGTTATCCTCCCTGAGACGCACCTACAGCTGGGGGCCCGGCGTCCGGAATCGCCCACGACGAAACGGTCCGGCCTGCACTCCGGACCAGGCCCGACTGCTGCACAGGCCCCGGCGCTCTCAACGTCAACTGCAACTTCCAGGGGGGCGGCCATCTTCCACGGCAGGCCTCGCCGCTTCCCAGTGCCTTCCCGCCACCACCAGCTGGGGCCCATCAGAGCGAGGCACTGCTCCTACAGCTAAGTGATCCCTCTATGCGCTTCTCCCTCTCACATTGCTCCAAGCGGCAGTGCACTCAGGACACTCCTTTCCGGATAACCTGCTTCCCCCCACAATCAGGCTGCAGGAGGCGGCCGCCTGGGCTCCGGCTCCCCCTGGACGCTCTGCGGCCTCCTGGGTCTTGCCTAGTCCGGGTGCCTGAAACAGACTCCAAGTAATCCCCCGGTAGCAGGGATCTAGTGTTATCGAAGCGCCATGACCAAATCCAACAAAACCACCAAGCAAACGGACATCTCAGCGCTACTGAACATGCCTGCCAGGGGGGGGGAGCAAAAAGGGTGAGCGTGGAATGGGAAATGCTCCCCTCGAGGACAAGGCATCCCAGGGGGTTACAAAAGCTGACTTGCATGACCTCCTATCAGCCCTCACCAGGGAATTTCAGAAGGGCAGGGCAGAAGTAAAGAGCCAAATTGCTTGTCTGGACAAAAGAGTGGGGGAAATCGAACCGAGGACCGAGGAAATCGAAACCACACTATGCGAACAGAATTTTGAGATCGGAGAAGGAGCTGACAGAATTAGGGCCTTGGAGCGCAGGTGCGAGGCTCTCGAAGCCAAACAAGAAGATGCCGTAAACCGCTCGAGGCAGAACAATATCAGAATCCGGGGAATTCCAACGGCAATTCCGGAGAAAGACCTCACAGCATACGTCTCCGATCTTCTCCATCATATCATCACCCTTCCAGATAACTCCCCCTGGAGCTCGATAGAGTGCACAGGGCAAGACCCAGGCAGAGTCCTAACGGGGCAGCTGACGTTCTAGTAAGGGTCCATTTCTATAAGCTTAAGGAGGAGATAATGCAAGAGGCCAGGGCCAGGGAACACATCCACTTTCGGGATTCAGAGATGGCCCTCTTTCAAGATCAGCGGCTACCCTGGCTAAACAAAGAGCTCTCAAACCCATGGCGGACTGGCTGCGCGATCGCAAGATACCCTTCCGCTGGAGCTTTCCCTCGGGCCTCGCCTTCACCTGGGAAGGGAAAATGCAGCAAATCCCCTCCCCGCGAGAAGCGGAACTATTTATGAACCCGGACACGGAGGATGAGGTCCAAGGGGACTCAAACCGCTCCCCCGAGGGGGCCAACAGGGAGTCTCTCTGCTCCTGGTCCCGGGTGGCGGGCCGTCGTAGGGTGCATGGCCCGTCTTCCAGGGGCAAGAACACCAACAATTGCTGAGGGCCCCAGCCGCCCATACCCTGGTGTCTCCATCTGGGAGAATTGCTCTCACCAAATTCAGCAGCCTGGGACTTCCTGATTTACAACCCCCAGACAGTCGTCCAACTTCCCCCCCCAGGGGTTCTAACTTGAAACCCAGAACCACACAATCGATCTGGCCGCTCAGGACCCTACCGGAAAGAACCCAAGTTAGCAATCTCCTTAATCATAGTAATCCACTGTGCTCTCTCTTGCACTGTATTGTTTTCACCGATTCAGCACGAGACCCCTTGGTCTCCTATCCAGCTGGTAACCATGGGCCAGCCAACAGCCCTGTTGGTAGAAGGCTAGTCTGGATACCGATATTTGTGTTCTGTTTCAAGTTCTGTTCTAGTTTCTTTTGTTGGTTAATCCTGGTCAGAGGGAGAGGGGGAGCTGGAGTTGAGGAGAGTGCCGTAAGAAGGGGTGAATCAGGCAGCAAAACACGAGAGGAAAAGGGGCTCATCCCTTTGCACGGAACCACCATAACAATGGCAATTTGTCCCACCGAAGTGGGGGGGGGTCCCCAGCCCTGCAAATAGTACAACTCAGGGTCATTCAGCTATCCAACCTAACCACAAATGGCCCGGCCGAATAAAGAGCTCTCGATCCTGACCTGGAACGTCCAGGGTCTCAATGCCCCTCGGAAAAGGAAATCAGTGGAGCATAGGCTCGCCCAACTGGCACCCGACATCGTATGCTTGCAGGAGACTCACCTCCTCAGTATGGATGAGCGCCGCATAGCCTTTCAACGCTACACAAAACGGTACTTTGCCTCCGCTGGTCTCAAGAAGAGAGGGGTCGCCATCCTGCTGAGCCGAGACTTACCCTTAATGAACATTATCATCAAGAGGGATCCAGAGGGTCGGTATCTTCTGTTGAAAGGTCTACTAGTTGAGCTTCCCATCACTATAGCAGCCATATACTGCCCGAACACAACGCAAAGCCATTTCCTTCGCAACCTCCTCCCCATACGCCTCTCCTTTACTGAAGGTCGGCTGCTCATAGGGGGTGATTACAATTTGACTCCAAACCCAAACCTGGAAAAAACGCTCCCTCCATCCAAGGAGGACTTTGGTAAGGCTCTCGCCATGGCAGAATTCCTAGATGGGAAACCGACACTATAGATGCATGGAGATGGGCTAACATGGGGGCAAGGGACTATACCTTCTTCTCCCATGCCCACCTGGGGCATTCTAGAATCGACCTACTGCTACTCTCCAGTGCTCTCATCCCCTGCGTCGAATCCATCCAAATTGGACACAGAGCCCTGTCGGACCACGCACCAGTCACAATGAATCTGAGGGTAGAGAGCTTCCCCGAGCCGCCTCAGCAGCAATGGAAACTACAGGACCAGATCCTGACTGACATTGCGATCAGAACGGAAATGGCAGAAGCCCTCAAGAACTATTTTAGGGAAAATACCACCGAAGACACATCCATTGCCACGATCTGGGATGCCATGAAACCCGTCATAAGGGGCACGGCAAACGACTGTACCGCCCGGCTCAGACGGTTGCGCAAGCTGCAACAAGACGCACTTGAGGCGGAAGTGACAGAAGCGGAACGCATCCTCAAACAAGGCCCAAATAGGAAAGTGAGCCGCGTGCTCCAAAAAGCGAAACGCTCCTTAGAAATGCACTTAGCAGACAAGGCGGCCAGACCACTAACATATACCAAACACTTCTACTATGTGCACAGTAACAAAGCAAATCGGCTCCTGGTCCACAAATTGAAAAAGCTGCATTCGAGAAACACTATCCAATGTCTCCAGGACGCACAAGGGATCCCTAGCTACTCCAACACGGAGAAAATAGAAATCATGACAGCACATCACAAGGGTATAATGTCGGGTTATCCCACGGCCGCACCTGCACAAGCCAAATACTTAGCAGGAGCACACCCGGACGGCCCACACCCGCAACTCAAGGCTCTAGAAGCCCCTATCTTGGCAGAAGAAGTGAGCAAGGTCATAGCAGGCCTGAAGAACTCAACCCCAGGTCCGGATGGGCTCACGGCACAATTTTACAAGAAATTCTCATACATACTCGCACCCCAACTGGCGGCCCTCTTCAACTCGTTTCTACTATCGGGAATGACCACCCCCTCAATGGAAGAGTCATTAACCGTGCTACTACTGAAACCTGGAAGGGACCGGAGTCACTGTGCCTCCTACAGACCCATCACCCTCCTGAACTATGACGCAAACATTTTCACAAAAACCCTTGCTACCAGGCTGGCTCCCCTGCTTCCAGCCATTATCCACCCGGACCAGACCGGAGTCATTCCCGGCCGTAGCACCCATGATAATATAAGGAGAACCATAAATGTCATCGAATCAGCCAGCAGGAAGGGGCTGGAACTGATGGTGCTATCCCTCGACGCTCACAAAGCGTTTGACCTGCTTGATTGGGGTTACATCCGAAAAACATTACGACATTTCGGCTTTGGGCCGAACTTCATTAAATGGACACTAGCGAACTATCAGCATCCCTCCACCAGACTAAGAATCAATGGGTCCAGGTCCGACACAATCAACATCTCAAGAGGCACAAGGCAAGGATGTCCCCTGTCACCCCTAATCTTCACCCTCTCCATGGAGCCATTCGCGAACAGGGTACGACAGAATGCAGAGATCATGCCCAAACATATAAAGCCGCCCTGTACACCGATGATGTTCTCCTCACGCTGACTAAGCCACGGGAATCTATAAAGGCCCTATGGAGGGAGTTGATAGAATTTGGGGAGGCATCAGGATTCAAGGTCAATCTATCCAAATCGACAGCACTGAGCATTAACCTGCCTCGATCTCTAACTACAGACCTGGAAAAAGAATATCTGATACCCTGGGCGAAAAAGCAACTACCATACCTAGGGGTCCAGCTGCTATGCGCACCTAGCAAACTACACAAAGCCAACTTCCCGGCGCTTCTCAAAGAATTCAAGAGCGACCTGATACGATGGCAGAAACAAGAGTTCTCCTGGTTCGGGAGAATCACGGCCCTGAAAATGGACCTTATTCCTAGACTTCTTTACCAGTGTTCTGCCTTACCCACCACTATCCCGAAACAAGCTGTCCAGAAGTAGCAAAATAACATTATGAGGTATATCTGGGAAGGTAAACAGCCACGAATCCCAAGGAAACTCATGCTCCGAGGACGGGCGATGGGAGGATTGGGAGCGCCTGATGTTGCCAGATATATCCTGGCTGCACAGCTCTCGTATGCGTTCGCCTGGCTGTCCTCCCCCCAAAACCCCACTGGCTGGAGCTGGAAGAGGCCTGGAGCCCAGCCCCGATATCCTCTCTACCACACATGAAACGCCCCAGCGAATGTGAGGGCAGGGGGCCGCTGTCAGCAACAGAAAACACGGTGGCGAGCTGGAGGAAGGCGGTGCAGCTGTGGAAAGTCTGCAGCACAACAGGCCCACTCACCCCGGTCTGGAGGAACCCGGAATTCACACCGGGCTACAACCCCAAGAACTTCAGGAGGTGGAGAGAGGGAGGTCTGGAGAGGGTACAAGACTTCTATGAGGAAGGTAACCCTCTGGATTTCGAGGCCTGCAAGATGAAATTTAGCGTTCCGGAAAATGAGAGGTTCAGATACACCCAGCTTCGTCACTGGCTCTCGAGCAGGGACATGAAGCACCTCGGAAGCAGAGACCTCACAGCCCTGGAACTCACCCTCACAGCATCCCCCCCAAAGGGCAGAATATCAACCCTCTACAAGATCCTCGACAGAACGGACCCGACCGGGAAGGAGCCGTACATGCTTAAATGGGAGAAAGACATCGGGAGGCCCATTGGACCGGAGGAGTGGGACCACGTCTGGACGAGAGCACATAGAAGCTCGAAATGTGTAGCCAATAAGGAGGGGGCATTCAAGGTATGTTACAGGTGGTATCGGACCCCAGAAACGCTCAATAAATGCAATCCGTCAATCCCATCGACGTGCTGGAGAGGATGCCCAGACAAAGGCACTCTATACCACCTGTTCTGGACAAGCCCCAAAGCCATCCAATTTGGGAAGTCCGTGTTAGACCAAATCAACAAGATCACAGGCCTGACAATCCCATGGAACCCGGCTATTGTCCTACTAATCAAGCAGCGAGGACCAATTCCCTCTATCAGGGCACAGAACTGAACTATGCGCCCACCTGCTGACGGCTGCAAAGATTTCTGTGGCTAGGCTTTGGAAAAACCCAGATGGTCCGGCAGTACAAATGTGGTGGACGAAATGCTGGGACATAATTGCAGCGGAAAAAATAACTGCCCTCCGGTTTGGGAATAGAGACAAATTCTTCCAGACGTGGGCCCCTTTCCTGGACTATACTCAGAAATACCCAGGCCTGGCCCGACAACCACCCGCTCTACGATGGATGGACAAAGTCGACTGATAAGGCAGGGTGGAGGGGCACAACAGAGGTGTTGACCGGGGGGGGGGGTTTCCCCTGATCGAGAGCCCAGAGACAAGGCAGGGAAAGTCCAGGCCTCTGTGGAGCCCTTCTTCCGCCCCCCCACGAGTTCGAAGCATGAACAATCCCCCTGCTCACCTTCACCCAACTGAGAACTACTATCTTCGCACCTCCCCCCGCCTGACCCTCCCCACAAGCATTTCTCTGACCTGTCGTTGTAGTTTATGTTTTTTGTTTTGTTTCTCTGTTTATTACACGTATCGATAAGCAATGTAATGCTGCGCGCAGCGCTCTCAACTCATATGCCACAAGTTACATGATATGTGTATAAAATCAATAAAAATATATTGGGGAAAAAAAACAGTACCATAAGAGGCATGATAGTTGAGTGGCAATGTGTCAACTCTTTCAAATCACTGTGCAATCTGCAGGTCACAGTTTCGAATATTGGCAGGGATTTTGTGACTTTCATCCTTCATGAAGTGAGTATCAAGTAACAGCAATATACTGTTCTAACACTTTATACGAAAACTAGACATAATGGGTACCATGCAGATGTATTCCTTATTTTTTGTATTTTAATCCATTCGCCTCCCTCCTCCCGCCCCCACGACCACGCTGGTCCAAAAGGTCACAAGGCCCAGGACAGCCCTCTTAAACAAGCCCACTAGCGGAGCCTTGACCTGGCTGAGGCTAAGGGAGAATCCCTGTTTGCCTGGTGCCGTGCTCTGGAGACCCCCATCAGCTCATCTGATCACGGAGAAGGTAAGGGATGACTTAATATGCTTATTTTTAACATTTTGCCAATATTGCTGAAATGTACTACTGTGAGCTGTTGTCGCTTTGAATTTGGCTGCT
The DNA here is from genome assembly GCF_040938575.1 of Ambystoma mexicanum. NCBI lineage: Eukaryota > Metazoa > Chordata > Amphibia > Caudata > Ambystomatidae > Ambystoma > Ambystoma mexicanum. The sequence goes on from NC_090925.1 coordinate 1,223,691,389, forward strand.
TTTCACTTTTGATGCTGTGAGGTTTGCCACTTTGAATTTTGCTGATTCAAATTCTACCCCTGCTAAAAACGTTCAAGTTTTTACATACCCTCAACCACCAAACAAAACACACACTTCCATCACAGCAGACACCCAAAACCACGGCAAACCGCATACACTCTGCAACACCCAACTCAACCCATCACATTACAGAAAACTAAAACACAGACGTGCAAACCACCCCATACACACACACACACGACCAGGCTATACTAAACTAAAAGCATACCCAACACACAGTGACCGTTTTTTACGAATTGAAGCAACCAACACAACAAAGATTTCTTGTGCGCTCCCTCTTCACCCCACTAACTAACCCCCCTGAGCCCGCCTTCCTTTTCAGATACGCAAGAGTGCCTGGAGACCATGAAAATGGCAACAGTGCGCTGTATAAATCATCACAACATAACGACAACAGGGTGCCCTGACTTAATGGGTATGAAATTGGCAGCAGAGCAGCATGACGTGCGGAGAATGCTTTTTGTAATTTCACATGCTGATTTGTCTCAGGGTTTGCCTGAGTGGGACATAGGGACACTAGATTAGAGTGTGGGTGTTAAGCAATCTGAGGTGTAAGCGTGCAGGCTCAGCCGTCTCCCTCGATTTAAGCCCACTAATGTGGTAATTCCCAATCTTGCTAAACCTGCGGCACTACAACAAGGAATAGGACTGCCTTTGTCAGGCAGACTATTTGACCCTAGGATGTAGCAGTGGGCCACATCCGTGGTGCAATAACCACCCAAATGGGCCTTCTTTGCATCCTGATCCTTTTAGTGGAATTTTTGAAATGTTGTGTGGCACATGTGAAAAATCACAAAGTTCATATTTTTTGTTGAGAGTTCACATTTATGAAAAGCTGTATAGTCTACTTAGCGAGCCACAAGAGAAGATATTGTGAGAATAGAAGTGGGTCTAAAAAGTAAGGAACAAAGAACACGAGCGCTGGATTAAAAGGGAAGGAAACGTTCCTTTGTTGCTATGGGAAGAAGGTATGCAATGTGCACAGTGCACATAATGCAACCATTTTGCATTACAAAAGAGGACTCATAAGTGAATTAACATCGATCAACGAAGGAAGTGAGATAGAGAAGAACAGAGCATTTGATTACTTCATGGTTAAGGCCAATATGGTCGCCTCAATCAGAAAGTGTTGTTTTGTGACACTTGTACAAACTACTTCTATTTGTCTATCCTTGGCCACAAACCACTAATTGGAAGGGTGCAGCATGCACTGGGTTACTAAATCTTGAACCGAATATGCAGGGTTTTGACACCGAAGGGTGTGTGCACATGCACATTTCATATGGTATTGTTTAACAAAGTTACTGTATTTACATTTCTGTTATAACACACACTGTAGCATGAAGTATGTTGAAGGCCTTTAAGAGCCAAGAAGAAGGCAGCACAGAGAGCACGCACGCAAACTGAACCTGGACTAGAAAGAAGAGGTAGGCAGGCACCAAATCAGGAAGCCACAGACTGCGATATCAGGAGAGGTTGCCAAGAAGAAGCACTGTGCTGTTGCTACTAGACCACCATGTACATATGCTATGGGGATTATAGAGGGATGGATGTGGGAGGGCACTGTTTAAATGTAAATAAATAGAAATGCCTAGAGAGATGCATACAGACATTACCAAGTTTGGGGTAAGGGATGTCTTAGTTACTTACCTGTAACTGTATTTCTCCAGCATTGGTATCTTTCATAGATTCACATGCTTGAATATTCCCCGTCGTCAGACTGGAAATCCTCGGTGATAAATGTAATAATAAATTTTTTATTTTTTTTTATTTTTTAAATATACACACATTGCTACCTAGCAGTGCATGTACATAGCCCATTATGGCCTATGAGCCATTTCATTGTGTAGTCCCTCCACCTCACTTTGGTCCTTTATGGCCCCAGCCAATGAGGTGGCAGGGCTTAAGCTCCGCCCCCGGCAGCCATCTTTAGATTTTGAACCGTAGAGATTACAGTATGATGGATGCCGAGCATAGGAGCAGCCTCTCAGGGGAGGCGGGCGGGCGCATGTGAATCTATGAAAGATACCAATGCTGGAGAAATACAGTTACAGGTAAGTAACTAAGACTTCTCCAGCATTGGATCTTTCATAGATTCAGATGCTTGAATAGAATACCAAGCAGTTAAAACATGCCACCATTATATATATATATATATGCATAAATACAGAAAAAACATATTTCTGATCAAACCTTTACCATGCAGCAACACAACGGTTACATACTTCGGGAAAGGTGGGAAAGGAGGCTGGTCCTACCTTATACAAAGAGATGGCGGAGCACTGCCTGTCCAACTGCAGCTTCTTTGTTGGTATCTTCAGCCAGGCAGTAGTGTTTGGCGAAAGTATGCAGAGTGCTCCACGTGGCGGCTCTGCATATGTCCTTCAATGCCACCCCTGCGTGGAATGCTGTTGACGCCGCCCTTCCTCTGGTGGAGTGCGCAGACGGCGGTCTAGTTAAAGGGTCGCCTTTCAACTGATGGCAGTGGGTGATGCAGGACGATACCCAGCGTGCCAGACTTTGTTTAGATATATGCTGACCCTTGGTACGGCCAGAGAAAGAAATGAATAGCCGGTTTGAGGAGCGGAACTCCTTGGTTCTTTGCAAGTAAAACTTCAACACTCTAGCAACGTCTAGAAAATGTAATGTTCTTTCCGCTTCAGAAGCGTGATTCTGGAAAAAAGGTTGGTAAAACAATGCGCTCCGTGAACGACATCTCCGAAAGTACCTTGGGGAGGAACTTCGGGTGAGGCCTTAAGATGACGCGGTCCTTCTGGAACAAAGTAAACGGGGGTTCAGAAGACAAAGCTTGTAACTCACTGATCCTTCTGGCTGATGTGATGGCTATCAGGAAAGATGTCTTCCAGGACAAGAATTTCATTTCGCATCTGTGTATGGGTTCGAAGGGAGGTTGCATGAGGGCTGTTAAGATGGTGTTGAGGCTCCATTCCGGAACTGGTGTAGGTGTAGGCGGATAAGTACGCATCAGTCCTTTCAGGAAGATTTTAACCGCTGGTAAGGAAAGTAAGGCTTGCGTCTCCGCGGTTACTGTGTAAGCCGCTATGGCTGACAGATGGACCTTGATAGAGGACAGTGAGAGCCCTGACTTAGCCAGGTGCAACAAGTAGGGCAGAATCTGATTAACCGAGGCCGTGAGGGGATCGATTGCAGAGGTCTCGCACCATTTGGAAAACCTGGTCCATTTCCTGGTGTAGGTGACTTGCGTGGACGGGGCTCTAGCGGCCCTGATGATATCCCAGCATTCCGATGGTAACTTTAGGTGCATCAGTTTGCGCTGCTCAGGAACCATGCTTTGAGAGACAGGCTCCTCGGGTCGTGGTGGAGGACCTTGCGGTTCTGTTGCGTCAGTAGATATTGATGCGTCTTGAGACGAATCGGGGGTTGACAGGATAGGTGCCTCAGCGTCGGGTACCAGACTTGCCGTGCCCAATCCGGTGCAATTAGAATCAAAGAACAATCCTGTTCTTTTACCCTGCGAAGTACCCTCGACATGAGGGGAATGGGTGGGAAGGCATAGAGGAACTTCCCCGACCAATTCACTGAGAACGCGTCTCCCAGTGATTGGTGCTAAAAAGGTCGATCTGCGGATGGCCCCATAAGGCAAATATCCGTTCGGTTTCTTTTTCGTCCAGCTCCCACTCGTGGGACGCTGAGTATTCTCTGCTTAGCCTGTCCGCTAGGACATTGTCCACTCCTGGAAGATGCTCTGCCCTGATCTGCACCCCGTAGTGCAAGGCCCATGCCCAAAGCTGTTGGGCTTCTTGCGACAGGATCTGTGACCTCGTGCCTCCCTGCTTGTTTGTATAGTGCATGGAGGTCGTGTTGTCTGTCTGGACTGTAAAAACTTGACCAGCTATAACCTTACGGCCCTGAGCTCTAACACGTTGATGTGGAGCTGGGACTCTTGTGTCGACCAAGAGCCCTTGGTTTGGAGGTCCGCAAGATGAGCGCCCCAACCTGATAAGGAAGCGTCCGTCCTCAGCAGAAGGGTCGATGTCGGTGCTTGAAACGGCATCCCCTGCAGAAGATTCCTCGGAACATTCCACCATCGAAGGGCCTTGTGCAACGTCGATGGAATCTGGACAATGTCTTCCCAGCCTCCGAAAGCTTGTTTCTATTGGTGGTCCAGAGCTTCCTGCACAGGTCTCATGCGAAGCCTGCAGTTCGGTATGAGGAATATGCATGATGACATCATGCCCAATAGGGATTTGTAAGAGCGTACGGATGTTGTCTCTTTCTGTAGGAAGTTTGAAGTTGAGCGTAGAATCGCTGCTATTCTTTCTGCGGATGGCCTCACTCTGGGAATGCTGGTATCGAGTTCGGCTCCCAGGAAGAGAGCTACCTTGCTGGGAATAGGGCAGGATTTTGTCTGGTTTATGGAGAAACCTAACTCCTTTAGGAGCTTGACAGTCCTCGACACTGCCGAGCGAGCCTTTGCAGCGGAACTTGCCTTTATCAGCCAATCGTCCAGGTATGGAAAAACGTCCGTTCCTGCCCTCCTGAGACTTGCTGCTACCGGCGCCAAGCATTTTGTGAAAACTCTCGGAGCCGATTTTAGCCCGAACGGGAGCACTTGAAACTGAAAGTGAAGCTCTCCCACCGTGAACCTGAGGAACTGCCTGTGCGCTGGATGGATCGGTATATGGAAGTATGCGTCCTCCAAGTCTAAAGTGGCTAAGAAGTCGTGCTTGTTTAACCAAGGTAGCCCCCCTTGTAAAGCTACCATCTTGAATGTTATGCGCTTGATAAATTTGTTGAGTGCCCTCAGGTCCAAGATGGGTCTCCATTGACCGTTTTTCTTTCTGACGAGGAAGAATCGGGAGTAGAAACCTTTTCCCCTCTGAGAATGAGGGACTGGTTCTACTGCTGCCTTCTGGAGCAGTTTTTGCACTTCGGACATGACCTGTCTTAGCATATGCACTCTGCGAGATGTTGGAGGCAGGGAAGGAGGTTGGTCCAGAAATTCTAAGGTGTGACCCTTTTGGATCACCTGTAACACCCATTTGTCCGATGTAATTGATTGCCAGCGCTGGAATAACTGGCTCACCCTTCCCCCCACCGGGGTGTGGTGAAGAGGGGAAAAACATTGGTCGTCAGTTTTGCTTGCCTTGTGACTTCCCTTGGGCGGAGCCACGTCTGCCTCTATGGGCGTATCTGTTGGATGACTGATATTTATTGTCTTGGTACGTGCCGCCTTGTGCTTTTTGACCATACGAGGAACGACCGTATCCTCTGAACTTGGAAGATGAGCCTCTAAAGGGACGAAAAGACCGATGGTCCTTACTTTTGTCCTTTAAAGAACTGATGGCTCTGGCTGTGTCCGTGTCTGTCTTGATTCCCTTCAAATGATCGTCTATCTTCTTTCCAAAGAGATCTTGTCCATCAAACGGCATGTCTAATATCTGCGCCTGGACTTCAGGTCTAAAGTTAGTAGCCTTCATCCAGGCTTGCCTTCTGAGCACTGTGCCGTGCGCCATCTGCCTGAAGCCTGATTCGGCCACATCAACCGCTGCGTCGATCATGTGATCCGATGTTGCTTCACCATCCGCGATTATCGATTTTGCCTCCTCCTGGAGCTCTGGTGGTAATTGTGTCGCCAATTTAGACATGCGGAGCCAAAGCTCGCGATCGAACCTTGCGGTCATGGCCAGCGCATTGCCCGCTCTGATTGTAAGCGATGCAGAAGATGATACATTCCTGCCCATGGCTTCCAGTTTACGTCCGTCCTTATCCGGTGGTGCCGACAACGGTGAGGAGGGGTTGGCGAGTTTCTTTCTGGCCGCCACTGTGATAACCGAGTCTGGTTTCGTATGACCTCTCAAACAAAGAGGTGCCGAATCCGGAGCTTTATATTTCTTTTCTGGCCTGGACACCAGCGCCGGAGTCGATAAGGGTGTGGATAGGATCTTGGATCCGGAATCCCAGATGGTATCGAGGAGAGGAATTGTGGTCACTGTCCTCCTTCGTTTGTCCCTGTGCTCATAGAGCACTGATTTCCTTTCCTCAGAAGAAACCTGAATTTTAAACAATTCTGCGGCTTTACCTATAATGGTGTGGAAAGAGACGAGATCATCCGGCGGTGAGGCCTTGCCCGGCGAGTCTCTCCTCCTTGGCTTCTCGACTACGTAGTCATCCCACTCACTGGATGCGTCTGGCTCCTGTGTTATTTCTCCTTCTTCTGGTTCCGAGAATTCTCTAAAAGGATCCTCCTGCCAGTCTGATACCGAGATGGTGGACGGTACCATAGTGGGGTCCACATCCGGAGATCGCGGTCTGCGCGATGACTGTGGCGACGGGACTCTTGTAGGTGAAGCACTGTGGGTGCTGCTCCTTGGTCTTCGAGCAGGTTCCGGTGATCCCATCCGTTTTTGCGGTTTACTCCTGTGAGGAGAACAACCAGATGTGCCTGGAATCGGAGATGACTCTCTAGGAATAATTCCTGATTCTATGGGATCAATCGGAATTTGCTTCTCCTTTTGCCGCCTGTAAAATTCTTCTACAATCCTCTGCACGGATAACATGAGTATCGGGTCATGAGGGTATTCGGATTCTCCCGTGGACGGTTGCCAAGGAGGGCTGTATTGTTTAGGTAAGGGACCGGTGGACTCTTCCATCACTTCCGCATCAGAGAATTCTTCCTGAAGAATTACATCCGGAAGTTCTGCCATGTGACCCAAAGGTGAAAATTGCTGTACCAGTGGTTCAGTTTCAGTATTCTTCTCAATGACATTGCTTTCAATGACAGGAGTTTCAAATGTGGAAGGCCGCAATTCCTCCGTAATTTGCGGTGCTATCTTCGTCAACAAACATCCCGTATGAGATTTCGTCGACGACTGAGATTTTCCCGTCGACGAGGGCTTCGCCGTCGACGACTGAGATTTTCCCGTCGACGAGGGCTTCGCCGTTGATGACTGAGGGTTTGCCGTCGACGAGAGCTTCGTTGCCTAATGTGGAATGCGTTTCGTGGACGACTGCGTCATGGATGAATGCTTCGTGGACGAGTGGTGTTTGCTCGTCGACGATTGCTTCGCGGTCGACGTGTCCGATGACGATGATCTTATTGTCGACGATGTCTTAAGCGTGGTCGTCGTCGTTGCTGGTTTCGTCGACGGTATGGCCGATGACGGGCCTTTACCTTTCCCTTCATTCGTGGGCGGTTTCCCCGCCGACGACTGCCCCCCCCGTTTTTTGCAAACTCCTCCTTACCTCTGGAGGCAGATTTTGCAGACTTCTTCTGGCTTGGTAAATCAACTGGAGGCAGAAAGGGTATCAATTCCAGCTTCCTCTTTTTGGACTTGGGAGAGGAACTCCTTTCCACTGAAGAGGCCCTTCTCTTTGAAGTTTGTCTCTCAGATGGAGTGCTGGATTGGACAGGAGCTGTTCTGACAGACTCTTCGTCTGAAGATTGATCCCTGGATTCCAGGTAAGAAAGGAGTCTTCTATGCCTGTCATGAAGGGTCTTGGTGGAAAAAGTTCTACAAATCTCGCATTTTTTAATGTCATGTGGGTACAGACAATAAATGCAATGCTCGTGGGGGTCTTTGTTGTAAACCAATTTCTTTTTGCACCTTGTGCAGTCCCTGAACAGGGAAGGCTTCCTGACAGCCTGAGATGCCTCCATTTCTGAAGAGAAGTTCAGTCGACGATTTTGAGAGGAAAATAACAAGTTTTGTCTCCCAGGTTAATTGGAAACAAAGCCCCTGAGAAGGGGAACAAAATGGAATATATTTACTAAATATATTCCACACAAAAGTAGAAAGAATTTGAAAAAGCTCAGAGAGCTTGAGGATTCCCTGTGTCTGTTAGACTGCGGTGAAAAATCTAAAGATGGCTGCCGGGGGCGGAGCTTAAGCCCTGCCACCTCATTGGCTGGGGCCATAAAGGACCAAAGTGAGGTGGAGGGACTACACAATGAAATGGCTCATAGGCCATAATGGGCTATGTACATGCACTGCTAGGTAGCAATGTGTGTATATTTAAAAAAAAAAAAAAAAAAAAATGTATTATTAAATTTATCACCGAGGATTCCCAGTCTGACGACGGGGAATATTCAAGCATCTGAATCTATGAAAGATCCAATGCTGGAGAAACACAATTTACCTGAGTAGTCTGTTCTTTACTGGATTCCCATTTTCTGGAGTGAGTTACTTTCTTCGATTCTCCCAAGTTAGCTAAATTGTGTGTGCCACCGTAGCTTCCTACATTTATTGATTAATGCAGACTTGTGCGTCCCGGTCACCTTTTATGAACAGTCATAGATTTGGATGGAGTTGAGGCCTAAGTTAAGGAAACAGTCTCCCTGGTCACTGCACATTAATGCCATTCCGTAGACCTCTCCATACCAATGTTTCCTAGTCTTCATTGGTCATTAAGCAGCAGAACCAGAGTATCAGAAACCCTAACGGAACAACCAGCACTCAGACTCCAATGAGCTGAACTAAAAGTGGGGAGGCGGGCACAGAAGAGCCATCACAGCCCAATTTAGAACTTCAAGTAAATGGGAAAGGAATCCCGGAGCAGGACATTTCGGCGCTGCCGGTTCGGCACGGGACGATTTGGCACGGCCGGTTCGGTGCAGGAGCCAGTTCGGCGCGGCAGCCCGCGCCGAACTGGCCGCACATAAATGTCCTGCTCCGGCTCTGTCACTACGAGTTCTTCATGCAGGCACCACAGCCACGTAGACTACACAGCCGGGCCTGCGAAGGTGGGGGCTGTGCTTCTCGGAGCAATCTGCTCCGAGCAGCTTAGCCCCCACCGACGTGAGCTCGGCAGATCTAATCTGTCCTGTGCGAGGACAGTGCACACAGAGTAGATTACTCTTTGTGCTCAGTGCTCGCACAGGGCATTGCTTTTAATGCAAAATCATGGGTTCCTATGCCTTTATTTTAAAATGAAACCGCTCTAGAACAGTTTCATTTTAAAATAGTGTGGGATGAAGTTGAAACTTGCACTTCAGTGCACTGCACTGAACGTTTCTCTAAACAGCATGCGATGTGCACTGGTGTGCGGCACGCCAAAACATCCCAGCGCCAAAACATCCCGTCGCCGAACTGGTCGCGCCGAACTGGCCGCGGCGAATCGGCCCGCACCGAACCGGCGGCGCCGAAACGGGGTGTACCGAAGGAATCCAGCTATTTGCAGAGATTAATGTCTAGCTTCACCCACACTTGCCACTAATCTTCATATCTGGTTGGCATATTATGGATAGTACGCTGCAACCACTTTCAAAAGCTCAAGTGCAGCTATGTTAAGTTTCATATAACTTTATGTTCAATTGCATAACTAATATAAAAGGCAAAAACGTTGTGTTGGGAAGGGTGGTTGAAGTTGTTCATGCTGTTTTCTAGGTAAGAACAAACTGCCTGGCAGAATTCTAGAGAGAAGCAAGAAAAGAAACGCACAGACGGAGGTTAGCGGAAATGGCTACAAAGAGAATAATGCTAGATTTCATTGCACATAATGCAAAGAAAGCCCAGGAAAATCCTGTACTTTTTTGTGGAGCAATTGTACATGACATTATTGGGAATGAAGTTGACACAGATGAGCAGGATTAAAAAACATACAGGAGAAAATGTTAAAGATAACACTTTTGCTGAATGGCAAGTTAGGTATCCGTGGTTAGAAATAAAAATAGATGGACAAGGCAATAGGCGACTTCTATGTAAGGTTTGTGTTAAGGCAAACATTGGGAGAGTGTGGAGACAGGAAGGATCCCTCAATGTTCAAATATCAGCAATATCGCACCACAAGGATTCCAAAGATCATCAAACTGCGAAACGTAAAGTTGCATACCTCGCGATGTCCAACATTGATTCAGAATGTTTAGGTAGTAGTGGCAGTGAGGAAGATGTCAGCATTGTTGTAGAAGAGAATGACAAAAGATTGTTCAGTACAGTATTTTCTGCAGCAAAGGAGGAGTTGCTGTCCGAAAAAGTAAATAGTTTACTTGAACTTCAAGCTAAGAATGGAGTTACTACTGTACATTACTGCTGTAACCAGTAAAGATTACAAAAATGTAAGCTGGGATTCAGTGAAGGATGTACAAAGTAGCATTGCATCTGTGATGGAAGAATATCTATTCCAGCAACTAAAGCAATCACCTGTGTTTGGTATTATGATAAATGAAAGTTAGGATCTTAGTGTCCAAAACAAACTGGCTATATGTGTTCGGTAACTTGACAGTAAGGGAGCATCAATTAGTACATTTTTGTATAATTTGCGCATAGATGACGGCAAAGCAAGAACAATTGTAGCACGGGAGACAGAAAAAATGAAGTGTTTTGGCCTTGATATGTTAAAGCTTGTATCTCTTGTAACTGATGGTGTTGCCGTTATGTTGGGTTCAAAGACAGGTGTTGGTGTGCAACTCCTGGCCAAATACTCACCATTCCTTACACAAACACAGTGTCTTGCACACAGGCTCAGTCTAGGATGCACAGACTCTATGAATAAAATGCCAGCGCATGACAGATTTAAATCCCGGTTGAATTCTTTATATGCCCTATTTCATACTTCTGCAATAAGAACAACAAAAGTTGAGAAGGTGCACAAAGTAATGAACACACTCTGTTAGGTGGCTTAGGATGAAAGAAGCGGTTGAAGCGGTCCACAGACGCTACCCTTCAGTCGTAGTTGCTCTATCCAAGCTTGCTTCTGATGGGAACGCTATTGCATCTTTACTGAACAAATACATTAGCAACTACAAGTCAGCAATTAAGACTGCATTTATGTTAGATGTACATAATGTCGTAGGGATTCTTTGCCAGGAATTGCAGAAACAGACTTGACTATTTACTGAAATTCAGCCATTGGTAGATGCTACTTTTATAAGTCTTGAATCCTAGCTCAAAAAGGATGGTGATAATTTAGGCAACATAAGGGTGTCTTTGCGGTTGCCTGAAACAGGGCAAATGTATCTCAATAAAACTTGTAATACTCTCTTACAGTTCTCTTTCTAATGTGGAGTTTAACTTATTAATAGAAAAGTATTTCACAAATCTAAAAGAAAACATTGAGAAGAGATTTCAAAAGGAGGATAATGCCGTTTTCACTCGTTTGGGTAACTTGTAAGAACAAGCAACAGTTTTAGACATTAGTGAGTCCGAAATAGGGAAGCACTCAATGCCATATGCACATTTTATGGACAAGCAAAACAAGTAAAAATTCAGTATGACAGCGAAGACCAACATGTTGAGGAAAATGAGATTGCTTCTTTATTTGATTGAAAAAGTTTACAGATAAAAGATCGGCCTCTGTTGCATGGTATGATTAAGGGGCGCTAGAAGGAAGGCCCTGCAGTATGTCAAAAATCTGTGTGTTGTGTTGCTAGTCTAAATGGCGATTTCATGCCAAACATTGCAAAAGTTTGCATAATTCCTTTATGTCTGTGTGTAACGAATGTAGAATGTCAACAGGCATTTAACACACAAAACAGGATTAAAACAAAATTCAGATCCTCCCTTAAAAATGAAACCATAGACACTTTGATGAAAATAGTTATGTTAGGACCATCCCTTAGGGACTTTGACACTACTACTGCAATAACACTACGACATGCAAGGAAGAAAAGACGACCAGCCAGGCTTTCACAGCCATACAAACCTAGACAAAATAAAAACATAAAATTAACTGAATTCCTCTTGGTTTTCCTCACCTAGGTACTCCGTTTCAGCTATGATGCTTTTATACATTTGATGGTGGTATTAGCAGTATTAGCAGTATATCAGTGATTTCACCGAATCAACTTCACCGAAAGGAGAAATCTTCACATTGTTTTCTTGTACATTTTTTTGATTATGCGGGAAAGGCCCCCTGCACCCTCTTCCCTCTACCTTATCCTATCACATTACCCCACCCCATCTATGTTTAAAAATGTACCTACTTACCTTGTAGAACTTGTACAATCCTTCCTAGCCAACCTTACGATGAGAGTCTTCTCCCCCTCAGCATCTGCAGACCCAATCCATATCACCTGTGGCGTCCCACAGGGTTCATGTGTATCACTGACTATGTATAACATCTTTACTAAGCCGCTCTTCGACATGTTGGACAGACTTGGTGTAACCTACACTAACTATGCAGACGACACCCAGATCCTGATACCCCTTTCGGGCAACTTTGACGTGGACACGGCCTTGGTAAACAAGATAAAACCACCTCATTCAGGCATGGATGGCCTCACACGGCCTCTGCCTGAATGATGATAAAACGGAGATACTGATTCTGGGTTCGGACTCCAACCTAAAAAAACTCAGCCCTAGCTACGCCTCATTCAATATTGATGGCAATGTAATCGAAGCAGTAACCGAGGTAAAAACATTAGGATTCTACCTTGATTCTACCCTATCTCTAAAAAAACAAGTTAGCGCCATAGCCTCCTCAACTGCCTATACGTGCAAACCTATTAGGGCCTGTAGACCCTTACTCTCCAAATCCATATGCATCACACTCGCCAATGCATTAATAATGTCCAAACTGGACTACTGCAACGCACTATACGTAGGGGCTAACAAACACATCATAGATAAAATTCAAACACTGCAAAATAATGCCCTCCGAGCAGTTTGAACATTCCTAGCAGAGAGCACATCTCTAACATCACTGGCTAAAAATCAGTGAAAGGATCCATCTTAAAACTGTCTCCCTCACCTTCAAAGGCCTGACCAATGCAGCACCCCCCTATCTTGCAAACAGAATGACCAGAAGAGTGGCTACCCGCCCGACCAGATCATCCAATTCACACCGTCTCGAAGTCCCAAGATTTAAACTCGCCAAATCTGGGGGTTCCAGCTTCCCAGTCAGAGCGGCTCTATCTTGGAACGCACTCCCCTCAGCATTCAGAATGGAACAGCCTTACCTCAGATTCAGACATAATATGTTAAACTGGCTTTGCGCTAATGACAAATAAGATCTGCTTGTTCTTTGAAATTTATATATGAGCATGTGACTTCCGGACAACCCTCTTTTCTCCTCAGCCAGCTATGACAACAGCTGTTTGTACGGACACCCCAGTATGTTATTTGTCCTTTCTCACTCCATGTGTCATTTCTGTACCTTAACCATGTTGTAACTAAGCTTGATGTATTCTTATAAACTGTTGCGCCCAGCTACCTAAGGGTTCGGTGCGCATTACCAAATAAACAAACAAACAAACCAATTCAACTGAAAAAAAATTACAAAGATTTCTGAGTAGGTGAAATTGGATTCGGGGATCGGTATTAGCAAGGACACAGCAAGCTTGGAGACTTGCATATTCAACCCTCTCAAGCATGGTTGGAGCGAAAGTGGAGACTTTATTTGCCAGATAATAAACTTCACTCCTGAAAAGGGCAGTCATACTGTACAGCCAGGATTGTTAGTGAATGCAGAGGTTTGCAACAATTTAACAAATACGATCATATAATAGAACATGTATTTATAAGCTTATATGTTTTTTTAAATGAAGACTGAATGGGCTACCTCCATTCTCCAGGTGACAATCACACCTATAATCAGCTTGCTTTTCAAGTGCATCGGGCTGTTTATTTTCATGTTTTAGTGAGTGATGGTGGGACGGGTGGCTCTGTTTACCTTGCTCTGAGCTACCAACTAAGCCAGTAAAAATTGATTCTGGCTATAGAGTAATGTGTGGAATACTTAGTGGTCAAAACAGATTGCTTTGGCTCTATGTAGGGGTAACACTTACATTTGTGAGGCGTTGCACATTATTTTCGGAACCTGTGAAGTTGGTTTTAAATGATAGAAAAGGAGACCACATGCAATCTTCCTAATGAGAACAACACATGGAGCAAATGTTAAAGAAATTAATGTTGAAGTTATATAGCTCTTAAATTCTAGCCTGGCACTGTTTTGTTGACTGCTTACACTTTTTTCAAACTATGTAAAAATACTGGAATACTTGCTTACTCACACTCTCTTTGCAGGCAATACGTTAGTCTCAATCTATAGTAGTTCTTAACAGAGTTTCTATGCTCCAGAATTTTGAAAATGAAGCTGTGTAGCATGTATTTACAAGTTATTTTATGGCAGAATATTTCCACAAGTGTAATAAAATGGTTAAAGGCAAGCCAGACAACTTTGATCTACAACACTTTCGTTCCTAATGTTCCTATACAGGTCTGATTTTTCATACGCATTGGGTGTATGTTGGATAGGTTTTACTCTCTTGCAGAGGAGAAAACTCATTTTTACTCTCTTGAAATTACATTTGCTCTCTAATTTGCAAAACCGGGTGCCAAATACTCCCACCTAAAATATTGTCTGGAGCACTGCTCGTCCCCTTACTTTGGAATGGAGGGATATAGTCCTTGCTCTTGCAGGACTTCCCACTCTTTTTTTAAGTAGCACTGCCCTCCATCCTCTCTCGAGTGACATTTCATTTCCATTTCTCTTATTTCTTACACCACAACTACTACTCTGACGTCACTGCTCCTCTCTGCGGGATCCCTCTTCTATATATTCTTAATGATAAAGAATTAAAAGAGTATACACCACGTGGTTCACTCCTTCACACATTCCACTCTCATTCCAATACTCACTATTCCACTTGTTCTTGCGTCAGGCGCACTTCGCTTGCAATGTTCTTCCAAGTACCTCCAATGCCGTCTCTCCCCCTCAAGAGGGCCTGCACACCTGGGGCGGTGCCACAGCCTTCAGGGATCAGGCAAGCCTCTGGATGATCCCAGCAGTTGCTAGCCCCTCGTGGTTTGCGTAGTTTCTGCTCTCGGAAGGCAGACGCGCTTGCCCAGGAAAATACGTTGGAGGAGCTCCTTGCCTCCAAAAGGCCTGGAATTACTTTGCAGGTCCCCAATTGTGAAATTGGCCCATAACCCGAGTAGTATAAAAATCCAATGAGCCAATAGAAATGCACGAGAAGCAAGAATTACATGCAACATAGGCCGGAAACAATCAAAAGCTCATTCAACAGTACATCATTAAATGGCGGTTTATATAGTGAGAAGTGGAGTTGATTTTTACACCTTGTTCCAAGATGCCTGTAAATTCACATTCTCTGATTGGACAGCCGCTGCTGTGCTATAGGTGAATCTATTCAATACCTGGCCCTATTGGCCTATCCTATCCCTTGTGACCTTGCTAATGACTCCCTCTTGATAATGATGTGGTTATCTATTTTCTCAAAGTTTGATCGGACAGTAGACAGGGTCACATGTTGCAATATATAACTCAGTTGATCATTGATTGTTCCATCTCAAGTGTTCCTGGGTGGGACGCTGTCACCACAATTGGCAACTCGCTTTGTGATCTATAAACAGTGTGGCAACAAAAATAATACTTCACCTCTGTTCTAATGGGACCCAAAGGTTGGCACCAGCTTACCGTTCTCACCCTTGTGACTTTTCAACTGACAGTTCATATTGCGACTTCTCGTTGGAAACATGTTGCCCTTCTCAACCCATCTCCTTCCTTTCACAGGATGTGTCTCCATGTCTTCACTGGGTGTGCTTCTTGGCCTCTTGCTTCGGGACCATGTGCACATCTAAAATGTGGATTTATGTGTGGATGTGCGTGAGTGGTTCTAATACTTATTGACAGATAACTTTATGTATTCCATATATTACTTAATGAGCTCCTTGCTTCTACAATCAGGAATGCCAATCTCTTTGTCTTCTTGGTCGGAGTGCTCATGTTGCTCAGTATTCGCGATTTGACTCCTCGTGGCTGTTTTCCTACAGGGTGCAGTGTGTGTGTGTCTTTCGCCTGATTAAATTCATCTTGTGCACACTTCTGCACGTTACCTCATTCTCACCGACCTGTGACCCTCATCTTGTGAGTTTCTTAAAGCAATGGGTAGGCACCATATTTGTAATATTTTTCACTTGTTGGATGCACATTCTATTCCTAGCCAATTTCTGCGTGACTTTTACATCCTTCCTCGTGTGCACAAAGTTGTAACATCAGCTTCCCATTAGAAACCTGTGATTGAGCTGTGCCTCTCTGTCCTGACCAATCGCAGTGCAGCTTTACACTGACCTTTTATGTGTTTCTCTCTAAGATGAATCTGAGCTGGGTGTATTTTATTGTGCAAAATAGTCCATGTATTTCTGAGACCTATCAATTCTTAATGGCCTATGAAGTTGCTTTTGGCCTAAGGCCTACTATATATGTTATTCAACTAATGAATGTTAGGTGTGCTTATATTATGTTTTTGTTTGTACTACCTTCTACATGGGCTATATTCTGAATGTGTGTGTGCACGTGTCTGCTGTATGTTTGCTGTCTACATTTCTTCTTAGGTGGTTCTCAGAAATCATGTGTCTATCGTTTGTCCGCTTTGCCTAAGGCCTGTGTGTTGTGCATATTGGCTGAGTGTCTGGCCTTTTGTGTAATATCGATCTCGTGTTATAGGGACTTCCTTTGCTTGTATTTTCTCTCACGTTTGGGAAGTGGGACGTTGGACATTTATCCCCAACATGCATCAACCATCTGATATCCCTTACAAATTATATTCACAGTTTTATTTTGTGGGTTTACTGGTGGCATCAACCATCTGAGGTCCCTTACAAATTATATTCACAGTTTTATTTTGTGGGTTTACTGAAGGTAAAAGAAAAAGGGTTGGTTGGTACAAGAGAAATGTAATTCTGGAGGGGAGACCACAGTAAAATCAAAATGTCATAAAAGAATGACTTTTAATTTATGATTACCACTATCATTGCTCTGGGCAACCTTCCATAGATCATTTTTAGCACATCTGTGACATTACAGCAAGGGAACAGACATGTGCAAATGAGTCTTAGTCCCGCTATCAAAAGGTGTAGTGCCAATTGCAATGTGTTAGGCCACATCCCCTATGCAAGTGAACACAATCAACTCCAGACATGTTTTTGCCTTGTGATCTAGCAATTCTGGCCGGACTGCTCACATAGGTGGCAGCTCCAAGATTTTCATAGGATGGCTTGGAAGGCAGTCCACAGTAATGCCATTGGTTATGATTGTTTCAAAGCCTTCCATCCATCCTTGTTTGCGTTTAGTTTGCCTCCCTAAATGAGACCACGCATACAGAGATGTGGATGCCTTGCTTGCTAGGCCCAGGGGATCAAGTTGAACCTCACTGATTAAGTCCAACAAGGCCTTGCCTAAAAATGTGAATGCTAGCATAGTGAGTATGGACCACTTATAGCTCTTCTTACCGTGCATACCTACCGGAGGGTTGCCGGCCTAACTGGAATCCATCTTTGTGCGGGAGCCTGCCCTGCCAAAAGAAGTCATGATTATGATACGCTATTACTGTTTGAGTAACTGTCAACTGTGTCTGGATGCAAGCAGAATCTATGCTGTGTATTGTGGTGCACCCTTGGAAGCCTTTATGGTGTCGTTCCTGAGGGATTTGGCAACTTTCAAACGCAACAGAAATTTGGCCCTCCTGATTAGATCCCCAGCCCACCCAGCTAAAACAATTCTGGCGTTGGGCCTAGGCAGGGTCCTCATAAACTAAAAGAGATGAGGGAGGAAACAAGGACACGGGATCCGGAGGGTTGTCCCCCTCAAAGAAAGACAGCTTTTCCTAGTATGTACAGACACCCACTGCTAGGGTCATCTGTAAAAAGATGGCAGGATTCTGCTGTGGAATGATGCGGGCATCAAGTGCTGCTGGTGTTAGCCCGCTGGTAAAAATACATCCATCCAGTGAATTCCCTCTTGCCATGAAGGGGGCAAATAAAAAACGTTCTGAACCTCATTGGCGACCCTTGGAGGTCAAGGCCATACCAATCCAAGGTTAATCTTGGCAGGGGCTTTCTTTTTAGTGAGTGATAACGCTTGTATTGGATGCTTAATGGTTTCAAACAATCTGTAGGTCTTGTGCATCTGGGTACTTTAGTAGAGGGCAGGGCACAAGCAAACCTCCTATAACACTGATCTTTGGACATGCAGGGTAAACCTTCCTACTTGCCTGCTTCATAAAAATAGGACAGTTTCACGCTCAATCTTTGTGTTAGTGTTGTGTTAGCAAAAACTAGTCTAAACTAAAGGGCAGACCCCAACACTGGAATGGACAGGGGAAACAGGATGAAGACAAAAGAGGTGTCACTCCAGGAATTGATTTGAGAAAGGAAAGAATTCACATAATTTCATTGGTGCTCATATTTGCAATGAACAAATTTAACTCAGTCCTGCAAAACTAATCAAAGTCAGGAAGTGTGGCAACAGTCATATACAAGCCAGGGCTTCTCGCTGCCTTTTGCCTTGCATGTTGCAAGCGTGTATTGTTGCAAAAATTCATTTATTTTCCTTTTCACCCCTGAGACCTTGATAATGTCATGGTGGCTTTCCTTTTGGAAATTGTGTGTTTAGTTAGATAGTCAGGAAAATTGTGAAATAATATTGTTTTTCTTGCCGGATGATGGAATTCTTTCTTTCCCTGTCTGACTGACACCCACTGACTAGTTAGACAACTTGTTTATATGTCTTTTTTGTCCATAGTAATGTGTTAAGTATGTCCATGTCATTGTGTTGAGCAATTGTTTTTCTATTATATATGCTCGCCATTTTATTAAATTAAAAAGTAAAGCAATACATTTTTGAAACAATAAACACTTGCAATGTGCCAGGCAAAAAGCAATGAGAAGTGTTGGCTATCAAATGGTTGTTGCCACACTTCATGGCTTTTTTTGCAGGACTGAGTTAAATTTGTTCAGCACATTGCAAATATGAGCACTGAGGAAATTATGTGAATTAATTTCTTTCTAAAAATCAATTCCTGGAGGGACACTTCTTTTGCCTTGAGCAAAAAGGAATAGAACAGGGAAAGGTTTTTCAGTAGTATGCTTAAACTGTGTTTTACATAAAGTAGCAATTGGTAAAGACGAAGCCGCAATCACACGGGACAGGGAATAGTCAAAGATTAAGCGAACCCGCTCGGTTATTCGGCAGGAGTTGCAATGGCTGACTGCTGAGCAGCACCTTAAGTTGAAGGGAGTACCCCTTCCCTTCCAAGGAATGTGTGTTTGGCACCCCGCCCTCAGTAGCCAGGAGCTCGCCGTGTCTGGCTGCACAGCCAGAGCTCTGCGTTCACAGACAGAAAGCATGCTAGCGACTTTGGGAGTAAAAAATAGAGTCACAAATTCCTCCAATCGTGGGGAGTGGCTCTTTGGCACTTAGACGTCTGTCATCTCAGGCAGCTTTCGTTGGAGAAGCCAAAGCATAAATCGTAATCCTCCAGGCCTGAATGGAGCTGCCTGGATTTCATAGAGAATGCACTACTTCATTGTGATGATAGTGCCACTTGGTTTGGGTGATTGTTTTAATGTTGCTGTTTGTTGTAATAAATACAATACATCTGCATTGATCAATAAAACTAAAATAAACATTCTGAATCACAGCATAGAATGACACGTTTATTGTCTAAAAAAAAGAAGGAACTCTGGGTAAGGTCCCATTTCTGGTGGAGAGCATGCGCACTTCAACTGAAACACATCGGCCACCAGTCACTCTGCCAGTGACGACGACGAAATCCCAAAATGGAGGAGGCACCCCGATAACCCGGGCGGTGTCCTCCTCCTATCCTCCCCCTCCCCAGGATGAAGGGGAGGTGCCCGCAGGAAGCGTGGCAAAAACAAGGGAAAGCCCGCGAAAGGGAGCAGCGCGACAAAACGGAGGAAAAGCCTGTGAAGGGCAACAATGGAAAAGGGGAGGGGCTAGCCCCTTTATAACGAGCGGGCTTCCCACTGCAGGCAGCATCTAGCCTTGGCAGTGGGACGCCTGCCTGCCTGCTGAGGACTTTGTTTTCCGTTTGTGTGGTAGAGGATGTTCGTGATGTTCCTGACAAGGTTCCTGTTGCGGAAAGGAAGTATTCCTGCGAGAGCGAAGTTCCAGTATATGTGGGGGAGTGTCGGCTGAAAAGCATAGGTAAGTGGATTGCTGGTGACCTGTTTGGCCTCTTTGGGGAGCAGGACGCCTGGCACGAACGCCAATGTAGCGAGCGCTGTGACACATAGAAAAGCTGCATGGTGAATGTCGTCGAAAGGGTCATCGCCAATTTTGGGCAGTTCAAATGCCAGGGAAGACCCGATATGGGTGGTCACTGTGTAGTTTTACTGGTTTATTTTATCTACTTATTAATTTATTTAGCAAGCGCTGTGCCGTATAGAAAAGCTGCATGGTGAATGTTGTCGAAAGGGTCATCCGCCATAATTTTGGCAGTTCGAATGCTGGGGCGGACCCGATATGGGTGGTCACTGTGTAGTTTTAGTTGTTTATTTTATCTACTTATTAATTTATTTAACAAGCGCTGTGCCGTAAAGAAAAGCGGCATGGTAAATGGCTTCGAAAGGGTCACCCGCCATAATTTTGGCAGTTCAAATGCCGGGGCAGACCCGATAGGGGTGGTCACTGTGTAGTTTTATTTGTTTGTGTTATCTTGTCTGTTGCAGGATGTGCGGCGGCAAACATAGTGAGGTAGCAGCGAGCGCGGGGTGGTAAGGCGCCGCCGGCTAAGTTAGATAAGACAGGCTTAGTTTGTGCGGGCGTTCCGAGTTTGTGAATGTTAAATGCAAAACTTTCGCCACCAGTGGTATGTGCTGAGTCTTGGAAGCAAGAAGCCTGAGGGCTAGGCATTGTCCGGTATCTTCTGCAATCTTTTTAGGAGTATGGCGTGGGGCACCATTGCTCTCTAGGAGGGCGGCAAGAAGCCGGAGTTTGGGCTATTTGTTCGCACCGTGGCGAAGTGTCAGGAAGATACAATGGGAAGTAGATGGATGTTTTGAGTTTAAGAGGCCTTTCGCATCAGTACATGGCATTGCTAGAGTAAGGAAGCCTAACATGTGGAATGGCGTATTTAAACTGTGTTAGCGGAAGCACGTGGTTTAGAAGGGTAATATGGGAAGTGCTTTTACATTGCTTTAACACGTCAAGGATGGTCAGTAGTACATGGTTCACAGCTAATTTAAAGAATACGTACATTGGTGTTGTTAATGAGCGCATGGGTTACAAAACTGTTGTACCGCCGGAAGGTTGCCCTGGTTTAAATAAATGTAAAGTGCCTGTTGTCTGTTGCCATACCGAGGGGGGCATGAGTATAGCAATATGCATCGCATTACAGCATGCAGGGAATTTGTTCCTGGGCTTCTCGTAGAGGGATAATTACGCTGATTAATACTCGACAGCTTGAGTGCCCGTGGAATGGTGCTGTTCACACAGGGACTTAGTGCGGTGGCAGGGGCTTATTAGGAATTGAGGGTTGCCTTTGGAGTTTTTTATTATTCACGTAAGGTCCCCCTGTATGGCTCTGACAAAGGGGTACCACCCGAAGTGGACTGGTGTTCACTGGCAGTGGTGAAATAAGTTTCGTTGTGCGTAGATTGCTCCTTTGTTTTCCGTGGGTTCATGGGTAAGGTTTTTGAAATAGGGTCAAGAGTGGTAAATGGGCGAAATATTGTGGCTGCTCGGGATCGGCTTTAAATGCGGCAGGGGGGGCCTTATTACGCGCAATAGCGGGCAACCGCGTCTGAGAGGCCATGGAAAGGAATGTTTGGTTAATAAGTGGAGGTATCCAATGGGGGTGCAAATTCGTACCTCGGGCGTAGGGTGCGGCTTCCTTGGTGGACTGGGAACAAAGGAAGGGCGATGAGCACAGCTCAGGTTGGGACCCTTGAGCTGCACGGCCTGTGGCGGGCTGAGTGTGACATTACGACGCCAGGGGGCTAAAACAAGCATTGGGTGCTCGGCTGATCCTGTTTAAACATTTGCAGCTCTGGCTCCAGTAGATTGTGACCATTTACCATTGTTGGGGTTGGAGGTGATTTGGGGATTATAGTAGGACGCTGTAGGCTAGGCAGCCAGGTTGATGGGTAAGCTGGTATTACAGGGGTATGATCTGCAGGTCACAGGTTCGAATTCCAACAAGGCCAACTCAGCCTTTCACCCATCCGAGGTCAGTAAATGAGTACCAATTTCGGTTGGTTGATAGTGTAAGTAAGGAGGGTGTTGGTAAAGTGCGTTGGTTTAAAGCACTAGATAAATAATGCATCATCATCATTATAAAAGTGTGCCCTGTTTTTGGTCGCTAGTCATCTGTAGCAGTCTGCATGACAGACAAAGGTGTGGGTGGCATCGGTCGGCTGTTCTGTCTGGTCAAGTGGCCCAGCGAGTAGAGCGCTCGCTTTGACAGCCGTGCAGAGCCTGCTGACGCAGGTTCGAATCCGGCAGGGCCAAACTCAGCCTTTCATCCTTCCGAGGTCGATAAATGAGCACCACACACCGTGGGTAATAATAAGCAGCGCTCAGATACCTGAGGGTTCGTAGCACTTTATAAAGGCTAAATTATTGACATCAGTTCTGACATTAGCATAGCCCGGGGCCTTGTTCCAGACCTAGCAACACCCATGCCGCCGGCGCCGTTGAAAAAGAGCCCACGGTGGCGAATGTCTATTCGTCTCTCCGGGTTGAATGCTAATGAAAGGGGAGTTGTTTGACAATAGGAGGAGGCAGATTGTGCATCTAGAAGATTCTTCTTTATTCGGCGATAATGTGTGGTATCACTACTGGGTCAGTGCTGGCAGGTTATACGACAGGAGGTATGAGGAATAAGGGGTGGTCACAGGCGATTCTCCAATCGAATAACTACGCGGCTTGGGGTAAACTGGGCTGGATCATTCAACAAGCGGCAGACAGTAAAGTGAGCTGGAGCAGGGTCTCGACCACTGGGGTTCGGGTTGGGCATGGAATCGCGGGAAGGTGGCCCTGAGTTAAAGGAGTTTAACTGCATGGCAGGTCCCCAGACCGCATGGGGCATTGGTGTAACTCATGCAGCTGCAGTATAACAGGCTGGTAATTTATTCCAGGGGGGGGCGCCTTACCTGGGGGAGAAGTATTCTGATTACGGCATCACAGGGTGAGTGCCTGTAGGGTGCTGGCAGTACCCACAAGGTTATAATGGGCCCCTGGTTACAGGCAGCGGCGGCAGGAGCGTATCGGGAAGCAATAGTTGCCTGGGAATATGATTATGTAGGTAAGAACGGATCAAAGTATATTGATCCCCCTGCACAGGCAGACATAGGGCAGTACAGTTGGAATGGCCAGGAAGCGCAAGGTTTTCTTGACACAGGTTGAGTGCCGTCAAGGAAGTATAATGCCATGGTTTCATTTTGAACGAGGGGTGATGTTACAGCTTGGGCTGGGACAGTCCTGTGGGCCAAAAGACGGTTCTCAAACTGGGTTGTAGTAGGTTATTGTACTGGCCCCATTTCTTCAGGGGAAGAGGACATTAGCAACATTGGGGTCCCACAATTTTGTGAACTACCGTCATGGGGGTCGGGCGAGCAATGTAGTGTTCTGACAGGCGTCCGTAAAGGATTATTTCATGTGTACAGCCAGGTTTCAATGTGTGTTAGGTGCCACTTTTATTTGGCCGGCGGGACATCCCGCTAGCAGCGAACTGATTGTGTGCATCCAGGGGAAATGCAGAAGGCTGCAGCCGTTGGTTTACCTTGTTTAATTTCACTGGCGAAGATATTACTAGATGGCGACAGATTAAACCGCAGCGCTTTCCCGTGGAACTGCACATTAGAGGGTTAAGTCTTTCAATTGGGCCATAGTTTACCTGGGCTGAGCGTTCCATAGGGAGCATATTTTGTGCTCTGTGCAATGGCAACTGCCACGGGTTGCATAGGTTGGACGTATTGCCGCTGTTGCTAGAGGCAACTCGGGTCTAAGGCTGTCATTTTTGGGACATCTCAACATCTGTCAACGGGTCAGCGACGCGGTAAACTAATACATTTCGTAGTCAGCGTAACTGTGGTACGCTTTTAACCGGGGCATGCCAAAGGGAGACTGGTGGGCCGAGCTAGCACAAACCTCCCTCCCTCTCTCGGCCAGAGCCACATAACACAAGCGCCTGGTAGGTGAGGTAACTCTATATGACAACCCTTGTGTCAGGGCGGTGGCATACAACATGTATTGGGGTAAACCAGTACCTTGGGGGGGTGAAGGTTCTGGGGACGGTTTAGGTGCCCACAATCTCGGGTAAACCAGGACCTTCTGGGGCACTGAAATGGTGAGCTGGACTGTTGGGGGCCCAGTTGGGTACAGAGGGGTTCAATTTGCTGCCAGGTCAAGTCCTAATAATTAAAGAGGGGGTACTCATCAACAAACAATGGGAGTTGACACCGCCAGTAATTAGCAGGTCAAGGTCTAATAGTGCTTGGAAACACTGGAAGGTGGGCATTCTTAACTCGTAGGAAAGTCATGTCCCGCGAAGGGTTTCGCACTTCTCGGACCGGCGCCTCTTGGGAGCCTAACGGCAGGGGCGTCTGGTTGTAGCAACAAGGGACCAGCTCCTCCCAAAAATGAAACGGCGCTCTCCCCGCCCACGGACACCTGCAAGGGCAGGGTAGGCTCAAGCACAAAGGGTTGGGAGAGTTGGGCCTACTACGGACTTGGTGCAAAGGAATAAGGGGAAGAAGGTAACTCCTGCAAGGGCAGGCAGAGGTGTCCCGGAGCATGCTCGCCCTGGTTAAGGCAGAACAGGAGGGAGAAGGACAGAGGCAGAAGGGTCCCAGAGCAGACCCGCCCGAGTTAAGGCGGAGCATAATGGAAAGGTGGCAGGGACAGAAGTGTCCTGGAGCAGGCCCGCCCTGGTTAAGGTGGAGCAGGATGGAAAGGGGACAGAGGAAGAAGTGTCCCAGAGCAGACCCAATGCTCACTTTGCAGGAAATATCAGCACAGCTGGGTGAAACGGAGATCATGTGGTCAGAGGTGATTCCCAGGGCAGGATTGAGTGGCATGGGGTGCCGGGGATGGAATGGGCACAACTGCAGGGGCAGGTGCACAGATTGCTAGGGAAACGGCGAAAAGCCGGACGTATTGGTCAGTCACTTGGGAGGTAACGGCCTGACAAGCCTGGGAAGGGGGGCTCTGGGAAGGGGGGCTCTGATGCGGGAGATGTTGGGCCCTCTATAGGAATTGGCAGGTCAAGTGGGTGAAACAGAAATCATTTGGCAGAGATCATCCCAAGGCCAGGAATGGGGGGGGGCGGTTAATCACGCAGCCAAGAAGAGGTCCAGACGAAAGCTAAATGGGGCACTGGCAAAATGCTGCAGGGGCAGGGGCTTTGGCCAGATCAGGCTGGCTTGATTAATTTAAATTCCCCAGAGTATTTTCTGAAGGACGGGGTACATTTGTCACCATGGGGGTTGGAGCTATTCTACTGGAACCTTTGCACAAAAATCCTAGAAATGTAAGGAAGGAAGCAAGGGGGGGGCGGGGGAGCCACGGTGGGCAAGAACCCACCTGTGGCATGGCAGTGTTTGGCCAACCAAACACAAGAGACAGACTCCGGATGAGCCAGGAGAAAGCCAGAAGGGTCTTCGCCCTTCTCAGACTAGCGCCCCTTGGGAGCCTGAACGGCAGGGGCGTCTGGAGGGAACAACAAGGGCTCAGCTTCCCCCAAGGAAACGGCACTCTCCCCGCCCAGGAACACCTGCATGGGCAGGCGAAGCTCAGGCGCAAAGGGTTGGGAGAGTTGGGCCTATAATGGACTTTTGGAAAGAAAGGGGGAAGCAGGCTGTTGGACACGGAGCAGTCGCCGCATCTGCTGAGTTATTTCCACTAATGTGTGCAGTGTGGTTTTATGTTATTGTGGAAAATATATCTGCTGCCTTTTTATGCCAAAAAACAAAGCAAGACTCATTCTACACATTTCTTGGGCGGGAAACAGGAATGAGTTATTGCTATGGAATGGGTCCAAAATGGACGGATGCACGGGTTATGCCAGTGACAACGACGAAATCCCAAAATGGAGGAGGCACCCCGATAACCCGGGTGGTGTCCTCTTCCTATCCTCCCCCTCCCCAGGATGAAGGGGAGGAGCCCGCAGGAAGCGCGGCAAAAAAAAGGGAAAGCCTGCGAAAGGGAGTAGCGCGGCAAAATGGAGGAAAAGCCTGCGAAGGGCAACAATGGAAAAGGGGAGGGGCTACCCCCTTTATAACGAGCGGGCTTCCCACTGCAGGCAGTATCTAGCCTTGGCAGTGGGCCGCCCGCCTGCCTGCTGAGGACTTCATTTTCTCACCCACCCACCCTACAAACAGGACAAGCAAGGAGGCCTGATCGTCGACGTCACAGGACGACAGGCGGTGTGGCAGTGTTTGGCCAACAAAACACAAGAGACAGACTCCGGATGAGCCAGGAGAAAGCCGGAAGGGTCTTCGCCCTTCTCAGACCAGCGCCCCTTGGGAGCCTGAACGGCAGGGGCATCTGGGGGGAACAACAAGGGCTCAGCTTCCCCCAAGGCAACGGCACTCTCCCCGCCCCGGAACACCTGCTTGGGCAGGCGAAGCTCAGGCACAAAGGGTTGGGAGAGTTGGGCCTATAATGGACTTTTGGAAAGAAAGGGGGAAGCAGGCTGTTGGACAGGGAGCAGTCGCCGCATCTTCTGAGTTATTTCCACTAATGTGTGCAGTGTGGTTTTATGTTATTGTGGAAAATAAATCTGCGGCCTTTTTAGGCCAAAAAACTAAGCAAGACTCATTCGACACATTTCTTGGGGGGGAAGAGGAATGAGTTATTGCTATGGAATGGGTCCAAAATGGACGGAAGCACAGCTTATACATTTTGCACACTCAAATATCTGTATTGTTGCGATATCTGTAAGCACAATATTCGTGTGACATCATCAACAAGCCATAAAATGACATATGCCTTCGGATTTCAAGGAAAAGTATTACCAAAGTATTACGGCACTTGGATTAGGAAACTACCATGCACACCAATCTGGAGTACAGCCATAGCGACGTTCTTGCACATGTTTTGCTATCATTGGAGTTTATCAGAGGGCTACAGCTAACCCAGACACAAGTAGGGCATACACTACCAATAAAGCCGACATGACTGAAGGCATAGAATGGTGTTTAAATTATGCAAAACAAAAACATGGGAGTGACGGTAAAAGGAGATGGCATACAAAAAGCGGCACAGAGTCTGGAGGTTTCCTTGGACTATCCATACACACATATACACGCGCATGCAGGAAATGCCCATGGGGCAGTGGCAGAGGCAGCTTTTGGTGTGGGGGTGCCAGCGAGAGGCTGGGGGCACACTTTCTACCAGGGGGACCCAGGTGGGGGTGACCACCCCCCCCCCCTCTGACTCCACCACTGTCCATGGCCATTATCTATTCATGCTGGACTTCTGCCCCCAATTTAGGCCCTCTAGGGTCTCCTTTACCTTTTTTTGTTATGCTTCACATCCCCATTTCTGCATCCCCAGCTCTCATCATTGGCAATGACATCCTAAAGCACACTTGCTAATCTTTTCAAATGAAAAGGCGGGTGAAAAATGAAGATTTTGCTTTTGAGTGTGACATCTCCATTGATGCCAACGGATTGGCAAGGGGATTGGTGGCTGTTGAGATGTCTGGTAGCCCATGGCGCAGCCCCACAGGGGCTTGCAGTGCCGAGGCATAACAGGGCAGAGGGGGGCGAGCACCCCCGCCCTGCCAGCTGCCTCAAAAGAGAAGCGCAGGCAGGAAGTGGGGCCATAAACATGGATCCTATAATTAGAGCCTACACAGGGGCAGCAGCCTATTTGCATGCCCGCTTCTCCTCCAGCACATCAGCGTTGTCGGCTGGCAATACAAGTTCCATCAAGGAAGTCCCGCTGCAGAACCGTACAACGTAAAGTAGAGCTTACCGTTGGTCAGCGGGGGTCGCAGGGGAAGTAAGGATCATGTAGGACCAGCTGCGACTTCTCTGGCATTCGTGCGAGGTTGCCCCCAGCAAGGAACGTGGGAGATGCTGGTCGGGAGGCCCAGAGGAAGCAGCAACGTCCCATCGAACCGGAGCACCTGCCTTCATCAACGCTGGTCATCAAAGCAGATGGTAGCGGTGGTTGGCCCGGGGAACACACAGCAAGCCGGAGGTGAGAGCGGCAACAAAAGAGGGAGCAGAAGGCTGGGCAAGGCATGGGTAAGTGAGTCCCTGCGCCTGCCTGACACCGCCGCTCATGCTGAGAAGCCAGCTGCCGGCATTGAAAGAGCTGCAGTGGCTTACTAGAATAATGCTGGGCGAACAAGTGGGGAGAAAGCTAGAGGAAAGGCCCTGAAGTCGTGGCGGCCATTTTGAAATGGGCATGAAGATCGAGCCAGGCATGGAGGGGCGAAGGTAATAGAAGGGGGACTTTGCCACATTGGGCTTGTACGGCAGCCATTTTTAAAAACGAAACGAGTTTCAAGGAAGGAGAAATAGAAAGGGATGTTTGCCAACAGTGCTATAGCACCAATTAGGCTCCAGTGGGAGCAGCAACACCAAGGACTGGATGTCTAATCTTTCTCATTTCTCATCTTACTCAGCACAGTCATTTTAATACAACAAAAAAAAGAAAAACGAGAAAAACAATATATAGTAATAAAGGTCAGAGAAGAGGAAGAAGAGTGGAAAGTCCAGAAAGGATGGCAGACCTAGTGAGAAGAATCAGAGCAGCCACAAAGGACAGAGGTGTGTACTGGCTCATAGCGCAGGCAACTTCAAAGGAAGAGAAAGAGACCTAATGCTGGAAGATACCGAGGAGGACTACGTGCAAGACACACCCCCAGAGAGTGGGTGACCAGGGCCCAAGGAAAAGGAGAGCGAGGCATTGGGGGATACTCTGAAGCGCCGGAGAGAATGGATGCAGCTCTAAAAAGGAAAGGTGTGGAAGAGAAGACTGACCCACTAGCAGCAAAGAGATCACAAAGAGCCAGGAAGGCATCATTGAAGGCGGCAGAAGCTAATGGGGAGACAGACACGCCAAAGCTGAAGCATCAGGCAAATGCCAGGGCTAATAAGGCACTAGTAGCCTTAACGGCGGTGGCAGACCAGGGCGATCTGGGTGAAAGAATCGCAAAAATGGTAAAGAATGCATGTATAGAGAGCACTGTAAAGTTTGCATGACAGCAGGCGGATGGAGAATGTGAATACTTGCAGGAATAACTATGGGTTGCAGGCCGGGGCAAATGTGGATGACGGCACGAGCACAGTGCTGGGGGAGAGAAGCAGGCCCGCGGCAGGGGGAACGAGGTAGCCATGGTGGGCGGTGGAGTGCAGCGGGGGGCGCAGAAGCACCCAGTCAGGCACCGTAGGGGAGGGGCGCAGCTCCCGAACGGAGCGGGGGGATCAATCAGGAAAGGAGGGAGCCGGTCCCCTACCAGTGGGTTTTAATGGGCAAGCAAGGAGGGGCGTCCAAGGGGCAGAAAGAATAGCAGACATGTGTGCATCGGGGTGGGGGCCAGGAGGGGCCCTAGGCGCACATCCATGACCACTAGGGCTGCAGGCTTATTGTGGCACGTGCCCTTGGAAATCAATGAACAAATATGGTGCACAGTCTTCATTGACATATTTACTTTGCTCAAAACTAGAGCAGGTGGGGCTGGACATAGTAAAGGATACCAGGAAGGAGGAACACAAGAGGCATAGCAGGAAGAGAGTGAGGAAGGAGAGGAATATCATGAATTGGCTATATGCCTTCAGGAGGTAAACCTCCATCATTGTGGAGAAGTTCCCAGGGGACGCTGCTGCGCTCATCACATACGAGCAACGCATCCATGAGGCCCATGAGGAGGATGGGGGTGACGCCTGGCTCGAGTACGCGGAGGGGTTCAGGTTGAAGATGCAAATGTTTCCAAGCATGAAATGGGATGACAAGGATGTGTCAGGGTACATCCATAAAATGATAGACAGTAACAGGTGCAAGATCTTGCCAGTGTGGGAGCAGCAGTAACCAGGGCAAGTCCTACCAGGGTAACGATAGAGGAAGGCGGCCCTTTCGGGGTGGGGGTGGTGCCTGGTCCAGGGGCAGCGGATCTGAAAGGGACACCACCTGCTGGAAGTTTGAGAAAGGGAACTGCACGTGGGGGCAAACTGCAAGTTCAGGCATGCGTGCTCTGGGATGTTCGGGGAGTGGTGGCCTAAGTATGCGGGAAAGGAATGGATAAGTAAAAGAAAGCTGACTGGAAATAAATAAAGGAACAGAGAAAGGTGTAAGGGGTGCAAAGGAATGTGTAAACAAAAAGGTGCTGCCGATCGTCTGGGATTGTAATAATGTATTGAATATGTTATTGTCTGGTTTGTAGTGACAGTGTGAAATGTGTGATAATAAAACTGCGGTCTTGTTATGCCATAAATGGAGAAGTTGGTCTGGCCTCAGTTATTTAGATAAGGTGGGCTACAACAGGATGATATGTAGCATACCGGTTGGAGAGGCAAGCGGTACCCGACTGCCCATGTTATGCTGCTTTGCGGTTCTCACCATCCGAGTTAGCACACACCATGTCTCCTGGCTGTCCAGAAGATTCACTGCATGGGCTGAAAAACTAGACCTGGCTGCATACTCCTTCCTTGGCAAGCTAGTCGGCCATCTTGGATGTGGGTCATAGTGGGTCGTTCAACTATCTGCCCTTAACCATCACAGGCTTTGGCAAACTACTGCAATAGATTTGCTTTTGTTGCAGGTTGCCTTCCCTGTGCCTTCTTCGTAGGACTGTGGCCTGTGATAAACGCCCACAATTATGCTTTTTTAAAACTATAGTAAAAATGTAGAGTGCACTGAATATTTCAGGGTACCACCTTCTCCATCTGACCGATAGTGGGATAATCTTACAACCATGTGCAATCTTTATCCAAACCAAATTCCATTTGTCTCCCACTGTACAGGTTCAAATCATCCGCTTACTTATTTTTTGCTTTGGTCTGTTTTTGTCTTACATGTTTTTATTAAGTTAAATACAGTGATTGGGTTGAACAGGTTAACGTGGGTATTACAATAAAGCAGCAGCTTCAGTGTACACATGTTCACTTCTGCTTTTCCAGCACAGAAAGCATGAACGGAAGGCGGCCATTTCTTTCACTCAGCATGATGCACATTTTATTCAAATGCTAGAAAAATAATAATATCCCAAACTACTGGCTTTGTCAATGTTTTTTTGTACCTCCTTTGCAGTGAAAACTACAAAGACGCTCACTAAAGCATTATATTGTTCTTGTTTGTACGAAGAAAATTACATCAGAAGACAGTAGCAATAGACTGAAAAAGATGTTCCACTCTTGTACCGTGGTTCCACGTCACATTGCGTATATGTGGTTCCACATCACAATCCGTGGTTTTGCTGAAGTAAACTACTGTGTTGAAATTTACTTCAACAACGTTACTTGGTGGGGGAAGTACATTTGTATATGTGTTTTGACGGTTAGTGGGTATAGGAGGGGTTAGTGGTGGTAGTGGCAAGAAAGGAAGGATCTGAGGAGGGCCCATTTAAACAAAAGAAATTGAACAAAACAATTGAAGTAATGTCGGTGAAGTAAATTACAACCAAGTAATTTTATTTGGCAAAACCATGTAGAACCGTGACAATGCCCCTGCTGCACAGCGGACACGCATCTACCTCCTTCCGACCTATTATCGTGGTGGGAGTGGCGTAGTGGGCACCCCTGAAAAGACATTTAGCAATGGGATCTGAGCAGTAAATAGAAGAATTGGGAATAAAGAAGCTTCTAGAGTACAAATGGGCAACAGGACGATATAAATTGATACGGGAAGAACATGACATATGGGATTTGAAGATCAGGCAATGATTGAGGATCATGATTGAAAATATCCATCACCTCAGTGATTTGGGAGATGGCTCAACATAGAACATATTTGACATACTACATATTATAAGCATGGAGTCCGGATTTTGGGTTAAACCAATAAAACACAGCCAAAAGTAATGTTCAATCTTTTCTTAGTTAACTGGAAAGGGGATGCTTAGGTTTGTTGTTTTGCACTTAGAGGAATATGTGGGAGTGGCTAGTGTGTTGAGCTTGGAGGGGTGGTGGGGGTGGCCAGTGTATTGCACGTGGAAGAACCAAATAATATACACGCCATATGGGCTAGCCAAACTACACACAAACAAAAACCCAACATTACTAGCATTCGCATGCAACAAACAACCCAGACACCGGACCTTACCCTTATGGATACAACAAGTCAGTGCACGCAATCTACTCACCAGCCAAACTACACATGAAACACACAAACACACACCCAACATAACAAACACTTGCATTCAACAAACAACCCAAACACCGACCTTACCCTTACGGATACAACAAGCCAGTGCACGCAATCAACTCACCCAGATGCCAATTTCTCCTAGTTCTGGACCTATCCTATCACTCTTCCCTCACTAACCCACCCGCCCTCTTTCTTGTAGAGCCACGTGAGCGCCAGGAGGAGACCATAACAATGGTTATGGTGAGCGGTATATAAGACAATATAACTAAGAGGTGAGAAACTAGCACATCAGACAACTTCTCGTTCCACATTCCATCCCGCCCAACCAGATCAGTCTCAACACAAACCTTAATCATCCCTAGATTCAAGCTACAAAAAGCAGATGGCACCAGCTTCACCGTACTCGCATCTAAGCTTTGGAACTCCCTCCCCACCACGCTCAGAGCTGAACCCTCCTTTTACCGCTTCAGAGGCGGAGTCAAAGCATGGCTTCTTGCCAATGAAAGACAACAGCTATACTCAATAGGCAACTAGGAGTATTCATGTCCCACTCCCTGTACATATTGACCCTCCCGGATAATTTCCAGGCTTTCACCCGCTGTACATAGATCTCTACGACCTGAACATGCG
The DNA here is from genome assembly GCF_040938575.1 of Ambystoma mexicanum. Classification (NCBI taxonomy): domain Eukaryota; kingdom Metazoa; phylum Chordata; class Amphibia; order Caudata; family Ambystomatidae; genus Ambystoma; species Ambystoma mexicanum. The sequence goes on from NC_090925.1 coordinate 1,223,724,080, forward strand.
CTGCTTTATTAACCCTTCCTTATTGTATTGTATTGATTATTGCTCTTAACTATGTTTACCTCACTGCATTAACTAAGTAACCTTGCCAAGCGCCTGGATGCCCCAGGGCCAGGCGGCGCTATACAAATAATAAACTAAACTAAACATTAGTTGCCAGGCCCCAGCTCAATGCCCTGCTGGGGAAGCGGGCAGGTGAATACTTGACAATGCTTTCTTTTGTTTGGGGGCAATGCAAAGATAATGTGCATCTAAAAAAGACACCCGAGAGGCAGCAGAGCGAGGGGAATCAATGTGAGAGGCTCTATAACATCCAGATTAATGCTTAGGAATGGGAAATGACAAGAGAAAAACAAATCTAGATTTTCAGAATTCCCCTTGAGATTTTTATTTCTGCACATCATTGTGACATGAGTTAGGTTACATGCAGTTAGTTGTAAAGTGCAACGTTCAACGTGTAATCAGTATCTTGGCGCTGTTTAGTCATTAAAACTAGGTAAATTACTCTACTTGAGCGGGTGATAGAACTGGGAATCGAGCGGCAACGATCAAGGCCATGAGTGTGAATCCTGAGATGCCATATAGCCATCAGAATATACTGACTCAGCACTTATTTTGCATCCTGATTAAAGCAGTGGCATCGCTAAGGAGGGGACTGGGGGGGCCGGGGCCCCCCCTGTGAAACCCTGTGCCCTCCCACCTAAGACGAGCAGTGACCATGTTATCCCCCTACTTTTGTCTGTGCCCCCTTACTTTTGTCTTTGGCCCCCTCTGTGCCCCTCCTAAATTTGATTCCTGGTGACGCCACTGGATTTAAGCATTTACTAATGCCATTTCAAGCCATCCCATGGAGGCTGGATACTAGATGCCACGTAGCCATCAGAATATAGTGACTCCACAGTTACTTTGAAGTTGATTAAAGCTTTACTAATGCCAGTTCAAGTCATCCATTGGAGGTTGAATATTAAATGTAGATCACCAGCAATGTGTAGAGTTATGGGTGATCTGGGTGCAACCTGTTATGCTTACTAGTCCGACAGGGCCAACTTGTCTTGTAATCCTCTGGGGTTACAAGGCATACATTCGTTTTCAAAAATTGTTTAACAGAGTTTGCTAATTAAAATGGTCTTTATTAGCAAACCAACCCATTCGATTAGCAATGTTGTAATACATTTTTTTTTAAATGTCACCACAAGTCATGTTCATTTTCAAGTGTTCGCTCGTTAATATGATTCTTCCCCAACAAAATTAAATATAGTTGACACTATGAGATTTAGATACACTAACCTAAACTTTATCGTAAAGCATGGAGACGATGCAATGTTTTACAGCAGCAATACTGTAATTATGCATTATGTAACAATTTACATTTTTGGGATGAATTGCATGACTGTGTTTTCTAAAATAAAATTAACTCCTACTAGTCTTTGCTTATTATTAGCTTAATAAAAGTATTATTCCTATTAGGTCTGGTTTGAAAATATGAGTAAAGGAGAAATCTTGCCAAGGACTTCCACACAGGTCTTTTGCAGTTAAAAGTGGAGTAGATGGGGGCGGGGAGGGGGCATGGCCTGGCGCACAGTGCAGCAGCATGGCTGCCTGAGAGCCTCCTGTCATAAAGGGGAGACTGACACCTGCCAGTGCCAGTTGCATACCATGGCTGGCCTCCTTAACACCAGCAGGGGCATATGAATTGGAGAGGAGTCGGGGCTGTAGTGTTAGCCCGCAGGAACGTGGCTAGAGGGCTGTACCGCAGCGGGCCATTTGTACTGGCAGCGGTGGAGAGGGTGGCGGCTGGTCCCGGCCTTCCTCAGTGGATCCTTGTGGTGATGCAACTCGGGCCGGACTGCCGGAAGAGTCCTGGGTCCCGGCAGCAAGCCTGTGTGAGGCCCTGGGCATGCAAGTCCAGGAAGACACTGCGTGGCACGCAGCTGCTGACCCTGGCCAAGTGGAGATGGCAGAGCGGGGTGCCCGGTGCCCCCCTGGAGCAGAAGCATGAAATAGCAGCCCAGACCCTCCTCCAGCGCCTCCCGGGGTGCGCTCCTGGGAAGCCCTTGAGACGCGCTTGTCTTGATCATCCCGGTGAGCCTTCTTCCCGCGCTGATGCAGGTGTCTATATTTGCTGCCCCGGAGAGTGAACCTAGCATGATCTGGGCCAGTGGAGCGGGTCTGGGAGCCTGCAACCCCCCGCTTGCCTGCTTACCCTGCAGATCCAGCCCCTGACACAGTGTGTTGGGTGGTATCCTGCTGCCCAGGAGAAGGGATCCAGAGCATGCCTCTCATGAGGAGCTGCCCTGGGAGGCCCTGGCTGGGGGGCACTGCACCTAGGTGAGGGACCCTCCATGTCAGCCTGAGTGACTTGTTAATAGCCCAGGAGGGGCACACAGCGTCTCAGCCCCTGCACTTCGGCAGATGTGGGCCACCATTACTGGGAGCCTCCCCCGCATGCCAGTCCGCACAACCTGAGAGTCGGTGCCAGGATCCTTCTAGGGTCTTGGCCACCTGGTGGGGTGCTGTTATTCACCTCTGAAGCTCCCTCCTGCCATCCCCCTCCAGTCCGGTTCTCAGCCAGCAAGGGCTCAACACCTTACCTGATAACACAGCACCTTAAAGAGCCTTAGCAAGGGCTGCTCCGGGGGCCTGACTCAACTCGTCAATTGACTCCACTGTGTTCCCGCATCCAGCCCGGCCTGTGGAAGCTACCCACCAGCAATGGCGAAATCTGGAAAAGCTTCCAAGTCAATGGACATCACCTCCTTGCTCCAGATTCAGGACCACGGTAGGAAGGAGTGCACGACAGTCACCCAGGTCCATGGTGGTGATGCAGCAACGACACCCAACCCCCAACTGCCCACGAAGGACGATCTGCTGCAGTGGCTGAACGAAAACCCGGAAAAATATCCAAAGCAGCCTGGCAGAGGTATCGGGGAAGGTGGCTGCACTGGACAAACACATGGGGGATGCATAACGCAGAGTGCAGGAAGTTGAAACCACCCTATGTGAACAAGGTTACGAGTCCACTGAGTGGGCCCAACGGATAGAAGCACTCGAGGACAAAGTGACCTTTTTGGTGGACAAATACGAGGACTCTGAAAATCGATCTCGATGCAACAATATCCGGATCAGAGGAGTCCCCATCACTGTGTCTTACTGAAACCTGGAGGCCTACATCAAGGACCTCTTTCACCAGATCCTAGACACTCCCGCGAACGACCCACTTGAGTTGGACAGGACACACTGAGCATGCCTGATGGGCCCAGAGCAACGAGACCAAGTCCCAGAGGTCCTCACTCAACTTCACTTACTTAAGGTGAAGGAGAGGATCCTGGCGTGGGCATGGCAGATGGAGGAGATTCGTTTTCGGGAGTCCGCCTTGGCCCTCTATCAGCACCTGGTGGGAGTAACTCTATTCAATCGCAAGGCACTTCGCCCACTGACAGAATGGCTTCGCGAAAAGGATATTCGCTACAGGTGGGGGTTCAATACAGTGTTCCACTTTACCTACCAAATCCGCTCCTGGTCTATCGCAATGATGAAAGAAGCAGAATAGCTACTCTCTCCGGACTCGGCCGAATCACTGTCTGCGGCGGCTGCAGACCTGAACCGTCGGCTAGAGCTGGTGCCAGAGTGGGCCCCTGGACCAGAGTGGGGAAGGGCGGAAGGAAAAGAAAGACTCAAACTCTCCCAGATGATCTCCAGCAGGCTCATGCACGGTGACCTACTTTTGCTGAGGCTGGGGCTCCTCTAATTTATTTGGGCTCTAGGCCAGCTATCATTGTTTCAGGAGGCGGCCTTGTTTCTGGGGTATGGTTGAAATGGCAGGCTTCTCTGTTTTACAGGTTCCATGTACTTATCCTTCGGTCGCTTATCGACCAGATAAGTCAATGTTATTAATGTTGAATTGTAAGTTTTCATTTTTGTTGAGGGGTGGGGTGAGGGTTTTTGGGTGGGATAAATATTGGGACAGAGGGCAGACAGTGCCTAGTGGAGTGATTGCGAGTGCAGGCAAGGCAGATCACTGGTTCATGGGGGTCTCACATACCTTATGGCTAATTTAGCTCAGGATGCGCAGGACTGCATGTTGTCCATGTTTACTTGGAATGTCCAGGGCCTCAACTCGCCCATCAAGCATATCGCCGTACTAGCAAAGTTGGCTGACTTCTCTCCCTCAGTGGCCTTTTTACAGGAGACCCATTGAAAGCCAACAAGAAAAGATGTGCGCACTTGCGCTTCTCACCAGGGTTTTTCGCCTCTGCTGGGGCTAAGAGACGAGGGGTAGCTATTCTACTTGACAGAGCATTTCCCTTTCTTAAGACTGGTATCCTGCGTGACCCTCATGAGAAGCACCTGTAAGTGAAGGGCACATTTCTTGGCTACACTTTCCCATTTGTCTAGGTGCATTCACCCAACGACCAACAGAACCTGTTCCTGCAAGAAGTCCTGCAAACATTGCTAATTTTTGCTGAGGGTACTCTGCTAATAGGGGGAGATTTTAATGTGGCACCCGAACTCCAGCATAGATAAAACTCTCCCAGCCTCTAGGGCAGACTACAGGAACTCGCTGGCGCTCATGCGTCTCCTTGCGGAGTGCACCAAGTGAACATCTGGAGGTTGTGCAACTCTACCGCCAGAGATTACGCACACTATTCCCACATAAACTTGGGCTACTCCCGTAATGACATGTTGCTGGTATCCTCCTCTCTGCCCCCCTCCATCCATGTGGTCTCCTTGTCGGACCATGCCCTGTTTCGCTTTCCCTCTTAGTGTCAGGCCTTCCACCCCCAACCCAAAGGATGTTGAAGCTTTACAACGCAATACTTCGGGGCTCTGTTATTCGCCGCGTAATTGGAATTGGAACATGTATCAACACTTATTTCACAGACAACCTCACGTACGACGTGCCCCAAGCTACAGTATGGGATGCAATGAAGGCAGTGACTAAGGGGGTCGTCATGAGCCTCATCTCCTCCTACTCAAAGGCAAGAACCCGGCTGTGGCTGGAGGAGGAAGTCCGGCAGCAGGAGGCCGCTCACAAGCTCTCGGACTCCCTCAGGGTGAGGCGCCTCCTAAACGTAGCTCGGTCCAAACTCGATGCCCACTTGGCAGAACGCACATGTCAGGCCCTCCTCAAAGTCAAACAGCACTTCTACACGGGAGGGAATAAAGCGAATAAGATTTTAGTCCGGAAGTTGGACAAAAATAGAGCCTGCAATAATGTTCAGGCCTTACTCGATGACGACAGGATACTCCGCCTCATGGATAAATTGGATTGGGTCCACGCCTATCACACGACGGCGGCGACAGCCTCTCGGCCCCAACCCCAAACCACCAGGACCCCCACAGCGCACAAAAACTCCTTGCGGGATTACCTGGCACCGGTCACCTTCCCTGCACTGGCTCCCACCAAGATCCCACAACCTGAACAACCGATCTCTGTGGCAGAGGTTATGGCGGCCATTAACTCCCTGAAAAACACAGCCCCGGGCCGGATGGGTTTACCTCTGAATTTTATAAAGCCTACTGTGAAATTCTCACACCCTCCTGACCCACCTCTTTAACTCATTCCCAGAGGTCAGCACAATGATGCCCACTATGCTTGAGACCTCCACAATTCTAATTCTGAAACCTAACAAAGGCCCTCAACTCCTCGACTCATATCGACCGATTACTCTTATTAACATAGATACTAAATTATATTCTAAGGTTCTACCCACACGACTCATGTCAGTTCACCAAGGTCCATGTGGACCAGACTAGTTTTATCACCCGTCACACCACACCAGACAACATCGGAAAAGCCCTTAACCTAGTCAAGATAGTGAACAGAACGAAGTTGAAAGCCGGTGTCCCGGCCCTCGATGATCACAAAGCTTTCGACCGGCTGGACGGAACTTATCTCACAGCAGTTCTCCGAAAGTCTGGCTTGGGTAGAAGATTTCAGCAGTCAGTTCTGGCCATATTTTATGCTCCAATAAATGGGTCTTACTCAACGGTAGGTCCAGCCCGCTTACAAGAATTCATACGGGTATGAGACAGGGGATCCCCGTTCCCTCTCCTATTCGCTCTCACTATGGGACCGCTGGCCGCCCGGGTTCACGCCACATAAAGACATTCGGGGTATCCCATATTGGGGTCAGGAGCATAGAATATCTCTCTACACTGAAGTTTTGCTCTCCCTGGCTGAGGTGCGCCAGTCGGTCCCGGCCCTGATGGTGGAACTCGAAGCATTTGGTCGGACATCCAGGTCCGCTTTCAATTACACTAAATCCCTAGGATTAGCCCTCGAATTACGTTCCGGGAGCTCAAAAGGCTCACCGAAGTTTGCTTGATCAAGTGGAAGAGAGACCATATAGAATATCAGGACGTTAACATTCCCAGCTCCATTAAATTGCTGTACTTGGCCAACTTACCCTCGCTGCTTGCGGAGGTGGAGACGGACCTAAAAAGGTGGCACAAGCAAACGACCTTGTGACTAGGACGGGCCACAGCAGTTAAAATGTCCATAATCCCATGGCTCCTCTACCACTTCTCTGCCCTCCCCACCGCGATCCCAATTCAGAAACTACACGGGCTACATGGGAATATTCTGGCCTACATTTGGCCACATCGCAAGCCCAGGGTGGCTAAAAGAGTCCTCCTACGCAAAGACAACCTGGGTTGATGGGGAGTCCCTACATCTATCAATATTACCTGGCCTCTCACCTCTCGCCCACTTTCACATGGGGACAATCCGGGGAGACCCCGCGATGGGTACAGATTGAACAAGCAGAATCCCCAATTCCCCTGAAAGGACTGCCATTTGTCAAACTGAGCGGCAGCCCATTCAGACCAGAACTTTTCTCCTCGACACTCCACACACTTGCATGCTGGAAACTAGCACCTAAAAGATGCGGTACCCGCACAGGCTTAGGCCCATTGTCACCTGTAGTCAGCAACCCAGAATTCAACCTGGGCAGGCACGCAGCTACGTTTGCAGCTTGGACCTCAGGAGGCCTAAGTGAACTCCAACAATTCTATATGGATGGGTCCCTGCTCACCTTCGAAGAGTGTAAGCGGCTTTTCTCACTATAGGAAGGGGAAATGCTCTGTTACCTTCAGCTACGCCACTGTGGTTGCCACCCTGTGGTCCGGAAGTGTGGCACCAGGGACATTAATGCTTTAGAGCTTATCTACCTGGCGGGCATAATCTCAAGGCTCTATAATCTATTAGACCGCTTCGATCCCCAGGAATGTTTGCCATACATGCTGGTCTGGGAGAGGGATCTGGGGATGGACATAGGGGAGCATTCATGGCGTCACATCTGGGAACGCTCCCACAAGGCCTCCAGATGCACCACTGCTAAGTGCCAACTGAAACATTGCTACCGATGATACTATGCCCCAGACAGACTGCACTGCATGGCCCCCTCATATCCTGAGGCCTGCTGGAGAAGCTGCCTGGAAAGGGGTACCTACTTCCACATATGGTGGCTCTACCCTAAGGCACAGATTTACTGGAAAATGCTGGGAATTGATCTGACCCTCGACCAACTGATCATCTTGCTGGGGTGTAGTGGGGAGGGCCTGCATCCTTTCACGGGCTTCAAAGCTAGTCTTCTAACTCACCTTCTTCTCACAGCCAAGATCTCCCTAGCCCACAACTGGAAGGCTGCAGCAGGACGGGTCATGGGTATGTGGTGGGGGAAACTTTGGGAGATGCTGACCTCTGAGAAAATAACTTGACCGGAGTGCCTTATGCCTCCTACGTGGCCACCTGGCTTTCCTTCATTGACTATATGCAGGGGGGGCTTACCATGGGGCTTGCAAGCCTAAGTTGTACAAATACTTAGCACTGCTTTGAACGGAGAGACTGGGCCCATGTGCCATCTGTTGGAATGCCCTGTGCCTACAAGCCTGCCATTACTGTGTATTTGCTTTGCTCATTATCGTTTGATTATCCACTATTGTCTCTGTAAGTTTATTCGTGCTGTCACCCCTGTCTCACAAAATTAAATAAATAATGTTGTTTAAAAAATTTAAAAGAGTGAAGGTGATGATTACTCCTGCACTCCCTCCATTAGCCCCTTTGAGTTTGCAGTGAACAGAGAAAAAGAGGGTGGAGCAAGCCCCGAGGGCAAGAGAGGAATGCAGGGTGAGCATGCCATCTTAAATAGCTAGCTTTGCTACACAAGTGTCAATTTAATTAGCAAACCTGCTGCAAAATTGCATAGCAAATTGCTATGCAACACTGCTTATTTTATGCCTTGGGTCGATAGAATAGATAGCTTTAAGTTGGGGAGTAATAACTACAGTTATTACAGTGAATTAGGGGATCATTGCAGTGAGACGTGTTTCCTTGTTTATCTTCGGAAGGCCTGGAAATTCCACGGTTCCTGTGCGTACTGCATTCCCTCTCCTAATCACCTCATGGCTACACTTTTCCCTGCTCCGTGAATCCTTTTCTTGTCCCCAGCAGGTTTCGCAATAGATACTGGCATTAGATGGGAAGGCAGGTGATGGAGGAGGACAGTGGAGAATTGGGATGGGGGAGTCTGTTTTAATAAAATGTGATACTTTTTGATCCTGCAAAGACTGACCTGGTAATTCAACATTCTCTCAAGGATTGGCCTTTTTTCAAGAATAACTTGCTCCACATGTTACTTCCCTCATCAATTCCTCTCTTGATAATGCTACTTTTCCCGCATCCTATAAATCAGCTATTGTCATCCCTCTCCTTAAGAAACCTAGTCTCAATCCTAGCTGTCCTGCTAACTTTCATCTTATCTCTTTTCTACCACACTATTACAAAATCCTAGACCGAGTAGTATTCAATTGACTCACTGAGTTCCTTGATACTCAGTCTGTGGGGCCCTCTTCAATCTGGCTTCTGACCTCTGCATTCTTCAGAGACAACTCTCCTCAATATCAGCAACTTCTGCACATCATGCAAACCGTTCATCTATTCTTATTCTTCTCGACCTCTCTGCTGCCTTTGATACTGTCAATGATTCTAATCTTCTATCTACATTATCTTTCCTTGGCATCATCAGACATAAAGGCCTTGGCTTGGTTTAATTCATAGTTGGCCCCTAGACACTTTGTGTCCTGGAACAGCCTTTCACCCCCCTTACTGTTGGAGTTCCCCCAAGGGTCTGTCACTGGTCCACTTCTCTTCACTCTCTGTACTGTTCTTTGATGACTTGTCCTATCATCACTTTGCTGATAACACTCAGATCTTCTTCTCCTTTCCCTCCTTATCCAAGGGGCTGTTGTCAAACATGTTACACTGTCTCTCCGACATCAAATATTGGATGGTGTCTCATGCACTCATGCTCAACTCCACTAAGACTGAAGATATATACTTCCCTTCCCCTCTTCTTCTCTTCTCTCCTGACTACATTCCTTACTTTGCTTTCAATTGTAACCCTGTTGTCATTTTCACTCATCTCTTCTTGCTCTTCATCTCCAAGTCTGCCACCACAGCCAGACTTAACCTCCACAATACCAGATAAATATGTCATTGTCTCCCTTTCAATACTGCTAAACAGCTAATCTCATCCCTAGTCCTTTCTCTAGATCTGACTACTGTGCCAATCTCCTCTATGGCTTTCCCAGCTATGCTTTTTCACCTCTGGACAAAATCCTCAACTTCACAGTCCACACACTTTTCAAACGTTCTTGCTTTACCTCTACCTCCTCTACCCGTCGCCAGATTGACTTCCTATCTATGAAACAAAGAGCTAAGTATAAACTTCTCATCATCCTCCAACCTATCCATGGACTTGCCCAACCTACCTATCTGCTCATCTCACTCCATACTCTGCCCCTCACTCATTACAATCATCCCTGGCTCACTTCCTTGCCACTACTCGAGCCCACTGCGCTTCCTCTCATTTCTGCTCTCTCCTTCGCCACGCTCCCCTACTTTGGAATGGTCGTCCTCTTCCTTTCTGTACTACTCCAGCTCTACCACTATTTAAATCCAACCTCAAAGCCTTCCTGCTTTCTGAAGAACCTGTCTCCTAGCACTCTATGTTAATCAATAAACCCTGCTTCCCTTTCTCTCTAACACTTTTTTGTCACCCTCCTGTCCTTAATTTTGCACTTCCTCCACCATCCCGTTCCCAGGACTCGAGATAAGGGTCGTACCAGGCTTTTTCACACATAAAAATGTAAATACGACAGCTTAATTATTTTCTTGCGTACATTTACGCACAGATTTAGAGCAGAGATCATTCCAAAGGTCAGGTTACTTGACAGAAACAAGAACACTTTTTTTCATTTTTATCTACATTGATGCAATTGCAAGCCTTGGAGAAAAGCTTCTGAAACAGACTTTTTTTTCTCTGAAGCCTTTCAAAATAAAAATGCACATCGTGATAAAAGGAATGGTTACTTTCTGGTAGCTTCTGCTGGGTGTATATGCTCACGGAGCAAACAGAAGCACTGTGCATATTTATTTTCCTAGCATTTTAGGATTGTATAATTAATAAGATGAAAAACTATGTTGGAATTGAGAATTATTCTTTTGTAACAAATTATGCTTTTTTCCTAGTGAAAGTAAAGCAGTATTGCGCGATTTTATTTTTCAGAGTTGCTGTGCTGTGTGCATAATGTTCCAGAGGCAGATCATTTTTACACTCACAATTTCATTTACACTCTAATTAAAAAAAACAGTGTGTAAAATGATAGGTATGCACCGTTTACATCCATTCAACCTTGCAGTCAGTGGGGTACATTACTATAAATTGTCAGTGGCAGCAGAGTCTTTACTCAAGGGTGAGTGATTGTCATTACACCAATCACACGTGGTATAGCCTTTCAAATCTTCAAGACTACAATTAAAACCTCCAAAACCTGACTCTCCAGGAAGTGCAAGCACGCTGTTCAAAAACAAACAAATGAATGTTACATTTGTAATTGAAATAGAAACTCAGCACAACCTGTCCCTATGATTATCCAGATAGGCATTTAACTTTATGTAGCGATTCATGCATGGTTCATCCAACATCTAGGCACTGTGATTACCATAGCCCAGTCTATACTCAGTTTACCGACCTTTGAAGCCTGTTAGCCAATAAAATAGCTTAGCCGGTTGAACACTCGTTGCTATTATCTGTGTGTGATCTGTAGGTTGCAGGTTCGAATCCCGGCAAGGCCAACCTAGCCTTTCATACTTTCGAGGTCGACAAAGGAGTACTAGCTTTTAGTTTGGTGATAACTGGGATAAATATTTTCTATGTACAGCACTTTGCCAAAATCGCTATATAAATAACAATTTGAACATAAGATTAGGTATAACATTTAGTACAGAGCCCTTGCCTCTCTGCACTGTTGTATCATAACATTAGCACACCATTAGGTAGGAATAGTTCCAGGAAATTGGGACTTTCATAAGACATTTCTGCTATCGAACCTCAAAACACACAATACAATTCAGGTTTGCTTTACTATGTAATTGGCAAGGTTTTGTGTTTTCAACATTTTAATATATACCACAGAGATCAAATGGCCAGAAATAATGAAAGGTGTATTATGTCACAATGCAGAAATCTGATGCCTGGTAATTATTTCCAGTTTTTGCACACGTCGGCTGAATGTCACATACATTTTACTCTCTTGCAAAGGAGAAAACTCATTTTTACTCACTTGAAATCACATTTACTCTCAAGGTTTAAAAATAGTGAGTGTAATACTCCCACTTCAAAATCTTATCTGGAGCACTGTCCGTTCCTATGTCATTCTCTCCTGTCCTCATCCTGGGTTTTTGTTTCCACCTTTCCCTGCAACATCTTGTCTTCAAGTCACATTCTCTCATCCCATTGTCAAGGACCCATGTCCTCCACTCTGTTATCAATGTTACATTTTGTACGTGTTTTTGTATAAAAAATAACTTGCTTTCCTGCGATTTCTAAAAAACAAATAAATCAATAAACTGCAGCCTGGGAATTCTAGTGTTGAACCTATTGCACTAAAACACTTAAAGAAAGTAATTTGTAAAAGGAACATACAAGACTGGAACAGTGTTGCCCCAACGACTACGAGTATTCGAGTGGCCTGATTCCTGCTGCGCCTGTCCTGCCTCATGGCCTCCCACCCTTCATCATTATCCCTCTATATCACTCAGCCCCCCTCTCTCTCTCTCTCTCTCTCTCTCTCTGTCCTCCCACTTTCTCTTTCTTGACTTTGCTCACCTTGTCTCCCCTGCCTTTCGTCTCTCTCCTGACATCCCACCCTCTATCGAGGCCTCTTCCTTGCGAATACTTAATACTTCTGCTATAGACTGAATTGTTTCTAACCTGTGCTATTCTGTTATTAGAGATAATGTGCATGCTATAATTCCACCAATAAAAGCAACATTTGTTTTGTGAACACTAGGAAAACTGTGTTTTCCTCATGTTTGTGTCAGTAAAAATGAATAAAAGCTGTAAAACAAAGATTGTACATTTTTTTGAAAATGCAGGAAAAACACATTCAGAATTCACAAAACAAACACCGAAAACAGGAAAACCCACCTATAAGACATATATTGGAGGTCATTGTATAGAAATCGAAAATTGCACGGTGGGGGGGGGGGAGCTGTGAACATTTTCACTTGTGTAAAAGAAAGGTGTAAAAACAGGCACATTTGCCTTTACAACTTTCTTTCATGCTACCGCACACAAATGAGTGTAAATGCCTGCCCCAATTAACAGGTATTTATAATAGATTTTTATGGAATCCACCTCCTTTAACCTGGTGGGGAAAAAAACAGGCCGATTCCATTGGAATCTATTGGTTTATAGCAGGAATGAAGATATTATGCTGACAGAAAAATAGGGAGATTTGCCAGGAGCGTGGGAAAGGAAGCAGACATGTAACGTCTGACCTACTCCACAACTCCGCCTGGCAAATCATGTAAAATCCCCCAGATCTGTAAAAGTGACATTAAAAGGGACACACCTTACTGCAATTTTTACCACCACTATTTACTGGAAAATGACCCACATGAAGTGATGTCGAACGCATTTGAAATCTCAAGTTCAAGTGGTGCAATGTGTGTCACAAGATGGATAAAGCACAAAATAAATTATGCGAAACACATCTTGCACACAAGTTCTACTAGTCATGTAATGTCGCAACATAGAAGAAAAAAAACACATACTAATATCTTTCTCGAGAACCTGAGAATGGGGTATGAATTTTTCCATGAGCGTCATTATATACTGGGCAGAGGGGTAAAGATGAAAGGGGTCATGAAGGCCAAGTGTAATTAACATTTCCGCTGTGCTTTCCTCCTGTCTTCAAAGTACACTTCATTTTACGCCTCCACAAAATATTCATGCAGATGCAAAGCAAACGGACTACCACGGAATCCACATCCATTTAGAACTAAAAGCAGGCAGATTCCATAAGAATCCATTTCAAAGGCCGATTGCTAAATGTACTTTGCAGGCAGCATTTACATTTTCTTACAAAACGGAGCATGAACCTCCAGTGTAAATACGATTTCACATGTTTTCACTCTTCACTTTTAAACTCAGTTTCGTAAATATTAAAATTGCATGCAGATGCCTCAATAAGACATAAGTGCTAATGTTGGTGGTTCCCTGCATTTACCCTTATATGAAATGCCCCCTATGTATTCCTATTTTGCATACTAACAGAAAGTTCTCAAAAAATGAGAAAATGCAGGCAACATGACAGGCACATTGCAGAAAGGGCAAATACTGGTATCTTCCACTGCTACTCGACAAAGAACAGGAAAACACAGGGTGGATGACAGAACAATTTTCAAACATTTCCTCTGACAGGGGTCAGAGGACAGAGCCGGACCTGGCCTGTGTGTCGGAGGGCTTACTTATGTCCATCGAAGGTCTGGGTGATAATGGACATGAGGGTTGTACTTGGTCTGGCCCCCAACCCCACCCATCCCCGAGTATGAACGAAAGTACAAGCTGAAAAACGTTTGATAAACCATCAATGGTCAAGCAGTCGCCATGAAAAGTAGAATAGGTTGCGCGGCACAAGTAGGGCAAGAAGCAGTTTGCATTCACAGAAGTATGGACAGGTTGCAGAATACCCAGGCAGAGTTATACAAGTAGTATAGGTATGGGCAGGTAGGAAGAGGGTGCAGCACACACAGGCAGGGAATAATGAATGGGGGCATGCAAAACACAAAGAACACTAAAATGGTGGAGAAAGAGAAAAAGTACCGCCATTTATCAGACCAAACCCTGCAAGGGCCCAATTATGAAATACTGCATCCAGACATGACATTGCTTAAGACATAATTCTAGGCCTCACGAGGCACAGACAGTAAGCCCAAGCACCAAGGTCAGTGTGTCGAGAGGAGTTCTGCTTAGAAGCTGAACTCGTACCAGATAACGTTTCCCAGGGCACACGGCATGCAATTATTAAAGTTAATTAGTTTCAATTGGTAACAGTGAGAAATAGATATATCCTCGAATGCCAGGTGCAAGTAGCTACCGTGCCAGTTGATCCCTTAACAAATTAATACACAGCTCCCCAAGTGGCTGCTGAAGGAAAGCACACACACGTTAGGATAGGAGAAACTCCAATAAATACATGAAATTGAGCTCTGAACAGTGGCCCTCTACCACGTGATCAAAACAATGTTAATTTATTCCAGGCCTGATTGGATAGTGCACCTGCCACTTCCGTAGCACATCCAGACACAGATACAGCATGCCAAGGCCAAAACAGACTGGCGGTTAAGACCTCAAGCCTGGGAAGAAGAAGGGAGTTACTATATTAAACTAGAGCATAGCGGTTCACCCACCTCTCTTTCCCCACCACATAGCCTGGCACAACATAGAAGTGCCAGAGGCCAGATGAGCAAATAGCCACCAATCAAACCCTGTTCTTCTTATTGACTAGTGTAGTTACAGTGCCAACCAATAGTATGTTAGATAGGCATGTATCATTCGTAGAAGGATGAACCTAGGAGGAGTCATTGGTTGTAGAAGGACCAATAGTAAAAGGTTTACCTATAGATAATTATATGTTCCATATTCCACTAACCAATCGAGTGAGAGAGAGGTTTTTATGATGATTACTATGACATCAGCAATGACGTTTTCCGTGTTTAAAAATGTGTTGTTCTTAACACCATTTTGAGATTGTCCTTGTACACTTTCCCGGCGGCTATTTGTATCAGAATAAAGCTGTGTTTCCTCGTGCACTTGGAGTTACTCCGTTATTGAGTTATTTCTCTTATTGGTGTATTTGGACCTATATTAACAGCTGTATAATTACATTTTTCATTCTGAACATGTCACCAACCGGTGGGGAGATAGTCGTGGGATGCTGCTGCTGTGCCTGGTAAAGGTATAGCTCAGAAGGCTGCGTAATGTCACCTGGAGGTAGGAACTGTGGTGCAGTACCATGATGAAAGACAGATGCATGTCTTACTCCAAGCCAATTAAAAAAGAGCCTTTGTCTCCCTCTTTGCATTGAGCTAAACCCAGACGTATAGAAAAGATAATCGGTCCGAGATGCCTGTGGCGTGGCAATATGCACCCCCAGCAATTATAGCATAAGCCTAGCTAGGTACAAACCACTGTGTTCTGCTCCAAGCCATGCGTGAGTGCTCAAGCAGCTACAATGGTCACCAGGGTTTCTTTACGTTTTACGGAAATTAGCGTTTTGCATCTACTCTTGATGACCCAAGATCAGACGTCAGTTCACAGTGTCATTGTATTGCACCTTTAAACTAAGGAACTACCCTGCTCACAATCTTTACTTGTTGTATGCTGAAGATGCTCAGATTAGATGAGGTTCTCTCTTTGAGCACTTAGCCCCCACCTTGAGTGAACTGTACTGGCTAACTCTGATCATCCATGCTAGAGTTACTGTGCACCTTTAGCACATTCATGTGGGATGTGCCAGAGGTCGAATACCTATAGTTTGAAATCCTCTGATAGTGGAGCCCACTGGAATGCAGAATTTGTACACGGCACTCTACCAGTGTGCATTCTTGAATGCGGCGCTAGTGGTATGGAATACCCTCCATTAGACCTGAGATTCACACTAAGGCCTCATTACGAGTTTGGAGGTAAACGAGGAAAATAGGTGGTAGTGTTATAACCTGTTTTTCAGTCCTTCTGACTATAAACTAGTAATCCCCTAATGGGATAATACCTCTAGCACGTGTATGGAGTTTTACCTCCAGAAAAATTGAGGTGTTTCCGTTGGGGATAACACCGCCATCCCCCAATGAAGTCCAATGGGACTTCTGAATGGGGCCCAACAGCAGCACCTAATATGCCTTGGCTCACCAAAACACTGTAGAAGACTCAAAAGTCTGGCCATAGACAGGCTTTGTGTCCCTAAGCGCTTTGCACACAAGTACAAGCCTAGGGTTGTAATAACCAAGACATAAATGAGGAAATTGAAACAAAATGTGAGTTTTTTGCTCGCTTTTCATGGAGCTTTTTCAAACGTGGCAAATACGGATTTCTGACATGCAACCCCTCCCAAATGTTGTTGGGGACTTAGGGAAGTAAGGAGAAGGACGTTGCTGTCTGTGCTTTCTTGGGCATGGCTTCAGCATGCCTACGCTCACCATGCAGTGAGTGAATTCCAGACATACTCCCTGGTGCAGCGAACACCTCTCCAGCTATCACTCCTCTTGGCGTTGCGCCGTATAGTCTACAGTTGAGTACCATGATGAATTTGGTCGAATGGCGCACATAGATGCTCTAACTTTCATTTTGAAGACTTTCTGTGCATCTTATCTATCCCTCGCCCTCATCCCAACTACCTACCTGACTTTTCTTCTCCCTACAACAACTGAATCGCCTATCATACTGCTTCCTCTTGCAAGCAAAAAATGTGTCAACGCCATAACCTATGGCAGTAGGTGGTATACAAATGCAGCATAACACGGCACAATAAGGCGGTGTAGCCACAGTTACCACCGGTGTATTTCCATGGGGAGATAGTAAGAACTTTTTCCCCATTTTCCCTTTCATTGCTAAGTCTTAGCATTTATTTTATCCTGTCAAAGACACTCCTGCCACCCCGTGTGGGAACTTCTTTTTCTCTTAAAAGAAGCTTTAAAGAAAACTAGTAAAGGCGAGCGTTTGGTGTGAGAGATGAAATTATTGTTATCATTCTCTGATATTCAATTAATGTTCAGTGAACAAGACAAAAGCAGTTCCTAGTGACAGTAACTCTGCATCTGCAGACCTTGCAGAGAGTCCTTTGCCTGTGATCTGGGGTGAATAATATTGCTTTAATGAACGTCAACAGCTTGGAACCCACTGTTAGGAAAGATTTCCATTCATGTGTAATTTTCCCTCCAGCTGTGAAGCACCCAACTTTTTGCTTTTGTCTGACCATCCTAGCCTGACTTTTTCCAGTGGAGCCCAGCCTTCTGCTGTACTCCGCTGGGATTTTGCTTGTCTTGTTAAGGGGAAACAGATATGCCCTTCAGACTGACAGTACTGGGAGACTTTTTTTCCATTAGTCTTTCAATTCGTTACCATTTCTTGGTAACTCTTTATCAGTGCACAATGTACTTTCTAGTACAGTGTCTGAGGTCTCTTTTTCATTAAGGTCCTAGACACCCTCAAAGGATTTTTGGTGAATATACAAGTGTGCCCAGGACGGAGCTGGTGGTAGCTGATAATTTTAAAGAATTTTCGACACTTTTCAATGGTCCAAACCGTGTTTACTGCGTTTGGCCCAGGGCAGTGGCCAGTGTCTAAAATGGCCCTGCCACGAAGTCCTTTGTTCTGTCCTTGCCTATTTTGTCCCTTTGCCTTCCCCAGGTCGAGCAAACTGGGGAAATTCCTTATTTTGTCATGTAGGGTCCCACGCAAACCGAAGCTTTTGCGGCCTTCTGCATGCCTTGTGTGTGTGTGCCCAGGATGTGGGCAGGACTGTCTAGTTCCAATACACATCCTGGGTGCCAGGGTGTCTGCTGTGCTGGGATGACTGGGACCACTGTGGTCCATGAGTAGTACACGTCTGAGATGGTTGAATGTGAGCAGATCTCCCATTGGATGCCCTTCGTTTTGGCACGAAGCAAACGTTGGATAAGAGAAAGAACCCTAAACCCATTCCTGGTCAACCTTCTGAGTTCTCCCTGAACTTAGTACAGGAGCCAAGTATCCTGAACCAAAGAAGAAGATCTGTGGAACCGCTGGTGACCTGCTGGAAGGTTTGTCACCCTGACCCGCTGTTGTCCAGTTGGAGCCCCTGTTTCTGATCGATCATAGAAGGCCTTCAAGGGCGCTTTGACCCGTTAAGAGTATTGGAACCAACTACTCTCGGCAACTCCTGCTTAACCTGCAAACGAGCCTCTTCGGAAGTGTTCCTGGACCAGCCAGTGAACTGACCAGCTCATACGTGACCTTTGCCTTGGAACCACTGCTGTGTCGAGATTCAACTTGAGACTTTGGGAACCGTAAGCTCTTGGTAGAAGGCACTCTCCGGCTGACTTTCATACACCTAGCGTTCCTAGGTCTGGAATTAGTAGAGTTTTAAACCGAGCCTACGCGGTACCCGTTTCGCCCTGCTGTGATGACAAGCTTTGTGGGTGCCTTGCTGCTGTGCGCTCTTGTGCCCTAATACAACCTAAAGTGGCACTGGCCCGATCCCTTCCCCAGAAGCAGAGAAAAGGCCACTGTCCCACCACGGACTGAAGTCCCAGATCGCAGCCCCTGAAAGCACGAGAGACGCACAACTGCAGGACTCGAACCTGCAAATGAACTTGACTAGACTGGCAAAGTTTGGTCCGGACTGTGCCAAGGGTCGGTGAGTAGTTGCCACACTTACTGGTGGCCCCTAAGCGCATCCATAGACTTTTACGCACGAGTGTCATCCAAGGGCCACTAGCCTTTGTTAGGGTAGCCAGTGCTACCATCCTATTCTCGATTTCTGGAAATCGCCCTGCCCTCTTGTGGAGGCCCTCCGTGAATAATGGAACTTTGTTCTTCATCAACTTACCCCCCACTTCCTTGAGACACTACAGCCCCTTGAAGACGGTACGCTTTGTACTTTAACGCACGATTGAGTGCTGCCGCACTGAACGTACTTTTGAGCGTAAGGCTCCACACTTCTTAGGGATTGTACTGCCTATTAGTTAGGGTTTAGGTTGCTGAAGAATTGCCTAAAGTATATTTGCACTGTCTGACCCTCTTCTGTTACAGCTTGCAGATGTTTAATATTACTTTAGGATATCTTTCCTAGTATTTGGTTGTATTAGATTGTTAAAAATTACTCCGGTTTCATCTTGAGTTTGACTTAAAAGGCCTTTAATAAATGTATATGTATTTTTGATATATACACCTGACTGAGAGTAATTTATGGTGTCATTTGCTGTGTGTGCGCATTGAGGACTTTCGATCACCCTCACCCCTCTTGAGACCTAGTATTGATCGCCGCCAATACTACCTTGATTGGTCTGGCTTTTCCAGAAGGTGACCCCGTTTCAAGAAACTAGGCTGGCCTCCTGAACCTCTGCCCACCAGGTCAGAGCTCAGAAATCCATCTTAACACCCACCTACATTTAACAGAGCATATTTAATGGTCATGGTATGTAACATTCATCTCTTTTACCAAATAACTGATTTTAAGCTTCAGTAACACTGTCAAACCTTGGCATTCATCCATTCCGCACTGAACTGAATTCATGACGTTCACATTATGAAATAAAACACCTTTTTTAATTTAAATAAAGCGTAAATTGTAATCGCACTCGCCCGTTTGAAATATGGCATTCCTACATACAAATGAGCCCCCGTGGGCGCGGCTGAGGGGTATTATGGGAAGGGTAGCACAGGGGAACAAATAAACCTAGGCCCAAAAAGTAACCTATATTTGTAATTGGTGAACTTTCAACTTGCGCCTGGGGAGGCACTTGGGAAAATGGGCGACCAACGATGCATTTGAAAGAATATTGGGTCAGGATTGTCCTAGTGGCCCGTCCGAGCCTGGACAGAGGGAGGTCGGTGGGCATCCTTCCAAAACCAGGCTGATTTTGACAAAACGATTCAATAATTCTGTGTAAAATGGCGGGCATAAAATAGGCGGCTGGACGATTACAGTAACATGTTCTAACAGAAAACCGGATATCTTCCAAAAATCGTGCTTTTCCTACGAGACATGCCAGCGCAAAAAGAGCGCACAATCGTGCGATTTTCATTACAGTCTTTACCTGGATTCTTTTGTTGAAAAACATCAATGAATGCGCATGTCGATATGATCGCCACAATTCAGTTATAAAACCATGGGAACATATTTTGGCAAAAGAAAAGGCGTGTGAAATTCCTCCCTTAGAATAGCTGGTGGACACATGGGCTGAACACATTGAGCTGTCAGTGAGTCCCTTTGGAGTGGAACGTGGGGGGCCTTTGACTTCCAGATTCTAAAAGGAATCATTTAGGAAGCATACATCATTTCTAGAACAGAATTTAGCTCAGATGCGGGTACATGGATAACTGTCATTCTTACGTGAGCCTGGGTTCCGCCATAGCTGCCTCCAAACGCAAGTCCCTTTTAAAAGGCACTGGAGAGTGTGTTTTCCGTGCAGCCAATCTGGGCCCTGCCTGTCTCTTTAAACAGAGCTAAGGTTGTGAGGACAGGGAAAGGCAACGCCTAGGCGAAGAATGTACAGGGATATAACCCCGGGGACATCCCTTAATATAATGCATTCATTAACATGTTGCACTTACTTGGAACACATCAACGGGCTCTCCATCCTGCACCTGTTAAAAGCATGACACCTGCATAGCGAGAATGGCCTGACAAGTGGGACCTGAAGCAAATGTACTTGGGCCCAACTCAGTGACATTAACATCTGTAAATGCCCACACAGCGCTGCTGATTGGGCATTTACAAGTTTTGGGTGGGGCTTGTCCACCCAGGCCCTACCCTCTCTACGCCTCTGGGTGGGCGCTACAAAATGCCTGCTGTTACCATGGCTGAAGGGTAAGCGCGTCTAGTAATGGTCAACACTAGTAAATAATACTGGCTGCTTTTACAGAACCTCTTGTCCAAGACTCGCGTTCAGGGCCAGCATTTTATGAGCAGGGTATGTGCAGTAAAACGCCTTTGCATCTATGACTAAAGGAAAGAGTGGGGAAAGTATACGTTGTATGGAAGAGCTCTATGCAAGTGAAATGCGAATTACGCGATGCAAATTACACGATGTAACTGAAATGCGAATTAAACTATGCAAGTGAAATGCGAATTACACAATGCAAGTGAAATGGGAATTACAAGATGCAAGTGAAATGGGAATTACATGATGCAAGTGAAATGCGAATTAAGCTATGCAAGTGAAATGCGAATTACGCAATGCAAGTGAAATGTGAATTACGAAGTGAAATGCGAATTATGCGACGCAAATTACACGATGTAACTGAAATGCGAATCAAGCTATGCAAGTGAAATGCGAATTACACAATGCAAGTGAAATGGGAATTACGATGCAAGTGAAATGCGAATTAGGGTTTCCAACCAACAATATTACAATTGTTTCCAAAAGTATGCATTTGCAGAGACATTGTCAACAGAAATTGATTTAAAAAAAAACTATATTCAACGTCAGTAAATACATTTATTCACAATCAAATAATTCACGAATAGGGCTGGGAAATTCAAAACCTGGAGTTTTGGGAATTCTCTGCACTCACGAAGGATTTCGAATTTTGGAAGTTTGTTTGCAACATTCACCTCCACCAAGAAGCCACGTTTCCAAGAATGCGTCAAATATAGGTAGGAACTGTTGCAGATATATTCTAACATACTGCTCATATAACTCCCAGCTGGGCTCCACAAAGAAAAGCCACCCGACAAGTTCAGATAAAACCATAGGCAAGAAATGAGCAACTTTATAAAAGTGAAAACCTTTACAAAAGTGAAAATGTGCAGGGTTTCCTAACACTTAGAAAACGTACTGGGTGTTAATACCACTCAACTCAAAGGTATTTATTTTATCAATCCCGAAAGGACCAAAAGCTGAGTCACCCTAGTTTCGGCTCAAACCTATAATATCCAGCAAACCCACAGATCCATGTGGCATGTGCATTGCTCTGCTGAGTTACAGTACTAAAATGCAAACATCTGACCTGCTTGGTACATAGAAATCTCTGCAGCAGGGGCATTACCACACTGAGCAACCTAACTGCAATTCAAACATGCCAGCTGCTGGTTATGGACTGGTCTCCACAGGAGGCCGCTGAACCTATTGTAATGCGCAGAATTGCTTACACCATGATTTCCACACCAGGCTCACTGGCCTTTCTAACCAAGGATGGAATCCAGTGACCTGCAGTTTAGACATAGAAAACAGAAAGCATGTTAACCTACTGAGCTATTGCATTTCCACACACGGCGGTGACTCTGGAAAGACGGTAAGGCTCAAGCAGGATCAGTCATACATCAGACATGCAGATGTGGTCACATGTCAGGCATGAAGCAGCTTTCAAGTCTTTTTGGCTTTCAGAGGCCCAAACTTGTCAGGGCATTCTTTGATCGTTGGGTGTCTCTCTAAGGCTACTAGGGCCAGGAGACAGCTACATGTCAGGCTGGCAGCGTCAGTCACATGCCAGTCGAGGCTGATATGTCACCAACTCTCTGCTCACTAGCCATCTCCCTGCCTGCCCCCTAGCCCTGTCTTTCCTTTCAAGGGAAAAATAATGTTTGCTGATCGGCTGTTGCCCGTGAACATCCATTAGCCATGAGGCCGAGCCAGTGACATGTTATGTTTGTCCAGAGTCAGTCACGTTCTCAGAAAGGCCCGAGAGGCGACTGACTCTTCAATTGGCCTTCCCTGCTTTCCACTCCTCAGGAGATTCAGGGATCCTAATTATTTTAGGAGTAGCTACAAATCACCCTGCACTCCTTGTAGACATTTGGAGATCTAAGTGAACCACTCAGCAAGACATGTACCCAAGACTACTTACAAATATGTGGGAGTCCCACAATTAGAAACGATTTTGACATTGGATGCTCTACACCAAATAGTTTATGTCAATGTCCAAAGGGAAATACGTACAAGCGCCTAACACAGTGAAACTTTTAGAAGGCTTGACCCTCACAATGGTTGCATGCCAAGTTTAATTGTGCGCCTTGGAATGAGTCTGGTGAAATGGCATTCTGCAGAAATGCCCTTTGTCCACCATGTTAGGGCTGCAGCACGAAACTTGGGAGGGTAACGGCTGAGTAGGCGTCGGACTAGATGTCATCCCGGTAGGAATATAATACAAGCGCTCCAGAGGGTTGTTGTCAGGCTGGTTAGCGTGTACTTCCAGCTTTGGGAGATGACTGCAATGGCCACTAATGCCTTGATGCCCATGTCTATGTGGATGACTTTGCAGCTCAGCGTGAACTGGCGGTATTGTCACTGCAGGAGAAAACCCTGGATATCCAGGATATTGTACATATGGTGAGCCATAACAGTCTGGACTCAAAACCACGGGTGGAAAAGGGGCCTGATAAAACCCAGTGTGTGAGGCCACCGGAACTGGTGGGATCAATGCTTCAATATATTGACCCGTTTCTGGATCAAAGAGAACTTTTAGCTGAGGGTGCCTCGGTGGTTCAATGTAATAATACTTGCCACTCTCTGGATCGATTAACATTTTCCTGTGTATATGGGTGTGATGGCCACAGGGTATGCCACGACCCGAAAGGCTTGGATTACATCGAATAGCTTCATCACTTGCTTGTGCAGAGAAGCCCGAAGCATTCCCAGGAACCAGCTGCGGCTGCTTTGTGTTGGATTTAATGTTTTCAAAAGGTTCGCTCAAAAGGGATTTCTCAGAGCTATCTTGAGGATCCTGTCTCGGTGTGCTTGACTGCAATGTTTCGCAGTCGGCATGTGAGAAGAAGGAGAAATTTGAAATTGAAGAGGCTGTACTTGACGCACTTGAAGCAGTGGTAGATTTGGGTTGAGTGGATGCTAGTGACCTTACCTCAGCTGATTTACGTTCTTGAAATGGAATGGTTAAGTAGGGTGTATTTCCTGGTTGGGCAGGTGAACAAACCTGCGACTCAATATCCAGTATTTTACTTAACTCGCTATTCTCTTCCAACTGTGGAGATTTTGTAGATGCTGACAGCGACACAGAAGAATCCGATGGTGATGTTCCTTTCTTATTGTAGCCTTCAAAAACACCTGGATGGGTACAGTATGGTGGCATAAGATCATCACACATGCCTGCATGTTTGTCGAGCTTTTGAGTGATATTGCTCATTGGCTTTTCATTTAGGTCTGGTTCTTCATTTGAACTGACACTGTTATTGACACCTGAATTAGTGAACCCACCTGGGCTTCTGGCCACCGTTGGTTGTCTCTGATCGGTGACCTCCTTATGATGAGCATCCTCATAACTGCAGGTGGGTGTGTTTGGAGCACATGGTCCATTTCCATTTTCTGGATATAAGGGACTTAATTCAAAATGTCTGCTTTCCTGTAGTGTGGCCAACCTTCTTTCCATGACAACATTTTTCTGCAATGACGGTTCTGTCTTGCTATCGTTGTAATTGTCACGAGAGAGCTGCGGCTGTACATTTTGTTGACGGCTGTTACTGTCTTTTGAGTTATTTCTGATTGATCTGGTAGCTTCTGTGTAGTGGTTTGTTGAACCTTTGCTGCTGTCTTGTCTCACGGATACAGGGTCTGCATATGGACTCTGCAAACCTTCTTTGATGTCTGAAG
Source organism: Ambystoma mexicanum (assembly GCF_040938575.1). Classification (NCBI taxonomy): domain Eukaryota; kingdom Metazoa; phylum Chordata; class Amphibia; order Caudata; family Ambystomatidae; genus Ambystoma; species Ambystoma mexicanum. The sequence goes on from NC_090925.1 coordinate 1,223,748,732, forward strand.
GTTGATCAAATTTGGTAGACGAACTGCAAAGCTGCAGGTCATCTGGATATGATGAAGATTTACTGTTTACTCTGAAATTGAGATGCGATTCTTTTTTGGCCACATTTTCTGTTTTTGAAGTGCGCTGTACCTTTAATTCACTGATTTGCGTTTGGTGTGCCAATTCATTTTTTAGCCTCTGATCAGGAGCTTTCTTTTCAGAGAGTGCATCTACGCCATCACCTTTGGACAAAGACGCCATGTTTCCCATCAGAGATTTATTGACTGGTGTGCATTCTAGTCCGTCCACATTCTTGGTATGGGTATTCGCGGCTGCACTATATTCTTTGTCTTTGCCCAACAGGCTACATTGTGATGCTTTCAAACCATTGAACACATTACCATTGCCATACATCTGGTTTTCATGCTGAGAGGCACCCTTTGTGGGATAATCTTTTTGAGATATTGCTTTCTTCTGGTTTTCCTGCAGCGAGGCTGCATTTGCTGGATAATCTTTTTTAGATATTGCTTTGCTTTGTATAAAAGAAGTCACAAATGGAGAAGGCCCCTTTTCTGAGGCTTCTGATATATTCAGCCTTTTACTCTCTTGTATACATGGGGGTGGGCTGGCGGTCTTAGTGATAGCACTGTACGTCTCTTTCTTTAATTTTGAGACATCTCTTGTTGGACGCTGCCATGATTGTGGTTTGTTGCTGCTCTCTTGGGCTTCCCAAGACGCATCACATGTATCTTTGCTATCGTTGGAAGAAGGCACTCCAGCGAGAGGGGAGAGCTCACATTCTTGGCTGGCCGATGACGTTTTGAGTTCAGCTTTACGTTGTAAAGTGATAAGTCTACAGATGCTGAACGTGCTGTTTTTCTGATCAACATTTGCTTGTGGCATAAGCTTTATTTGTGGCGTCTTCGATGTAAATACACTCGCTGGTGGCAACGAGTTTTGCAGTAGATTCGTGCTTTGGTCATCCTTCTGCAAAACAGGTCTGTGGCGCCGAGCGGTTCTCTCTGTGCGTCCCAACCATGATTTCTTGATGTTGGGGGAAGCATCCAATGCTTTACATTTAAGCTCATGTGCCTTGGACCGGGCGGTGACTTGAATTCGACTTCCCCTCTTTTCTACACATTCCAAGTTGGCATCACCAGAATCCCGTTGCACAGGATATGCATGGGGGTGAATGTTTCTTAGCTCTCCAACTTTTTCATGATTGAAGTCATTACTTGTATTGTTTTGAAATTGATAATCCAATGCCATCCCTGAACTGTCCCTGAGCGGACTGCCTCTGTGCTGACACACATGCTTTGCGGGAGATCTTTCAAAGGAACCATTTTGCAAGACTTTAGCCGTAGAACCGCTCCCGCCCTCTGGTAGACGAATTGCCTTCTCTTCTACATCCCAGCCACTGTAGTTGGCATGAACCGACGGCTGTGGCAAAGAACCGTCTTTCTCCAAAGGTTCCCTTACTTGTAGACATTGTTCACGTTGCATTTTTTTGGTCAACACAGATGTGACGTGGTGCGATGCAAAACCTGACGCAAATCTGGAGTTGTTTGCAGCCTCATCATGTGACGCTGCACGGACAAGTCTTTCTTTCTTTTCAGGATCTTCTTGTGTTAATCTGGAACATTCCGTTGTTTCCTCTTTATTGCTTAAAACTGGAACCGCTTTGGTTTCTTGCTTCCCTTTCCGCTTGAGCAGGATTTGGCGCTTGGGGACAGTTTTCGTCGAACGGTGGGGTTTCCCACCCTGCTTTTCGAAAGCAAAGTCGGGACATTCGAATTGTCCTTTCCCGCCTTCCCTAGGCAGGCCATGTCCTGGCGACACTTTTGGAGGTGCACCCGAGAAGTAGTCTTCGGAGCCGCACGTGAAGTCTTCCGCCTCGAAGCCGGTACAGTCTGAGAGAGGGGTCATTTGAGGGCTGTAGGCTGCACGCGGGCGGCGCATGCTCGGAGCTGCTGCAGCGCTGGGCGCGTGCATGAGATAGTAACGGTCATCCGGACAAGATAAACTATGAAACGACATGGCAGTCAGCCTCTGCACCTCGCTGTCGGCTTCGTCCGATTCACTCATTGCAACGGAGAGCTCAGAAGCACACCTCGCACAGTCATGCACAGTTATTTACTTACTGTGCGATGGCAGCGGCCCTCTTGAATCCCCGCCTGCTCCCCGGAGAAGTTGTGTCTTGAAGAGAAAAGCCCGCTGCTTCGTTGCAAAACAGTTTGTAAAGCGGTCTCGCTGAATGTGCCCCGTCTGTAGCCAGGGTGCATTTTTTTCTTTGCGAGCAGGCCCATCCCATGTCTGCAATGGAGCCAAGTTATTTTAAGCTTTGATTGACATTTGAACCTGTTGGTTTTTTGTGCCAGGGCAGCCCCTTGAGCAATCACCGCCTCTCACTGCCGCAGCTCGAAGGCTCGCAGTGTTGTTAACGTCTGACTGGGGGTTACATGGCTTCTTGTTTGTGACTGGCGCAGACCCAACAGGGCTATTATTTCCCGTAAGGATTAATGGAAGCCAGTGTGTCCATGTTTCATGTTTTTCTCTTTATGAAATAGCAACACTGAAAATGAATTGACTCTAGGCACTTGAAAAACACTAAAGAATTAGTACGTAGCTAATAGCATCGAAAGACATAAAGCTAGTAGACTTCATTCATCCATTGAGCTATGACTTTGTGTAATTTCATCCCGAATGGTATTCGAGGTACTCCTAAACGAGGCTCAACATTTCCTCAAATTGGGATATGATTTATTTCCCTTTGAGAAATAACAACCTAAGAGAATTAGTAGTCAGGTTAAACAAAGGAAGGTGTCAGAATTACAGGAGGAGGCAAATGTTGTATTGACCCCTATTGCGCCGTGCTCAACACGAGACACCCGGTCCCCACAGATGACTCTGGATAAGCTAATCTCTGTCCATGTTCCGCGTGTGTCCTGCCGCACCACGGGACGCGCCCCATTATTAAATCTCACACGCAACAGAGTTACGTCACTTCGCTGTGTGTGTTTCTTAAAGGAACACCACTCTCCTCCTTTTTCATAACAACAAAACAGCTGAAGAACTAGGTCCCCACATAACTGGTAACACAAAAACAGTAAACATAGTTACTCAGTCACTCCGGAGAGCGCCCAGTGTTCGTTTCATGTGTCCAGCACATAATCCTCCAGGTGAGCAGGTCTTCCCCTCCTTGCCCGTTGCGGATATCACTGGCCCCCTTCCCAGCTCGGCCTCTGCTTACCTGCGCCCCTTGGTCCAGGGGAATCTGAGAACGATCAGTCCCTCCACCTTCATCAGCCTCTTCTGCACACCCTTTTCTGGGGGGGACCTGGTTGGCCGCTCTCCCCAATTCTCTTAAATAAGTTTGGTTTTCTCATGACTATGGCAGTCCTATCGGAGGCAGTTACCATGGATCCCTTCACCGCTACCACGCCCATGGGGTTGGGTTCATATGGCAAGGATGGCTTCCCCTGGGTGCCTGTTTCTCACAATCACCTCATCTCCCGGCACCAGTGGATATGGTCTGAGTCCTCTTCTAGCATTCTCACTCTCATTCGTGGATTTCCTTTCCTCCGCCACTCGGTCGTCTTCGATCACTGCTGGCTCCCGGTCCGCTGTGTCAGGCAGGAGACCTCTTAGGCATCTCTTGAACATGGCCTCTGCCGGCGTCACCCCTGTAGAGCAGTGGGGTGTCACCCGATACTCCATCAGGAACTGATAGAAAGCCCTTCTGAGACAATGTCCTTGGCCGTGTGCAATGCAGAACTCCTTATTGAGCATCCTCATGAATCGTTCTGCCTCCCCATTCGCTCTTGGCCAGATTGGAGTGATCTTCCGGTGGTGTATTCCGTACTCCTTCATGAGTTTGCTGAAACGTTCTGCTTGAAATGGCGGCCCATTGCTGGAACACAACACCCGGGGAAGTGTGTGAGTTGCAAAAATCTTTTCGAATACCGCTGCCACATCGCCAAACGACACTAACTCCAGTAATTCCACCTCTGTATATCCCGACCACTGATCCACCACCACAAGAAAATGTGTGTCTCTCCCAGTAGAACCAAAGTCTGCATGTACTGCCTCCCACGGTTGCGTACCTCGAGGCATGGACTCAACCAGGGGCTCCCTCTGTATCAGGGCCTCTGCCTGACACCATACGCAGCCCGCCACAAACTCTTCGACCTTCCTCTCAAGGTCAGGAAACCAAACTTTCAGTCTCAGGTGGGCTTTTGTTTTGGCCATCCCAGATGAACCCGGTGGGCCAGCTCAATCACCTTTGGAATTTGCTTGCAGATACTAACATTCGGGCCCTGCATAGCAGCAGACCTGAGTCAGCAAATGCTATTTCATCTCAGACCCTCCATAATTGTTCCAACATCGTGGGGGCCTCCTGAGTCCTTTTGCCAAGGCCTTCCAAAATAGTCTTCCACTCCCCTTTTCGAAGGGCTGTTTGGAGAAGGCTAAAACATTCATCGTCTTCTGACGCTTTCTCAAACTCATGTACAGGCATGGAGTTCAGAGGGGCGGACTCAATGATCACTTGCACATATTCATCGCCCTCTTCCACGGTGCTAGCTCCATCCGTCTCCCTCCTCTGGGGGTGTCTCGACAGCTAGTCGTCCGCATTGTTCGCACCCGGTCGGTACACCAACGACACTCTGTATTCCTAGAGAGCCAACATCCACTGCTCAATCCTGGCTGGGGGCTTAGAAGACGACCCCGCCATGATTGGCAGCATCAAAAAACGGCGCAGCTGGCAAACACAATGGACCTCGCCCTTGGCGTCTGTCTGTGTCAGGACTGCTCTGAGGCCAAACAGACTTGCATCAACCACTATTTCCAATGGCAGGAATGGATCAAAGAACGCCATTGTGTCTTCAGCCGTGAGGTCCATCTTCACGTCATCAAACGGGGCTTGCTCGAGTGGACCTCACAGCCGGGTGGCTCCTCAATGGCTCCGAACATGTGGCCAGGTTCCTTATGAATCGCCTGCAGTACGTTACCATCCCCGGGAAACTGCGAACCTCTGTTACTGTCTCCGGGGTCTGTCCTCCATGATGTCATTAACTTTGCGGGGATCAGGTGACACACCTCCTTCCTTGAACACAAAGAATTCAATACCGGTTTTTAGAAACTCACACTTTTCTTTGTGAAGCGTGAGGCCCAGTGCCGGGATGCGTTCAACAGTCTTGACTAAGCGTGCCATGTGTTCCACCTCCGACCTTGCAAACACCAGGATATCATCGCCGATATTTATGACCCCCTGCAAGTTAGCCAAGGCTCCCCTGACGATGTTTTGAAAAACCTTGGCAGCTGACGACACACCGAAGCTGAGACGTTTGTACCTGTACAGACCTCGGTGCGTCATGAAGGTGGTAATATACCTGGATTTGGGGTGTAGCACAACCTGGTGGTACCCAGCACTGAGATCAAGCTTTGCAGAAAAACCTTGCACCTTGCAACTCAGCTATGATGTCATCAATTGTGGGGGTTAAATGTCTCTCCCTCTTTGTCGCCTTGTTGGGTAGCATGTCCACACAGATTCGGACAGAGTCAGGTTGTTTGGGCTTCCGTGCAATGACAATGGGTGACATCCAGGGCTTTGGACCTTTGACCTTCTCGATGATATCAAGGTTGATGACATTCTCCAGCTATTTATCCACCAACTCCTGTTTTGTGAAAAGGGCTCCTCAGATGTTTCAGGACGACTGATCGGATGGAATCATCTATGTGTAGCTTGATCCGCTCACCCACCATCTGTCCAATTCCGATGAATACCTCTGCAAACCTCAGAAGCACCTTGTGCACATCTTCCACATACACACTGTATGCAAAACTCAGGATCCCCAGTTCCTCGGCTGCAGTACAGCTCAGTAGGGTGTTGGCACACAGGTCCGTGACAAAAGAAACGGGCCTTGATTGAACTAATGTCGTGTTCCACCTGTGAAACGAATGCACCCATTAGCGGGATCGGCTTTCTTCTCCAAACGTGAAAATGCATGCTTTCGGACGCTTCAGCACCGGGGGGGGGGTCCTTCATTGCGTCATAGTGTACTTTTGCCATGACGTTGAGAGCGGCACCTCTATTCACCAACACCGGAACGTGTGATCCACCTATTTGCACCATGCACTTCGGCTGTCTTCTGGTTTTCACTTTCAGCACACTCACGCTAGAGATTAAAGCAATGTTCTCTTCATCGTCTTCCTCTTCAACTTCCTGGCTTAATCCTCTCTCCTCCTGGTCAATGAGGGCTACATTCAGTGGGCGCTGCTGCCTGAAAAATCCTGCTCTGACAGGACAGCTCTGGACCACCACTGGAAAAGGTGCTCTACACATATGTGTGTAGTGGTCAACATTCCCACACCTCCCATATGCCTTGCTCTTCGCTGGACACTCCGTTGGGTGCGGAAGGACGTAGCCACACTTAAGGCACGACTCTGGTGATCTGGCGCCGATTTCCTTCGACAGTGCTGTGGCCCGCTGAGCCCCTCTTGCCCCTTGGCTGCGGTTTATTGCGCATACCTCATCAATCTTGAGCGAGCGTATTTCAGCTTCCATCTTGGAAGCACGTGTTTTTGCCACTTCATGGGATTGTCCAAGTTCAAGGATTTGGGGCCAAAGTTAGGCCTGGTTCCCGCAGCACCTGACGACGTAGCTTGCCAGACTCACACCCCTGGATTTACTGGTTGCAGATTATGCTTTGCTAATTTTCCAATGTGCAGGTTGCTGCCATGCGCCATAGACGGCCATGAAAGAAGTCGACAAATTAATCGTCTTTTTGCCTCGCATTACTCATCACAGACCTCTCATAGTGCATGTTAGCAAGGGGCATGAAATGTTCCCTCAGCACATTCTTCGCTGCATCGTATGAATCGTCCGCCGGTTGCAATGTTTTAAAGATCTGGTGCACCGCAGGGCCAGTCGAATAGATGAGGGTTGCCACCTTGCTTTCTTCGTCAGTCTCCCCAGTGGCCTTGAAGTACATGTCAAGACAGTCGATCCACGAGTTCCATCTAGGACCCAGGCTGGACGGTGCCCCTGAGACATCAAATTCTGGCATTGGAGCTAGAGCTCCCTGTTGGCACAGTACTCGCGATCTTACCTGTGCGACTCCACCAGCTGCACCTCCACCATCCTGACCATCCAGCATGTTGGTGGCACTCACAGATGAATGATGATGGGTCCACTGTGTTACACCTTGTTCCCAGGCTTGATCCACCGTGCACGTGGGCGCAGGAGCACCCCTCACTGCCCAGGGGCCACAACCCACACAGTAACACAGGAGAAAAATAGAGCGTCCCCACCGCTGAACACTTGGAGTTCCCTCGCACAGGCAGCCCCTCCTCCACACGAGGCATAGAATATGTGAACAAATGGGATGCACATGGGAGAAAACACTGACATGGAGATCCTCCCACTCACTCTCCTCCAGATGCACCCAGAAAAATAGAAAAACTGTCTTTACTTTGTGACAAACACAAACTCAAAGGCTGTTTTGTAATGTGTCTTTTTTTGTGTTTTTTCTTTTTAAGAAAACAAACTCAGAAAGAAGAGGATAAACCACACCAGCAATATAGATAGGTCCATACATCTGTGGATGGTCCAGAAATTAGTCATGGAGGCGCACAAGCACTCCCCTATGGAGCCGCAACCTCTATGACTCGAGCAACAAAGATGACAATCGTTACAATGCACACATCGGCTCCGCGGCCGGTGAATGTTCTCCTCCCCGAGCTACAACTCGGAATCACTGCCGCCTGATCCAGCGAGTCAGTGCAATTGCAGCCAACCTTCTTGTCGCCAATGTTGTATTGACCACCATGGGGTCGTGCGCACCGTGAGCACCCCCCGGCCCGACAAATGACCCTGAACAAGCTGTTCTCTGTCTGGGCTCTGCGCATGCTCTGCCGCACCTCTGGACACGCCCCATTTACTAAATCTCACACGTGACAGAGTTAGGTCACTCCGCTGCGTATGTTTCTTAAAGGAACACAGCAAGTAGGGAAGAAGAATCGGGCATAGATGGGGTCACAAGAGAGAAGGATGAGCTAAACTGGCGTTGGCTTGCCTTATCCTTAAGAGAGTCCATTGCGCAATTGAAGGTCCTCAAAGGTCAACTGTAGCAAAGATACAGCCTTATCTGTCATATCTGGAATGCTAGAGGTTCCTTTCACTTGTGCAATGACTCAGCTCTTTGCCGATACCTCAGAACTTTTACAATTATATTTTTGCAGGTAACTTGGTTGAGAGCACCTCTGTTTCTTTTTTTAAAATTTCTTTTTTTACTTTTGTTTATTTGGCAAACTAGGCAGAGTACAATAGGTTGAAGTACTTATTCAGGTCTGGCAGGAAGACATAAACACTACACATTACCATAGTATCATATCATGGGTTGGCTGAGGTACATATATTACATTACATTGCTCACTGGAGTAGTTTACTTTGTGACATTTATTTACTTATTCATCGGGAGAAAGGGTGGTCAGATAGGATTGAAACTCAAACCAGGTGTTGGTGGGGAAAACTATGGGGGGTAGTGAGTCCAGGTACATCTCCTCATAGTTCTAGGCCCAGATAAGTACCATCAGCCAGGTCTTGGAGGTAGGCGAGGTGACATGTTTCCATTTCAGCAGAATACATTTCTTGGCAATCACACAAGCTATATTCACAAACAAGCGGATTCTCTTGTCTGGGAGTTTATCCCACACACCAAACAGCGCCCCCAATGGAGAGCGCTCAAGAGGAGTCCCTATCACACCAGCAAGAGTCTTTAGTACAGTGTCCCAGAATGCTCCAAGATGGGTACAGGACCAACACATATGCATGTGATCAGCAGGGCTAAAGCGGCACCTGGGACAGCAACCTTCCACATCCCGTGATATCCTGCTGAGTTTTTGGGGGTGTAATACATTCTGTTTAACAGTCTATATTGTACACATCTGAATCTAAAATTTAGGGAGACCTGTTTAGTATGTGCACACATACGTTTCCATTGAGAGTCTGATAGCTCGATTCCCAGGTCCTCAGACCAGGTATTGCGTATCTTTGGGGTCCCAGAGGTCCGTCTGTTCACAAGCATTTTGTAGAGTGTACATAATGTATGGTGAGTGCCATATGAATTGGCTATGTATGCCAACTCTTCTGTTTCTAGGGGTTCTGAAGGGTAACATGGCCACTGCGATTGGACAGCTGCGTGTAACCTGTAATATTGCATACGTTTCATTCCCGAGCCAGAGTGTTCCCGCTGCCATGTTAGTGGGGTGATGAATGTCCCATCAGGGAATAGATCAGCTACGGCTCTATATCCAAGACCTATTGCGCCGCCAGTGCGGTGTCCCAGGTGGGCCCCAGCCCAGCGAACCTCCATAGATGGAGCCATTTATAGTATGGGTGTATCTCAGTGTTGGCTGAGAAGATATGACGCAAGGCTAGCACCGTAGAGGACACCGGGTCGAAGGGGCAGTCGTCTTTATATCTACGGTCCATCACAAGCGTTCTGAGATACGATCCTTCCTCCGCCAGGTGCACGGGTTTGACATGAGATGGCTGTGACTTTTCCCCGTACCAGTAGGAGGCATATTGGGCCTGCACGGCTAGCCAGTATAATTCAAGGTAAGGGGCCATGAAGCCCCCCTTATCGTATGGGTAGGCCATAACTACCCATTTCTTTCAGACCGCCGGAGCGTGCCATAGGAATTGCCCAAAGAGCCCGTGGAGGTTGGAGAAGAAGGGCCGACCAGGCCAGATCGGGACATTGGCAAATACATATGAGTTTAAGTACTAACACCATCTTTACCTGGGGCATTTTACACACCATCGTAAGTGGGAGTGCCCTCCACCTAGCCAGCCTGCCCATCACATAGCTTTCCACTGCCCCATAGTTGTCTGTCAAGAGGGAGGATCGTGCACCAGAGACCCACACTCCTAGGTATTTAATCCCATTAGTTGACCAGTGGAGGGAGTAACCGCCACTCGGTTGCTTAGTGCTGCTAGTTAGTGGTAACATTTCTGATTTAGAGTGGTTTATCGTGAATCCTGAGAAGCACCCCAACCAAATTATATCTTGGAGGATTATATCCAGATTAGTTTGAGGATCCCTTATATACAGTAGGACGTCGTCAGCTAAGGCAGATTCCCCTATGTCCGTGCCGGGCTCTGATCATATCTGCCATAGGTTCAATGACCAGGGCAAATAGGGTCAGGGAGAGAGGGCAGCCCTGTCGGGTGCCTCTGGCAAGCTCCAGGGGTACAGATTTGTAAGAGTTCACCAAGACTCTGGCGATGGGACTAGTGTATAACAGCTTAATATAGCGTTGCATTTCTGGGCCAATCCCCATCTTTGCAAGCACCACCCATAGGTACTCCCATTAAACCATATCGAATGCTTTCTGTGCATCGAGCGTCACGTCCACCACCCCAGCCGTTGGACCTATTCTTGCCATCACATCGAACAGTCGTCTAATATTCAGCAAGGTTGAACTTCCCGGGAAAACTATGTACTGTAGTAAATTTTATTCTAAAATGGATCTCGTTCATTTTAAAGAATACCTCTAGCTTCTTCGCTGGTCCCTTCCAAATCCAAAAAATGTCATCAATGTATCTGACGTACATTGAAAGATGATTCATCCTAGAATAACATTTACTACAGAACATAGTGAGTCTAAAATCAATTTCCTTGATGTGAAGATTTATTGCACAAAGTATTAAACACCATCTTCACGAAACATACAGATAGAAATAGTCTGTTAGCTGCCACTAGCTTTAATCCGAAGCGAACCATTGATAGTGTTCCCATAAGCCAATTTATGAGATAAAGGTGAAATATCTCTGATGAGGGGGAATACAGAAAATAAGCAGAATTCCTCAAATCCAAATTGCTACACAGAGGCTATAAAACAGGTTTAATACAAGAGATATATACTACCACGAAGAAGAATGGTGGAGCCGGCTGATGAGTGGGGAGAAGACGACCTGGATAATAGCGGTAGTAGGCTTCTTCGCAAACCATGGATTCATTAGCAGACATCCGACTCCACCAAATTGCAGCGATAGAAGCTAAGTTAAAGAAACACTGCTCAGGAACTTAGCAGTCTACCAAAGGAACTATCATTCTCCCAGGGATAAGACTTGTAAAAATTGTTTTAATTTCAATTGAATTAAGTATTAAAAAATAAAATTAAAAAAACAAGAGATTTCAAAGAAAGTTGCTGCGATACCACGTGAATCTCTATTTAAATCTAAACAAACAAGAACAGACAAATCACTGGTATGTGTAACCACTCACTCATGACAGAGTAACAAAATCAAAAGAAGAACTGACCCTTACTAAAAATGGACCCAATTCTGAATAGGGTGTTGCCAGATATACCAACATTTTCCTTTAGAAATAGCCAGGTCCTCCAGAACACACTCGTGAGGGCGGAGATGCCCTCAAAGAAGGCACTACAAATCACACACAAGGGTAGTATACCCTATCTAAATGCCAAAATTGTGATAATATCATCAAGGGTAATGTGATCAGACATCCATACTTAGGAAAAGCCATCAATTGAACCACTCATGTGCATGCAACTCCACTAATGTAGTGTATGCATTGAAATGCCCATCTGATCTCTATTACGTGGGTATAACCACATGAAAGGTGAAAACAAGGTGGACAGAACACAAGTCCAATATAAGGACTACGAGTTTGAAATCTCCAGTGGCAACCCACTTTATTGAAGCCAGACATAGCATAGCACAAATGAAATGTGTGATTCTAGAACAGATTACCATTGGTAGCAGAGGTGGTGATATCAACAAAAAACTCCTACAGAAGGAGATCTCATGGAGAGAAAGATTGGAATCACTCATTCCAAGGGGTATGAGTTGCGAGTTTGACCTTATGTGTTTTCTGTAAATTCTGTGTAAGATAAAGCAAGACAGGGAGATCTTAATATTGACTGCTTCTATTTTCATATGATTGCTGAGGTGAAGGGACAACAAGACAGGCTGGTCTCAAGTATTATGTGTTTTAATTACCTCAAATGATGGACTAGGTGATACTGAGATAACTTCGCTTCTCGAATGCCGGACAGCCAAAAAAGTGTATCCGCCAAAAACATTTGTCTGTAAATGTTTGTAACTCCATTGTTCATTGTTATGTCCCACAAACTCACTTGGATGATGTGCCAAATGTACTGTTGTTTAGGGTTAAGTGCAGATATTCCATGAGTCCAAAGAATGGTGGCTATGCCCTTGAGAGGCATACATATTCCCAGTGGGTTATAAACAATTGAATTGCCAACGGTAGGGTTCCGTCACTTAGTGACACTGCACGGGGTGGGGGCAACGGGTCGTTTAATTTTGACCCATTTGCCACCCCCCCATGCTATAATATAACAGAGACTCAAGCCTGCATATGATGCCAAATAGAATAATGTGATTTACATCTCAGGCCTTAAAGGCCTCTATAAATCCGTGGTTGCTGAGCCAACACTACGTTTTATAATTTTGAATAAGGACAGGATTCATACAAGGCGAGCTAGTGATACGTACGGATTGTGAAGGCACCATGGGGCTGTAGCGTTGGATCCTTGATCATTAGACTCTCCCCCATGAAGCATAAAAATGATGTATGGTTTGGCTCTAGCGGAAGATTGGACATTAGAAGAGATAAATCCTCTAGTAACATGGCTGAAAGTGTTCTGACTAGAGTGTCGTGTAGACCGATGAGACCTCCGTCCCCAAGTGACGCACAGGGGAACTAAAAGAAACCCGCTGTGCGACCTTTGAGACCACAGGTGGGAGATGACTTCCCAGATCCACGGAACCTCTGGAACACCGATGCTGCTGTCAAAGAGGAACGAGGTTAAGTACCAGGCAATCACAATACATATTAAGTAAACCAAAGGATCTAAAAGGTCTTACCTATCGGGTGTTAGGAAAACCCAGGAAACCTAGTAGAGGTTCGAGACTCAGATGATGCGGCGGTCCCTGAATAGTAGAACCGTAGGTTAGCGTGGATGTAGGATCAGCCACCTGTAGGAGTGAAGGCGTGACTTGAATTCCCAGAAGGGAAATGGCGTAGGAGTTCAGTGAGGTACCAAGGGATGATCCAAAGACAGGTCAGGATGTAGTCCAAAATCCGGCAACAGGTAAACAGTTCCAAGCAAAGGTACAAAGGGGTATCCGAAGGAGTCCGAGGTAGAGTTCCGTGATCAAAAGGTAACAGTGGAGCAATACGTAACGCCAAACAGAGTCTGAAGACAGCTGAGAAGCAATGAGTGTTCTGTCTCTCAGACCTTTATACTGTGCGTCTCTGGGTCATGTGACGTCTCTGGGTCATGTGACGTCCACCAAGGTCACGTGAGGAACGCCACTCTGGATCACGTGATCAACGTGGAGACGTAACACCGCCCCTTCTGCTGTATGTTCTCCAAGGCAATTGCCAATGCAGAAAGGGCTGCAATCGAGCCCGTACACCATAGCTGGCACGGAGTTTTTCGGTCCTTTGGGTTCACCGAATCACTTGAGCCTCGAACCGTGGGAGGAGATGTTGGGAAAATGTGAGCAGTGTTCTGGTGTGTAGTGGACTGGTGTGTAGTGGACTGGTGTGCAGAGGATCGCCTAACATAGCCCCCCCCCAACGGCCCACGACCCTGTGGGCAGGACGGATGATCCTTATGGAAGCGGGCTACCAACCGAGGGGCGTCTAGATCCAAGGCGGAAACCCAAGAACGCTCCTCCGGGCCGTAACCCTTCCAATCCACTAGATACTGGAGCCTACCCCTAAACCATCGGGACCCCAAAATGGCCGACACCTCAAAGACATCAGGAGAGGCCAGGGACACCGGCGCAACAGGGGCTCGGAGATGGACAGAATCGGGACAAGGCTTGAGGAGGGAGACATGGAATACAGGATGGATACGCCAAGAACTAGGAAGCACTAGACGAAAAGCCACCGGGTTCACAACCTGAGAGATCACATACGGGCCGACAAAGCGAGGCAGCAATTTCCGGCAACCCACTAGGCGAAGATGACGTGAAGACAACCAGACCCTAGAACCCACCACCAAAGGAGGAGCAGCTAGACGTTTGCCATCCACATGGGCCTTCATAGAAGCCTTTGCTTCAGTGAGATGGACCACAGTACTAGCATGTACAGCAGACAGATCCCTAAGACATGTCGTGGCCGCAGGATTCGAAGAAATAGAAGCATTAGGGACCGGCAAGACCTTGGGATATTGGCCGTAGAGGGCGTAGAAAGGCGAATAACCTGTAGCTGAATGAGCCGCGTTATTGTATGCGAACTCAGCAAGCCGTAAAACGGCCAACCAGGAGGTCTGGTGTTGCAAAATAAGGCAGCGAAGATACTGCTCCATGGATTGATTTGTCCTTTCAGTCTGCCCATCAGTCTCAGGATGATAGGCCGAAGAATACCTGGTATCAATGCCCAACAATTTAGTCAACGACCTCCAAAAACGAGAGGTGAACTGTGATCCTCGATCGGATATAATGACCGAAGGGAGTCCAAATAACATGAACACGTGTTCAAAAAACAAGTCCGCCAAGACCGGAGCCGAAGGAATACCTTTACAAGGAACAAAACGAGCCATTTTTGTGAACGTGTCCACCACTACCCAGATGGAGTCATATTCTTGTGACTTGGGGAGATCGGTAACGAAATCCATAGACAGTGTATGCCAAGGTCTGGGAGGTACCGGAAGCGGAAGTAGTAACCCAACCGGTCGGCCTCTCCGATGTTTAGCCTGAGCACACACTGCGCACGAATTGACATTACACTCCACATCGCGCTTCATAGAGGGCCACCAACACCAGCGCTTGAGAAGATCTAAAGTGCGCTCCTGACCGGGATGGGCATTAAAAGGAGCATCATGAGACCACTCAAGGGCCAGATTACGAGTGTCAGGTGTGGGAAGAAACAGGCGTTCATGCACGAAAGGCAAACCATCAGAATACACGGGGTCCCATTCTCGCAACTGTTCGGAATGAATGCTAGTCCAGGATCGGACCGAGTCTAATAATGACAATGAGGGTGTACAGAGACAAATTACATGACTCTTTCCGAGAACAGTGTCAGGGAAGGTTGGCAACTCGACCCCACCCGGGGAACGTGACAAGGCGTCTGCTTTACCATGTGATGTTCCAGGACGATGCGTGATATGAAAATCAAATGAGGAAAAGAAAAGATGCCACCGAACCTGTCTGCTATTAATGCACTTCAATGAAGCCAGATCCTGTAAATTTCGATAATCTGAGTATACAGTGATTGGATGTTTAGCCCCCAGAAGATGATGGCGCCAAACACAAAAGGCGTCCATGACAGCCAGGAGTTCCTTCTCCGTAACGGTGTAGTGAGTCTCAGTACTGGAGAACTTACGGGAATGGTATGCCACTGGGTGTAATTTGCCTGTTGTAGGACATAATTGAGACAATACCGCACCGAGAGCAAAAGAAGAGGCATCCGCCTCAACTATGAACGGAAGATCAGGATTGGGGTGCTGGAGCACCGGTGCGGTAGTGAAAGCGGTTTTCAAAGCCTCAAAAGCCTCCTGATGTTCCCTTTGCCAACGATAGGGTACCTGAGGGCTGGTCAGGGCCGTGAGCGGGGCAACGATTGTGGAAAAGGAGGAAATGAAACGCCTATAAAAGTTGGCGAAGCCCAAAAAGGCCTGCAAGGACTTGAGTGTTTGAGGTACTGGCCACTCTAAGACTGCTTTGACCTTGGAATCGTTCATGGATAACGCTCCCGGAGTAATGTGAAATCCCAGAAACTCAACAGACGTTTTATGAAACTGACATTTCTCAGGCTTAGCAAATAAGGAATGTTCTCTGAGACGGGATAGTACTTCTTGGACATGTTTTACATGGTCATCAAGATTACGGGAAAAGATCAAGATGTCGTCCAAGTACACAACCATGTATACATCCAGAATATCCCTGAATATGTCATTCATAAAGCGTTGGAATGTGGCCGGGGCATTACACAGACCGAAGGGCATGACTAGGTATTCATACAAGCCGTAACGAGTACAGAAAGCAGTTTTCCACTCATCACCCTCGCGAACGCGCACTAGATTGTATGCGCCGCGCAGATCAAGCTTGGTGAAAACAGAAGCATGTGATAAGTGGTCCAGAAGGGGTGTGATTAACGGAATTGGATATCTATCCTTTTTTGTGATGGCATTAAGACGCCGATAATCCACATAAGGACGTAAATCCCCCTCTTTCTTAGGTACAAAAAATATAGGGCTTGCAGCTGGTGAAGTAGAGGGGCGGATATGTCCTAAACGAAGGGCGTTCTGTACATACTCTTTCAATGCTTGTTCCTCCGAAGGAGATAAAGAATAAATCCTGCCCGAAGGAATAGTGGAATCAGGGATTAATTCGATTGGGCAGTCGTATGGTCTATGTGGAGGAAGTACCTCGGAAGAGCCACGATCAAAAACTGATTTGAATGCTTTGTACTCAGATGGAATCCCAGACACTAACCCCCCAACGGTATGAGGATTCACAAGCTCAGATCCATCAACACTCAGCGTGAGTTGAGCTAAGGTTCCCAAGGCCCGAGAAGGGGTATCAGTTGTTTGATGGGTCGGGAGACAATAATTCTGACAGATCTCGGATTCGAAGAGCACCGTGCCTGATTGCCAATTAATCAGCGGATTGTGTTCACGTAACCATGGTATCCCTAATATGATACCGAATTGAGGTGTGGTGATTAAGTCAAAACTTAAGGTCTCTGTGTGAATATCTTGTATGGTCAACAAGAGAGGTGCAGTTTGGTGTCTAACAGGACCAGAAACTAACGCAGAGCCATCTACGGCTTGAACAGGTTCAGGTCGGGATTTCACCACTAAAGGTAGATTGAGGGAATGGGCTAAAGCAATGTCTATGTAATTTCCAGTAGCACCTGAATCAATGATGATTGTGACTGCATGAAGAAGGCCTGTAGAGGGACACAGAGTAGCGTTTACAGAGACGGGTTGAACACGAGCAAAGGCAAGAGGGGTACCCGGAGATGGAGACTGAACACTCGACCTGCTCTCCGGATCTAAGGTCGAGCTGTCCGAAAAACCTGGCTCTTCTTGGGACGTCGAGGACACTCTTTCACATAATGTCCCGTGGTGCCACAATAAAAGCATGCATTATCCACCCTTCTACGTTCCCTCTCAGATGTTGTAATAGGGCTACGTAAACCTCCCACTTGCATAGGTTCTTCCGTACTGGAAGCAGGAGTACTGGCAAGTGTAGGATGGGAAGAAACCCCCAACTCGGCTCAACGCTCCGATCACCGTGCATCTACTTGCAGGGCAAGATCAACTAGTTCCTGATACTGAGTGGGCATAGAAGGAATCACTGCTAAAGCATCTTTCATTATGTTACTCAACCCTCTATAAAAGACAACTGCCCGCTTGCTTTCTGGCCATGATGTTTCAGCAACTAATTGATTGAACCGGGTGATGTATTCTATCAAAGTCCTTCTACCCTGAGTTAGTTCTAACAACTCCAAATCCCTAGACTGTGCCTTGTGTCGGGTATCAAATACTCGAGACATTTCTAGAACCAACAGATCAAAGTCATAAAGGACTGGGCTATTATTCTCCAACAGAGGATTAGCCCAAGCGGCAGCTGTCCCGGCTAAATGGGAAAGGGCAAAGGCGGCTTTAGCAGTGGAAGTAGGAAAGGCCAAAGGTCTGCACAAGAAATGTAACTTGCACTGATTAATGAAGGTCCTGAATTTCTTGGGGTCACCTTGATAACGTTCAGGAGCGGCCAAGGGGGAAGGGGTTGGGAGGATCACCGGAGTTGGGACTGTAGTATAAGCCAAGGGAGGAGGTGTGGTTGAGGAGCTAGCATCTCAGAACTCAGGGTCTGCAAGAAGGGAATGCTGAACACTCTGTATGGAGTCTAACCTTTGGTGGATCACCGTATTAGCGGCGGCCATATCTGCCCTTAATACTGTAATCGCCTGGACTAAAGCAGCTATGGGTTCTTCTGTGGATCCCTGCATTGTCTAACACGACTATACGGCTTCTCAGTCTGTTCTGAATTGAGTGTCGTGTAGACCGATGAGACCTCCGTCTCCAAGTGACGCACAGGAGAACTAAAAGAAACCCGCTGTGCGACCTTTGAGGCCACAGGTGGGAGATGACTTCCCAGATCCACGGAACCTCTGGAACACCGATGCTGCTGTCAAAGAGGAACAAGGTTAAGTACCAGGCAATCACAATACATATTAAGTAAACCAAAGGATCTAAAAGGTCTTACCTATCGGGTGTTAGGAAAACCCAGGAAACCTAGTAGAGGTTCGAGACTCAGATGATGCGGCGGTCCCTGAATAGTAGAACCGTAGGTTAGCGTGGATGTAGGATCAGCCACCTGTAGGAGTGAAGGCGTGACTTGAATTCCCAGAAGGGAAATGGCGTAGGAGTTCAGTGAGGTACCAAGGGATGATCCAAAGACAGGTCAGGATGTAGTCCAAAATCCGGCAACAGGTAAACAGTTCCAAGCAAAGGTACAAAGGGGTATCCGAAGGAGTCCGAGGTAGAGTTCCGTGATCAAAAGGTAACAGTGGAGCAATACGTAACGCCAAACAGAGTCTGAAGACAGCTGAGAAGCAATGAGTGTTCTGTCTCTCAGACCTTTATACTGTGCGTCTCTGGGTCATGTGACGTCTCTGGGTCATGTGACGTTCACCAAGGTCACGTGAGGAACGCCACTCTGGATCACGTGATCGACGTGGAGACGTAACACCGCCCCTTCTGCTGTATGTTCTCCAAGGCAATTGCCAATGCAGAAAGGGCTGCAATCGAGCCCGTACACCATAGCTGGCATGGAGTTTTCGGTCCTTTGGGTTCACCGAATCACTTGAGCCTCGAACCGTGGGAGGAGATGTTGGGGAAATGTGAGCAGTGTTCTGGTGTGTAGTGGACTGGTGTGTAGTGGACTGGTGTGCAGAGGATCGCCTAACAGAAAGTCACAGCCAAGCGTGAGCATGCATGTGCGTAAGTGGTCGAAGTGTGCTCCTCTACTTCTTTTAATTAAGTTTCACCGTTCCTATCCTTTTTTTTTTTTTACTTTTGTTTATTGGCAGAAAGTTAGGATAGGTACAGCACTTTTTACACAGAGATAAACAAGAATCACAATGTTGCATTTAGGCATTACATCATGCACTATTGCTAGCAGCTCGGAGCGGGGGGAGGGGAGGAGTGGTATCACAATGGAACATAAAGTGCTCAGTACTTATGTCGGGTTGGGCGAACCCGGCAGTTGTGTGGAGCTCCACTAAACCGCGTCTTTGTTGTTTAGATAACTGCAGAATTCGGTCCACACTTTTTTGGGACGAGATGGCATGGGTAGTGATCCGATATACTCTTCTTCACACATTTGTACCCAAGTAAGGGCTTTCAGCCACATCTCCAGGGTGGGGGGAGAGCGGCGCTTCCAGCATTGCAGTATACATCTTTTAGCCACAATAGTACTTTTATAATGTTTAAAAATCTTTTTTTCACACTTTCGCCAGTCCAAATTCTGAACAACAAGGCCAATGGATCAAGGTCCACCGGGGACCCAATTATCTCTGAGAGGGCTTCCGTCACTTCCCTCCAGAACCCACCTAGCGCAGCACAGGACCAAAACATATGTATATGATCTGCTTCTTTAGCCTTGCACCTCGGGCATGTGTGGGTCGGAGTGTGTATGAATTTCGCAACTCTGAGCGGTGTGTAATAAAGTCTGTTGAGGAGTTTGTATTGTATGCAGCGGAATCTAGTGCTAAGGGAGACTTTGCATGTATGCGCACACATTTTGTTCCACATCCCTTCAGTGATTTCCATTTCTAGCTCCCTGGCCCAGGCGTCCTGTGATTTGGGGGATGCGTCCTCTACTTTCCCCAACTGCATTTTGTACAGGCAGGATATTATTGCCTTGCCTCCTGCAGAATTTGATATGTATTGGAGTTCTGGTGAGTCTGGGGGCTCGTCTGGGTATGAGGGCCACATTTCGTGGACCGCCGCTCTTAGCCTGAAGTATTGTAATATCTCAAGCGGTGAGTTGGAGTGTTCTGGCCGCCATGTTTGAGGGGTAATACATTTACCGTCGGGGTATAGATGAGTTAGCGCTCGATAGCCCAGGTTTCCCCAGTACCGCATGAAGTGCTGGTCGTGTGTGGGGGAGAGACCAGGGAATTGCCATATGGGAAGCCATTTATAATATGGGCGATGCTCTTGTTCAGAATCTAGTGTATTATTCCATGCTCTGATCGTGGCGGTCACAGGGTCTGACGGGGCATCTGACTGGAACGTGCAGTGCAGTAGTAGGGTCATGATATTGTTCCCGTCGCCTGCCAGTTTCTCTAATTTGACATGAGGGTGCAGGTTCAAGTGTGCGTACCAGTGTGTGGCATGTTGGGCTTGTACTACGATCCAATACAGTGTTAGGTCTGGGGCTGAGAAACCCCCTTTCCCGTAGGGTGGGGTCATATGTTGCCACTTCTTACGGACAGCTCCAGAATGCCAGAGAAATTGGGCGCACGCCGAATGGTGCCTCTTGAAATATTGCTTCCCGGGCCATACTGGCATGTTGGCAAAAATATCGAGGAGCCTGGGGACCGCGATCATTTTTATTAGGGACAACCTACCCACAAGGGACAGTGGGAAATTGCGCCATTTGAGCATTTTGGATTCAATGAGCTGTGCCGTTGTCTCGTAGTTATCCGCCAGTAAGGAGGCTTTAGTTAGTGATACTTGCAACCCTCAGATATCTGATGCCACCTGGGGACCAGTGTAGGGGGAAGTCGCATGATGGTTGCTGGGTTGCCGCAGTGAGAGGGAATATTTCTGATTTAGAATAGTTGATGGTGAAGCCAGAGTAGGTGCCTATTTTAGTTATATCTCAGAAGATCGGGTCTAGATATGTGGAGGGGTTTCTGACATATAGGAGTACATCGTCAGCATACAGCGAGATGATTTCCGGTGTGTCCTGTAGACGAATACCTTTACGGGTGTGCTGATCTCTGACATGATCCGCCATGGGCTCAATGGCGAGTGCAAAAAGGATGGGGAAAACGGGCATCCCTGATGGGTACCTCTATGTAGCGCGAAGGGAGAGGAGACAATGGAGTTGACCAGCACCCTGGCCAATGGTCCTCTATACAGGAGTTTTATACAGGAGATCATGTTTGGTCCAATTCCCATTTTTCCCAGCACGGCCCACAAGTATTGCCATGAGACCATGTCGAATGCCTTCTGGGTGTCCAGTGTGACCGCCACTACGTCTGCCTTCGGGTCAATTCCTGCCATCACATTAAACAGACTGCGGATATTAAGTGCCGTAGAGCGGCCCGGAACAAATCCACTCTGGTCTGCATGCACTAGATGGGGCATGACCGGAAGGAACCTATTCGCTATAATTTTAGCAAAAATGTTCATGTCCGTGTTGATAAGTGATAAGGGCCTATAGCAACCACATTCATCTGTGGGTTTGCCCAGTTTGGGGAGGATGGTAATCAGGGCTTCTCTTAAGAAGGGAGGGAGGGTGGCTAAGCGTAGTGATTCGGACCAGACCCCATGTAGTATGGGGGCCAAAATGGCAACATGCTCCTGGTAAAACTCAGATGTGAGCCCGTCGGGGCCTGGGGCCTTGTTTTTTGGTGCTTTGGGAGATGAGAGTCATCGGGATGCTTTCTAGTGGGTCGTCCAGGTCCCGGGCTGTGTGCTCCGGCTGGGGGCCATATAGGCTGGAATAGAAGCTAGCAAAGGTGTCGATGATGGCTTGGTTGGACCAGTGTCGTGAGACTTGTTCATCTAGAATGCTATCTACCCAGGCGCAACCACCCTCCGCGCGCACTAGTTTAGCCAGGGTTCTTCCAGGTCTGTCTCCCTCACCGTACCTTCGGGCAGCCACTGGGCGAGCATAGTACCGCACCTCACTTAGGGCGTGAGCCTCAAATAGTTCTAGTTCTGTTCTGATCTTTGCTAGGGTTGCAGGAGCTGGTGCAGAAGCATGTTCTCATTCTAGACTTTTGAGCTTAGTTTCAGAGTTGTTTAAGGCCTGCCTTATAGCTTTGAGAACCACAGCCTCCCTTGAGATGCACATCCCTCTGATGTATACTTTAAATGCCTCCCAGCGGGTCCCTCGGTTGTGTCCTGCGTGTCGTTATTTTAACAAAAAAATGTTTATATCCGAAAGGATCTCAGCTTTAAAGACAATGGCCCTCATTACGACCCTGGCGGATTTTTTCCGCCATCGACGGACTTTCCGGCCATGGCGCAAAGTCCCTTTACGCCATGGCGGATGGCGGACTTACCGCCCCATTCCGAGGTCGGCGGGGCGGTAAGTCCCCATTGACCCATTTACCCTTCCCCATTCCCATTTCGGCCCCATAGGGCTCAATGGGAGTGGGGAAGGAGTTAATTACGCCACCGTAAAATACGGTGGCGTAATTAACACCAAGGTCCCAGAGCGCCATGGATTTTTCCGCCCGCAAAAAGCGGGCGGAAAAATGACCATGGCGCTCCAGGAACTCGTAGTTGGCGGTAAGGGGTCCGCGCAGCTAACGCTGGCGCAGACCCCTTAGCGCCAGGGTCGTAATGAGGCCCAATGTCAGCTAGGGCATCAGATTTAAAGCGCCAAGGGGGTCGAGCGGTCAGGGTCCTACCCAGTTGAATCTGCAACAACACGGGAGTGATCAGAGAGCGTGCGTGCGAGGATCTTGACATCAGTTACCCTGCCTACCTGAGACCCCGACAGTAGGAACATGTCAATTCTCGAAGAGCTATTATGTACTGTTGAGTGGAAGGTATAGTCTCTCTCTTGGGGATGGAGCGTTCTCCATACATCGTGTAGATTAAGGGAACCCATGTGTGTATGAAGTTGCTTGGCTGCTCAAGACGTGACCCTGTGTGTAGTGGTTGTTCTATCTAGGACATTGTCAAGTATAAGATACATGTCTCCCCCCCATATGATGGGGACTTCTACATATCTCATAAGGATAGCGTTTACTGCATCTATGAATTTGGGGGAATCAGTGTTAGGACCGTATGAATTTGCAATCAAGCATTCCGCATTAGCTAGAGTGCAGTGGAGAATCACATATCTGCCTTCAGTGTCAATGTGGGCTGTGTGGAGTGTGAACTTCACTGATTTGTGGATGAGAGTCAAGACTCCCCTGGATTGGGTAGAGTACTGGGTATAAAATCTGTTGGGGCCCCAGGTCTGTGCTAAGTTTGATGAGTTTAGGAGTTTCAGGGCGTGTGTTTCCTGCAATAGGAGAACCTTGATTCTGTGTCTTTGTGCATATGCTGTAATCCTGCGAGACTTCGTGAAATTTGTTAATCCCCGGACGTTCCATGTCATAATTTTAATAGCCATGGTGACAATTTATGGGGCATCCCAAGGAAAGGATCTGTCTCTGTCTGCAACCATATGTGCTGCGGTGGCGTGAACACGCCACTCTTCGATACCAGTCGTTACCTCGCTGACAATTTTAGTAAAACATTCCCCAACTTCACCACCCCCACCCTCACCGCCCAATCTAAACTAGCAGTGTGATTGTACCCACCCCCGGAGCGACCAACTGCGTGCCTTCTCCAACTTGGTGACGCTTGACCAATAGCCCAACAGGGGCTGAAACATAAACACTCCGCCTGAACAGGCATTGCAGCTGCAGTGGGGGCTGCCGCTGCCGTTAGACCCACATTTGTTAATGCATATTATGGCGATAATTCTTTCTAACAGCTGATAGAACTTAGGTTACAATGAAGCAAACATATTGTTAGGTAGCGAAATCAATGCAGATATTGCCATAGGCCGGTGTCAAACAGTAATGCTAGGTTTTCAAGGTTCAGGCCCAGCATGTGCTGTAATGTACAGGCTGATTGGGGATGTATCCCATTCCACAGGTATTGTTCTTAAGATGTTGATGCTGGGGCTATGTTAGGCCCGGGATAGGGTGGGGACGGGGGGACAAGTTAACCCACTGGGGAGGCAGTTTGTAGGTTGGGCACGGCCGGTCAGGGCCACAGCTGGGCCCCGATCCTATTCGTCGTCCATCGGTTCTTCGGAGGATCCACCAGTGGGATTTGTGCCTCGATTAATTTGACTGCCTCATTCGGGACTGTGAAAAAGTACAGCTTGTTTCGATGGGTGAATTTTAAGCGGGCAGGGAAGAGCATCGCGTATTCGATTTTCCTGTCTCTCAGCATTTTTTTCACACCTCCGAATTGGCTTTGCTCCGTCTGCACCCCCACTGAGAAGTCAGGGAAAATCCTAATGATTTGTGAGTCCAGCCTTAGCTCCCCTTTCTCTCTGGCTAGACGGAGTATGTGGTCTCTATCCTTGTAGTTTAACAGTTTTGCAATTATTGGCCTAGGGAAGTCTCTTGGTTTAGGCCGGGGTGCCAGTGAGCGATGTGCTCTTTCAACAGTGAAGAACGGTGATAACTCAGGCTTATCGAGGAGGACTTTGAGAATTTGTGCGACCGCGAGTTCCATCCGCCCTTTTAGCGCAGATTCAGGCACCCCCACTATGCGAATGTTATTTCTTCGCGACCTTGATTCAAGGTCATCATACTTAGCTTTGACCTGCTTCATGTCGCGGACGAGCTCCGTGACAGTGTTTTGTAGTGTGTGGACATTGTCCTCATTGGTTCCTATTCTTTGCTCTGTCTCAGTGATCCTGGTCCCATGTTGGTCGAGTTTAGCTCTTAAGGAGGCAACGTTCGCGTTGATATCTGTCTTGATATGGGCAAAATCTTCCTCGGGGCCAGCCCTTTGAGAGCAAAAAATACCCAATTCAGCCCAAAATACAGGTTCTATTGTGCTGAGCAGTGATCTCATGCTAGTGACAAATGACACCCTCAAAGTTTTAGCATATTTATTCTAAGCAGTGAATTTCATATACATTTGGGATTCAAGTTAAAGAATATTACAAAGCATAAACTTAGAACAATGCAAAATATAGTGAAACATGGAACTTAGATAAACGTAGAGAAATATAGAGAAACATAGAGAAACATAGCGAAACACAGTCTTACGTCCCTTTAATCAGCACTGGGAGACCTGGGCTTTTCATAGAAAAACAATGCTGGAGGACACCGTGAGAGCCAATTCCGGGCACTTGACTGTACACGAATCAAGTCCACAGGACGATCTCCCCCCGAGTCATGTGTGCATGGATATTTTATAATCTCTTGCTGTCAGTCACCATGACGCACAGTTCCAGAACTTTCCCTGTGCAACTGGCTCATGGAAAAAACCCAACTCTCTCTGAGAGGCACCCTGCTCGCTCCTACCCCTCCCTGGTTCCCATCTGCGCTGGCTGAGGAATGTCTTATCAGTACCTTCCCAGAGAAAAGGAAGATTAGCTTGGAGCCAGGGCTACCGTTAGTGAGGCTGAATATTCTAAGGGAAGCAGGGATGTATTAACCCCATCTGCAAGCTCTAAAAGGCATGCACTCATAGCTTAGTGTTTATAGCGCTTAAGACTGGCTATCTAAGCGCTATATAGGTGCCATGATGTTCCAAACACTCCAAAAATACCTATTAGCTACATAGCTGGGGCCCTCTCCCTGCCTGTCTATCAACAATGCATAATGTGACCTATTTCATACTAGGCCTGCATATTCCTTGTAGCTCACTACTGCATAATGGAAGTGCTACAACAGACTACTGTCAGCATTTTTAGCACATACTTTGAATACACTATTGGCTTTCAGCGGCTAATGCTGTCATCTAAAGCCCTGATTGGCAAGGTTGCAATTTCGTGTATCACTACAATATCATCCAATTTTTCGTGGAAGGCTGCAAAGTTCTTGGCCATGGACTCCATCATTGCAGACAAGTCAGGCTGTGGGGGGTCTGGGAGGATATCTCTGTCTTCTTGTGCTGTGGAGGAGGACGCTTGATCCGCCCTGGGTGTTGCCGTGGTGAACTTATCCATGGCGCCCGCCTTGCTAGCTCCTCGCTATCTGTTGGTATTGCTGTGGCGGGGAGCAGCGCCCAATTTGACAGTTTTGGTGGGGACCGTGGGTCTGGAGTCCCGGAGTGGGGGTGGTAGTTGGCACGTGGTTGCAACGTGCAGGAAGTGGGTTCAGTATTGCAGGTGTTTGCCCCGACCGGTTGGGAGTGGGCAGCCCGTGGGCGGCCAGCGGCCCGAGACTGGCCAGGGAGGTCGTGTGCTGGTGGGTTTGGCAAGTGCTTCCCAGTAGTCGCAGGAACAGTAGATGTTGAGAGCTGGGGGGAGTCAGGAGGGCTTCTGTGTAACCAGTATCACTCTACACAGTGTTTGGGGTCGCTGGGCGCTGTGCAGTTGATGGGCCAAATAGGAGGGGCCCGCAAGATGAGTTGATGGTATTGTTCCGATCCGTGAATGCTAATATAGAGGTGTGATTGCCTTCTTCACGGCGCCCTGCACAGTCACAGCTCCTCAGACTACGATTAGCAGCACATGGATGCGTGGAGCCCTCAGATACGGATGCAGTCGTGCGCGACCTCCGTTTCGCACTATTATGGGCCGGCGTGTGGTTTAATTCTTCAGCTGCCCCCACTACTAGTTTTTTATATATTCTTAACCTGCGGAGCCCAGGAGCAGGCAGTCAGTGTGTGGGGGGGGGGCCAGGCTAGTGGCTCCAGGCCTCACAGGCAGAGGGTCGGGCCGCGGCGGGTGCTTCTTCAGTTAGTCTGGATCTCCGGCCAGCGGTCACCGACCGCCGCCGTGCCCAGACAAAGCAGCGGGCTATGTCGGGGAAGGAGGGGGGGGAAAGCCGCAGCCACACCCCCCATGCTACGCGGCTCGTGGGGCCCAGGCGAGGCTGCAATGCAGATGGCAGCGCCCCGGCCCTCCCCCTCGGGGCCACCTACCATTGCCGCCCGCCGTCAGCAAGGGCCTGCGGAGGCAAAGTTGAAGGCGCTCCGGCTGGGGGCACGGATCAGCGGTCCCGTCCCTCCTCCCCTCACGGCAGCACTGGAGCCAGCAGCAGGTCTGGGGGGCTCCTCCGCGGGATGCAACACCGCCTCTCAAGCGTGTATTCTGGGGGCCGCCCAGGTTCCACCGCCCTCCGCGTCTCCAGGAGGCAGGCCTAGCAGGCCTGTATGGCTGCCTGACGTTCCCGGCTGTATCTTCGGTGCCGCTGAGCTGCCGACAGCGGTTTTTCCGCAGTGTGTGCCCCGTGTATGGGGGGGCACTCAGGCGACTTTCTTGGGAGTACAAGAAGAAAGATTCTGCCGTTGATCGCAGATTGTAGTCTGTGAGTCACAGAGCTCTAGAGCTAAGCAGCCATCTTGCTGGCTGCTCAACAGCGCCCCCACCGTTCCTATACTTTTATTTTAAAAAGAAACCGTTCCGGAATGTTTTAGTTTTAAAATAAAAGTCCAGGAAGAAGTTGAAACTTGCACTTTCAGTGCACTGCACTGGACGTTCCTTTAAACAGAAGGAACATGTGTTTTGGGGTTTGTATTGTGCATGGGAGGAGGCGTGGCACTGGGGTTTATGGGGACCGGTGCAGGCCAGTAGGGAACATAGTTCCACTACTTCTTTTCGTACACTTTGACCACTGATGCGTGTGGTTTCCATGCCAACCTGGTGTTTATAGTTGCAAACTAGAATCGGAACACCTTCTTTGCCGTCCGATCCCGGTCAAACAGAAAACTCTGCAGAATACGCTTCTACTGTAAGTGAAGCTTTCATTTTGTTGATATTGATGCAATGCCATACCTGCATGGCAGAAAGTAGTTTGCACCCTACACTTGACAAGTTCTCTAAAGTAATCCGTGTCCAGTATAGTTGCAGGACCGTTGAGCGGTGTAGCAAATTCAATGGAGCCCTGATATTTAAGGGCTTTAATTAATAATTTTACACATTTGGATTCCCTAGCGTCCATGTCTATATTGCAACGTACACATGTATGGCAGAAATTAGAAGGCGTCTTGCATCCAGTAAACTCTTTACAGTCACCGTGTCAGATTTAACCACGAGACCGGTGAGCGGTCGAGTTAACTTAACTTAATGGAGACTTTGCTCTAAAGGGCTTGCATGTATTGTATTAAACACAGAGACTTCATAGCAACTGTGTTCATGCTGCATCTAACTATAAAACAATAGATATCGAGGTGTGTTGGTGAGCAATAGTGGAAGTGTGGAGCCACTCTAGGTTACAATGATGTGGCTTTTATGTTGTCCCATTTATATTTACAAGCAGTGAGAGTCACAAGTATTTGTCACACTGACAGACCAGAGTACACCATGGATGACTTTGCCCGTGCGGGTGACGGAAAGCCATTGGAGGTCAGTCCTTTTAGGATACACTTTGTTAGATGTGGGAAAGATTAAAATGTAAAAATATTAATATAAAGCATTATCACAATTATAGGTACACAGATGAATATGAACTGTTACCTCAGAACAGAAATTGTATCTAATAGGCCCTGATGATGGATGGAGAATTCAAAACGAGTCGGCTGCTTGTTAAAACGTGGAATTTGAATTAGGATGTAAATAGATCTGGACACAGAATTTGGGAAATCCATTTTGAGTTGTTATATGTGGACTAATCTGTACTAGGACTCAGTGAGTCCAATTCTGGGAAGTTACTTTGTACCAAACTGAATTTGGAATGCAATTTAGTTTGGGATGTTAAACTATATCTTTTGAAATAATATTAAATACAGTGTATGTGAAAAACTGGTCACAACTGAACATTGAATCTGACCTTTTTTTTGTGACTGTTGTCTATACAATGTACAGCATTGAACACTCTAATATTGGTATAAGCTACTGATGGTATGAGGTTAATTGTCCTCAAAAGAGTGCACAGGGGTTACCTGTTGGCGACAACTGGGAAGGTTGGTGTACATTGTAGTCAGTCTCCAGGGGCCAGGAGATGATACCCCCATGAACAAAAAGTGTAGTAAAAAATAGTTTTTATTATCGATAATGTCAAAATAGAAAAAGAAAAAAAATTACAATTGTGGTGCTCCTCCACGTATCGATACATTGTTTTTACAGCAGCTGATTTTTCATCAGCATCTCTGCATGAAGGGGACCTCTCCGGTTTGGATGCCGTCTGGTTCTCTCTCATCAGGAGCCTCCGCTGCTTCCTTCTCCGCGACCACAGCTTCCAAGGTCTCGCACACCGCCGTTTCTCGCTTTCCTGCATGCCAGCCCCTTTGCACACTCTCTGATCCCAAGCCGCAGCCTGGGAGAGTGAAATCTCTGCTCCTTTTGCTTCCACCTCTCTGCAACTGATTCTCATCTTCCCGCTCAGGTGCCTCACATCAAAACAACTAGACCGCATGTTTCTTTCAATGGCATTTCCAATCCTCATTGACTCTTGGGCCCTCTTCCTCGCCCCAGTACCACAAGCATTATGGATCCTGAAGTCCATAATGGGTTCAAGTCTTTTATGTGCATTCATTTCTTTATAGCTGTTGAATTGGATGTTATCAGATTTAGGAAATCTTACAGGGTTGATGTGAGACTTAACATTAGGTTTAAGATCACCACTCAAAACATAATCCTGGTTATTCACGAACATCACATTAGTTTTAGGAACTCCCAAGGTGTTCCATTTATCCTGTTGATGTGACTTTTCACAGAAGGCCTTTTGTGTTTCCTTGTGAGAGTACAGCATGCAATTAAGTATTTAGGAATTATTGGACTCTCGTCCTGAGAAGAAGATAAATACTGTGTCTCTCCTAAAGGAGCACCACTTCCCCCTGGCAGCCGTCTCCTCCCATGTGATCCTTCCTCCTGATACCACCCCTAGGGTTAGGATCGGCAGCTGCCTTCCGCTGACCACATGGAAGGAGACTTCAGGCTGGGGTTTAGGGATGACTCTGTAGGATTCATCACAATACCCAGTTTAAACAATTTACATAATCACACATATTTTGTTACAAAGTCATCCTCCAACCTTCAATTGGCTGTAACGCTCACCTGGCTCCCACGGAGGCGCTGGTCTGGTCTGGGTTGCTGTGGCCTCTTAAAGCGTGATGCGCAGAATTCGGACCACCGATTGAACAGGACCCCCAAATCTTGCTTGTCTGGCCCGTAGGAATATCCTTCTGCAGATGAGAAAGGGGATTAACTGCCTGCTGAATAGTGTGCTTGCTCCCCCCTTTTCCCCTTTGTTCTCCTCTGACTTCCTCTAAAACCCCCCGGTTTAAGCTCACCTTATGGTTTGGAAGGATGAACTCTCCATCCTGCTTCTGGTGCAGGGGCGCGCGTTCGTCCAGTTACTTCACTGGTTTTCAGAATGGCGCTGGC
Source organism: Ambystoma mexicanum (assembly GCF_040938575.1). Lineage (NCBI taxonomy): Eukaryota > Metazoa > Chordata > Amphibia > Caudata > Ambystomatidae > Ambystoma > Ambystoma mexicanum. The sequence goes on from NC_090925.1 coordinate 1,223,778,986, forward strand.
AAATCCACTTGACTTTTCTGAGCGATACACCGTAAGTATGAAGATGCAAAAGTTCAAGTGTGAGCCTCCTTTTATGTTGTTTCTCCTAACCTGTGATCTGTCCTTTATTTCAGGTGCAGAACCAAGGCGATGCGTTGAGGGGTAAATTGCCGGTGGTAAAATCAGGTGAGTTAGTGATGAGGACGACCCCTCTAAATGTCTTTATAATTCCCCAGTAATGTCTTTTGTCCTTTCCCCATAGGGGCCGGGGTGCGGTACCTGCCAAAGATGCGGCGCCGACCCGAGATGTGGAATGGTTCACCAAGAAAAGCCGGTAAGTAATATGGCTGAAAATTCGGCTTTCCTCTTGTGTTCCCTTGCTCACCTTTTGTCTCTTCTTCTCTCCCCTAGGTGCAGAGATGTGGCGACTGGTGCTGAGAGCCGCGATGGAGCCGGGCGGCATCTCGGGAACAGGTGAGTGAAGCGCGGCGCTGCAGCGAGCAACGCAGTGCTTTTAAATGGAAGTCCTCCTTCAGGAATGCTGGCGTGAAGATTCCGGATGCAGGTAAGAAGGTTGAATAAGTTCTTGGTTTTCACCTTTCTCTTCTCTTCTTTCCTTACAGGTGTTCCAGGTTCGAGGCGGGCGTGGCTGGAGTCCAGGTGCAGGAGCTGACACGGTGAGCGTTCAGCTGCTGGGATGCAGAACAACGCGAAGCACGTGTGGCTGTCCGGGCGTGGCTTAAATAGCCTTGGAAGAAGTTCCAGGTGAGTATTCTTCCACAGCCCCACCCAAGTAACAAAATAGTTCCTTCAGAAAAATAGTCCCTCCTAAGCCTCATTTGGCTTGGTTCTTCATGCAGCATGGTCTGCATCAGGTGAGTGTGCAGCATGGTCTGCTTCAGGTAAGTGCACCAAACCCTTCCCCTTATGAGCCTGGCACCTATGGCGCCAGGACTGATGTCCAACATGAGCCTGGCACCAACGGCGCCAGGACAGAGTCCAAAGAGCCCCTATAAAGGGCCTCTGGGCTTTTACCCGGGGGCGTAATGCCTGCTCCCGGGGGTGCTGGGCCTGGCCTGGTACTCCGGGGGTAGGCATCATGACAGCACTCCCCCCCCAAGGCCCCTCCCAAGGTCGTTCCCTCAGGAGGTTTCGGCTTGTTCGGGACATTCCGATGGAACCTTTTTACTAGCCGAGGTGCATGTACGTGGTCGCTGGGTTCCCAAGATCTTTCCTGAGGCCCGTACCCCTTCCAATCAATTAGATAGAAAAGTTTTGATTTTGAGACCTTAGAGTCCAAAATGTTCTTCACCTCGAATTCAGGCTCCACATCTATCTGGATTGGTTCTGGTGGCTTTATTAATCTGGTTCCTGGTTGCACTGGTTTCAAAAGCGACACATGAAAAACGGGGTGAATCCGCATGTTAGCTGGTAGATCTAGCTTGACTGCCACTGGGTTAATTATAGCTTTGATCGAGTAAGGGCCTAAATATCTTGGATTAAAAGTCTGAGGTCCCTTGAGCGATAAGTGTTTGGTAGCCAACCATACTTGATTCCCTATTTGGTATGGAGGCGCCTCTTTTCGATGCAGATCCGCATTCTTTTTGTATTTCCCTTTCGCATGTTGTAAGTGTGCAGTAGCATCCTTGAAGGCTTGAGTAATCGTAGAATGCAAATGGTCCACTACGGGCATTTCGAGGCTCAAAGGTGAGTCCAAGTCTGAAGTACGAGGGTGATGTCCATATAGGGTATAAAAGGGGCTCTGGCCAGTTCCAGAGTGTATCGAGTTATTGTATGCATATTCAGCCACCCATAAAATATCCTTCCAATTACCCTCCGATTGGTGCAACATACATCGTAGATATTGTTCAAGGGTCTGGTTCGTTCTCTCCGTCTGACCATCGGTCTGTGGGTGGTGGCTGGTTGAAAGTCTTACGTCGATTTGTGCCAGTTGACAACATTTTTTCCAAAAATGAGAAATAAACTGGCTTCCCCGATCGGAGATTAGTATGGACGGGAATCCATGCAGACGGATGATATTTTCGAGGAATTCCTTGGCAAGAACAAAAGCTGAAGGTAAACCTTTCAACGGAATAAAATGGGCCATCTTGGAAAATAAATCCACCACAACCAGAATATTATTGTGTCCATTAAAGAGGGCAGGTCCGTGATAAAATCTAGTGACAAGGTGTGCCAAGGTGCTGGTGGAATGTCTAAGGGCTGAAGAAGACCGGCGGGTTTTGATTTTTGACCTTTGTTTTGGGAGCAAACTCCACAGGACATCACGAAAGATGTAATATCCTTTCGCCAGGACAGCCACCAGAATTGTCGTTTAATTTTTTCCTCTGTTTTGGCAATGCCAGGATGTCCTTCCATCAGAGTATCGTGATCACGGGAAATAACCAGTTCTTGCAATTCCTTTTCTGGCAAAAATAAAGGTCCTCGGAAGTAAGGTAAGCCATCGTTGATTGAAAAGTCAGACCCCCTTTTGATCCAATCCTGCAAGGCTGAAGAGTCCAGGAATAGTTTTACCCGTGCTTGAATGTCTTCAAGGGTTTGTAAAGTGGTTATCCCCAAGATTCTTTGTTCGGGAATTATCGGCACAGGTTCTGAGTTTGTGTCCATTTCTCCCATTCCAATTCGAATAAAGCCCATCAGAGCTGTCGTGAAGACTGAGCCTTGGCAGTTTTTAAATATTGTAAATTTCGGTGATCAGTGATCACGGTGATGGTATGCCTGGCGCCAAGAAGATAATCCCGCCAAGCCTTAAAGGCGGACTTAATGGCTAATAATTCCTTATCAGTGATTGCATAATTTATCTCCGGCGAGAACTTTCTGGACCAAAATGCTACGGGGTGCAGTTGGTTGGTTTCGGGGTCTCTCTGGGACAGGACAGCTCCCATGGCTAAGCTGGATGCGTCGGTTTTGACTATATATGGGAGATCAGGACGCGGGTGTTTCAAAATAGGTGCGGACGTAAATTTAGCTTTTAATTCCTGAAAGGCCTGTTCAGCTTCCTCGGTCCATTCAAAACGTTTATTCTTCCGCAAGAGGGCAGTGATGGGTTGCACCACCCGTGAAAATTCCGGGATAAACCTGCGATAAAAATTGGCAAAACCAAGCATGCTTTGGACACCTTTCACCAAACTAGGTGATGGCCATTTGAGGATGGCATCCACTTTCCGTGAGTCCATTCGGACCCCTTTGGGTGTCAGGATGAATCCAAGAAACTCAACCTCGTTGGTATGGAAAACGCATTTCTCCAGCTTTGCAAACAGTTTGTGCTGGCGCAACTTCTCAAGGACGGCCCTGACATGTTTTCTGTGATCTGATTCCGAAGAGGAGTACACCAGAATGTCATCGATATACACGACAACACAGACATCGATGAGTTCCCGAAGGACATCGTTCATGAAGAATTGGAAGGCAGCAGGCGCGTTGCACAACCCGAAAGGCATCTCCTGGTATTCGAATAGTCCATATTTTGTACGGAAGGCCGTTTTCCATTCGTCGCCTTCTTTTACTCGTACCAGATGATAAGCCCCCCGGAGAACTAACTTGGTGTATATGCAAGCGTCCTTCACCTGGTCAAGGAGTTCAGGGATCAAAGGCAGAGGGTAACGATTTTTAACAGTTATCTGGTTCAATGCGCGGTAATCGATACAAGTTCTAAGGTCGCCTTCTTTTTTTGGCACGAAGAACAAAGCCGAGGATGCCGGAGACTTTGACGGGCAAATGAAACCATTGGCTAGGTATTGATCTAAATATTGTCTCAAATGCAGATTCTCCGGCTCAGTAAGGGCATAAATCCTGCTACAAGGGGGTTGAGCACCGGGCACCAGATCGATTTGGCAATCGTACGATCTGTGAGGAGGTAACGTGTTGGCCTGTTCCTTTTGGAAGACGTCCTGAAAGTCTTGGTATTCCGGAGGTAGTTGCATGGAGACAGAGGTTACTGATGCTAGACTGATCTTCAGATTTTCTGGGTAGCAGGTTCGTGCACACTCCGGAAAGGTTATCCTCTTCGCTCGCCAATCAATTCGAGGATTATGTGTCTCTAACTAAGGGATTCCGAGAATAACCTGAAACTGTGGAGCCTTGATTACATCAAACACAACTGCCTCCCGATGGCCGTCCAGACCTACAAGTGTCACCTCAGCTGTGGAATGTGTTACCGGTCCCGAGGCAATTTCGGTTCCATCAACTGTGGTGATGACATCTTTGCTGGTTTTAGGACGCAGAGAGAGGTTAATCCTGGAGACCAATTCACGATCCACGTAGTTTCCTATAGCCCCACTATCGATGTATGCCTTTATTGCATGCAACCGCTTAGGCTGTTCCGGATCTACGAGGACCATTGGCACAATGAAATGCGAGGTCTGAGAGTTCGTTTTCAAGCTCGGCAAGCGGACCCCTACGCTTATCGGGCGGGGTCGTTTCCTGATACAGAGGTTTCATGGATTTTATCAGCGGCTCCTACCACCTTCCTGGGCGGCCTTGCCGGGCAATCTCGTAGAAAGTGTCCAGAGGATCCACAATAAAGACATAAATGCATCTGCCGTCTTCTTTCACGTTCCTTTTGAGTTAAAGATCCTTTAACTCCTCCGATTTGCATTGGCTCAGAGGCTTCAGTCCCCTTGAGGTTAACGTGGGTCTTGACTAACACCCGGGTCTCAAACTTGGACTGATCTGCTTTTCTGTTTTGCAGTCTGTGATCCAATTGGACCACTAAGTCTATATATTCTGAGCATTCTTGGGGCGGATTTACAACTTGGGCCAGGACATCTTTAAGTTCTCCGCGTAGACCTCGATAAAATAATGTGATTCTTTTATCCTCTGGCCACCCAGTTTTCACAATTAGTCTATTAAAGTTTGCAATATAGGAAAGGAGGTCTTGATTGCCCTGTCGCAGAGATAGACGTTCGTCATCTAGAGCCTGCCCCTGGGAGTGACGAGCAAATAACCTTTCCATGCTTGCTTGAAATCCTTGAAAATCACGAAGAATCGGGTCATCTTGAGTTACCAGTGGAACTGACCAATCGGCAGCACTGCCGGTGAGATATGACAATACAAAGGCTACCTTAGTCTGGTCATTAGGGAAGACCCCAAGTCTGCACAGGAAATGCAAACGACACTGATTCATGAATATGGCGAATCGTTTGGGGTCCCCAGCAAAGCGTTCGGGTGGGGCCAGCGGCATGTTTCCTGGTAGATTAATCTGCATCGGGTTACTGGAAAGCACAGGAGCGGGGTTCCCTCCGGAACCGGGTAAAGGAGTTTGTCCAGCTTGACCTTGCAAAAGCTGTCTAGCCAGGTCATCAGTCCTTTCCTTTGATACAATCGCTTCCCTCCTGAGAGCATTAGTCTCTTGACGAGCGGCGTGTACTTCGGCCCGTAATTCACCCAGTAGTTGGGCCAACTGGTCAGTCTCAGAAGTTTCCATAGCGCCTGGGTGGGAATTTGTAGGAAGGCTTTGCGTTCTGTAACGCTCACCTGGCTCCCACGGAGGCGCTGGTCTGGTCTGGGTTGCTGTGGCCTCTTCAAGCGTGATGCGCAGAATTCGGACCACCGATTGAACAGGACCCCCAAATCTTGCTTGTCTGGCCCGTAGGAATATCCTTCTGCAGATGAGAAAGGGGATTAACTGCCTGCTGAATAGTGTGCTTGCTCCCCCCTTTTCCCCTTCGTTCTCCTCTGACTTCCTCCAAAACCCCCCAGTTTAAGCTCACCTTATGGTTTGGAAGGATGAACTCTCCATCCTGCTTCTGGTGCAGGGGCGCGCGCTCGTCCAGTTACTTCACTGGTTTTCAGAATGGCGCTGGCAAATCCACTTGACTTTTCTGAGCGATACACCGTAAGTATGAAGATGCAAAAGTTCAAGTGTGAGCCTCCTTTTATGTTGTTTCTCCTAACCTGTGATCTGTCTTTATTTCAGGTGCAGAACCAAGGCGATGCGTTGAGGGGTAAATTGCCGGTGGTAAAATCAGGTGAGTTAGTGATGATGGCGACCCCTCTAAATGTCTTTATAATTCCCCAGTAATGTCTTTTGTCCTTTCCCGATAGGGGCCGGGGTGCGGTACCTGCCAAAGATGCGGCGCCGACCCGAGATGTGGAATGGTTCACCAAGAAAAGCCGGTAAGTAATATGGCTGAAAATTCGGCTTTCCTCTTGTGTTCCCTTGCTCACCTTTTGTCTCTTCTTCTCTCCCCTAGGTGCAGAGATGTGGCGACTTGTGCTGAGAGCCGCGATGGAGCCGGGCGGCGTCTCGGGAACAGGTGAGTGAAGCGCGGCGCTGCAGCGAGCAACGCGGTGCTTTTAAATGGAAGTCCTCCTTCAGGAATGCTGGCGTGAAGATTCCGGATGCAGATAAGAAGGTTGAATAAGTTCTTGGTTTTCACCTTTCTCTTCTCTTCTTTCCTTACAGGTGTTCCAGGTTCGAGGCGGGCGTGGCTGGAGTCCAGGTGCAGGAGCTGACACGGTGAGCGTTCAGCTGCTGGGATGCAGAACAACGCGAAGCACGTGTGGCTGTCCGGGCGTGGCTTAAATAGCCTTGGAAGAAGTTCCAGGTGAGTATTCTTCCACAGCCCCACCCAAGTAACAAAATAGTTCCTTCAGAAAAATAGTCGCTCCTAAGCCTCATTTGGCTTGGTTCTTCATGCAGCATGGTCTGCATCAGGTGAGTGTGCAGCATGGTCTGCTTCAGGTAAGTGCACCAAACACTTCCCCTTATGAGCCTGGCGCCTATGGCGCCAGGACTGATGTCCAACATGAGCCTGTCACCAACGGCGCCAGGACAGAGTCCAAAGAGCCCTTACAAAGGGCCGCTGGGCTTTTACCCGGGGGCGTAATGCCTGCTCCCGGGGGTGCTGGGCCTGGCCTGGTACTCCGGGGGTAGGCATCATGACATTGGCTAACCCTAATACAAAGTAATTTTATCCGCCTAGCTTTAAAACCCCATTGTATACATTCACAAGGTACAACTCCTTTGACATGTGATCTTCTTTCATATTCAATTATGACATACTCCACATAATCATGTATTGTTCATGAATAACTCTCTTTATTTTTCAGACCATTTGACAAAAACCCATTAACCCGAATGGTGATTGTGCAAGGCTTTCCATAAACACTTTAAGGCATGGGGAGGGAGGGAAATAAATAAGCATGCCTTTGAAGCAGCAGTAAAAATCCTTATCCTCCCAGATGCTCCAGGCGTCCCATACCATCTTCCTTGCATTCTCTCACGTAATCCTATTTGCAACTGGCATCTCAAATCATACCGCCTTTGGCATACATTCTACTAATTTCCCTAAATGCCCATAACCCATCAGCTCTCAATTTAACCCTCCAGGTAACTGGACCTTTCTGGTCATCAAAGAACAAGCCTTCATGCTCCCAGGGAAAGGACACTTCGCATCTAACAACCCAATCCAGCCATGAAAATCGAACAAATGGCTTTATATTCTGTTCCCATCTTCAGCTCTTTGTGATGTTATCACAACTGCCCATATGCAGTTCACTTCCTAACCCCTTTCATGACCTCGGTCATCTAGCTTTCCAAACCAAGCAAAAAACATCCCGGCAAATCCAGTGACTCTGCGGCCTATTAAGGGCCCGATTCATGGAACACTTTGCAGGAAAAATAGGGGCTTTGCAGGCCATTCTGTGAGCAAAGCCCCCTTCGGCGATTCATGGAATAGACTTTGCAGGACTTTTTCGTACCTTGCGCGGACACCGCGCTGGTCCAGCACGTCACTGCGCGAAAGTAGAGGGCATTGTGCGAGACTCCACGCAGATCATGGGTGTGGCCTGTGCAGTGATTAAAATAGGGGGCGGAACATGCATATACCCTACTTTCCATGCAGAATGAGAAACAATGTGGGCTTGTTGAGGGACAGGAAACGCTATGCAATGGCATGCCCAATTCACTGCAAACCCAACCGAATTCATGGAATGGGAAAAGCCATACGCAAACCCTGTGATCCAACCAACACATGATAGCAGGAGTAAAGTACAACGCGCAAAGGATCCAATGCGTATAAAGCACGCAATGCACACCATACAAACATCGTTCAGCCACGATGAACACTGCAACAGTGTATGATAGGTACCGGTCCGCCCCTCCATGTCATCCTAGACCTTGTCAGGGAGTGGGAGCAAGACCTAGCATCACCCAAAAATCTGCTCCCAGGCCCTTACCCACCTTGAAAAGATACTGCCAGCACTACATTTCACTGCCATAGGCTCCTTCCAGCGCACCACTGCCATAGTTGGTAGGATATCTCAGGCCACACAATCACTCTGTCTCCACCAGGTCTTGGCCTGCATAACATCACATGCGTGTCTGCGTAGACACATATATATGCAGAGAACACTGGTGGAAAGGAACGGAGTGTGCCAGGATTTCTATGCGGTTGCACACTTTTGACGTGTACATTGAGCCATCGGCTGTACACATGTTGCCCTATGCCCCTTCCCCGATTGACGCAGCACATAAACTGCAATCGCAAGCACTGGCATTCCATCAACATGAAGGGCGTCTGTGACGCAAAGGGAGTAATCATGCAAGTCAATGCCAATTTCCCTGGCAGCACGCATGACAGCTACATTTACCGCCAGTCACCACTCTACCGGGCCCTGGCATCGGAAAAAATGGCAACACCTGGCTCAGTGGTGAGTATTTATTTAAATTTATAAAGCGCTCAGCGGCCCTGAGGCATTGTGGCGCTGTTACAGAATAGTTGCTTAGGTTAGCAACAGTTTACATTATTGATGCATTGGTAGGCAGTCATGCAATGTTCAGATATATTCATGGTGGCAACAGTAAATACACGTTAAACTGTGTGCTAGGTGAATTAGCAGACTGATGTGGTGGCGGGTCTACTGAAATAGTTGTGTTTTCAGTGTTTTGCGGAAAACTGACAGGGATGTCTCCTTCCTGAGTGCAAGCGGTAGTGCGTTCCAGTTCTTCAGGGCTAGGACTCTGAAACTGGAGCCTCTTGCTTTGGCTCTTATGAAGGATGGGATTGCAAGCTGGTTGCAATGCTGGGCCCGCTTAGGTCTGTTAGAGGTGGCCCGGTGAATGCTTTCTGATAGGCAGGGGGGAGCTGTGTTTGATAGGCAGGAGTGTGTGTTGGAGAGGGCTTTGAAGAGAATGCGCTCTTTAACTGGGAGCCAGTCAGCATCCTGCCTTGCATGTGAGATGTGCTCTCTCTTGGGGATGCTGAGGGCTGCTCTGAGGGAATTGTTTTGCGTGGTTTGGAGCTTCTTCAAGTTCTTGGAAGAAGTGCCTAGGAATAGGACGTTGCATTGGTCCAGGCTGGCTCCCACAGTGGCTCTGGCTATGGACAGGCAGATTTTGGGTGAGAGGTAGGGTTTGACAGCGTTTATGATTTTCGTTGTTAGTGCGGCCGATGAGGCGATGGTGCTAACTTGCCGTACATTAGAGAGTGTGGAGTCTACGTAAACTCCTAGTGATTTGGCTGCAGTCGAGGTGGAGATGGTCGTGTTGTCAATGTTGAATGATGTGTACTTACTATCCAGTTTGTCGAGGAGTATTTTGGGACTACCAATAGAATTCCAGTCTTGTCTCCATTTAGACATAGACCATTAGCTGCCATCCAGGCCTGGATGATGGCGTAGGTGTTGTTGAGAGTAGCTGCATCTTGGTCGTATGAGTCGGAGAGTGGGAGTAGGACTTGCGTATCATCGGTATAGTTGGTATAAGCTATGCCGTGATCATCAAGGTCGTTGAAGAGTGGAAGGGTAAAAATATTGTAGAGGGTAGGTGAGGTGCAAGATCCCTGAGGGACTCCACAGTGAATGGGGCTGTGGGTGGCGCACGCCTGGTCAGAGAAATCTCTCATGTGTCATCCTTCAAGGAAGGAGGTGATCCACGACGTGGCTTGTTGGGAGAAGTGTGCCGCATCCTTGAGGTGCCTGCAGAAGGTCTTGTGATCTACAAGATCAAAGGCTGCAGACAGGTCTGGGAGCAGGAGCAATGCTGGTTTTCCTTTATCCATGGTTTGCTCTATCTGAATTTTTAAATCGAGTAGGGTGGTCTTGGTGGCATGGCCGGAAGCCCGATTGCCTCTTACCCAGAATGTTGTTGTCTTCCAGGAAGTGTTGGATCTGGAGGTATGCCACCTTGTCTAATATCTTAAGCAAGAAGGGGACGGTGGTAATAGGCCTATAGTTATTCGGTAGGTCAGGGTCAAGGGAGTTTTTTTTAGCAATGGCAAACCCAGGATTCTTTGAGGGAAGGAGGGACGATCCCTGTTGAGAGTGAGGAATTGATAAAGGATGTGAAGATCGGGACTAATGGTTCTGCGCAGTCTTTAATGAGTGCTGCGGGGCAGATATCACCCTTGCATGGGGAGGGTTTAATGCGTTTCATGATGGCAAGTACTTCCGATTTGGTTACTTCTCTGAAGGAGAAGGAAGTGAAGTCTTTGTTGTCTAGGAGATGGGCAGCAACAACAGGTGTGGTGGCTTTCGGGAGGGAGTTGAGGTGGGGCTTTTATTTTTTCCTGTAAGGTGTTTATTTTTTGTAGTATGGCCGTTTGTATATTGTTGCGCCATGTATCGTCATTCACGGTTTCCTGCGTGTTGGGGGACAAGCTCCTTGTAAATTGGGAACAATTCCTTAGACTCAGATTTTGCATTAGAGATTCTGGAGTTGTAGGATGAGGATTTGGCTAGAGTGATTTCTTTTTTGTATCAGGAGGCGATTGATTTGTAGGCCTCTATGGCGGAGTGGGAAGGGGAGGTTGCCCTGGTGGAAAGCGCAGTTCGATAACTGGTTCTTAGGTCTAGTAGCTCTTGTGTAAACCATGAGTTACAGTGTTTCCTGGTTTGGGTTTTTTTCTTTTATTAGTGGAGCGATGGTGTCTATGGCTGTTTTGATGGTAGCATTGTAAATATCTACCAGTGCTGTGGCGTCTGTGGAGAAGGGGGGCCTCAGAGCTGGGGAAGCCTCTAGGAGGGGGATGATTCTTTCCTTGGTGAGAAGCCTGGTTGACCTGGCAAGGGCTGGGAGTACAAGATTGATGGTCTTTGGCCTGGTTTTCATAGGGATGTGGAAGTGAATGAGGTGGTGGTCGGTCCATGGGCAGCGAGTGTTGCAGCTGATGTCCACAGCACAGTTGTGATCTGCTATCAGTCCAATATGCGCCTTTTGTTATGGGTTGGGTCAGTGACTCTTTGGATGAAGCCCAGGTCATGGAGTGCTTTATTGAGGGCTTTGCTTAGTTTGTCCTTGGGGTCTCTCAGGCCTAAGTTGATGTTGGCTAGGAGGATGGCTCTGGTGTTGTTTTTCAGGTTGTCCCCTAGCTAGTGGAGTAGGTTGGCTTGGAAGTCTAGCAGGGGGCCGGGTGGGCGGTAGATGGCATGTATGGTGATAGTATCGTTAGGAGATAGGGCAAGTTTGACCGAAAGGGCGTCTGTGTGCTCATCAGATGACACGTCGATTTGTCTGATGGTGAGGGAGTCTTTGGCGACAATTGCCACACCACGTCCTTTGATGGTGGTTCTGTCCTTGTGGAACATAGTACAGCCCGGGGGAAGTGCTAGACTGATGTCTGGGCCTGAGGCTTCATGCAGCCAGGTTTCGATGATGGTGAGGATGTTTATTTTAGGTCTGTGAGCAGATCGTGGAACTCGGTGGCATGTGCTGGGAGACAGCGGGCGTTAATCAGGGCGCAGTTGAGTTGAGTGGGTGGATTTAATGGAGTGGGTGTATTCTTGCTGGGGTCAGGAGCGATGGTGAATATTTTGGCTGAGGGTGGGGCTTTCGGCCTTTGTGTGGAGGGTAAGGGGGTGTCTGACTTGGGTTAGGGCGTGGGTGGTCTGTGGCTCGTGCGGGCTCCTAGGAGAATGTTTCTCTGGGGCGTGGGCCTGGGGTGAGAGCTATGCAAGGTGATGGAATATTGGTAGATAGCATTCTGTGCTAGTATTCTGTTAGGTGGACTGGTGTGTTCGTTGAGGAGGGGTGCGGGTTTGAGGTCATGAGGGGCGGGGGGGCAAAGAAGAAAGAAAGCAGGAAGGGTTTAGGGGGTATGTTTTCGGTGAGTGGTGGTGTCTGGTCTATTTTGAGGTGAAGGGGGAAGCCTACAAGTCTGCAGGGGTTGCTGCTAGGGCCTGAGGGGCAGTAGGGGTGTGCATGGTGTGGGGTGTGTCTTTGGGGGTTGCTGGGGGGGAGTCTTGAATCGGGAGGTGCTGTGGGCACCTGACACATTGAACAACAGACCATGACAATAAGTGCCAATAACAACCATGTACACATTTGCAGGGAACAGTGCCTACCCTCTATCACTGTTCATGATGACGTCATACAGGAATACTGCCACACCAGCTGAAGTAAGATGTAATGCAGCACATGTAGCTACTAGGGGTAAAAACGAAAAGATCCAGCCATAGGACAAAGTTCAACTGCTTTTATTTAATAATTCAATGACAGGGATTGGAGCATGTACAATTCAGCATTCCCCACACTCTCTCATTGGTCTTGATTTGATATGATAAGATATGATATGGCATTTATGACACGCTTGTACACAAGTGTTTCTTGAGCCTGTCATCCAGTTCTGTTAATAGGAAAAACAGTAATTGTTCCACAGTCGGATGCGCATATATTTTTTAATTATATAAATGGTCCATATTCAAATAATCCATAAGTTGAATGTGTCCAAATGGCAGAGTCATGTGCCGACACGTGTTTTGACCTCCAAAGGTCTTTCTCGAGGCAAAGCTTTGCTCAAAATATTGCCCAACATAACGTTATCATGTATAAAACCACCAGTTTGAATAGGGTCAGACAATACAGGATAAAACATCAAACCATACATTGAGGTATACATTACCCAACCAGAATGTCATGTATCAGAATACAGCAACAAGTCATCAACAGCACATAGAGGGAAATAAAAAATAATAAATAAAAATTGGAATCTTCCAATTTCCATACAAAGATTTTTTGGTAAGTCGTCTAGCACAATATTTGAGTAGCAACTGCATATAACATTTGTATTTTCATGTTAGCAATATTAGGTTGATGATTGTCACCATCTAGAGCCCAGTGTCACCACGTGAGGGCACCATATCACAGCATCCCTAGAGCCAAACACTAATATAAACACCCAACTTCAAGTGAATCGAAATCTATCCTCTCAAATTATTGTGCTTGTGACATATATTGAATTACTGTAGTCGTGCTGTGCCTTAAAATTATAGCTGAGCAATTACCCGTAGCAAAAGTCCTGCTGATAAATATCCTCCACTAGTTGTACATAATGTGTCTATTAAATGAGGTCAATGCCCTACAGGAGATGGAAAAAATAATAATAAATACCATAGTCAAAACTCTTAGTCAGTGAAAAATTACTATAATGCCACCAAACTTTTGGTAAAGTGCAACCACAGATTGTTACCTGCACTTCGTAATCAATGGAATCATTCCGGTAAATCTGATCAGTCTGTTGTTGAGCCTGCCATTAATTGTATATGCCTGATAAAAAGAACCATTTTCTATGTATGAGAGGTGGAAAATACCTGCCCATAAATTCGTATGTAACATAAAGTGAAAGCAAGTTAACTTACATATTCGTCTCTTCCTAATCACTCGTCCATATTCAAAGATGAATCAAGAAGCATTCAACCCGCGTTCCGTGTTAAGTAGGAATCGGGAATATTAAAGAAAAGCACCTTGCGGATGATACGTAATCACGTGACATCGATTAGTCATGTGACAAGTAAATAAGAGTAAAATATAAACACGCCGGCTTAAACCGTGTGTTCTATAATGGTTTGCACATAATATGGAACACGCGCTCGCTATCTATTAATTTAGATAGTACCTATTTGAATGTTCGAGGGCATTGAAAAAACCCGCACCTCACATATAGTCAATCACGTGACATTGTTCAGTCGTGTGACAGTTAACTAAAAGTGAAAAATGTATATAAAGACATCAGCATTAGCCATATATTCTATAATGGTTTACACATAATATGAGGCACGCGCTCACAACCTACTTATTTAGATAGTACCTGTTTGAAAAATTCGAGAGCAAAAAAAGGGCACCTTACATATAGTCAATCACGTGACACAAATCGGTCACGTGATAACTACCAGATATGAACAAAACCCCGTCCCGTTTACACGGGTATTACAAAATTATTTGCGTACAACTGAAATGTACACGTTTACAACAAATGGAATACAAATAGTAATTCGCCATACTGACACACACAACCTAAATAAATACAATATTTGAAACCATTAGCTAAATGACAATATGTACAATGTCACACTAAGCAGTAACTATACTAGAATTATAATAATGTTTGCGCCAAATATTCCAAAATCATACAGGCAAGTATTTTACCCAATACATTAAATTTTCAAATCTAAGTTATATATTGAGGTAACTATTAATACTTATTCCAGTCATACCAGATATAATAGATATAGTTATATGAGGACAGCAACAGAAGTAAACATTTGATTAAAATGAATACTATTGTGTTTAGGCTCTCGGATACTGTGTCAGTGCCTCACCGGTTCACTAGGCTCCAGTTATGATACACATGCATGTCCATACATTAGATTAAAGTTCACAAATTCGCCCGCCCATCTATAAGAAAACATGTAATTCCGTGTCACTATTCAGGCCCAAAGTAGTACAACGTAACCTGCAAATAGCACGTGCCTCCAATTGACGTAATAATAACAGACGGTCCCCGCCCCTTGGGTGGCTTCTAGCTTGTATAAGACCAATTAATCTGATATCATTAACATTATCCATTTGATGTTGTCTTGCCAATGTATTGAAAGCGGTAATCGTGAATCAAATTTAGTTAAGCTAGCAAAGTGTCCTCTGATACGTATTCGTAATTCCCTCATGGTGGAGCCAACATACACTTTACCACAGATGCAAAGTATCGCATACACTACAAACTTAGTTTTACAATTCATAAAGTCCCGTATTTGAATTGAAAGACCATTGCAACATGAGAAAGTATCAGACTGTATAACAAACTTGCAAAAGTTACATGTACCACATTTGAAAAATCCCTTTGGTTTAGGGGGTAACCATAATACGGGGTTTACAACATTAGTTTGAGAGGTTAAAAAAGAAGGACACAAATATTCTTTAAGTGTACGGTTAAGCTTAAAAACGACCTTAGGTTTATCAGCTATATACGGCAATAAATCAGAATCAAGTTGGAGTAAATGCCAATGTTTAGCTAACAGCCGATATAACATGTTAGAGTTTTGCACGTACTTAGTAATGATTCTTACATCTGAAAACCCAGTAGCCCGAATATTCTCATGTGGTGACAGCATTTCCTCTCGTGATAAGCTCCTCGCTCTTCTGATACCATTTTGAATGCTACAAATCGAATAACCTCTTTTATTGAACCTTTGCTGAATTAGTCCTACCTCATTTTCAAAATCAGACTTATCTCTACAGTTCCGACGAGCTCGATAAAACTCTCCAAAAGGAATGTTTTCTATAACTGATTTTTTGTGACAACTAGTAGCATACAAAATAGAGTTTACTGCCGTAGATTTTCTAAATGTTTTTGTATGTATTTGACAATGTGAAATGCTAATAACGAGATCCAAAAATTCCATTCTGTCTGTACTCACATGTCCCACAAATTCAATACCAAAATTATTATTGTTAAGATATTCTGTAAATTGGTGAAACCGGTCTAAAGAACCATTCCAAATCAGTAGTACATCATCAATATATCTCTTCCATATAACAATATGGTCATTAAACTGATGTGAATTATAAATGTGATGACATTCAAAATATCCCATGAAAAGGTTTGCCAATGAAGGGGCATACTTAGCTCCCATGGCTACCCCTCGAGTCGGCACATAATATTGTCCATTAAATAAGAACTGATTATGCTGTAGTGTGAAAGCTAAAAATTCCTTAATCATAGATATATGATCTGCATAAGAAGCTGAGTGATTCCTAAAAGAAAATTCAATGGTGTCAAGTGCTAACTTATGTTGAATAGAAGTATATAGCGATTTGACATCGTAAGTTGCTAACATGTAACTGTCACTCCATTTTATAGAGGACAAGATCTGTAAGGTATGAGTAGTATCTCGTAAATAGGCAGGCAATACGGGAACTAAATCTTTTATGGCAGTGTCTATGTATTGTGAAAGGCCTTCCGTGGCCCATCCCAAACCACTCATAATTGGTCTCACTTGTGGAAGTTCCACATATTCTTTGTGAATTTTAGGTAAGAAATATATAACTTAGATTTGAAAATTTAATGTATTGGGTAAAATACTTGCCTGTATGATTTTGGAATATTTGGCGCGAACATTATTATAATTCTACTATAGTTACTGCTTAGTGTGACATTGTACATATTGTCATCTAGCTAATGGTTTCAAATATTGTATTTATTTAGGTCGCGTGTGTCAGTATGGCGAATTACTATTTGTATTCCGTTTGTTGTAAACGTGTACATTTCAGTTGTACGCAAATAATTTTGTAATACCCGTGTAAACGGGACAGGGTTTTGTTCATATCTGGTAGTTATCACGTGACCGATTTGTGTCACGTGATTGACTATATGTAAGGTGCCCTTTTTTGCTCTCGAATTTTTCAAACAGGTACTATCTAAATAAGTAGGTTGTGAGCGCGTGCCTCATATTATGTGTAAACCATTATAGAATATATGGCTAATGCTGATGTCTTTATATACATTTTTCACTTTTAGTTAACTGTCACACGACTGATCAATGTCACGTGATTGACTATATGTAAGGTGCAGGTTTTTTCAATGCCCTCGAACTTTCAAATAGGTACTATCTAAATTAATAGATAGCGAGCGCGTGTTCCATATTATGTGCAAACCATTATAGAACACACGGTTTATGCCGGCATGTTTATATTTTACTCTTATTTACTTGTCACATGACTAATCGATGTCACGTGATTACGTATCATCCGCAAGGTGCTTTTCTTTAATATTCCCGATCCCTACTTAACACGGAACGCGGGTTGAATTCTTCTTGATTCATCTTTGAATATGGACGAGTGATTAGGAAGAGACGAATATGTAAGTTAACTTGCTTTCACTTTATGTTACATACGAATTTATGGGCAGGTATTTTCCACCTCTCATACATAGAAAATGGTTCTTTTTATCAGGCATATCCAATTAATGGCAGGCTCAACAACAGACTGATCAGATTTACCGGAATGATTCCATTGATTACGAAGTGCAGGTAACAATCTGTGGTTGCACTTTACCAAAAGTTTGGTGGCATTATAGTAATTTTTCACTGACCAAGAGTTTTGACTATGGTATTTATTATTTTTTCCATCTCCTGTAGGGCATTGACCTCATTTAATAGACACATTATGTACAACTAGTGGAGGATATTTATCAGCGGGACTTTTGCTACGGGTAATTGCTCAGCTATAATTTTAAGGCACAGCACGACTACAGTAATTCAATATATGTCACAAGCACAATAATTTGAGAGGATAGATTTCGATTCACTTGAAGTTGGGTGTTTATATTAGTGTTTGGCTCTAGGGATGCTGTGATATGGTGCCCTCACGTGGTGACACTGGGCTCTAGATGGTGGCAATCATCAACCTAATATTGCTAACATGGAAATACAAATGTTATATGCAGTTGCTACTCAAATATTGTGTTAGACGACTTACCAAAAAATCTTTGTATGGAAATTAGAAGATTCCAATTTTTATTTATTATTTTTTATTTCCCTCTATGTGCTGTTGATGACTTGTTGCTGTATTCTGATACATTACATTCTGGTTGGGTAATGTATACCTCAATGTATGGTTTGATGTTTTATCCTGTATTGTCTGACCCTATTCAAACTGGTGGTTTTATACATGATAACGTTATGTTGGGCAATATTTTGAGCAGAGCTTTGCCTCGAGAAAGACCTTTGGAGGTCGAAACACGTTTCGGCACATGACTCTGCCATTTGGACACATTCAACTTATGGATTATTTGAATATAGACCATTTATATAATTAAAAAATATATGCGCATCCGACTGGAACAATTACTGTTTTTCCTGTTTTGTTAAGTGGGAAGGAGGTGCCCACCTGTTCCCCTGGATGCTGCACTTAGACTTTGGAATTCTCAATATTTTTGTTAGCTCAAGCGCTCCAGAATACCTGGTACACCTCAGTTGTACTGTTTCTATTTTTGTCTCATACCAGGTGGGGCTTTGCTGAGCTAGTTCTCATACTTTAACCTTGTGGTTATCCAACTATGGCAGAATATATAGCTAATCGAGAAAGGGACAGGGCAGCATTGTTCTCCCCCAAAGGTACCCCTGGGAATGCTTTTGCCAGTAGTAGTTCACAACCAGAGACCCTAGCTAATAAATTTATTAAGCTTGAAAGACTGGCTAAGCGTGAACGAATAAATATTGGGAGCAAGCCTCATTAACTAACTATCTAGAGCACAATATGATACCTAGGGGATTGAGAATACTAATATTTCCGGACTTTACTAACGAGGCTGATCAGGATCTTGCCCAGGAATGGGAGGATAACCTTCATACTAGTTCTGAGAAAATGCTGAAATTATTGATAATCCTTGCAGAGCGCGAGCATCAAAGAGTGTCTATCCAAATAGAGAATTTACATAAAGAAATAGCAGCGATGGAAAACCCTGCAGGAGTCAAGGAAAAGAATTACAATACTATGCACACTATTTTGAAAGAATATCAGGATGAGATCAAAATTCGTAAATTCAGGAAATTCTTTAGGGACGAGAGAGATTATAATAATGATCGAGTTTACACATTTCAAGCGAAATATGACAAAGACAATATTGGTCCATTGGTAAAAACACCTATCGGCAGTCCAGCATCTTCAGAAGTAGATTCAGAGGAAGAATCTTTAAACAGAACCAAAGGGGCAGAGGGAGAGAACCCTACACCTTCCCTAACACAACGCAAAAGGGGATTTCTGGCAGAAATTAAAAGGCATAAAAAAGGAAATATTTCCGGTTATAATCTTGCTACCAATAAACATGTTAGATTTGCTGTCCTTTTAGGACGGGCTACTGCAACACCTATCACATCATCCGAGAAGGAAGAGGGAGAGGATCTAGGGCCAGATACAGGGCACAACGCAAACAGACGCCACACAAGGGCCAGTCTCAGGAATCTTCAAGCAAAATCGATTCTGAAAATTTAGTTTGCAATTTATCTACTAAAATTCTCACTCCAGCGGAATTGTCAGTTTTGAATAAAGGTTTGTCTTTTGCACCTAGTCGCCAACCTGATCTTATTGACTTTCAAATAGACTTGTTTAAATTTATACGAAAGTTGAAGCTTAAAAAATTCTATCACACACAGGTACAACAATATAAACCCACAAGCACACATAGTCTTCCCAGTCAGTTCACACTATCAGATATAGAAGATACTGCACTATTATTGTCTTTGTCTGAAGTTTCCGATTATCATAAAGATCAATTACAACAGGAATTGGGTATCCACCAATTGAACTTAAAATTGATAGAACATAAGAAGGCTTCTAAATTTATACCAGCATCACAAAATGAAAGTGTAATTGATACATTCTATCGGGCTGTTACACAGGACTTACATCATTTCATTGACCACCCTAAGAGAAATACACATCGTTATAATAATCTTTCTAATTTGGAAAAACAAGCCTTAAATAATTTGATGCAGGATTCAAGTATTGTCATTAAGGAAGCTGATAAGGGTGGCAATATAGTCATACTCAATAGAGACGATTATATTAAGATGGCTAATGAACACCTAGCTACACCTGGGTGTTATCAACTGTTACCTGGAAATCCTACTAGTCAAACAGTTGCAAAATTATCACACCTCATTCAAAACTGGCACTTACGTGGCCTGATTACTGACAATGAAAAACAATATCTCACTTGTGCGGCTCCAGTCATGCCGACGATGTATTTCTAACCTAAAATTCACAAAGAATATGTAGAACTTCCACAAGTGAGACCAATTATGAGTGGTTTGGGATGGGCCACGGAAGGCCTTTCACAATACATAGACACTGCCATAAAAGATTTAGTTCCCGTATTGCCTGCCTATTTACGAGATACTACTCATACCTTACAGATCTTGTCCTCTATAAAATGGAGTGACAGTTACATGTTAGCAACTTACGAGGTGAAATCGCTATATACTTCTATTCAACATAAGTTAGCACTTGACACCATTGAATTTTCTTTTAGGAATCACTCAGCTTCTTATGCAGATCATATATCTATGATTAAGGAATTTTTAGCTTTCACACTACAGCATAATCAGTTCTTATTTAATGGACAATATTATGTGCAGACTCGAGGGGTAGTCATGGGAGCTAAGTATGCCCCTTCATTGGCAAACCTTTTCATGGGATATTTTGAATGTCATCACATTTATAATTCACATCAGTTTAATGACCATATTGTTATATGGAAGAGATATATTGATGATGTACTACTGATTTGGAATGGTTCTTTAGACCGGTTTCACCAATTTACAGAATATCTTAACAATAATAATTTTTGTATTGAATTTGTGGGAAATGTGAGTACAGACAGAATGGAATTTTTGGATCTCGTTATTAGCATTTCACATTCTCAAATACATACAAAAACATTTAGAAAATCTACGGCAGTAAACTCTATTTTGTATGCTACTAGTTGTCACAAAAAATCAGTTATAGAAAACATTCCTTTTGGAGAGTTTTATCGAGCTCGTCGGAACTGTAGTGATAAGTCTGATTTTGAAAATGAGGTAGGACTAATTCAGCAAAGGTTCAATAAAAGAGGTTATTCGATTTGTAGCATTCAAAATGGTATCAGAAGAGCGAGGAGCTTATCACGAGAGGAAATGCTGTCACCACATGAAAATATTCAGTCTACTGGGTTTTCAGATGTAAGAATCATTACTAAGTACGTGCAAAACTCTAACATGTTATATCGGCTGTTAGCTAAACATTGGCATTTACTCCAACTTGATTCTGATTTATTGCCGTATATAGCTGATAAACCTAAGGTCGTTTTTAAGCGTAACAGTACACTTAAAGAATATTTGTGTCCTTCTTTTTTAACCTCTCAAACTAATGTTGTAAACCCCGTATTATGGTTACCCCCTAAACCAAAGGGATTTTTCAAATGTGGTACATGTAACTTTTGCAAGTTTGTTATACAATCTGATACTTTCTCATGTTGCAATGGTCTTTCAATTCAAATACGGAACTTTATGAATTGTAAAACTAAGTTTGTAGTGTATGCGATACTTTGCATCTGTGGTAAAGTGTATGTTGGCTCCACCATGAGGGAATTACGAATACGTATCAGAGAACACTTTGCTAGCTTAACTAAATTTGATTCACGATTAGCGCTTTCAATACATTGGCAAGAACAACATCAAATGGATAATGTTAATGATATCAGATTCATTGGTCTTATACAAGCTAGATGCCACCCAAGGGGTGGGGACCGTCTGTTATTATTACGTCAATTGGAGGCACGTGCTATTTGCAGGTTACGTTGTACTATTTTGGGCCTGAATAGTGACACGGAATTACATGTTTTCTTATAGATGGGCGGGCGAATGTGTGAACTTTAATCTAATGTATGGACATGCATGTGTATCATAACTGGAGCCTAGTGAACCGGTGAGGCACTGACACAGTATCCGAGAGCCTAAACACAATAGTATTCATTTTAATCAAATGTTTACTTCTGTTGCTGTCCACATATAACTATATCTATTATATCTGGTATGACTGGAATAAGTATTAATAGTTACCTCAATATATAACTTAGATTTGAAAATTTAATGTATTGGGTAAAATACTTGCCTGTATGATTTTGGAATATTTGGCGCGAACATTATTATAATTCTAGTATAGTTACTGCTTAGTGTGACATTGTACATATTGTCATCTAGCTAATGGTTTCAAATATTGTATTTATTTAGGTTGTGTGTGTCAGTATAGCGAATTGCTATTTGTATTCCGTTTGTTGTAAACGCGTACATTTCAGTTGTACGCAAATAATTTTGTAATACCCGTGTAAACGGGACAGGGTTTTGTTCATATCTGGTAGTTATCACGTGACCAATTTGTGTCACGTGATTGACTATATGTAAGGTGCCCTTTTTTTGCTCTCGAATTTTTCAAACAGGTACTATAGTAGGTTGTGAGCGTGTGTCTCATATTATGTGTAAACCATTATAGAATATATGGTTAATGCTAATGTCTTTATATAAATTTTTCACTTTTAGTTAACTGTCACACGACTGATCAATGTCACGTGATTGACTATATGTAAGGTGCGGGTTTTTTCAATGCCCTCGAACTTTCAAATAGGTACTATCTAAATTAATAGATAGCGAGCGCGTGTTCCATATTATGTGCAAACCATTATAGAACACACGGTTTATGCCGGCGTGTTTATATTTTACTCTTATTTACTTGTCACATGACTAATTGATGTCACGTGATTACGTATCATCCGCAAGGTGATTTTCTTTAATATTCCCGATTCCTACTTAACACGGAACGCGGGTTGAATGCTTCTTGATTCATCTTTGAATATGGAAGAGTGATTAGGAAGAGACGAATATGTAAGTTAACTTGCTTTCACTTTATGTTACATACGAATTTATGGGCAGGTATTTTCCACCTCTCATAGATAGAAAATGGATCTTTTTATCAGGCATATCCAATTAATGGCAGGCTCAACAACAGACTGATCAGATTTACCGGAATGATTCCATTGATTACGAAGTGCAGGTAACAATCTGTGGTTGCACTTTACCAAAAGTTTGGTGGCATTATAGTAATTTTTCACTGACCAAGAGTTTTGACTATGGTATTTATTATTATTTTTTTCCATCTGCTGTAGGGCATTGACCTCATTTAATAGACACATTATGTACAACTAGTGGAGGATATTTATCAGCGGGACTTTTGCTACGGGTAATTGCTCAGCTATAATTTTAAGGCACAGCACGACTACAGTAATTCAATATATGTCACAAGCACAATAATTTGAGAGGATAGATTTCGATTCACTTGAAGTTGGGTGTTTATATTAGTGTTTGGCTCTAGGGATGCTGTGATATGGTGCCCTCACGTGGTGACACTGGGCTCTAGATGGTGGCAATCATCAACCTAATATTGCTAACATGGAAATACAAATGTTATATGCAGTTGCTACTCAAATATTGTGTTAGACGACTTACCAAAAAATCTTGGTATGGAAATTGGAAGATTCCAATTTTTATTTATTATTTTTTATTTCCCTCTATGTGCTGTTGATGACTTGTTGCTGTATTCTGATACATGACATTCTGGTTGGGTAATGTATAACTCAATGTAGGGTTTGATGTTTTATCCTGTATTGTCTGACCCTATTCAAACTGGTGGTTTTATACATGATAACGTTATGTTGGGCAATACTTTGAGCAGAGCTTTGCCTCGAGAAAGACCTTTGGAGGACGAAACACGTGTCGGCACATGACTCTGCCATTTGGACACATTCAATTTATGGATTATTTGAATATGGACCATTTATATAATTAAAAAATATATGCGCATCCGACTGGAACAATTACTGTTTTTCCTGTTTTGTTAAGTGGGAAGGAGGTGCCCACCTGTTCCCCTGGATGCTGCAGTTAGACTTTGGAATTCTCAATATTTTTGCTAGCTCAAGCGCTCCAGAATACCTGGTACACCTCAGTTGTACTGTTTCCAGTTCTGTTAATACATGACAGCACAAAATGAAGTTACATCCTAGAAAACCTAATGGGACTCGGGATTGGTTATTAAGGTGAATTATGTACACATTCTATAAGGGGTTAGAGTGGCAATTGGGTAAAATATATCTGGTGGCTCCTCCTGCGACCACCTCTGAATGTTGCGAGTACAAATGTTACAGATTAGTGTGTGATGATTGGGGGATGCAACACAGTATGAGTGTAGTGTGGAAGGCAGATAGGGATTGGGCAAACAGGGTCTTCTCAGCCTTGGAGCTTTGGAAAGTTACCAGGACAAGTGCAACTACCCAAGGTGGTGGGAATGGCCCAAAGGTGCTGCATGTTCCCAACAAGTTACCATCTCTGATCTCCTAGGCCTTAGACAGAACATTCGTCTTTGAACTAGATATTGCTTGGTATAATCTTGCATTCAATTTAATGGGAACAGCCACCTCCGTCTGGCTCGAATGAATAGGCTCTTATTTGCAGGTTCAGATCACGTGTGTAGAGACCACAGAATTGATTTATCCTGTATGCAATTATGAGGATTTTTAGCTTGTATTCCGTGCAGGTGTCTTATACTTTCTGCTCACTTGTAATTTTCCTTCTCTCAGTGTCCTAGGCAAGGCTGTGTACGGCGCTGCACTAGAAGCCAGGTCTACGCCTCTTGATGAGATCCGTCTGTCAGTTCATCTCTGCATTCTCGATTCCATTCTGCTCCTTCCTTCCATTCCAATGTACTTGTGGCTTCCATCTTGATTTACATGGCGGCCCATGTTAGTTGCGTTTAAGCGTCAGCAAGCAATTCATGTGTACATGTATGCGACTTGCGGTTTCTGCTCAGCTAAAGTGCATGTGAGTCATCTTTCTAAGTGAGTCATAAGCATGTTCTTCATGTCTATCAGCAATCGATCTAAAGTATCTGCATAGTTTCATGCAGGGATGCCTATGTGCTTGATGTCTAACGCATCTATGTCAGAGTATCAGTCGTGAAGTTATCAGTTTCTTCGATGTTATAGCCAGTCAACCTGTTCCATTGATTGCAGCTGTATCTCTTCAGCACCGTCATTAGGACAGGTTCTGAATGGTTGTCAGAATGAGTAGGTTTATTTTACACCTGTGATACATCAAAGATGGGGAGGAGGGGCACAGGAATGATGTACATCTTTCGTTTCTCTGTAGTGGAAATGAGAGTGGCATAGGCACAACAAGGTCCACGTTTAGGTCTCCCTCTTCAATCACCTGGTCTTCCTTGACCGCTCTCCCTGTTCATGTAAGGCTTTGGGATCCATACTTTTGAACACTCCTCCCAGGTGTCCATGATATCTTACTTGTTCGTCTAAGCTCCAGGTCATATAGCAGCAGTCTCCAATGGGCTTTCACCACACCTATCTTCCCCAATAGTTGTGTGGATCTGGGGGAAATGAAAACTTTGTGCTAGCAGGGAACAGAGGACACTGCTTCAGGTGTTATTGCAATACGTCGAAAGTCTGTGTCTCTCCATCCATTTATGTCTCTATGTACAGTAACATTTTCATCCCTATTGTCTTTTCTGTAGTTTTCTTGCATTGTGTTATAGCTACTCTGATAATGCAGAATGCAAATAATACTAGTACTAAGGCAGCTATGAGTACATTCAGTCCATTAGCCATCAGTGATTGTATCCCGGAAAAGATGTACGTCGGACAATCTTCATCTACTCCTATGGGGTTGGTCACTGGCTCCAATTTAGCATGTAGATATGATATGATAGGGTATTTATAACGCTCCTAATACCCAGAGGTTTCTAAGCGCGGACCCGGGGATCGAACCTGTTTTGCTCCATGCTGTCTTGCTTCCAAGGTGAGCACATTGCCCCTGCGCTATTCTCTGAGACAATTGCATGATTGCCTCAGCGAGTGTGCCATTTTCTCCATTGTGGGAGGGTAGGTACGTGCAGCAAGAAGGTCTGATCTTGGTGCACATGCCTACTTCCATAGCTGCGAGAAGAGCTAGAATGTATCTATTTTGTAGAGTCATCAGTCTGACAGCTCTCAGCTCTTCTTTGATAGCATTGAACCTCTTAACGGTTCACACCAGCGGGTTATCGGCAGACTCGTCTTTCATGATGTCTCCAACTCCTTTTCTTGGTCTCTTTTTCATATTCATTCAGGGATTTCCTACATAAGATTGTCATCTCTTCGTGAATACATTCTCCAGGTTATCGTCACAACTGCTGGGCACGGCACAATTCCAGGCTTCCAACATGCAGGTCGTAGCGGGACAGGACATCCTGCAGAGGAATTTGGCTGCTCATCTACAATGTGAACAAGGCTAAGTGTAAGCAATGGAGCTATCCCTTTTTAGGGTTACTTTTATTTTTGAGATCTTTTCTTTGAGCAAGCCATTGAGGCGTTCACAAAACCCATTCGCTTGCGGGTGATAAGCGCAGGAAAACGTATGCTTAATCCAGAGCAGGACTGTGATGTGCTCAAAGACTTCATTCACGAAGTGAGCTCTATTGTCTGAGCGTAGGACCTCGCACACCCCTCACCGTGGGTACACCTCTGTGACAAGGAATTTCGCTGCACCAAGGGCATCGGTTCGACTTCAATATAGCGAGAAAAGGGGCATATGACCACGATCATATATCTGTACCCCTTGCAGACTTGGATCACGTCCATGTAATCTATGTGGAGATGTTGGAAGGGCCCATTATGGCGCGGTATTGCTTCTTGCACTACGCGCAACGTGTGACCTGTATTAAATCTTTGACATACGATGCTCATCAAAGTGGCGATATATTCCGA
The DNA here is from genome assembly GCF_040938575.1 of Ambystoma mexicanum. Classification (NCBI taxonomy): domain Eukaryota; kingdom Metazoa; phylum Chordata; class Amphibia; order Caudata; family Ambystomatidae; genus Ambystoma; species Ambystoma mexicanum. Next base: position 1,223,805,538 of record NC_090925.1, read on the forward strand.
CAGATTGGGACAGAACCAATCTCACCAATATGTGCTGAAAGGACATCCTTACTAAGGTGAGTAGGATAGTGCAGCTGCGGCATCGCAATCTGAAACAATGATGAGGGAATCACTAGCTTTCCTGTGCTTTCCTGTCACCACAGTGCATCTGTGTGGGATATTGAAAACCCTCTCTTTATCCGTAGCTCTTTCTCCTCTCATGGTGCTTGACCCTGAAATTCCACTATTTAGGTAATGCGTAATCAACTGTAGCCTTCTCGCAATATCATGCTGAGTGCTGGTATGTGTTTATTAGGCGGTGTATCAAACTTATTTCTGTAAAATAAGCTGGTCATTTTACTTTTGTGTCTGCAGCTTTATTGCGATGGGAGATCGCGTCCTCCCCCCTTGTGTGTGCTTGGCACTCCACAACCTCTGATGTGAGTTGCAGTGTGTCTATAAGCCTAGCCAATTGGGGCGCATGCTGAACCGGTGTACCGTCAGCACATCAGTAGCCCCTCCTTTTCCAAGGTGACAATCCTGCGTGTACTGTTGATGTGACGTATGCGGATTCAGAGTACACAGTGATCTCTTCATCCTCATGCCCCTATAATGCTATTATAAGAGCCACTCATTCTGCCGCTTGCGCAGAAAAATGTGAGGGCAATCTAGCACTCGCCTCTATTTCAACTGTCCCGCTGGGATTTAGCTTTACCACTGCTGTCCCCGTATACCTTTCTCCTGTCATCTGGTCAATGGTTGAGGGACCGTCAATAAAAAGTACCTCCCCTCCCCAAGGGCATTCTCCCTTGCTCTGGGGATGTTCTTAAAGTATTCTGTACAGTCATGTACATAGTCGTCTTATTCTACAGGTTCTGCTATGAATGTCGCCAGGTTTACAACTCTGCATTTTATTACCTTTATTGCCTGATTTGAGATTATTACCTCATATCCAGATACTCCCTGCCTGGTTAATGTGCTCTTGGGCTTTTCAAGGATAGCAAAAAGGGCATCCTCTACGTATAACGTGGTACTACAACCCATCGTGATATTTGCTGACTTTTCTACTGCGAAGGCAGCAGCAGCCAGTGCTTGTTCACAAGGAGAGTGACTCCTCATTATTGGATCTAAATGCCCACTGTAGTAAGATATTGGTTTATGCCCTAGGGGCATTTCTGTGTGAGCACTGCCGTCATCATCACTCCATTGGAGTGTGAGAACAAGTTAAACTCTTCACTGTAGCCAGTTTTCTAACACTGGGGCTGTGCATATTGCCCCTTTCAGTTCAGTATTGTGACTTTGCCTTGTCCACCTTGTAACCCTTCTCTGCTAGCACAGTCAGCAACGGTACCAAGTCCGTCCGGCACTGTTCTTCTGATCTGCTGCATATCAAAATATTTTCCACGTACTGAATAACTGTGCTGTCCATATGTATGTTTCCAGAAGGACCCTGTTGAATATAGAAGATGATTTGCAGTGCCCTTGTGGAAGTCTTGCATGTTTCCACTTCTTATTTCTATAAAGCAAGGAAGTCAGGTCCTGTGATTTCTCATGAAGTCGGATAGAAAAGAAAGCGTTCTTCAAGTCTATTACCGTGTACTGAGTAGCTTCCACTGGAATGCTACATAATATTGTCGCTGGATTGGGAACTAATAGGAATTCTGCTTTGACAATATTGTTCAAAGGGTGCAGGTCCCGACCACTCCCTTCAATAAGCCAACATCATGCAGGCTGTTGGTCCACAAGATACTCTGTACTTTTGCTAGCTCTTCCTCAAGAAAATGGCGCTGGTTCCTTTTTCAGTAGGGCCATTCTCTGTGGTACATCCCTGTAATGGATTCTTACCCAAAAAGTAATGCTCATAAAGAACACTGGCCCTCATTACGAGGTTGGCGGAATGGGTTTACCGGCACTGGTAATGGTGCCAGTAAACCTATTCCGCCCTATTACGAGGTCTCCTCGCGGGACCCGCAAAGGGCGCCTGGTAAAACCAGGCATCCTTAACCGGACCCGCGAGGAGACCAGGGAGCTAACAACGGGCCCATTATTAACGGGTCCGTTGTTACCTCCTTCCCGATTCCCATTGAGCCCTATGGAGGCTCGAATGGGAATGGGGATGGACCGGGTCCGGGTTCCTCGGACAAGGAATTACCGGGTCATCCAAGGTTGGGATGGCCCGGTAAATCCTCATTTCAGGAACCCGGGCACTGTATGCGGTAAGGAGGCAACCATGCCGCTAATTGCTGCATGGTTACCTCCAACCTCGTAATGAGGGCCACTGTCTCCAAATACGAATAGTCATCTCTAAACAGCTCTTTGTCCGTAAAGTCAGTCAGTCCATGCCCTTCTACTACCACAATCACTGCTCTCCATGCCTGTCCTGTATCATCGGTCCTGTGTAGTACTATCCTTTCATCCCTTATCATAACCGTCTCTAGTTCAAGTGCAAACACCTGCCCTTCCTCCTTGTCTAAGGGAATCTCAGTTCGGAACAAAACCTCATTGGGCAAACAGAGGAGTTTGCCCTGTATCCATGGAAGCCATGCTAATAGTACTTCCACTCCATATTGAAATAACTCAGCATCTACAGGCACCACCCCCTCTGTACCGTCTGGTCGCAGAACGCCTGAATGAATTCTTGTGCGTTCATGATATGATATGATATCATATGATAAGGCATTTATAACGCGCCTATACACAAGTGTTTTATATAGTGGATTCTATATAAAACACTTGTATATAGGCGCCTATGCACAAGTGTTTTATATAGTGGATTCCTGGGGTCGAGCACACTATTCCCTGCTCTGTGAATGAGATGGTCATGTTAAGTTTGCTCATCATATCCCTCGGTATCCACGTACTGGACCTGCAGGGCGGTCTGGTACCCAAATCTTCCCTTGGTTATAATATTCTCACACTTGGATTTGGGTATTTTTATTTTCATAATTTCCTAAAAAACAAAGTCTTTGCAAAACTTTGTTGTTTGTCATAAAACAAAACTGTCCTCAAGGTGAAAATAATGTTTGCTTTATTGGGTTTCCCTTGGGGGCAGATTAGGCTTAAAAAGAGGACCCACTGTTCCCTAGTGAAGCTTTTAAGCTTTATCTATCACTGTGTATCTAAGACACAGGGACAACCAATCTCAAACCATCAAAACTAGAGGAAAAAATGAAAAAATACAATAAAAAATAAAAGAACAACACAAAGAAATTTGATACAAGGACTTTAGGTCCATCATATACCAACTATATCCACCCCCTAGTACCACAGGTCACAGTGATAAATAAAGCTTAAAAACTTCACTAGGGTACAGTAGATCCTCTTTTTAAGCCTAATCTGCCCCCAACGGAAACACAATAAAGCAAACATTATTTTCACCTTTAGGACAGTTTTGTTTCATCATATCCCTCTCCATTATATTGACTGGTGTCTGTCGGGAATATAACAGAGGCATGGTGAGATCATGTTCCCCTATGGAGATTGGAAGTTCATTAGTAAAAGGAGCCATTCTTGCGCATTCATGGCAATGCCGGACATTGGGTATCTCCCCTCCCGAATACAGGACCTGGTTGCCCCATATCCATAAGAAAAGAGAACGTCTTGTCACCTATGGTTACCCCTACATGTGGTGTTTGGGTCGGGTGTAACAACTAGAATTGAACACTTCCATATGTGGGCTGTCTTGTTGTGGGTATAAAGTAATCATGTCCCCGTAAAGGGATTACCCCCCACTACAGTAACCCCCCCTAGTCTCTGTATGGGAGTCTGCATCATGGAGTCTGCGTGTCCCTTGGCTACATTGTTCTGCTGTGCTGGTGCTTACTGTGCTGTTTGTGGTGACTGTGTGTATCCTTGTGCCTGCGATGTGTATACCATGGGTTGTTGTTACTGTAATGATGCCTGTTGCGCTGGCGCCATTTGGGGCACATGTGTCGGTGTGTGACCTTGGGCATAATAGTCAGGCTGTTCGATCTGATGGGTTGCATTCCACTTCCGCTTCTACATAACCGTGATATTTGAGCCATTTTCCTACATGTCCAACATTGTGGTGGACCGGCCATGGGTCGTGGCTGTCCCGGTGAAACCCATCTCCATTCTGCTGCATTGGGTACCCTGCTCTTCTCCCCCTGGGCACCTCTCCTCTTCCCTTCCCTACAGCCAATAATTGGCATCTCCTCTTCGTGCAAAACTTCCACCCCCAACCTGCTGTCTGTTTTGTGCGTTCTTAGTAACTACTCCCTCTCCATTCGTCAACATCGTCCCTTCTATTGTGTACTTTGATAGCTTTTTCTGCACTAATTTCGCCTCTACCTGTTTTCTTTCCTCACGTTTCTTTCTCACGTGTTCCTACATTAGTCAACAATAATGTATATAGTTAACTGAATTTCCGACCATAGCTTCACCTCCATCCCCACTAATTTCTTTAATTGCGTCTGTCACTCCTCTGGTAACCCACGGCTTAATATGTGCTCAAATAAACCCACTGTTTTATCCCATGGTTCTCACGTCCCTAAACGCCAACGTTCCTGTATCTCCTGAATATATTCAAGTGGGTCTTGGTCCTCACCCATTTTGCAATCCATATTCGTGCGTACGTCAGATGTGTCTGGGTACTGTACTCTCAGAGCCTGCCATACGGCTGCTCTGCAGTTATTGAACAGCATGCCATTGTGTGCTGTGTTCTGTGCTGTCACTCCGGGGTACCCTGCCCATTTCCAAACATGGTTGGCTACCTCCCCAAGAACAACTGAGAGTAAAGTCTTCATGTCTCCCACTGACAATGTCATTCCTGCCTTAGACCTCAAATTATCCTTGTCCATTTGGTGCCATGGTATATATTTTGGTCGTTCGCCACCCTTTTCTAGCAATGGAATCTGTGTCCGCCCTGTTCCTCAGTCATAATTCCCTACGTCTTTTAAGGCAGTGAAAGCTCTCATCTTACTGGCTTTTTCTGTCCCGGTAAGGCTCTCAACCTCTGGGCATATGAGGTAAATTTGTCTGCACTATGCGACCTGCCTTTGGAACGCTTGAGGTGTCCATTGCGTCCTAGCTTGTCCGTCTCAGTGGCTTCCTCTCCACCCCCCCAGTGTTTCCCGCTCTGGGCTAACATCCCTGGAGGGGCAGCCTGGCCTCCTCCCTGTGTTTTTGTCATTTTCCCCTAGGTCCTCATCTGACCCCATGGATCACATGCTCTCATCGCTGTCCTCATCCTCTTTGTCTTCAAAATTAAGCCTCTTTAACATGCATTTCCCCTGTCATTTCCCTGTTATCCTGTCCAGTGAGTCTCTCTACCCCCTCATTGGGGATCCCGCTATACCTTTGCTTTCCTTAGGGGCAGAGGCACTATCCCTCCTGCTCCTATACAGTATCCCTATTCTTCTTGTAACCCCACTTCATCATTGTCGTTTAAGCCCTCTGGTCCCTTCATAATGTCCTCTACCTCCCTGAGGCGTATCTCTCTACTTCTCTCCCTTTCCCGCTCCTGTCTTCTATCTCTTTCTTCCTCTCCACACCGACGCTCTTTAACAAGCCTTTTGATTTCCTCTTTTCCCTTTTCAACTGCAACTGCCTCTCTTTTTAGTCCTCTGCCTTTCTCCTTGCTTTCCCTGTCTTTTCTCCTCTTGTTCTTCTCTTTCCTTTTCTCCTGCTCTCTCTGCCTCTCTTCTCAACCATCCCTGCTTCTCCTTCTCTTCCCTCTCTCTTCTCCTCACTTCCTCCATTATCTCTGCCCATTCTCTGTCCTCTTCGTCTTTCTCGTTGTGTTTCTGAGCTTCCGCCTCAACGCTTCTGTGCTCTACTGCAGCCCTTCCGTCCAATTTGAGCAGTATCTGTCCTCCTACCCACTTGTTTGGTGGGACTGCAACTTCGTTATCACCACTGTGTCGTTCTCCGTCAATTTCACTTGCAAGTCACTGCGCTCCTTGCATTCATCACCTATAGTTCCTATTCTCTTATTCGCTTGCTTCGTGCTGCTAAGTGTGTCTTCGCTGCTATACGCAAGTGCATAGTCGGGGTTTGTATATGCTGCTGCTGCTTTTAATTCCTTCAAGGGGTAAGATCCCTGGCATTCTGTAGTGGGATCTGTGTTTTGTAGATAGGGAAGATGAACTGTGGGCATGTCCCCCCCCACATCATGCTGGTTTAGCATCCACTCCTCCTTGGGGGGGCCCTCTTCCCTGTCCTCAAACATTTTGCATAGCTCCAATATAGCTAACCGGTTACTCAATTTGTTCCCTTTGCATGCAGCATGTAAATACGTGGTCATGTGTTGCAGCACATATTTGCAAAGACTGGCCTCCTGAGGCCATGGCCTCGCCATTTTGCGCTCTGTATTGCAAGTCCATTCTGTGCTATACTTGCATATTTTGTCTTGATACCTTGGAAGGGACTTACACAAGTGCTTAAGGGGAGTATTCCCCATGATGGCACATCACTTTCTGATTGCCAATACTTACTTGACCTCAAGTCGGGATTTTTTACCCTTTTCAGAAATCGTCAATTCTCAATAAAAAAAAAAACTCCAAAACTACACCAGCTCTCGAAATATTCCATCAGCCTCTTTGGCTCACCAACATCAACAGTAGCATGCTCCGTGCACCGCCCACACTCTAATCTCTGCCCTGAAGGCCAAGTCACAATTGTTTCACATGCTCTTCAAGCCCAACACAAATGGTACAACACTCTTTTACAATTTCAACATCCCCTCATCACGTTAAAAACCCACTTTCTTCTCCTAGGTTTGTTAGTTTTCTCTCACCAACAAGTCTGTGCCCCACGAGGGCCTTCACTCTCACAACAACACACTACGTCCTATTATCAACCTTTTATGTGACGTCACAAGCCCAAAGAAAAAATCCCCACATTTCAAGTGAACACTTAAATTCCACAATAACCCAAGACACAACAACATAAATCGCATGTGTCTGTTCAGTTGGAGAGCACCTGCCTGGGTGAAGGGAGCCAGTGGTGTTCCTACTGAGCTATCTATATGTAACTTGAGCATCCTTACTAAAGTAACTGCTGGAACCTACCTGTGAGCCTAAGGATCCTAGTTTATTACAAAAACATTATCCATTTTGTTAAAATGTTGCACGTTCAGATCCCAGCCCCTCCCAAACGATTCAGATTGCGCAAAGTATACTAACACGTGGGGAATGAATTGAGGTGGGTATAGGAGGCAGGGGGGAATCATGTGGGTAGAGGTGACTGGCAGGAACCACGTGTATAGTAGAAGCACATACACATTCAAGGGAAACTAACCATAGAAGTGTCACGTAGAATACATTGTATGCACATGACATCCATAACATGGACTAACAACGTAATCGAGAGTAGGCCTGAATCCTCACAGACCGTGTTGGGAACACAGAACAATGAGGCCTCTTCTCTTGCATGACTTTCACATCCCAACCCCAAGGCAAGGCAGGGACACACACGTACAAATGTATCTAGTTAGAACTTTGTACAATTACACAGGAATGCGAGCAGTCAAATGGGAGTAGGAATGCAGCCACATTTGAAGGCCATACCCATGGGAGCAAGGGCAGAGGTTTTGAGCTGCCAAAACACAAGCTGAGATTTAGGACACCAGCACCCCTCCCTGGATAATGGTCATCCCATTTGAACCACCAGACACCCAGGAATAAAGCTCATAAATCCTTCATGAATTAGATGGATCAGTGGGACCTGCAGGAACTTGAGGCCTACCCCTTGGGAGGAGTACCTGACAAAGGTGAGAACAGAGAACAACAAGGTCCATGATTTGTACCAGGTAGAGCAAAGGGCGATGCCAAGGTCCATAAAATTGCGGCGGGGAGGCCTGATGATGGCACCTGCGTGTCTGGGATGAGAAAAGATTTGCCTTGTTTGTAAGGACCAGGCTGCCCTCAAAGTTGTCTTCCGAGGTAATGTTGGTGGCCAGGTGCACATCAGTTGGTTAGACCTCAAAATAGGATGGTGTATTCGAAAGCCTAACCAATCATTTCACAGTGAGCCAAGGTGAAGAGACAGTCACCCATGTGTGAAGAAGATTGAGGAGAAGATGATACGGTCAATGGGAGAGGGGTCAATATGTGAATCTTAGCATGTATATAGAAGGTAGTCAATGAGGGTGGTGGATGAACACTGTACATGAAATGTGACATGGCGATTGCCATGGTTATAATGTGCTGCTTGCTTTGATGAAGACAGAGAGCTCTGTGGCAGTGGACTTATAATACCCTGTCGCCATTTTCCTCTTCGTATACAAAACACAGCGCTTGTCCTACAAAAAGGGTGCACCTAGCCTTTTACCCTAATGGGTTGTTAAATCAATGTCTGTTTGTTGTGAGGTTACCCTACAATGTTCACAACAAAGCACACAACACAAGCAACAAATGAGAACACAAGTAGGAAGGCATATCACAAAATGGAAAACAGAAGCTAACACATGTCAAGACCGCTCTGTATACCCTATGCATGTCACATAACAATATACAGGTGGCGTGGCCACCCCATTCTGTGACAACCAGTATGCTCACAATACACATTCACATAAAAGTAGTCATGCAGACTTTGAGAAATGTAAGTGCACTACAAGAACAATGCACATCTCTCCTCACATCTTTCACCTTCTGAGCCTGTACCAGCTGTATAGTTGAATGCATCGACACTCCCCTCCATAGGTCTGCATACCGCCCAACTCTGCTGATGTGTCACATGCACACCTCCAACAGCAATGTCCCCTTCAATTTCAGCAACCAACTTCTCCTGCAGAATGCCTCAGTAGAGAAAAACAACACACGGTTAGGGCAGGTAACACATCCATGCACCAAATTACACTGTAACATGTGCCCCACTGAGTGCCATGCGACAAATGAAAAGAAGAACTCCCCAGCCACCCATCACCATGTGCCCCCACACCCATGCAGTCAGATCCACCGACCTCAGGCAAATGCAATTAAATCACCCCACACAGTGTCACCTTCCCCACCCACAACACCTACACTGCCTGCCCCTCCGAGTGCCATGAAGAGAAGGACCAGGTACCACTTACCCCGTGTTTTGGTGAGGGGACATTGTGAACACTCCGATCTGGCTTGAGTCAGAATGACACTGAGAGGACTCCCAAATAGAGATCACTGAGAGGTTGGAAACCCAGGATCCCCTTGGAAGCACTCTCAATGCGACAAAATGGTATCCCCTGATTAACGTGGCATCAGGACAGTGTAGTAAACACTGTCAGGGAAGCTAATGATGGAAAGTCCAAGATGACGGGATGCAAACATCTCATCAATTGCAGTGAAGATAGGATCCGGCACAAGGCAGCTGGTCAAAGAGGCAGCAGCAATAGAGGAAGGCAGGGCACAGAGGCAACTGGCATAAAAGAGACAAGTAGACAAGAAAAAGGAATGAGAAAAGGAGGCCAAGGAGACTGCCACACAAAAGGGAGCAGGAACAGGCAAGAGGAAGGGAAGGCAGAGTTCACAGAGACTGGACCGAACAGGGACCAGTGTGCTGGGAACTGAAGGGAGCATTGAGATGCACTGAGCAGTAGTCAACAGGCAGCAACACATCTGCTGGTGTGCCGTACATGGAACATGTCCCCATGGCAACTGACACCAGGCCATTGGCGTGTGCCTGGTGTCTGTCGTGAACATGGCATCCCACGAAATGGGCTGCAAGGCTGTGCTGTGTGTGGATTTGTCTTAGAACAGCACCCCCAGAAGGGGTAGAAGTACCAAGAGTGGATTGCCAACGTAGCAACAAACATGCAAGAACTTCAAGCAATCATTCGCTAGACTCCCATCAACATGCATCCGAAAACCCATGCAGCCGGACCGGCCACCCTCATGATAACTCACCAATAAATACCCTACTGTGAAAGCCTCCCTCACAACCCCCCCGCAAACAGTGCCCCCAGATTGCCATGTGAAAACCGCAAGCATACAACCACCAGCTGACCATCACCATGTGTTCCCACACCCATGAAGCCATACCTGCTCACCTCAGTAGAAGGGGAACAAAAACATCCCACACAGTGCCAGACTCCCTGCCACCAACAACACCACAAGTGCCACCATGACTATCTTCGACTTACCTGCACAAGGTACCCACCAGTCTTGCATCCACAGCATCCCACCTGAAACAACATTCTGAACTTGCAAAGACATGCATTGCATCAATGTAAAGATACTGGACAGCCATGTGAACGCCTATATAGAACAAGGAAATAGCCATTGACCATCCAGTGTGAACGCCCATAAGTACAAATAACCAAGCGTCATCAACTATCATCCCAACAGCAAAACTCACAAACAGAGAAATCACTGGCAGCGAAGCAAACCGATTACAAGCACAGCACGACACACACCCTGGAAACAGGTGTCAGTCACCCCCGGGATGCAGGCACACGTAGGGACATTGATTACAGACAAACAAGTTCTGCACACCCACTGTCAGGTGTCACGTGTGCCTTTGGGTCACCCATGGATGCAGGGGAGGAAAGGACTTCAAGTGAGGAAGTGATGGTCTCGGGAGTGGAAGTACAAGTGTGTTAGCTGATGAGAAGAATGACAGAGGGCAAAAGGGAGACAGGACACAGAGTGATGAATGTATAGCAGTGGAGTGGAGAGAGAGAGGGGGATAAGGGAATTGTGGTGCAAGGAGGAAACTGGCTGGTGGGGAGATAAGGAGAGATATGTTGGACATTATAGTGGATGAGGGCAGTGAGAAGGTGGGCAAGAGAGGAAGACAGAGACAGAAACACATGAAAAAAGCAGCATGGTCAGAGAGCCTGGAAGGCACATAGATTGAAAACTAGCACATGTTGAGGGTGAGGAAGGATAAAAGTGGATGATGGAGAAGGGCAGACTGGGAAACAAAGGCCACCTGTGAAAGGTCAATCAGCAGCTTCACATCACAGAAACATGCTCAACCCACCATGCATTGTAAACCAGAAAGAGACCCATGTCCATGAAATCCCCGCAAATAAGTGCCGCCAATCACATCCCCATACCCTGCACCAACCCCCCACCCCCTTTCGGACACCACTGTAAACGGACATGAGGACAATACGCAGCTGTTCACTCACCCTCCAACAGACCACACACCCTGGACGGGACTGTCACAGTAAATGTACACGGATCACAGGGTGCACCACAGGCTGCACTGGCAACACCTACCGGGACAAGAGATGAACAGAAAGTGGGGGGGGGGGTGGGCGATGTACCACATACATGTGCCCACAATGTCAATGTGCACACACACCGTGCAGTCACTCACAGTGCTGGATTTGAACAAGTAATGTAAAAAGAACTCATGCAATACATCCAGGTAGAGAGAATATTCTGAATAGAACAATGAACAAGTGACCTGACTGGGGAACACAGCTACAGTCCGTCAGGGGTACACGTGCACATATCTGTACAACCATAGCTGCACCAAGTGTGACAAACCTCTCTTGTGGGGTGAATGCAGACAAATGCCCAGATCTGTGTCAGCAGAGGCAAGGCCATGAAGTGGAGCAGCCTAGGTTGTGTAGACCTTACAATGGACGTGTGTGTTAGATGTGGATTGTAGCAGAGCAGGTCATGTGAGCAGATAAGGGAGTGGATTGGGCCCTGGCACAGGTAAAAGACTAGTGTAGACAGGGAGACCCCACTCGATTCGCAGTGGAGAAATGAGAGATGTGCATCACTGCTGGGCTCTTCCTCATTATCCGCGATGTATTGCAGATGTGAGAAACGATATTCACTCAGACAGCAATTCAAACCATACCCTACTGACAATATGGAGGATATAGAGTTGTCATCAATCAAACAAGTTGATTGACTATAGCCTCGAAAAGCTGCTGACGTCACTACTGACATCACGGCATAGGTACATTTAGATATGAAGCATTTAGGCACCCATGCATGAAGTTTTGAAGACACAATCATTTTTTGCTTACCCACACACACACACACACACACGCACACACACACCCTCCCCCTCCCAACATGCTTAATTGCAACTGACATGGACGGCCATGTGAACAAAGATGGAAGCCATAGGTGCATTAAAGTGAATGATGAAGGCGAACCAGACTTCAAATACATGGAAAGGCTCACAGCCTGATTCAGCTAAAGGCAGACAGACAGGGCTTCCAGTGCAGACACAGTGCACATCATAGCCAAGGACAAGCAGAGAAGGAATGTTTCCAGTTTATCAAGGCGATAAGACAACGGCAAGGAATATAGCTTAAAATCATCATAATGACAAGCAGAAGGGCTCCATTTCGTGGTCCACACACACGTGTCCTGGAAGACTAGTACATGGCCTATTCATTCGAGGCAGATGGAGGAAAGCTGTTCCCATCGAATCAGAGGTCGAAAGATACAATTGCTACATAGGTTCAAAGCTGGATGTATGCTCTCATGCTTAGGCGATCCGAGATGGCAACTTATCGGGAACACACAGCACCTTTGTGATTGTTCCCATTGCCTTGAATAGGTTCACTCAGCGTGGTAGCTGTCCAGGGTCCCAAGGCTGACAAGACCCATTCTGTCCAATCGCTAGCTACCTTCCACGTTAAAGCACACTATGTTGCAGTGTCCAATAATTTCCCTCTTAACCTGCAACTTTGTGATTGTAACATTTAGAGGTTGTCTTAGGAGGAGCCACCAGATATGGCGATCCAATAACCAGACTAACCCCTATGTATTATATATATATAGTTTTCCAAAACTGACCAATCCCCACCCCTGATAGGTTTTCTGGGGATGTAACTTATTTTATGACGTCACTGGTCGATAAAACAGTGTAACCCATGTTAGGAGGACAAAAACCTCTAGAGTGCTGTGCTGTTCTAGCGTGACCCGTGTCACTTTGTTTGATAATAAAGACAGTAAACAGTCTTCCATTCTTGCGGCAGGGACTTTGTTGGGGCCCAAGAACCCGCTTGCCGGTAATTGGGTAGCTGCTAAGGGTGCCCCTGCCGCGTCTTTACAAGTGGTAGCAGAGGGATGGTCGCTAAGACCTTTCAGCACTAATCCTGCCTCGTCCCGGTGCATGCCCAAAGGGCTGTGCAGCGACCTGCAAGGACGACCCCCAAAAACACATGTGGGAATAATTGAAGAGGTCATCAGGAGCCGCCTTGGAGGAATTCTTGCCCACTCCCTGGCAAGCAAACCGGACAGCAAAGAGGCAGATTCTGGGAGAGTCTGTGTCCTAGGTGCTTCAGCGGATCACAGAGTGTAAGTATAGACTCAAGTATAGACTCAACTATATAGCAAATATAAGGGAAGGGACATTTCTGCTTAGAGTTGTGTTTCTGTGTTTTTGTGTTCTTATGAAGGTTGGCTGTTCTATAGGCGGTCATCTTAGATGGTCAGATTAGTTTATGGATGAAACAATATAAAAATACTATAAAAAGGTTACCTGTACTCGAGGCGTCAGCTTGGTTTATGGATGCAAAACATACAAAAACACAAAAAAGAATACCTGTGAGTTAGGCAGTTTAGCTTGGTTCATGGATGATTATGTATGGTCTTAAACAAGAGGGTTTGCCCAGGAATTATTTTTTCACAGGGGGCTTTCACTTATAAATGGGGAACGTACATGAAAAAAACAACAAAGTGAAAAGCTAGCCCTCCCTCAGATCTCCAGTTATAGTCTATTTCCGGTGCATACATGTCATTAGAAATGCACTACGCCTTAGTGTTCTTTCTTAATGCTTACAAGATATTTTTATTTCTCCTTGTTAAGCACTCTCCATACTCGGTTATAATATTCGATACAAACATATCATGACAAACATTAAAACATTTAACATTTTTCTCATACAATATGAGCTAGGCTTGTTCTCCAATGTGCCTCCCATGTGGGGTTAGTATTCAAGGTTATTTTGTTGCAAACAAAATAACACTATTCAAAATGTTTGTACAATTTTTTCATGGGTGACTGCTAAACAACCAAAAAAGTTCTTAAATTTAGTGGGAACCAATTTCGTATCACTTTTCCCTTACTGGATCACTGATGCGATTTCTTGGACAATTTCGCATATGTGCTGACGCCATTGAGTTGGTGAGTATCACAATGGGGTGCAGCACCACACTTTACATGGAGCAAGCCCTCTTTACGATCCTCGAAAAGCCCAAAAGCATCCAGATATGAGGTGATAATCTCAAATCCAGCGATAAAGGTAGCAAGATGCAGAATTGGAAACACGGTGACATTCATAGCTGAACCAGTGGAGGAAGGATACTATGTGCATGACTGTACTACATACATGGAACAATATGACAACATCCCTAGAGTGGGGGAGAGTGCCCTTGAGCGAGGAGAAACACTTTTTATTGACAGGTCATCAATTATATATGAGACAACGGGAGAAAGGCATACTGGGATGGCTGTGGTGAAAATGAAATCAGATGGGAAATCCGAAGTAGTAGCAAGCATGAGATTGCCTTGACATTTTTCAGCACAGGCAGCAGAATTGGTGGCACTCATAATGGCATTAGAAGCACGCAAAGACAAGGAGGTCATTGTGTATTCCGATTCGGCCAACGTGACGTCTACAGTGCACGCTGGACTGTCACGATGGAAGAGAAGCGGCTTCCGACGTGCTGACGGCACAGCAGTCCAGCACGCGCCCCTATTGGGTAGACTCATAGGCACGCTACAACTCCCAGCAGTCATAGTGGTCGTGAAGTGCCAAGCACACACGAAGGGGGAGGACTTAGTCTCCCATGAAAACACAGATGCAGAAGCAAAACGGGAAGCATATTTCACAGAAATAAATGAGTTTGACACTCCATCTAACACACAGATACGCGTGCGCAATATGTTACTGAAGGAAGGATATAGCTCACTACCTGCTACACAGATAAGGCACCATTAGAAGAAAAGGAATTATGGGTAAAGAGTGGTTGTTCAATGTCCCCTACAGATGCATTATGGCAACAGGAGACCACAGGCAAGCCAGTGATTCCAGTAGCATTATTGCAAATTGCGCTCAATCAACTGCCTCATCCCACTCATTAAAGTAGGGACGGACTTGCTGCACATATTGGGGAAGAGTGGTTCTGTCCAAATATGGCAGAGAATATAGCCGCATTCATGGAAAATTGTAATATCTGTAAAACATGTAATGTGGGCCATACGTTGTAATGTGGGCCTTTCCAAAACTGACACGTTGATTATGTAGACATGATCCAAGTCTGCCAAGGCTACCATTACATGGAAGTAGTTGTATGCCCATTTTCCCGATGGATCGAAGCTGGTCCATGTTCACCACCCCTATGCCCTCAGAGCTGCCAAATTCCTTGTTAGAAAGGTGTTCCCATGATGGGGTGTGTGCGAGGCCCTGCGGTCTGACAATGGACCTCATTTTGTAAATGAGACACTTGACCACATAAGACCCTACTGGGGATCAAGCATCATTTCTTTCGGTGCTTGTCACCCGCAAACAAATGGAATATGCAAGTGCCTCAATGGCCTACTAAAGGTGAAAATAGCCAAAATGAAAGCCACATTGAGAAAGGGATGGCTTCATTGACCGCCCTTAGCTCTGTTCTCATTGTGCAATCAACCTGGATCGGACCACTGGACGGCGCATGCGACTTCCACTTGCTCCTCCCATTAGAGCACTGACATACACCCACACTGCTGCTGTTGTCTTAGGGGAGGAAATGCATGATTACCTTGCTTCGATGATGGCTAGTGCCTCTTTTATCTCTCAACAGCTTCAATCCATGCTGGAAAGGTTGAAGAAGATAGCACACTTGAAACAAACTTTGAATTGCTTAGACAACCACCACTTTATCCTGGGGAGTTGGTGTATCTGCAAACTTTCATTAGGCCTTGGTTCAAATCGAGGTTTGTGGGCATCTTCTCTATAGAGCAGGCCACTGATCGTGCAGTGAAACTGAGTGGTAAAAAAGCCTGGATTAAATTCGGGACGTCAAGCCCTGCTGAGGTGAGACCTCTCCCCGCCAGTACGAAGACCATTTGATGCAGGAACAAGAACAAGACAAAGAAGAAGCACCACAACAAAGATTGACTTGATCAATGTCTAGAGCTAGGGAAGAACAAAACACAGAGTTAAAGTAGGCACACTAGAATTTCTCACACTAGGTATTAATTGTAAAAGTAAAAGGACTGCCTTAAATACATGATTTCATACCTGCACACAACCTTTGAGGAGCACTTTATTAGATTTGTAATTGAAACCGAGACTGAACGGATGATCCCGCTTAGATTGTTAAATTTGCTTATGCAGCACTCGCCTAATATTTTAGATGAAGAGCCTAACTAACACACTAAAACAATAATAACATGTTTTTGAGGATTTTCAGATGATTCTATGAACCTTCCGTAGGCCACAAATGACATCCAGTATTACGAAAAATGTGAACTGTAATTCGAACTGCGTGCCTTCTTTACCCTCTTTGCATTATGAAGAATTCTATTCTCGCATGCACATGGTTTGACCCACTGGCGTAACGAGGGCCCCCGCATCCCACACGGTGCGGGGGCCCCCACCACCACATATCCTGGGAGGGGAGCACGTTGGACAAAAAAAACGATTCTTTATTTTGTTGTCACTCTGCCTACAGCGTAACATAAATCATTTCTTTATGAAGTGAAACGGTTTATATTTTAAGTCTGAGGGCTCCCCCTGGAGTGACTTCAAAACCATTTCTTTTTTAAGTGATAGGGCTCCCCTCAACCCCATGACGTGTGCATGTGTGAGTGTATGGTGAAAGGGTGCACAATTAAATGTATGGGTGGCTCAGTGTGCGTGTTGAGTGTATGGTGAAAGGGTGCACACTTAAATGTATAGGTGGCTGCCTGTGTGAGTGTATGGTGAAAGGGTGCACAATTAAATGTATGCGTAGCTGGGTGTGCGTGTTAGCTGTATGGTGGAGGGGTGAACACTTAAATGTATGGGTGGCTGCCTGGGTATGCCTGTATGGTGAAAGGGTGCACACTTAAATGTACAGGTGACTGCCTGTGTGAGTGTATGGTCAAAGGTTGCACAATTAAATGTATGGGTGGCTGAGTGTGCGTGTTAGGTGTATGTTGGAAGGGTGAACACTTAAATGTATGGGTGGCTGCCTGGGTGCACCTGCATGGTGAAAGGGTGCACACTTAAATGGCTGCCTGTGTGAGTGTATTCTGAAAGGGTGCACACTTAAATGTATAGGTGGCTGCCTGTGTGAGTGTATGGTGAAAGGGTGCACAATTAAATGTATGGGTGGCTGTGTGTGCGTGTCATGTGTATGGCGAAAGGGTGCACACCTAAATGTATGGGTGGCTGCCTGGGTGCGCCTGTATGGTGAAAGGATGCACACTTAAATGTATAGGTGGCTGCCTGCGTGAGTGTATGGTGAAAGGGTGCACAATTAAATGTATGTGTGGCTGGGTGTGCGTGTTAAGTGTATGGTGGAAGAGTGAACACTTAAATGTATGGGTGGCTGCCTGGGTGTGCCTGAATGATGAAAGGGTGGACACTTAAATGTATAGGTGGCTGCCTATGTGAGTGTATGGTGAAAGGGAGCACACTTAAATGTATGGGTGACTGCTTGGGTGTGTGTGCCTGTATGGTGAAAGGGTGCACACTTATATGTATGGGTGTCTTCCTGGGTGTGCCTGTATGGTGAAAGGGTGCACACTTAATTGTATGGGTGACTGCCTGGGTGTGACTTTATGGTGAAAGGGTACACACTTAAATGTATGGGTGGCTGGGTGTGCATGTGTGTGTAAGTTGAATGGTGTGTGTGCTTGTGTTCAGGGGCGCAACAAAACCTAAATTTTGGGGGGTGCTAACCCTTCAAATGTTGGGAGAGGTGCTAACTTCACAGGGGTGGAAGAGGGGCAAATTTATTTGTGTGGGGCATCTAACTTCTTTATGCATTCTAATGAGACTATTCTAGTGCAGCTTCAATGTTACACGCAGTTAACTCTCTCATTTAAGTCTGAAAGCACCCACTTATGGACTGCTGTGAGAATAAGCGCTCAGCTGTCCCCTCTCTACCCTTCCATTCATGTCCCTGGCATGCAGGTACTAAACCCACACCAAGATTTCAATTGCCTGAAGAATTATGCATTTGAATGCAGGTACTAACAGTGATATGCTTTACGTTAGTAATTGCTGGGCCTTTGTTAACAGCAAGAAACCCAGGTGCCGTTTAACATCTGTGTCCTGCTCTGTCTGGCAATGGCTCTGTAGGTCAGCCAGGTCGAGTCAACATAGCCCAAAATGTCAAGGGGGAGGGACTGGCTGAAGCCCACCCAGCTCAATTGTGTTTTATCCCTTGGTTACTTATTGGTAATCTTCATTACTCATAGCCCTATTCTTCCTCGTCCCAGTACTTGTGTATGAGGCACTTTGACTCATACACAAGTACTGCGATGAGGTAGAGGGACATGGAGGTAATACCTGGTTTAGTAACCTGTAATCTTCATTACTCCTAGTCCCACTCCTTCTCATCCCAGTACTTACCTATGAGGCAAGGAGCCTCATACCTAAGCACTGGGACAAGGTAAAGGGACGTGGAGGTAATTCTGGGCCGAGAAGCTGATTTTGGGGGTTGGGGTAGGGCGTGGGAGGGAGAGGGGATGTGCGGTAAATCATAATGATCATCCATGTCCAGGCTAAGCAGGCTTGCTATGTGGTATTAGTGGCTAGAGAGGCATTTCGGTGCAGCCAGTCTAGTAATTTCTTATTTTGGCTTGGCTTTTTTTTAACTGGGCAACTCTGGTAAAGCAGTTCTGCTAAGTGCAATAACCTGGCTAGACTGGCATTTGCGTGCTGCCAGTCTAGCCCATTTCTTACTGCAGCATTGTATATTTTTCTGGGCATCTGTGATAAAATAACCATGATAAGTGTTATTGCTTCGACTGGCATTTTGGTGCAACCAGTCTAGGTTAGTCTAAATGTGGCCTGGCATGCTTTACTGTAATATGTTATTCTGTGGCTAGACTGGTCTACATTGTGCAGCCAGTTGGACATGTTTTCATTGTGGCATGGCATTTTTAATAGCAAAGTATTATATTAATTAAAACATTCATGTTCCTGTGCACTGTTGGTGACTTACATGTATTGGATTTTTAGATTGGTGTTACCCTACAAAACAATTGCAAACACTCTGGCCTTTTAGCCAACTTTTCTCAGAAAGTGTGCTGTATATTGCGTTAAAACACATATTTATATCTTTCTCCTAGTACATTGTGCGGCGTACCCCTGCAGCAGCACATTCGTGCACATTGCGCTAGCGTGGTAATCGATGGCGGCCCAGAGTGTGGTGCGACCCGTGATTTGTTTTTGCCGAGTTGGGGGGCCCTCAGCATGGCTCGCAGGGGGCCTCCAAATTTTGTGTTATGCCACTGCCTTAACCCCTACTAACGCAACCCCTATCCATGATTTCACGGAAGCCTTATCTGGGCAGATGAAAAATGCTGCCAAAGAAGTAAAAAGACTTAAACGTAGTGCGGACTTTGAACATGTAAATTTATATCTAACATATATCCAACATCCTTATATATAAAGCTGAATGTATGTATGCGTGTATGTTTGTCCGGCTATACAAATCCACACAGTTGAACCCACATCTACCACATTTTGCATGGATTCCTCTTTTGTCTGGGGCAAGATCGTAGTCTATGTTTGGATGCAAAAATCTCATATGCAAAATAAATGTTGGATGTGTGTGTGTATGTTTGTCCTGCTATACAAATCCACATCGTTGAACCCACTGCTACCACATTTTGCATGGATTCCTCATTTGGGGCAAGATTGTAGTCTATGTTTGGATGGAAAACATTCACTCCGTAGGACCCTCATTTACTAATGCTCACCCCGATTCACTAAAGTAGGTACTAGAAGGAGGCAACATTTGGAAAAGTGTCTGAAGCAAAATGTTCGATGTGTTTGTTATTCCTTTGAAATGTATTACAACTGTATACAGTTCAAAAGTGTTTATTAAAGCATCTTTAAAGGGAATAAAGAAAATAAAAAAAATGAAAAAATAAATGTTATCACGCCAAACTAAATATGGGAAATGGTAAGGTTACAGTTTACTTAAGTTCATTCATGAGAAGTGAGCACAATCAATCAATCTTTCTTGGACATTTTCTCAAATGTGCTGAAGCCATTGCGTGACTGAAACATGCAGCACAAAAAACAAACAACACTTTGAAAAGCCCCATCTCATGCAAAGCAAAAATCAATATCAAGAGCTTCTGAAACGCAACAACAAACAGCAGCACAACTTGCCAACAGAGGACAAGAGCAACTTTCTCAGGGCAAATGAGATGCCAGAGAAAACTGAAGCAAGACTTGCTGATATGAGGACAAGAGCAACATCAACCAGGGCACATGAGAAACCACACAATCATGACACGGGCGATGCTGCGTACCCCAGCTAGTGTGGTATAAGCACATAACCAAAGTGGGGAAAGAAACAACAAAGGAGAGACCGATTTCAGGGGAGATGGGCTACACTAAAATGGATGTTGTGCAAGACGGTCCCGTATGAAGACAGTTATATCAAGACTCAAGACATGATAGATGACTACTGGTGCAATGACAAGACAATAGAGTACATCTCTGATGGCACACATAAAGGAGAAGCAAAGATGGTGACACAGAAGGAATTACAATGCCCCAAGACAAGACAAAAGGGGATATGAGGAATCCCAGGATGCTGGGAAATACCACAGCTACTAGTGGAAGGAGGAATAGTTGGGAGCAAAGTACACATGCTCCTTATGGTCCCAGTAGAAGTGATGCAAAAGTAAAATGAGAACTGCCCCAAAGAATGGGAAGCAGGTGCGAAACTGCTCACATGGGTAGAGAATGAAGCATGTCCTATGCCAATTCTACCACTTGAGATTGCTTCATTATGTTTCCAGAATGATGGTCCAGTGAAGGTTGGAGAGAATAAGGCATGCAAGCAGATATCCAATATACCTGGCATGAAGTGTCTAGCAGCAATAAACTATTGTGTCTTCATAACTTCATGCATAGGTGCCTATATGCTTTATGTGTAAATGCACCTAAATCGTGATGTCAGTAGTGACGTCAGCAGCGTTTCAAGTTTATAGTCAGTCAACTTTTTCGATTGATGACAACTCTATCTCCTCCATATTGTCAGTAGGGTACGGTTTGAATGGCTGGCTGAGTGAATAGCGTTTCTCACATCAGCGATACGTCGACAGTGGTGAGGAAGGGCCCAGGCATGATGTACATCTCTCATTTCTCTGCCTTCGGTCTGCAACTCGAATGGGGGTCACAAGGGCCACACTTGGACCTCTGTCTTCAATCTCCCCTGTGGTCGAAAAGTCAACCACACTCCCCAAACGACCCTCCAAATTCAAGTATAGTTTCGGGACCCAAAATGTTGCTACTCCTCCTAGATGTCCATGATATTTTGCGTGGTCGTCCAAACGGCAGGGTATATAGCTGCATTCTCAGTCAGGGACGCTCCATACTGATTTTCCCAAATAGTCGCAATAGTTAGATTAAATTCGAGGATGTAACTTGTTTTATGACAAGGTCACTGGCCCTTAAAACAGTGTAACCCACATTTGGGGGATGAGAACCTTTGACTGCTATGCTGTTCTAGTGTAATCTGTGAGAACCCTGAGGCGTTTCTCCCATGCTGCTATTCCTGGGGCTCCCTGACTCAAGTGGCCAGGGGAGGGCCATCGCTCTTGGATCCCAACCCTGGGGTGGACAAGCGAGGGAGGATCACCTTGGAAGGGGACCCTGGGAGACTGTGGGAGGAACATCTTCGGGCGAGACATGGTATTTCCCCCGTTGCAGTACATCCTTACCCAAGATCCCCTCAGTCGTTATAGGTTATTATCACCCAAAACCCATTCACCCACAACAATACCTTTGCCCTCTTTATCCTGGCAAGAACTGCAACTCCCAAACTCCCTACCTCCATCCTGCAGAACCAAAGGCCAAAACGTGGAGGTGCCTCTCTGATGATATACAATGGTCATATCCCTTTGAGAAGACTAGGCTGGGTCAGGTTCCCATCCACCAACACACCCACTTCGTTCTTAGAAATTATATACAGTGCCATTCCATCTCACCCCACCCCCCTTTTTTCTAACAATACCAAGAAGAAGAGGCAACCAAGAGGGAGGAAGATTGCATACAAGAAATACACTAAGGCACAGAAGACAGACTCTCCCCTTCTAACAGCAGGCTGTCCTGTTAAAGAGGACAGGCAGAGTCAGGCAGGCCCAACCCTAACCACACGCCTGCAGCACATGAACATCCCACAGGTGCTTTAAAGGATCCTGCAGAAGAAGGGAAGGCAGTTGCTCTTGGGAAACCGAAAGGGAGGCTGCAGGGCTGAGTCCGGCAGAGGATCCCTACTGAAAACCCAAGCACTCAGTGAGCAAGGCTGGGTCCTTGAAGGAGCGACACTGGCAGAGCTGTTTAAGTGGAGGAATTGCAACACAGAAAGTCACAAGGCCTTGAGAGGGGTGGAGGAGCTAATAGAACGGCAGGCTGAAAATCTATGGGTTCAAGTAGTAGCTGGTAAAGTTGAAAAGAAAGCATCCTTCTGAGAAGTCTTGAAGAGAGGCCTGTTTCCCTTCGGTTAACAGATGTAAAGGGGAGGTTTGATAAAGAAATATTAACTGGAAAGCCTTAAACAGTTAAAGAGATGAGAAGCGGCAACAACTGGTGAGTGAAAGGTGATGAATGATCAAGGCCCGGTTGTGTTGACATTAAAAGGAAACCATATCAAGTTGGTTGCGCGAAAGCCAGCAACCGTTGGATGAAAGCAAAACGATTGCCTTAAAGAGACAGTGCGAAACAGTGTATTGGAGTGGTCATACCATTGTGAGATTGGTACATTCGAAAGTCTCCAAAGGTAAAGCATTACAGAGTTTGCAAACACATTGAAAAAACTGTAAAGAAAGTGAAAGTAAAAAGAAGCTTGCCCCTGATCGAGGGGAGCTTTGTGAGCTCTTGTGAAAGTAAGAATAAGCTTGTGCCCGATCATGGGGAGCTATATGAACTCGTGTGAAAGTGAGATGGAGCATGCGCCCGACTGAGGGAAGCTTAAAGATAAAGAAAGAGATAAAGAAAGAAGTAAAGATCTGCACCTGGCTGAACCTAAAAACTACAAGTACCAGAAAGCTTTGGAAGAGAAAGAGAGAGAGTGAGTGTCAGAGTGGTCAGGCACAAACCTATGCCATCTCGAAAGTCTTCGACATGAAAGGAAACTGGGGAAGGAAAAACCCAGGTGATTTTAGAAAGAAACTGAACTGTACACTTAGAAACTGAACTGTACACTTTTGTTTGGAAGCAAGAGTAGTTTATATGCAACAGACATTTGCAGTATTTTGGTTTACCCCAGGCAAGGGCCTGTATTCGACCATTTAAAGAAACTGGACAGTGTCGCTGAATCGTCCCAGTAAGCCAGAGTGTGTCATACTGGGGGAAGCTGTGCTTCCAAATCCTTGTGTGCCCATTACCCAGTATTCCAAGCTGAAAGCCTGGGGAAGGGAGTTACCTTTATTTAAAGACTTTGCCATCCTGATTCTTTTGTTGAACACATCACCCCTTTTGCTTAAGTACATTCCCCTTTTCACATGTATTGTATCAGAGTGAGGGCAGGCAACAGGTTTTTTTCTAGTTGAACTATTATGTTTTCGTTTTGGACTATGACTGAATATGACTGTTTTCTCTTTTATTTTGATAGTTGAGATCACTCCCATCTTAGTTATAGTGCCACATAGGAGTTTTTCCAACCCCAATCAAGTTACAATAAAGGGTTTGAAAACTTGTATCATTGTGTTACACTCTTACTGTTGGTACCATGAGTTCCTCACAGATCCCTGCCTGTCACTTTGTTTGATAATAAAGACAGTAAACCTTGCACTATGTTTGAGTCTTCCATTGTTGCGGGCCAAGTACCCTCTTGCTGGTAATCGGGGTAGCTCCTGAGAGTGCCACTGCCCCTCCTTTTCAGTGGCAGTAAGAAGACATCATAACAGTCAGTTAGGCAAGTGATGAATAACCAAAATACACAGAGTCCATATGCACAGAAAATGCAGGACGGTAATGAGGATGAAGATCCAGAATGTGGCAAATACTGCCAATGGCGATAAGTGCAATAAGTGCTGCACATTCCCATAGTCTGTCTACGCATTTGTGCCAGTGTAACGTCAGAAACAATGCACACACATTGAAGTGGAAGGGCCTATATGCACACACATGCATGTGGACAAACACACATCTGCACTGACATTTACCGTGACTCAATGATTACACCCCGAGAAAGAAAATGTGTAAGAATGCATGCAAATATCATTGTTACCACTAATATAGCTATAATATGAGAGACAGTGCTCATACTTACCTGCTGACAGAGTTGCCCTGATGGGATTCCCTCTTCACCTCCACCAGAAACTGTACTTCACATTTGTGAAAGGACGGCCAGTGCCTGGCAGAGGGCATGAGGACTAGGGAAGTGAAAGGGTGCAGGGATGACCTACCATGGAGTGCAGTCACTGGATGAATCAGGATAACTGCAACAACATGGGATATCGTATGTCACCAGCCGTAGTAGCAAATCATGCATACAGCATGCATACAGGATGAGGCTCCTGTCTGGAGCCTCTCGGAGCCCAGGCCACGAGCCTTACACCTTTCACCTCCCACCCCTTGGATCACCTTGCACCCGCTGCCAAATCCCGACCCTAAAGGCACCTCATGGCCGCTTCATCGTTCAGCAAACTACACCTAACAATGAACTCTGAGCCATCTAAGAACTTCTATTCTACTGCCTTAGTAAATCGTGATTTGTCCCCCACACACTGTCTACAGCTAATTGCCTGATGCCACCATCACTGTACACCTGCCACCCAGAACACGCAATTCTCATCTAGGCACTATGCGTGCATGTTGTTCTTGCAGTGTTTTCTGTCACTACTGGTGACCTTGCCTCTAACCTGCCTGCCTGCATCTGGTAGAACTGTACCTAGGCGATGTTTATTTACTCAATGTGATATGCCATTACTCTGCCTTGCCGGCATTTAGTAGAAACTGTATCCAGGCGCTGTGCTTCTCTCATTGTGCTGTCCACCTGTGACCTGCCAATCACTACCTTAGCCTACATCAGGAAACAGAACCCACGACCCACATACATTTGTTCTATAATTATTGCACCCAGTTTAACAGCATTATAATCCCCTTTACCTGTCTGTATAGTACATTTGTAGCCCATATTGTGATTCTTGAATCTAGATGGACCCTGTTGCCACAACTGTTCCTACATGTTTCCACATTGCATTTTAGCCCAGATTGCGATTTTTGAATCTAGATGGACCCTGTTGCCATAATTGTTCCTACATGTTTGGACATTGCATTTTAGCCCAGATTGTGATTTTTGAATCTAGATGGACCCTGTTGCCTTAATTGTTCCTACATGTTTGGACATTGCATTTTAGCCCAGATTGTGATTCTTGAATCTAGATGGACCCTGTTGCCACAACTGTTCCTACATGTTTGCACATTGCATCTTAGCCCAAACTGTGATTTTTGAATCTAGATGGACCCTGTTGCCACAGCTGTTCCTACATTTTTGAACATTGCATCTTAGTCCAAACTGTGATTTTTTATTCTAGATGGACCCTGTTGCCATAACTGTTCCTACATGTTTCCACATTGCATTTTAGCCCAGATTACGATTTTTGAATCTAGATGGACCCTGTTGCCATAATTGTTCCTACATGTTTGGACATTGCATTTTAGCCCAGATTGTGATTTTTGAATCTAGATGGACCATTTTGCCACAACTGTTCCTACATGTTTGCACATTGCATTTGAGTGATTTTTGATTTTTAGGTGGACCCTGTTGCCATAACTGTTCCTACATGTTTGCACATTGCATTTTAGCCCAAACTGTGTTCTGCATTTAGGTGAACCTTTGCTGCTAAAATTGCTCCCACCTGTTCACCGTGCTGTCTCCTTGCCTGTCTCATAGCGCTGTGACTACCGTGCCGCTATTTGTTTGCCCACCCTAAACAGAGGCACAAGTGCCCCCTCTGAGTTTACCCCACATGCATGGTACCCCCACCATTAGTTATCCCACCATCACATCAATTATGTATTTGCCAGCTAGCTATATAGTCCTACTGAGGACTATCCTACACTTACTCATCTCAATAGATGTTAACATGCCTCACACTCTGCCTTCCTTGGCGTCTGTGACACCCCCGAACGTTCCTAAAAACTTAAAGGACATGATCACCAGACCATGCAATCTCTCCCAAAGAAACCTCAAACTTCGTGCCAGACTCCCCAAAATGTACGAACCGACAGCCAAATCTCTACTCCTCGTCTCTAACAACCTGATTAGAAACCTAAGAAGTGCCCAGCCTAACACCAAAACTTCTTCGCACAACTCTACTTATACTCAGCACCCACTCCAGCTCAACAGCCGAGTCTTTCGAGACTCTACCACCTGCCCAAAACCCCACAATACTGCGATACCTCCCACTCAGCCTACATTGCCAGGTATAAGAGGAGCCTTAATAAATGCCCGGTCTCTGGTGGCACATGCCACAAAAATAGCCGACCTTATCACAACTGAAAAGATCAACTTCCACGCCATTACGGAATCCTGGCTGCATTCAGCAGCCGGCCCAGCAATTATGCTAGCTATTCCTGAGGACTACAGCCTCTTAAGAATAGACCGCACTTCCTCTCGAGGTGGTGGCCTAGCCATAATCGCAAAAACCAGCTTAGCACTGAGACTTGCTCCTCCACTAAAGGTAGATTCCTGCGAACTCCTGTCCGCTAAATTAAGTACCTCAAATACTCAAACCATATCTATCCACCTTATTTACAGACCTCCAGGCCCTTTAGGATCCTTTGAAGAAGATATTACTAACATCCTTTCGGACAATCTCAAAAATACTTCACCAAGTCTTCTTCTAGGAAATGTCAATCTTGGCTACAAAGATCCCTCAGATCCTAATGCCACACAGATTAATTATTCCATCGAGGAATTAGGCTTCGCCCAAAAAGTAACAGGCGCCACTCACACCAAGGGCAGAACACTTGATTGGATAGCGGATCACCATTGTGTAACGTCTATTAACGCCAAAACCCCCTGCCCTGGTCTAACCACCACCTGATCTCTTTCTCCCTTGAAGTCACAGCCCCCTATCAGTATAGCTCCTGCTATTCCTACAAGGAATAAAAAGAACATTTCAGCTGACAAACTAATTCATTTTATCATCCCGACCTTGAACTCTCTCCCTGACTCTGCAGACCCACTTACATTGGTCGAAGAGTACAATAAGGTAATGTTATCCGCCTTGGATACCAACACCATAGCACCCTTGAAAATCAGAAAATGTAAACAGAAAAAACATGTCAACTCATGGTTCTCTCCCCATCTAAAAGCCATTAGACTTGAGAAACGTAAATGTGAACAAATAAGGAGATTAAACCCTTCGGAAACTAACAAAAATAACCTCACTAATCTAGCTTCTCTATACAAAAAAGAAATAATCATTGCTAAACAAGAATCCTACAATTTGCGTATCACCCAAGCTAACTCCAACACAAAAGAATTATTCACAATCATTAAAGAATTGGAAACACCTATCCAAGCCCCTGACACCTGCCTTAAGGACAAAACCTGGTGCACCAGTATTCAGAGCGCCCTAGCTAATAAAATAACGACTTTGCAGGCCAAAATTAACAACAAAAAAGAATCCCTCCTCTTCGCCTCCAACTCCAACAATATCTCGGCCCCTGCGCCCTCGTACACCTCACCTCACACCTTGTCTGAACTACCCAAACCCCTCTTCAACTTCAAGAAAGTATCCACTCTAGAGGTCGAAAAAGTTATCTTAACTCTCAAACCCTCCAACTGCCACGGCGACCCTTGCCCTGCACAAATCATAAAGGATGCCGCAAGGGTCCTTTCCCCTTTCATATCCAAACTTATAAATGCCTCATTCTCTACCGGTACCGTTCCCAACAATTTGAAACAGTCATGGGTCCTCCCACTTTTAAAAAAACAAACACTCGACCTGTCTATTCCCACTAATTATCGTCCCATCATGACAGTGCCATTCATGCTTAAAATTCTGGACAAGTTAGCATACCTCCAAATTCAACAATATTTGGAATGAAACCACCTCCTAGGAGTACGTCAGTCAGGTTTTAGACCGCAACATGGAACGGAAACCGCACTGATTGACCTTAAAGCACAAATAGACACCCTGAGAGACAATGGCAACACAGCACTACTTCTGCTGCTCGACCTCTCAGCAGCGTTTGACCTGGTTGATCATAAGACTCTCTGCCACCACTTAGACTCGGCCACCCACTTCTCACAAGAAGCCATAGGCTGGATTCAATCCTTCTTAGACAATAGAACTATGCAAGTCTTCGCACCTTCAGCAGCCGCAGATCCTATTCCTATCACGTGAGGTTTGCATCAGGGCTCATGCGTTTCGCCCACTCTGTACAACATCTTCACAAAGCCCCTTTTTGATGATCTAGATGGCCTGGATATCACCTACACTAACTATGCAGATGATACACAGATCCTCATCCCGTTGACGGGAGATTACGACAAGGATTTGGCCTTTGTGAACAGAGTATATCTCATCATCCAGGCATGGATGGCCTCTCATGGACTATGCCTGAATGATGATAAAACGGAACTCCTTATTCTGGGCACCAACGCTCCCTCTAATTATTTTTCTCTATGTGCAGAACTGGTTGGCTGTTGTGCGCACGTTATTTTCCATGTGCGCAACTGACTGTGCATTGTGAGCATGTGTATTCAGTGAACTATTGTTGCAGAAGAGAGTTTGAAAAGGAATTTCCTCTTCCAAACCACTGCAATTCTTGACAAATCATACAACATATAGGCTAAAATAAAATATTGCATATGTGATTATACAGAAAAATCATCAACCAGTCCAAGACTTGAACATCTGCCGCAGTACCTTGCAAACCTTGTATGCCAGTGGAAAATCACTCATGAGTACTACAAAACACAAATATCTCTTGTCATAACTGATGTGGTTGTCAAGAAATTCAGACAGAATACAAAATTTGCTGATAGTTTAATGGCAATTGAAAAGAATTTTGTGTCGCAAACATGCTGATAGGAGTTCAATTGCCACTTTAATGAAGTAATTCAAGGCCCAGGAGAACATGATTCTATTCATTTGTGTCAGGATGATAATTACATCAGAATGACTGCACCCCAGAATATGATGATCAAAAATTCCTGTGCCTCTGCTTACTAGCCACATTACGTTCTTCTGTGGGTAGTTATAACACCGGTTTACAGCTAAGAGACGTATGCACCATCAATTTTTGCTCCCTAAAAAAATGAAAATGTGCCTAACAAAAACTAGAAACAATGAACATATCGTTGTTTCAACCCACAAAGCTCGACTGATATTTTTTCGAATTAGTGACCACAAAAGCACTGGCAAATGAAGGAAGTCTAATATTAATGTCTGATCTCAAGGGGAATTTTAAGGGGAAGAACATCTTTTAATAAACAGAAAGTATCCCTATTGGCAAAGCTAATTACTTTTTTACCCTCTGAAAAATCATTTGACTCCAAGTACGGAGCAAAATCTGATTAGACCCCTGACATAGGAAGTGAAATGACAGGGCACATAATAAAGTCCATAGTTTGGCCCACCAGTCCGCACCACAGCCTAGACAAAATTAAACAAGAGCTTTAGTGATGTTTATTATGGAGCCTTGCTGAAGAAAATAACATATATATATGCCTTTTAAGATAATAGCATCAATTCAAAAGGTCAATTTGGGTAATACCCATGCACGTACTGGCACGGCTGTGTGGGTCAGCAGACAGTGATGTGAACAGTCATGCTAACATGTGCCAGACATGTGGACCACACAGGAATGCAGGCCATGTGACATAAGTGTAAACGGTAGCAAACATTCATTGCCCAAGGATGGCTGACAACTGCAGCCAGTTGTACTACTACACAAATATGCGTAGGTCAACCATGAGTGTCCACACATACGATGCACACAAATGCCACTCACCAGATTTTTCCTCATGGGTCTCCACACCTCCCAGACCTTGCACCTGCTCAATGCTGATGAGTTGACTCATGGCCTCCTTGACTGGAGTCAACTCCTCTTCCTCTGGTGGCCCCCCTCCAGTGGCCACTACAGAGGCCAGTTTGACATTGAGCTTATGCTTGGTCTTCTGTGTTAGAACATTCCACCATTTCTGAACCTGCTCAGCAGTGCTCATCTCCACACCTATGGCGTTGATGAGGTTTGTGACATGCCGCCAACGCACCATTCATTGTGTGGTTGTAAATGTGCTCCCCGCATACAGGAACATCTCACACTGGTTATCGGTTACATTGTCAACGTGGATCTGGAGCTCCTCATCAGTGAAGCACCTCTTCCTCGGCGGACTCTTGTCCTGTGCCGTGCCTTGGGTTGGAGCGTCTTCCTGGTCTGCAGGGAGGTTCTTTTTGGACCTAGTGGCCCTTGATGGTGCTGCTTCATCTTTCTGGCTGCAACCACATCGCCATCCAGTTTCTGGATCAACTGTGGGCTGAGACCCACCATGTCCTCCTTGGGCTGGGGCAGATGTGTCCTGACAACGTCTACAACCCTGTCTACGTCCTTTCCCTTTTGGTGCCTTTACACTCATTTTGCAGATGTAATGGATAAATGGAAGGAACACCAAGATATTGTTCTGGGCAATGTGAGGAAGGGAACAGTCTATGTGATGGGCGAAATAGATGTGTGGTCCAGCAAGTTTCCAATGTGCTCCAAAAGCAAAAATATGCATACACGATACGCAGAGGCTCCCAAAACAGACAAATTGCATATGCGATACCTAGAAAGCTTCCGAAAGCTGAAAAAAGCAGCATATGATACGCAGAGGCACCCCAAAACAGACACATTGCATATGCGACACTCCAAAGGCCTCAGAATGGAAAACAATTACTTACATGTTAAGGGCCTTTACTCTGTTTTCGGCTGCTACGGATGAGAGACGCACGCCAGAGTTCCTCCTGCACACCAACTGTTGATTTTGCCTCCTCTGGCCCTGCTTTGCCTCACTCACTCCTTATCTGCTGCCTCCTGCTTGAGAGTGAGAGCCTGCTTGCTACCAGCACTGTCTCGGAGTTCCAGCTGTCCTGCTATTTCCTCTACTCCTGTGTGGGGCCTGGTACATTGGGTCCTGGGAGCCTATGATGCCCTCTTCAACCCAGCAACACAGCCGGGTAACGATGCACAACACCAGATCTGGGAAGACATCACGGCTGCTATCAATGCGGAGGGGATGGCAGGCCATCCGATGAAGACAGTCCAGAATCAATGAGACGACCTCAAGGCCCGTAGCCATTCAAAGGTGGTGGCAGCCCTCGCCAAAGAAGGAGCCCACCATGGAGGTGTACCGTGTAGACCGCCACTAGTTCTTCCAGATAGAGCTGTGGGTCCTTGAGAGGTTTTATCAGGATCTTCACACCCAGATCTGTGCGTGGAGAACTCGTCTAGAAGCTGCTGGTGAGTACCCAGGTTAAGCAATGGTCTACAGTGTATGTGCGGTATGCATGTTTGCAGATGCCCTTTTCTGTATGCAGCTTGTGTGTAGGTGTGAGATGCAGAAGCAATCTGCCTAATGACAATGCTGGGCGTAGGTGGCATCAGACATTGTATTCTGCATATGCATGGGTATGAATGTTTCCTCAGTGGGTTCTTCGACGACTCTGGCACTTGCTGTGTGAGATTATGGACCAAGTGCAGGAACAGTAAGGATGCAGGGATGCTATGTTGTGGGCATGTGAGGGATGTGCATGATGGAAACCTCCATGTGTGGCACACCTGCAAGTGCATCCATGCAGACATAACTGCTGAGAGTGACACATGTGCATGGATGTCTGTGAATGTCAAGTTGTTGCATTCACATATCACGGACAGAGATGTGACCTGTCACCCACTGCATTTGGAGCACAAGTGTACGTGTGTACATGCAATATGTGTATGCTGGGCCACACAACATGAGCAATTGATTCCAAGATATGTGTGCTGGTAGATGTTGCTTGCTTGCAGATCAGGCTGTCACAGATGCATGTTGGTGACTGTGTTTGTGTGGACTGGTGCCCTGGTGCAGTTGCCATGCCCCTGGCTGCATGTCATACCTTTGTTGGTTGGTCATTGATATGGTGGCGTTGCATGTTTTTGGTGATGTGTTTGTGGCCACACAGCAATGTGCTATGTTGACATGTGCATGTGCCATGACTGTGATTCATCCTTCACACAACACTCATACAGCAGTAGAAATGCAGTTTGCATGGGCGTGTGTGTGTGTGTGTGTCAGATCCTGGTTGCAACATGCTGCATGATTGGTGATGTTAATGCTGTGTATGCCACACATGCATTAACAACGATAACTAATGTCAATGGGCCTCGTTACAATGTAGGCGGCCACGGTATGAACGGTGCTGGTACGGGCCCGGCACCGTTCATATTGGGCCGACACATTATGGGTCCTGCAGCGGGTCCCGCTCTTCACGACTGGTCAGACCAGACGTGAAGAGCGGGACCCGCTAGCAGACCAGGATGCTAACAACGGGTCCGTCATTAACAGGCCCGTTGTTAGTATCCTCCCTATGAGGGCTCAATGGGAATGGGGATGTACTGGGTCCGGGTCCCGCGAAAGGGAATTACTGGGCCCTCCAAGGTTGGAATGGGCTGGAAAGTCCGCTTTTGCGGGACCCGGACCCGAGTTTGGAGGTAGCCATGCCGCTAAAAACGGCATGGCTACCTCCAAACTCGTAATGAGGCCCAATGTCTTTTGTCCCATTTTCCACAGTTGCTGCAGCTCGTGAAGAGGGCGGAGGCATCGCTCTGGAGCAGAAGGGCAGGGACCGGGCCACCAGACCCAAGCGCACACCCCAGCCAGCCACCATTGACACCACCTCATCTGAGGGAGAGTTGTGCGGGGTAGCACAAGTAACATCAGGCAGAGTTGCTGGGGTACATCCCAGGAGGTGGTTGTGGTGGGGTACTCATCAGTGACTGTGGACCAGGGTGTGGGGACAGAGGGGCCATCCAGGGAGGAAGACTCTTGGGAGTCATCCAGGGAGATGGAAGTGGTGGTGGAGGCAGCAAGTGAAGGCAAGCACACAGCGTCTGGTGGGGGCATCCAGGAAGGTGGTCAGGCTGCATCCCTGGGCCAGGGACACAAGGATGTGCAGTGCACCATGGAGGGAGCTGCACAACATCCTGTCCCTGGTCCATCTTCTGCAGCAGTGACCACCGTCGTGGATGCCTCCATCCAGACCATGCCCCCCTTGTGCCCAAGGAGACCAGCCCTGAGTTGCTGCGTGCCCTGCTGGCTGGTCTGGTAAGGGGGGTGGGCAAGATTTGTGATGCTGTGACAGCTACTTGTGAGAAGCTGGCACATTATCACAATTCTATGTGCCGCTACCTGGGCCAGCTGGCATGTGCACTACTCTCGGGTAGTCTCTGTATGCTGGCACATTCACTTGCCCCCTTCTCCACTCCCTCCTCTGTGCCCCAGTCGTCCTCCGGGTAGCCATTCTTGCCAATTACCATCCAGGTCCCCTCTACGCCAATCCCACTCACACTGCCCGGTCTGGTGGTGAGCATGTCCCTGCCTCTGGTGAAAGTCCCAGGTACTACAGAAGAGGTGGTCACTGTGCCTGCCCAGGCACCGACACAGGGACAGGCAGCAGTGGGAAAGCTGACACCCAAGGACAATGCTGGCACTGTACCCCCCCAACTTGTGACATTTAGACAGGGGGGTACCTGCTCAGCCTACGCTCAACCAGGCAGCAGCAGACGAGGAATGTCCACAGACAATCCATGCAGGGCCATTCATCATCGAGGAGGCAATTCAGGCAGGACAGGCAGGACAGTTGTGACATCTGGCAGGAGGAATGGAGGAGACTCCGGGATATGGTGTGTGTCATGATGGAGTTTCGGAGTCAGCTGATGGCAGAGAGGCAGCAGGCTAGGGAGTCGAGGATTGCAAGATCCAGGGCAGAGGTGGTGGAGTGGCATACTTTGAGCTGGGCTGCCATCCTGAATGAGGCTTGCAGGGATGCGGAGGAAGAGGAGAGAGGGATGGTAGGGGGCCTGCAAGCCATCCAGGCAAGAACGGCGGCCCGCCTCCAGACCGGGGATGAGGAGTGTGACTCTGCCCTGGAGGATGCAGTGAGAGACATTCGAGCCCACTGCCAGTGTAAATAGTTCTTTGTGTGGATTTTCATTTTTTTTTACTTTTGATCCTTGTTGATCCTTGGACATTTCCCCCTTCCGCATAGTTGTTTGTTGTAGTGTAAATATTTTGAATACAGATTTCAGTTTCTTGATCACACACTTGTTGCTTGCTCATTGTTCATGTGCTGAATTTGGTTTACTATGGTTTTGGAATCCATTTGTTCTGTGACTGTCACATGGGTTGCGGGCCTCACTGTGGATGTGGGTGATACACTCATCACTTGCGCAGTCATTATTCGGTAGGTGTATCCCTCCCAATGCATAACCACCCACCTGCACACTTCAGCTATCACCTAGAAGATGCGCTCCATGCTGCCCATCTGCCACTCAAATGGTACATATTCACATGATAGAAAGATTGTTTTGTTGAAGTCTGGTTATACACATCATCCATCTCCTTGGCTCACACACTCTAAGAAAGCCTTCACATCACCCAAACGCATTCCTGTTCTACTTGTGTTACTTGCAGGGACTTTGACAGCTATGCCTTCCTACCTGACGTTCCTTCATTGATTTTTACAGGCTACTATGCGCACACACATTACATGTGACTCTGTCCTATCAGTGATGTCTTGGGCTTGTGTCTTCCAAGGTCATTCACCTGCAGCGCTTTGAGGCCATTGCAATGGCACATGGGCACAATGATACGTCACATTGTATTACATTGCTTTACTATGTCACATGTACATGGGGCGTTCACAGTGTAGCTGGTGCTACATTCTAATGTCCTGTTGCTGAGTAACTGAGTGTGATGTACCAGGGAGTCCTGTGATGAGCTACAGACATGGATTCTGCAGCGGAGCCCCCAGTTGTTCAGGCTAGGGGAGGATATGTGGCAGGTGTGCTTCATGTTGGAGGCAGGCCACTGGAGATAAGGTAAGTTGTTGGTCAACATTGGACTGGTAGGGGTGTAATGTCGCAGGGCCAGGCTTGGGTAGTGGGTGGAGGTGAGGGCTGCCTGGAAGTAGTGTCGTAGGTGAGGGGAGCTGTTGGGTGGTGTCAGGGCTGCCTGGGGGTAGTGTCGGAGGTGAGGGGGGCTGGTGGGTGGTGTCAGGTCCTTAGGAGCTGTCTGTGGCTAGTGGCGGAGGTGAGGGGGCCTGGTGGGTGGTGGCAGGGCTGTCTGGGAGTAGTGTCAGAGGTGGGGGGGCTGGTGTCAGGGCTGCCTGGGGGTAGTGGTGGTGGTGAGGGGGCCTGGTGGGTGGTGGCAGGGCTGCCTGGGAGTAGTGTCAGAGGTGGGGGGGCTGGTGTCATGGCTGCCTCGGGTAGTTGCTGAGGTCAGGGGGCCTGGTGTTTTGTGTCAGGGCTGCTTGGGGGTAGTGTCAGAGGTGAGGGGGGCTGGTGAGTGGTGACAGGTCTGGAGGGTCCGCCCAGGGGTAGTGTCGGAGGTGAGGGGGCTGGTTTCAGGACCTGAGGGGCTGCCTAGGAGTAGTGTCGGAGGTGAGGGGGCCTGGTGGGTGGTGTCAGGGCTGCCAAGGGCTAGTGTCGGAGGTGAGGGGATCTGGTGGGTGGTGTCATGTGCTGTGGGGCTGCCTGGGGGGTAATATGGGAGGTGAGGGAGACTGGTGGGTGGTGTCAGCACCCGAGGGGCTGCCTGTGGTAGTGCTGGAGGTGAGGTGGGCTAGTGGGTGGTATTTGGGCTTGAGGGGGCTGCCGTGCTGTAGGGGTATATGCCAGCAGTGTGGGTGTCTTGGGAGTAGGGGGAACGGTTCGCAGTTTCGAAGGGGTGCAGCCATTACTTACGGGGTAGCACATGCAGTTTCGCAGGGGTGCAGCCTTTACTTACAGGAGACCTCACGCAGATTCACTGGGGTGCAACCTTTACTTACAGGGGACCTCACGCAGAATCGCAGGGGTGCAGCTGTTACTTACGGGGGACCACGTGCAGAATCGCGGGGGTGCAGGCGTTACTTAGGGGGAGCTTGTGCAGTTTCGCTGGGATGCAAACTTTACTTATGGGGGACCTCGCACAGTTTCACTGGGGTGCAGCCATTACTTAGAGGAGACCTTGCGCAGACTCGCAGGGGTGCAGCCAACGGGGGGGCTTGCCCAGTTTCGCTGGGGTGCAGCCTTGACTTACGGGGGACCGTGTGCAGTGTCGCCGGGGTGCTGGATGGTGGGTCAGAGGTGGCCCCAGAGGTTTGCGCAAAGGTTGGTCTATGGCTATGGTTTTGGTTTGTGTGGGGGGGGGGTGTTGTGGGCGTTCCTCGTGCAGCTCGGTTTTCTTTGTGGGTCTGGTTGCTTTGCGATTTGGATTCCATGAATATGCAGAGCACGCATTGGAAACTTTGCGCGTAGGGACGCCCAAAGTCGTTTTCGGTGCGGGGATTTGCAGGATCTATGCATACTTTTCTATGAATCAGGCCCTAAGACTCCAAGTAGGTGAAAACCTGCGTTCTGCGATGTCTCCTTGTACCCACAATGATGAACCCCATAATACCCAATGCCCTAAATGGGTTTGCAATCTAAACCGTTGTTGGATTCCCACATGATAGTTTCCCCTTTAATGTACCCCTCTCTCACATGCATAAAGCTCACACTACATACTTCTCAGCGCTACAAATTGTACATTGCACAATACATTGTATTCATGCTACTGCTACTCATGTTGCTGCCTACTGTAACTCTAAAATGTATCCATCTGAAACACAAAGTAACACTCACTTCCATTCTTCTAACTACATTGAACACATATGTAGTTGCAACATCGCATCTAAACTAGCCACACCATGGCCTAGTACAATTTATGTAATGATAATGATGTGTTATTTACATAGCGCCTTAATCCAAAGCGTGTAGTGTGAACCTCTTTCCCGTATTGGGACCTAAAACGTCTACCCCAACACTTTAAGAGCTGGGGCTGCGTAGTGATCTTTCTTTCCACAGCCTGATTGTTTTAGGCTATATTTGGGCTACTTTCCCAGCCCCTTTGGGGTACATATAGGTTTCTCTTTCTGGATACTGTTACCATAGGAGTGATTATTTTCTGGAGAGGCACAGTACCACTGACAGCATACAGATGTCCTCAAAAGACATTGCAGATTTCTTGTGAGGATAGCTATATGTTGTCAGTGGTACTGTGACTCTCCAATAAAATAGGTTGTGAGGACATTTGTCAGTTGTAGGTCATTGGAGAGGTACACTACAATGGACACATATTTTCTCCTGCTCACAACCTGCTTCCATTTCTCTTTCCCTGGTTCTTGTTTATTTTATTTTTTGAGTGGTGCAGTACCACTGACAACATACAGATGTCCTCATAATACATCTCAATGTGAATTCTTATGAGGACATCTGTATGTTACCAGTGGTACTGCACCTCTCCAATAAAATAAGTTGTGAGGATATCTTCAGCTTGTAGTTCATTGGACAGGCACAGTGCCGCTAACACCATGCAGGTGTCCTTGTAAGTAATCTCATCGAGGTCAAAACTACAATATGGGACAACTATGACCAATGGCTGCAGTTATACATACAACCAACAGATGTCACTCCCCACTTGCACTGTTTCTCCTTTCCTCGTTGTGCTGTCCCTCCTTCCCCCTTGGGCTGTTGCTCCTTCCTCTTGAGCTGTTGCTCCTTTCCACCTTGTGCTGTCCCTTCTCCCCTTGCAATGTCCCACCTCCGCCCCTTGCCTTGTCCCTCCTCCCTCCTTGTGCTGGCCCTCCTCCACAATTGCACCATCCCCCATTGTGCTGTCCCTCCTCCCTTTGTGCTTTCCCTTCTCCAGATTGGACTTTCCGTCACCCACCTTGTGCTTTTCCTCC
Source organism: Ambystoma mexicanum (assembly GCF_040938575.1). Taxonomy (NCBI): domain Eukaryota; kingdom Metazoa; phylum Chordata; class Amphibia; order Caudata; family Ambystomatidae; genus Ambystoma; species Ambystoma mexicanum. The sequence continues at coordinate 1,223,843,566 of NC_090925.1, forward strand.
TCTCCCTTGGGCTGTCCCTACTCCCTCTCTTAGGCTGTCCATCCTCCCCATTAGTGTGTCCCTCATCCCCTCTTGCGCTGTCCTTCCTCCCGCCTTGTGCTATCCTTTCTCCCATTGCGCTGTCCCCCCTGATCCCCTTGTGCTGGCCCTCCTCCCCCTTATACTGTGTCACTTGCACTTTCCTTTCTCCCCATTGCTCTTTCCCTCATCCCCTTGTGCTTTCCGTCCTACCCCCCTTGCGCTGTCTCTCCTCCCCTCAGGCTGTCCCTCCTTCCCCTTCATGCTGTCTCTCCTTCCCCCTTGCACTCTCGCCTTCACCCTTGCACAGTCCCTCCTCCCCCTTGCATTGTCTCTCCTTCCCCTTCGTGCTGTCTCTCCTTCCCCCTTAAACTCTCGCCTTCACGCTTGCACTGTCCCTCCTTCCCCTTTGCGCTGTCTCTCTTTCCCCTTCCTGCTGTCTCTCCTTTCCCCTTGCACTGTCTCTCCTTCCCCCTTGCCCTCTCACCTTCACCCTTGTGCTGTCCCTCCTTCCCCCTTGCATTGTCTCTCCTTCCCCTTCATGCTGTCTCTCCTTCCCCCTTGCACTCTCACCTTCACGCTTGCGCTGTCCCTCCTTCCCCTTTGCGCTGTCTCTTTCCCCTTCCTGCTGTCTCTCCTTTCCCCTTGCCCTGTCTCTCCTTCCCCCTTGCTCTCTCACCTTCACCCTTGTGCTGTCCCTCCTTCCCCCTTGCATTGTCTCTCCTTCCCCTTCATGCTGTCTCTCCTTCCCCCTTGCGCTGTCTCTCTTTCCCCTTCCTGCTGTCTCTCCTTCCCCCTTGCACTGTCTCTCCTTCCCCCTTGCCCTCTCTCCTTCACCCTTGTGCTGTCCCTCCTTCCCCCTTGCATTGTCTCTCCTTCCCCTTCATGATGTCTCTCCTTCCCCCTTGCACTCTCGCCTTCACCCTTGCACAGTCCCTCCTTCCCCCTTGCATTGTCTCACCTTCCCCTTTGCGGTGTCTCTCGTTCCCCTTCGTGCTGTCTCTCCTTCCCCCTTGCACTCTCTCATCTTCACCCTTGCCCTCTCACCTTCACCCTTGTGCTGTCCCTCCTTCACCCTTGTGCTGTCCCTCCTTCCCCTTCATGTTGTCTCTCCTTCCCCCTTGCACTCTCACCTTCACACTTGCGCTGTCCCTCCTTCCCCTTTGTGCTGTCTCTCTTTCCCCTTCCTGCTGTCTCTCCTTCCCCCTTGCACTGTCTCTCCTTCCCCCTTGCCCTCTTACCTTCACCCTTGTGCTGTCCCTCCTTCCCCCTTGCATTGTCCCTCCTTCCCCTTCATGCTTTCTCGCCTTCACCCTTCCACAGTCCCTCCTCCCCCTTGCATTCTCTCCTTCCCCTTTGCGCTGTCTCTCTTTCCCCTTCCTGCTGTCTCTCCTTCCCCCTTGCACTGTCTCTCCTTCCCCCTTGCCCTCTCACCTTCACCCTTGTGCTGTCCCTCCTTCCCCCTTGCATTGTCTCTCCTTCCCCTTCATGCTGTCTCTCCTCCCCCCTTGCACTCTCGCCTTCACCCTTGCACAGTCCCTCCTTCCCCCTTGCATTGTCTCACCTTCCCCTTTGCGGTGTCTCTCGTTCCCCTTCGTGCTGTCTCTCCTTCCCCCTTGCACTCCCTCACCTTCACCCTTGCGCTATCCCTCCTTCACCCTGTGCGCTGTCCCTCCTTCCCCCTTGCATTGTCTCTCCTTCCCCTTTGCGCTGTCTCTCTTTCCCTTTCGTGCTGTCTCTCCTTCCCCCTTGCCCTCTCACCTTCACCCTTGTGCTGTCCCTCCTTCCCCCTTGCATTGTCTCTCCTTCCCCTTCATGCTGTCTCTCCTCCCCCCTTGCACTCTCGCCTTCACCCTTGCACAGTCCCTCCTTCCCCCTTGCATTGTCTCACCTTCCCCTTTGCGGTGTCTCTCGTTCCCCTTCGTGCTGTCTCTCCTTCCCCCTTGCACTCCCTCACCTTCACCCTTGCGCTATCCCTCCTTCACCCTGTGCGCTGTCCCTCCTTCCCCCTTGCATTGTCTCTCCTTCCCCTTTGCGCTGTCTCTCTTTCCCTTTCGTGCTGTCTCTCCTTCCCCCTTGCACTGTCTCACCTTCTCCATTGCGCTGTCCCTCCTTCCCCCTTGCATTGTCTCACCTTCCCTTTGCGGAGTCTCTCGTTCCCCTTCGTGCTGTCTCTCCTTCCCGCTTGCACTCTCTCATCTTCACCCTTGCCCTCTCACCTTCACCCTTGTGCTGTCCCTCCTTCCCCTTCATGTTGTCTCTCCTTCCCCCTTGCACTCTCACCTTCACACTTGCGCTGTCCCTCCTTCCCCTTTGTGCTGTCTCTCTTTCCCCTTCCTGCTGTCTCTCCTTCCCCCTTGCCCTCTTACCTTCACCCTTGTGCTGTCCGTCCTTCCCCCTTGCATTGTCCCTCCTTCCCCTTCTTGCTTTCTCGCCTTCACCCTTCCACAGTCCCTCCTCCCCCTTGCATTCTCTCCTTCCCCTTTGCGCTGTCTCTCTTTCCCCTTCCTGCTGTCTCTCCTTCCCCCTTGCACTGTCTCTCCTTCCCCCTTGCCCTCTCACCTTCACCCTTGTGCTGTCCCTCCTTCCCCCTTGCATTGTCTCTCCTTCCCCTTCATGCTGTCTCTCCTCCCCCCTTGCACTCTCGCCTTCACCCTTGCACAGTCCCTCCTTCCCCCTTGCATTGGCTCACCTTCCCCTTTGCGGTGTCTCTCGTTCCCCTTCATGCTGTCTCTCCTTCCCCCTTGCACTCCCTCACCTTCACCCTTGCGCTATCCCTCCTTCACCATGTGCGCTGTCCCTCCTTCCGCCTTGCATTGTCTCTCCTTCCCCTTTGCGCTGTCTCTCTTTCCCTTTCGTGCTGTCCCTCCTCCCCCCTGTTGGGGGCTGCTCCGGGTCACCGGGCAGCCCCGTGTTCGGGTCGGGTGGCACCCGACACCACACGGTGAAGTGCAGCGATCACGCCGCGGGATGTAGGGTGGGGGTTCATCCCACCCGCTCCGGGACACCGGAGCGCCACACATGGCCGGCAGGCAACCGGCTTACCGCGGCCCCGGCTCTGGGGGCACCCAGGCCGGGGTCGCCACCCTGGCCCGACTCACAGGGCCAGGGAAACACACAGGGACGGTGTTGCCCGGCAGGGGCACCGTCCGGACGGCGTTGCCCGGCAGGGGCACCGTCCTGGAGCTGAGCCCTCTCCTTGGGCCCAGCACACATGGTGGGGCGCCGCCATGGCGCCGACACAAATAACACACACACCACGGAGTCTTGCTGGTCTCGACTGCCGAGCCGGAAACGGCTCGGACCTTTTATTAGGTTGGTCACATGGTTGCCCATGTGACCACACAACAACACTGTGGAATCTACCATGGCCCCTTGCGGGGGTGCCATGCAACACTCCTCCTTTTCCATAACAACAAAACAAAAACCCCAAAATCCCCACCTAGCCACAACTACTACTATTTGAGCCACTCTACTACTTTGCACACCCTTTATTAACCTGGGTGAGTGGCTCTCATGTCACTAAACGGCACCAGTGAGGGCTACTGGCACCACATAACATTACCCACTAACCGGGCCATTTTAAGCAAGTCCATGTCTGCCGGCTCACAGTCTTCCGGGGAATGTTACTCATGATGTCCATCTTCCGCACTCGTGGAGTCACCGAAAACCCGCTCGCGTCCTCACCAGCACTCGTATGGAACAGTCACAGCAAAGTCACAAAGACCGGCAAAGCCGCACCTGGGGAGGCCCAGGGGCCACATCGGCTATGTCCACTTGTATGGGGGCAAACCTCATGGCCGGATGGCAGAACCCGCTTCCTTCGCGTTGTTGCATCCGCAGCCGCCACCACCCCTCTTGAGAGAGAGGCAACCCACTTGGTGGGCGGTACCCGCCCCTCTCCTGGACCGGGGCCACCTCAGCTGTGCGGTGGCCCCCCACACCTCTTTTTCCTGCTCCTCGGAGCGGGCACACACACCCTCGCGGGCCGTCCCCCTTCAGATGGGAGTGGGGACAGCAGAGGGGCAGCTGACTTCCCTTTTGCAGGCCCCGTTGGAATCGGGCCTGCATCACCTTTTCTCCCCATTTTCTTTCGGGGCGCGCGGGGCCCCTCTCCCTCCTTACTTTCCTTTGCGGCGCCCATCGCCGCAGCCAATTCTTATGGGGGGGGCAGGCTCACTCCATATGAGGCCGACGCCGCTCAACTCATGGTGGTCATGAACGCGGCTACCTCTCCCTCCTCTCTGATGCCGGGGAGAGGTCCACGATGGGGGAGGGGCGCAGCCACCCACGCGGCCGATGCCGCGGGCTTCTTCCGTCTCCCTCGGGGGACGGGCGGGCCGCTCGCCCACCATGTTTTCCTTGCGGGCCCAGCTGGTGTTGGGCCCGCCTCCTTCTCTTTTCCCGCGGCGATGTCAGCCGCACCAGCGCTCCTTGGGGAGGGGAACCGGCATCCTCCCTCCTGCGGCGATGTTAGCCGCTCCTCGTTGCGGCCGACGCCGGGGCACCCTCCCTCCCGACGGGGAAAGCGGCAGCCCCCCCGTTCTTCACCGCGGCGCGGGCCGCACACTTCTCCCCCCTCTCGCGGCCGACGCCGCAGAAACTTCTCTCCCCCACGGGGATAGGGGGGAAAGTCGTCTCCGCTCCTCCACATCGCGGGCCCAGATGGAGATGGGCCCGCACCATATCTTCTTCGGGGCACGCGGGGCCCCTCACCTCGTCGCCATTGTTGGGGGCTGCTCCGGGTCACCGGGCAGCCCCGTGTTCGGGTCGGGTGGCACCCGACACCACACAGTGAAGTGCGGCGATCACGCCGCGGGATGTAGGGTGGGGGTTCATCCCACCCGCTCCGGGACACCGGAGCGCCACACATGGCCGGCAGGCAACCGGCTTACCGCGGCCCCGGCTCTGGGGGCACCCAGGCCGGGGTCGCCACCCTGGCCTGACTCACAGGGCCAGGGAAACACACAGGGACGGTGTTGCCCGGCAGGGGCACCGTCCGGACGGCGTTGCCCGGCAGGGGCACCGTCCTGGAGCTGGGCCCTCTCCTTGGGCCCAGCACACGTGGTGGGGCGCCGCCATGGCGCCGACACAAATAACACACACACCACGGAGTCTTGCTGGTCTCGACTGCCGAGCCGGAAACGGCTCGGACCTTTTATTAGGTTGGTCACATGGTTGCCCATGTGACCACACAACAACACTGTGGAATCTACCATGGCCCCTTGCGGGGGTGCCATGCAACACCCCCCCTGCGCTGTCATTCCTCCACACTTGCACCGCGCCATGTTTGCGCTGTTGATCAGCACCCCCTTTGTGCTGTTACTCTGCCCACTTTTCCCTGCCACTCCCCGCAACCCCATGTGCGCTGTCTCTCGTTCCTTCAAACGACGTACAATTCTGTTGTGTACTGTTCTAGGCCCAACTTCCATCTATTGGATTTTTTAATTCTCCCTCGTCGGGCTGCGATGTATTTCTTATTTTTCCTCACTGCCTGGTGCTACCCTCGACCCCCACCACCCTTTACCTCCCCCATGCTGTCATTTGTTCATCCCAGTGCGGTCGTTCCTCAATCCTTCCCTCCATGTTAAACGTAAAATGCAAGAAACAACGAGAAACGCCAAAACGATTGGCTTTGCCAATGCTTGTTTTTGCATTGGTACCAGAACACAGCAAGTTAACAGCAAGCGATAATTTGAGGTCAATGTTTTTCAAAATGAATATTCAATTATTGTTTTTTTTAATTGCAATTTTAACTGTTGGGCTGAGTAAGGCTAAGCCCTGATGAGAGGCGCTTTCTTGCATGGTCGCATGGTCGCAGCGAGGGTGCATTCAGCCAGCCTCTTCCTACAATCAGTGTCTTTTTAGATTTCATATTTGGGAAAGGTGCCTGGCTATCATTTGATCTCGTGGCGTAACATATGGAAACGGTTACTTGACGGCATTGGAGCAGGATGGCAGCATGAAGCCGTGCCAGCCCTTCTCCCCGGCGGCCTTAAGAGGGCGCCCTGACCTTCTTGCCAAATGCCTTGAACACCTTGTGAGTGGCTTTACTAAAGGACAGCCAAAACTTCCATATACGGGGTTAACACCACTCCAAAGTCAATCACGAAAAACACCTTTTTAGCTTCGTTCAGAGTTGCATAATATGATGAAAGAGATCCGGGCAGCAGTTAAAAATAGCCCACAATTGGGAATCACTATTTGATACTTTTCACGTTTATTGCTTCAGTGGTACCTGGGGGCCCATTTTTGCTAGTTTGTGCCACAGTGTGCACATTGTTGTAGATAGTGTTTCAAATGACCATCTGGACAGTGAACTAGCTCAACCCAGCGTGCATCCTCCAAGAAAGGTTATCAACAGCATTGAGATGGGGCATAACCAAGGCATCTGTCAATTCGTAACCGTAACCAACACACACCCATAACTCATTCCCCTTTCCCCAAGAAAAGTGTAGAATGAGACCTGATAGTTTGTTGGCATCGAAAGGCAGCAGAATTTATTCCACAATAACAAAAACCACACTGCACACATTTGTGGAAAAATGTGTTCGCAAGATGCGGCGACTGCTCCGTGTCCACAGATCCTGCTTCCCCCTTTCTTTCCTAAGAGTCCATAAGTAGGCCCAACTCTCCCCACCTTGTTGTCCGAGCCTCACCTGCCCCTGCAGGTGCCCCTGGGCGGGGAGAGTGCCGTTTCTTTGGGGGAAGGAAGCTGAGCCATAAATGTTCCTCCCTGACGCCCTTGCCGCTTAGGCTCCCAAGGGGCGCTGGGTCCAAGAAGAGCGAAGACCCTTCCTGCTTTCTCCTGGCTCCTCCGGAGTCTGTCTCCTGTGTTTGTCTGGACAAACACCGCCTAGTCGTCCTGCGACGCTGACGACCAGGTGCTTTGCTTGTCCTGTTCGTAGGGTTGGTGGGTGGGAAAATGAAACCTTCTCCCCTTCTCCTGACGTCCAGAAGCGGGGGTCCGCGGGTGCAGCTGGATGCTCCCTTTGGTGTGGGTCCCGCTCGCTATAAAGGGGGGAAACCCCTCCCCTTTCCTTTGTTTGCCCTTCGCTGGCTTTTCCTGTCGCGCTTTCGGCTTTGCGGGCTTTCCATTTCCTGCCGCGCTCCTGTTTCGCGGGCTTCTGCCCGTTTTGCAGCCATATCCCGGCGCCTCCCCCTCCTTTGCCTACAAAGGAGGGGGGGGCGAGGAATCCACCAGGAGGACACTGCCCGGGTTATCGGGGGTGCCTCCTCCATTTTGCTGGCCTTTTGTCGTCGGCCCTGGCAGTCTGAGCCTGGCGTGCCCAAATAGTCGTTCAAATAAAAAAATGCTAACAAAGCTCTTTTCTACACCACTGTCCGGCGTTATCAGACATGTTACCAGGATACCAAATCTCAATGTGTCCCATAACACAAATGAGTAGTCTATCTAGGCCTACATTTCTTTCACACTCAGCTACCTTCAGTTTTGACTTTTCTATTATTAAATTTGAACTACAAATACCAGAATGCAAAGTAAAAACCAAGACTGGATGTACTACTTATACCTGACATGACGTAACTCGAGTGTGCTGCTAGTGCAGGGATCAACACGCCCTCTTCCTAGCCACAGCGCGGCAGGAAAGCAGCTGAGAGGCCCTGGGGGTCAAAATGCACATTCCTGCGAGTCGCTACCCACTGAGGCTCCCATTGCCAGTGCTTAGTGCAGCAGCTGTGGAAAAGAGCATCGGTGCCAGGATGGACACACCTGTCCTCTGGAAGTAGGTAGATTATGGTTGCAAGCTGCATGCCAGGGATAAAAGTCACTTGCCCCCTGGCCTGAATTCCATTCCCCCAACTGCACACAGCACACCATTGCTCACTCACCAAGAGTGAATTATCACTCACCAGTGGTTAGTGCAAATGGCGAGGCCTGCTCCAGTCCACCGTGTGATGGGCACTCTCATCAGTAAGACACCAGCGTATGCACGGTGATGCGGGCCTTGCTTCTATACAATCAGACCCTGAAGTGTCACAGCCTTAGCCATGCTTCCGGCCTTAACCATGGGCTGCAATAAATAGGACGGCAGTACAGTTTGTACTTGCAGTGCGGTGTGGTACGTCATGCACCCATGACTGTTGCCATTTCTACCCCATTGCCTTTCCAGGGGCAGGCACATGTGCCTACCTCCTGCCTCGTGTGTGCAGGGGCTGTCAGCCAAGTATTTATTCTATACTTTTATTTGTATGCGCAGAACGTGCCAGTCAGTGTGTCTGGCATGCATTAACATTCTCACAAACATCCATACAAAGAAAAACAAACAGCAATGCCTACTAAGTAGTCATTAAGCCCATACTTATGCTTTGCTTTGTAGAACCACATTGACATTGATGTGCATAGAAGCTGACGCACAAGCTACCGTATAGAATTATAGTTGTTTGCCTGAAACCCACGTTGCTCTTAAATCAAAAGGTGAAGCCGTTCTTTGAATGAAAATGGAAACAAACTATGAACTGTGATGGTGCAGAAGTACGAGACTGACACAAGGGTGTGTAAAGGTGCAGAAGTAAGGCTTGGACACAAAGGTGGCATCGTTTTGATCATAACCTTTTATTAATCAGTAAAAGGTTGGGAAAAACTGCCTCTTTGTCCCTAGTTCTAAGAGGGATTGCCCTGCCTCAAAGAAATCTAATACAAACGTCTTGCATACCTGTTTCTGTGGTTCATGTCTTCCGAGGGGCAGTGCTCAGCTGCGAGACTCTGGTAGCGTTCGGATGCTCTCTTGGGTTGGCGGCGGCTCTGCCGGTCGCTCCACCTTTCTCTGGCTGTGCTTTCTGTCTCCAGCCGCGTTCGGGTATCTCTTGTCATTGGCGATTGCTCCGCCAGTCACTGTTTTCTTCTCGTGCTGCGGTTTTTGTCTCCAGCAGCATTCCAGACTTTGGGACACCTGCAAGGTTTCTCGGGTAGCGGTCGAATTAGCTCATTCGTACTGGACTACCTTTGTGCTCCCATTCACCTCTGTGCACGGCGTCTCGTGGTGCGCTTCCCTGCTTGTTGGGCCAGCGTCTCCTGGGTTTCCTCCTCAGAAGATGGCTCTCGGCATGTTGTTTTCCCTCTGAAATTTTGTATTGTCATTGACCAATCAAATGCCGTGAGAGACTAGACCGTTCACTCCGGTTCACTGGAGTGATCTTCATCTCCTGGTCATCTTCTTCTTCACAGTACTTGCATTGGAAATATATGGAAAGCAAATTATGTTCTCTGGTGCTTTAGTCAGGTCTAACACACTAGGTTGGCTGACTTTACATTAAAAGATATTAGCACTAGTTGGGCAGAGGGAAGGAGAGTTAGGCTTTGGAAAAGAGAGAGGGTGTAACAAAGCAGAGGAATAATGCATTCTCAGGGGATGGTCATCCGTAATCCCATAAGGGGCTTCCTCTCCCATGTGATTCTCCCCCTGTGCAACACCCCCATGGGAACTATTGTACTTTGGACACACCCCCTTGGCCTCATGGGAAAAGGTCTACGTCTAGGGGAGAAGGGACCACATCCACAGATAATTTCCCTAATTCTAAAAGGGGTTGTCCTGCCTCATCTAAACCACTAAGGAAAATGTCAAAATGCCTGAAAATATAAATGTCTACCATTTTGTCAAAGCCCTATTTCCTTTCCTTACACTAAAATAACTAAAGATGGCTTCTTAGACTTCCCTCTTGTTGCCCCACAGGTCTGGTTCACTAACCTGCCAGACACAGCGATGAGGGAAAAGCTTAGGGATGACCTTTTCCTTGTGTGATGGGTCCTAGACTCTTCTGATTATTGGCTTGCAGTCTCTGCATATATGTGAGGGTCCCAGAGTCTGTTCTTCTACTTCCCCAGGCTTCTGTGGTTTGGTGCGGGTCTCCGCCCCCACTTGATTATTTTTGCGGGCCTTCCCGTCTCCTTGTGGATCCCAGACCCTGTTTCTCAACTTTCTTTGGCTTCCTGGCACATAACAGTTTTCGTCTGGGTCCCCGACCCTGTTTCTACAACTTCTCTGCATTCCTGGAGCTTCCCAGTTTTCGGAGGAGTCTCTGACCCCGCTTCTGTGACTTCTTTGCGTTTCCGGGGCTTCCCGGTGGTTTGTGCCTCTACCAATGCCTCTCGTTCCTTTGGGCGTCTCGTGGGGTCTGCACGCGGTGCAGTGATTCCACAGCATAGGAGGCTGAGAGCTTGGAGGCTCTCTCCATGACGGTCAGTCGGGTGTATTGCTCCCATCTCGCTCCCGCTCCTCCTACTTTTTCTTTGGTCCACCCATTCTAGACCGATCAGGGATGCCTCTGCTCTCACGTCCCAGCCAGCCTTCTCTTCCCTGCATGAAGTCGGACGTTGCTGACTTGCGGCTCCTCTGAGGAGGCACTGTGTGTCAACAAAGTCCTTCCTTCCTTCTTTTTATGGTATACTTGGCCCTGACTGTACCAGATCGTCTAGTCTGCTCATATTGGTACCGTGGAGCCTTCCATACTGCTCTGCGCCTCTTCTTCGTTTCAGTGAGGATGGTTTCACTCTTACCAGTATTCTTCTTTGTCAGAGTATGTTTCTGAGGATAGATGACTTTGGTAATCCCTACTCTAACCTATTGTTCTCTGATTCTTGGGCTAATTAAAATCTAAACTATCAGACACAATATGTGACAAACTGTTGGTTTCTGACTCGGTCATTGAAAAACGTGGATATATTTGTGGTAAATGAATTGGTTGCCAACAATTTCAAAGTCTTGCATTGAGGAATTATGTTTCTCTTTGGATTGCCAGGACAGCACTGCCTAACTCCCCCACTATTCCAAAGGAATCTGGTCAACCATCACAACACCCCAGTTCCATGTGTTCATTAATGGATAGATTTCAATAACTTTATTAACTATGGGAGGCACCAATCACAGCGGCTTGACATAGTCACATTTCAATTCAGGATGACTAAGCCCTCCAGAGATACCAAATTGCTGGGGAAATGCCCTTATTATAATGATGGTACCCAGTGTTTAAATTAGAGGTTTTAACCACAAAGCATCTATGCCTTGTATTATATTCCCTCTTTCAGTGACATAGCTTGTAAACAGGGTTCCCCAAAATATTTGTCATTGTTATCTGGGATTTATTTAACTCTTGGGGCACTTGTCTCTATGCTTTATGAGTATTATACTAACTTCTGGTTTGTGTTTGAAAGGCTCACGACTGCTAGAGGCATCCACTAGCTTACGGCAGCACTTCCAAATTAGCTCTTTCTTTCTATGTATCCAATTGTCCCTTCACGCTTACATTGGTGATGGTGTGTCAGAGGCGGCCTCAGGCTGGTTTAGTCAGAGGTGCGGCTTGACACACGACGAAGCAGCGTAGCAAGGTACTTTCCTCTGCGGTTTTCCTTCACTTTTTGTGACATGCAGAGACTTCTGTGCCGGCAGCGCAGCAATACAGGAGCAGTTCAGTAGAGCTTGGAGCCCGACACTGGGAAGCAGGGACAAGCACACTGCAGGCATCAGCAACCAACTGGCGAGTTGAGTTGGTGAGCCGTGGGATAGGGGCCATGGCCCTGTAAGCAGGGATCGGGGAGTCATCGTGAACAGGTGCCTTTGCCTGCCTCTTTGTTGCTCTTTCACTGGCTTTTACAGGCTCCACCTCGAGGCCCCTTCTTTGTTCGTGGTCTTGGGACTCCTGGGTTCCTGTTCACCTGGAGCCTTACCGTTTGTCTGTTTGCTGGTGTGGCCCTGGTCTCGCTGCAGCATAGGGTGGCCAGTCAAGCGACGGCCAGCCACCAAGAGCTGGCCAGGAGCTGACAGGACCCTATTTCTTTTTTCCTTGCATCATCGGTGCATACTCTCAGTTCCAGCAGTTCACAAGGTGTATTGATAGGAGCTCAGCTGCAGTTATTTTTTAAATGACCCAGACTTGAATTTCTACTCTCTTATTTTTAGTTTAAGCCCCTGCCTCTAACCATCCATTAGCTGTCCAAACACCCTAGGATGGGTCAGAGGAGGAAGCTAGCATCAAACCCGAAACCAAAAACAAATGCTAGGTTACCAGCAGGGCAGAGGAGACAACAGGTTCAAACAGTTGCAGACACCAGGCAAGCATCTATCAAATGGGCCCTTCATAGCCAAAAGGCAGGCTCCATTGTTGGTACACATGTAGGCAGTACTATGCCAGAACCAAGCCTTTTGGCTCAGGCAAATCACCCAAATCATGTGAAAAACAAGTCCAAGGAAGGAGGGAGGAGACCTTCCCTGGGGGAGAGACTGGATGTTCTCCTGGTCAGATCTCTAACTTCCAATTGCTGGCATCCTTACATCATACACACGATGTCCCATATGATGGTAAGCTTGCACCTCTAGTGGATCATGGGGCAATAAACCAGAGGCAGGCTAGCACTTTACTGATCCAATCAATAAACCGACTATTTGTTCTGACTTTACTAAAGATCAAGGGCAGGATAGGAGTGGATCGAGCAGGCAGAATAACCATGCTCAAACCAATACCTCCTGCACTCCCAGCCAGACCATCCAACACATATCAGATAGATCAATCTTGGAAGCTCTTGCGAGGTCAATTGTTCGAATGTATGCAGAGAACGTCCTTCACAATGAAGAGCATGCCTATCAAAGTGGCAATGATGGAGTCTCTGGGCCAGGCACCCCGTTACAAGAGTATCTCCCCATACCATTCAGGGAAGATATAATTACCGACCCAATGAGTAACAAGGACCCCATAAGCTTAATGGGAGCACCAGATCCCAGAACCCACCTATTTTGCCAGATGGATTCAGGAAGGGGCGAGGAAGTACAAAATGTGGGACATACAGGGCACATGCTGGAGGCACAGTTGGAAGTTGAGTGGGAGTGAGAGTTTGAGCCGTCCATCTAAGTTTGGGGGTCAAATTGCCTAACAGCGACAGTGAAAATACATCATTATGGCTCTCCCGTAATAGAGAACAGATTGTCACAGTCCCAACAGGCCATGATCATTCTTTTGGTTCACCTTCTTCCAGACAGACACGTTCACTCAGTTTGCTGCACTCTGCAGCCTCTCCTTCCTTCTGGCGTTGGAAATTGCCATGGCGATACGCCGACCATAGAGCTCATATACGCTGCTTTGCAATGCTGCGTTCCACTGCAGCACAGCTTGTGCCTCGGAACGGTCATGTGACCACCCGCACCGCAATGCAAGGTCCGCCCATTGCGCTCCCATGAAGCACTTCCCGTCATCCAGTAAGGTGCTTCTAATTCAAGTTAGTGCAGAAGTCCACCTGTAATTTCTAGTTCCTGATCCTGCTCTTCGTTTCACGGACTGCATCTGCCTTCCGATTCTGCTTCATTTGTTGCCTGCACAATATTGAACCTAGCTGCCTGTCCCTTGGACTGCTTCTGCCTTGCAAGACTGCTTTGTTTGTTGACCGCACAGATTGAATTTACTTGGCTGTCCCATGGGTTGCCTTGACGTTCCCACGAGTACTGCCCTGTTTTCCCCTTTACTGGAAACCTTATGCGAGAACTCTCCTAAGTGCACAGAAAGTTGGACGCCTTGCAGAATTCATCTTGTGCACATTCCCGTTACTAGTGAGTCCCTCGTGCTGTCCGGGTTGCTAGTTCCTTACTAACCTTCCCTACATCCTCACGTTTTCACTTACCTCTTGGAAAACTGGACATCCTATTCAGCATCTCCTTCCCTTTGACTGTTCCTTCTACAAACCTCTTGGTAAGATCCCATGTTTGACCAAGACTCCCTTCCTTAATTGAGGTCACAGATAATTGTGTACATTTCCTCTCCTTGTATTTCACAGTGGTGAGGACCGAGGTTGGAGACTCGACTTACATCATCCAGAGATAGGCGAAGTCCAGTGCCCAGAGTAGCAAGGTTAGTTCTCATGCCACGTTTTCCGGTTATTCTTGAGTCCGGGACCTTATTCTAAAACCTGTTCCTTTTCTTGCAGCGTGGCACACTGGTGGTGTTTGCTTTCTCCCGCTCTTTCAATTGATGTACACCTCTGTTCTTGTGTATTTCCAATTAATAGAGGAGCGTATCATTGGAAAGATCACCCTCAGTGAGGAGACTTGGGCCAGTTCTGGTCCGAGTTATACTACGCAGCAGTACCCAGTCCATCTACCTCCTGCCCTAGTGTGGTGAGTACTGACACAGATGGACCAAGATGACATGTGACAGATTATGCTGCGCTTGGAGGCCGCCATGGTAGAGCTAAATCAGACCTCGGCAGGCCTACAGGAAGAGTCCAGGCTAGACAGGCAGTGCCTTCTTAAGGCACCTCAGCTGCTGGATGCCTTATTCCCTCCCAAACAAGCAATATGAATGAGAACAGAGGTGAGAACACAAAATGTACGTATGCTATTTTGCACCCATCCAAGGCTCTAAGCACAAAGAGGGTAAACTCGCCTGAACACCGCGAGAGTTCCAAAAGTGTAAATGATTGATCAAAATGTACTGAAACCAGTACTGGCACAGAAAGGACGGGCAAGGCGGACGATAAAACCAGAGGGTTGAGAAGGGAAGATGTGACCCCGGTAAAGCCCACAGTAGAGGCACAGCAATTGGCAACCAACGGATGGACAGAGAAGGAAGATCTAATCCCCATAGTGGTAAAGGATGCACAACCGCCAGATCAATCACAAACAGAGGAGCGCCAGGGAAGCATTAATGGGGTTCATAGTGTCAACAATCCTGTGTGTGATCTATACAGTTGGTGGGGAAATTAACTATCCAATGGAAGAAACCTCAAAAACTATATAGACTGCTGACCCTTTATGGGACTGGATGGAGTCCAACTTGATTGTGACATTCAAAGGTCGAACACAAAGGAACAAGAACTCCTATAAGTGCGTCTTAGCCGCAGCTATTCAAGAAACGCTGTAATGTATGTTGTTGTTGCATTAACCCCTAATTCCGTGCACGCGTATTACAGGGTAGATGCTCTGGCGGGGAAAAGAATGGAGGTATTTTTGGATGTGAAGGCAGATAGTGTCATATCCATGACTCCTGGTTGAATCACATTATGCCGGCTGCGGCTAGGGCAACAGATGAGTCTGGGGGTATGAGGGACCCCGGGCCTGTTAATGATACCCCTTCTGCCTGCAATGTTGAACTTGGTGACCTCAGCCCAGGCTACCGACACGGTCTACAACTGCTTCACTCTCCGAAAACCGGCTCCCCTCTAACCACACATATAGATAGGGATATGTGGGGGAATAACGCTGCCATCCAGGGTGGGAGCATCAGCGTAATTTCCTGGAAAATAGCTGGAGGGGGGAGGGCAGTAAAACAATTGGATGCTGAGTGGATTGATTATTTGACACAATTTAATATGTTCTGCTTGCAAGAGACCTGGCTAACAGATGATTTCTGTATACCAGACTTATGTGCTTTCAGTTTGAAAGCGGAAAACTGCCACAAAGGAGGTTTAACAATGATTCGTGAACAGGACAGGTGGAATGTAAGCAGATTACGCTCTGACCGATTGACCTCTATGTTTCACAGTGGGAGGGTGATCCCCAGAATAAGATCCATATCATCAATGTATATTGAGCACCTAAAACGGAAAGGATAACCTTAGGGGAGTTGAGGGATTGTTTGAATGAGTTTGCGGCAGACGGGGTCCCAGGCTATCTTCTTACGATGGGATACTGGAAATGTGAAGCTGGGAAAGCCCCATGAAGATTGTAATGAGAGTAGATACTTGGAAAAAGCCTGTGGAATCCCCAGGGCGGAAAGGAGTTGGCTAGTCTTCTTTCTGAACTCTCCATGGTTGAATGAAATGGCAGGGTACCGAATGATATTCCACCAAGACATACGTTTTCTAGAGGATCTAATACATTGATTACATGATGGTAGATTGTCATTTTTTTAATCAAGTTGTTGATTCCAGCGTTGAGAAAAGAGTAGAGAGTGGCCATTACCCCATGGTCTTGCACATCAGGCCTTTTGGCATTTTACTTGACAAGTGTCGGGCTCCACAACACATTATACACGGCGTCCAGACAAAGACCATATCGAGAGATGCCTCCTGTCTGAAAGCATTAACCTCCTGCATCAATCATTCCTCGATATGGGACCCACTGCGGCTGGAATAGGGCCAGCTTTCGAGTCCTTTACAGATTCCATGTGCAATAAACTGCACAGGAGATTGGACATTAACATTAGGGGGTGGGGACAACACAAACTTGCACGCACCCTGGATCAACTCTGAATATCGGACCAGGGAGAAACGAGGCACTTAGGGAAGGCCTTTTAAAAGTGGGACAGAGATATAAACTGAAAAGCGGATGTAAAGCATTATAAAAAAGGAAGAAACAGCAGGCAACAGAAAAACAATGGGATATTTTATCCCAAGCGCTACCAACAACCACAGACTATTCCGGAAGTTGGTAGCGAAAGGTTGGGAAAAGGGGGATTGCCAACAAATGGGAACTACATATAAAGATACCACCTATCAAGCACTTTCAGGATATCTTGTATGTGGACCAGGGAAAGAAGGACTGGCTCCATCTGGAGGGTACTTGGTATATTGTTACTTTCACTGAGTCAGAGATTTCAGTGGCTATCGATCAATTGGTGATGGGGAAAGCTGCCGGTCCAGATGGGTTACCCTCTGATGTTTTATTGGGGTATGCCAAATGGTGGGCGCCAATATTGGCAAAAATATTTATGGCCATTGGCGAAGCCTCGATAGCTCTGACGCGTTGAAGGTGCAAGATTATTTACCTATTTTTAAGAAGGGCGTGCTGGATGATCTCCGTTGTTATAGGCCTATCTCACTATCGGGCATTTCTTCCAAAATGTATGCTAACTGTATCCTTGGCAGACTGGAAGATTGGGTGTCTGAGAATAATATTCTACAGCCATTACAGGCAGGTTTTCGGTGCAGCTTTTCGATGATTGATCATTGTTTCACCTTATCTGCAATCCTAGATAAATATTGTAGATTGTGGGGTGGAAGCTTGCATGCCACCTTTTTAGACCTGAAAAAGGTGCTTGATGCAATTGACAGGGGCACACTGCGGAGGAACCTAGACACATTGGGCATCTCGCGTAGCCTACTAAGATTGGTGCAATTATGTTATGATCAGACAATGGCAGCAGTGAGGTACGGAGGAGTGGGTGTTAACACGTCCTACTTCAAGACTAACAGGGGGGTCATACAGGGTTGTCCGCTTGCCCCCCTGCTATTCATCCTCTTCATATCAGATTTTTAGCCAGGCAGAGCCAATAACATGGTATGCTCGCATAGGCTGGGAATAAGGAATACAACACATTACTCTATGCCGAGGACACTGTCATTTTGTCGCTAACTCCAGCTGGCCTTACTCAAGGGGTCCACTTCTCCACGGACTTCCTTGAAACCCACACATTTAGGTTAAACAAAAGTAAGACCAAAATCTTGATTTTTGGGGAAAAGGGGAAACCTTTAGGTGGAAAATCAAGGGGGAACTGATTGTAGTGGACTCATACGTCTATCTAGGTCTAAAGTTCACAAGGAATGGCCTCTGGAGGGAGCACATTAAACAACAGGCGGATAGAGCAAAGGTCAGACTTAAAGGTCTACAGATATTTTATTTCAAATATGGAGCTCTCAGGCTGGATAAGTGCCTGGGAGTTTTTAAACTTAAGATAACATCACAGATACTGTACGCCAGCAAGTTCTCAGGATACAGTAACTGTAACGCTCTGGAAATAGTCCAGACACATTTCTGGCACCAGGTTCTGGGCCTACCACCAGGGTGCCAGAGCAGTGCCTTAAGTATTGAATTAGGGCTACTGAGCATTTTTTCCATGGCACAGTCCAGACACCTAACATATTTCTCCAAATTAAAACTAGGGTATTCAAACAACCAGAATGCCCTGTCTGGCTTCACATTGATGGCGGAAGCACCAGGCATGAATAAAAGTGCATTGGTCAAGAAAGGGAGAGGCTTTTGGGATAGACTGTTATTTCAAAAGGGGATGGACGTTTGCAAGACCAATCTGGCACAATTGAAATCAGCAATCAAATTCTGGGTTAGAGAAAGGGCGTTGGTGGTGGGTGCAGACAGTGTTAAATCGTTGTCCTCACTCGTGATGTACGTCGAGCCAAAGAAAGTCTTATAGCTCCCGGACCCGTAAGAAGACTCAACTCACTGGTGGGGAGAAGGTTACTAATTATGACCAGGTTAAACCTGTTCCCGGTCGCCAAAAGAGCTAGATGGCATAATCTAGCACCAAAATATCGGTGTAGTATGGGATTGGATAAAGACTTGGTGCATTTTCTTTTGATTCTATAAAGCTGAGAGGATGGTATGGTTAAGACTGTACTTCCTGGTCCATAATATCAGATCCTGCAAAGAAGCTGTGACTTTAATGTGCAACTGCGCGCAAGCCTTAGTTCCTATATGACCTGATTAAATACTGGACACACGTTTAAAAATAAGATTATTTAAAATCACTATTTATGGAAAAGGGTTGAAAGTCTAACACTTAGCAAGTTAGTTATTAGTAGGCGAAATGCACTGGAACATTTGTTTATAGAGGATGTTTTATTTTGGGTTTTAACTGTATGATTTTAAACAAGTAATTAACTAATGCACGTAGAAAATAACTGAGTTTAATCTGGATTTATTTTATTATGTGTGTATTGTTAATGGAGCAAACTGAATAAACTTTTTTTCAAATGCACTGTCCCAAAATCCCTCTCAGTCGATCTGGTTCTCCCTTGAACAAGGCTTCTGTATTCAGTCACATCTGAAAGAGCCCTTCTTAAGGAGATTTCCCATCAGCTACTTCCAGTCGGAATCCCAATCAGCTTTTTGCCTATTGTGTGGGCTCTCTTGCTTTTCTCCTTTCTTAGTCCTCTTTCTCTTTAGAATGTTGTTTGAGGCTAACTGAGGACACTGAGGGCCTGATTGGCTTTAGACGATGCATCGTCCATAAATAAGCCAGCTGCACCACAATCGAGTAGGACTAAGACGTCCAAGATTCTTGTTCCTGAGACAACAAGAGAGGCACTTAAAACTAAGAGAGAACTGTTCCACGTTTCCATGCTGGTGATAGGAAGACTTTGGGAACACATTTCAGAACCTCTATCCTTGGTTCCACTTACGAACTTAGGACAGGGGTTTGCCGTTTCCCTGGCGTCTGGGTAGAACAACAGGGCAGTTACGCAACATATGTCCTTGGGAACCGCAATACATGCAGAGACCGAGTTATCTCCGTCTCTTCCGTTTTTCAGCCATTAGGGGGCCGCATGCAGTTTCTCAGTGTCACACTCACCTGATCTCCACGGGGGCGTAGCACGTGGCTGTACGAATGATGTCTGCGCTGGTGTGGTGATGCTTGATTGATGTTACTGCAGCTTTCCCCGGTTACCACCCTCCTGAGGCGTTGTCTGCAAGGTTAAAACAAGGTATTAGCGGCTGGGAGAGAGTTGTGTTGGACCCCCCTCTCTGCTACCATCTGATCCCCTTCTCCGCTTGCTCTCACCTTGTAGTTTTGTAAGGCAGGCACTCCGTCCTGCAATCTGGCAGGGGCGCGAAAATGTCTTCCAGGATCGAGTTACTTCACTGATCCTAAGAGCGAATGTTGAGTCGCGGAGAACTTGGACGAACATAAGTCTCTATGCCAATGACTGCTTGGTATAAAGTCTTTGAGTCGTTATTATGCCCCAACTCCTTTAATCAGTGTCTTTCTCTCTTTTCAGGCGTGGCTTCGAATGGATTATGCATGGGGAGTCAGATGGACTTGGCACGCCGAGCAGATGTATTACAGGTAAGTGGAGCGCAAGAATGAAGTGTAGTCTTTTCCTTCTGTGCGCGACTAACCTGTCACTATTCTTCTTTTGTAGAGGCGGTGCAGCACTGGAATGAAGAATGGAGGAACACTCCGAAGATGTTCCGGAAGGATACTGGGCCCGAGAGGGCTCTTCAGCTTGAACGAAGTGAGTCGACTGATGCGAGGAGCCGGGAGCGGCCAAAGAAGTTGAAGATGCTGCCGGTTGAAGGG
This sequence comes from Ambystoma mexicanum, assembly GCF_040938575.1. Taxonomy (NCBI): domain Eukaryota; kingdom Metazoa; phylum Chordata; class Amphibia; order Caudata; family Ambystomatidae; genus Ambystoma; species Ambystoma mexicanum. The sequence goes on from NC_090925.1 coordinate 1,223,863,561, forward strand.
TGCTGCAGGTATGGCTTCGCTGCTGCCCTGACTCGTATTTTCTCTGTCTTTTTCCCTTCCAGATGCCGACGGTTAGAGTCCAGGGCGGGCATGGCTGTAGAAGTTCAGGAACAGAACAGACACAGTGAGCGTTACGCTGCAGGAGTGCAGAATAATGCGAAGCGTGTTCTGTATGCAGGGCGTGGCTTAAATAGCCTTGCAAGTAGTCCCAGGTAAAGTAGTCCCTTTACCACTCCCTGTTCTGGAACAAAATAGTCCCTCAGCCACACCCTGAGGAAACAGAAAGGTCCAGTCCTGCCTAGACTAGGCAAGTAGTTCTACATGAATCATCCCAAGTCCAAGAGGCTCTGGAGGCTTGATAGGCCCTCATGGGAGTCAATGACTGGGGGGGGGCACCAGATCCAAGGGGCTATCAGTGTGAACCCTGAGAGCACTCCCCCCCCAAGGCTCCCCTAACAGTGGTTTTCCCTCGCGTGCCTGGTTTGCTCGGGTGGTTCTGATTAAATCTTTTCAACAAACGAGGGGCATGAATGTATTCGCTGGGCTCCCATGTTTTTTCATGTGGTCCGTAACCTTTCTAGTCTATTAGATAAAATAGTTTGGATTTGACAATCTTTGAGTCCAGGATGTCCTTCACTTCAAATTCAGGTTCCCCTTCAACTATGATTGGTTTTGGTGGTTTCAAAATTTGGGTTCCGGGTTGTGCTGGTTTCAAAAGTGAAACATGGAATACGGGATGAATTTTCATGTGAGAAGGTAAATCTAGCTTTATAGCTACTGGATTGATGATGTCCTTAATGGTGTATGGGCTTATGTATCCGGGGTTGAAGGTGCGAGTTCCTTTCATGGGGATATGCTTAGACGCCAGCCAGACTTCATCCCCCACCTGGTATTTGGGAGCTTCACTCCTATGCATATCTGCTGATTTCTTGTATCTTTCTTTTGCTCGTGTCAGGGGGTCAGCTGCTTGTTTGAAGGCTTGAGTGATAGTCGTGTGCAAGCTTCTTAATGCTGGCATTTTCAGGGGTTGTAGTGAGTCAAGATTTGAAGTTCGTGGATGCAACCCGTAGATAGTATAGAAAGGACTTTGTCCAATGCTGGAGTGAAGAGAGTTGTTGTAGGCATATTACGTTATCCAAAGAATGTCTTTCCAATTGTCCTCTGTCTGGTGTAACATGCACCTAAGATATTGTTCTACGGTCTGATTGGTTCTTTTGGTCTGCCCATCAGTCTGGGGATGGTGACTGGTGGAAAGTCTTACATCGATGTGAGCTAACTCGCAGCATTTTCTCCAGAAACGTGATACGAACTGACTGCCATGGTCAGAAATCAGGATAGAAGGAAATCCATGTATCCAGACTTTTTGTTCCAGGAATTCTCTTGCCAGGATTGAAGCCGAGGGTAACCCCTTCAGAGGAATAAAATGAGCCATCTTGAAAAACAAGTCCAATACTACCAAAATTGTATTGTAGCCATTACGAGGAAGATCGGTTATAAAATCAAGCGATAACGTATGCCAAGGAGTGGGTGGAATGTCTAGAGGTTGCAATTGACCTGGCGATTTCTTTTTTAGGGTTTTGTTTTGAGCACAGACCCCACAGGATAACACAAACTGTTTTATGTCTTTGCGCCAGGTTGGCCACCAAAAGTGTTGCTTAATCTTGGCTGCAGTCTTAGTGATTCCAGGGTGGCCCTCGATCACTGACTCGTGATAATTAGAGATGACCTTTTCTTGAAGTTCCTTGCTGGGCAGATAAAGACGACCCTGAAAGTATGGTAATTGGTTTGAGACCGAATGGTGAGGATTTTGGTAGACCAAACCTTTAGAGTGTTGGTGTCTATAAGACGAGCTATCTCTTCATGGATGTCTTTGTCATGATCTCTGCTTCCAAAAGGTCAGGGTTTTCCCAACTCCCTTGGAAGCAGATCCATAACCCAGGTTCCGAGTGCCAACCAGTCCCAATTGGGACCTTTTGGACCCAGTCCTGGCGCCAGTGGCACCAGGCTCATAAATATGCCCAGTCCCAGCGCTGGAAGCGCCGGGCTCATAATGCTTGGGTGGACTTACCTGCAGCAGACCATGCTGCTTACTTGCTTGCCAGTTGAGCCTCTGATCCTCTTCTGTTTGGAACTACTTTTCCTGTTGGGTGGGGCAGGAGCCACTCCCTAGATTCAGAACACTGGAACTCTTCTGGAAAGCAGGAACTCGTTTCTTACCTAGGCGTGGCTGTGGAAGGAGACACCTAAGCACTACAGGAGGCTATTTAAACCACACCCGATGGATGAATCTTGCTTTGCGTTATTCTGCATCCTCTGCAGCAGAACGCTCATCGTGTCTTCTGCATCTGATCCTGGGCCTAAGGAAAAAGGCTTACCATCCTGAATCCAGTCTTCAGCAACACCTATAAAGACAAGAAAGAACAGGTTAGCATTACGGTCTTCAGTGACAGCTCTTCACTTACCTGGTCCATCGGCTGTCACCAACGCCTCGCGCTGCATTCCGGCATCTGAAAGACAAAGGCTTACCTACTCTTCGTGCGCTCCGGAGGTCTTCACACTGCATTCCGGCATCTGAAAGACAAAAGCTTACCAACTCTTCGCACGCTCCGGAGGCCTTCGGCGCTGCATCCCGCATCTGAAAGACAAAACAAGGTGCGTTTAAAGACATTGGGGAACTTTAATACTCACGTGCCATTACTCCTTTCCATATCTAACCCAGTGGGTATTCCGGCACCCTGCAGCCGCTCCGAACTTGTACCTGCAAAATAAAAAGACAGTTAGAGCGCATCGTGAAGCAGGCAACAAGCGCTTACTTACGTGCTTCCAGGCGCTTCTATTCATCACAGGGGCTCCATCTTCAACTCACTTCAGCCCGTCATCCGCCATCGCCGGAACCCTGCAAAACAAGAAACATCATTACTAAAGACTTTAAAGACATTAGAATTACTCGAAACTTACCGTTCGTGCAGTAAACGACGGACAGCAGTCCTCTGAAGTCAAGAGGCCTGCTCCCCTTATCCAGTGAAGAAACTGGTTACAGCACCCTGCCCCGAGGCAGATGGAGAGCACGGCGTTCACTTACCTAAGGTGAGAGCGTTAACCTTTGGGGTTCTACAGGAGAAGAGAAAGGGAAGAAGAGAGAGACATTCAATAACCCAGTTCCTTAATCCCATATTTTCTATCTGCAGACATCTTACCCTTCGAGTCAGACATACAGTGCACAGAGGTCCAGCCCAAAGAGCCAGCCGTGTGTTACACATCACCTTTGAAGATACGGTATACGCCCAGTCAAGACCGGCGCCTCTACGGGAATCAGGTGAGCGTTACAGAACGCAAAGCCTACCACAAAACTCCCGTCCAGGCGCTATGGAAACCTCGGATACCGACCAGCTAGCCCAGTTACTTGGGGAACTAAGGGCAGAAGTGCATGCAGCCCGTCAGGAAACGAACGCTCTAAGAAGGGAACTGATTATTTCCAAGGAGCGAACAGATGATCTCGCTAGACAATTGCTACAGTCACAAGCCGGACAGACCCCGTTACCCGCATCTGGGGGAAATCTTCCTTCTACATCCTCTATGAATCCAGTGCAGATCAACCTACCTGGGAATGTACCTCTGGCTCCGCCCGAACGATTTTCTGGTGACCCAAAGAGGTTTGCAGTATTTATCAATCAGTGCCGGTTGCATTTCTTATGCCGGCCAGCAGCCTTTCCAACTGATCAAGCTAAAGTAGCTTTCGTGCTTTCGTACCTTAGTGGCAATGCGGCAGACTGGTCGATCCCTCTAGTAAATCAAGATGATCCGGTCCTCCATGATTTTCAAGCTTTTCAGCTCAGTATGGAAAAACTGTTCGCAAGACATTCACAGGGGCAGGCCTTGGACAATGAGCTTCTTTCGTTGCGACAAGGTAATCAAGACCTTTTGGCTTATATTGCGTCTTTCAACAGACTGATAGTGGAAACTCAATGGCCTGAGGACAAAAGGATTACGCTGTTTTATAGAGGTCTACGTGGAGAGCTCAAAGATGTGTTAGCCCAAGTAGTGAATCCCCCACAAGATTGTTCGGACTATATACACTTAGTCGTTCAAATAGATCACAGACTGCAGAACAGGAAGGCCGATCGTTCCAAGTTTGATGCTCGAGTATTTTCCAAACCGCCAACTCCTTCCAAAGGAGTAGACTCCGGGGAACCCATGCAAATAGGGGGTCTGAAAGGTCCTCTAACACAAAAGGAGCGGTAAAGGAGAAAACAGTTGCAATTATGCCTCTATTGTGGAAACTCAGGGCACTTTCTTCGAGACTGTCCGGTGAAACCTGCCAAGAAGGCAGTAGGAGCTGCAGTTACCAAAGTTACAAACTCTGAGCAGGGAAACGACCTCGCCCGACAAGAATAGAGGTCCTCTTGCCGAGCGTGAAAACCAGTTCCATGACCTCGCATTTCGTGATACCTATGGTCCTCATTAGCCCTGATAATCCGGATCGATTACATGCAATTGAAGCTTACGTCGACAGCGGTGCCATCGGCAATTATGTGGATCATGAAATGGTTTTGAGGATGAATCTAACTCTTTGTCCCAAGGCTGTAAAGGACGTCATTACTACGGTGGATGGTACGGAGATAGCCTCCGGGCCAGTAACGCATACCACTCAAGAGGTGACGCTAGTAAGTCAAGATGGACACCATGAGAAGATCGTGTTCGATGTGATCAAGGCCCCTCAGTTTCAGATTATTCTAGGAATACCTTGGTTAGAGAAACACAATCCTCTGATCGATTGGCGAGCAAGAACGGTCCAGTTTCCAGAATGTGTCTCTACTTGTCACCCTCCACCTGGTGTTGCACTGGCAGCAATTTCTTCAGAGACTCCCCAGTTACCTCCCGAATACCTAGAATACCAAGATGTTTTCCGGAAGGATCAGGCTAACTCTCTACCTCCTCATAGGTCTTATGACTGCCAGATAGACCTGATACCTGGATCTACTCCTCGTTGTAGTAGAATTTATGCCCTCACCGAGCCTGAGAACCTTCACCTTCGACAATACCTGGATCAATACCTGGCAAATGGGTTTATTCGTCCTTCCAAGTCCCCTGCTTCTTCAGCTTTGTTCTTCGTTCCAAAAAAGGAAGGAGACCTTAGAACTTGTATAGATTATCGCTCCCTGAACCAGATCACCGTTAAGAATAGATATCCGTTACCTTTGATCCCTGAACTCCTGGACCAAGTCAGAAAAGCATGCATATATACAAAGCTGGATCTTAGAGGAGCTTACCACTTGGTATGAGTAAAAGAGGGCGATGAATGGAAGACGGCCTTCCGCACCAAGTATGGGCTATTTGAATATCAGGTCATGCCCTTCGGACTTTGCAATGCCCCGGCCGCCTTTCAATATTTTATGAACGATGTCCTCAGAGAGCTCATAGATGTGTGTGTTGTTGTTTACATTGACGACATCCTCGTTTATTCTTCATCGGAATCTGAACATCGGAAACACGTGAAAATGGTCCTCGAAAGATTGCGTCAACACAAACTTTTCGCTAAGTTGGAAAAATGTGTTTTCAACGTGACTGAAGTTGAATTCTTGGGATTCATATTATCACCTGGCGGAGTGCGTATGGATTCAAAGAAGGTCGATGCAGTTCTCAAATGGCCATCACCATCCTCCGTAAAAGGTGTGCAAAGCATGTTAGGCTTCGCTAACTTTTACCGCAGGTTTATCCCCGAATTCTCTCGAATAGTCCAGCCCATCACTGCCTTGTTAAAGAAAAACAAACGTTTTGAATGGTCTACTGAGGTGGAACAAGCTTTCCAGGATTTGAAGACTAAATTTATCTCTGCACCAATCTTAAAACACCCTCGCCCCGAACTCCCCTACATCGTGGAAACTGATGCTTCAAGCCTTGCCATGGGGGCAGTTCTATCACAAAAGGACCCGGTAACCAGTCAGTTGCATCCCGTGGCATTTTGGTCCCGCAAATTCTCGCCTCCTGAAATCAATTACACGATTACTGACAAGGAACTTCTGGCTATCAAGTCTGCCTTTAAGGCTTGGCGGCATTATCTGCTGGGGGCCCGACACACCGTTACTGTGATTACGGATCACTGAAACCTGCAATATTTGAAAACCGCAAAAGCCCAATCCTCTAGACAACTCCGTTGGGCATTATTCTTTGCCGAGTTTGACTTCATAATTACCTATCGACCTGGTACAAAGAACGGTAAAGCTGATGCCCTTTCTCGGATGGGAGTGGAAGAACACTTGATCAACCCAAAACCTGTACCAATCATTCCCGAACAAAGAATTCTGGGTGTAATCGCCACAGAATCCATAGAGGAAGTTAAGGATAAAGCCAGGCAACTTGTAACTCCAGCAGACATACAGAATTGGCATCTGCAGGGAAAGGACTTTGCAGTAAAGGACAACTTATTGTATTTCCAAGAACGATTATACCTACCCAGCACAGATTTACAGAAAAAAGTAATCTCTTGTTATCACGATTCTTTAATGGAAGGACATCCCGGTATGGCCAAGACCTCAGAAAAGATCAAGCGCTACTTCTGGTGGCCGTCTTGGAAAAAAGATATCAGAGACTTTATAATGTCCTGTGGAGTATGCGCCCAAAACAAGAGTCAAAAGGAAAGACCAGCAGGCCTCTTACGCCCTATTGACATCCCACCTCGCCCTTGGCATACGCTTTCTATGGACTTCATCACCGATCTACCTCCATGCTCCGGATACAATACGATTCTAGTAATCGTGGACTTATTCTCCAAGATGGCGCATTTCATTCCGCTCAAAGGCTTGCCAACAGCAGCAACTCTGGCCCAAGAATTTCTCGAAAACATCGTCCGACTGCACGGTTTTCCTTCGGTTCTAATTTCGGATCGAGGTAGTCAATTTATTTCTCATTTTTGGCGAAGTTGCTGTCGGTCGGCTCAAATTGATGTGAGACTATCGACCAGTCACCACCCTCAGACCGACGGACAAACCGAGAGGACCAATCAAACTCTGGAACAGTATTTACGCTGCATGCTGCAACAAACTGAAAAAACTTGGAAAGACATCCTTTGGATAGCCGAATATGCCTACAATAACTCTGTCCATTCGGGAACTGGGAAAACCCTGTTTTTTCTTTTGTACGGCAGTCACCCTCGAACCTCGGAGTTGGATCCCCTCCAAGATCTTGAAACACCAGCAGTAGACTACCTGCATTCTACAATCACCCAAGCCTTTAAGGAAGCTGTTTCTCACCTTCAAAGGGCTAAAGAACAATACAAGAAAGGAGCAGATCAACATCGGAAGGAAGCCCCTCAATATCAAGTAGGGGATCAAGTCTGGTTATCCACCAAATATCTACCTCTAAAAGGGCCACGCACATTCAACCCAAGATACCTTGGTCCCTATTCCATCACTACCATAGTAAACCCAGTAGCGGTCAAGTTGGACTTGCCCCCGCACATGAAGATACATCCGGTCTTCCACGTCTCTCTATTAAAACCCGTGCAACCTCAAACCCGACTAACTAAATCTCCAAAACCTATCCTAGTTGATGGAGAACTCGAGTTTGAAGTCAAAAGCATTCTGGACTCCAAGATCTCCAAATCTAAACTATTTTACCTAATTGACTGGAAAGGCTACGGCCCCCAAGAGAGATCCTGGGAACCTGCTGAATATGTCCACGCTCCTCGCCTAATCAATAGATTTCACCGAACATTTCCTGACAAGCCAAAACCCCCGGAGAAGCCCGGTTTGGGAGGGGCCTTGAGGGGGGGTACTGTCATGATCTCTGCTTCCAAAAGGTCAGGGTTTTCCCAACTCCCTTGGAAGCAGATCCATAACCCAGGTTCCGAGTGCCAACCAGTCCCAATTGGGACCTTTTGGACCCAGTCCTGGCGCCAGTGGCACCAGGCTCATAAATATGCCCAGTCCCAGCGCTGGAAGCGCCGCGCTCATAATGCTTGGGTGGACTTACCTGCAGCAGACCATGCTGCTTACTTGCCTGCCAGTTGAGCCTCTGATCCTCTTCTGTTTGGAACTACTTTTCCTGTTGGGTGGGGCAGGAGCCACTCCCTAGATTCAGAACACTGGAACTCTTCTGGAAAGCAGGAACTCTTTCCTTACCTAGGCGTGGCTGTGGAAGGAGACACCTAAGCACTACAGGAGGCTATTTAAACCACACCCGATGGATGAATCTTGCTTTGCGTTATTCTGCATCCTCTGCAGCAGAACGCTCATCATGTCTTCTGCATCTGATCCTGGCCCTAAGGAAAAAGGCTTACCATCCTGAATCCAGTCTTCAGCAACACCTATAAAGACAAGAAAGAACAGGTTAGCATTACGGTCTTCAGTGACAGCTCTTCACTTACCTGGTCCATCGGCTGTCACCAACGCCTCGCGCTGCATTCCGGCATCTGAAAGACAAAGGCTTACCTACTCTTCGTGCGCTCCGGAGGTCTTCACACTGCATTCCGGCATCTGAAAGACAAAAGCTTACCAACTCTTCGCACGCTCCGGAGGCCTTTGGCGCTGCATCCCGCATCTGAAAGACAAAACAAGGTGCGTTTAAAGACATTGGGGAACTTTAATACTCACGTGCCATTACTCCTTTCCACATCTAACCCAGTGGGTATTCCGGCACCCTGCAGCCGCTCCGAACTTGTACCTGCAAAATAAAAAGACAGTTAGAGCGCATCGTGAAGCAGGCAACAAGCGCTTACTTACGTGCTTCCAGGCGCTTCTATTCATCACACGGGCTCCATCTTCAACTCACTTCAGCCCGTCATCCGCCATCGCCGGAACCCTGCAAAACAAGAAACATCATTACTAAAGACTTTAAAGACATTAGAATTACTCGAAACTTACCGTTCGTGCAGTAAACGACGGACAGCAGTCCTCTGAAGTCAAGAGGCCTGCTCCCCTTATCCAGTGAAGAAACTGATTACAGCACCCTGCCCCGAGGCAGATGGAGAGCACGGCGTTCACTTACCTAAGGGGAGAGCGTTAACCTTTGGGGTTCTACAGGAGAAGAGAAAGGGAAGAAGAGAGAGACATTCAATAACCCAGTTCCTTAATCCCATATTTTCTATCTGCAGACATCTTACCCTTCGAGTCAGACATACAGTGCACAGAGGTCCAGCCCAAAGAGCCAGCCGTGTGTTACACATCACCTTTGAAGATACGGTATACGCCCAGTCAAGACCGGCGCCTCTACGGAAATCAGGTGAGCGTTACAGTCTTCTAAGGTGAGAGATGTTGTAATTCCCAAGATTTTTACTCCTGGGATGATTGGTACTGGATCTGTATTGACAGTTTCCTCGTCTACTCCTAGACGAGATAGGGCATCCGCTTTACCATTTCGGCAACCGGGACGATAGGTAATCACAAAGTCAAATTCAGCAAAAAATAGTGCCCATCGGAGTTGGCGGGAAGATTGAGCTTTTGCCACCTTTAGGTATTGTAGGTTCAGTGAGTACCGTGATTGTGTGCCTTGCTCCCAAAAGATAATGCCGCCAAGCTTTAAAGGCGGCCTTGTTTGCCAAGATTTCCTTGTCCGTAATGGCGTAATTCAGTTCTGGGGCCGTGAATTTTCACAACCAAAAGGCCACAGGGGGAAGCTGACTGGATTCAGGGTCCTTTTGGGAGAGTACTGCTCCCATTGCTAAACTGGAAGCGTCGGTCTCAACCACGTATGGTAAATTTGGGCGGGGATGTTTCAGGATTGGGGCTGAGATGAATTTCTGTTTCAAGTCTTGGAACGCCTTCTCTGCTTCCTCAGACCATTGAAAACGCCTGTTCTTTTTAAGTAATGAGGTAATAGGGTGCACCAACTGTGAAAAACCTGGGATGAATCTTCGATAAAAGTTCACGAATCCAAGCATACTCTGAACTCCCTTGATTGAGGTTGGGGAGGGCCAATTGAGGATGGCCTCCACCTTCCGCGTATCCATTCGTACACCCTGAGGGATCAGGAAAAATCCAAGAAACTCTGTGACGTGGAAGAAGCACTTCTCCAGTTTTGCGAATAGTTTGTGTTGACAGAGTTTGTCCAGAACAGCTCGGACGTGTTTTACATGTTCTTGCTCAGATGGGGAGTACACCAAAATGTCGTCGATGTACACTACAACACATACATCGATTAGTTCTTGCAGGACGTCATTCATAAAATACTGAAACGCCGCGGGGGCGTTGCAAAGGCCAAAGGGCATCACCTGGTATTCGAACAGCCCGTATTTGGTGCGGAAGGCGGCCTTCCATTCGTCCCCTTTTTTGATTCGTACTAGACGGTATGCCCCACGGAGATCTAACTTGGTATAAATTTGTGCGTCTTCAACTTGGTCCAAAAGTTCAGGTATCAAAGGCAAAGGGTAACGTTTTTTTACCATAATCTGGTTCAATGCACGGTAATCGATGCAAGTTCTAAGGTCACCTTCTTTTTTAGGCACGAAGAATAAAGGACTGGCTGCGGGGGACTTTGAAGGGCGGATGAATCCGTTAGCCAGGTACTGGTCCAGATATTTCCTTAGAAGCAGGTTTTCGGGTTCAGTGAGTGCATAGATTCGACTGCACGGAATCTGTGCGCCAGGTATGAGATCGATTTGACAGTCATATGATCTATGGGGAGGCAGGGTGTTGGCTTGCTCCTTCTGGAAAACGTCCTGGTAATCTTGATACTCGGGGGGCAGTGGATTAACTAAGCTCATGATCGTTGTTGCTTCCTTGACCAAGGGTTCTTTATCTTGATAGCAGGTACCGGCACATTCACCCGAGAAGGTCAGACTTTTGGCACGCCAGTCGATACAACTAGCCAAGGCATCCCGAGAATAACTTGGAATTGCGGGGTCTTAATTATATCGAACACAACTGTCTCCCGATGTCCGTCTTGACATAGAAGTGTCACCTCAGCCGTTGAATGCATTACAGGACCCGAAGCGATCTCTGTTCCGTCGACAGTGGTGACTAGATCTGTTGTTGCCTTTTCACGGAAAGGAAGACTCATCCTTGTAGCCAACTCATGATCCATATAATTTCCAATGGCTCCGCTGTCAATATAACCTTGAACTGCATGCATTCGAGGTGGTTGTTGGTGATTCATAAGGATCATTGGCAAGGCTAGGTGCGAGTTGTGGAAGTCCTTCTTTTCGCTCGACAAGCGGACCTCTACGCTTGTCGGGCGAGGGAGTTTTCCGGCTCTGGTTCTGCTTCCTTTTTGCTGGCAACCCCAACTGCCCTTTTCGGAGGCTTCACCGGACACTCTCGGAGAAAATGGCCGGTTGACCCACAATACAAACACAGTTGCTGCTGCCATCTCCGATCTCTTTCAGCCTTTGATAGTGGCCCGCGTACCCCTCCAATCTGCATGGGTTCGGCTAAGTCGGTAGTTCTAGATGCACTTTCCTTAGGGCGTACAAATACCCGAGTGTCCATCCTAGCTCGATCCGCCTTACGGTTCTGTAGTCTATGATCAAGCTGAACCACCAGATCTATATATTCAGCACAGTCTCTAGGAGGATTAACCACTTGAGCTAAAAAACATCTTTTAATTCTCCCCTTAATCCTCGATGAAATAATGTTGTTCTTTTGGCTTCTGGCCAGTCGGTTTCCACTACCAACCGATTGAAAGTGGCGATGTAAGTTAACAGATCTTGATTGCCTTGGTGCAGAGACAAGTGTTCGTTATCCAAAGCCTGGCCTTGGGAGTGGCGGGCAAAAAGCTTCTCCATGTTCAACTGGAACCTTTGAAAGTCCTTGCAAAATAGGATCTACCCGATTCACCAGTGGCACTGACCAGTCCGCCGCGCTACCACTGAGATATGACAAAACAAAGGCCACTTTAGTTTGGTCGTTCGGAAAGGCTCCTGGCCTACAAAGAAAATGCCGTCAGCATTGATTGATAAAAACTGCATACCTTTTCGGGTCTCCCGCAAAGCGTTCTGGCGGTGCCAAAGGTACGGCCCCTGGAAGGACCACTTGGACTGGATTACTTGGTGCTGTTGGAACCGTGGACCCCAATCTAGGTAGCGGTGTTTTCCCCGCCTGTGACTGAAGTAACTGTCTAGCAAGGTCATCAGTACGATCCTTAGCCACAATCAGTTCTCTTCTTAAGGCATTGGTTTCTTGCCGAACCGAATGTACCTCAGCCCTGAGTTCCCCCAAAAGTTGAGCTAATTGATCTGTTTCAGAGGTTTCCATTACGCCCAGGTAGAGGTTTCTGTATTAGGCTTCGCGTTCTGTCACGCTCACCTGATCTCCACGGGGGCGTAGCACGCGGCTGCACGAATGATGTCTGCGCTGGTGTGGTGATGCCTGATTGGTGATATTACTGTGGCTTTCCCCGGTTACCACCCTCCCGAGGCGTTGTCTGCAAGGTTAAAACAAGGTATTAGCAGCTGGGAGAGAGTTGAGTTGGACCCCCCTCTCTGCTACCATCTGATCCCCTTCTCCGCTTGCTCTCACCTTGTAGTTTTGTAAGGCAGGCCCTTTGTCCTGCAATCTGGCAGGGGTGCGAAAATGTCTTCCAAGATCGAGTTACTTCACTGATCCCAAGAGCGAATGCTGAGTCGCGGAGAGCTTGGACGAACAGGTAAGTCTCTATGCCAATGACTGCTTGGTATAAAGTCTTTGAGTCGTTATTATGCCCCAACTCCTTTAATCAGTGTCTTTCTCTCTTTTCAGGTGTGGCTTCGAATGGATTATGCATGGGGAGTCAGATGGACTTGGCACGCCGAGCAGATGTATTACAGGTAAGTGGAGTGCAAGAATGAAGTGTAGTCTTTTCCTTCTGTGCGCGACTAACCTGTCACTCTTCTTCTTTTGCAGAGGCGGTGCGGCACTGGAATGAAGAATGGAGGAACACTCCGAAGATGTTCCGGAAGGATACTGGGCCCAAGAGGGCTCTTCAGCTTGAACAAAGTGAGTCGACTGATGCGAGGGCCCGGGAGCGGCCAAAGAAGTCGAAGATGCTGCCGGCTGAAGGGTGCTGCAGGTAAGGTTTCGCCGCTGCCCTGACTCGTATTTTCTCTGTCTTTTTCCCTTCCAGATGCCAACGGTTAGAGTTCAGGACGGGCGTGGCTGTAGAAGTTCAGGAACAGAACAGACACGGTGAGCGTTACGCTGCAGGAGTGCAGAATAACGCAAAGCGTGTTCTGTATGCAGGGCGTGGCTTAAATAGCCTCCCAAGTAGTTCCAGGTAAAATAATCCCTTTACCACTCCCTGTTCTGGAACAAAATAGTCCCTCAGCCACACCCTGAGGAAACAGAAAGGTCCAGTCCTGCCTAGACTGGGCAAGTAGTTCTACACGAATCATCCCATTTCATGAGCTTGGCGCCAACGGTGCCAGGACTGAGTCCAAGAGGCTCTGGGGGCTTGAAAGGCCCTCATGGGAGTCGATGACTGGGGGGGGGGACCAGATCCAAGGGGCTATCAGTGTGAACCCTGACACTCAGTTCCTATCTGCATGGGTTCCTCATCAGGAATGGTACCAATAGTCATATGGATAGATGTTCTGGATTGTGTATTCCTTGACCGTTTTCTTTTGACCTTCCTCTGGGCAATGCGAAATTCGAGTTGTAATGATACTGCTATAAACTCACTTAGGAATCGGGGTCTAGGCATCCAAGCTAGCTCATCCTTGATCTTGTCACTGAGTCCTCTTCTAAATATTGCATATTGAGCAGGTTCAGGCCAATCGGATTCCGCGGCTACTCTTCTGAACTGTGTGACATAGGCCAAAACCTCTGCTGTTCCTTGACAAATATCCAATAGGGTTTCATGGGCAGCATACGTAGGTTCAACCCTCTCGAACATCTGTTTAAGAGTGGTAATAAAGGCAGTATAGTCAGAGAGTAGAGGACTCTCTGATACGATCAAGGGAGTAGCCCAGGAAAGGGCTTTCCCCACAAGGTTCGAGATGATGAATTCTGCCCTTGCCCTGTCCATAACAAAGGCAATCGGTTTAAAAGTGAAATAGACAGTGCAGGCATCCAGGAATTCACGTCATTTCTTAGGTGACCCATCATATTTACCAAAGGCCAAACCACTTAAAGGAGGGGCGACTGGGGGATGTTCGCGTAGGGCTAACATTTGACGTGTGGCATTTTCGGTTTTCCGATTTTGAACTTCGGCTGTAAGGTTCTGGACAGCGTTGATAACCTCTTGCATTTGAGCCATGTTGGCAGATGTTTCTTCTGGGCGTTTCAAGCTCTCACATATGTCACTACTGTCTCACTATCAGATGTATGAATTTGCTTCTTACCAGGTTGTCTTAAGCTCCTGGACCCCTTCTTCCGGGAGTGAAGTCGGTCCTGGCTAGTTGCCACACTGTAATCCTGATTTTATCCATAGGCAAAACAAAGGCGGAGTCCAGCAGGAAAGCCCAAGTAAGTGGAAAAGCCAGTGGCACAAAAACTCATTAAATCCTGATGATAAATAGCTTCAGAAATGCCTGATGATCCCAGAAGATTCCGGATGAAAAATGGAGTAGGAATCCAGGAAAGAATGTAGCAGAACCTCATGTAACAAAAATGGAAACAAGAGCAAAACGAACAAAAACGACAGACAGGAAACAGGAAGGAGGCAGAATCAATAACGGGGAAAAATTACTAGGAAAAAGGCGGTTTCAAACTGGAGGAACAACAGGCAAGGGAAAAGTCAGCGTAAACCTCTCGAGCAAAGATTACCGGAAGGTTGCAACGCGCTGCTCCGAGTACTTGGGAAGACTAAATAACATAGCAGACCTGCAGGCGCCATCTTTGAAAAGCAACTAGACTGTTGAGAGCGGTTGTCCAAAAAACATGGCAGCAATGTGCGATGGCCGCACCCTCCTCCACCGGTGTGACAATGTCCACCAGGAAGTCGTGACAAAATCATACCAAATCGTGTAAAAGTGTGGAATATTTGGGTGAAAAATCAGTCAACCTCTTCTTAGACCAGAAAGCCAGCCTGTCCTCTCTTGATCCCCATTTGTAGTGCAAATAGATGTTAGGCTGAGGTGGTTCCTTCCTGGCTCAGGACAGCCCCCATCACTGGAAGGACAGCCCTTAATATCAGGTAAGTACTGCATACCTGCTTTGCTATGGTTTCATTTTTAGATCCTGCCTAGAACTCTCCAGGGAGCACAAGCAGAGATCAGTACTTATTAAGGGGCAGGACCACGGTACAGCAGATTTGGCAATTGCACTGTTGTTGGACTGCTTTTCCTACCTACTCAAACCCCTTTAATTCACTGTCGGAATGGTTCTCCTAACCTTCTGCAGCCTTAGCACCCCCTTTCTAGACAAATGATGGTGCACCCAGCTTTGTATGGGCCCTTCAAGGAATTCACACTCCTTTTTTTCATCTGGCTGCTCTTCATCTCAGTGACCTCCCTGTGAAGAACCCCCTGGAGGTTTCTAGCATAATTCGGACACAGACAATATAGAGCTACCACAAAACCATTTGAGGGGGCAAAGATAATACATTTTGCCACATGGCTATGTGCACTGTGAGAGAGAAGTTCGGGGCCTGTGGGAGACACTTGGATAGCATTCGGGGGAAAAGAATGAGAGATATTGGGTGCTGCACTCATCTCCTGAAAAATGCCTGTCCTGAAGGCCAAAAGTCTCAGCAGGCCCACTGCGCCGAGCACCTGAGCGGGTCAGGGGAATATTTGAGATGGCATTGAGCACGCCAACCAAAAAACGAAGGAAAAGGAAATGTGCTCCAGGGGATAACATAGCTTGGCATGGGAAGACCTTTTTCTGGACCAAAGGTCCATGTTTTTCATATGCTTAGCACTCTGCTTAAAGTAATGAGCGGATCTCCAGACTGATGCCCGCCCCACATCTGTCAATTCCCAGAACCTTGTTGCACAAGGGGTACAATGTGCTTATTTGAGAGGGAAAGGCAGGGTTTTGGCAGTGACCGCGTGAGATAGCAGAATGGAAGTTATCTGCAGAGCGGGGGAGGGGCTGGCTACTTTGCATCGGTAGGCCTTCTTTGTGCTTTGCTATGAGTTCGAATTAATGCTTTATTTGTTTTATGCCCTTTTCATGCTTGCTATGCCAGGTTATGGTTTGCTATAGGTAGCTCCAAGATAGTCTTTGCCCCCTCGCTAACCAGTCCATCAAGGTTTCCACTGACTGCTTCTTGCACTAACATGCTCAAATTCTATGTTACAATACACAATATGCATACAAAACTAAGCCAGTTACACATGGCAATTGAACACCCCTTCCAACAAACATTAAACATCGGAAAACTACACTTTTACAAGCAGCTTTCATAAACCAGCACCAGCCAATAGATTCTAGCACCAATGAGACCCAAGGGGGGGTCATTGCAAGTCCGGCGGTGACCCACTTGCCGCCAGACTGTAACACCCTTTCCGCTGCCTGAGTGTACCCATTCCCGTGTACTCCCACAGGACTCCATGGAAATGGGGGCTCGGAAGCACCGGCAACATTAGTAACAATGCTGGTGCTTCATTGGCAACTGTGCCTACCGTGGTCGATGCGCCCGGCAGGTTAGACCTGCCGTGCGCAAAGGCGCCGGCAGGCACAGTTGTAGTACGGCAGTCTGGAAAGTGTGCCGGTACATTGCTACCAGCACCCTTATTTCCAGACCCCCGTAATTGTAATGACCCCTAGGGCTTCTGTCTGAATACAAATGTGTCTATGGTCTTGACATAAAACACCTAGAAAGCAGAGCTAAGGGTACTTCCGGTTTGCACGCATCAATGCAACAGCAAAGCTACGTTGCATTTTTTTGCTCTCTCCTTACCGACCAAACTGACAACCCCGTATTTTAGATCAGCCAGAGTGGTTGGAGGCCACGCAAATGGCAGCAGTGAAACACTTGTGTATAGGCGTGTTATAAATGCCCTATGATATCATATACATGACATAACATAACCCTGATACTGAAAGCACTCCACCGATTTCCGGTTGAGCACAGATTCAAGTTCAAGACACTGTGTAGCATCCAGAGTACTGCATGGAACAAGGTTTCAAAATATATCAAAAATGGTATCCCCCAATACCGACCAACAGGAAACCTATGGTCTGCCAAGGACAGTAGAGATGAAAGGACATCAGTCAAAACACTGCACAGGTGGTTGCTACCTTGGGAGTATGGCTGCCACATAGCAATGCAGTCTACAGCACCGTCATAAAAGAATCGAACCATCTCAAATTCAAGAATAGGCTTAAGAATGATCTGTTTATATAGGCTTTCAGCAACCTGGAGGGTTAAATGGCAGTGCTTAAACTCTGCGTCCACTTGGTTACAGCCCATTCCCTTCCTCTATACACACACACACACCCATTTCGACTCCAGAATCAGGTGATTTGTCTGCTGAAAGTGCCTTACAAACCCCCAAACAAAATAGAACATACACATAATTAACTGGTGTCACAGATGGCATTAAGACCACACCAACTCTCAGACTAAGAGATCATTCAAGGGTTTTTATTTCCTTGCTTGTAAAAAAGGGCTCTAGGGCTGTCCCTCTCTATCTAACCGGGATGGGCAGTGCTGCCCCAGCCCAGGTGTCCCTGAACTCCAGGCTGGTACTAGAGATCGGTAACCCCTACTAGTTAAAGTCTACATATCTTATCGTGCTGGTCTAAAGACAAGAAACCTCTCTATCTAGACATACTCGGGGAACCAGCTGGTGTTCCTACACAACAATCTCTCAATTATGTGATTCAAAGATGCTGCCTTCCAGTCACTCAGGTCCCACTCTGTCTTGCCCTTCTGTGCTCGCTTGTTCCACTCCCTATACCATTCTGCCGCTTTCCCTTCCTACTCTCTTCCCCCCTTCTTCAATCCACCCGTGTCTCCTCTCTAGCCCTGGCTCTTTCCCCTCTGTTCATTTGGTGTTTTGATATGATATGGCATTTATAACATGCCTGTACAGAAGTGTTTCCAGGCGCGAAATTAGATGTTCTCTCACTAAGGTCAACCTTCCCATCTATCTTATTCCCTACCACTCTGCTCTGCCTCTTCACTCACCGCTACTACTCTCCACACCATGCCTACTCTCCCCTCTCCACATAACTTCTACTCCCCCCCCTCACCACCAGTAAAACCCTCTGCACACTGCTACGACTCCAGCCACACCCACTCACTCAATCACTCCTTCTTTCACTCCTCCGAACACCTTGTTTACTCCCTAGTCTCCCCTGCTACCCCACATATACACATGCTCATTCACCTCCCAGTACAAGTTCCTCGCAATAAACAATACCTCACCTTGCACACCACCTGCATAATCCTCCTTGATGCTCCTCTGGACCATCCTTCCTCTGCCCATGTGGTGAGGGGTCAGAAATGTGAGGTGGACAACTTTGTGAAGGTTTTTCATAAGGTGTCATTTTATTAACTTAAAAGGGTTTGATAAACGCCTCACTGTCCCTTCCTTAAAGAGAATTTCCCTGCCTCTCAAGAAAACTAAAGCAAACATTCTAACCAAAGGAATCTGTCCCTCACACTTATATATACAATAAACATATGAAGGCAATGTATGGCAATTCAAAATATTTTTTTAAAAACACAGTTATATCAAACATATACTTAATAACTGTTTCTCCTTGTGACCTGGCTCATGTTCCCTTCCCCAGATTCAAAGCAGGAATGTTGTATCCACAGTTCAAAATAGGAATGTTCTGTTGTATAAGACAGTTCTGCAAAACAATGTTCTTCTTGCTCCAACAAGTCTCTCAGAGTGTCTTCCGAATAGTTCCAACAGAAATAACAAATCTGTGTTTTCTACTGATAACAAAAAGTTCACCACAACTTCTTCTTCACAACCAAAATACTTCCACAGTTCCTTAATTGCAACAGAAATAGATTGTCAGGTTGATGCAACCATGATTCACAATATAAGGTAGGGGCTTTACCACTTCTTCTTCACAGTCTTTAACCACAGCACAGTTCTTAAATTTCTTCGACCTGGCACACCTGGTCGACTCACCTGCTAGGTCTAACACTAAATGTACCTCGTCTCTCGCCCTGGTATACTCTCCTGTCAGGGGCATAAACATCTAACTCTACTGCAAGTACTTCTGTGGTAAAGTAAATTTGGCAACAACTTAACAGAGACTTTTAACAACACTTCTTTTGTGAAGACATGAACCACATTGATGCAGTTTATGGCACTAATTTTGCGCAGTATGCTTTACTTCTCTTGAACAGCTTCAGCCTGGCTAGTTTTTCTGGATGAACATAAACCACATTGATGTTGCTGGTTTCACCTTTAGGATTGCCACCTGAGATGCAGATTCCTCTCCTCCTGAATACTGATTATCAGGAGGGCAGCTAATCTGCCATGCTTGCACTTTTGCATCAATTAAATACTTAGATGCTAGGAAAGCACACACCTGGGTATGTGGCATGAGCACATCAACCTTGGATTATGTCTTCATCAATGAGGTTGGGCTTGGAATGGTGCTTGATATGGCTATATTGCCACTTGAAGAACACAATAATGTTCCTGTCTGTGTGGTGTTAAATACACACGAGTAGGGTAATTTGAGCTGAATGGCAATATTTTTGTTAACAATGGTGCCAATCGAATATGTTGGAACCCAGAAAATCTTGAGAGGGCCTGAGTCCTTGCTGAAGATGTCCTCCCCTATTTCAAAGATAGATGCCAACATGTATCTGAGATCGATGTTACATCCATGCTTGAGGACTTCTCCAATACGATAGCTAGCATAAAAATGGTGACCTTAAAAACACGTAGCTACAACACCCCCTGTGAACGCTGGAACCTGATCAATCACGTAGTCGTCGATACGATTGAGCGATACAGGGTGCGAAGAAACGATATAACATTGCTGCATTAGTGAAGAGAGGAGAAAACCTGCGGCGCGCGAGTGCTATACTGCATGATATAAAAATTCTTAAAACCAAATTTCGCTGCTGGCTGAGAAGAAGTTAAAAAAGCAGTCAGCAGCAAGCATGATTTGTGGATGCGCTTGGTTCATAATGCTAGGACCAACCATAACATCGGTCTATGGGCGATTGCTACGGGGGTCTCTAGGAAAAAACTTTCAATAAACAGCGTCCCTGGAGATAGTTGGTGCATGCAAATCACGAATACCCTAGCAAACGCTGAGTCTGCAGATCCACGATCACTGATATTACATGCACGATCACTAAACTGCCTATTTCCTGTGCAGTGGGTCCAGATGGCACGTGTAATGGCCTTCTTAATCTTTCCCCCGCCATCTGGGCAAGTGCCCTTCACACATTGTTTAAATCGATTGGGACTCATGGGCAAGTACCATCGTCATGGAGGCTGAGCACCATTCTTCCCATATATAAAAATGGCTGCTGGAAAAATCCTAGTAATTATCGTATGTTGGCCATGCTGGTCATACCTGCCAAACTCTTTGCAATAGTCTTGCTAGAAGAACTAAATCAAAGGATTAAATTAAACAATATTCTTCCATCTAATCAAACAGGCTTTAGAGCCAAATCCAGCATGCTTCATAACCTTACAATTTCGGGAGGATAGCTCAGGGGCAACGTGCTCGCCTTGGAAGCAAGACGACACGGAGCAACACAGGTTCGATCCCCGGGTCCATGCTTAGAAACCTCTGGGTATTAAGCGTGTTATAAATAATCTATCATATCATATCATACCTTCACTACCTCCATCAACTATGCCTGAAATAGACGCCAACTGCTAGTCTATGGTGCCTTCATTGATTTCAGCGCCGCCTTCGACACAGTCTTGAGGAACAGACTATGGAGGATACTCATCTCCTGGAATATTCCTCGTGGCCTGTTGAGGATGATCCAGCTACTCCACACTGATACCCGCGTTAGAGCGAGACTGGATGGTGAGGGCCGTGTGTCTGATCTTTTCCAAACCCTAAGGGGTGTGAAACAAGGTTGCATCTTGGCTGCTACCCTATTTAACCTATACTTAGCCGATCTTGCCAATTTCTTTGAGCATGCTCTGTTAAAATTGGGGCATTGATTGTTGGATGGCTCGGCTATACTGATGACCTGTTGCTTCCTGATTATACCTCTAAAGGGCTCCAACTCAAGCTTGATGCGCTTGGCAAGTATGCAAAAGAAAATGGCATCTCCATCAATATTGATAAGACGAAGATGGTTGCATTTATGGGAAATATCAAGAGCAAAATAAATGCCAAAAGCTATATGGAAACTTGATGAGAAAGGTTTCGAAAGTGTAGAATGCTACCAATAATTGGGTGTCTTAATCGATTACAAGGTAAGCTGGTCCTACCAATGGATAGAAAATAAGGCCAATTGCATGCGAATTGCACATGCTATGAGTCTTTTCATTGGTAAACAAGGTGGATGCTCTATTAAAACTATATTATTGCTATATGGAACCAAAATATTGCCATGCTTGTTATATGGTGTTGAAGTATGGGGAACTAAACTCAGAATTGAGCTGATGAAATTTGAAGCCAAGATTTTGCGATTACTATTGTGCATGCCCAAATCCTTACCCATTGAATATATCATGTTAGATAGATCATCTCCCCGACTAACACTTTTTGCTCTTCATTGTGAGCAGTGCTGGACTGGCTAGCCAGGATACTGGGAGGGATACAGCTATATGCTTGTTGTTGATGATCATTTTTTTCAGTGTTGTGTGTTTTATTTTTTGTAATGTGTGTGTAAAACAAACTATTTCAAGTTGTAGATTAGTAGTTCATTTAAATTCACTCTGCAACAGACTGACTGGACTTGAGTCGAGACTCGTAGCAGGCAGGCTCACAGGTGTTGGTGAAAGGACGGGTTGTATCTGCTGATGCTGTCACTCCTGTACGTTCTGCTGCAGCACATTAGCACTGCACGTGCCCTACCCTTAAAATGCAGATACACTCTGCTTGAGCTTTCAGCTAGACAGCTAAATTTAAGTTCCAGTCCTTGCCCCTCAGTACGAGACAGTCAGAGACGGGGACGAGTCCACAACACCAGTGGAAGACGAGGAGAGCAGCAGCAGGGACTGCAGCGAGATAGTTCGAATCTGAGGACCTCATCACGAGTTGGGCAGTATCCCGTCTATAATACGGCCCAACTGTAATAACATTAGTGCCAGCCAGTCCGGTGTTATTAGCGCTAGATCACGGGTTGGGGGTTAACGGTAAATGCCACCTTTGGACCCAATGGGGCATTATTGGCGTAAATACCGTGCAATAATACAGCCGGCGGTAATTGCACCGAAAACAGGGCGCTAAATGTGATTTTGCCTCCAGAAAAAACTGGAGGTGAGACAGCCCATTTAGCGCCCAACTGACCTTTACCAACACATTTAAGGGCTACTGTCCAACTCGTGATGAGGCCCTGAGTCAGGCTGCGAGTCACAAAAGAAAATGGATGGCTATTTCTCCGAGCCAGGCTACGGGCAGCACAGCACTGGGCTCGACGTAAGTAGGTATGCTGTTGTCATCAGTCCCTTGTCTTGCTGTAAGTAACTTTTTATAAATGATGCCATCATATCAAGTCTGCGATATGACGCGCACTTAGGTCCGCACTTAGAAACCCGAGGACCGGGGATCGAACCTGTGTTGCTTCATGTCGTCTTGCTTCCAAGGCGAGCATGTTGCCCCTGAGCTATCCTCACGAGACAATCGCTGGTTGATGATCAATCCAGTTATTGTACGATCCTCACTGCTGCCAGAAGGCATGGGGCGGGGCCGGAAGTTGTGGAGGGAGGAACACAGCAGTCAGACAGAGTCTAGCAGGATCAGCAATTTGGAGCCATGATCTTACTTTAGTTGTGCGTGAAATTGTCACTAATGTCCTGATTCTTTTCGCTCTGCCGCGTCAGAAGTGAACTTAATGCAACGTGTAATAACGTGGATCTCCACAGGTAGGTTAAATATGTATTTATTCTTCAAACCCGAACGCCGTACATCATCTCTTCCCAGCTCCTTCCTTTCCAAAACCAACCGCCACCCCGAACGTGAACACATCAACATTCCACACTTTAGAACCTTTGACAAGGGCTCGCGGAAGCGCGAGCAACTACTACTCAACGCATGAAGCGCTGCAAATAGGAAATCCAGTCACAACCGAACGCCACCCATTTTACCTCATTCGAGCTCGAAGCACTACTAGCCTGCCAGCAAAGCCGAGTCATTTTCTACCAGTGACAAACGCAGTTGCTTAGTTGTGAAATGTGGATATTGTTCCAATGTAATTGTTCCATTGACTCAGTACTCCCTCCCAACCCTTATCTTCACGCGGTCTCCATGTCAGGCTGTCCTGTTTTACCAGCACGATAGGTAATGGCTGCTGGATCACAAATATGGGAATAACATCGCCAGCAGGCCCGTGTTTACTGACTATTTCTTCTCCGGAAACCTCGGCGTGATGATTATAGACTCACCAGAGCACGGAGTTCAGTTTTCGAACAAATGCACGCCCTACAGCCTCTGCAGTTGACCATAAGTCATTGCGCGGAAGACGAGCACTCCTACCCTTCTGCTTACTGGGGGTAAGAAATTCACTCTTTGACCTGGGCATGTATGGCGGGGGCAGCTTTGGGTGTGTGAGGGGCCCCTGCAGAATTGTACATTTTAGATTTGACGATTCCCAGCAAAAGCTGCAGGAATAATTTTGTCTCATAACACTCGCAATTTTTAAATGACGGTGGAAGTGGCAAATGTCTCAACGATATTCAACAATCACAGACGTGCCAGTGCATGATGTGGTTGACATGTTTTAGGATTTGGTTTGAAATGAAACATTTCATTTGAAAAAAAAAGATTAAACCGTTAAGGAAACGTGAGGATTACTAATAAGCATGTATGCAAAAAGGTCAAAAACATGCACAAAGACAATCGTACAATAACAGTACGAGTGTACACGTATTCCCCTATGTACAGATTCTTTCATGCCAGTACAAAGATGTGGCCCATCATTATTGGATCTGGTAGGTATATTAACAAATCCCATGAGAAGGGAGGATAAGTGACTGTACAAAATCTTTCTAGTTAGGAGTTTTTATTGATTTAATTAATAAAGTGTCACATGCCATCATGATAGACATGTGAAAAGTCTGCCAAAAACTGTGATCTGAAAGACAGAGTTTAACAAGTTATGTAGTCCTTTTTAGGAAATTAGCCACCCCAGGAACAACCTGAGGAAACCTAATACATTGTACAGATTTTTTTTTTATTTTTTTATTGTTGCGTTTACAGTTTACAAAAAAACATAAACAACAGAATACACATAAAAATATAAAAACAATTCATCAAGTTTCATATTATAAAAAATCAGAAGGAAGAGAAAGAAGGAAAAAAATAAGTAAAGCAGGAAAAAAAGTCATATAGATTGGTTCATCAAGGATCATAAAGACTTGGGGACTCCCTGGAGAACTTATCAGAAAAATGCTATTTACTAACCCTACCCTTGCTTGTGACTGGCAGTAATCTCATCTTCGGGTCCCTCAGCATCTCACCTAAAAGCTGATAGAGGAGGGCCACAGGGAGATTACTGCTGAATGGCCAGCACAGCATCCCAGTGAGCAAGCAGAGATGATCTGCTTGTTTGGATGTTTTCTGTAAAGTGGCACCCCTGTACCTCAGTCCTTCTCACATCCAGTGATCCCTACCTCAGTCTCCGAGCCTCCCTTGTGTCTGATTCCCACCACATCTCCATTCCCTGCTAACACTCCCCTCCCACTCTTCAATGCACCATCCCACTCTTCAATGCACCATCCCACTCTTTAATGCACCATCCCACTCTCTCTCTGGTCATATTGACTAATGTGTCCTTATTTGTATCCCCATTCTCTGGCCTTCTCTTGATGATGGCAATTCCCACAAGCCTGCTCTCTTTACATGGTTACCCATTGCCGCCTGCAAGGCATGTGTGCTGCCCACCCCCAGCCTGCAAGTGAGTTTTACCCTCAGCACATCGCCACCCCATCCGGATGGTTTCTGTAGGGCATGCCTCAGGTCTGCATTCAGTGCTCATGAATATTCAGTCCCTAAGAATGACTTCGTTCTCAGAGTATTTTCCCCAAAACGTATCACTGTTGGCTGTAGGGTATAGTGATCCTTCCTATAGGGCACACCGCAAAGTCTTGGCTCACTCATGGCAACACCCTTTGAAAATCTTGGCCCTCGTCTAAACTCAATCTTTGCTCAGAAAAGTGCACCTTTCTGGTAATTGCTGATACATATCCACTGCGTATGGTACGTCATGGTGCGTGGATCTTGCTTGTCGCTTCCACTCAGTCGCCGGTATCCCTGCTTGGGTATTTACACATTCCACGAGACTGCTGATCGGAGTTCTGTGTCTTTGATGGAGTAGATGTACCTTTTCATGTAAATGCGGTCCTACATCTGTGCTACATCCCGTATACCTTCCTTCTAGATGCTATTCTTAGAGTGGGTGCTGTGCTTAAGCTGGAGCACAAATACCCTTCTAGTGGAATGCTATTGTTGCACTTCAAAAGACCTGTGTTCATTGTTCTGTGCCCAGCATGGATGAAGGTGGTCAGGGGACTTCCAGGAGCTTAGCTTCAGTGTTTCCGGGCCAGCATATCAAGATGTGGCATGTGACTGGGGCACAGGGGGCAGGAGGAACAACGATTCTCGGATTTCTACAATTCTTTGATTTGGGTGGAAAGGCAAATTTGTCTGCACTGTGCCTCTTACAAAGGTTTACTATTTTTTTAAAATGTTACTTTTTAATCACTGTATATGGATAACTGTGCTTTTTTACTTTTTAATCACTGTATATGAATAAATGTACTTTAAAAACAGCACCCATACCCCTATCTAAAATCTCCCTTGAGGGTTTGTGATTACCCGCTATACTTGTTCACTCTGTGCAACATGGGACCACTTTTGAAAATATTTTCCAGGCTCACTGTTGGGTCCCAGTCCACCCCTGATGGTGGTTCGCTGCCGATGTTGACATCCCTCTCCAGAAGGAACAGAGCTCTAGAAGTACATCAGACTGATGCAATGTTCATTTATGTAGCCAGTGTGATCCAGTGCTGGCACAGTGTTCTGTAACATAAGTGATAGTATGCCCAAAGCATATGCACATGCAAGCTTATCAACATCAGACATAGGGGGCAGGGTCAGCCTTGCCAGAATTGGGTGCTGTGATCTGGCATATGAACAAAGACCTCTATAACCCGTGCTTAACACAGCGTGCTATCTTCTGAACCATAGTGGCACTCACATTTTGGCAAAATTTGGCTTTGGAAGTGATCAATATATTGTCGACAAAACGCGAAAACGCTACAAGTGTTGTGATGGTATCCCTACAAAATATTCCCACCAAATATATCGCCGTACATATGGCCGTTTGTCTCGCAATAAGTGATATTTTTGGGGGGGTATTTTGTGGGAGCGGGGGTGTCCCCCGCACATTTTAAAATAATGCAGGGGTTGCAGGGTAGTCCCCTGCAGGGTCCATGGGCCAATATTGCTGCAAAAATATAGCAAATTTTTGTATTGTGATATATTTGCAGGGATATTAACACAGGGAACCGTTGTGATGCAGTAAACGGACGAACTATATGCACTACAGTGAAAACAGGAAGCATTCCATGATTAATTAATCGGAATGTGCTTGTCAACAACACCTAGGCAGTAGGTTTACATACCCACGGCACACCATGCAATATCCTGACCTCTGTTCTTTATGATTTTTCAAGACTTCTTTGCATCAGGCAGCCATGTGTGCCCTCCCCACCAAGGTGTAGCCCACAGCATATGAACTTCTGCCCTGCCATGAAGACGTTTCTGCCCGTGAGCTGGCGGGTATCTCAAAATGCAGTGTCTATCAAGCCCCCCTGTAATCACCCAGCACATCCCAACTCCAGTTGTCCCTTGTACAGGCACTGCCCTGTTGGAGCAGGTGGAGGCAGGCCTGGGGTTTATTCTGGCATCAACCAAAATGCCAATCAAGCCCCTCGATAAGCAGACTTTTTGGTTTGCTCCGAGAGGTGGCGGAGTGCTGTTGATAGCTACCATGCGTATTACTTTTAGGCCGCCATCACTGAAACGGGGCAGGCGTTGGTGAAAATGGGCCTTACCGATGTGGCCCCCTTGCATACAAGAGGCCCTGCATGTGAGCAACAAGCTTCATTTCATGAGCCCGAGGGCAAGTACGACGCCCAGAAAGGTCTGCGCACCACCGCCTAACACCGATATTTGATAGACAGCGCGAGCACCCAAAAAACTGTAAAAAACAAAAACTGAAATGGCCACGATGAACCAGTGGAAAACAGTGCATGGATTTAATAGAAGAAAATTAGCAGTACTTAACAGCATAGGTCATTAAGAACACCTCAAGGACATGCCGGAAGCATTCATTTCATTTTGAATTGAATGTACCTACACAAGTTAATATAAATGACCTGCTGATTACTCACCAGAGAATAATGTTTAGACAAAGGCATAGCAATATAATCAACTTTATAGAGAAACAGGGGTTCAAGCAGCAGTTTGGCCACCAATCAAAATCACGAATGTACAATATTCTGACAGAATCGCTGCAATGCAATTCGTACAGATTAACAGCTTGCCCCCAATAAGTAGCGGGCAGATACGGGGAGGATGTGGGCTCTTTCAGGATGTGGGGGGCGGAGGGAGCATGGGGGAAACTGGTGTGGGGGAAAAGGGAAAAGCCGTGATTCTGCACAATGGGATCCTGTGGATCGATCATGGGGTATGGATCAGGAAATAGCATGTGTTTGCAGTCAGTTTGACTGATATGGTAGCCAATACATGAACTTCTATGCATCCTCCTGAGGTCATTGTGTAATTGCTTGCTGTCAAGACCAACTCCTTATGGGCGTGCCTGGGTCAGGACTCATCTTCCTTCCATTTTCCCAATAATAAGGCAACCTCGCCACGCATCTTTCGGGAAGTTCTTCACCCAAAGGCAGCAGCCGCTGCCATCCTCCCATGCTTGCCTTATATCCCCACATCTTAGGATCCTGGCCTCTGACTTGGGGTTTAGATTGGTACTTTTCAGCCTCCCAGTGTAACCTCTCCTCACTTTGTACTTTAAAAAATTGGGCAAACTAGGTACTGTCGCGCCTATAGGGATACGTCTGGAGACGGCTGCTTAGACAGGTGCCTAGAACAGAGTCACTCAAAGCCAACTAAACACCATTGCCCACGTGCCTGACTTGGGAATATCTTCTTTGGCTTCCC
Organism: Ambystoma mexicanum; assembly: GCF_040938575.1. Taxonomy (NCBI): domain Eukaryota; kingdom Metazoa; phylum Chordata; class Amphibia; order Caudata; family Ambystomatidae; genus Ambystoma; species Ambystoma mexicanum. The sequence continues at coordinate 1,223,891,715 of NC_090925.1, forward strand.
GGTTATCTATGCTACTAGTACAATCTACGTGGGATAGAGCAGATCAAACTGCACAGTTACATCTCAACATATAAATAGACCATGTTTACAATAGTACCGATTTATTGAGCATCAATCGCATGGCCTGTGTGTCTCTGGTTCAAAAATCCCATTGACAGTAAGCCCCCCCCCCCTCCTCTTTGTAAGTTGTGTTTGCACCCGCTTGCAGTTGCGTTCAGATCCTGCACAGCATGCAGCATTTGTGACGTCTCCCCAAATAAACAGAATGTGGCCCTCTCCCCCAAACTGTCCCCATTTCCCTTCAGCCGCACCCCACAAAAGCTTGTTTGGATGCTATCTGATGCTTAAGAGGCAGATACACACCCAAACGTGTTCATCCTTTCATAACTTCTCTATTCTTGGTATTGGGACATGGACTAACTGTGTTTTTTCTGGCAGAGCAGTCACAAAATCCAGTCACGGTCAGACCTAGTCACAGAGGAAAGGAGCCCAGCCTTTAAGGTGCCCCCTCCATCAGAGTCAGTGATCGAATCCCTATGTATCCATTTCCTATCACTTTGTGAATATATTGAAGGAAAGTTAACTCCGACCCGTGTCCACTTGGGCCATACCCTTCAGTTTCGGGCTTGTAAAATGCCACGGATCCAGTTGTAATTACCCCGATTAGGTTGTGCTATTTAGCGTGTCAGTAGAGACTCTTAACTGGGGTTGGCTGCTGTTACCGATGTCTGTCCTTCCTCAAAGACATAGGCTCTTCTCACAAACGACACCTAATGTTGACATTTTCTACAATCACCTTTTGTAAAAGTTGTTACTTCTCACATTGTGACAAAAGTCTGGATGAAATCAGATTAGCATACCCAAAAATTGGCCCATTAACTGGATGCCAGGTCACACTGATAGGATTGATATCTTGCAGAGAGGTTGTTGTTGTTATATTGTCTTACACCAACCTACACTGCCCCAGTGTTTGGTAAGGATATCTGTGGTTCTCATGTATCCAGTAAGATCCTGGGGTTACTGTACATCAGACAGGAGCTGACTGGCCCTTCTGAATACCAAGTCATCTGTGCTTGGTTTGCGGGTTGTTAGGTGGAGAGAGGGTTCACCAGAGGTCTGGGTGGACATCCTCTTGGGGATTCTCTAGAGATAGCTATAATGGGTGTGGGCGGAGAGTTGGACGGGAGGGACTTCAGAAGTGGTGGGACTGTTCATTGCGCAATAGATCGCGAGGAGGAGGTGGAGGGACTATTTGTGTGCTAAAGTTGCCCCTTCACTAACCCACGAGACTAGGCTTTTGCCATATTGGCAGTGGCTATAACCTTAACCTGACTGCTTAATGAACGGTTTGAAACTGCCACATGCCGCAGCGCTTGTGTGAAGAACCATGTTGCTGCCACAGAGTCAGTCTGAAACTTTGCACCTCACTTTTCAGACCTGGGCCACATTATACATGCGGCCCTCTCCTGGGTGGCCGCGAACACTGCATGGATTCAATACTGGGGGACTGCAGTGAGAAAAGAAAAAACAGGAAACAAAATGAAAACAGTTAAGAAAAAAGCAAGGACAAACGAGGAGGAGGAGAACAGAGAATGTGTGATTTGAGTGGTGACAGCCAATCGCCTTAAAAATAGAAGGGAAGAAAAAAGAAAAGGAGGAAAAAAGGGAATACAGCTAGTATTACTTCGTCCAAAAAAATTAAGGAAAGTCTTTAAAAAAGTACTTTAGATCAAAATGATCAAATGTGCCATAAAAATGTATCAAAAGAACATCCATGGTTGTCCAACTCCAGACCTCGAGGGCTGTAATCTTGATGGATTTTCAGGATAGCCCTCATTAATATTCATGAGTGACATTTGCATACAATGATTCTAAATGTATGCAAATCTTTTCACATGAATATTAATGAGGGATATCCTGAAAACCCGTCGGGTTTCTGGCACTTGAATCCTGGAGTTGGACAACCCAATTCCACATCTTTGTGTATCATACATAGTACAGTCAAACAGAACGAGGCAGCTGATCCCTACACTATATGATTGTATTCAACGACATTCAATTAATTAGACCACCGTCTGACCCACGTTTGAAATGTGAAGCAGAACTTGGCAAAAGCCTAACAGACAAAGGGTCTCATCGCGAGTTGGGAGGTATCCCGGCTTGGATACCATCCAACTTTATTTGCGTTACCGACCACCGGTATTACCGGCAGATCATCGTTTGGGTGGTAACCGTTATTGCCCATTCAAATGGGGAATTTTCATCACAATTACTGCTGGTGCTATTGCCGCGCGGTAATTGCGCCAAAAATTGGCATTTTTCCGGCGTGTTTACCCCCAGCTATAAGTTGGGCTTAAACACGCCATACTCATGATTGGGCGGATCCTTACATGCAGCGGTAACCCTCTTAGCACCGCATTTAGGGGCTACCGCCCAACTCGTGATGAGGCCCAAACAGTGGAGTAATATGTCTAATTGAGTCATTTGGGCTATATTCCGCTCCTCCCGGGATCAGCTCCTTCATTCTCGATTGCGAGGGCAGATGCCTGAGCTGTACCGCACCTGATGCAGATTTAGAACACAGGCTGTGGTCCTGTGCTGGACATACTGGTTTCTGGTGTTCCATTGGAGAGGTCCTTATTGTGCTATCCATTTGTTGTCCTCGATCAGTTGTCAATTGTGAAGCAGAGATTTATTAACCGTGATTCCTAATTACTAAGAGACGCATTTTGAAAACGTGGAACCAAAGTGTTGCTTGGAAGCATAAAGTACCTAACCTTAACAACTGCCCTAAGGGAATTTGGGAGGAATATTTGATATGATATATGATTTATAACGTGCCCGACTGTCTGTACACAAGTGTTTCTTGGCGCCAATAGGAGCTATTTAATGTCTCGTAATGTATGAGGAAACTGTGCTCGGGGTCACATGGACCAAATGCCAAATGATTATCTTTCCATAGCCAACGTTGTATGACCGTTTCTTTTTTTTCCTTTTTTTTTTTTTTTTTTACACAAGTGAGTGAATAAAGATTAAAACAAGAACATTGTAGTGAGTACAAGATACATGCGAGTATCGGCTCCACTTCAAGTAGAACACATCAGAATCAACATGTAAAGGGGAACATGAGGTTTCCTAGCAACCATATGTCGTTTCTTCCGGGATAGAAAGGGGACTGCAACTGAAGGATTCAAATCTGGAGAACACGAAAAGTGCCAAGATAAGCAGTCTGACAATCGGAAAAACGTTGGGAAAACGTACCACTGTCCATTAGGACGAGGAAGAGGGACATATCTAACAATGGGATAAACGTCAGTTAATTCAACCCTATCTTTCTTACCCAACGTTCAAATACAAGAATATGCGTCACAGGGAACAGAGGCGGGAGAAGAAGCCAGCTGCAAAAGCAAGAGGAATCGCGCCGTTTCACCCCACAAAAAGGCTGCAATGTTTGCAGTTCTGATGTCAAACACCGAATAGAACTTCACGGGTTGTTTTGTGTACATGAGAACGAGCACGCCCCTTATTAGTACGTACTTCATCGAAGTGCCTCAGCATTCCATTCCTAGGGAACACGAGCCATCGAACACAGCAGTTTTCCTACTGCGCCTGCTTTTGCTGGCATTGAGAGCGACCTGCACGGGGTCCTTGGCAGCCTGTTTCCTCAGGCCGGGGAACCAAAGGCCCTTAGAATCGCTTCACTGCCACCGCACAAGGCGCCAACTGTGCCAGCAGTGTGAGCGACCGCAGCGCGCAGGACAAATGCCTCCCTTGTGATTCCAGCCCACCGAGGCGAGCAGCGCATTCCAGGGAGCGGGAGAAGCAACACGGGGTGCGCACAAAGGTCGAAGTCATGCAGGCGGAAGTCACGTGGGCATCCGCGAGAGTGGCAGCCATTAGTAAGGCCAGGGCAGGCGCTAGGATTTGCGGGTCCCTGGGAGGCAAACGATGTGTGACCCCACCCTGTTTGCATAAATAGTGAAATCAATGATACCGCCGAAAATATCACAGAATGAGTCTTTAATACGCAAAGGTGTCATGGGAAATTACATTAAAAACATGTTACCATGAGTAAGGCAGGAGACAAATAAACGTTGACATCCAGTATATGAATTGTCACTGTTAATATTTACCTATGTAGCAACATCAGGAGTGAAGCTTTTTTTGGAAGTGGCAGAGTGTGATCTGAATACCTTATATAGGGTCTTGTGGTATTCCAGTGGTAAATCTGCCGCAATACCGACAAACAGACTTGCTGTTCCCACCAGTTGGTCCTGTGGTATAACTGCCAGATTACAGGTGGTGGTAGGGCGGTTTTAGTCCCCATTTATGGAGTCCAGCAGTAATCCTGCCGATGTGGCTGGCAAATTGCCTTCAGTATTTTGCTAGAGGTTTTTCCTCTGTCTCAACCACCAAAGTGGTTACATAGTTACCACTGCATTACTGCTGTTTTTTGCCCCACTGCCATACTTGTAATGAGGCCCATAGACTTTTTTTGGCAGATAAGGCATTCTGAAATGAAAGGATTTGTCCGGGAGCACACACTTTGGTCTCAAATCCCGGCATCGCCACTCAACCAGTTTGCAATTCAGGCACTTGAACATATCTCTTCCCTTATGTTATTGGTAGAAATAATGTTTGCAAAGGGTCTTTTTGAAACTTTGGTTTCAAAACACCAATGACCGTGGAAGGCAATGCAAACATATGGTGGCTGTGTTTTTCTAACTGAAGTTAACTGCTGTTCTTGCAGAAGTTTCATGAGTGTTTCTATTTTTATTTTGTATATATTTGCTATATTAGCCCAAGTAGCAATATGGTTTTATTTCAGGAGCTACAGATAAGGATTATTTTGACTGTGAAAAGAAATAAACTCCAAGCAGATTCCAAGTATGTCAGGGCAGCAATTGGGCCGGGGGCAGACGGGGCGTGTTGCATATTCGCCAGGATTGCCTTATAGTGCGATAGAGCCTATTTACCTGGGAGGTCTTGAGGCAGTGAGAGTAAGCCATTTTGCAGGTCTTCAAATGCTAACAAAATTAACAGGGCTCAAGTCCTTAAAAAGACTGGAATGCTCAATAATGTATGCATAGACGCTGAATACATGGGGACAGATGGTGCATTTGCACTCGTTCTTCTTGAAAGCTGGAGCAGTAGTGTCATTTTGCCAACGTGGGGATTCTGAAAATTATTTGCATAGGGCGACCAAAAACGAGAACAAAAAAAAGTCTAGAATGAGTGCAGTGCTCATTTAAATCACTGCGTTTGGCCGGGTTTCAGTTGCCTTTCCTGCTGGGGTCAGTCTTGGTGATATGTTAGCATACATCTTGCAAATTTAGCAAGCGCTGGTCACTTCAAAATGGGACGGGAGCCTCTTCAAAGGACCACCTGAACCTTGATTGGAGGAGTTGGGCGGGCCAAAGCTGTTAGGTGCGGGAGTAGCATGTAAAGCAGGGGACCCTTTAGCAGAATGCTGCAAAGACAACTCGGCAGGTTAAAGCAACGGTTGCTGAGATGTTATATGGTTATACCTTCCTGTAAACCATATGGATTTTCTCCCTATTCCTGCTGCAAAATGTTCTGTTTCGACATGGGAATGGGTACATCTCTCTCACTTCACTTGGTGTAGAAATGTCTGCCCCAGTAGTGAAAATGAAAAGCTGGCACTGATGAATATGGCAACTACTTCCCGGCATGTATCTTTCAGAAGCTAGCTGAACCCAAATTATTTCAATTTAATATGCTGGTACATACTTCTACTATAAATGTACTACACAACATCAATGCAAAGAAGAGCCATTCTAATTGCGGAAACAGTTATCATTTTAGTCCAATGCATTTTGGATAATGAAATCCACCCTCATGGTCAATTCTGTGAATAATAATGTGTATACAGTAACAGGAAATCTTTGTCAATCAGACATATTCACATCTATTCATTAGCTCTCATGGTTTACCTGCCTCAACTGTGCCTTTCTTTTCATTAAAAAAACAACTGGAAATGTATAGGTAAAACATTGTGTAACAACATGTCAACACGTGTTATCATTTCTTTCAAAGGTTTAGATAAGTTGCGTACCTTTCAGGTTCTCATGGTGGGAGGGTACTTAGACCTTGACATCAGATGAATGCCTGTGCAACAATGTGTACATAAGTGCAATTAGAGAGGTGTTCACTGTAGACCCAGAGTCTACCAAGTGTATGTTCTAATTTATCCAAACAAATTGGTAAATCTGAAAATATATGCTCCCCCAGTTATAGTCAGCAATAGCCTCTACTGTGCACAAGAGAAACCTACCGATGGCGATCCAGCACGAGGAGCCCCCTGGATTGTCTTTGTAGAAACCCACAATAAGTGAACATATATTAAAGTGAAATTGCACATTTACTTTAATTGGCCTTTCCCCTTAGAAGAAAGCACACAAGACATAAGAGCATTGGCCTTTCAAAAAAATATAATCAACACCGGAACAATTATCAGATAGAGGAGATTTTCCCAAAATGCTGACACCTCCTCTGCCCCCTACATGTATCCTCGACTCTGCAACCTCCCTTGCCACAGCCTGGGTGAATATTCATGGCTCACTTTCTCTCTTATCCTTTCCTGTCCTCACCCCCACGTTTGGCTTTCAACAATACTCTGATTCATAAAATAAGACTTTAAAAGTACACAAACCATTGTCAAGTACTCAAGTACTCACACAGCAATATTACTGGGGATACCTGATCAAGCAGCTGGTGCACGTGGGGGCCCCTTGACTGTGGCTCCCTGGCCAATGGCACAGACTGCCCATGTCGGCCCTGAGTAATGCCTCTGACCAACATTCTGACCTTTTTTTTTTATTTACATAAAACGTTGCTATTGTCACAACATACAAGCAGTTGGTATTGAGAATGACATTATAAAAGCAAGCCAAAAAGTTGTGTTGTCGTTAACGACAAGCGAAGTGTAACTGTTATTTACATCGCTATTCATGTCAATGACACAGCAGTTTGTCCTGCCCTTGTGAAGAATTCGGCCATCCACAGGGTGGGAGTGCGCTTGCCTGGCTTTTTAGAAATTTTATATACAAATGAATGATGGTAGATCAACCTCTGGAAAATGTGTGGGGCTAAACCACTCACATTTTCCTATGCTCACCACACAACATACACATAGACCTGTGTACCCTGGGTGGACAAAGCCTACAGGCTCCACCCCGCCCCGTCATAAGAGTACACAATGTCATCTCCGAAGGGGGAGGTCAAAATCTTCCTCCTGCCATGGCCAGCCTAATTAACTATCAAAAGCTCCATGGATCCACTCTGTCCTTTTTTTGAACCCTGCAGAACGGTGGCAGCAATTGACATAATTAGCATACTAATAGAGTATACTTCAACCAGGCCCACATGGATGCTGGCTGCAGAGGTTTACAAAAGAGAAAGGAAACCCCAACAACCTTGGATATGCATCTTTGTCAACCTGACGCCTGCTCCTGCCTCTCAGTATCAAGGGCAGTGAACTGTAAAGTCTGAAACAGCTGTTTACAGTAGTCATCCCCGCAAGGGGACCCCATTTAGAAGGTATGAGAATGTGGTTTGCTGAAGCCAGAAAATCTAGTCACGCCACAGCTTCAAGGGAGACCTGCCGCTTTAATCAGGAACCACATAGAGCTCAATTAACAAGAGAGATACTTTGATCCACAACAGACAAGAAGATGGTTGGGACTTAGTATTACATGTTTTCACCCCTTTACCCTTTCTGTTGCAAAGCACTCTGGTTATGACCTCATGCATACAGGAGATCGTTGGTGCGGGATCCAGGATTGGTTAATTAAGATAGGCTTAGCCTACATCAATCACTGTGGCCCGTTTGACTTTAAAAGAGGGCTGAGCCCCTCTTTTGGGCAGATGATCTGAAGACTTTGCAGGGAGTAGCTTTAGGAACTCTGCATTGGACTCTGGCTGAAGGTACAGTCTGTCTTACATCTTCTGCCAGTGAAGGAAGGCCAAGACCTCCAACAGGAAAGCAAGATCCCTCCCCTAAGCATCTCCCAGGGAACAGAGGGAGATACTGAATCCAGAAGACCCTTTAGCAGCTCCAGAACCGGTACCCAGCCAGCACCCAGCATGCCCTGCTAGGCTCTGCAGCAAGCTTCCTAGGTGGGAAGTGCCAGAGAGTCTCTGAACCAAACCAAGCACTCTGAACCAAACCAAGCACAAGGCAGCTGCCTGCAACACTCTCCTCCGCTTTGGGCTATCTGCCTTAAAGGACGACACAAGCCCAGTGAAGAAGCTAGGAGAAATGCATTGACAAGCATCTGCCGACGTCCGTCTTAAAGGACATTTTTGAGCCAGTCGAGCCCCTCGAGCTGCAACCGACTGCACCACTGACTGTTGTTATGCCGCAGTCGCTTGCGCCGTCCGAGATGCCTCGACCAGTGCTTCAGAACCGCCGACCAGCACTGAGACAACGATTCCTGACCCTGAGTCACCATGTAGGGCCGCCTGCAGCCGTCCGTGCAGGCTTGCTCGCTGAACTGCCTGTCGCCTGTTACCCGCAGCTGTCTCTCATCTTCAACTCTATCGCAGAAGCTGCAAAGCGCCATGAAACCCTGTCGAGCACCAAGAACACCTACAAGCACAAGGTACATTATGGGGGTTCTGTCCCCCTGGTCCTTCTCCAAAGGCCCCTACTGACATTTTGCCACCCATTGCTCCCTTTGTGTTGAAACCAAGTATCCATGAACTATTGCAATTAATTACTATACCAACTACCCTCCTGTCAGCATCCAGAGGGCATCCCTTTTCCTTCTCTGAAACTGTCTGTCCTCTGCATTCCTTTACAGTGTGGGTTGTATTTTGTAGTGTGCTAGAACTGTCTGTTGAGATAATAATAAAGTAGATATTTTTATACATCTTTGACTGGATAGTCCCTTTTATCAATGGGTAATAGTTCTATTTTCGTTGTGTTGCAACTAACCAGCGATCCAGGACCTTGCCGTTCCATTCACGTTACCAAAATTGGACAAGGAGGTTTATATTTTGCTTGTGTTTCCAATCTCTTCGGCTCCCTTCTTGTGTACGAGAGGTGTGGGGCTGATTGATGGGGTTTATAAACCGATATTCATCCCTGGACCACTGGTGCCACAGAAGTTGATTCGTCACAGCCCTATTTGATGTACCATTGTGTGACCACTAACAAACAACTTGTATGGCCCTTACCATCCATTTACACCCATTTAGAAGGGGTGAATTCCAGACATCTCTCCTTCGACGCTTCATCCTGTACACAGATGTGTGTGATGGCGCTGCGCTCTGGGGTGGTCTGAACTAGTGAAGAATGCATACTTCGCTTCTCTTAGTTCAGCTGGCCCTGTAGGAGACGTTTACTCTCTCGCCAGTCTGCGAAAGGACTCTCAAAGAGTTAAGGACCGACCAGACTCAGTGTCCTGACCCCCAGCATTTCCGTCTTTCTTGTTGGGCTCTTGGGGCCGGGAATGGTTCGGGGGGTGGCCCAACAGATTTGAAATCCCATAATAACTGATCCCTATGGTCTGAGAGTCTCAACGTGACCTACTGGAGCCCAAACTGCCAAGAATATCGCAGCAGCTGTGATCCTTGTCAACACATCCGGTCTGGTCTCTTGCACGCGTTCTGCAAGAGCAGTACTTGTGTGCAGGAGGTTGCAGTGCACTTTCCAGGCTTGTGGCCGCATTCATGTCCAGACATGCGAATGGCTGCATGCTCCCAGCCCTTATTTTAGGATGAGTTGCACTGAATGCAGAATTTACACCAGAAAACAAGCGCATCAGAGCAATGCGTGGATTCTCGCAATGGTACACCTGGCAAAATTTGCCCAAACTCCCCATTCCACGCGTCGCCTTGGAAATCATTTGGCGCTGAGAAGTTTCTTTCGGTTAATAACAGAGCTGATGAACGCGGGAAGATTTAAAAGAAGCGAACGCCCTGAGTCTCACATTGTGCATTGGTACTTTGCAGGATGGCACTAACCTGAATAGTTTGGCTATTGTTTGGGGATGGGAAGCTCCCCTGCATTTGCTTTCCATGCTGATTTTACAGGCCTCAAGTTCGGGCCCTTTATTAGATGACAGGAAAGTGACTACATTCTGGGTCTTACTTTTCTTCCTTCAATAATAATTTTTAAAAAAAACACTCCCGGATATAGGTGTCAACCATGAGAATCCTCCGAGCGTCCCAAAGAGGGACCAGTGCCATGAGGTCTACTTTGATGCTTATAGTAGATATGGACCCTCCTTGGGGACGCTTGTTTAAGTGTATAAGCGCTATATGAATGACCAACAAATAAATAAATACATATTGCAGCGTGACTCGCCTGTTATTACTGTGAAGTAGGGTAAACGAGCAGGATGGGCTTCCGCAGGACACCTGTAAGATAAGGAAATCCCCCAACCCTCGCTAGCACTAGGCAAGACTGACACTTGCAGATGTGGTTCAAAAGGCACGTGCTCCTCGTTTATAAAAAATCAAGGCGATTAGTGAAGTGTCACAGTCTGAAGGGGAGAGCTCGGTGGACAAGGGAAACCCTGTGCTCACTCCACTTCTGGCAAACTCTTTATCACTCCTTTTCATAGCAAAAGAAAGGTAAAGCAGTGTTACAGAGGGTGTGTGTTTGCCCCACCTCCAGTGTGACCCTGACCCAGCACCAGCCCCCTGCTCTGTGCATTTGCAAATATAGTGCAGGAGGCTAAGGCTGCTAATGGCGTGGGGGGGGGGGGGGCGGGGGAGGACATAGTGGCGCCAGCTGGGGCACGAACTCTCAGCAGCAAAAATACACATGTAACCCCACTGCTTCCCAGATAGCTTGTGACGCAAGGGTCGCAATGTCTACTGGGCCTTGCTTGCAAGAGCAGGGCGTGGTCGCCTGTGCCCTCTGGCCTTAAAGCAGTGCTGTGCCGAAGCTTGTGGTGGATTGTGCAGATGTTTCAGCTGCTGTCCAGGCCAGCGGGCCGGCCTTAGGGCAGGGCGGCCCGGGCGATCGTCCGGGGCGCCATGCTCTCCCAGGGCACCATTAGCCGCCCATCATGCCCGCTCCGGGGAGTCTTTCAAGGACACCCCGAGCTGGCGTAGATTAATACTATGACACTGAATACTAATATAGTGTCTTTCTGACCTACAGGGTACTCCTACGTTCTTAGAAGATTTTAGGAATCGATACAAGATATTACACACCCCTGATGAATGTCCGTAACTGATGTTTTGAATGGACAGAAACTTGTACAAGTCGGGAATCTATAAATGTACTAAGAAGAACAGGAAATAGCCAAAAGTATTGAGGCTTAGGGATCCTAGTGTGTATTAGATACACGTCGTGACCCTTAAAAAGTACTTTATTAAGACCTACTCATGTTGGTTTCACTTGTGTTGTTTTTAGTTTTTGTAATTTGTTTTATGTTATATGATCATTTTTATGATTGTTTTTAAGAAAAATGTTTGTGTAATTAATAAAATTGATACATTTTTATGAATAAGAAACATAAGTAATTTAGTATTATTGTAATTGTTTGAGAGGATACCCACAGACACTTTTTGATACATTGGAACTTCTTTTTGTTACTGGGTTAACACAATTGTGGTGTGCCACCCCTTTTGGGGATAATGGTTGCTACCAGGGCTGGTGCTAATGTCACATGCTGTGACCATGTGACTAACACATTAAAAGGGACACGCCGTTTCGGCTGGTCAGTTGATTCCAGCTGATTCTTGCCTACTGTGTTTTCCAGAGGATGCACAAGGACCCTGCACACCAAACAAGCAACTGTGAGATTAGCAGAGTAGAGTATGGGGGGAGGAGGAGGTAAAGAGGAAAGCCTCGAGGAGCTTCTGGAATTTAAGAAAGTCCTGCTCAAGACGAAGAGGGATGGGGAGGCTGCTCCAAAGAAGGGAGCAAGCTGAGGAAAGCGAACGACCTCCTGCCCTCTGTTTAGTGAAATGCTTTGCACACAAAGAGTTGTTGCCAAGCGAGTGCATCGGTGTAAAGACTGGAGGGGGGTGTCTGTGCTCCTGCTCTCTATATGGTAGAGGAGGGGCACAGAGGATCTCAGCCAAGATTCTCTATAGGGTAGCGCTGGTCGAGCAGTCAAGGCCTTTCTAAGGAGGTGATGCAGGCTGGTTCTTAAGTACAGTGTAGTCCCCAAGCCCCCACAGAGGAATGTCCACACACTGTATTAGTTAAAGCACATTCTTTACATAATTAATATTCAAGGTTATGTACACTATCACAACAACTCACTTTGTGCTCAGAAAATCCACAATGGCAAATATTTACAGTTCTAAAGTGGTACCACAATTATTATCAGATCTCATTAAAGTGCATCAACTATACTCTGGTCAAATGTCACACAGATCAAGGAATAAAAGTAACCAACAATAGATATAGGAGGAAAGCAGTTGGTTAGAACAATGGGCAGAATATTGACCCCTACCAACTAGACACAATTCTGTGTGGAGATCCCCTCCACCTGGGCAACCTGTAAATTCAGAGACGTTTTTATGGGAGGGCAAAAGGGGCACTTGCCCAGGGCCCCCACCTTGTAGAGGGGCTCCACAAGGCTGCCGATCTAAAGGAAGATTCCATTGTTCACCAGACTTAAATAGCACACGTCAGGAGATTTTATGGCAGGCTGCTGAATCGCTAAACCTATTGCCTGTCCGTTTTGACAAGTAAATTCTACCTTGATCAATTAATCATGTAATGCTTTCTGTGTTCACTGTGGAATACATAGTTTGTGTGTTCTGTACGGCACAACTTCTGTAGCATTCTTTCCTTCCTGTAGGAATGATTTTGATCATGTGCAATAGCCAGAGTTGAAATCCATATTGATAAATTGAGTGCCACAATGGTTCATAAATTAGCTCAGTGTGTTAAGCACTCCTTGCAGATATGTGTTCACATGAAAGATTAGACAAGCACATTTCAGCAAGGCTGGCTGAACCTTTCCTATGCCTTATGTTTATAAACATACCTGCATAGGTACTTGATTTTGCAATATAAGAGGTGCTTATCAGCAATGTTCCTGCACCAGCTTTGGGTTGCTATGCAAACTAACATGTCATTCGTATGATGAAGGTCTAGAAATTGCTTTGTTCAGATGGGGTGTTCTAAAACCCAGGCAATCCCCTCCAAAGATGAGTTTAAACTATTAATCCAAGAGGTGAATAAGTATCCAAATTCAAGCCTGTGGAACCAAAGTGTTCATGCTTGCATCCCGACTTTGCCAGCAGACGATACAGTGATCCTGGTCAAATCATATAATATCTCTTGCATTACTGTGCTGCCTTCTGTGAGGTTTGCCTTCTTGCATGCTGGTGGCATCGTTTAGCTCATTACTTGATAGTTCTTCTTATTTAGGCCATTTGAGTGGAAGGGATGAACGCATTTTGTACACAGTTCAATGAAAAGTACTTTGTTAATCTGCATCATGTAGGCAATAATCAATACACAAAAAGCATGTTGCTAATTTTAAATATACTTGTTCGCCTTTGAATGTTAGCTGTCATTTTGGAAGGAGTGGTAGAGAGGAGAGAACGGATGAGTTGTAGGCCATGGGAAAGCATATTTTAAGGTCTGCTTGTTTGACACAAAAAACCTTTTGTTTTTTGTACAAAAGTCAAAGGCTTTTCTGCACATTTAATAATGACAATTTCACAAGCCATTGTTTTGGAAGTATTTAAAGCTTAAAAGTACAAAAGACATACCTATATTTAATGTGTTAAATCACATCGATTGGTATGCTGGTACTTATATACTTCCCTTGATGATGGAGAGAATGAAGCTAGAATCATTCCCATTTTGCGTAACACCCTTCTGTAATATTTTGGTTTTAAAAATGGTCAGGTTTGGAAACGTGATTTGTGTACTTTGCAGGTCAGTTTTATAAAATAAGATTGTTTTAGTACATGATAAGAGCTGGAAAAGAAAGTGTTCAAATGCAGAAATTGCATAGTTGGCAGAAATCACAGCTTCACCCCTTAAGCAATGTGTGATTTAATCATTTAATCTTCTATTCCCTAATCTCTCAGAATTGCCAGTCCCTAAACCTTTCATAATTGTCAGCCCTTCAGAGTGATTTCCTTCTCAGGGTATCATCTTTATAAAAGCCTCACTCATGATTTCACTGGCTTTAGTGTTGCTTCCACTATAATACTGAGCATTGATATATTGCACACCACAGGCACTTGTTCCCTTAATCTCTAATGGCAACACTATTTGAAAACCATGTCCCACTTCTAATCTCAGTCTGTCCGGATAGAGACACCTTCCTGGTAGCTTCTAATCTGCATTCACTATCCATGCTATGCTATGTGTAGCTTTCTCCTTCCTTACAGTTGGTCTAATCTATCCATGCTTGAACACTTTTGCATTGTCTGAGGGAGCAAATGTGAGTTCTCTGCCTATTCTGGGTTACATGTACCTTTTACATACAGTCCTGCATTAATACTACAGGCTGTATACCTTCTCGTTGCTATTGATAAAAAGTATCCTGGTTCTATACTAGAAGAGAAGTAATCTCTTCGTAGATTGCTATTGTTGGCCATCAAATGCTACTTGTTTATCATTCGGATTAGAGCAAGTATGGAGAGGGTAAGGGGACTTAAAGGGAGTAAACATGGTTATTTTGAATGCTGTGAGGCAGCATATTAACCTATAGGTTATGATCATGGTGAGCGGAGGGTGCCACCAGATATTCTTGATCACTTTATTCCTTTGTTTTGGTGGAGGGGGCCCCAAAGATGTCCATGCCCAGGGCGCCAAAAATGCTTAAGATGGCCCCGGTGCCAGTATCACAGCTGTCACGAGTGGGGTTCATCAAAGTAGGAAGCTCGGTTCCGATTCTTCGTTTTTCACTGCAGCTGCAAGCGACTGCTCTGTAGTCGTTTAAGGGCTGCCAGCAGACAAGTTCCTCTTAAATGACTCTTATCGCAAGAGTTTGAAATCTATATGCAATGTGCTAATGTTCAGTTGTTAACACTGTGATGAGCAATATTAATTTTGAAAGCAATTGATCAGGGAAGAAATGGCAAACTAAAAAATACAAAGCTGTCTGCTTCTTTGACAAGAAAACACCGACATTGGGCCTCGTTACAAGTTCGGCAGTGCAGGATAAAAGTGGTGGTAATTGCGGCACTGCCACTTTTTTTGGCAGTAACGAAATTACCACGGTTTTTCCTGCCCTGTCAAATCATGACTTTGGAAGCGAAGCAGAGGATTTACCTCCAGCAAAAAGCTGGCGGTGAATCTGACACTTTATCGTAAAAAAATCTGCAGATTTACCGCACAGTAATTCCACCAGCAGTAATATCTGCCAAAAATCCCCATGAAATCCTATGGAATCCAAAAATGGGGAATTACTACCACTTGTAATCCTGTGCTAACCCCAAGGGACCAAGTTATGTTATGTTATGTTTCTTGGCATTTATATAGCGCCTTATATATCATTGGTATGACCTCAAATCGCTCTCGAGGAACCGTAGTTCAAGTCAGTAGAGAGAGATAGTGTTGTATGGTGCATGGGTGCACCGGATATGTGTGCAGCCAGTGTAGTTGTTGGATGAAAGCTGCTTTCTAGCGATAGGTGTGGTGCTGAAGATATGAGTTGGATGTGTGCAGTCTGGTGGGTGGACACTCAGACAGGGTTCTGGCTGCGTTAGGCCTGAGGAACGCCTATGTGAACAGCTTGACTGGAATGTGCTGTGCTAGCTTCATTTTATTGGGGTGATGAGGTGCTTGTGGGGTCGTATTCGTAAGTGAACAGCCTGGCCGAATTGTCAGGGATATAGCTATGTTCTAGTTGAATGATGGTGTATAGAAGAGAGTAAGCATAGAGGTGTGATATGGTGGTTATCTGAAGAAGCGCCTGAGACAAGGTATGTGGACAGGACGGTGGGGACATACATAGCGACATATGTAAAATAGTTACAGGGGTCGATACAGGTATATATGGGGATACAGATCTATACGGGGATACATATATATATATAGCGTATATAGGAGGATACAGATATATGGCAACAATTCCATCCACTGTCAAATTCCAGAGACAGGGGGCTGGGGCTTATAGCGACAGGAGGTGCATACGGATATAGCAACGGCATGGGAACAGGAAGGCAGGGTACACAGTGACACACAAGTGGGGCATGCTAACATTTACATTCGCATTTCTATCTAGATGCAACTCAGGCCAACGTTCACTACTCCACCCAAGAGTGGGACATGCCAACATTTGCAATTCTATCCAGATGTGGCTCAGGCTAATGTTTTCCGTCGAGGGGTGGGACATGCTAACCTTCACAATTCTATCCACATGCGACTCAGGATAATGCTCATGTTTTGTCTGGGGGTAACGGTAAGGAAGTTTGCCGGTAATTCGGTGGATTTACTGCAAAATTACCTCCACGTTCGTAATGAGACCCATTGTATTCATATAACTCACAAAAGGAAGCTACATGCCCGTTTCACACTGGCAACGCAAGGGACACTTTGTGTTAATGCAACCCATATGTAGACACCTCAGGGTGTCCTTTGTCAGTGTGAATAACACATTCTGCCCGGCTCCCTTGCGTGGCATTTTGTCACTTGCGGCCCTGGTTGTATAATGGAGAAGCAAAACTACAAGTACCAGGATGGAATTCTTAAAGGATGTGCCACTGGTACCGTACGTGGAGACAAGTTAAACCTCTTGGGTTATGAAAATATTGCACCAGCCCTGCAGATAAGTAACGTACCAGTCACTGTTACACCATAGAAATCGCCAATTACTCCCAAAAAAAAAGAACAGGGAGTGAAAATACTCCCAGCAATGATAGGCTCACTGGTACCAATGAAGCAGTCACAAAGGAAGGAGCTCTACTTTTATTTCAGGAATTCCAGGGAACAAACAATGTTTATAAATTAATAAGTGCAATTAAACATAGCTTAGAAAAAGATACCTGTTTTACAGTGAAATACTTTTTTATTTGCCATGGAATACCTCCACTGAGAATGGGAATTACTTTTTTCTCCATTAAAAAATCATTTACTCCCAACTTCAATAAACATGGTGTAAGATACTCCTACTTCAGAATCTTAACCGGGGCCCTGTACAGCACACCACATATTTTTCTAAACTGTGCTGTGCATAAAGAGCAGCAGATATTACAGGCCATTCAAAGTGTCTGATGTCATGTGTGAGCAGCCCATGCAGTCCAGATACTTTTTGGGCGTTCTGGTATCTATTGTTCTACACGTCTAGCATGAAGTAAGGAAGGATGAACCGTTCACGACTGACATGATGTGGGGGAATACATCCTGGCTTCACAACCCACCAGGCAGATCAAGTAGGTAGTGGTAAAAAAAGCTGAAAAGTGGCCATGCTTGCATTGAAGCCAACATCACTTTGTATTTCATGTTTGTAGGCACTAACCTATTGGGGGAAAAAAAATCCCCAAATCCCTGGCGGGGGATGAAGGCGGCCTCCAGCCGTGTAAAGGTTCGGAGCAGGGATGGCCCGCTTCGAGCCTCCTCATTGGCTGAGGGGCTGTCACGCCCCCCGCCAGGGACAAAGGCATGGAATCCAGGGATTCCTGGCCGGCTAATGCCCCGGCGAGGGCCAATCAGAATGATCCTTTCATTCTGATTCACCCTCGCCGGCTACTAATTTATGTTATGTTACTGGGACTTGTACCGCGCCCGCTGCCATTTTTCATGGTCTCCAGGTGCTCTGGCAGATCTGAAAAGGAAGGGGGCTGTGAAGGTTATTGGGGTAGAGAGGGACAGGTGCAGAAGAGCTTTGATGTGCTGTATCTAGCTTCAGTTCAGAAAAACTGGTGAATGTGTGCCAGTATGATTTTGGTGGATTGGCGTTTGTATGTTGTATGCAGGTGTTGTAGGTGTGTGTTGGGTGTTGTGTAGAGATCAGAGAGTGTTTGTAGTTTCGGTGTTTTGTGTGTGAGGTTTGTGTCAAGTTAGTTATGTAATGGGTGGTGGATATGCTGAGTGTTAGGAAGTTAAAGAGCTATTAGTAACCAATGCAACACATTGGCTCCCTTCAAAATCCTCCCAGTGTCAAAGTGTGGTGTGTTTGCTATTCTTCTAGAATCTAGATCTATTGTGGGCCACGTCTAGGCTAGCTTCACTATTTTCTAAGTGCAGTACATGGCTACTGTGATGAATCCCAGGGTATCGTCACTTCTTCCATAGGGGTAGCCCCTTCCCATGGGGCCAGAGAGGTGGATGTCCACTACCCGATAGTCTCCCTGCGGGTGGTACTCGGCGGGTGGATCTCATGGGAGGAGAGGCACGGGAGTTGGGGACTCGCACCCAAATAGTAACTAAGTTGTACTAAGACTTGGCAGGAGAGTGGACCAAGTCTACAGAAAGTGAGAATACTGCCGGAAAAGCGAGTCTGGGACTCGCACCTAAATAGTACACAGAGTTACGCTAAGACTTGGCAGGAGAGTGATCCAAGTCTACAGAAAGTGACAATACCGCTGCAAAGGCGAGCCTGGAACTCGCACCCAAATAGTACATGGAGTTGTACTAAGGCGTGGCAGGAGAGTGAACCAGGTCTACAGCTTGGAGAAAGCATCCAGGCAACACTTGTACCAAGCATTACTTGTTGAAAGTAAGCCAGGTCTGCACAGGTGGGCCAGGGACCCATCCAGTTCGGAGAGCGGATCCAAGAAACACATTAACAGTGCATCATTTGGTGCGAGGGAACCAGGTTTGCACGCAAGGTTCAGGGACCCATCTGGTTCAGAGAGAGTATCCAGGCAAAGCTTTCAGTTCAGCGCAGTAACTGATGAGGGTAAGCCAAAGCTACCAACCAGGGTCTGGGACCCACATAACAGAATTGTAAGCCTAAGGAAGGCTGTGGAAAGATGGACATTTCTCTGACAACCAAGGAGTGGCTGGAGTCAGATGAACGGAATCTGACAGAAACTTCCTTTTGACCAGGGGAAGGGAGACACCCCTCTGGATCCAGAACACACATCCTTTTTGGTTTAGTTAACTTAGCATGTAAGGGGTAGAGTTAGGATGTTGACACTGGGCAGTAGGACTTTTACTTTGGACATTCTGAAACTAGTTACTTCTGCACCCTTACACTGCCCTGTACATTTTCCAAGTGTAAAGCAATGGCTAACCTACAAGCTTCATCAGGAGCAGTAGAGGACTATCCTTCGAGGTTTATCTAGGCGCAATACACAGGCTGAGCTTCACATTACTTCTAGGTGTAATACATAAGCTAACCTCCACATTTCATCTAAATGCAATGCATATGCTAATTTCTACATGTCAACTAATTGCGATACATATTCTAACCTTCCCAATTTGTCAACATTACTAGCTTTATAATGTTGCTAACCAGAGCAGCGGAGAGGCTGAAATGATCAACGGAATCCTCATGTGAAACACTGATTAATCCGCTGATTAGAACACCAATGACAGCCTATATGTCCCATGACTTATATCTCAAGATATCATGCAAGGTAACAATAACCAGAAGCATCCACCCCAACATAATTCTCAAATAACTCCACACATGGAACACCCGGTCAAAGAGAGAAAAGGAAGCACCCACCTTCAAGGATCATCTAATACAAAACCGATCAACAACAAATACCTAGAAACCTGTAGAAGCCATCACAACTCCTTGAACCCCATTCAAAAGTAAATGCTGCCCTCTGAACACTGACCTTCACTGAAACCATGAAGGCAATCCCAACCATAAAACAAAATTCTCAGTATCTTCAAAGATGAATCTAACTTACACCAGAAAGTCGAGCACCTGGGCCTAGCGTAGAAAACAATCTGGAGAAAACCCACAGAACAAAATGAGAGCCCTGGGGATCGCAGCACCAGACGCCTTCTTATCGAAATCTGCTCCATATCCAAACTGCACAGACATCTGCGACCTGCTCAGTGAGGGCAAGACTCCCTCACAGCACCTGATTAACTGACAGCTACTCTGCGGTAATACACAAGGGCATTCCCTTGGATTATAAGAGCAAAATCACCAACAACATCCTGGATTGAATTTTCTGCAATGCAAATAGTACCATCGTGACACACCCATTTCCCTCACCCACAGGGTGACCACCCTGTTATCCCATTCACCATATTCGGGGCATACATGTTTAAATTGAGGGTTACTCAAAATGCATAAAAAGTCACCCATTCCTCAATGCTCCACATGCACACAGAACACCATTTTTTTTTATCACAAAGAGTCAGTTATCACTCGTCATTGACCAGTGGAGTGAGCACATTTCGAGCCCTGCCATATTCATTCCAGTTCCTTCACAAATCGAGCAGACCATGGAAAGACCTCAAGCTAGACCATCTCCTTGCAAAACTGTGAAACATACAAACACAGCCACTACTGCCCCAATGAGATGGGAACACACTATGAACAACCCCACATCGTCAACAAATGTATCTCACAAACTCTTAGCATACTGGCTAAAAAGAAGCTCCCCAAATACTCCCAAAAGAAACAAGCCGCTAGATAGTTCACTACCAAACTCAGCCATCTCAAGAAAGAAAACAGAAGACTACAGTAGACCTACGAAGTAATAGATAAAACGGTGCACTATCAACATATTGTCGTAAATCTCCCCCCGTCTCACCTGTGATCGGGATCTCCCTTGTTCAGCCGCAGGACTCTTCCTGTGGATGGTTCGGGTCTTGAACAGGCTCGCCCGAGCCTCGTCAGGTTGCAGGATGCGTTCAGAGTTCTGGGAAGTTCGTGGTTACAGGGTATCCAGGATATCGATGAACGGGTAAGTAGCAGGGGAAATTCCAGGAACAGGATAAGGGGTAAGGAAGGTAGTAAGAGGATCAAAGGGAATCAAGCAGAGAGTAAGCACACGTCGGGACACTTCCGAAGATAGCGTTGAGACGCGCAGACCCGCAGGGGCGTGACCAATTTATAGTACGTGCCACGACGTGAAGGCTAGTGCGTAGCACGGAGCTTAGTTCGGCCATGTTGGGAGGAACAAGGAGTACTAGCCCTTCGTGATAATGACCATGAGGTCCAGAAGGGGCAATTTCGCCGGGTCATGACAGCATGCCCCCTCCGAAGACTGGTTCCTCCAGGCTTGCCTGGGTGAATAAAATGGAATCTTCTGAGCAAACGAGGGGTCTTTAAAGTAGAAACTGGTTTCCATGTCCTCTCGCTAGGGGGGTAGCCTTTCCACTCGACCAGATATTGTAGTCGACCCCTCCTATACCTGGAATCACATATCCTGGACACCTCATATTCCAACTGGTCGTCCACAACAACAGGTGTGGGTTTGAAGGGTTTTCGAGTAGAACTAACATAGGGTTTCAACAGGGAAGTATGGAAGACTGGATGTATCTTCTTCCAGGAATCCGGGAGCTTAAGTCGGAAGGAGACAGGATTGATGATCTCCTTTATAAAAAATGGACCATAATAGCAAGGAGCTAATTTGTTTGGTCGTAGATGTCGAGGTAACATTTTCGAGGCTAACCAGACTTGATCGCCAACTGAATAGGAAGGTGATGGTCTTCTCTTAGAGTCCGCATATCTTTTGGTTCGAGTCTGGGCTTGCTCTAACTGATCCTTTGTCTCTCTTTGTAAGTCGATCAGCGTCTGAATCCAAGAGTCAAGGGTAGGTACTGGAGTAGATTCTGGAAGAACTGATGGTAAAACAGACGGGTGATAACCTTGACTGCAATAGAAAGGACTGATCTTGAGAGCTGAGTGGTCTGAGTTATTGTAGGAGAATTCGGCTAAAGGTATAAGGAGAGACCAATCGTCTTGAACCTTGGTGGCAAAACAACGAAGATACTGTTCCAGGGTTTGATTCACTCGTTCTGTTGCCCCATTGGTTTGTGGATGATAACCTGAAGAAAGGGCACGTTGGATTCCTAGAACACGACAGAGATGTTTCCAGAATTGTGAAATATACTGAGGTCCCCGATCCGAAATAATCTTGGAAGGAAGACCATGAAGACGGAAAATATGTTCCAGGAAAATTCCAGCAAGCGATGAGACAGATGGTAGTTTATACAATGGTGTAAAAAGAACTAGATCAGTGATCAAATCAATAGTTACCATGATAGTTGTATATCCTCGGGAAGGTGGTAATTCAACGATGAAGTCCGTGGCAATAACTTCCCAGGGTCTGGTTGGCAACGTAGGTTGTAGAAGCAGACCTGCCGGTCTCTGATTGTCGTATTTGTTCTGACTACAAATAGCACAGGTCTTGATGTATTGAACTACACTGGCCTTCATCCCTGGCCACCAGAACTGTCTTTGTATAAGGCGTAAGGTGTCGGTTACTCCTCGATGGCCGGAGTGAAGAGTATCATGGCATAGATTCATTACCTTCTGTTGAAGTTATTTTGTCGGAATGACCACTGAATTGTTCTTGAATAAATATCCTTCCTTGATTGTCAGACGCCAGGGATTTTTCTTCGATATGTCCTTCCAGAGATCAGATAATTGAGTCTGTGCTTTGATTTCTTCCAGGAGATTGATCGCTTGAGCTACAAAGATTGTGGGTGGAAACATTTTAGGATAGATCTTATCCTCCAGGGGAACGTAGTCGGGACGCCGAGAAAGGGCATCGGCAATCAAGTTTTGCGATCCAGGAACATGTGAAATTTGAAATTGATATTGAGCAAAGAAGTAGGCGCATCGAGCTTGTCTACTGTTCCTGCACTCCATGGATTGTAGGACCTGAAGATTTCGGTGATCAGTACGGACTTGAACTGGATATTTAGCACCCAGGAGTAAATGTCTCCATTCATTGAAGGCATGACGAATAGCCAATAACTCCTTCTCCAGAAGTGAATAGTGAGTTTCGCTGGTGGTTAGTGTCCGTGAAAGATAAGCAATGGGGTGTTCCAACTTATCATCGGATTCTTGTTTTAAAACTGCTCCTATGGCGTAATTGGAGGCATCAGTTTCCACTAGAAAAGGACGATTTATGTCAGGTTGGGCCAGGATGGGGGCCTGAGTGAATTCTTCTTTCAAGCGTTGGAATGCCTTATCTTGTGGTATAGACCAGTTAAACGGAACGTCTTTCTTCAGGAGGTTAACAATGGGTTGAACAATCTCAGAAAAGGTGGGAATACATTTCCGGTAGAAGTTGGCTAGTCCCAGGAAAGATTGTATTTGTTTGACAGAGGTTGGGGCGGGCCAACTCAGTATGTCCTTCACCTTTGAAGGGTCCATACTAATTCCTTCTGAACTGAGAACGAATCCCAAATAGTGAACTGAAGTAACATGAAACAAACATTTTTCTGGTTTGGCTAGGAGTTGATTTTCACGGAGACGTTGAAGTACAGCTTTTACATGTTCTTCATGTTTCAAGGAGTCCTTGGAGAAGATCAATATGTCATACAAGTAAAACGATAACTTTAAGAAATAACATGTCAGAGAAAACCCTATCCATAAAACGCTGGAAGACTGCGGGAGCATTAGTCAGACCAAAGGGCATGACGAGGTATTCAAAGTGACCAAAGGGAGTTCTAAATGCTGTTTTCCACTCGTCTCCTTCCCAGATACGGATCAAATGGTAAGCACCTCGGAGATCCAGTTTTGTGAATATCACTGCACCTCTCACAGCTTCAAGGATATCCGAAATCAAGGGTAGTGGGTATCTGTCTTTCAGGGTGTATTGATTTAGGCCCTGATAGTCCAGGCAAGGTCTGAGCTCTTTGGTATCCTTTTTAGGAACGAAGAACAATGAAGCACCAGCTGGTGATTTTGAAGGTCTTATGGTGCCGTTCTCAAGATTAGTGTCTAGGTATTCCCGGAGGGCTCTCTTTTCGGGTTCTGAAAGGATAAACATCCTACCAAAGGGAATCACAGCTGAGGGTTCAGTATCTATGGCACAGTCCTCGGGTCTATGTGGAGGTAAGGCTTGAACAATGCAGTAGAAAATACACCAGCATACTCTTGATAGATCTCTGGAACTTGTACTATATTGGAAACCATAAGTGGTGTCTCTGGACACCTTGGTAGATTTATAGGAGCTGTGACTGAGGTATCCATGTTTAAACAATGGTTCAAACAGAACTCCGAGCCCAGGAATAAGGATCCAGCCGTCCAGTTAATATATGGATTGTGCCTTTGTAACCAGGGCATGCCCAGAACCAAGGGGTAATGGGCTGATTTTATAATGTCAAACACAATCCTTTCTTGATGATGGTTTATGGAAAGGTGGATCTCCCTTGTTTGCAGACTTATGGGACCTGATGAAAGAGGTCTTCCGTCAATTGCTTCTACTGGCTGTGAAAAACGTCTTGCTTCATATGGAATGTCATGACTTCTGACCCAATCTTGATCAATGAAGACTCCCATTGCTCCGCAATCCACCAAGGCCAGTATGGGGTAGACCTTGTCCTTGGATGGCGATAAAAAGGCCTGTAATATTACCAATTTGTTTTGTCCAGGAGAGTTCAAGAATGGAATTGATGTGGAGCAAACATCGCTCTCCCGAAACCTTGCTCCATTTAGGATCGGGAGCTGGCGTTTCCCGAGCGTCGGGGAGGAGCCAGAGGACACTCTTTAACGAGATATTTATCTGAGGCACAATACATGCACAAGCCTGTGTGCATCCTTCTTAATCTTTGCTGCAGGGAAATTGGTCCACGAAAGGCTCCAAGTTGCATGGGTTCAGAATAAGTGCTTGGATTCTTGGCAGATTCAGTCCTGGTAGTATTCTCTGGGGAATTCCTTTGAATTGAGATTTTATTATTCTTTTTCTTTTCGGCCTTTCTTTCTTGGATTCTAAAGTCTATTTGCATAGATAAGTCCAGGAGGGCCTGGAATGAACTAGGACGTGCCACTCTGGCTAATTCGTCCTTAATCTCTTCATTTAGACCTCTGCGAAACAAGGTAAAACTGGCTTCCAGGGGCCAGTCCGCCTCTTTGGCTAGCTGTTTGAATCTGGTAACGTAGGTCAACATGTCTTGGGATCCCTGTTGGAAGTCAAGTAACTTCTCTTGAGCACCGTGGACCAGCTCTGGACGTTCGAACATGTTCTTAAGTTCCGCGATGAAGCCTTCATAATCATGCAGGAGAGCATCCCCTGAATTGAGTAAAGGAGTGGCCCATGTAAGGGCATTGCCGGTAAGATGCGATATTATGAAGCCCACCTTAGCCCTAGGAGTTGAGAAATAGTAGGGCTTGAAGGTAAAATGTACCAAACAAGAATCCAGAAATCCATGTAAGGTCTTTGTGGAACCGTCGTATTTATCGACCACTCCTCCCAATAATACGCTGTCCTTGTTCGCGGAGTCACGTGACAAGACAAGCTGTCTTAGCGCCGCATTCTCAGCTTTTAAATTCTGCATCTCTGTGGAAAGTTCTTGCATTCCGTGCATCAAGTCCTGAATAGCATTCTCCATGGTAGAATCCGTATTGATTGTTTGGCGTCTCAAACTGTCGTAAATCTCCCCCCGTCTCACCTGTGATCGGGATCTCCCTTGTTCAGCCGCAGGACTCTTCCTGTGGCTGGTTCGGGTCTTGAACAGGCTCGCCCGAGCCTCGTCAGGTTGCAGGATGCGTTCAGAGTTCCGGGAAGTTCGTGGTTCCAGGGTATCCAGGATATCGATGAACGGGTAAGTAGCAGGGGAAATTCCAGGAACAGGATAAGGGGCAAGGAAGGTTGTAAGAGGATCAAAGGGAATCAAGCAGAGAGTAAGCACACGTCGGGACACTTCCGAAGATAGCGTTGAGACGCGCGGACCCGCAGGGGCGTGACCAATTTATAGTACGTGCCACGACGTGAAGGCCAGTGCGTAGCACGGAGCTTAGTTCGGCCATGTTGGGAGGAACAAGGAGTACTAGCCCTTCGTGATAATGACCATGAGGTCCAGAAGGGGCAATTTCGCCGGGTCATGACACATATTTGGACATACAACCCAAAAACAATAAAAGCCAAAAGGTTAATTATGCATACCACTTAAGAGTGAGGAAAATACGTCAAGAAGAAAACGTTCAAAATGATCAAAGAATCAAAAACCATAACACTGCAATCCAACACCAACTCAATCTCAGCACACACCAGCAACTAAATTCTACAGATCAAGGATAAGTTTCACCAAAAAGTCCAAATTACAGCACTCTACCCAGTTGTCAAACAGACAGGTAGAAAAACGTTTAGTACGGAGTACGGACACTGGTAGCCTTCCTCTGCTTCTCAATGCAAGAATTCATGACCACAGTAAACACTGGCAACCCATCAGGATCACTGAAAGACCTGTGAGGATCAAACATCTACAGGTCTAGAACCCACAAATCTAGACAACCCCCTGTTACAAACAACCACAACTCAATAGAGCATGATGTGGCCTTGCAAACCTTCAATACCGTTTATAAGAAGCCATTAATTAAAGAAGACACAGCTAATCTGCATAAATCCTCACAAATTACCTAATCTGGTATGGGGATACTCACCAACCACCCCACATCAAGCTAGAACTCCTGGCATCCAACAGAACCAACCTTAAGACACTCATTATGCGCCATGCATACAAAGACGACTGCCCATTTGATCCAATAGCTGCTTCACTACTAGCCTGGTGCCACACATTATTCACAAACACCGAAATACACCCATATTATAAATGAGGTGCAGTACATAGCCAATGCGTATGGTGCCCTTAGGTTAGTGTCCGCACTGTATAAAATGTTATTGAATAAGCAAACTGACACAGTGGCTGGTGTCCGTGCTAGGTGGTCAGACAATCTGGGTATAGCTTTGACTGACACTCAATGGAAACATATGTGCTCAAACACACACACATGTCTCCCTTAACTTCAGGTTTCGGTGTATGCAGTACAAGCTGCTGAATAGATTGCATTACACTCCACAAAAACTCAATCGATTCTCAATTAAGCAAGATTTAACACGCATTGACTAAGTGAAAGAGGGGCAAGTGTAATAGAGACATTGTCAGCAATTGCCCCTCCTGGTAGGAAGTATCAAGGAGAAGAGGAGCATAACCTGCATTCCATGTGGAAAATAAAACCATAGAACAAGCAGCACCAATGTGTATCATGTCTTCCCCGAAGAAGTTGTGAATTTCGATGTTGTTGAAAGTCAAAATAAATTTAAAGGTTTGAAGCAAGCCTCACCACAGAGTACTTGTAGTAGTGTTAGTAGTTTTTGTACTGGCAGGCGTGAATACCAGGAAAGGGAATGTTAGTTGTAGTCCTGGCATGTTAGTGGACCAGGAAGAAATCATTGAAGTACTACATTGTGATTGGAGGTTGTGGAGAAAAGGGAAAATGTCAAAGGCCACTAATGTGTTTTATGAATTGTGGTGAAATCATCCTGACAAAACATTGTTGTTGATACAGAAGAATTGTGAAAGTATTTGTTTTATCAAGAAGAAGAAGTTATGATGTGGCATTTATAACGCGCCTGTACACAAGTGTTTCTAGGCAGGAGTTGAACTACTGACTACAAGTGGAAAGATAAAGACTTTTCCGTTTGGTGAACCTTTGTTAAAAGCTAAGTGAAGGACTTTTGGAGTAAGAAGAACTTTATGATCAGAACTTGGGTTCTATGTGATTTTACAGAAAAAAATTACAAAGAGGTATTTTTCCGTGAAACATTTACATCTTAATGCCCACCCCAAGAATCCTGTTTCCCTACGCTTATAACCCCACCCCAACCACCTCTCCACCCATTTTAACCCCTTATCCGTCCCCATATATATATATATTTTTTTTAATTCTGTATTTTTTCAATGCAATTGTTTCTCTGAAAAACCCCTCTTTGTAATTGTTTTCATTAAAATCACTGGATACCAGAACTTGGCTATAAAAAAGGAAGTTTCTTGTTTAGAACTTTGATTGGAAATCCTGCTTCGAATCTGGGGAAGGGGATCTGACCCAGGTTACAACGATACACAGTTACTAGGTTTATGTTGATCCTAACTGTTATATTTGTTAAACCTGAATTGCTATATCCTACCTTGATGTATGTATAAGTGGGAGGGACAGATTCCTTATATTAGAGTGTTTCCTTTAGTTTTATTTTGATAGCCTTTGTCACACCCTTATGAATTAATAAAATGGCTACTTGTGAAAGACCTTTACCCAGTTGTCCGCCTCACATTTCTGATCCTTCACATATGCATAATTAGCATTCCTATGTGGTACTGACTCCCATTGGTGGGTCCAGTCTAGGCAAATCTGCACAGTGGCATGGTAAAGCCAAGAGAAGTATGTTCTTATATGGTAATACTGGCATAAACTGCTGCAACCTCCATGGACATGTACATACACAAACAACAAGAAAATGCTTTTTATACTCACGTATATTGTCTGCAAAGGCATCATGAAAATGGAATGGAAAATTCTGCTGTACAATTTTAATGACTGGCATCTATTGGATTTTTTGAATGTGTTACCCTATAAAATGCATCACATACTCGCTGTTACCAAATTTTTCACAGAAAGTGTGCTGGACATGCACGATTTTAACCCAATATTTTAAAAAGGTTTTTAAACCCCTCGCCCCAAAACCCTATTTCTTGGTTCAGGCCCCCTTGCTACCCAAGGTCATTCCCACATATTTAGAGGAAACATTTACGCCCCTCCAATTACAAAATTCAACAGCCACTGGCAGTACCTTACACAGACTGTAACAATCAGATCCTTGAATGCACTAGCCACCTCAGACAGTGACCCAAGGGAGAACCAGAACCACATATACTAAAATGGATCCTCAACTCCCGAATCCGGAACTTTGGGGCGACATAATAGATTTCACAAATTTGAACCAATAGATCGAACAGAGCACAAACAAGAATGAATTAGAGTTGAGATCTATTTGGGTCAGTCTCACAAACATGTGCAAATATGTCTATGCACGTTTAAATGAAGAACACCTCAACTTCGAACTCCGTCACGTCGCTCTCCACAAATTCACCCTGTCAGACGTGGGGCATCAACACTGCAACAATAATCGTAAAATGGAACCTACAAATGCACTAACACCTCAACTAGAAGAAGACCAAAACATCAGGACCTATCCTTTCAGCCAATGGCAGATTGGAACCCTACGGGTTCAGCACAGCTTTGAACATCAATTACAGAACTTTTCAAGAGACTCCCAAACTAATGCTCTCTATCCCACAGTTAACCAACACTATTCTTCAAGCTACAAGCACCCTTACACTACATACACAGACCCCAACACTCACGGCAGCTTGACGCCTGAAAGAACCAGCTTCCCCATATTTACATTGGAGCTTACATTGGAGGAGCTGCCTACATCTCTCTGCAGGGGCCACGTCATCATTAATTCTATCATGTACCCTCCGACACCAAGACCAACGGCTCTTCTGGCGACCCAGCATTGACCGCTAACAGATCTTAGGGTCTCTTCTCTGGATAAAACAGACACCCAAGTATCCCTGCCACAAAAAACGTAGAATTCTACTGACACACAGGTTTCTGGTACTTCTGACCTGCACTCATAAACAATTCAGTCTTCCCATCTGCCTCTCCTCTACCCCACTAACCCTCCTTCCTTCCCCTGCAGTTTTTGGGAGGACATTGGGCCATGCGGTTGCTAAATTGGCAGAAAAGTGCTACACAAGCCCAATTTAAAATGTATATATATAATTCTCTTATGATGTCTGTGCATTGGGAAATGAGGATGCGTGCGGCCATTCTTTCACTGAGAACTGAATAAATGAAATGAAACATCTCCTGGTAACCGTTGGACCTCAATGGAGTGACTGATGTCACAGCCATTATATCCTCACATTGAAATCCCGAATCTGTCTTAAACGTCACATATATATGTCATTGTTACAAACATTTGAGTGCTAAGGGGATTGTTCTGAAGGAGGGAATGAGCAGCACGTGCCACACACTTTACATACTTAGTGATAGGAGCAGAACATCCTTCCATAAGGGGCATGTTCGATAGAAAGACCTGTATTATATCAAGAGATAAAGATCTTGGTGTATGCAAAGCAGCCTGGAGCACGCAGTAGTGTTACTTCCCTCCTCTTTTCTCACTGGGGTATCCGGAAAGAGTACAATAGTGGCAGAAGAGTTCCAAAACCAAGTGGAGGAAAGAGGCCAAAAGGCCTAGTTGCTGCATAAGGACACTAAGGCTAGTAGCACAATCCTTTTCACGTACAGTGAGGGGTATTACATTATTACAGCCCCCTAGTGGCGTCACTACTAGCCTGTAATAAGAACATTATTTACAGGGTTTCATATGGGTATTGCAGGATGCTATAAATTAATAAGTGATGTAGGTTTGAGTCCTGAAAATGTAAGTAAACAGAATTCCAGGGCTTGTTTTTTTTTCTAGGAGGTGACGCTCTGCGAGAAGCGGATGTGCAGATGAATCGTCAAGGAACACTAATGAAAGGATATGACTGGTCCCTTGGGAGAGCATTCCTTTGAAATGAAATCATTCTCAAGGTGTCATTTCAGGCATTCGCCAGGAATGCTTCTTACAGGTTGAACTGGTTGCTCCAAGGAGATTCCAGCTGCTGATTGGAGCCTTCCTGGCACACACCCCAGATAGACTGATTCAGGAACTGGAATGGACAGGAACATACATGAAGAAGCGGCAGACCATCCAGTCCACGCTAGCATAACCAAAAGTGGGGAATGCCACCACCCACACCACACCAGCTGCATTGCAAAAGCGTAACCGGAACAGAACAGCATTGCCTAATCCCGTACAGGTGCACATGTGCGACTACGTCCAAGAGCTCAAGCAGGTCCCAATGATTATGTACAGAGGAGTTCCAAAGTGAACTAAAGCATTGCAGGCAGTGGGCAGGGACAGGTGGGGTCGAGTAGGTTATGTGTAAGTCCTGATAAGAAAGGTTCAAATCCCTATTCCGCAGGAATCCCAAAAAAGGAAACAGCAAGAACAGAAGCAAGAATCCCAAATGGTCAAAAATTGAAGGTCAAAAACAAAATTGATAATTCGGTCAAGGGGACAACCTCAGTGCAGACCATGTCACGTGACAGGAGCTACGGCACGTGAAAACACAGAAAGCTTTATTTTAAGAACTACCATGCCACGGTACAGCCACCTGATAGGGATAACATTTACTTTGGAACACCTTACATTGTGGAGACAAAAGTGAAGCGAGTCATTGCCTTTTATCGAACCAAACAACCAGCATTGCCCATGACACACGAGCAAGGCCAATGTAAAGGCAGTGTGACGGGACATGCCTACATTGAGGGTTCATGGCTGAGCCAGTGGAGTTGAGGAGGGGATGGGATGGGTGCAAAAACCAGAGCTCAGAGAGGCGCAGGCCAAATTACACTCCTTGCACCTGCTTTCACGACTCCCAACAAGCCTCTTCGAAATCTCCCTGGCACAAATAATCTCCAGCCAATCCCCGCAGCAATGATTTATACACATTCGGACTGGTCCACAGCAATGTCTACTCGGTTGGACTAACTACTGAAACAACCCTGCCAGTGCTTAAACTGGATTCAGACCTGGACAATTTGATTGGTTCACATGTGTCGAGGGTGGCAAGTGGCTTCAAGGCATGCACCGATATGGAATTTCCTCTTGCCCTCCTCAATCCCAGGCTTGAAGGTGCATTTAGTGATTTTGCAATCTTTCGCGCAGTGGCTATCTCCTACCTTCCTTCTCACATTCAGCGAAGACTATCTGCCCTTCATTGAAAACAGTCCATCTTTCTTCCTCCAGAGTTCAAAATAAACAGGCCACTTCCGAAACTGGAAAGCAGCTGCGGCCGCGCCCTCTCCACTGGCAGCTTGATTATGGGAATGAGCATATGACTGGCAAATCGGCAATGCATTGAATAACCCAGTCACGTGACATCTGAAAGACCATTATTCCCATAAGCAAATTGACTCTCCACTCACCAGATCAGTCAGTTTCTCGTCCAGATTGTGCAATCCCCTATGATATTCCCCATTGTAGAGTTATAATTGCATTCATGTGTGATTGGTCAGAACTTGAGTGCTCCATGGGAAAGCCCAACGTGCTTTCCAGGGGTTCCGATACATTATAGGTGTACAGATACAGTATCGAGCAAAGTATTTACAATGAAACAGAGTCTCTGTAAAGTGTCAAATTAATTAAATCCATCTGCCATTTCAATGTAAAGACCACCTTGAATCCAAAGTGGAACTAAACCTCACCAAACAGAAAGGTCTCAATTGAGTTCTTTAATATGTCTTCACTTTGCCATTTTTCTATTAAGCTTCTGCATGTCCGATCCGTGCCACATGGCAAACAGCCTACGCAGGAAAGGAGCATGTACTCGCTGCATTCAGGAATAAAGCCGTCGGTAAACCTTCACCTCTCCGCTTTCCCCAAATGACTTCAATGGAACCCCCAGTATATGCACATTGTGAACTGATTTTCGGGGTGGGCTGTCTAGCTTTTCACCTGCTACACTCATTGTTTGGGGTGCACTGATCAGACCTTCTTTACCAGCGCAGAGAGAACGTTTCACTTGTTTGTGTAGGTTCATTACCCACCTTAAATTTAATATCTGCAGGGACACGTTTGGTCCCCTTTTTCCTGCAGATCTGGCTGGTGGTCGTGTTACAGTTTACGCATGTGAAAGGCGCACCATTGGACATTATTGGGACTGCAATATGTGCGTTGGAGTGCCCAGATCCTCCTTTTAGTTTTAGGCCTGTTCTTGGATGCTTGGCCTTCAGCAGTCTCACTCCCTTCCCATGCAGGGAACGGAGCATGCATAGTCATGCACTTTCATAGAACTTGCAAGAAGACCAGGGAAGGTCTAGCCTGTTTTAGCTGGCTGCAACTGGGCAGACGGGACGCTTGCTCCCAACAACCATTCCAGAGTGGGATTATGGCTGGCTATCCAGCATTAGGTAGTCACACAAGTTGCAACTTTGCATGTCCTCGATTAGCGGAGGGGGGTTTCCAAGCCCAGGACTTCAGGTCAGATGAGCATCTGGAGCCATTTGTGAGGTTGATAGTTGAACCTAACTTCTAAACTGCGGGACAACATGTAAGTCCACGTAAAAGGCTTTACAAATCCGGTCACAGTTTTATATTTGGCATGCTAATCAGTTTCAACACCACCCCCAAGGACATGAGCTTAAATAACAGCAACACTTACCTTTTGGGAAGCTTTTGTTGTGGCAGTGCACCTAAAGTGCATGCAGCGCACTGACCTCTAGATCAACATGGTCATGTTAGAACTTCTGCATTACTGGCTTCAAGGAGAGAAGCAAAACATTTTTTCTTGATCCAACTATTCTTAGGAAGGAGCAGCTGAAACATCACTATCCTCTGGCAGGCATACTTCAGTAGACATATACTGTAAAAAAAAGTGTAATCAACAAGGATCCTTATAAATATTTAATATGTTTCATTCCAAAACCCTAATGAAGTCCACATCTGATATTAATCCACATCCAGTTAAACATTCCATACATTTGACACCATATTTGTCAAATACATCGAGGGCCCTGCACACTCAGTACAATTAAACAACCAATCCATCTGTTCGTGGTAACTAATCTGTGTCAAATGTCTAGATGCTCCACAAGAATAGATGACATCACTCCACAG
Source organism: Ambystoma mexicanum (assembly GCF_040938575.1). Taxonomy (NCBI): domain Eukaryota; kingdom Metazoa; phylum Chordata; class Amphibia; order Caudata; family Ambystomatidae; genus Ambystoma; species Ambystoma mexicanum. Next base: position 1,223,925,276 of record NC_090925.1, read on the forward strand.
TTTTCATGTTGGTCTTTCCTCATAGCACCCCTTCACTGGAGTTGAGACCTCCTACTCCTGGATACTTGTTTTGGAATTGGACATGAGTCGAGATACCGGACATCTAAAGATCAGTTTGAGGTTTCCTTTCCTTGGATGATTTTACTCTATCGAGTCGTGACTACCATAGGAAAGGCAGGTCGCTCGGATTGCATTCTGCAAAATGAACTGCGATCGGATAATTCTCATCACAGGTTCATGTTCCAGAATGTGTAATTGAACCTTTCAGATTATTTCCCCAAAATGATTTATTATAATACAGCCTATATTATAGACTTTTTAAAATAAAACAAGCAGAGTAAATATGGAAAAACAAAGGTCGTTCCACCCCACCCGCTTCGCCCCCAGTTTACATCTCCTCTCGCCCAGCATGATTTCCGTCCAATCACTGGAATACATTATATTTAATGGGCTTCAATATTTCAAGCACCATAAACCATCATGTATTCTCCAAGTCCAACTCTCCTTCAGTCGAGAACTTGAGCTGCTTTTTTATAGTTCTCCAGAGGACCGTCAGATGATAGATGAGAGGTATGTCATTGCCCTCCAATAGTTGCTGCCACGACTCTTCCTCATCCACCAGATGGCTTCTACCCATTGGTGATAGAGCTCGCTTTCGATTTAGCGTGAATGCCATGCATGTGCATAGCAGATGTTTAGCAGTCTCAATGATGTTCCTCCTGCAGTATCGACACCTGAGGCTTGTTTTGGCAATTTCCAATCTGGGGCCAATTCTATCCAAGGTATCGACTAGATTGAAATTCAGTCTTACATAGTCCCCACGTATGTATGTGTGGTGAAATTCATACAAGTAAGCCCCAGGGTAGGGGCCAACCAATTCTGCATTGATGTAGTCCGCACTGCTGCTTTTAACGGCTAGGTTGAAGGGCCTCGGTGCCTATGCTCACCCGGGCATCTCACCTGGCCCCAGTCTCCCACTTTTGTGTGCAAGCTACCCGCTTGTTTAGCGCTAATCCATTCTTAGGGGCTGCACTCCATATTCCTGAGTGGTGAGCTTTTTGTGATGGTTAGCCTGCTGCATTCATAGTAGCGTGCTAGCCGAATCAATCTTAAGTTGACTTCTTACATACTCTACCAGTGCGGATCCTGGTAAGAGTAGTAGCGATCTAATGCAGTGGCTCTCCAGCCGCTTTAGGGCTTTGGGGGTCATTACGACCCTGGCGCTAAGGGATTACCGGTACCAGTAAGGGTACCGGTAATCCCTTAGCACCCAATTCCCATAATGGCGGCTAGAACCAGCCGTTATTGCAGGGACCCGCAAAGGGACCCTGGCGATTATTACGGTACTGCAATTTGCGGTACCGTAATTACTGCTTTCCCCATTCCCATTATGCCCTATGGGGCAAAAATGGGAATGGGGAAGGGCCATGGTGAAATGGGGAAGTACCGCCCCGCCAACCTTGGAATGGGGTGGTATTTCGCCATTTCACCATGGCGGACTCGTTACAATACCGGCAGCAACCATGGTGCTAATAGCGCCATGGTTTAGTGCCGGTGTTGTAATGAGGGCCGCCCCACACCATGCAGCCACACACGGACTTGGACGTTCATTTCATTTTATAGACTGAACTTAAAGTCACAAGAGTTTAGCCGGAGTGGTTTTAAGTGATGGTTTTAAGTGAATTTTTTATTGCGCCCAACTGTTGGGATACATTTCGCTCCAGCTGGCTAATATGTGCAGACCAATTTAATCGGAAATCAAAAGTGATCCACAGATATTTATATTCACTAACCTCTTCCATTTTAGTTCCTTGTAATGTCCATCTAAGTTTGTTCTTGCACCTGTGTTTTGGCTCCATAAACGACATTGTCTTGGTTTTGTTTAAGTGTATGCCCAGATCATCATGCCCTGTAGCAAATAACATGAGTAAATCCAATAAATCTTGTAGGCCTTGAAGAAGAATTAGAATATGGAGGAGAGTAGGCTCGAACGGGGTGGGGGGGGGGGGGTAATGGGAGAAGCAGTGGACACAGATGGCATTATATGCACTGCAAGTTTGGTTTGTGTTGTTTGTTGAAATAAATTAATAAAAATTATTTAAAAAAATAAAATCTTGTAGGCCTTTTGGGGTGAGGTTTAGCAGCACCAAATCGTCTGTGTAATCAATCCAGCAGAATGGTGTGCTTCCTAGGTTGGGGTTTTTTATTGCGCCCAACTGTTGGGATACATTTCGCTCCAGCTGGCTAATATGTGCAGACCAATTTAATCGGAAATCAAAAGTGATCCACAGATATTTATATTCACTAACCTCTTCCATTTTAGTTCCTTGTAATGTCCATCTAAGTTTGTTCTTGCACCTGCGTTTTGGCTCCATAAACGACATTGTCTTGGTTTTGTTTAAGTGTATGCCCAGATCATCATGCCCTGTAGCAAATAACATGAGTAAATCCAATAAATCTTGTAGGCCTTGAAGAAGAATTAGAATATGGAGGAGAGTAGGCTCGAACGGGGTGGGGGGGGGTAATGGGAGAAGCAGTGGACACAGATGGCATTATATGCAATGCAAGTTTGGTTTGTGTTGTTTGTTGAAATAAATTAATAAAAATTGTTTAAAAAAAATAAAATCTTGTAGGCCTTTTGGGGTGAGGTTTAGCAGCACCAAATCGTCTGTGTAATCAATCCAGCAGAATGGTGTGCTTCCTAGGTTGGGGGGATATGTGATTTTCCTTGCCAACATTAACGAGCGGTCAGCCATATATGAATTAAACAGTAGCGGTGCACGGACACATCCTTGCTTCAATTCCGTAGAGGTGCTAATAGAGGGTAGTAAGGGTACCCCTGCTATTAATTCTTACTTTGGCAGTTGTCTCGGTATATAGGCTGCTGATGATATTAAGTAATCCTCTCAGCATACCCCAACTATCCAGCTTCTTCCACAGTGTGGCTCGGCTTACGGTGTCAAACGTGGCACTAAGTCCACACATGTGGCGTATATTGCTTGTCTGAGAGTCGTCCATGCATACTCTACTGCTGGTGTCAACAGCATGAGATCGTGTACTTTGGAGCACTGTTTTCGAAATCCAAGCCGATTGTAGGGTAGGGTCTGGTTTAGTTCTGCCCAATCATATAGCTCAGCCAGAGGTACAGTATGCTCCCAATGTAAATGACGTAGCTACTGTGCGTCAAAGGTCTATGCCAAAAAATCGGCCCCACAATAATGAAGTCCCTCATGTCGCAACACCATCATACACCCTTGACATCAAACATCTTCAAATTGCGTAATGGACAAGCTGCATCGGACCACCATCTGTAGCAGCTCCTTCCTTATTCCACTACCGTACTAGGCCTGACAACATTTCTGGTAGAGCCAGAGAAAACCAAAAGGTGAGGGAGAGGGGTGCAGAAAGGTAGGGGAGGAACAAAACAAGCGACTATCATACTAGGCCTGATGACATTTCAGATAGTGTTGGAAGGGGGGTGGGGAGGAAAAAGCCAGTAAGGGGAGGGGAGAGGAGACAGACGAGGTTGCTATCATACTAGGTCCAGGGACAATTCTGATAGATAAGTGCATGGAAGAAAGTAAAGGGAGGAGATAGGAAAAGGGAGAAGGGAAAGGAGGAGAGAACAGAGTTAGCAGTCAAAAGAGTGGAGAAGCAAGGGGAGAGTGAATACAATTGCAGAAGTCAGTAGTAACACATAATGTTGCAAGTCCGGATACAAGATGAAGATGGGAACAGCGTGATTCAGGGCCACCATGAGTACAAGATGCAAAGGAAGTCCAGCATGAGAGTTGAGAAAGAGTGACGTACTGTAAATGAATGAAGAAGTCAAATCCAGCATTGGCCACAAGACAGTGACGGTGAAACCAGAATTTATCAGGACAGAAGTAGGTTGGAGGGGGGCCAGGGGGAAGCAGGGTAGAAGAATCAAGTAAAACAGGCAACACCTGTATGCGAGAATGGTGGGGGCACAAGGGAACATCATGGGGGACCAGAAGGGGTCGGGATGGCCTGTGGCGACAGAGGGAGTAACACATGTTGGTGCATGCTTCCTTGAGGTGTGGTTTGGCTTTAGGCTTCGCCGGAGAGGATTTCGCATAGGCTCACCAGGTAAAGCATCACATCATTACTTTCAATGTAGATTGGGAATCACTATTCTGCAGGCAGTTCCCATAATAATTCGCTATAGGGAATGTTTCTTACATTTACCAGGGGGATGTCCAGGAAGCACATGTTAAATGGTATTCCCAGCAGTAGATGTACACAAGATGGTCACATTTATCTGGTCTCCTATTACTTGCAGCCTCGGGTCCAGAAAGGCAACATGAGACTGTGCTAGCATGCTAATGAGATGCATATATTAGGACACTTAAAAGGAGCCTCAGAGCGTTCCCATTGCAGGGAAGCAGATACCAGCGGCGCTCAGAAGCAGTCCAATAAATTGCTCATTTGGCAACATTAAGGTCGTCAAGCAGCAATCGGTTTCACTCACACAAAAGCTTCTCCACGGTTATCTATAGTGCAACGACTCCAACCCGACATGCTTTGACCCCATCCGGTAGAACGCGTTTCCGAGAGGTCAACCGGAAGTGCCACCACTACCAGTAACTAAGTACGCAGAGCTGACGTGGAAGCCCACTCGTGCCATGGCCAGCCGCTGCTGTCTCAGCTATTTTCTTACTGGAAAGAAAAGTGCCTCGGTGGAAATTCCACTTAACCGTTTCCGAATGGTTTCTAATGGATGTAGTTGCTGTCATATAGAGTCACGGAAAAGGTTTCAGTGTTGATTTGCGGCCTTCCCCATATGATCTGCACCACCCTCACTCTACCTTCCAGTACATCTGCTGCCAGTACCCTGGGCGGCGGGCGCTGCTCTTTCTCGCCCTTCTCACGCCCGCTTCTTCCTCCTCCTTGTTTTACTGTCAACAAATACACACACGTGTATCTCTGTTGCATTGCAAAATGACAGGTAATCAGTGTTTGATTACAGAAAGAAAGCCTCAAGCATTCATTTACAGGAGCCCCTGGGAACGGCGGGGAAGTAAATGCACGCAGTGACGCAGAAGAAAAGCTCCAGAGAGCCACTGAGCTGAAATGCGCTTCAGCCAGAAGTGCTTTTCAGGTTGTAGCATACACGGACACGGAGCCACACACGGGGCCCAATCCACAGAACAGTACAGAAAGCACCGGCACAGCCCTAGGACTTACCCCCCCAAATTTGTTTAGCCAATTGGCAAATGGCATCTGAATGTACAGATCGCAGAGGCTTGAAGTTGGCATTTCAGCGAATTTCAAAGAGCATTCTGTCAGTCTATGAAGCCACGGCCACATGATGGGCCACCCACATCGTTATGTGGGAGTCCACAGTTGGGCTGTTGCATAGCTCTCAACCATTTGTCTCGCAAAGGCGGGTGAAATGACCCGATTTTGTTTTTGGCAGGTGAGAGGCCCATTGGAATGAATGGGCGTGCAGGAGGCTTTGGCGGGTGAGTCAGCCCTTTGCAAAGCGGGTGACACCCGCCAAATGCGGGTGAGTTGAGAGCTATGGCTGTTGAGACAAGGGTAAGTGACGTTGCGGGCTAGGGAGGGGCTGGCCGGGCCGCTGGCAGTTGGAGTTGTAACTGGAATAAAGGTGCATGTTAGCAACCTCGCTCTGTCTCCCGTGTGGTCCGTGAATGCATGCTTGATGTATGGATGGGGGGCCAGTAGAAGCTCTACACTGGCGACGAAGAGCCGGACCTTACGCATGCTGAGGGCTGCCGTCGGGCAGTAAAGCATGTCGGCGCCCCTCACACATACACCGGACCCCGTGCTGCGCAGCACGCGAACCGCGGTGCCGCCCACGGAATATAGGGCATTGGCACAAGAGCCCCGCCCGCAACACGAGCAGAGTGCTCGATACCGAGGTGCAGTAACTCGCAGAGGAACGGTGCACAGGAGGCGCACCAGGCCCAGAGCCCAGCCCGCACTGAAGCGATGCGAAAAGGGGCTGTAACGGGACCCAGCCCACAGCAGTAGTCACCCACCCCCCCTCTTCACGTGAGCACAAGAAAACACGGGTAAGAGAAAAGGGGAGCACGGACAATGAACTACGAGTGGGGAGACAAAGCCACGATCTCAATGGGGTGTGCCACGCCCAAGTATAAGGCACTCAACACTACAGCATAGGCTGCTGGGAGACACAGTCAACCCACATACAAGGCAGAGGAGAAAGCAAGGACATAGCAATACTGCACCTTACCCACACTACAAGACGTAGGTACCTCAGTCATAAACAGACTCTGAATAAGAGACACTCACACAGTGATTCAAGATGACTGACCAAGCATCATCATCTGCACCCGCAGCCACATCCTCAGCAGCCACAGCAGTTGGCGCAGAAGGTGCCGCAGGAGGAAATACCATCCATACACCAGCAGCAGATGGGTCTGTGCAAGTAATGCACATGCCAAGCCCTTTTGACATTGGAGACACGACAAATCTGGGTCCCAGGTGGGCCACATGGGAGAGAGACTTTACATTTTATGCAAGAGCAGTGGGCCTGGCAGAAGATGACAAGCTAAAATACACACTGTCCATGGCAATAGGGCCAGCTGTCAGGGACATAGCAGGTAAATTAATCAATTGGGAAACGGCAACATACGAAGAGGTACATCGCAAACTTTCGGAATATTTTGCTCCACATACCAACGTTGACTATGAGCACCATATCTTTCACTCCAACCGTCAATGAAAAGGCGAGTCATTGGACAATTACGTTATGCGCGCGCGCATTAAGCAAAAGTATTGTGAATTTCACCGCTACTCAAACGAAGAAGCCCTAAGATCACAGGTGATCGCAGGATGCCAATCTCAATCGTTCAGAAAACAACTGTTACAAAAACAAAGATCACTGGAAGAAACCCAGGCCCTAGCCAGAATGGAAGCAGCGGTCGAATCACAACTAGACAACCTGGGAAAAATAAATATCCAACAGCCAACAGGGATCACTGGTACGGTCAACAGATTGGACTCAGTCGCAACCCAAGGGGCGGGGCGCCTTGAAGCAGCATGCTACAGGTGTGGATATGAATACCCGCACGCAGGGGACTGCCCCGCCGTAGGACAGCAATGCGCTGCATGTGGGGGAATGGACCACTTCAGGGCAATGTGCAAGAACGCCCCTCTGGCCGGTTCCAGCAGGCAAAGAACACAATCCCCCGCAGAACGACCCACCACAGTCCAACAAGTAACAGAACCGAATGGGACCACAAATCTTTCTGTAGAGATGACAAAGACTGCAGGAGCTCCTACGCCAGAGACCACAAGAAGGGGGAGGCGCACCCAAAGAAGAAGATTCGTCCGATACATAGAAATGCTGTCACCATCCAGCAGTGAGACGCCATCCTCAGAAGATGATCAACAGAAGAAAGGCTACGTATGGGCACTTAACAACACGACAGCCACCCAGCACAGCCCGATCATCACACTACAAGTGAATGACACCCCAAATGAGTTTGTAATCGACACAGGAGCTACCGTGAACATTATCAGCGAACAAGCATTCAAATTGTTATCCCGAAAACCAAAGATACGCAAGGCCACCGTCGACATATACCCATATGGGGCGACCACCCCACTCCCAGGCAAAGGAACCATCACAGCGTGGTGCGCACACAAATCTCATGCGGAAAAGATTCCACTACACATCCTAAACACAGAAGCTAACAGCGGATGTATCCTCAGTTTCAAAACAGCGGTCGACATGGGCCTGGTACATATCCTGTACCAGCTGATGGCGCACAAATACTTTGCCACACCCAAGGCGATCCATGAAGCATTCCCAAAACTATTCAACGGGCTAGGCAAGTTGAAGAACAGGAAGGTACACATTCACATCAACCCAGACGTGCCACCAGTGGCGCAACACTACCGAGGCATACCAATAAATATACAAAAACAGGTAGAGGAGGATCTTGACAAACTGATAAAGCTGCAAGTCATCAAGCCAGTGCAAGGGCCCACATCGTGGGTGTCACAAATCGTACCGGTCCCAAAGAAATCACCAGACGGTTCCATGCACCTATGCGTGGACATGAGGAGAGCCAATGTCACCATTGAGAGGGAGAGACACCAAGCACCAAGGATCATGGACATGATCCACCTCCTCCACAGGGCCAAGGTCTTTTCCAAATTAGACCTCACAAAGGGATATCACCAGATCGAAATAAGTCCCGAATCCAGATACATTACGACTTTTGTAACACACTTAGGTTTATTTCAATACAAGAGGCTCGGTTTCGGCATCTCATCAGCCGCAGAAATTTTTCAGGAAGAGATCCACAAAGTCATCCGCCACATTCCAAACTGTCTAAATTAGTCTGACGACGTGCTGGTGTTCGGAAAGATGAAAGAGGAACATGACACAGCATTGCATCGCATGTGTACCGCCATGGAAGCGGCGAGCCTCACACTCAACAAAGACAAATGTGAGTTTGGCAAGGGCTCATTAAGATTCTTTTGGCACATTTTCTTGGACTAGGGCATGCGGCCGCCAGACCCAGAGAAGGTTGCAGCACTCAACACGACTCTACCCCCTACCAACACCTCCGAGCTACGCTCATTTCTAGGGCTTGCAAGCTACTGCTCGAGCTACCTCAAAGATTATGCAACAGTGATCAACCCCTTACGCTTACAAGGAAAGATCAGCCTTTAACGTGGTCGGATGAATGTCAGGCAGCATTCAAACCCATCAGGCAGTCCATATCCAGAGCGGAACCTATGGCATATTTCGACTCCCGCAGGGACACAGAGTTCATCGTCGATGCCAGCCCCGTAGGGCTCGGGGCCATACTATCCCAGAAAGATCCTGAAGACCCGGCAAAGGTGTTCATAGTCGCCTACGCCAGCAGAAGCCTCACGGCCACAGAACAGGCCTACTCCCAGGCCGAGAAAGAGAGTCTGGCAGTAGTGTGGGCCTGTGAGTACTTCCACCTATTCCTGTATGGAAAAGAATTCACAGTCGTCACAGACCATCAAGCACTGCTCACAATATACGGCGACCCCAAGTACAGGATGCCGCAGAGGATCGCAAGGTGGGGGTTGAGGTTGCAGGACTATAAATTTAACATCAAAAATCGACCAGGAAAAGAGGACAATCCGGCGGACTATTTGTCCCGACATCCGGTGAGCTCTGCACAAACCCAGCCGTCCATAACAGACACGTACATTAATCATGTGGTACACCACCTGCAACCATTCCCCATTGAATGGGAGGAAGTGAAAAACAAATCTGAACAAGACCCAGCTCTACAAATCATCAAACACTGCATACAAACAGATAAACGGACACACATGAAACAACAGGCAAGGCAAGAACCGGAGAAAGTGAGAGACAACATCAGGTGGATAGACCAAGTGAAAGACGAACTATTGGTCGTGGACGATTACATCATACTTAAAGGCTGCAAAGTCATCATGTCCGAAGCCCTGTGGGAAAGGACAATACAAATAGCACATGAAGGACACAGAGGGATAGCGGCAACAAACCAGCTCCTGAGACAAAAAGTCTGGTTCCCAAAGCTCGATGCCATGGTGGACTTGTTGGTAGGGGGCTGCACGACGTGTGCTCAACTTGCACCTCCACCACACCCCAGCACGATGCAAATGTCTAAAATGCCAGATAGAGTATGGGACGAACTGGCGGTAGACTTGTTTTGATCCATGAGAAACGGTACTTATGTACTAGTGCTCGTGGATGAACACTCACGTTTCCCAGAAGCGCAGATCGTGGAAAGCACGGCGGCCACCGGCATCATACCTGCCCTGGACCGCATGCTGTCAGCGTACGGCATCCCCAGGGTCATAAAATCGGACAATGGCCTGCCCTTCGCCAGTGCAGACTTCCAGAATTTTGCCCGGTACATGGGTTTCCACCATAGGAAAATAACCCCGAGATGGCCCCAAGCGAACAGCACAGTCGAGAGATTAATGGCCAACGTCAAAAGAGCCCTTCAAATAGCCAACATACTGAAGAAACCTTTTGAACAAGCCCTATACCAACTATTAAGGGAATACAGACACACCCCGCATAGTACCACCGGGGTATGCACGGCCGACCTCATGTTTCGCGGATCAATAAGACAAGACTACCGGAAGATCCGACGCTGAAGCCGTTGACACCCCTGGAGCTTCAAGCGGGAGAGAAGGATCGAGAGGAAAAGGAGAAAATGAAACAGGCGGCAGACATGCGCAGGCACGCGCAAGAGTCAAATGTAGGACCCAGCGACCAGGTGTTGATGCCACTGAACACAGGCAGGAAAGAAGACGGCCGATACGCACCTGAACTACTGACACTAACACGCAGGAAGGGCACCATAGTCACGGCAGAGAGAGAAGGGCGAACATCGGTAACCCGAAACATGTCACAATTTAAAAAAGTGCTCACGCCACTCAGCAGGAGCTGGGAGTCAAATGAAGACCCCAGAGACTGACCGGAAGTAGATGAACTCTACCATGGAGACCAGGACACATCGGACGATGAAAGGCCGAGAAGAGACGCACCGGGAAGCACTCACCACCCAACCCCAGAAAGGGTTGGACGACCCCGGCGGAGCCGGATGAAACCGCAGAGGCTCATAGAAGAAATGGGGTAAAAGAAACCAGAGAACTGTTGAGTTAAAAAGGCGGGAGATGTCAGGCTACAAAGCCACGGCCACTTGATGAGCCGCCCACATCGTTATGTGGGAGTCCGCTGTTGCGGGCTGTTGAGACAAGGGGAAGTGACGTTGCGGGCTAGGGAGGGGCTGGCCGGGCCGCCGGCTGTTGGAGTTGTAACTGGATTAAAGGTGCATGTTAGCAACCTCGCTCCATCTCCCGTCCGTGAATGCATGCTTGATGTATGATGGGGGGCCAGTAGAGGCTCTACACATTCTGAATTCAACAACGGGACTCGTGTTTTGAAATGCACAAATGCAAATGCATTACCCTGTGCTTGTTCGGAATAGGTGCAGGGAGTGTGCAATGCCGGAGAGGGTCGTTTTTGCATTTTTCATACGTTTTTGTGTGTGGAAAGGAAGCAGTATAAATTAACCACTGTTCTATCCCTCCCTTTAAGGGGGCTGGGAGCCTGTCATGCATGAGTGTCAAGCATGCATTCCAACACCATTGCATGCAAGCGGGATGAGGGGTTTAGGGGGCTGGCCAGTGCATCATTTGCACTGGCACACAGCCCCCCGGAAATGCCAGTGACGATGGAAAGGGAAAAAAGAAAATGGAGGAGGCACCCCGATAACCCGGGCGGTGTCTTCCTCCTTCTCCGTTGCCGCTGGGTAAGGGGGAGGGGCCGGCTGAAGCGTGGCAGAACATCAAAAAAGCCAGCGAAGGGCAACAAAGAAAAGGGGCGGGGATACCCCCTTGATAACGGGCGGGCTCCTTACTGCAGGAAGCATCCAACCCCTGTAGAAGGACGCCCACCCACACTACAGAGAAGGATTTCGTTTCCACCCACCCTCCCTACAAAGAGGGCAGATTATGGGCAAGCCTGGTCGTCAATGTTGCAGGACAGCGAGGCGATGTGGCAGTGTTTGGGCGACCAAGCACAAGAGACAGACTCCGGATGAGCCAGGGGAAAGCCGGAAGGGTCTTCGCTCTTATCAGACCAGCGCCTCTTGGGAGCCTAAGCAGCAGGGGCGTCTGAGGGTAACAATAAGGGCTCAACTTCCCTCAAGGAAACAGCGCTCTCCCCGCCCAGGAGCACCTGCAAGGGCAGGTGAGGCTCAGGCGCAAAGGGTTGGGAGAGTTGGGCCTACACTGGACTTTTGGAAGGGAAGGGGGAAGCAGGTTGTTGGACACGAAGCAATCGCCGCTTCTTCAAAGTGATTTCCACTAATGTGTGCAGTATGGGTTTTCATGATGTTGTGGAAAATAAATCTGCGGCCTTTTTATGCCAAGACAAGACTCATTCTGTGCATTACTGGGGGAAAAGAGGAATGAGCACATACGGTATGATGGGTCCAAATGGACAGATGCACGGTTATGCACAGGTTACCTTTGTGAGTAATGTGACTTGTGCAGTTCAGGGAATCGAACATTGGAAAAACCTGCATCCTCTGCACTACTTATAAATGCCAAATATTTTGTGAATGGTCCCCAATGCCTTCAACCATTGCCCGTAGTTTGGGATAAGGAAGGTAGAGTACAGAAATGGAAAATACATAAATGCACATGGATTCAAGGCTACGTTGAAATTCATTGCTTTATGATAATACTCTCTGAACAATCTGCAATTGTCAGCAAATATTTAATGTTCATTGTAGACGCATTTCAACACATAAGGAAGATATGCACAGGGCATTTCGAAAGTGGACTCAGGTTAATGTGTAATGATTAGGGATGACATAAATGCCACGTGATGGAACGAGTGAGACAAACTTGCACAGAATTATTAATCTCGTATTTTATGTGAAAAATTCAATGGCGTGTTGAAGCCTTTAAAATAATTACTTTTTGTTTTGAACTATCACAAGCATTTGTTTCGGGGTGGCTGCTGCCTGTTTATAAGTATCGCAAGCATTTGTTTCGGGTGGCGGCTTCTTGTTTATAACTATCACAAGCATTTGTTTCAGGTGGCGGCTGCCTGTTTATAACTGTCACAAGCATTCGTTTTGGGTGGCGGCTGCCTGTTTATAACTATCACAAGCATTTGTTTCGGGTGGCGGCTGCCTGTTTATAACTATCACAAGCATTTGTTTAGGGTGGCAGTTGCTTGTTTATAACTATCACAAGCATTTGTTTAGGGTGGCGGCTGCTTGTTTATAACTATCACAAGCGTTTGTTTTGGGTGGCGGCTGCTTGTTTATAACTATCATACGCATTTGTGGGTGGCGGCTGCTTGTTTATAACTATCACAAGCATTTGTTTAGGGTGGCGGCTGCATAGTCAAGCAATCAACTAACGCAGAATTATTATTGAATGCATGTTTACTCATTTGCAGTCAATCCAGAAACTGCAGATCTGAAGTGTGCCCACCATAAAGTACACATATTCATTTTCAATATGGCAGCAAAATAAATGATGCTTAAAAATCACATGTAGAAGTAGGACCGCTCCAAATTAATGAGGAAAAACAAACCAAGATATACAAAATAGTTATACATTGAAAAAAGAAAATCGCAACATTAATCGATCAACACTTTACAACAAAAATGGTAAAATATGCCTAAAATCCAAATCACGCTCTCTTCTGTCAATTACATCTTAAACCAGAGCAGAGACCATATCTAATTCCTCACTAGGCGGACTCCTTCAAGTCAATACAGAAATTATAAAGGAAATAAATAGGCAGCACAAAAATACACCAATAATGACAATAGTTCATGGGACAAGGCATTGGTTTTAAAATAAAGTGCATGTTTAAAAGTACACTTCACCTTCACGTACTAATAAGATGACCAAACTAGTCATATTTTAACATCAACAAAAAAGACAGATCCAAAACAACATTTCAGTACCATTTTATAGACTCAGCAATCAAAATCAAGTTCAGGTAAACCACAAAGCAGTGTTAGTAGATATCGCGGCCTATTAGGCCGCCTTTCCCTAACTTAATGTTAAGGGGGCACCGTTCTTGCAATCACTGGCTTAAAGATCACAGGAGCAGCGTTGAAACAAAAGTAAACAGAGCTCTGACGGGACTCATGTTTAATTTTGGTAGTACCCACATCTTTTCCTTTTCCTGGCCCCAAATCAGCCCGATATGGGCTTCACAGCAACCGGGACACAATGTAACTGCAGACAGGCGGGCTGGGAGTATGTGAGCTACGGGTGGGAGGGGAGGGAGGGTCGGGTGGGGTTGGGCTAGGGCAACGGGCAGGTTGGAGCCATTGAGGACGAGCCGCACATGACTATGTGACTATTGTGACTCGTTCGTATGAGGCATTAATTGCCATTACTAGTGCATTTGATGTTGTGCTCGGTATATTATGGTAGCATCTGGACAAATAAGGGTAAGGTAAGTGGTCTTATACAGTGGACAGTGCCCTTCTGTCGATAATGGTGGCCTTGCTGTGCATGACTCTAGAAAAAGAAAAAGGGGTTGGGGTGTTAGTCGGATAGCCGTTAGCTGTGTGCCAATATGAAAACTTTCTGTTGGTTGGTAAGGGGGTATGTAAGGGTGCAGGCTAGCCGCAGGGGAGGGTCCCTTATAGTGAAGCATCGACTAAAGCAGGTATGAGTTATCGATAGAGGATAGCTATGCTAGGAGCCTGTTAAGCGCACTAGACCGGGTAGGTCATCTGATTGGAGCGAGTGGAGTGTGAGGTTGCAAGATTTTAGTAGTGAAGGGAATATTGAAGGGAATATTGATTGGAGGGATTATTCCATTTATATCACCTAGCCATAGCAAGGAGTGAACAGTTGGGTGTGAATGTTTTCACTTAAAAGGAGATAAAGAAGGTTTCTCTCACAATATTGCCTGTTCGTGAAGTGAGTTGGACCCCTTGCTTGTTTACTCACCATGGTGCTGGGAATTGGGAGGATATCAGTTGCCTAGCTCTGGATTTGTTGCTGTTTCTTCCAAGTTGGTTGGGTGAACAGCCATGTTTTAAGCTGTTTCCTGACCGTCATGCGGTTCACTTCTGGATAAGGATGCTTAGGTAGGATGTTCCAGAGTTTTGTGGCCAGTATGGAGAATGAGTACCTTCCTTGATATTTTTTATTGAAGTTAGTGCAGTGATGATGGACCTTCATGTTCTAGACGGAGTATAGTGTTGGAATTTCCTTTTGTAGGATGGTGGGCCCGTTCCATGGTATGAACGATGGGCTATGTGAGAAACCAGAGGGTGTCTCACCCACTAGTCCCTGGGGATCTTTCTCTCCGGTGGCCAGGGCATGGCCATCGCCTTTGCATCCAGACCCTGGGGGTGGACCAGGGCGGGAGGATCACCTAGGTTAGGGGTCTTTAGGGAGTGGGGTGAGGCAGCCGATGGTGAGACCCGGTATGCCCCCCTTTTTTGTACATCCAACCCCTCCTATTTTTTAGGATACAATGTCCCAACCCCCACCCCCTTTCTGCACAAACACTAGGCCAAGGAAGAGGGTGACTGAGAGTAACAAGACTAACTCTTATACATTGTACTGGACATGTCCTGCTAATCGGGTCAGGCAAAGTCAGGCACTTGACTTCAAGTGCATACACCTCATTCCAATTAGCTCTTCTCACACAGATAAAAGGTGGAACCTAGAGACACAATCTGTGCAAGGTGGAACACCGGTATGAGCAGAACTTCTGGGGCGAAGGCGAACCTACTGGAGCAGGGCGACAGACAAAGGGACGAGAGCAGCGGTCAAAAACCCCAAGAGTTCCCTACAGGAGGTTGTGGCCGCCACAAGGCAGCGAAAGAAACGTGGAGAAGGCCAGATCCCAATATCGAAGACTGCATTGCGTTTCAAGGATACCAGTGATCCTCCCGGGTGAACAGCCGCAGAGTTGGGGAGGCGAGTCCAAACCTGTGGTACTAACCTTGACTTGTAAATTAAAAATCAAAAAAGCAAGAAAGAATTGCACACAGTCAGTGAGTTGGCAAGCGACCTGAGAGACTGGTGTGTGCTAAGAAAGATTGAAGTTTGCAACAATATATTGCAAGTGAAGGCTGCATGCATGTGGATGAGTTACGAGGAAAGGCATACCTGTGAATGAACTTTAAAATAAAGACAGCTGGGGAATCAGCGATATGCAGTAACCGAGTGGTCAGGCCGAAAGGAGTAGCCCACTTGAAAGTCTCAGTGAAAGGTGCATTGTTTGAGGTGATAAAAGTGAATGAATTGTAAAAGTGAAATTGAACGAAGTTAACCCCGAAAGAAGGGGAGAGGAAAGGCTGTAAACTGAATTCTGAGTCGAAGTGCTCCTGCGCTGGTCTGTAAAGGAAGGCCTGCACATTCGAAAGTCTTCAAGATCCAAAAAGCGGTCTGAGCCCGACTGAGGGAGATCCGAGGTGTAAAAAGCTTGGGGAAGGGAGCCCGACAAGTGTTGTTGAACTGTGAAAGGTCAAAGCCAGGCAGAGGGGGACCAACGTTGAACTGTGAAAGGTCTGGGCCCGGCAGAGGGGGGCCAACGTTGAACTGTGCAAGGTCTGAGCCCGGCAGAGGGGGACCAACATTGAACTTTTGTTTTTTTAAGAGGTCTGAGCCCGACAGAGGGGGGCTGGTGTGAACATTCTGTTTCATTATTTGGGTGAGACTGGAACAAGAGCCTTTAACGTGGAAGGCCAGACGGGCCTCGATCCATGTTCCGAACTGTTTCAGTGTTAAAGCCTGAGCCAGAGTGTGTCGTTCTTCCTATAGAGACTGCCTTATTCCGTGCTGTCTAAACGTGGGGAGGAGAGCTGATCCAGCCACATTTTTTTCTTTGTCGAACACTGATTTATCTTTTATATACACACCTCCTTTACACATTATATTGCACAAGGGATAGGGCAGGCATTAGGTTTTGTTAGCATAAGCCATTTTGATTTGACAGACACAACAAAGAATCTTTTTTTCTTAATTAGTTGATGGTCGGAACGGTTCGAATTCTAGTTGTATGGTAAAGTAGGAGTTTTTCCAAACCCTAAGCAGTTCATACAGGTTTTACAAATTGTATCTTTTGTGTCAGTGTCATACGTGTGATACCATGTCTCCCCTACAGCTATGAAAAGAGTTTTGAAACTAACTTTTTTCCGGATGATGGGCAGCCAATACAGAATTAGTGATGCTGCTGTGAAATATTGTAGCATCTTCATCGGGAGGAGCAGATGGTGCATTATGGACTCTGTAGTTTTCTCATCAGGCATTACGGGTTTCCGAGGTAGAGGCTGTTAGCATAGTCCAGTCTATATAGTGCTCATGATAACACAGCCATTGTTCTGTGGGGAAAGGTTAATTAAGGCATACGATGGAGTTGGAAAAAGCAGTTTCTGACAATGGCTCTGACCTGTGTGTGGTTCAATTGCAAGTGTATTTTCCATTGTGGTTTCCAGATTCCTTACCATGGTGGACGGTATTGGACATGGGCTCATCTCATTAGGACAGTAAATAGTTTTGTCTGTTTGCCGTAATCCAGGGATCCACGTGACGTGTGCAAGGCATGTTTCAATATCTGGTGCTTTTGTTGACAGATTTTTCCAAAGTATTTACATTATTTGTGTGCCATCTGCATGGTTGTTGCAGGTGATGCCAGATCAGTTGATAATGTCCAGTAGGGGTGTAATGTAGGTGTTGAATAGGAGAGGTGAGAGTGTGGATTCTGGGGGTACTCCACAGATTAGTGGGCGAGTCTGGGATTTTAGGGGGCCATGATAGTGATTTTGGTTGTATCCGTGAAAGGAGAGAAGATGCTGCATAGAGCTGTTCCTTTGATACCAATGCCTTCCAGTGTTTTTAAGAAGGATCTCGTGGCCAAAAGCAGCAGAGATATTCAGAAGGACGAGTGTGCTCTCAGAATGGTTGTATGCATTATTTAGCTGTGCCTCATCCAGGAGGTTGTTTCAACTAAGTTGGCAGTATTTGAACTTTTCCAGTAACTTACCTATGAAAGGATTTTTTTAAATTTGGCGGTAGCTAGCTGGGTCAATTGGGTCAGCTGTGGCCTTTCTGAACAAGGATTTGATATATATGCTGAGTTCTATGCAACTGGGGTATTTCTCGTGCTGGACTGCAGTTAGGGTCCCAATAATCACACCAAGAGAACACACTACACAGATATTCAGAAAAATATATGCTCTTTAATAATGGGTTATACATAAAACACAAATATATCAATGTGTGTGTATATAATGTGAACAAACGGTTTGCTAACCGCGAAACGCGTCGTTGCCTGTCATTTTTTCTTTCCACTGCACGAATAATAAAGGATATTGGGCCTCATTACGATTTCGCCAGTCCGGATTCAATGCAGCTGGTAAAACCGCACCCGCACCGTTTACCGGACCGGCGAATTCCGACCTTCGATCCCGGAAACACCACCACCCCGAAACCGCCACTGTGGAGACAACACACCCGATAACTGCATCGGCAGACACAGCACAACGACACCCACAGTTACCGGCAATAGGTAACACCGTGCGCATTACGAGTAGCATGGACACAGAAACCCTTCCACAAAATTGGCGGTAAAACCATGAACACCATGGTGGTACCGCCGCCACCACGGAGATGGCGTTAAACAGTGTCAGGTGAGCTGAATCAGGCCACAGGTGCACCAAAAGAGCCCAGCTGGACACAGCAGGCCACTGGGAGCCTATAAAACGGCCACACCCAGGCCAACTCTAAACACAACTATGCAGGCAGCCACTGTAGCAGCTCTGGGTCTGGAACTACTGAACCTACAGGCAGCAGTGCACTTGGTGGCAGCAATGGTGCAGAGGAGGAGGAGGCGGAGGAAGAGGAGGCACAGGCGGTAGATAGCAAACCCTGCACCCATACCAAACCCAAATACGCAGCCAGCACGACCCCACAGGCTGCCGCCAATACCCTGCATCAGGGCCTCACCCTGGAATCTGACCCCAGGGCAGATCTACACATTATACCGGCTGGACCGTCAACAATCATGCAATCATGTCCATCGTCACCATGATTGAGGACATCAGCACCGGCATACGGACGGCAATCCCAACCCTGCTGAAGGTGGTCTCGGTACTGCATTTTCTTGGGACCGGAACGTATCAGCACACTGTTGGTGAGCTGAACGGCTGTCATAACCCTGCTTCTCAAGAATACTGGACCAGGTACTGGATGCTCTCCTGCACCATGTGTCGGAACATATCACCTTCCCCCGTACCCTCCCCCAGGTCATTGTCACCAAGTTGGCCTTCCATGCCATTGCGGCCATGCCAAATTGCATTGGTACAGTAGACTGCACCCACACAGAGCTGACCGTAGCACGTGCAATGGAGATGGTGTATTGCAATAGGAAACTATACCACTCACTGAATGTACAGATGGTATGTGACGCTGGACAAGTGATAACACATTGCTGCACACGTTTTCCGGGGTCAACACCAATGGTCCTGCGGAATTCAACATTGCCCCGGTACATGGAACGCTATGCTGGACAAAGCACATTCCTATTGGGTAAGTACAACTGCCATTGCACGGCTCTTGTGAAATGGGGGGGTGTCCAGGGCAATGACCTGTGTGTCTGGGTTCCTACAACTGGCAATGCATCACCCCGTGGCCAATGAAATGGACAGTCACCACAACCCAAACATTCCAAAGCTACACATCACAGGTGGGCACAGTGGGCCCGTACACAGGCTTACTAAGGAGATGCACAACCAAGACATGTACTGGTAGCACAAGCCAATATGACATGAGACAGTGATTCCACCCACCCACCCAATGCACCAGTGCCCCCCAATGCACATGGATGAGTGCATATCCGACATTGTGTATCGACCACATCATCACACTGTCCATTGACTGACTCCTCCATGTATGTACACCACTGCACGATGCCAAACTTATCGACCACAAATGAGCAGGAGGTGTCCAAGCGCCAATGTGGACAACAATGACCCAGGAATGGCATTCACACACTGGTCAGACCATTGCTTGCCCCATATGGATGATTGACTAATGACACATGATTGCACTGCATCTGATCAAGACATGGGGCCTCATTCCGAGAACGGCGCTAACCAATGGCGCTATTAACGCCTTGGTTGACGCCGTACCCGGACCGGCAGCGCCTTGGTGGATGGCGGAATCACCGCCCCATTCCAAGGTTGGCGGGGCGGTAATTCCCCATTCACCAAGGCCCTTCCCCATTCCCAAATGAGCCCCCATAGGGCTCAATGGGAATGGGGAAGATGCAAATAACGGTGACCGTTCATTACGGTCACCGTTATTGGCTTGGAGGCCCCTTTGCGCCCTCGACTTTAACACCTGCTCAAAGCAGGCGTTAAGGGCGAGGGCGCAGAGGGAACTCGGAGTATGGCGGTAAGGGAATACCGCCACCGGTCTCGTTACCGGTGGCCGCTATCCCTTACCGCCATACTCGGAATGAGGCCCATGGATACCACAAACACTGACATGTCCCCTCCATTTACATCCCATGTATATGATGCAGGATATGCACTCACGCCGTGGCTGAATACGCCCATACGGAGGCCACGGAACAGGCATGAGGAGGCCTACAACAGGGCACACGTCCGCACACGTGGCATGATCGAGAGGACATTTGGCCTACTGAAGGCCAGGTTCCACTGCTTGAGCAGATCTGGCGGGTCACTGCTGTACAACCCAGTGAAGACGGGTAAAATAGTGCTTGTGTGTTTCATGCTGCACAATATGTGCATGCGCAGGAACGTCCCTCTGCCCCCAGACACAGAGGATGATGGTGAAGTAGATGATGAAGATGAAAATGGGGATGGGGATGGGGATGGGATGGCTGCACCCCTCGCAGCGGGGCACATGATGGGCAAAATGCACAGGATGCACTAATTCGCATATACTTTTGATAGACTGTACATGAACAACATTGCATGATTATGATGATGCATGTCAATAAATTGATTGATTGCAAATGAAATAACAGATGTCCACTTGTAAAATCATTTCAAGAAGTGATTTATTGACAACAAAGCAGGTAAGAAGGTGAATTGGATATGAAAGCTGTACACCCGTGCACACCCACAACCCAAATGTACCCACCCCCAACCATGCCCCAGACCACTAACCCCATCATGGACCTCCCCCACCACCCAAACCTACCCACCCCTAACCATGCCCCAGACCACTAACCCCATCATGGACCTCTCCCATCACCCAAACCTACCCACCCCTAACCATGCCCCAGACCACTAACCCCATCATGGACCTCTCCCACCACCCAAACGTACCCACCCCCATTCACCCAATGTTTCCCAGATTGTCTTGTGGACAGTCATTCCCACATGGCACTATTTCTGGCTGAGCTTATGTGCATGAGCGTCCTTGCCAGAGTGAGCACTCTGCCAACTGGAGCGCCTCTGTGGGCTGCCAGTGATGGAGCTTGTTGGGGTGGTGCTGGTGGATGGCACTGGTGGTGCGACTGGTGGCACATGTCCATGAAACGCCTGCGGGGCACATACATGCACTCGGCGATGGAGGACATGGCACTGTTGCCTTCCCGGACATGGCGCACCAAGTTTACATTTGTAGTGGCGAAAAGCCCGATGGCCCTGGAAAGCTGACGCACCGATGTTGCATTGCTTTCTCGCTGCAGCCTCGCCTCTTCCACCCTATCCCAACTGCCTTTTGACAAGCTGGGATAGGGTGGCTTGCTGTTCCTCCATCCGCTGCACGCGTGCACTAATCTCTGCCATGGAGGGTGTTGGTCACTTCATGGGGCTGTGCATTGAGGAGGGGCTGAACTGCAGGTTGTGGAGGGATGACAGGTCATCCGTGTTGTCCTCCTCCTGTCCTTGATCTTCGTACTGCATGACAGGGGCACTGATGCTACTGGATGCAGCATCCTCCGCAGTGCAGACGGCCTGCAGGATGGTTTCTGTGGCCATGGTGGGAGCGTGTGCCACTTGTGTGGTGGCAGCCTGTACTGGGATGGTGACGTGGGCTGGTGCATCCGTGCCAGTTGCAGCTGGTGCTGGTGCCTGTGTCCCGGAGGTGCTTGCATCCTCATCCCCGGCAGGTTGGCTGCGTCATCCACGTGCAGATGGACGTTACGTCGCCTGTTGGGCATTGTCGCTGTCACTTGTCATGCCTGTAGGGAGACAAAGAGCATGCTGTCAGCCGTGTGGTGGTATTTGATGGGTCCATCACATGCATCACACTGAACGGTCTGTGACAACTTGCAAGTGCACACATTTGACTGCTGATGCACTCAGGTCTGTGTGTCACACCTTGTACTCAGTCACGCACTGTGTGCATGTCCAGGGGGCATGTACTGAGTGTGTGTTGCTAGTGATCTGGGCGTTTGGTGGGTGCATTGGGTCACTCCTGCCCTGGCGGGGGGGTCATCAATGGGTGTTTTGGGTCACTCCTGCCCTGGATGGGGGTGGGGGTCATCAATGGGTGACTCCTGGGGTCCATTCACACTCATGGCTTTGGAAATTGTGCACTTACCGGCATCAACAGGTGGGCTCACTCCTGCTTCTGCATCACCAATGCCCTGTATGCCCTCAAGGTGCAGGACACTGCTGCACCACTCCTCCCACGATTTCAGTTTCAATGGGGATGCTGGGCCTCCACTGGTGCCAGTGCTGTGCTGGCGGTGTGCAGCGATGAGGTTACACACTCTCAGCCAGAGGTCATCCCACCTCTTGTGGCAGTCCTTTACAGTGCGTAGGGTCACCCCTACTGCAGTGCACTTGCGTGCTGCTTCGGCACAGACTTCCTTACGGCGTTGCTGGGTGTTGTGCCAGTGGTCTGCACTGAACAGCATTTCTGCATGTTCCACTATGTGCTCAACAAGCACTGTGAGCTCTGCCTCACTAAACCTCTGCTTGTGCTGTCTTCTTGCAGGAATCCTTGATGCCATTGTGGTTGATGATTATCACAGCTCAGGGAGGTGATGTGGCCTGTGGTCTGTGAGGATAGCAGTAAATTGTGGTTTAAATAATGGCCGCCTCTCTCTTTCCGGTTTTCGCGATCATGGTGTTTCCGCATCCGGTGATTCCGTGTCCATGCCGGCGGGAGCGGTCACGGTTATTCCACAGATTTTTGGGGCGATATGTACGTGTCCGTTTACTTGCCGGCGGTGACACCATTTCCGTGTTGGTCTGGTGCGTGCGACCGACAAGCCGCAATTGCTGTTGATTACGCGATCTTGCGGTCGCGGAAACAGTGTCACCGTCGTCACGGAATCTACGGTTTCCGGGTCAGCGAACTCGTAATGAGGCCCATTGTGTTGCTGTGGACTACGTGGTGCCTTTCCTTTGCAGCTTAGTGGCTTTCACTCAGCTGCTGCTCTTTGGTGTGCAATCCATTCTTCATACTTTTGTATGTTGCTGTTTTTCATATATGTAAATAGTGTAGCGGTCGGTCGCACTATAGTTAAGGTGTTTGCCTAGATCAATAGAAATCCGAAAATTCTATTGCTAATAACTTAACTTGCATGATGGATTTGCTGTTATTTTGCAAAGAAAACGTATGTCAGTTTAGACGTTTTTGCATTATTGCTGGAATTTTAGGGGAATCTTGTGAGATTACCACGGTAATAACGGAAGACGCGCTCAGAAACGAAAATGCGTGCACAGAGAAAGGGAGAACTGTGGGGTACATGGAGGTAAAATCAACTGAGGTAGGTGGGGGGACCAAGGGAAAAGGAAGGAGGCACATGGGGATCGCTTGTGGGGACTTTTTTAAATTTGTGAGCATTATCGCATGCAATTAGCATAAGATTACCACTGTAATTATCGGGGGAATGGAAACTGAGGGAAATCAGTTGTGATCACATCTACTAGGAAGGGGTCTGTGTGCCAGTTTCCTGGTAAGTGTGCCCCAAAGAAACCTATTGGTGCAACATGTGCAGCGGCCACAGGCAAAGGCCATGATGAGTGGGCTTGAAAGAAACCTAGTGTATTAAAATATGCTGGCCAGGGCCGAATGCCATGGCTACTGGGCCCCAAGGAAACCTATAGGTGGAAAGGCTGTTGCCCTCGCCATGGCTAGTGGGCCCTAAAGAAACCTATTGGCGCAATATGTACAATGGCCACGGCTGAAGACCATGGCTAGTGGCCCTTGAATAAACCATGTTAACACAAACCCCTTGAAATTCAGGATATGTGGGAAGTGATGATCATCTTAACTCGGCCCCCACCCCCTTGAAAACCCATGAGCACCTACATAACAGATGGGATAGAAAATGACGAACAAAATTAGAGGCTGCAAGATAGCTCAGTGGGTTGATCGCTCGCTGGTGCGATATGTGTGTGATCTGCAGGACACAGATGTGAATCCCGGCAAGGGCAACTCAGCCTTTCATCCTTCTGAGGTCAATAAATGAGTCCGGTTGGGTGATATTGTATGTATATGTGTTCTGTGTAAAGCACTCAGGGGTAAGAGCTGTATAAATAAAACGTCATTAAATCCTAGGGGTCGTCAACATGGTGGGGGAGACGCTGAGTTAAGATGATCATCACTTCCCACATCCGTCACATTTCTAGGGTTTTGTTGCATTAAATCTGATCATTTTAACTGTCCCTTAATGCTTTTTCCACACACACACACAAACACACACACACACACTCTTCTTGCTCCTATCACTTAGGGTGGTGATAAACTCAATCCACTCGTAATGCTGAGATGTAATGATGTAATTAATACAAGTGATGCTGCATGTTACACATGGTGATTACTGAGCTTATAAAACAGCAACCATGATTAGATCGCATTTCTGAGGAATTAAAGGCCGGACTTTGCCTGCGATGGAATCCCCGCACGCGTGACTCTGTGCTTTGCATATTGTTACTATACCATAGATATGTTGTATGAAGTGGCAGTATGGGGCATTTTAGACCACACTTGGCATGTATTTGAAGCACCTGAACATGCGAGGCTACGCTCTACACGTTCGGACTATTCACGCATAAGAGGCTATAACAGGCATTCATACGATTGCAATATCCGAATATAGGAAGCACTTGGAAGTGTGGAGCCGTTTGAAGATATAATGACTTCGCCGGGCATGTGAGGCTGTAACAGGTATATGTCGGTAGTAAACTTCCACATAGGGCAGTTTTGGCATCTGATGGCAGTGTCCCTAGCCTACATTGAATTTGCTGGCTGTACCCATCTCATACAATGACCCAACCCCTGGCATATTTAGAAAGCAGCCTAGCAAGATGTGGTTTACAAATAGAATAGTCTTTTGTCTGCTTTAGTAAATATGTGTTCCTTTATTCATTTTAAACATATGTCTATTTGTTTACATCTGTGATATCATGCCTGATTTTGTACCCTGGAGGCATGTCTTGCAATCTCAATTCCTGCGATGCACGACCTGTGGTGTCACTTTTGGTACCTCTGGCATATTGATGAATTGAAGTCTCTGCACAGGACCTCTTGGGATGGTGTCCAGCCGTTCCTCCCTCTGCGGTAGGTGACCTGAGTTTCTAGAGAGTAAAATGACCTGAAGCTTCTAGTGGCCAACTGTTTTAGCACTTGGTACAGGGGCTCAGGCCATCAGCTGGGGTAGAAACTACATTTTATACATTCTACAGCATTGCGCGCTGTGCATATCCTTACATGTGGCACTAGGTGAAATAGTGCATTCGTCGAATGCCATGCAAAGGCTTAAAACAGTAATAAAGCAAAGGATGGGTATCCCCTTCATCGCGGACAGAGGGGAAACAACTAACAATATTCAAACAATGGTCATGTCAAGCGGAACAAAATACGGATTGGTGCATGAGTGTTATACAGACTACAATAGAAAAGGACCCAGAGAAGGACCAGACAGATCAAAACAACACACATTTTTTTAAAAACTGTTTTCATTTTATTATTATTTCACAAATGGATAAAATTGCATATTAAATCTGCATAGGCCCATACTAAATATTGGCTCATTATAATAAGAGTAAAGTGCATCACAATTAAAGTGCTAGACACGCCCTTAAAGGGGTCCACGCCACACGCACGCAAGTAGAGTACCGGAAACCCCAATTGAGTGAAGGAAATCACTCAAGAGGGGGCCGGTGTTTACAAGTGTGTCTGCGGAACACTAACACAAATCTTTTTTTTTTGTTTTGATGAATTAAGGATAAGAGGCACCTGAGAGGAATAAGTAAAGGGCGCAAAGTGGACCATAAATCCTCCTTCTGTGAGCTTAATTGCTGTACATATCCTCTTGTGGCAATCTGCATCACCCCCCCCTCTTTTATTTGTCACCTTTTCTGCTCTTCCTTTTCTTTTGTTCTTTGTGTAATAACTGATGTGTGAAATTTTACTATTTTAAAGCAGTTCATGTTGTATCTTTTTTCTTTTTGCTTGTATCTACTTTTGAATATTAAGAATTGTCTAAAAGAAACATTGTGAAAGATTTCTTTCTTTTGTAGTTGGAAATCAAAACACAAATAATATTAAAAAAAGAAATTACACCCATGCATGCTCTACTGGTCTGCTTGGCACTCTCTTCCTGCTTCATGTTTAGGTCCGCTCCAGCTGGACGCACAGAGAACTCCCTCAGCTTTTCGCCAACATCCTCTGTCTTCGGGATCCCAATCAGCTGACAGGATTTGTAACTCTCTCTCTCAATGGTTTCCTTACCTGCTGACACTCCGGCTGGGCTTGACAAAGTCTTCAGTCCTTCTTCTCTTCTTATTCAATGTTGCCAATTCCGCCCTGGCGGATTGTCAAAGTTCTTTTTTGATCTTCATGTATCCTCGGGGCCACCTCATACCAGCATTAGCACAGTTAGTAATCTTCATGTCTTCTGTGCTCTTTTTTGTCCTGGTACTATCTGTTGGGGCTGTTTCTGCCACACTACAGAAATACATTAGTCTACTCTCAAGGAAGTTGTTTGACATGGAGGGGTGTTAGGGAAGGTTGGGGTGTGACATTGGCCAATGGGCTATGCCCTAGTCGATCATCCTTATCCCAAGAGGGTAAATCCCTCCCCATGAGGTCCTCCCACATTAACCCACCCTGAGGGGGACAGTTGGGTAGCAGCCGCACATCCCTAGCCTCATGGGAATGGGCGCCCCCTTGGGGAGAAGTGACGATACGTTGCGAATCATCACAGAAGAAAGACATTGGGACGCAGTAGGAGTATGATGGTGTGATAACAACAACAGTACAATGACAGTAACAGAATTACCTCCACTTTACCACACTGCCGTACTATGAATTATGGAGGCGATGGGGAGGAATTAGCATCCAAATATCTTCCTCTTCACCTAAAAAATTGGCTGATTTACTGCATTGGAATTACAACTCATGGTAAATGCAAAACAAATCCCCATGGAATCCAGTGGAGTACTAAAAGGGAGATGTATACCACCTTCCCATCACTCGGAATCCCGTGGTAGTGTCAGATAATGGGAACCATGTAGTGTGCACACGTTGGAGAGAAGTAGGACCCTCACTCTGTAAATATACACAGGACCCCTGCTTTCAAATCCCACCAATGTATAATCTCAGCAAGCCTTCTGCACCATGAGAAGGTGGCTGGAAGCGGCAAAGTCTCCTTAACCAGAAAACCTATATGAAGGAAAGGAAACAAAGCAGCATTCGTTTAGATTTCCATAGATAACCCCCCCCCCTATCCCCTCTTTATCTGTTTCCCCAATATTGCACCTGAAATGGGTGGCCAATCCACCTTGTAAACATGACTCTAACGACTGTTAATTCAGTGTTTTGTCCGTAAGCAAGGTTGCTCATGTCTTTTATCCAAAGAGAAATCTGGTGCATTAACAGTCGCTATCTCGACTTTGAAAAAAAGTAGAAGGCACAAAAAATCAAAGCCTATATACCTATAGAAACGTCAAGAGGTCTGTAGCAGCACAAAGCGAAGTGAAGCATTAGACTGGGAAGTTCAGCTGTTGCAAGACGCTTAGTGTTGCCCACAGCGTCCTAATAAGTGAAGACGTATGCGGCCTTACATCATCTGTGCATCATAGCTCCGTTCACCATTTTGGATCGGGCTAGCGCCCGCCATCTGGGATACAGTCTCCTTCATAGTTGACGGCTGCTCAGGAATACAGACATCGAAATCATGTCCCTCTCTCCACTCCTCTCTCCTGGAGTGATCACTTTCTCCTATCCTCCCACCTCACCCTTCCTGCCCCACAGGCAAAGCCACCCTCATCATTGCCACCCACCTTCTCGGTCATCCGACCCATGAAGAGCGTGTCAGTTGCGGCTTTCGCTGCCACCTTCTCGCCCCCTCCTCCCCCTTCGGCTGACTCCCACCCTGACACAGCCCTCTCCTTGCTCCACTCTGCTATATCTGATACTCTTGATATCCTTGCCCCTGTCATGAAAATCCGCCTGAAGCCCAAAGCCAAATGTAACTCCTGGTATGATTCGGATCTTGTCACCCTAAAACGCAAGTGCAGGGTGGCAGAGAGGAAATGGCGTGCTTCATGTTCATCCTCTGACAAACTGGCCTGCCGCCTGCTCCAAAGGCAATACCGTCTCTCTGTTCTCACCAAGAAGAGAGCCCTTATCCAAGCCCGCATCTCTGCGGCATCTAACAACTCGGCTGAACTCTTTAAAATCTGCAAGGAGCTTGCCAACCCTGCTGCAGTCTCTACCTCTCCTGTCCCCTCCCAGGCCCTCTGCACTGCACTGGCCTCCCACTTCATCTCTAAAACTCAGGACATCCTGTCCTCACTCTCCTCCTATCACCTCCCCCCCTCTCTTCCCTGCTCTTCCTCTGGCCCTTCTGCAGCCACCCCTCCTCCCTCCTTCTCTGCCTTTCCCCTTTTTTCTGCTGACGAGGTTTCCAGACAAGTCCGATCTATGAAAGTCTCGTCTAAACAGATTCACCCCTGTTCCTCCAAAACTATCAAGGACCACATCGACTCCCTGGCTCCTGCCCTGGCTGACTTTTGCAACCACTCCTTCGCCTCTGGAGTCTTCCCACCCCCCTCAAGCACTCCCTTGTGCACCCTCTCCTTAAGAAACCCTCTGCCGACCCCTCCTGTCCGGCTAACTATCGCCCAATCTCCATCACTCCCTTCCTGGGCAAGCTCCTGGAGAAACTGGCCATCTCCCAGCTTAACCTCCATGCTGAAGCTGTTGATAGTCTCCATGACCATCAATCTGGCTTCAGAGCGGCCAGAAGCACGGAAACTGCTCTCCTGAACATCCGTGAGGACCTGCTCTTGAACCTCGACTCCAACACTCCGTGTGTTCTCATTCTGCTCGATCTATCTTCTGCCTTTGACAGTGTCAATCATGCCATCCTGCTCAACCGTCTCCGTGATAACCTGGGTATCACTGGTCAGGCTCTGGCGTGGCTGACCTCTTTCCTTTCCAATCGACCCTCCCAGGTCCAACTTGGGTCCTTCCTCTCTGACATCTTTTTCTCCACCTGTGGCGTTCCCCAGGGATCTAATCTCTCTCCCTGGCTGTTCAACCAGTATCTGGCATTCCTTGCCCACCGCATCGCCGCCCTCTGCCCCAACTTTCAGTGCTATGCGGACGATACCCAGCTCATTTTCAGGCTACCCTCGGCCTCCTCCTCTCCCTCCCTCATCTCTGACTGTCTGTCTGCTATCCAGGAATGGTGTGCTGCCAATAACCTCTGCCTTAATGCTAGTAAGACTGAGATCCTACTCATCGGCACACCCACTCCCTCCTTCCCTGCAGCTCTCTGGCCGGCCTCTCTTGGCCCTCTTCCTGCTCCTACCTGCAAGGCAAAAAACCTCGGGGTCATCTTCGACTCCACACTCTCCTTCTCTCCTCATATATCTGACGTCTCTAAGAAGTCACATTACCAGCTGCACCTCCTCAGAGGTATTCTTCCCTTCCTCTCCTTCTCCCAGAAGCTCACTGTCTCCTGAGCCCTGGTTCTCTCAAAGCTGGACTACTGTAACAGCCTCTATCTTAATCTGCCTGCCTCCACTCTCCGCCCTCTGCAACTCATCCAGAACAGAACTGCGAGACTTGTCCTTGGCCTCAAGCCCAGGGACCGTATCTCTCCAGGACTGAAATCTCTACACTGGCTCCCAGTGGCTGCGAGGATTAAGTTCAAAACCCTCTGCATTGTCCACAAGGCCTTCTGGGGCCTGGGGCCTAAATACCTTCAACTCTCTCTTCCTAAATATCTTCCTTCCCGAGCCCTACGCTCATCCGTCTCCAACTCCCTCAGGGTCAGCCGCTTCTCGAAGCAACAAGCTGGGGGTAGATCTCTCTCCGTGGCAGGGGCCTCCCTCTGGAACAGCCTTCCTGCCTCCCTGAAACTTGAGGAGAACCATCTCCGGTTCCGGAAGCACCTCAAAACCTTCCTCTTCACTTCTGCTTTCTCTCTCCCTCTCCCCTGCTAAATTCTTCACCTAAACTGCACTGATTCTGCAACTGGGCCACTCTCACCGACCTCGGTCCTGGGCCCAGTCACTCTTCACTTGCACTGCCTCCCTGGCAACCCCTGCACTGCGGGACTGTCTCTGTATCCCTACAGCCCCCCCCACCCAGCACTTGTCTGCACTTACCTTGCACTTGCCACCAGCTGGCCCTATTTATTTATTATTTTATTTCTATTCTACTTATTTGTACTGCACTCCCCCCCCTCCCCCTTCCCCTTGTACTTTTTCCCTTCCCCGTACCCCTGCACTTGCGCGGTCTGAATGACACCTGGCCTAGTAGGATCGTTGTCTGCCTTCCCCTTGTTCCCCCCTCCCTGCCTCGTCGCGCCTTGAAAAACTTGTGTATAGGCGCGTTACAAATGCCATATCATATCATATCATCATATATCGCTGTATCCATAACGGTTGCCACAGACGTCCCAGCAATAGATGGCTCTTTCTATTCCTAGCCCTGATGTCAGGTAGGTATTTCCCGACAGCATGCCTCCCCCAGAACTCCCTACAGGAGTATGTTTCCCGACCACTCCACCACCAGGAAACTCTAAATGAAAATGCTTAACCAATTTAGGGGTGAATACATGTTTAGCAGGAACCCATGTCCTGTTTTACGGCCCATGCCCCACCCTGTCAATCAGATACTGTATCGTGTTCCTCCATTATCAAGCACCCACGATTTTATTGACCTCATATCATCCTGAGGGCCAACTGCTGGGAGTTGCAGCGGATGTCTGTCTCTGTACTTGGTTGAATGTGCCACAGGTTTCAGAAGAGATACATGGAACACCGGCTGGATCTTGTAACTTTTTTTGAAGGGACAACCTCATGGCAACATGGTTAATCACTTTCCTATGGCTGTTGCACTTGCATTCTCTGACATAGACTCCTCCATGCATGTACAGTGCACAATACTGGATCAAAGGGGCATCTATCATTGGTCTTCATAGATATCAGGGTACTCTCCAGGGAATGTGGATGACAGAACCCCTCTCAACCCTGACATGTGGGAAGAGCTGGGATGCCGGCATCCATTAAGGGGCAAACGAAACCTGGGTGGCCAGTAGGATAGTGCCATATCCGACACATTTAATCCCAGCCCAACCCATACCCCGTTCCCACGATCCAGTGAATACTACGAATTTGATTCTGGGCACCTTCGGGCTGTACACTATTTGAATCACCCGCAATCTCAATACTTTCAAATAGACCTTTACACCCAAGTAAGAAGTGGACATCTGTTCCCGCGGAAACCGCTCGGCTCCTAAGGGTTCCGGGTCACTTCTTTTAGTAGAAATCACATCGATTTAGACCAATTTACCTGTAACCCTGATACTCTAACACACGCTTCAACTTCCTGTGGGAGTAAATTATGTTCAAGATCCTTAATATATAGGATGGCATCATCAGCATAAAGGGATATCAACTCCTTCGCTCCCCCATCACAAGCCCCCGGTGCCAAGTTCGTAAGCGAACTGCAAGTGGCTCCATGGCAATTGCTGATAGTCTTAAACACTCAGACTTGATCTACCTTTGCCTAATCCATACAGCACCCTGATTCTGTAGTGGTAAAAGCACAGGCTTTTGAAAACTACAACAAACTTAAAAAACAGGAAAGGAGAGAGCACTGCACGAGAAGCAGGGGATTGCAGCAGGTGACACCAGTCTGTAAATAGTCCTGAAAGAGCTAGAGAGACCCCGGCTATCCACCAGAGGATACAATTGTGTGCTGAATCAGGCATTTTACAGGCATAAGGCAAAACAGACCGAGACAGTATGAGGACAGAGGCAAGTGGAGAATAGGCACTGGAGCTATAAGTGCACACACAATTCGGGCCGGACATGCATTTTGGGAAATGTGATTTAGTAAAATTGTCCATAAGATATTGCGAGAGAAAGTGACCTCCGAAGCCGCATTCAGGGAAAAGAATGTCTAAATAGTACAAATACCAAATCATGCATAAGTGATTGTGAGAGAAAGAGATCTCTAATCAGGTAGAACGTGTCTATACGAGACTGCAAAAGGAAGGGGACTCTGTCTTTGCATTCTGGGAAAAGTACCAAAGCCTTCATAAAACATTGCGAGAGAAAGCAACCCCAGGAGCATTCTGGAAAAGTGGTCACAGCATTCATACAAGATTGTGAGAGATATAAAGTTCTGAATTTGCATTTTGGAAACAAGTCAAAAGTACCAAAGCATCCATAAGAAATTGTAAAAATAAAACATTGCATTCTGGGAAATGGAATTAATTTCCCAAGGGATCACCAAAACACTCACAACAAGAAAGACAATTCTGTCAACACTTTTAAAGAAATTCCATGTTCACAACATAAACAAAAAACCTTGCAGATGGAAATCACCATTGTTGTGATCTTCTTTCGCTGGTCCACTACAGTGAATATGTATTTTGTATAGATTTAACTTCTTCCCTACCCTGATTAGTTGTCTGAAATGTCGAGGCTGGTGAACAAGTTTGCCACTTAGTACAAGAAAGAGGATCTGTTAACAAAATATGAAGCAACACATCTAAATGCAGTCTTCGTGGTCAGATGACAATGAATAATGAATGACCTTGGATAGGCGGGAAGAACGGCTGAGTAGATCTAGGGATGAAATCAGTACCAATTTAACCAGACTACTGTGGTCTCCAGCACACAGAGCCCTTCCCTGAAGACATATAGAAAGTAGCTCTGAATTGAAAGCATTTTACAACGCTACTATTGACTTAGGAAGAGTACAGTTAGTAAGTGTTCCTTTAATGGATGTGTGTTTGTTTTAACAATATTGACCAGAGATTGCACTAATTCATAAAGTGAGTGGAGTGAACATTCTGGGGAATGATTAGACGTAGACAATGGGGCCTATCAGAACGACTTTCATGGAAGATGAGGCCTACAGTCTACAGGCCTTTACTGACTGGCGGCTTTCGGATTGAGAGTACGTGTTACTCTACCAACACTGGGGGTCATTACGAGCTTGGAGGTAGCCATGGCGCTTTTAGCGCCATGGCTGCCTCCAAACCCGGGTCCGGTCTCACTGAATGGGTACTTACCGGGACATTCCAACCTATGCAGACCCTGTAAGTCCCCATTCAGTAAACCATTCCCCATTCCCATTTGAGCCCCACAGGGCTCAATGGGAATTGGGAAGGCACTTATAACGGGCCCGCAAATTGCGGGCCCGTTATTAGCTCCAAGGTCCCTTAACGGGTCCCGCAAAGAACAGCTGGTCAGACCAGCTGTTCCTGCTGGGACCCACTAAGGGACCTCGGAATAGGGCGGTAAGGGTTTACCGCACCGGCATCCTTACCGGTGCCGGTAAACCCTTACCGCCCAACTCGTAATGACCCCCACTGTCTTGATCGCTCAAATTTGGTGCGCTTTAGGAGGGCATACATACACAGTTGCATATTCCGAATCAATTGGGCCTCATTACGGCTTTGGCGGTAGCCATGCCGCTATAGCGGCATGGCTGCCTCGAAAACCGGGTCCAGGTTCCCTGAATGGGGAATTACCGGGCCATTCCGAGTTTGGAGGGCCCGGGAATTCCTCCCTCAGGGAACCCGGGCCCGGACCTTCCCCATTCCCATTCGAGCCCCCATAGGGCTCAATGAGAATGGGTGCAGGGAGCTAATAACAGGCCGATTACGACCGGCCTGTTGTTAGCTCCCTGGTCCCCACGCGGGAACCGGTAAGGACGTCTGGTTTTACCAGGCGTCCTTACCGGGTCCCGCGATGGGACCTCTTAATCAGGCGGAATGGGTTTAACCGGTCCGCATCCATTTGCGGCACCCGTTAACCCATTCCGCTAGGGTCGTAATGAGGCCCAATGAATCCGAGATATAAAGCCAGTACCCACAGCACCTTTGTTATCATGAACACGCAAACCTTTTGTTGAAGTAGTAATGGTATTTAATTCAGTACATAGAAAGCTCGAAGCAGGGGAATCAGAAGAACTGCCTAGGAGAGGGTTTCTTAAGTTGCTAGGCAACTGTACCAGGGGTGCTTGCCTTTTTTAATGTCTATTAAAAGGCCTTCATCGAATGTTGGAATGTAGACGTTTTATGTACAGTCAATAGAAGTGTGCAATGAGAAGCGATATAGGACCTTACAACAAACTTGCTGTGGGACAATTACCACAATGTTTTGGTGATGACATGATTAGAGCAAAAGATAATTAGGCAAGCAGGGAAATACATGCCAACATATAAAACAGTGCGATCTTAAAGCTGCATTGACAGTTTGATGCTTGAAAAGACCAAGATGAAGAAAGTCATTTCTTTTTGTGCATCAGCAGATTCGTCACCACCAAAGCCCCCTCTCAATTCCTCTGAGAGCTGTACATACAGTAGCAAGAAATACCGCAGCAGGCAAGTGCTTCTTTGAAGGTCAGTAGCAACAAAGGGCAGGGAGAAAGCATTTTTCCAGCCTAATCTGGGTCACAGGTACAACACCAGGATAAACATCCTGCAATCCTAATCACCCCCTGGAATCCCTTTATCAAGGCAGCAACCCCTCAAACTCCTCTGCATATCTCTGCAATGTGAATGATACTTCAGGCTAATAAACCTACATGCTGATGTTCCTCAAAGGGCACTTTTGAACCTTACCACATAGAAAACTAAAGCTTGATTAAAACAAACCTGTTGTTTCCCATACTTTCTTTTGCCTGCAGAAGAAGGACTGGACAGGGTCCTGAATAAAACAGTGCACAAAACGAGGGCGTGTTGAAGCAGCTGGTCTGTGTGTGTCCCAGTTAAGCATGTATTGTATTTATGTTATGCTCTTGGGATTTATATCCTGCATTGCTGCCATATGCATGGTCTCCACACACTGTGACGGATCTCAAATATATTGCAAACACGTGATGGTTTGCCCAGAACAAGCAGAGTATGTACAAGAGGGGATTTATAAACCGAATGGGTGGTGTCTGGCAAGGTTCAGGACACTGGTGATGATTTTAACTTCTGGCCGTAAAACGTTCCAGTGGTGGGGGGGAGAAAGTGGCCAACATTAGGCGATGCACAGAGTAAGCAGGAGAAGAGGGTGGTGGAACAGAGAGCGAGGGGCAGATTAGCAGGAGAAATAGGTAGCCAGATAAGCGGTGGTTCAAAACCCATTCATTTATTTAAAGACAAGTAGAAGGAATTAAGGATCTGTGTGAAAAAAACAATTTTGCTGCAGCCAAAATCAACACATCCATGCCTCCTCCCGCAACCCTCCATCGCAATACATCCCCACCGCCCACTTACCTTTTGCTTGTCTGCTTCCATCTGCCCCTTCAGTGTCGTTCTGTCCCTCCTACGCGGATCAGATGCTCCAGGGTCTGTTTTTCTTCTTTTTTTTCCCGTAACCCGCCTCCAATCGTGTGGAAACGGGGGACTCCCCTGCCACCCCCAAAGGCCATCACAACCAAACATGGGGAGCGGGGGACACCCCCACAACCCCTGGTAGCCATGCTCGGTAGTGATTAACCAATTTGATTGATTTTAATCGATCGAATGGTACTGGCCGAATTTGGCCAGATGTACCATTCAATCAATTAAAATCGATCAAATTGGGTAATACCGAAATAAAAGGAGGACCGTTGTTTCATAGAGTGCCAGTTGTCGTGGAGGTGGTAGAGAGGGGGTGGGAGAAGTGAAGCTAAGGGTATACAGAGTGCAAGCTGCAAATATATGGAGGCTACAACAGTAATAGAGAAAACCAAGTGTAGCGGTAGGTGAAACGGGACTGATTTTCCAGAAGTTAAGCAGATGGAGTCCGACACCATTCAAGGTCACAAAATGATGTAGTTTAAGTTCACTGACTAAGAACACCAGCTTTCGAGCTTGGAGGTTGGGTGAAAGGAGGTAATGAGCCAAGGAAATGGATGAGGCTAGGAGGAAAGGGGTATTCTGAGCAGGTAGGTAGACAGCTTAAATCTGGAGAATGTAAGCATTAACCATCGAGTGCCTTGCAATGACAGATGGCTGAAAATCATATGCAGGCCTTTGAAGAGAGGTCCAGGGTGAATGAGGGAAAAAAAGAAAATCTGTGTATCATCGGCAAAGAGATGGGACAACATCTCAAAGAGCTGATGAGTTTGAAAGGGAGGAGACGTAGAGTGTAAAGAGCAGTGGGCCAAGGACAGCGGCTAGGGGTCTCCTACAGGGAGAGTTGTGCAAGTGGTGATGTCCATGTTCCAAGAGGTGTAAAATCATCAGAGAAGTGGCAGGGCATCCAGGTGAATGCAGTGTCCTGGATTCTGAGGTTGGAGAGGATGAGGAGAAGAGACAGGGATTGTCAGTTGTGACGATTCCTGGGATCATGTTACTTCTCTCCAGGAGGGAGCCCTTCCTTGTGAGGATAGGGAGCTTATGCTGCTACCCAATAGTCCCCCTAGGGGCTGTGGAAAGCTGGACCTCACAGGAAGAGACTCCCCTCATGGGGATGATGACTCCCATTCCATGAAGGAACTCCCTGACCCCTTTTCCGTTGGGATTAAGCCCTTGTAAGAAATCCATGTAATCCATATGACCCAGAAAAATAACAAAAGAGATCTGCAGGGAAATAACAGACTACCTGGATATGGTACTGAGCAGAGTTGGCCCCAAGAAGACATAATGATCACCTCAACAACTGATCATCATACTGAGATACTGAGAAGAGTTGACCCGAAGGAGGCATAAGCATCACCTCAACAGTTGATTATCATACTGAGAAGAGTTGACCCCAAGTAGGCATGAAGTTCATCTCAATCACTGCTCATAGTACCAAGAAGAGTTGACCTCAAGGAGGCCTCAAGATCATCTCAACAACAACAAAGAAGGACTTGACTTCTGCGAGGAGAGGATCAAGCCCCAGGAAATAAAGAGTGAGAAAGGACTAGGAAGAATAGAGAGCAGCGGCATGAAGCCAGCCCATCTCGGGAAGTTTGAACCTGGTAACAAGAAGCTGCAAGGATGCTGATCCTCAGTGGCGGGGACGCTGAAGAACGGTCAGCGGAGCTCGACGTCGGAAGTCATTCTCCTGATCAACTGAAGTGACAGAAAGAAACCAACGATGGCATGACCTTCAGGTGGTGGACCGTGTGGTCCTGCAACTGCACCGGAGCAGTGTGGTTTAAGTCTCTGCGGAGCTGCAAGGACAAAGCGGGGAGTGGAGTGAAGAAAGCTGGGGACACCAAAGCTATTTGTGTAAGCTCAACTCTGGAAGAAGAACCGGTGATGCAGTCTGGGCACAATCCAGGTAACAGGATCAGTGGGCGACCCGGTAGGGGTTTGGGACAAGTCAAGAGAAGCTCGGGAGTGATCTCCCTCGTCAAGTAGTGGCACCCAGAGAAACCAGTGCAGCTCTGGAGTAATCTCTACCATCACAGTAATGACCCCCAGAGAACCAATAGTCAAGAGAAACTAGGGAGTAATCTCCCTCATCACAGTGTGATAACCAGAGAACTAAGAGCCAAGAGAAACTCAGGAGTAATCTTTCTTGTCAGAGTAGTGATACTGGAGATCCAAGAGTCAAGAGAAACTTGGGAGTAATCTCCCTCATCAAGTAGTAATAACCAGAGAACTAAGAGCCAAGAGAACCTCGGGAGTAATCTCCCTCATCATAATAGTGATATTCCAGGATTCAAGAATCAGGAGTGCATTGGGAGGAGTCTCCCTCATCGCAGTGATAATCCAAATAGGATTAAAGAAGAGACTAGATAAGAAGAGCTTTCTAGAGGTAATCTCCAGAACATTGTAATACTGGGAAGAATTAGTGGAACTGTAGAGCAAGCTTTCATAAACCCTTGGGAAGACGTAAAGAGACTTTGAGGACTATTGCTAAACACTATCCCAAGGCAGCCTTCAAGGCTGAGCAAGGAGAGTCAGGAGAAGGGATTCATTATTCTGACCACACTTTCTTTGTTGAATCAGAAGCTAAAGCTGCAAAGGTTTGCTGGAAAAGAGATAAAGACTGGGCCAGTTTACCAGGAGAAGAGAGCCATTCTCCGGGCACTATTTTTCACTTGTATGCTGAAACCTTTTGTGTAGATTAGTGATAGCGTAAGAGGAGGTGTTGAACATCCTCACAAGGAACACCCAAGTTTTTGTTAGTTTAAGTATGGCTAACTCTTGAGAGATAGGGAGGTAGGTTATTTTCTTCAAATAATAAGAGCTTTGCTGAATCATGCCACCCCTTTGTCCAGCTTCTTACTCCACCTACCACACAGTGTATGAGACCTTATTGACACAACAATGATGTGTAACATACAATGGTAGCTTCAAACTGGGCTATGCATAGAACACTGCACACTGCATCACAAAGGATTATATATAAAGATATCATTTACAATGATATAATTATTACACAGTTTCATTGTTCCTAGGGACTGTACTATTTCCGCACACATATGATAATGAATTTTCCGTTCCAACCGCTATAACAAATCCCATCTTTAACTTTCAGCCTTTTGAGCCTTTTATTGCAGACACGTTCAGAAAATGGTTGCCACGGTTATGTTCCCCATTTGATCCCTGTCCAGCTAAATGTTTAACATGCTCTTTCAGCTTTTAGTAAAGGTTGAAATGCCTTTGTTCACAAAATCATCATTTCTCATACATTAAAAACTCCCCATTTGAAAAAGGCTAACATTGACATAAAAAGCCTTGCTAATTTCTGCTTCCTTTCAAATATTCAATATCCAATTAATCTAATTGAAAACATTGTCCAAGCTCAACTTCAGGCAAATATACAGGAATATCAGCTTCCTGTAGGGGAGCATGGTAGCATGGTATCACAAGTATGACACCGACACAATGGGTACAATTTGTAAAAACCGTTATTGAAATTGTTAGGGTTGGAGAAACTCCTATTTTGCCCTATAACTAAAATGGGAATAGTCTCGACCATCGAATAATAAATAACGCAATCCTAGTGGAGTCTGTCAAATGGAAATGGCCTATGCTAACAACACCTAATGCCTGCCCTACTGCTTGTACAAATAAGTATAAAAAGGAGAAATGTATGCAAAAGGAAAAATCTGTGTTCAAATGAAAAAATATGGTTGAACCAGCTCTCCTCCCCACTTTAGACCTCACAGAGTAAGGATGTCCCTGTAGGCAGGATGACCCACTCTGGCTCTGCTTCCAACACAATAGACAGTTCCAAAACGTGGATCGAGCCCCGCCTGGCAGTCCACGTTTAAGTCTCTTTTCTTGACTTCCAAAATAATGCTTCAACCAAAAGGTTCACAAAAGTCCTCCTCTGTCAGGCACTGACCTTTCACCACAAGGTTCTCGCCCCCCTCTGCCGGGCTCAGACCTCTCATGATAAAGTTCAAGACAAACCTGCAAGGGGCTCCCTTCCCCAAGCTTATTTCACTTTCGGTCTCCCTCGGTCGGGCTCAGACTAATTTTGGATGTCGAAGACTTTCAAATGTGCTTGGCTTTCTTTACAGGTCACTGCAGGACCACTTCGACTCAAAGTTTACAGTTCAATTTTCACTTTCCCCCTCTCTAGGATTGAAACTTCTTTATTTCACTTTTGGTGTGGTACGCTTTGTTGCTTCAAACAATTAACTTTTTACAGAGACTTTCGAGTGGGTTACTTCCCTTCGCTGGACCACTCTCTTACTTAGTATCGCTGTTTTCGTAGCTGTCTTTTATATTAAAGTAGGGGCATCCCTGTGTGTACTCCTACTGCAGCTGTAGCTGTAGCACAACAGCCCCCCGCTGAGCAAATATGTATTCCTACCGTCACTAACACATTGACCCAAAGCGCTAGAAGTACATCAGAAGAACAGAAGTTGAGGCCAAGTTTGGTCATTGAAAGTGAAAATGAAAATGAAAATCACATGAAGGGCACGGATGGAATAGAGGCAGTATTAGCTACAACACTAGCTCCTGTTCTGCTATATACAGAACCATTGATTCTGACTACCATATCTAAACAAGATGTTGACTTGTCGAGGCAAGGTAAAACTCAAGCTGCGAGTGTATCAGTGCTGGATAAGCAAGTAACAAATTCGGAAAGAAATACTCCTCCACCAGCTACAGTATACCACGATGCCTCAGAGACAACTTTCTCTCTTGATATAACGGACGCAGACATTCTAGCGAAAAGGTCACCTGTTGAGGAAGTGCCCCCGCTATTACTTCCTAATGAAAGTCTCGTCCAACAGCAGAGCCTGCCCTACACAGCAGATGAACCTGCGAGAAACTGCAAAACAGCAGAAAGATGGAAAGCAGCAGAAGCTGTCCCCACCACGCAAGTGGTGATCAAAAAAATCCATTTACATCAGGATGTACAAATCAATCAGGACGAGGACGATGGCTCTAAGAGCAAGGAGCATTTGGTTGAAGCATGTTCATTCACTGGACATAGTGAGACTTCATTAGAAAAAGAAAAGAATACAACTGAACAGAATGAACTCGTAAACACTCTGATACAAAGGACCAAATCAACGGTGGTGATAAATGCTGCGACAAATTTTGATGTGGCAACACGTGAAGCACGCCTTACCGAAAGGTTAAAGGCAGACTTTATCCAAATGAGAGAGCATCTAAACGAAAGTTTTACTAAGAAAAAAGATCAGAAGCTCACGAACAGACGAAATGTGAGCACTTTGACAAAGAAATTCACACACGGAAACAGTAAAGCAGCTCTATTACAAAATCCGTCGATAACACTGCGCCCTATTAATCTTGACATCTCGGATGGTGATCACGAATTAAGTGGCAGTTACCTTGTAACGACCTTGGATCAGCAGGACAAAGAACTAAGGCCAGGAGGAAAATCGCAAATGCAATGTCCAAACGAGGGTCGCAATCAGTAATTCACCACCTTGAAGACACGACGACTTCCAAAGGGAATATTTCCATAGCCGCAGGGATACAGATTCACAACAATGTTTTATCTGCCACATCTATCTCGATGATGCCGTTTATGAAATTGTATGAATCATTAAACGATGCATTGCGAGACCAGAACTCTGTTCTAGGAACCTTAAACAATAAAGTCTCGGCAATGGAGAAATTGAATGAACATCTAATTTCCCGACTGGACCTGGAAGCAGCAACTTCAAGACAATGTCACTCGCGGCTCAACGAAATAACGAAGCGAGAGGCACATGAAAAATTTGATCTAACGGAAGCCATTATCGAATGTACAAAGTGGATCAGACACAATGTGGCGGTACAGCCTTTAAGCTGCTATGAGAGAACCAGCTGTAGTTGTCAGCAACATTGTAACAACTGAGGCCTTTTCACCCATCCAAGCAACGCAATGACACAATCCACAAGGGAGGCGCCCTCAAAAGTAGCAACGGCGCTAAAAGAGGTGCCTAGAGACCTGGAGTCTGGTAATCTAACAACTATAACCAAAAATGAAGGCCCCAAGGCAAAGATCTTTAAACCAAAGAAAGTGCGGTTGTAGTAGTGGAGAACTCTAACATGCCTCTTAGACAAGAGGCGAGTAACAATACGGCAGCAGAAACGCAAGATACTAGTCCACCTATTGAAGTGATAACCACTCCACAATCAAATCAAAAGAGTGCTGATACAACTGAGGAACAAATTGCCTCTTTTGGGATCTTTTCTGGTGCAGCAAAATCAATTAAAGTAGCAGCTGCCAAGACAGTGCCGCATAAAGGCAAAACAGCAAAAACAACACAAACAAAAGGCAAGGGGGCGGCCTCCAAACGCCCTCGTACAAATGGAGCAAAAAAGTTTATACGAAACCTGACGACTCCCCCTCGACCAGAAAGTACGAAAAGTAGTAAAACAGCTGTGCAAATCGAGAATCCAGTTAAAGAGCCTTATCCTCTCTTAACGTTACCAAAGGAAACAGTGAAAACTCAACAACTGGCAACAAAACGTCCTTGTGAAGAGACTATGTCCGCAGATGAGGTGGACGATAATAACTCAATAGACCTATGCAATCTATCGACTTATACAAATGATGATGAAGCCGACCCTGTAAATATGACAAGGGTGAGCGAAGACCATGAAACATCGACAGAAGAAGAGACCATCAATGACTTCAAAAGAAAAATTATGTGGCACAGCCGTTATGTGCAGATGCACCCAAAAATGCAACTAGTGAACAGTAATAATTGCCATCCTGTCACTCCAGATGCCCGAGTAAAACCTAACAATGAATTGCAAGAAACATCGCTAAAGGCGCCTCCAAAGTGCAATCCTAAATGCACTACTGCGCAGGCACAAAAGCAAAAGCAAAAAAAGCATAGTGAAACAAAAACTTCGCATCCACAAGAAAAAAACAGATGGTGGGAACTGGAATTGGAAAATATAC
Organism: Ambystoma mexicanum; assembly: GCF_040938575.1. NCBI lineage: Eukaryota > Metazoa > Chordata > Amphibia > Caudata > Ambystomatidae > Ambystoma > Ambystoma mexicanum. Next base: position 1,223,967,539 of record NC_090925.1, read on the forward strand.
AGGAAGACAACAGTGACCTAAACTTAAATAGAGCCAATGTTATGAGGTTATTACATTATGTACCAGCACTACGTAACATAAAATCGGACGACATTGCTATTGTCGAATACAAATCAGAAATAAGATCAGATTGGGTGGTGCTACATATGAAATCTAAGAATTTAGCTAGACCACTCTTGGAAGCAAAAGAAGATCTCCTGCTTTGGGTTTGATCTTACAGTATGTGATGCTCAACATCCAGCAATAGACGAAGCAAACGAGCATAAGCAGAATAGACCCTCAAATAACATCAAAAGGGACGTCTTATAGAAACAGATCAAACATCAATCATCCAATCCAACAAGAACACAAGATGCCAAGAGCCACGCTTAGGATCATGCAGGGTCAAGAGGAACAACCCAATTTTTAACATCCTGGAACACCCGTGGATTTGCTCATCTATTTAAAGAGGGTGATATACAAGATCTAAAAGTACCTTTATTTGTCTGCAAGAAACGTGGTTACGTGAGCCACCATCAAGTGATGGATACACAATATTTCTAAATGCAGCAGGAAAAAATATATTCGGACACCCCTTTTCTGGCCTATTAACCATGGTAAAGAACTCTGCAGGATGGGAATTACTACACATCCATAACCCTAATCTGTTCGTTCAGGCCCTAACACTGCAAACAGTAGTTGTAACCCAGGATGGAAAATCCTTAAATCAACAACTACTGTTAATGAACTTATACTGGAATCCAGCGATGATTGCTGAAACCGTATTTCTGGATGCTGTAACAATGGAAATAGATAAATGCCACGCATATTTTTCAGACCCGTTCATAATAGCGTGTGGAGATCTAAACTACACATGGTTTGATAAGTTAAAAAGGCAAAAGTCAAGCGAAATACTAAAATGTCCATCAGAGCTTGACGACAGTGGCACAAAATGGGAATATCAACTGATGTTGCGGCATTGTGCAATGCTGAACGGTGTAATCAATGGGGACATCCCCGCAGCAGACACGTGGCATAGAGGGGATACGTCAAAAACCCTTGATTATATTTGGGCCTTTGAAAATCTTCATCTCTATATTACAAATCTTGTAATAAGGAAGACAACTAAAAGTGACCACGACCCACTAGTGCTATCGTGGGAGAACCCTTACAACAAGCAGCTGCAAAGATATATATTCCCACTAGGCATTAATAATGCCCAAAATCGAATACGAATTAATAGCGAGCAGATCGGCAAGTTAACAACTGGGTATACCCAAACACAGAAGTGGAAGAATCAAGTGGAATATATATCATTACTAAAGAAGTACACCTACACAAACAAACCAAAAGCAGGAAGGGTCTCAAATGTGCATCAATTCAGTCCAGCCTTAGACGAGGCAAAGAAACAGATGCAAAAAGATCTGAAGCAGATAAAGAAAGAAGGTGGACCCAGGAAAAAGTTGTTGTTGAGGGGAAGACGACAGCGATATCGCAATTGGCTGAAGTCATTCAATCACATACGAACACAAGAACAAGCTGAATTGATGCTTCGTCTATTAATTCAAAAAGACAGCCGTAACATCTGGCAAATTATAAACACTGGCAAATTAAACAAGACAAGCGCACTAGCAAATGGGGTAAATGCGGTCAGTTGGGTAAACCATTTCACAGCGGTATTCAACGACGAGGAGTATGAAGTTATCTAACCCATTGGTCGTAGCAGAAAGCTGGAACGTCAGCGAAACTGTGGAAGATATTGAATCAGCAATTCAGAAATTGACAACTTCACGAGCAGCTGGACCAGATGGCATCTCTAACCTAATGCTCAAAGCAAACAAAGAAAATTGGGCAAAATTCATTAAAACACTATTCAAGCATATTGCCTTGACAAAAAAGATCCCTGTATCCTGGACTAGCGCGGTGGTAGTACCAATTTTTAAAAAGGGAAACCGTGGCGATCCAGAGAACTACCGCCATATTGCGCTGCTAGACACTATGGGGAAAATGTTTGCCACTTTTCTCCCCAAAACAATTGCTCAATGGGCTGAAGATGCATTAATATCTGACAGCAGACAAACAGGCTTCACCAAAGGCGTTGGAGTGGAATTAAATCTAGTGATATTGAACATGGCCAAACTGAATGCTTTCAAACAAAAGAAGAGACTGTTTCTGGCATTTGTCGATTTAAAACAAACATTCGACAACATTAATCGCCAACTCCTCTGGAACAAATTGAAAAACTGGGGCTGTCCAAAGCAACTTTTGGCTCCACTAATGGCACTTTATGCAAATACCAGCATTCGAGTACGTTTAAACATGGAAGGGGATTTAACAGAAGAAATACAGACTACAAAGGGTGTGAAACAAGGCTGTCCCCTAGCTCCTCTAATATTCAAATTGTTTATAGCCGACCTCCCGGCGGCCGTAAGGCAAACAAGGTGCTTCCCTCCAAAAATAAACGGAAACCAGATAAGCTATGTAGTATATGCTGATGATGTAGTACTATTAGACAGCACGGAAATTGGACTTCAAAGATTGTTGTCTTCTCTGCAAGCATATCTTTCGGCAAATATGATGACAATAAATGTTAAGAAATCGCAAGTCATTGCATTGGGCCCAAAAACAAATGACAAGACAAAAAAATGTTTTACGTGGAAAATAAATAACGAAGTCCTGTGTAAAGCGGATACAATTCCGCTATCTGGGAGTTGTGTTTAATATCTCGATAAGAGAGTGGAGCTGGACAAATGAAGTAGCTTCGCGAATGAAAATTCTAGCTCCACAAGGAGCAAAACTACACGCCACATACGGGAAGTTTTCTTTACAGCCAATAATCACTTTCTACTCCCAAAAAGTGGTCCCAATAGTATGTTTTGGCAGCGAAACAAGCTGGAATATTGATGCGAAATTTTGGACCCAAATGGAAGGCAAATTTTGGCGCAAAGTGCTTAAATTACCACAGTGTACCTCAATGAGAGGAATTCGCCACGAGCTGGGACTCAATTCCTTTCACTCTGTAGTTCTGTGGAAGTCAATAAGTTTGCTCCGTAAAATGAGGATAACACCCGGAGCAAAACCTTATTCGATTTTAAACAACAAAAGCCAAGATCCATCAGCATATTTGCTAAATAGGTGGGAAGAGAAACTGTTGTCAATTCTAGCAGCGGCAGACATAAACATGTCACTGGTAATGAATACTCCACAACTGGCGAAAGTTAAGTTTAATCAATGGAACTGGATCATCAACACCAACACAAGAGTCTCATTGTCAACAAGTATTGATTTGGGTATGTCTTCGCTAAAAGTAGGAGACTTACCTAAGTATCTTGCTAGATTTCCATCACAATACCATAGAAACCAATTCTTAAGACTGCGACTTAATCTTTACCACACTGGTGAGATTTTGATGAAAAGGAATGATCCGGTGACAATAACTGCAATCTGTCGCTACTGCATGACAGAGACTGAATCACTGAAACATTTGATAATTGAATGCCCAAAGATTGCCAACCAGCGTTCATTGCACTTGTCGCGTTTTGCGCCAAAGAATGGAAACATGGCTGAATGGTGGAGCTACGTAATATCGGGGACAAATACCAACTTGACATGCTCAATCATTAATTTCGTTGACATGATGCTGCCATGCCAAATGATGTTGAGTGAAATTGGTACGTGAAGCACCAAATTCAAATAAAAGGAGCAGGTGAAGAGAATCAAATAGAGGATGTGAGAATCGAGATCGATAAGACGATGTCGATATTGATGTCTGGAAAGGACAAACATCGGCAAAGAACCCAACAGAGGAAGATGGAGTGCTACTTTACCTTCTATTGGAAACGTTTATTTTCACTCCTATTTTCTTTGTTTCCACGTCTACGTCTACGTAATCTCCTTCCTTTCCTTTCCTTCCCTTTCCTTGGCTCTGCTCTTTTTCTTCCTTTTTCTGCTCCTTTCACTCTTCTTAGTCTGTGCTCCTTCTCAAGAAATTGGATTGTAATGATGAAAATTCGTGACAAAAAAGTTTTGTTTATTTTCTCAAACTAAAGTCTAAATAAATACAATAAAAAAATAAAATTAAAGTTCAATCACAAGTCTGGCTTTCCTCGCATTTCATTCACACGCGTGCAGCCTTCATTTGCGATATAATGTTGCTATTTCAACCTTTAACGCACACCTGTCTTTCAGGTCGCAGGCCACATCACTCGCTGTGTGCGTCTCTTCTTGGTGTTGCGATTCCCAATTCACGAGTCAAGGTAAGTAGCACAGGTTTGGCCTGGCCTCCCCAACTCTACCGTTCATCTGTGAGGGTCGCTGGCGTACTTCAAACACAATGCGGTCTTCACTTGTGGGATATGGCCTTCTTCACGTGTCTTTCACGGCATGTCAGAGGCAACAACCTCCAGTAGGGAACTCAGGATTTTCAACCCACTACTCTTGTCCCTTAGTATGTGGCTCTGCTCCAGTAGGTTTGCCTGCATCCCGGAAGCCCTGCTCGTACTCCTGTTCTGCCTTGCTCAGAGTGTGCCTTTGGGTTCTGCCTTTTATCCATGTGAGGAGATCTAATTGGTATCAAGTGATATGATATGATGTGGCATTTATAATGCACCAGTACACAAGTGTTTCTAGGCGCAACAAGACAAGGAGGGGGAAACAAAGGGAGGGCAAAATATCAGTCTTACTAGGCCTTGTCTCATTCAGATCGCGCAAGTGCAGGGAAGGGGAGAAGTGCCAGGGGGGAGCAGAAGGGGGGAGTGCACTTAACTCAAAAGTGCAGTCATCAGGTGGCTCATAGGTGCAGAGAGAATGGACTGTATGGTTGCAGATGCAGACCATTAAGTGCTGGGGAGCCCAGAGGCAGTGCAAGGTCAACTGAACATGCAGGAGCCTCGGCCCGAGTTCAGAAAGTGACCAGGTGACTAGTGTGCGCAGCAGTCAGGTGCATCAGCAGGGGAGAGGAAGAGAGAAATCAGAATTGTAAAGGAAGGTCTTGAGTTGCTTCCGGAACTGGAGGTGGTTCTGCTCAGGTTTGAGAGAGGCAGGGAGACTGATCTGCCCCCAACTTTCTGATTGGAGAAACATCTGACTTTCAGAGAGTTGGAGGTAGATGAGCAGAGAGCTTGAGAAGGAAGATGTTTCGGAAGAGAAAGTTGGAGGTAGAGCGGTCCCAGGCGCCAGAAAGCCTTGTGGCCGTTGCAGATGGTCTTGAACTTGATCCTTGCAGCCACGGGGAGCCAGTGAAGATATTTCCGAGCTGGAGAGATATGATCCCTATGTTTGAGGCCAAGGACAAGTCTCACAATCCTGTTCTGGATAAGTTGTAAAGGTTGAAGAGTAGAGGCAGGAAGATTTAGAAAGAGGCTGTTGCAATAGTCCAGCCTAAGAGGATCAGAGCTCTGGAGACAGTGAGCATCTGGGGGAAGTGAGAAAAGGAAGAATACCTCTGAGGAGATGCAGCTGATAGTTTGACTTCTTAGAGATGTCAGAGATGTGAGGAGAGAAGGAGAGGGTGGAGTCAAAGATGACACCAAGGTTCTTAGCCTCACAGAAGGAGCAGAGGGCCTAGAGTGGGTGGCCAGAGAGAGAGAGGAAAGGAGGAAGCGGGTGTCCCAATGAGGAGGATCCCCGTCGTTGGGCATTAACGCAGAAATCATTGGTGGCACACCATTCCTGAATTGCGGCGAGACAGTCTGATATGGGAGAAGAAGCAGAGGTGGCTGAGGGGAGCCTGAAAGAGAGCTGAGTGTTATCTGCATAACATTGAAATTGGAGCAGAAAGTAGTGATGCAGTGGGCAAGAGGTGCCAGGTAGTGGTTGAAGAGCCAAGGAGAGAGGTTAGACTCCTGGGGGACACCACAAGTAGACAGAGAGACAGAAGAGATGAAATACCCCAGTTGGACCTGAGAGGATCGATCAGTGAGAAAGCAGGTCAACCAGGCCAGGGCCTGATCAGTAATACCAAGGTTGTTGCAGGGACGATTGAGCAGGATGGCATGGTTCACAGTGTCAAAAGCAGAGGATAGATCGAGGAGAATGAGGATAGAAGGGAGATTAGAGTCAAGATTGGACAGCAAGTCTTCTTGCCGTTTCCATGCTTCTGGCAGCTCTGAAGCCAGGCTGTTGGTCATGGAGGCAACCAATAGATTCAATATGTAGATTAAGCTGGGAGATGGCCAGCTGTTCCAAGAGTTTGCCCAGGAAAGGAGTGATGGATATCCGGCATATGCACTTAGAATAAAGTGCCTGACTTTGCCTGAACTGATTAGCAGGCCATGTCCAGTACGATGTGTGAAAGTTTATGTTCTTACTCTCAGTTATCCTCTTTCTCGGTTCTGTGTTTGTGTAAAAAGAGGGGGAGTTGGGACCTGAGAGCATCATAAAACATAAAATGGGATGGACAGACAAAATAGGGGAGAATACCGCATCTCACCATCGGCTGCCTCACCCCCACTCCCCGAAGACCCCTCACCCAGGTGATCCTCCCGCACTGGTCCACGCCCAGGGTCTGGATTCAAAGGTGATGGCTGTGCCCTGGCCACCTGAGAGAGATAACCCCAGGGACTAGCGTATCTAACATTCCATCCTGGTGGAGGTATACAATTGTCCGAGCTATCCCTTTTGGTTGTCATCAGACAGGGATTGGACATAAGAGCAGCAGCTGTCCAGATCCTTTTAGACCTCACTGTGACATTCAATACAGTCAGATCTGCTTTCATGGCTGGAACAAATAAGGAGGATGCATTGCTCTTGCAGTAGAGATTTTTTGTCCCAAAATTCACAATCACCATTTAATTCACAGCCCCCTCCAATGATTTGTGTAGTGCCTCAGAGATTGGCAACATCATGTCTTTGTTCCAATATCCATATTTGACTTTTAGTTTACATTGTTCACTCTTATGGACAAACTCTACACAATTATGTAGGTTATTCACAGATTCCGATAAAGGTTCAAGGAGAAAATCAGACCTCACCAAAAGTCACTGCAACTGCCTATCCCATGCTGATTGTTAAATGACCACCAACCAACTTGAGTTGAGCTGCAATTGCAGTTTTGTCCCATACGGACATCTCTGGGCAGTTGACTATTGGCCTACACTTTTGGGTCGCCCTCCTTCCTCAAGCAATGAGCAAAGGAATCTCAGAATAACTTTTGATAAATAAGAACACACTGAACATTTATATCACTAAAACATTAAATATCACTGCCATCATTTAAAGATGTTAAGAGCCTGTTCAAATCTCTGGACAAGCCACAGCACGCTATAATAACTCTGGTCCTTGTCATCTCAAGGGTCGTTTATGTTAAGAGAGTTTACCTAGGTCTCCTCAAACATGCTGTCATAGGGCTGTTCAATTCCCAGCTCCTACAATATCACTTAATCATCTACATAATGAATCTACGATTAGGGCTATACACTCTGTCCCCAGTGGCTCACTATTGCAAAAAGAATCTTGTTCTAGATGCTGTGTGTAATGCACAGAGCAGCTCATGGACCGGTGCTCAGACAGGTGTCAGCGTTGTGCCCCAGGGTGAACACTTTCCTCTTTGACAGCGGTGTCAAATATAAGGCGTGCAAGCCGGATCAGGACCCTGAAGCCCTTGCTTCCAGCCCTCCACACACAAGGGGTGATTTTCGTTGTAAAGTGGATCAGATAAAGTGGAAGTAAAAGTGTTTGCTGCTACTTTTTTCCGACCGCTTCATGTTCCTGCATGTGTCAGACAGAGATAGGGATCGTAGTCGACATACCATGTCTGCCTCAATTTCTCACTCCGCCAGACAAATGTGGTTTCCTTACCGCCAACATGGATTTTCATGCTGGCGCTAATGTTATGGATTACTATTGAATTGTTTATTTATATAGCGCACCTGACCTCAGATATCTGGGCGCGTTGCACAAGGTTACATAATGAAATATATGCAAATATATACAGACATAGTTATATACAGAAAAAAGAGTTATATTCAAGCAAAAAGCCATGTGGGACTAGAGACCTCATATAAACAGGTAGCAATGTAGAAATTAGATATATCATATATACAGGTAGCGATATAAGAAATAGATATAGCATATATACAAATACATCTGTTAATCAATAGCAGGCATACATTTAAAGGAGTCTCCTGGGTGAGAAGCCAATGTTATAAAGTTTTTCTGAATCGAGGGAATGATGGTTCTGCTCGGGGGGGGGGCGTGGCTTGTCGGCCATGAGATAGGCTGTGTTTCTTGGGGGCTCCCGATGATCCTACATAATCCTGGAACGCTCGTAAGCAAATAGAGACGCTTACAACTAACAACCAACCCATGGGTGCATGAACGTCTGCTGCGTGTGGAACACCACATTGTGCTCTTCTCAGCATTATGGAATGGATGCTGTGCGTGAAATAAGATTGAAGGAGCCGCGGAGAAAGAAGGACAAGATGGCCGCCCGCTGAGAACAAAGGACCGGGAGAGCACGGCAGGAATTTCACGGCGCGCCTGCGCCTGTGCCGTAACTCAGGACAGAGGGGCATCCCGAATCGGGTCGCCTAGTAACTGCAGGAGCCTGGCTTGGCGAGGAGCAGAGACTAAACAGCCCATAAAGGGTGTCCACAGGCACACCCGCACAGACGCGGACCCGGTAGTGGAGGGGCTTCCTGGGTGCGCTTGGAGAAGGATCCGAACTGCTCCTGGACTGCGGGTCGCAGACCCGACATCAGCTCTTCCTCCGGCGACCGCATGAGGCAGCCGCCGGGGGGAAAGAAACAGCTGACACGGCTGGAAGGTGCGCGCCGCATGAGAATGTTCGGAGTGGCTACAGTAGCGCTCCGCACTGAAACCCTGTGAGAAAGCCTACACGAACTTGCAATTAACGGGTGCACCTTTGGAAATGACACGGCGGAGGGGATACTTTGTCTCCCGATCGCGTGGCTGAAACACCGAAGCCGACAAGCCTCTGGACTGAGGTCCCCATGAGCAAGGAGGGATGTATACACAGCAGATCCTGTTAAACAACATAGTGTGGGGGCTGAGTGATCGAGCTGGACTGAGCCTCTTCCCGGCTGGATACATATGTATTGATGGACTCTTACTCTGAAGGCGACTGCTGCCACAGCAAAGTCTTTGTGGAAGGAGACTTGGGAATGAAGAAAGGCGCACACCCAGTACCAGAATTTAACAAATAGGGATCAACACACACGCTTAAAACAGCACCCACTGCGTGAGTGGCTGGAAGACAGGTGGAGCAGGGAAAGGATAAACCTCTTGTGAGACACTGATGAGCTTAAGAAAACCCCTGTTGGTCCAGACTTCATAGAAATAAAGCGGTTGGGTGAGGCGGCCGGCGTTGGAACCACATACGTAAGGTGGTAGGAGCGGCTGGACTTTGCGGCCAGGACAGTGAAGCGCCCCAGACATCCCTAGCCTGGAGGTGGCGAGAGGCAGATCCCAGCCCATTGCTGATGGACTGGGGAGTCGGAGGCAGTGGCGCTGAACCAAGAAGCGCCCACCATACCTCAGTGAACAGTGTAAGGGGAGCCTGAAGGCTGTATTAAGAGGCGTCTCGATCACGCTGCACTCCGGAACACACAAGACACCTCTTCGAGGCCAACTCAACGCTCACACTTGCCTCCCAAGGGACCAGAGAGGTGAGCTCACAGCTAAGAGGTAGTTTCTGGATGCTCCTGGGGCGGCCCCCCTGGGCTCAGGCGATAATAGAAGTCTGCCCCCGCAGGGGCTGAAAACCACAAGTGGCGGGCTCGCCTACGAATTCGAGCCGCAGCGCCATGTCCAACAAACCTCCAAGACTGAAGGGTAAGCAGCCTACGCTAGACGAATATGCCAGGACACCGCCCGGCCCGGAAGGAGCCAGGAGCAAAGACAAGGCCCCCGCTGGGAGTGCGGCCGCAATGGGCACGAACCAGGAGGTCCTTGCAGCGATCGCCAAACCTGAAGGTGGCGTGGGAGACCAAGCTTGAACTGGCCGTGACCGAATTGAAAACAGCGCTGGAGCTCAAAGTTGGGGCGGTGCAAGAGGACGTGAACCTCCTCCGGCAAGATGTTAGGTCACTGGCGGAGCGCACTGAGAACCTCGAGAAAGAGGTGGGCCCGAACACAGCGGACTGTGCGTCGCACAAGTCAGAACTACACGCCCTGGTGCAGCGCGTGGGCAACCTAGAAAGCAGGGCGGAGGAGGCGGAAGGACGTGCCCGGAGGAATAATATCCGCATCGTTGGTCTGCCGGAGGGAGCAGTGGGTCTCAACCCCATGGAGTTTATTGAGACTATGCTGCTGCATGTGATAAACGGAGGAGTCTTGTCCCAGGGGTTCGTGGTGGAAAGGGCGCATAGGGCTCTAGCAAGGAAGCCGCCGCCAGGCAACCCACCTAGGCCGGTGATCGCTAAGATCCTTTACTATCGGGATCGAGAAAGAATCCTTGAACACTTCCGTAAGGGCGGAACAATACAAAGAGGGACAGCGAACGTAACTGCCTACCCGGATTATACCCTGATGGTGCAACAGAGCTGTATGAACTTTGGGACTGTCAAAAGAAGACTGCGAGAAGCAGGCCTCAAGTACATGTTGCTCTACCCGGCGAGGCTAAAGGTTTTTCATAAAAACAGAACCTTATTTTTTGAAACTCCGGAAGACGCTATGGGTTGGCTCGACATGCAAGTCGGGCATCCAGACGGGAGAAGGAGAAGGTAGAGATAAGTAATGCACAGGGGGAGCACCTGAATGGGTCGGGGCTTAAGACTATGGGACTTGATTATAGTCACTGATGCAGCCTATGGGCGGGTATGCACAGGTTGGAAAGGAACATGATCAGTGAGCACTGAGACTATTGCTTGGTTGGGGAGCCTCCCAGAGCTAGTCTTTATACCCCCATCTAGAGTTTAGTTAGGTCACTGAAGGAGGTGGTGACACCCTGCTGGGATCCTAGCCTGGGTGTTCCAAGGCAGGACCAAACGCGGGGGAGCATGAGATCCAGGGATGGAGCTGGGCACCTGTTGGAGTTGAGGTAGAGTGGGGAGGGGGGAGGGAAGGGGTTGTGTTCAGTGGTTTGTTGTAGTTGGGCAGGGTGTACAGTTGTGGTGTGAGCCTACACCCCGGGAAAAACGAGAATATGGGAGACCTTAAGATAGTTACTTGGAATGTCAGGGGGTTCTACAGTTATTTGAAAAGAAACAAGGTTATGATGTACCTGCGCAGACAGAAAGTGGACATAGCCTTGTTATAAGAAACTCATTTAACGCAGGACAAATTGGAGGTGATACGGAAGAAGTGGAAAGGGACGGTAGTAGGGGCGGCATACTCAGCCTATGCAAGAGGGGTACTTACATGGGTGGCCCCACATGTCCCGTTCCAGCTGTTGCACTCCGCAGTGGAGTCGGACGGCAGGATGGTGGTCATGAAAGGGCTGGTGGAAAATAGAGAGGTATGTATTGTAAATACTTATGCCCCGAATCAGGATATGGCTGCTTACTTTAGAACCCTGTATGGTAAACTCAGTGGTAGCGTGGGGGGCTGTGCTGTGGGGGGGGGTGATTTTAATTGCGTGCTAAACCCAAACATAGATAGATCAGACACTAAGATAGACAGACCCACTTCGGCTGCAAAGGCACTGTAGTCATTATTGGCAGATTTTGGGCTGGACGATGCATGGAGGTCACGCCATCCGCAGGATAGACAATATTCACACTATGCGGCCCCTCAGAACCTATATACTGGACTAGACAAGGGTCCTCATTACTAATCGGCCGGTATGGAAACAACGGTGGCGGTAAACCCGCCGCCACCGTTGTTTCCATGCCGGGCGATCACAACTCCTGCAGGTGGGAGGTGATGTTCCCGCCAGGTCTGACCTGGCGAGTTTAACACCGCCCGCCTGCAGGCGGACGAGGAAACACCGGCAGCATTACGAGATGCTGCCGGTGTTTCCATGATCCCCATTCCCATTGAGTCCTATAGGACTAGGGGATTAACACCATTCCGCCTCCGTGATTCCCGGGAAACCGGGGTTGTAATGCCCCGGTAATTCCGGGAATCACGGAGGCGGAATGGTAATACGAGTCCGGCGGTGACCAGGCGGTTTTACGGCTGCGGTTACCGCCGGACTCATAATGAGGCCCTGTGTGTTTGTCACACATGAACTAATGACTCAAATAACGCATGCGGAATACAAAGCAAGAGTCCTCTCAGACCACTCGCCACTAATGTTAGTGTGGCAGTACCGACCCCCGAGGGGAAAGATACCCACATGGCGCATGCGTGCAGAGGCGCTGAAAGACAACGTATTCAGGGAGGATATGCGGGAGGAAATAATAAGTTATTTTGAGATAAACACTGGCAGTGTTAAATCAGCGGGTGCACTCTGGGAAGCCTTCAAGGTGGTGGTGAGGGGGATTGCCATAGCCAAATCTAGGGGACTACAGAATGGGATCCTGACCGAGTTGCAGGAAGCTGAAAAGGAGCTAGAAAAGGTGTCAGAACGGGGTAGTAATACTAAGGAAGACGCGGAAATGGTACTCGGCCTGCAACAGAAATGTGCAGTATACTGGGAAAGATTTTGCAACCTTAATTATAAAAAGTATATAGAGAGACAACATGCAGAAGGGGACAAACCAGGGAGAGTCCTGGCATGGCTCTATAAAAATGAGACCCCTAGGTCCCCAATTAGAACGATAGTGAAAGAAGATGGAAGCATAGCAGACACACAAGAGGAGGTTAATCAGGAATTTGTAGAGTATTATCGACGCCTGTATGGGGATGGGACAGGAAGCAACGGTGAGGAAATAGGGGACACATTGGAAGATATTGGACTACCCCAGATCAGTGTAGAGGAGAGGGAGTAGCTAGATGCCCCGATCACCCTAGAGGAACTAGAAGAGGTAGTGAGGCAGCTGCCCATGTGCAAAACCCTGGGAACTGATGGACTCCCAAGCGAATTCTATAAGGCGTATAAAACAGAGGTACTCCTCCCGCTGCTGGAGATGCTTAACGAAGCATATGAAGCTGGGAAACTACCGGAATCCTTACGTGAAGCATTCATAATACCACTTCCCAAACCCAATAAGCCTGGTAGTGACTGTGGCTCTTACAGGCCTTTGTCGATGTTAAACCAAGACAGCAAGATTCTAACAGCGGTCTTGGCAAATAGATTGAAGAAGGTCATCAATAAGTTAATACATTCCGATCAAACAGGATACGTCCCGAATAGGAACATCTCAAATAACCTTAGGCGTCTCCACCGAGTCATTGAACATACTAATGGTGATGCAGGCGAGATGGCGATAGTATCATTAGATGCTATCAAGGCATTTGACTCTGTCAAATGGCCCTGTCAACGGCGGCCCTAGCCAATTATGGCATGGGACCAGGATATCTTAAATGGGTAAAATTGTTATACAGCGCGCCACTAGCTAGAGTGAAGACAGGAACTGTAGTTTCTGAAAGGTGGCAACTCAGTAGAGGTACCAGACAGGGATGCCCATGGTCCCCCATGCTGTATATTTTAGCCTTGGAACCCCTGGTGATTTATTTAAGACAGCAATATGATGCAATAAGTATTGTCGTCGGGGAGACACCACATCTAATTTCAATGTATGCAGATGACATGTTACTGTATTTGCGCTACCCAGAAGAGAACCTCCAATATATATTGGAAGTGATGAAGAGGTTTGCAGAACTATCAGGTATAGCTGTGAACCCCAGTAAGTCCTGTATGTTCCAGTTGGGTAGATATAGAGGGCTCCCGTTAGAGCATTTGCCGATCCTACAGATACCATGGGAGGTTACCACATTCAGATATCTTGGGGTAGACATATATCATACGGTAGAAGCTGAACATAGGCATAACACGGAGAGAACAGTTAAGAAACTTGAGAGTAGCATGAAGTTTTGGGTGAAGCTCCCCTTGGCAATGATGGGACGAGGGGCGATGCTCAAGATGGTGGCGCTGCCCAGATTGTTGCACTGCTTCGCGAACATCCCATACTCAATACCCAGGAAATTCTTTGCTAGGCTGGACTGCATATGCAGGGAATTCTTATGGCATGGGATGAGGAACAGGGTAGCCCTGTGGAAATTATAAAATCCATGCGAGAAAGGAGGCATTAAATTACCAAACTGGGAAGTCTATTATGTAGCGAGCCAATTACAATACATAGCCAAATGGCTCTCTGATGAGCCTACCTTAGAAAACAGGCTGTTTTAGAGGGACTGTGCCCCATACTTTCTACAAGAGATGATATGGTTGCCTAAATCGGAATTGGGAGGCCGCCCGGAGATGTTGAGATGCAGGACCCCTGAGGTACTCCACAAGTAACAGGAGCAGGATCAGCCACTGCCGAAGGTGCTGCTATCAAGAAAGGATTGAATCCATTCAGTAGCTTTATCTGAGAAACGAGCTGATGAGGCTAGGTGGTTGCACAAGACTTCGTGATTGAATAAATCGAACGCGGCCGAGAGATCCAGCAAGAGAAGGAGGGCTCGATTTCCTTTGTCTTTTTGTTCATCCATTTGTGTTTTCAAGTCAATTAAGGCAGTTGTGGTACCATGTCTAGGTCTGAACACAGATTGGCGTAGGCCAAGAAGGTTATTAGTTTCTGGGTGAGCGTGTATCTGTAAATACACTGCCCTGTCTAAGATGTTCAGCAGGAAGGGTACTGTGGTAATGGGTCTGTAGTTTGTAGGTATATCCAGGTCAATATTAGGTTTTTCTAACAGTGGAAGGACAAAGGCATCTTTCAGATTGAATGGGACCGTGATAGTTTCAAATGATGTGTTTATAAAGGTAGTGATGAAAGGTACGATATCTCTCACTGCCTCTTTGATGATGTTAGCAGGGCAAATGTCACCCTGACATCGTGTAGGTTTGAGACTGGTTATTAGGTTTTCTACTTCATTGATGGAGAGAGGGGCGAATTTGCATAACCTGCATGGTATAGCGGTTGAAGGATGGGACTCCTGTCGAGGTGATTCAGTAGCGATACTATGTTTTTTATTTTTTATTTTGGCTTGGAGAAGCGATATTTTGTGAAGCAGGGCTTCTTGTACATTGGTACACCAGGGTCCTCATTACGATACTGGCGATAAACCATGGCGCTATTAGCACCATGGTTTGTACCGGTATCGTAACGAGTCCGCCAATGTTCAATGGGGAATTACCACCCCATTCCAAGGTTGGCGGGGTGGTAATTCCCCATTGAACATTGGCCCTTCCCCATTCCCATTTTTGCCCCATAGGGCTCAATGGGACTGGGGAAGGCGCTAAGTACGGTACCGCAAATTGCGGTACCATACTTAGCACCAAGGTCCCTTTGCAGGTCCCTACTTTAACGGCTGGTCTAGACCAGCCGTTCAGGTCGGGTCCCGCAAAGGGACCTCGTAGTAAGGCGCTAAGTGTTTAACGGCGCTGCAGCCTTTTACGGCGCCGTTAAACACTTAGAGCCAGGGTCCTAATGAGGGCCATATCTTTGGTGCATGTTTCAGGAGTAGGTATGGGTGACTCAAGCTCTCTGAGGATAGTAAATAATTCTCTGGTGCCTGATTTAGCATTAGCAATTCTGTTGTTATACATGTCGCTTTTAGTTTGGAGGATAGCCAACTTGTAGCAATTGGAAGCTTTTGAGAATAATTCTTTGTTTAAAGAACAAGGGTGTTTTTTCCAAAAGGATTCAGCTTTTCTTTTGTTATTGCGTAGGTCTTAAGGCTAGGGGTGAACCAGGAGTTTAAGTGTGTGCATGGTTTTGCTTTATGCATTTTCAGAGGAGCTATGGTGTAAATGGCTTGGCAAAGTATTAGGTTGTAAAGTTCTACTAAAGTTGAGGGGTCCAAATTGGTTGCTGGATGATTTAGAATTGGTTGTAGGTGTAGGAGGGGCAATAGATTCTCTACTGTGATATTCTTGTTGTTTCTAGTGAGTGCCGACAGAGGCACGGCATTAGGTTGGAGAGCACTAGACTGTAAGGTAAGGGTGACGATGTGGTGGTCCGTCCGAGCGCAAGGTGCCTTGGATAGTATTTTGATATCACAGTTTAGGTCAGCAATCCAGTCTAGAATTCTTCCTTTGTTATGCGTAGGCTTGGTAATGGGTTGAGAGAATCCTAGTTCTGTAATCGAGTTGGCTAGGGCAGTGGCGATGTTGTCAGTTTTGTCTTGGAAACCTGGATTAAAGTCACCAAGCAACCTGGTTTAGTATTGGTAGATAGGAGCTGTGACATATCTTCCCCGAAGTGGATATTGGGCCAGGGGGTCTGTACACAAGATGGATTTTTATTGTGTGTGAGGGTGAGAGCGGGAGCTTCATAGATAGTTCAGCTGATGGGAAGGGAGGATTGGGCAAAGCTCTTAAGCCGAGGTGGGATTTGGCAATAACAGCAACTCAGCCCCCTGTAGTGGATTCTCTGTCTAGTCTGATGATGGCGTAGTTGTCTGGAATGGCTAGCAAAAGTGAAGGTCCTGTTTCAGCGTGTAGAAATCCACCTGAAAACACGACCTAGTATCCACCAAGCAGGCAGATTACAAGAGGATCTATTGTTAATGCCTCCAGCAATCATTAATTGTAGAAGGCATTTACATTTTTCCACCAATATAGTATACAAATGAATAGCAAAGGATATTTTGTCTATATTTTGCTTTTCACTTTTTTGCTACTTGGTGGAAACGTTGAAAATTGCACAGTGGGGACCTCTGCACTTAAGTGCAAACTGACAAGATTCCATGCGTGCAATTAAAGTATATTTATTTTTTAAAAGAAAAAAAGTAAAGGTTAAAATGAAAATGATCCCACTGTGTATTTTGCAGAGGAATGTGCTCCAACAGAGAAGATCAAAAAACAATGCTTGTTGGCTGCATAAATGCGAGAGAAAGTCACTGTAACCAGTAGCTGACCCTTGGCGCAGAGTCTCGGGTGCAGAGCTCCACTGGAATAAAAGCAAAATAGCCTAAGAGAGTCAATGACAAGCAAAATGTGTCTTCCCATGTAAACAGTTATTTTCAGTTTAGCTAAATCAAAACAATATTGTATTTGCGGCCACCCTGAGACTTTGGCACCATGTGCAAACAAAGGAAGCTATTTTTTTTTTAAATTAAAATGCATTTGGTTTATTTCTTAAACCTTACATTTATACGTATTTACATTGCAGTGCAATCTTTTACTTTAGTTAAATTAAGGGCTTTTCCCAAAGTCTTCAGAGGTGATGTCCTTCCAGAAATGAACGATTGTGGTCACCATTTTCCTATTGTTGCCCATTATAATGTCAGTCCAGCGTTCTTCAATTTCGAGTTCATTTGGGGAAGACGCATATCTTTGGCTATATGTTAAGCGGTTGTGATTGAGTGCTCCACATTCCATTATTATGTGGCGGATGGTTTCGATCTGTCCACTAATTTTACAAAATCGGCAATCGGTGCTGTTGTTTTCAATTTTTTTCCATTTTCCTGTTATTTGGCGGGTGGGGAGAATATTCAATCTGAGTCTGAGGAATGTGTCTCTGATTTGACAATCTGGAAATAAGTTCAGATAGTGTGGCAATTGGTTTATAGCTCTAGATTCTCTGTCACATTTCAGATTTAGCTTGTATAGGTCTTTTATGGTTTGAGTTTCAATCCAGTCCATTCTTGCTAATTGCTTTTTTGCATGTTGTGGCCTCTTTATCAACATGTCGAGTGGAATATCCTTTTTGAGGCATATATTCTCCACCTGTTACACTTCGGCAGACAAAAACTTCCCTGCGGTGTACATCCCATTCACAGGCTCCTTTGTGGAGCAGATACAGGTTGCCATGGCGTCTGTAAAAGCTACGGCGGAACCCGTGTCAGCTGACACGCCTCGTACGTGAAGGACGTACCACAAGGCACCCCCCCCTTACAGGTTTAAAACTAGCGTCTTCCAGCGGGCTTGTTGCTGCGAATTAGTGTTTCTTACTATTTGCAGTTACGTCCGTTTTCCTTCGTGAATCTTGTCACGAAATCCCAACTTGATCTCCTGGTTCCGACCCACACCCAAACTTTTGGATTGTTATGTCTCCTATTCCATTGACACTTCATTGACCGCTACAGTATCGACCCGGACTGCCCCTGGACTGCCTTCTCTACGCCCTTATCATTGTCGTGATCTTCTGGTATTTGACACGGAACGTTACTTGGATTGTCCTTCCCTGCTCCTGCTGTCTTTGCAACACCTTCGTCAGCAGTTATTCGGAACACTTCAGTTGCTCCAACCCTCGTTTGGGAAGTCTGTGTTTCAGGTAACCAACTGTGCTTATTTTCTTCTATTTCTGCCAGCACTATCTTTGACTATTGTACATTATTTACCTACTGCTCTGTTGGTATTCCTCTCTACTGGATTTGGGACATTCATTGAACTCCAACACTCAACAAACTTATTTTCAAAGTGCATATTGATGCTCTCCTGATTCTGCACAAACCCGGCTCTAGCGTGACCCTCGTGCCGCCCGGGTTTATTTCCCTGTACTAACTTCCCTGTTTATTATTTTTTCCTGTCATTTTCTCCAATCCTGGAAATCATTAACCCTTGAGAGTCCCACAATTCAGGTCTGTAGTTTTAACTAAAACTCTCTATAGGAAGAATCCATTAGATTAATTCACTCATTTGGGTTTACTTCTTTACTTGTAGGTCCATTCCGGGGAAAGTTCCACTCCAATCCCTGCCTAGGTATTTCCTGTCCCATACTGTGCTTGATTGCTTACTTGGTTTCTCAGCACTGTCTAATATCTTTGTATTCCTTTGCAGCTTGGGTATTGGCGGTGTGTGTTCTCCCCGCTCTTTTATTCAACTGACACCTCTGCCTGTTCCAATTAAAACAGCAGAGAGGTACGTTGTAAAGAAGAGCTCCTCTCTTGAGGAAGCCTGAGTCTTAAACTCAGGGGAGCTGGATTTGGAGACTGAATATCGATTCCTGTGTACATATCGTCTCCAAGGTCATCTATCTATCTTCCTGACCTATTTACGGAGCGGTGAGTAACACCACTGCTTCTCTCCATTTTGTCAGAGTTTTGTTGTCGGACTTCTGCTCAGAGGGTCTTAAGATATCCATTGCCGGTATGTTGTCTTCACTGTGCAGGTTTCTGTAGATCTCTAGGGTTTTCCGCGTGACTATTGAATGTAAGGATTGCAGGCCGAGCTCATAGCGTATACGTGGCATAGGGGTTGATTGCGGGAGAGCAAGAGTTTTCCGCCAGAAGATGGCCTCCAGCTGCATCCATATTGCTTGGTCCATATTGATCATGGTTTCGGCTCCATATGATAGTATCGCTGTCACTTTTCGTTTGTAAAATTCAAGAACCGGCTTCAGTGAGAATTTACCAAATTTTCGAGGATAATTAGTGCTTGTCTGGCCAGGGTTCTGGCTTTTGATTTCAGGTGGAGTGCCCACGGGAGATTGTTCATTGATTGATCCAGATTCCTAGGTATTTATAGGTGACAACCTGTTCCAATTTTTGTTTTTGAAGATAGAATACTGAAAGTGGCTTTTTCTTTTGTGTTTTCTTGGTTAGCGTCATGATTTTCATTTTGGTTATGTTTATTGACAATTCATTGTGATCCATGTACTCTAGTGTGTTGTTTAGAGCAATTTGCAGTCCTCGAGGGGTTTTTGCGAGTAGTATTATGTCGTCAGCATAGATTAAACAAGGGAGCGGCTTGGCATTGAGTTTAGGAGTATGTATGGTTGGTGTGTGGATGCTTTCCTCATAATCAGATGTAAACAAGTTGAATAATGCAGCAGCAAGAGGGCATCCCTGCTTTAGACCGTGCCATGTGTTGATTTTATTGGTTACTATGCCATCGGACGACATTCTCACCTGAATCTTCGTGTTTGAATAAAGGAGCTTTATCGGCTCTAGTATGTCCTTCGGACAACCCCACGTATCCAATTTCGCCCAAAGTAGATCTCTATTGATTTTGTCAAATGCCAGACTTAAATCCACATAGGCAACATAAGTTTGGGTGCTTGAGTGGTTAGCTTTGTGTTTCAATAAATTCATGATTAGCAGATTTGTGCTCATGCCTACGTTTTGGATGAATCCGGTTTGACGTACTGCCTGGTGTGTTGTTTGCTTCGACCAGGCATTAAGCTTGATTAGAAGAAAGTTATCAAATATTTTCCCCAATCGGTCAAGTAGGGCCAGGGGACGATAGTTCGCAGGATCTTTGGTTGAGCCCTGTTTAAATATGGGGATTATCGTTGCTAATTGCCATGTTGCTGGTATTCTTTTGGTGCGATTAATTAAATCGATGATTGCTCCACAGAAGGCAGCCAGGTTTTTGGATTCTTTTTAAGGATCGCATTTGAGAGCCCGTCGGGTCCTGGGGATCTTGATGGGTTAAGTTTCGGTATCGCGTTTTCAATAACTTTAATCTCGTACGTTATTTTTCAACTCATTTCGTTTAGGGTAGATCTTTTTTGTCTATCTTCGATTGTTGATGTTCTTTCTTTATAGAGCTCTGTAAAATAGGAGATCCAGGCAGCTTCCGGGACATCTACTATCATGGCGTCCTTTGAATTCGAGTTTGGATTTAACAATTCCCATAAACGCTGAGTGTTATTGTTTTTGAGAACATCCATCATGCTTTCTGCTTTATCTTGTTCTTGTATAATTTTTGCATTTTTTATCCAATTTTTGCATTTTTGTTTCGCTAATTGAATTTTTCTTTTTCTGATTGGTGAGAGTTCGTATTGGGCTCTCTTCATCGCAATGTTCCTTTCCTTTTTTTCAGCAATCGATTCGTTGTAGGTATATTTGTGCATCGATTTTTGATGCTCTTTAGGTAAAGACAAAGGATGCTATAATTCTGAGTGTAACAAGATACACAAAGGTTCCCTATAAAACATCACTGGTGCATGGGACATACAATTACCAGGATGCCACACCTGAAATCTGTTCATAATGTGAAATGATGGTTCTACAATTATTATTTAACTGCCAGCTCAGTGTCTATTGTTGATGTGCAGAGCAATTGTATGCCACAGCTTAAAACAAGGAATTGCATAGGCATGAGAAAGGCACTTGCCAGGCACTGCCGGGTGGTATTAACCGGCCATTAATGGACAATGGTATGAGTACCTGAGCATCTAACAGCAGTACCTAGAAAATGCCTAATACTGAAGGACACGCATAGGACTTATAAATCAAGTGTCTGAAGGCAGACTGGTAGGCAGACTGGTAAAGACATTTTCATTAGGCAGTAGTGCCTTTACAACACCAGTTAGCTGTCAATTGGGTCCTATCATTTCTGTCAAATAGGACTGCAAAGGTTTTTCACGAGCATGCAATGTCAGAGGGACTGACCCTGGAATGTGGAGTGCTGCAGGGCGCATGCCTGTCCCCTACCCTCTTTTATCAAGATGGTATCTGTTATGCTAATAATGCTGACGATACTCAATCTCTCTTTCCACGCTAAGGTGATCACCTCAAAGACACTGGGCCTCATTGCAGGTCTAGTGGTAAGCCTTCCCGTGATACCGGCGGCTTGCCACTAGACCCTGAAAAAATTATTGGGCCTGACTTCCTGGTAACACTGGGGTATTCCAACCCTGGTGGCCAGGAAGTCAGGCGCCGGTAATTTTGTAAGTCCCCATTCCCACTGATTCCAAAAGGACTCAATGGGAATGGGGACCACGGAAGCACCGGCACCGTTAATAGCAGTGGCAGTGCTTCCGTGAAACTCTGCGGGCGGGTGCCATTCTGCCTGGCAGGTTTGAACCTGTTGTACTGTGCCAGTCTGGTAACAATAGTGCCGGTAGGCTTACCTGCACTGTTGTTATCAGACCGGCATAGTTATAATGAGGCCCACTAAGACCATACATGCAACCTATGATACAATCCAATCCACCTCTGGATGTTGCTCAATGGCCTAGCCCTGAATAACTAAAAAAACAGAGATTATAATCTTGGGCACTGGGCCTAAGCTTCGCCATCTTGATTCAGCATACTGCTCTTTTCTAATTGGGGACTGTCTTCTACCCACTCTTAAGAAGTTGAAAACCCTGGGTGTCACTATCGACCATACCTGGACGTTATCAGCTGCACCATCCTGGCCAGGGCTATCAACGGGGCGTCGTATCGACTACTGTTCCAGTCTCTTATTGGGCATTGGCAAAGGAGAGCTAAGTCGCCCTGAAGTTGTTCAGAACAACACAGTGAGGGTAGAAGTTGGTCTGCGTAAAAATTATCATGTGTCAAAAGCCAGGAGAGATCTACACTGGCTTCCTGTAGAAAAAAAGAGTCATGTTTTGCACGCTATGCATCTTGCATGCATGCCTGTATGGCAAGAGTCCTGCCTACCTGTCAACCCAGCTTAAATGACTACCGGACTGAAGTAATCTCAGATCTAATAACTCAGGCTTACTCCTCATCCCCAAGGCAAAACTGACACAGGTGACAAAACGGATGGTTTCCTTTTTCATCACCGTGCCTATGGGACACACTCCGAGTCCCGCCTGACCTAAGGCTGTGTTCCAGCCTGTCAAGTTTTAAAAGAAACCCAAAAACATTTCTCTTTGAATAAAGACTGATACCCTGCTCTCTCGCCTCCCTGGCCTGCCTGCATTTCTTTTGTTCTTTGTCGTATGTCCTGTTTCAGCGTTTTTATGCCTCTGGGCTTTTGTTCCAGTGCTTTAGGAATATATTAAATAAATAAATAAATAAAGTTAAGTCATTAACTCTTAGAAAACTGCTTTGAGATAACACTGTGAGACAAAGGGCTTCATCCTGAGTTGGGCGGTATCCCAGCGCTAATTGCGCCAGGATACCACCCAACGCTATTAACGGTACCGCAACTCGTTCCGGTGCAATTTGCGCCAGATCCCGAGTTGCAGTGGGGAGGTAAATCCTCATTCCCATGGGTGTTTCTTGGTGCTAATAGCACCAAAAACGGGTGCACAGGGAAGATTTGAGGTAAAATTCCCACTTTCTGCCCAACTTGATATTTGGCGGATCGGTAAATGCTGCTGTAACCACATTTTACTGCTCCACCCAACTCGTGATGAGGCCCAATGCAAAGTTTGATGTTAAGGCTTGATAAATCGAGCTCAAAAAGCTCCCATGAGGAAGTGTCTTTGGCAGGCAGGAACTTGTGGGATTGGCCAAAGGGATTAGCACGTCCATGGGCAGTTAATGTATGTATATGCCACAAAACTAAATTGAATCCGCAACTTGAGAAAAAGCTCCCCAGAACCCTTTGTTTGCCAATTGACATATTTCCCCAGAGTGGAAGTGGCCACTGTATGGGGTCCTGCTTCAGTTCTGTTGTAACAGAAATACACATTTGTTTACTGTGCATCCATTTTTAATACTGAGGGTATAATTTTCTGATGGGCACATCCATAGCTTGCGGGAGTGAAATGCACCTGTGTACTTGTGCTGATCTGGCACTTGAAGTATTGGGATATTTACCATTAACCCCTGCAGAACTGTATGTAATCCGTGTGGCTTTTTATCCAATTTGTCCTGAAATGTGTGCTGTAAAACACACAATGTCAACCTATTATTTAAAAAACAATCTCATGGGGGGCGGGAACCACACCCCACCCGTGCTCACTTCGCTTGGTTAAATTAATTTGGGGGGAAACAAGTCACACCCCTTTAAAAATCCACCCACTGCAACTCTTTATAATTATCCTGATCATTTTCATAGGCCCAATTGTGCAGCCCATGAAAAGTGCATTTGAATGCAAACCGACCCAGTCTCATTAAGTTCGACACCTCTGTTCAATGGGCATACGTCTGTTGATCCCATCCTTCAATAAAACGTAAACCAACCAAAGGGCACTCTTTTTTCTTTGAGTGCACAGAAATGGAACTCTTCCATCCTAAAGAGGAGAATCTACAACTATCTTAGTTTTAGAGTGAACCTTAAAACACCTTGGCTGTTAATAGAATCTAGCGCCAAGGTGCCTACATTAAGCCAACGCATGCTCTTTACAAATCACTGTTTTACAGTTGCTGCTCAAATAAACTTTTCACGTTCATAAGAAGAGGGGGTTGTTTTTTAAAAAAAACTTTTCTTTATTCGCACAGCGAGAGAGCAGACAGTCAACAGAATGTACAAGATATTCATGGTAGCAGGTATATGAGAAACCATACAGTGCATGAAAGATGTTAACGGTGGTAGATATACAGTACTATAGAGAAGTGAGGCTCAATAATGGACTAGGTCACTTCACCAGGAGGCGGGGAAGACAGTAGTTCTAGGTCATCTTTGCTGTTCAAATAGGTACAAAACTCTGTCCATATATTCTTGGGGCGAGAGGTAAGAGGGAGGGTGTTAATGTAGTCCTCTTCACACGCTTGAGTCCAGGTGTGGGCCCTCAGCCACATTTCAAATGAAGGGGGGGAGCGGCGCTTCCAACATTGTAATATGCATTTTTTGGCAACTATGGTAGCGACATTCAGAAATCTGGACTCTCTTCTTAATTCGGGGCTATCCCACAGGCCGAACAGTAAAGCTAGTGGTTCTGGGGAGATGTGGGATGCTGTAATTTCTGAGAGAGCGTCTATTATGGCTTTCCAATATGGGCCCAGTGCGTCACAGGACCAGAACATGTGTATATGGTCCGCGTCTGGGGATTTACATCTAGGGCAGGTGTGAGCCTGTGTGTGTGCGAACCTGTCCAATCTGTGTGGTGTGTAGTATAATCAATTTAGAAGCTTATATTGTATACACCTATATCTGGCATTCAGAGAGGTGGTGCGGGTATGTGTGCACATCTTCTTCCACATTGCGTCAGTGATGGGTTGTCCCAGCTCATCGCTCCATGAGTCGAGTGCCGTATGTGGTATATCTGTAGGGTTGGCCATCAGCATTTTATACAGCGAGGACACTATCCCCCTCGCTCCGGCCGAGTTAGATATATAGTGAATCTCCGGCGAGTCTGGGGGCTCATCGGGGTATGAGGACCACCAGGCTCGAATCGCTGCTCTCAACCTGAAGTATTGCAGTAGTCCCAGCACAGTGCCGGAGTGACCTGGACGCCATGTCTGCGGGGTGATGAACTTCCCTCCAGGGTATAGGTCGGTCAGGGCCCGATAGCCCAGGTCATACCAGTGTTTCATTAGGAGTTTATCGTGCATAGGGCTGAGGCCTGGGAATTGCCAGATGGGCAATCATTTGTAGTACGGGTGTTGGCCGGGTTGTGCGTGTAGTATTCCTTTCCAAGCCATAGTTGTGGCCATCACGGGGTCGGCCGGGGCATCAGTATGAAATGTGTGGTGGAGTATGAGAGAGAGGGTGTTAACTCCCTCACTTGCTAGCTTCTCGAGCTTCACCTGTGGGGGGGGGAATCGGTGAACGTGTACCAGTATGTGGCGTGCTGGGCCTGCGCGGCCGTCCAGTATTTGGCAAAGTCGGGGGCGGTGAAGCCCCCCCTCTCGTATGGGAGAGTCATATGCTGCCATTTCTTACGAACGCGCCGGAGTGCCACAGAAATTGCGCACACGCAGAGTGCAGTTTCCTAAAGTACTGCTTTCCGGGCCAGATCGGGACATTCACAAAGACGTAGAGCAATCTAGGGACAGTTATCATCTTGATTAGAGACAGTCTGCCTGACAAGGAGAGCGAAAGATTGCGCCATTTCAACATTTGGGCCTCTGCAAGCTGCGACACAGCCTCGTAGTTGTCGGTCAGCAGTGAAGCTTTAGTGAGGGACACCTGCACCCCTAGGTATCTGATACCATTTGGTGACCAGCAGAGGGGAAATTCACATGTCGGCTGTGTAGTAGTCGGCGTGAGCGGAAAGATTTTGGATTTAGTATAATTTATAGAGAAGCCCGAAAAGGTGCCAATTTTTGTTATGTCCCGTATGATCGGGTCCAGGTGGGTGGCCGGGTCTCTGATATAAAGAAACACATCATCTGCATATAATGAGATGATCTCCGGAGTGTCACGTAGATGTTTACCTCTACGTGTGTGTTTGTCTCTAACGCTGTCAGCCATTGGTTCGATAGCAAGCGCAAAGAGAATCGGAGAGAACGGACATCCCTGTCGGGTACCTCTATGGAGAGCGAAGGGAGCCGAGGTCCTGGTGTTGACCAGGACTTTGGCTACGGGCCGGTGTAGAGCAGCTTGATGTACGACATTATGCATGGGCAAATTCCCATTTTATGAAGTACTGCCCACATATATTGCCACGACACCATGTCGAATGCCTTCTGGGCATTGAGGGTGACTGCTACAGCGTTTGCATTGGGGTCGATTCTGGACAGGACATTGAATAAACAACGGATATTTAGGGCTGTGGATCTGCCAGCCACAAAACCACTCTGGTCAGGATGGACTAAGTGGGTCATTATAGGGAGGAATCTATTTGCTATGATCTTAGCGAATATCTTCATGTCAGTGATAATCAGAGAAAGGGGTCTGTACGAGCCGCACTCGTCTAGTGGTTTGCCCGGCTTTGGCAGCACAGTTACAAGCGCTTCGCGCATGGAGTGGGGTAGGATGTTCAACCTGAGTGACTCGTTCCACACCTCCAGTAGTCTGGGTGCCAGAATGGCTACGTGTTCCCGATAGAACTCGGCAGTGAGGCCATCCGGGCCTGGTGCCTTGCCCTTAGGACAGTTCGAGATAACTGTGTCAAGAGTGAATGGAGCTTCAAGCTGGTCGGCGGTCGCGCGGGATAGGAGGGTCATGGGGATTTGGTCTAGCAGGGTGTCCGTGTCTTGTGGGCTGTGTTCTTGCTGGGGGCCGTATAGGGTTGTGTAGAACGCAGTGAATGTCTCAAGGATGTCTTGGTCGGACCAGCACAGGGCGCCGCCTGCGTCTTTGACACAGTCGATGCGAGTCCTACCCCCCTCTGTGCGGATCAGTCTGGCAAGTGTCCTCCCCGGTCTGTCTCCCTCACCATATGTCCTGGCTGCTACGGGACGGGCATAGTATTGAACCTCTCTCTGGGCGTGGGACTCGAATGTTTCCAATACCGCTCTGATCTGCGCCAATGTGGCCGGGGAAGGGGCAGAGGTATATTCCCTCTCGAGTTCTTTTAGCTTCGCTTCCGACCGCTGGAGACTATTTTTTATAACTTTGAGGACCCCGGCTTCTCTAGAGATGCACATCCCCCTCATGTAGACCTTAAATGCCTCCCACGGCACCCTGTCGGAGGTGTCTTGTCTGTTGTTGCAGTCAAAGATGGTGTTGATATCAGCTAGGATGTCAGCTTTGAAAACTATATCTTGGAGGGTCTCTGATTTGAATCTCCAGGAGGAGCGGGGAGGGAGGTCCTGTCCTAGTGTTATGTGAAGTGTTACCGGTGAATGATCTGATAGTGTGCGCAGCAATATCTTAGTCTCCGTGGCCCTGCCCACCAAGCAGCCTGATATAAGAAACAGGTCTATCCTGGAGAAGCTATTGTGTACCGATGAGTAAAAGGTGTACTCTCTAGCCTGTTGGTTGAGGGCTCTCCACACATCTTTGAGACCCAGTGTGTCCATGTGTGCCTGTAGTCTATGGGCTGCATGTGACGGGGCTCTACAGGCAGTGCCCGATCTGTCCAGGTCGTTGTCCAGAATTAAGTTCATGTCCCCGCCCCATACGATAGGGATACCAACATACTTCAGGAGCGTTGCGGTGACGGCATCAAAGAAATCTGGAGCATCAAAGTTAGGGGCATATGTATTAACAAGGAGGCATTCCATGTTGGCGAGTGTGCAGTGAAGGATTACATATCTACCCTCGGGGTCAACGTGACTGGTGCGGAACGAGAATTGGACTGATTGTGGATGAGAGTCAGTACCCTTCTGGACTGAGTTGAGTATTTCGTGTAGTATCTATTGTTGCCCCATGTCGGAGCAAGGTATGTTGCTAGCCGCCCAAGGGCATGGGTTTCTTGGAGAAAGAGGATCTTAATGGCATGTCTCTGGGCATAGGCAGTGATTCTGCGTGCTTTGGTGAAGTTGCTTAGGCCACGAATATTCCATGTCATAATGTTAAGGGCCATAGCGTCGCATTATGGGACATCCCTGCAGTAGCATGCACCGCCATTCCGTAGTTTGCATTCGACATTCGTGTAGATACATTGAGTTGAGGCCGTGTAGCTCTCTGCCATGATTTTTACTTTTAACCCAACCCCAACTGTGCCGCCCCCCACCCTCACTGCCCAACCCCAGCATGCAGTGCCGTCCCCCTGATCCAAAACACTAATGCTGCCAAGGGGGGCAGTGGCCGGATCCCAACGTGGGTCCACTGCCCCATCGGCCCAACCGGGGCTAATACGCAACTTGAAAGCAACAAAATTAAACATTGCAATCGCAGTGGGGTGCGCTGTTGCTGTGTGGTGGACTCTTAAAGGAACAAGAATGGCAAGAGGTTACCAGCAGCGCCTCGCACAACACACATATAGGCTGACCTCACCATGCACCCGCAGAGCAAGTCTAGGCGAGTTGCAAAGTAAGGCAGAGCACACCGGGGGGGAGGCCCGCTGCACCCTGCACTCCGCGTCCAAGTCCTCAGACCCCAGCGGATCAGCAAACTGCATGTGGAACGTCAACACTCGCACGACGGCGTACAAGGAGAAGAGCCGCCCCCCGCCCCCGGCGGTGAGCTATGCATGGGTGATCAGCACAACAGTTCAATGTTCGCATACTGGTGAGCCAATAAGGCCGCATTACTATCAACACATACAGGAATAAGCAGTGATAAACATGTAGCCGAAATACAAAGTGGTCCAGGTTCAGTCATCGGCCATAGGATTGCCACCAGGAGTAGGCAGTGGTATCTGTGACTCAATACATTTAACAGCCTCTTCAGGCACCGTGAAAAAGAACAGCTTTTCCTTGAAGGTGATTTTCAGCCTGGCAGGAAAGAGGATGGCATATGGAACATTCCGCTCTCGCAGAAGTTTTTTAACGCCCAATAATTGACGTCTCTCCTGTTGTACCCCTATGGAGAAGTCGGGGAATATTCAAATGGTGTTGGAGTTGAGGCGAAGGTCGCCCTTCTCGCGTGACAGGCGCAGAATGAGGTCACGGTCCCTGTAGTTGAGAATCCTGGCTATGATGGGCCTGGGGAGGTCTCCCGGCTTGGGCAGAGAGGACAGGGCCCGATGAGCCCGCTCGACTGTAAAGAAGGGGGAAAGAGCAGGGTCTCTCAATAGGTCTTTAAATAGTTTTTCGACTGCCAACTCTATGCGCCCCTTCAAGGCATTTTCGGGGACCCCAATTATGCGCAGGTTGTTTCTGCACGAGCGGGATTCAAGGTCGTCGCACTTTGATTTCACCGCTTTCATGTCACGGGTCAGGGCGGACACTGTATCCTGCAATGTATGGAGTTGATGTTCATTCGCCCCGATTCTGTTCTCCGCCTCGGTTATCCTTGCTCCCGCCTGATCGACTCTGGACTTGAGGGAGGCGACGTTGGCGTTAATGTCATCTCATTTTTTGTGGAATGCGGCAAAGTTCTTAGCCATCGACGCCATCATGTCTGTGTGGTCCGGGGCGGCAGCTCCAGGGATGGGTGCAGGTGTAGGATCTTCCTGGGCAGATGTCATAGCGCCCTGGTCAGGGCACAGGCCACTTTAGCAAATTTGTCAATGGTGCCCATCTTGCTCGTCCCCCTGGATTTATTAGGTATCACATGTGCAATGAGGGCCACCCCGGCAGGTCCGGGCTGCTATGATGTGAAGCACAAGGAAGTGGGAGTCAAGATCAATCTTCAGTTGTTGCAGATCGCCAAGGGTAAATTGGGCTTCACCGACGATCGGGTGTTTGTCGACAGGGCCTCAACAGGGCAGGGGTGCGATGGAAATAGCAGCAACCAGCAGTCTAGCCACCCAGCAAGTAAGGTGAAATGTCTGGGGGGGAGCCGCCTTAGGGAGATGGTAGTGAGGAGTGAGCCCTGGCGGGTTTCCAAGATGGCCTCCATTCAATGTAGCACTGTCAGAGTGAGTGTTCCAAGCCAGCGATGGCTGGGTCAGGTAGCCTGCGGCCACCCGGGCGCACTGAGTATGTGCAGGGACTGGTTCCGAATGTGCGGCGCTGGGGTGATGCAGTGCCCTCTGGGGCGGTCTGCACCACGTATGAGGGAGCGTGGGCTCTGAGGGGTCACAAGTCAATGCGGGCTAACCCGGCGCCCACAGGTGTTGCAGCCCGGGCGGCCCCAGAGGCTCTGAGAGCGGCCGGAGGAGGTGCGCCGGGGTTGGGGCGCATAGAACACCCAGGCGGGCAAGCCCCGGCCCAACCCAACTCCTTTCCTGGGCCGGGGTGTGGGCCGCAGCCCCCAGGAAGCTGCCCAGCGACCGCAAGTTGTTCAAAGGAGATCCGCGGCTCAGGCCGCCGCACCCGGGCGCAGTGTTCGGCCCACCAGTGCCTCCCCTCAGCCGGGGGCACCGACCCGCCAGGCCAGCGAAAGGAGGCCTCAGTGTCAAGGCAGGTAGGCAGGGAGAAGGGAGACAGCACGCTCGTCTCCCTGACCTCCGGGGTAGCGTGGTCGAACACCGGGGAGGCACCACAACAACAAGAGGTCCAAGAGGGGGCCAAGTCGCCTTCACAGCAGTTGGCGGCTACCGGGGCGGCTCCCCCTCGCCGCAGCAGGATGGCGGGGAGCTTCCAGGAGGTGGGGCCCCCGAGCTGCAGGTAACGCCGGGGTCTGCACAGGAAGGAGGGCCGAGAACCGCAATGCGGCACATGGCCTCACATTGTCCGATTTCGGCCGAAAACCAAGCAGGGTGTGTGGAATAATATCAGCAACAAACTGAGCCGATGAAATACTGCTAAAGTGAAGGTAGCCGCTGATGATGTCGGATTCGGAGTCACATCCACGCAGAGCTCTACAGCTAAGCGGCCATTTTCGGGCTGCTCAAGAGCGCCCCCCTAGAAGAGGGGGTTGTTGACAGAGTATGGTGCTAGAGAGACGTCAAACTGCATGTAGTGGCGAGGCGGGCGTAAAACATTTTCAGATAAAGAACATGTTTAGGTTAAAGTACTATGGAACAAGGATTGGTAATCACAGTAACAAAAATGGAATGTGAGATGGTCAGTTGCAACGTGGACGGCCTCCACAACACGGTTGTGCTGTATGACCCTCCCAAGTTTGTTGCCCTTTTAAGATAGGCAGTGTTATGTATGGCACTCCCACGTGTATTTCCCTTTTAAGATGGACCATGACTATGTCATGGGCCAAGCTAATAAAAGAAGCAACTGCAGGCACGTGCAACAAAATGGCTGCAGACTCCAAGAATGGAACGACTGAGTCCGCGTCTCATTTAGGCCTGCAGGGCCACACCTTGTGAGCACGGGCCTGCAGGCCATGGTGTCATGGGGCCCTCTTGCCAGTAAGGTGGCCAGGGTCCTTGTGTGCTGGGTATGGTCTGCCCTGCTCCCATATAAGACTGGGTGTTCCCCGGCAACCCCCTGAGGCACTGTGCCTCCAACCAAGGTGCTGATGTCCATAACACCGAGGGGGCCGGCTTGATACCAATAGCCGGCCCCCATAACAATGGTGATGAGGAAAACGGACCTGCAGTGCAAGCCATTACCTGTGGGGAAAAAGGAGAGAAGTAATGCCCAGCTCTGTAGCAAAGTACAGCCCAGCAGCATCCGCCGTGTTGACAGGGTGGAGGGGTGAAAGGCATCCACCGCTGCAAGAAACAAAATGATGCCCCGCACCCTGCCGTGGTGGATGTGAGCTTGTGGCACCCACAGCCAGCCCAGCGGAAGTCGTTGGTTTTCCTCCCGCAAGAAGGAGATATTTCCTTCTCCGCCATAGGAGCTCCAGAGTTGAATGCCCCAGGCCCCAGGCCGTACAAAGTACGGCGCGATGGGAGGCCAGGGGGGTTAGGCGCAGGGTGGGGGCGAAACGGCGCGAAAATACAAGGGGAGGGGCGGCCAGGTAGCGCCCCCACCCCAGAGTTACCAGGGCAGCAGCCAACAACACCAGAAAAGGTGTGAGGGGAAACAGCAGGGGGGCCGTGGGAAGTCCGACCCCCCAGGGGAATAACAAAAGGGCCATGAGGTATAAGTAGTGCCCAAACAGAAGGGGTAAGCACAATCCAGGTAAGAATCTCACCTCACTCGGGTAAGCTTCAAGGGCCTGGAAAAGGGGGAGAAGAAACGTCTTACCACCCAACCCACCCTGCAAGGATGAAAGGAGACGAACCAAGGGGGAGCCGGAACGTTGCGTACTTTTTTCGGTACGCGGTAGAAGAAAGTCGTAGGCGGCACGTGTCCAGGAACAGATGCCCAGGGGTAACAAAGACTTACGGAGGAGAAGGTTGGCATCTCCAACCGTGGACACGAAGTGCCCAAAAGCACATATGTTGTTACATATTTTTGGTTGTGTATTTTCTGTAGAAAATAAATGCTTACGGCCTATAATTTTTCCACAAACAAAACTCTGTAATTCATTCCATAGTATACGAGATAGGAAACAAGAGCAAAGGGAAGCCCACACTACACAGCCTAGGAAGCGCGACTTCTGTGGAAGCCTTGGCGGACTGTCACAGTGGTGAAGAAGGCGGCAAGACCGTCGTCGCTGAATATCTTCCGCCGGTGGGGTGAGTGACCAGCCTGTTCTGCCCAATGACCAGAGGCAGCAGTGTCTGCGGGGCCTCCCGTGTCCCACTATGTGGGAGACTCACTGCCACCAGACGGTTGGGATGCCTTTCCCAGCATAACAGAGGGAGAGTGCCTGGCCCCGGCAAGCGGCACCGTCAGAGGGAGCCTGCAGTGCTACTGTGGCTCCCTGACTGTTCCCGGGCCTAACAAGCGGTGAAGAGTAAAGTGCTCCAGTGACGGAATGGGGTGGAAGAAAAAGGCAAGTGATCCCGGGCCAGTTGGCGGTGAAGTTATGTTTGCTCTGTGACAGAGCTGTCATGAGGTAAGTGTGGAGACCAAGGCCGGGTACTTGAATGGATGGTCACGGCCGAAGGAAAAGTAATGTGTCACCTGACGGAGAAAGTAACTAAGTGCTACACGTCGGTGCAGTGTAAAGAAAAGGCTCATGACCCTTTGAGGTCCCTGGGCCCACAGCCATGATAAAGATTTAGCGTGGCAAATGTGCACCATAAAGGGTCCCGGGTCCCTAGAAGGTGATGTGCCCTGCAGCTCAACATCAGAGCTAGGAAGCGAATTAACCTGGGCCACCAGGGTGGTGAAACACCAGAGAGTGCTCTGTGTCGGATCCATAAACCAAAGACCCAGACACCCAGAACAGATTCCGTACCTCCGGCGGTGAGAGTGTTAGCGCTCCTGTCCTCAGAGCTACAGGAATACAAAGGGAAGCAAGCAGCACGCTAGGAGCCTGCTCGCAGAGAGGACAACTTTAAGGTTGTTGACATTACAGCACAGTGATAACACAGATAGCTGAACCCAATTGCTCAAGCTAGAAGCAAGATCTTGTCTCTTTGGGAAGCAGAATTTGGGTACATGGAAGGTTCGCAAGTCGACTTTTAACACTGGAGCAGACATTGGGACTGGCCTGAAACGAGAGGAAAGGAACACCAAGCGTGTGAAGTGGACACCCGTGGCGCATCGCTGTTCTCTTGAGATGTCAGCAGCACTGGATTTGTGCTGCTGTGGACTGTGGGGCACCTACATATGCCCACTGAGCCAAAATGCTCTCTATTGTTGTGCCCCTAATGCACACCCCATGACAGAGGAACACATATCTGCATGGTTGGGCTGCATGCCTGACCACAGAATCAACCCGGGGCCAAATACGGATAATGGAAGGAACGTAGAGAAATAACGAAAGTTGGGGAAGTGAACTGTGGTATTATGCCTTGCTTTATCAATGCCATAATGGTCTTGTAAATCCTTTCGCCTGCCTCTCTAGACATGGGGTACTGCTTGGTGGTAATATCACACCAGAATTCAATTTTATTTGCACTGCTCCAACACTCCTTAGCAGCCCCACATCATGAGGATTGCTGGTCCATAAATGGTCTGGCACCTTTTCCAAATTCTCCTTCCAATGTGGCGATGTATTTCTAACGATGAACAAGGTCTGTGGTACTTCCCTTTGCACTATCGCTATCTGGAAAGACACCCCACTCTCAAAAACCATCTCTACTATGTCTTTAGTGTCTTCAAACAATTGTTTGTCGGAGACGTCCATTAGCGATCAGGTCGGATCGATGCACAGAACTGTGCGCTACACTCTGCATTCCTCATTAGTGCCTGCGAGAACCACGCTGTTCTTCCTGATCACTACTGCCTCTGGGAGAATCGTAACAACAGTGCCTGGTGTTACCTTCAGCAGCACAATAGGCCGAAATAGCATACTATACCTTCCTCTGTGAATCGTAACAACAGTGCCTGGTGTTACCTTCAGCAGCACAATAGGCCGAAATAGCATACTATACCTTCCTCTGTGAAAGTAATCGATATTCGCAGTCTGCTCAAGAGATTACTGCCCAAGAGATTCACTGATGTATCTGTGCAATATCACAAAGGAGCAAATACATTTTGGGTACCTACCTTGATATGTAGATCTTCAGTATAAGAAACTGATTATCTAGCCCAAG
This sequence comes from Ambystoma mexicanum, assembly GCF_040938575.1. Taxonomy (NCBI): domain Eukaryota; kingdom Metazoa; phylum Chordata; class Amphibia; order Caudata; family Ambystomatidae; genus Ambystoma; species Ambystoma mexicanum. The sequence continues at coordinate 1,224,001,978 of NC_090925.1, forward strand.
AGAATCCCTGTGTGTCCATCGTCTTGCCTGGCAAGGACAACTCACCTTCCTTGATACAAGATTTTGTGCCCACGTATCGACCATGAATGAAAAGGTTTGATCACCTACCTGCACACCTATTGGGGGTTTCTCTTCTGGATCGGTGGTAACAGACAGGACTGGACACATCGGAGATCCCTGTGGGCTGTCCTACTCCTGGTACATATTAGCAATGGCGAGCAGAAAATAAATCCCTCCAAAACACTTGCTCCAGTGCAATGAGTAACCTTCGGGTATGTCGGTGGGATACCATAGGTCTGTGCAGCCCCAGCCACTGGGTTCTGTTCATCCAGTACCTGCTGTGATTGCACAGAACCTGGGGCATATGGCAGGGCCGGGGATTGCATTTGCTCAATTCCCACATTAAAATACTGTGAACTGTCTCGACAATCTCGTGACACGTGTTGTATACTTCCACATGACCAACACTGAACCCCATAGAACCCATCATAGTTATTTCCCATTGGCCTGTTAAACCGGGGCCCCATTCCTCCAAACCCACATAATGGGCCTCATTACGAGGTCGGCGGTAAGGGGTTAACGGTGCCAGTAAGGATACCGGTGCCGTTAACCCCTTACCGCCGCATTACGAGGTCCCATATCGGGTCCTGCTAAGGGCGGCTGGTAAAACCAGCCGCCCTTAGGGGGAGCCGCTAAAGGACCAGGGAGCTGACTGGGCCCGTTGTTAGCTCCCTCCCCATTCCCATTGAGCCCCATGGGGGCACGAATGGGAATGGCGACGAGTTCCCCGAATGGGGAAATACTGGGTCCTCCAAGGTTGGAATGACCCGGTAAGTCCCCATTCAGGGAACCCGGACCCGGTATGCTGTATGGGAGTAGCCATGGCGCTAATAGCACCATGGCTACCTCCATACTCGTAATGAGGCCCAATGACCCACTTCCCCGTGGAAATCCTCCCTACTCCTCGGAAACTTTCTCATTTGCCTTGGACCGAGGGCATCCCGGTCCATCCAATCCTGTGTCATATCTGAATCACCATGTCCCTGTTATCCCAATTGTCCCTGCTGTCCCTCCATGTAACTGGTAATCACTATCCCTTCAAACAGATTTTCGCAACCTTTTTCTGAATCAGCTTGGCCTCTGCCTTTTGTGCCTGCTCTATACTTTCCTTTTTCCTCTCTTGCCTCCTGCACAATATGCACCTAAATTTCCGGCCAACTCTTGGCCTCTATCCCTACTACTTGATCTAGATCATGCTGGACTTCTTTAACATGCGCTAAATAAATCACCACATTCTTCTCTCACGCTTCTCCCGTCTCTGCCCTCCACATCTCCTGAATTAACTGTATGTGTGCAGCATGATCATTATCCAACTTCATTGCTCTGACTAAAATTAAATTTATATCTGCAGTATCGGGATACATAGTCCGTAGGGCCCCCCATACTGCACCATTGTGGGCATTTGTATCCAACTGAACTCCCGGATACCCTGATCTCTGTCAAAAGCTTGTCTGACTGCTCCCCCATTACAGCCATTAATAAGCTTTTCATGTCTCCTATGGCCAACATGACACCGGCAGTGTGTTTCTCTAATGCATAAATTCCCTTTCCCGCCCCTGCAGTCAGTGAAGGGAGTGTCTTCATCAAATTATTCTGGTCCTTGTGTGACCATGGGACATATGCCTTTCCCAGACCCTTCTGGAGCAACGGAAACTGAGTTGCACCCACTTTTACTGGGGCTTCACTCATCTCTCCCCTGCTGCTCACTATGGCCGTGTGAGTACCACAGTGCATCCTAAGACCCCTGGTGCACTCCCTGCCGCTGCTACAGGAGTGGGCGGTAGGGCTGCTACACCCTGCTCTCCCTGCTCAAGGTCCGATTCCTATTCCTCTTCATCTCCTTCTCCTGTTATTACTTCCCCTTACACTGCTACAGGCACAGAAGCATACTCAGCACTCCCATAGGGTGCCGGCTCGCGTTCTCCCTGCTCGGACCCTTTACCCATGGCCATATTTCTGTTCTCCAGGTCAACATTGACCTCTTTGATAATCGATTCATCCAATCTAACAAGAATGCACCCATGTCTCCACCTTCCCTCCTATACGTCCATTGCCTGTCTATTCACTTCTTCCCGCTCTTCATTTCTCTGCCGCCATAACAGCACTACCTCTTTCTCCGCTAGCTGCAACGCTTCTTCCATTTGTTCCCGTTCCTGTGTCTCTACTGTCATTCGCAACCTATCCTCTATCCTAGCGGTAAACGGCATAACCTCCTCTTTCTACCTCATCCCCAACCCTTCATCTACTCCTCTAACTACCGGCCTCACTCTTTCTTGTTCCTTCACCCTTATTCTCGCTGCTAATTTAGCATTCAGGGGGAGTTATTCCCTATCCGCTCTCCAGTTGCAACCTTTCTTCAGCCCTAATCATTGAAGGGGTTACCCTTCTACTTTCCACACTATCCCATTTCCTAGGAGTTGTAGTCGATGAAGGCATTACCTGCATCCCTCTTGTGTTCGGAAGAAGGGGTGAAAATCCCAGGCCCCTCTGCGATTTAGGATGAAGCGATTGTAGGAGATGCTGTGGGGCAGCTAGGAGAATGGAGGGGCAGAGGGTCCCCCATTGAAGCTAGATAATAGTGGAAAGGTAGCGGATTTCGTGTTAGCATCATGTGTGTAATGAAACTCAATTTTAGAAGTTAGACGCCATCTTGAAATTGAGGCCTAGTGCCATAGCTATACCAGTATGCTTACATCCTGTCCCGAGAGTTAGAAGGGTGTGCATGCGTTTATTGCTTGCAGCCCTGTCAACTCGGCAGGCGGTTGATTTCTTGAATACACAAACACAGTTCCTAATTGTGTTTATCAGTAGTGCATGCAACCCAAAAGGAATGTGCCCTTCAAAGAGCTATCCCACGAGAAGGAAGGCGAGGGCTTTAGGCCTTTGCCAGTCCAGATCTCTAACTTATAGCGGCTCAAGCCCCCTGTGCCCTGGACACAAACATTTGAGTGTACTGACCAACCGAAGACCCTGGCCATAAAACTGTAAAGTGACCAATCGATCAGGAAGATCAGAGAGCAGGGGTGAGTTGCCTCCACCATCAGTTCATGTGATTTGTGCTGCAGGGTTCCTGTGGAGAAGGTAACAAATGTATGCCTTGGGTGGGAAAGTTATAGAGGCGCCGTCATGTCTGGGAAAGGAGCGGAGGTTCGCGTAGTTCCGAGAAATTATCATGACCTCTAAAGTAGCTGCTGCGCTCATGTCCTTGGTACCAGGTGCACTGTAGAGCTATGAAATAATGAATTGGGTAACCAAATGTGTGAGAAAAACCTTGTTCTCCTTGCAAGAGGTATTACGGGCCTTTTTCCCTAGTGGGTTGTATTTTTTCTGGTGTGAGCATTGAGGGGTTACTTGAAACCACTGGAGAAAAATGGAGGTTCAAACTCGGGGTCTGTATACCCCTCTGTGGGCGATAAAGGATAGCATCCATATTGGGGCAGTACGGAAGGAATTCCTGCATCCTCCTTTTTCGGCCCACTTATGAGATCTTAACATTATGGCCCTTCCTGCCTTTTTCATACATTCTACATAGTTCCAAGATGTTTAACCGCTTCTCTGATTTCGAGCCCTTATACCTTGTAGTTAAAAAAGTATGCATGTTTTCCAATATCCCCTTATCATAGGCCCCCTCGAAAGGCCAAGAATTAAGAATGTTACCCCCACTTTCCCGCAGCCATTCCCAATGATATTTTAGAATCTTCACATTATACCCAGGAAGTACCTGACAAATGATTTAGCAGAGTATCCATCTTCCAACCCAATTTACCCCAACATATTTCCACAAAAAAAACCAAAGCCGAACCTGTGGCACAACATTTTACTCAAGGAAGCCCCTTTTTACCCCTTCCCGGTTTCTTAGTCTTCCCCCACAATCGCTCACTTTACTTGCTTTCACCGCAACACCTCCCTTAGCTATTCACTTTAATTATACTTCTGACTCTTACACAAAAGACAGCATCTTATCCAAAAATCACACGCTGGCCAATATATCAGAGATATCTCCTTCACTCGAGCATAGAAGGAGTGCATAGTTTTCCACTACAACACTGCTGCTCTCGCTCTCTTTATCACTAGTACAGTCTTCTCTACTACAATGCCATCTTTTCCTGACTACAGGAAGATTCCCCTTCACTACTTCGAGTAACCAAGAAAAGCGAAGTGAGGGCTCTGCCCGCACATTCAATACAGAATGAAGAATGCCATGGGTATACTCCAGTGAGGTTTTACGGGTGGACTTACCATAAGATGCCACCTTACTTCTAGGTGAGGGCTCCAGCCAACCAAATAAGCAAACTGAAGGGTATCAGGACAAACCTCACAATGGACGTGCTGGATAGGATTGACCTCACACCTCTAAAATAACAAACTAGGTAAAAATATATACAAAGGAATTACAACATAAAACAGTTCAGTTGTTTCTTGAAAGTATTCATTCTTTCAATCCCTGTAACCTCAGCTAAATCCACACACGCACTCCAATTCTGCACTTACCAAACCCCTTAAATCAAAGAAACAACCCCCTTTTCCCCCTATTTCCCCTCTTGTTTTACCCCCAAAAGTGCACTAACGTGAACCTGAAGCACTTCAATGTGGTGCTCCATCAATTCGTCCTGCACAGCTAGACCACGGTACCACACCTGCGGGGAACAGACAGCCCTTTAACCAATATGACATGCATAAATCTTTCTTTTTCACTGTGCATGGAAGACTGGTCCCCATAGAGAGGCGCTGCAGCCGAGTTATGCAGACAGGAGACCCCCAACATCTCAGAAAGCCTGGGGTCCCTTCATGGATGCCAAATGTATGGATGGGCCCCTAATTACCTTACCCAAGCAGGCCCACCACTTAAGGAACAAGTACACATTCTACATAAAGCAAGTTTATTGTACAATCGTTCGGTGAGGAGCGAGATGACCCTTTCAAGTCAAACAAACCCAACTCTCATCTAACCAAATAAGATGACACATTATATACATCTTTGCAACTGTTAAAACACTCCCGTATATTTTATTACCTTCCACCCCCATACATAATTGGACAAAACCTATACAAAGAACTCCCACGTTTCTCCAATTCCTCCCTTCTCATTGGTCATTGATATATTATCTACCATCTTCAGGTCATATTCTTAGCACACCCCTTTTTAGGATATGACCATGGAAGGTCATGACATAATCACACAGTCAAACAAACACCTACAGACATAATTCAGTACAAGTTACAGCTGGTCTGAAACCTTTAACCCTAAATATATTTCCACATGGTTTGCAGAAGTACTTCAAACGACATGAGAGAGGGCAGAATAAACAAGTTCCCTTTGAACTGTGGATAATCATCTCATCCACCCCGGCTTACTGGGTCATCGGACCATTATAATCTAAATGACTGCCATTTCAGCATGCATGGCACATGCTTAGAAAACAATAAAAACACAAGAAATATCAATCGCTCTGGCCTCTAGCAACACTTCACCCCACATGTTTATTGTTTGGTCAAAGCAAAAAGGCCAGAACCCTTCTGCAAGCTCCCATGCACTTAAAAGAATTTACATCTGCTTTTGCGATACTGTCAAGCCATAAACCCCTGGTCCGTTCCTTGGCTGCCCATCTATTTGGTTAACCATTACTCCTCCTCCAGCCTTCAAACCTGCAGAACTACATTTTCCCTGCCACTTGAAAGTCATCGCACAAACTGCTAACCACAGACTTTCAATGAATTCATAAAAGCCTACTATTTATAAATGTATAAATTCCCTGTGTCTGTATCTCAGTGTGCATGCATGTTTAATAAATATTGTCTCTTCTTTACAGTGGGTTCCGCATGACCAGTCCCCTTCCTCACACGAGCTTTATACAATTCCCTGTCACTCAGCATCTAGGCCCTTCATCTCACATCATATCTGGATCATGTTTTATATTTCACTTGGTGGTTTTGGCATTTATCTTTCTACGTACGTGCAAATCTAATAGGTATCAATCTTGAACACAAAGTAACACTTGTGTAGCATATCCCATTCACATTTAACTACACTGGATACATATAAAATCTTAATATCGCACCCATTTTGCTGCACACCCAGTCACAAATATGGCGTGCACAACATTAACCCCTCTTCATTGTTGGGACCTTTCCTGACCACCCCAACACTTTCCTCAGGTTGGCAAAGTAAATGTCTTTTCCACAGAAAAATTTTCTCAGGATGACAAAACAAATGTATTTTTCCTTTTTTGTACACCTTAAGGATTCCTGGTGTACTCCCCTGCCAGGAATCCCCCCTTCTGGTTCTCACAGATCCCCTGGTGTACTCGCCTGCCAGGTATCTCTTTTCAAAAAGGGCTCACTGCCTGATGCGTATTTTTCACCACATTGTTCACTTTCCTTTAACCCCTTAACTGCTGAGCTTTAATCAAGTATATGCAAAAAGGATGAACATACCCGACCTTAGCACCTAAGGGGTTAAGGTATGACACATTTGTACATCTTCATTGTTTATACCTTGCTGACTCCAGGCACACTTGCTCCACCTTCCCCCATATTGCTATCCCACATATGAGGGTTTGTTCAAGTTCTGTATGCCAACATCATTCTTAGTGTCTTTGGCAAAGCTTGTTCCAAGTTTCCCCAAATTGACATCTCATATAAGGAGAAATGTACAAATTTTGCCCTTTAATTGTTTCTTTAGTGTCTCTTGGCTTATTGCAATGTGGGTTCCAAGTTTCCCCAAATTGACATCTTATATAAAGAGATTTGTATCACTTTTGCCTTTGTCATTCAATTATACTTGGTCGGTAAAAATAATCCCCCGAAATGTTTACTAAGTTGTTGCCATGTCCTGGGAGCCCCAATTCCTCTGGGTTGAATCACCGGTGTAACGTGCAGCTGCAGCAAAGGCTTTCAATTAGGCAGGATTCGCCTGCCAGACAGAGTCTCTTTCTGTTCCTGCGTCGGCTTTTCATCCTTTCGCCGATGGAACCATTGCCACTACACAAGACTGCGTCTCCTCCGGTCCCACAGTGAATGACTCACTTCTAACGGTCCCTCCAGGGCACCAGCTATGATTTTACCGGAGTTCCTCTACTCTGGTATGATATGCCTCTTGGCAGTTGCCTGTAAGTGTTTTCTTCCTACTACATGGCTAGTCTCCATGAATGTGCCTTTGCCGTCGGGTTCACCTCCCGCTCCATGCTCTCTGCAGCTCTCCTCTCCTCCTTGTTTGCAGGTGATTTTCAAGTTTAAACGTCCTGCGCAGGTGATTGTGAACCTGACAACTAGATTGCACATTGTACTTCGTATTACCTTCATTCCATATTGATTTCTTGCTCCTCGTCTTCGTTTCCGTACTTGAGGCTTTCTGGGACTTGCCATCCAATGGAAGTTTAGACTGTTTTAAGTCACATTGTTGGACACTTTTGTTTAAATAACAACCATCATAAACATTAGATGTTACATGTGTTTTAAGAGGTGCTATGTATATATGAAGAGTGAACAGTGTTCTGTTTGGAAAGTTTAACAAGAGGGGTTTTCAGAGTTTTAACACTGAAGGGTTCTGAATAATGACAACATGCCATCAGGTAGTCTAAGAATTAAAGAGTCTTCTTCACTGGATAAAGAAGAAAACTGCGTATTTCCTGTTGGAGTCATCACTCCCCTCCTGATATTCATCCCCTCCCATGTGATCCATTCCCAGGAAACCACCCCCAAGGTCAAAATCAGGTAGCGGCTGCCTTTTCCTGGCCACATTGGAGGAGAGATTAGGCTGGGGGTCAGTGATGACTCCATAGGATTCATCACAGCTCATTGTGTCACTGTGCAGACCGTAGTCCGTGGCAAATCAATGCAGTGATATGTGTGCAACAATGATTTAAGTGTTGCCAAGTCACCACCCTGTTTGTTAAGGCGACCATGTGCTGCTCCTCTATGTAACATCACATATGACGGTTTTTGTCTGATGTGTCCCATGTCCATACAATAGCACGCTTGAATTGTTTATGCAGCTCTAATGAGTGTGGCATAATGCCCCCACACTTAAACATATAAAGCAATCAAAGAAGTTGCCTCAAATTGTACATCCACTAAGCCAAACACCCTTTCTACTCTGCCACACCATGATTTTCACTAGCTGCAGGCTAACACTAATAAGAGATGCTAATACCAGCTCTGTTAGATAAAGCATGGGCCTGCTCTTTTTTGCAGAAATAACCACTGAGGCCTGTGCAATGATGAGGAGGTAGTGGCTGAGGAACTGTGGGCCGCATACACGTACCAGATGATGGTTTTGTTTCAAACGCTTCATCAGCTTATTACTGGTCAGGCTAACGTTTGGAAGAAATACAATCCTTTCTGTACATTTTTCCCTCTTTATTGGGTATCTCTTATAGGGTATCCGTTCCGGTCTATAGATATAATTCCCTAAAGATGTTTCTGTATTTGGGATTGGACATGCTCAGACTGAGACCCAGCCTCATCTCATCTAAAATGATGTTGCAGCCATTTTATTCTTGCATCCAAAAACTTAAGATGTCCGAATGAATATGTATGGTTCATGGTTTAAAACATTTTAATGTTAGGGTGAGTGTTGTGAACAGTGATGTGAGCACCAAGCCTTGTGTCTGTTATGTAATTACTGATTCACACATACAACCCTTTTATCACAGACTTGTTTATCAAATATAGAGATCTATGATTATAGTTATATTCCCGGAATACTCTGTGATGTAATGCAAAGCAGACAGGAACACTCATTGGTGCTATTTGTCCCCTTTCCCTCTCTCATAGGCGTATTTTGAGAGATTACAATGCTAGACTGTCAAAAGTGGAGTGATAACCTTCTATCAGAAAATAATTCATATGGTTAGTTTAGTAATGCCCATTGTGAAATAGAAGTAAGGTGGACACAGACAGAAAACCTGCAAGACAGAGCCAATGGTCAGTGGGTCCTCAGACCCCGGCAGGATGGTCACACCGCAGTGTACCAACACGGGCAGTTTGAAACTATGTTCAGGCAAGGCCTTCGTTAAGAGCAGGTGACGAAAGAACCATTTACTTGGGCAGCAACAGCTGTGTTGTCACATTAGATTTCTTCAGTAATTACAAATTAATGAAACCAGCTTCATTTGTTTCGCAACGATTTATTGATATTGAGGAGGGTTTTTGTTGCGTGACACAGGAGGTGTAGTTTGGGAGTGACCGTGTGCCAGTCAGTGGGGAACAGTCTAGTGTTTTAACATGGGCAACAAATTGGCTAGAAACTGCTCTGTCAGCAATGTCATAATCCTGAAAACAGCATATCAGTTGTGCATCAGTGCTGAAGATGCAGTCTTGGCAGTCTAGTTTGGAGGAAGAGCACATTTCACATTGGAAACAACAGCCACATTTTAATCCTAAAAACAGCATAAGCACACCGGTCAGTTACAATTCGTCAGACCGACAGAGAGTGGGGGTTCTTAACGGATGGCCGGCTGATCTGCTTCCGGTGGTTGCTCTGAGAAGCCGCGTGTCTCCGCTGCTGATTGATCGCAATCAACTTTGGAGCATCTGCACCCGATTGGTGACATGTTGTAACTATATTTGGTTCCAAGCTGGCTCTGATCGGGTGAGTAGCCTCAATATATGCTTCAAGCATTAGGGTGTTTGTGAGCACAAGTGGGTGTGGTTCCTGAACATCCCCAAACCACACTTAGTTAGAGTTATTTCAGAGAGTGCAAGAAGACTCATTACTGAACCTTTGTGTGGTAAGGATACTAGTGTGGGGTCAAATGTGGTACTTTTTAGTTATTGGAAGATTTGGCAGTGAACAACTCCTCCGATCCGATTTTGATTGCTGGAGCTTTTAACACAAAATGTATGTTACAACCTAGCGAAAATATTATCAGTACTCAGGCTATAAGATCCCTCCAGGTTCACTAAAACAAAAGCCCAGTGACCAACTAGGTAGGCTATGGTCTCAAATTTGAGCAGATTGGGGATGTTTTATGATCAGTGGTCATAGCAAAAGGTGATAAATTCCTACTTTTCTTTGAGTTTAATTGATCATTATTTTGTTAATATCCCGGGCTTTAGCTGAGAAGAGTCTGTGGTGATAATGAATAATCCTTGCAGCATAAATGTCACACTTATTTTGCAGTTGAAAAGGAAATGGAATCACTAGTAGCCAAAATGTATGCAGGCAATATTGTCCTGATCACTGCCTTGTGCATCTGAGTACTCCCCGTACCCGTCCACTCTTTTCACCTGCCTGCTCACCTGCCAGCTTACATGCCTGCTTGATCCCTGTAGTGGGAGGATGTGTTTATTTCCTTTGGTACAGATCTAACAGCCGTTGTAGTGCTCTTCGGTCAGAGCTTGTTTATGCAAGGTACAAAGGCCCTTAATAAGCTCTGGAGCTGCAATCAATATGCACCATACGATCTGTCATTTTGGAGTGAGCTGCTTCTGAAGTGGCCTGGCCAGTAATGTGATTGCTACTGATTTTGGTAATCTTTCCATTTAGAGGCTGGTTTTTAGTCCCTTTCTGTGCGGTATGTTGACTGTCTAAATCGGAAATGTACAGCTAGCTCAGCAGATACTCCGAATGTATTATAACTTATGAAGTAACAAGTTGCCCTTGGATCACTCAAAAGTAAACCATAGATGTGCCCATCAGACAATTGTACGCCCCATAGAAAAATTGATGCATAGTACACAAATGCAGGTTTCTGTTACACCAAAACTGACGCTGGATCCGATACAGTCACCGCTAACACTCTGGGGAAAAATATGCAAACAAAAATTGCAGTAAAGATGGGGATGCAAATAAGCTCAAACAAAAGACCCATGACCAACTAGGTAGGCTATGAACTCAAACATTAGAAGATTGAGGATTTATGATCAACAGTCACATCAAAAGAGATAAACCAGGGAGTATACACAAAAGGGGTATTTTCTCTGTCTATTCTTTTGATCATTAGAAGAGTCTCTGGTGATGAGGAATAATCTTTGTAGCAAACATTTCATGCCTAATTTGCAGTTGAAAATCAAATACAAACCACAAATAGCTGAAATGTATGCAGGGGCTATCCACGTCCATTCGGGACATAATTGTTTTAACTGTTCAAGTCGTAACATCTGCAAGGTAAATGAGGCAGTTGAGTTTTGTTTGCATTATAATTAGGAAACCTTGGGAACGCTCAGACTCACTTACCCAAGTAGGTTTACAACTGGGATCAAACAATTGATTAAGAATGTCTCAGAGAGGGGGGAAAGGTATAGACTGGCTCAGTGCAATACATATATACTAAATCATATGACTCGGCTAGAGCTAGTTGCAAACAATTAACTAGAATGTAAATACTATTACAAGATTCTATGTAATCCCTAAAGTAGTACCTAGAAAGCAAATATAAAATGAAACAGGCTTATACAAATTGATTACGTCATTCAAAAAACATAGGAACGAAAGAGTGACAAAATATGCTTGAAATTATGACTCGCTATTCTCTGGGGACATTTTTGAATCTTTCAAATAGTAAATCCTCACAAATAGGAGAAGCTGTCCTTAAGTTGGATGGAAAGTATTCTGGTGTACATACAAAAAATGTGATGTAGCACAGATCCAAAAATTACAGGAGGATATGAATATGTGAGTCGATTCATAGGACATACTCCCAGGGTACAAGTCTAGCTTTTGGGCAGGCAAATCGAATCTTGAGGACTGTATGATATATCACTGGCTTGCAGAGTGTCAAGACAGAATATTCCTTCACCTCCCCCAACATACATAACTTTCAGAGACCTCACGAAGGCCTTTCATAAATAGGAGAAGGCTATGGGGCACGTTGTCCTCGTGGGGAGTGGTTCAGGGTCTACATAAATTGATAATATTGCTGCATTACAACATAAGTGTTAAAGTTAGGTTAGGATATAATGGTCTGCTATCAAGAGCTATTATTACAAATGGCTATCCAGAGAGTTCCCAAGCCTCAAACCAGACAGCAAATGAGAGGGTTTGTCGGGATGGTCAGTTACTGTAGGCAATGGGTCCCAGGGTATGCCACAATAGTTAAGCCCCTTCAGACTTTCATGTTTGATTCAACTCCAGAACCCTTGACATGGTCCCATGACACAGAAGATAGCTTTGTCACCATAAAGCAAGTGCTCGTAACCACCCCAACATTGGGTTTGCCCGATTCTGATAAGCCATTTGTGTTGTACTGTGATGAACAACAGAGCTTCGCACAAAGAGTGTTCACACAGTTGCATGGTGATACATATTGACCTGTATCCTCCACTGTGTAGTCCTATATCTGGTGGCAGTGGGGCTTCCAGCCTGCCTACAAGCTGTTGCTGCCTCTGCTCTGTTGATCGAAAAGAGTGACAAATTAGTACAGGGTCACCCCGTCAGAGTTTCAGTACCCCACTCAGTACTCGCCCTGTTCTTTAAATGGAAGACACAACACGTGTCGAATTCCCGCTTAACCAAGTACGAGAAACTGCTAGTTTCTCCTGCAAATGTAACATTGAATCGCTGCTCTGTGTTGAACCCTGCTTCTCTGTTGCCCAAACTGTAGGCCGCGGAACCACACGACTGCCTTGTGGTGGTAGAAACACTATTGTCACCCCGTGCGGATTTGTTATGTCCCACTGCAGAACCCTGAGCTGACCTTCTTTGTGGATGGCTCGTGTCTCTGTCATCAAGGGACAGCTGAACTCATGTGTGGTTATTCTGTGTGTACCCCCGTGATGTCCTTGAGACATACCAATTGTCAAAGGCCAAATCTGCCCGAGTCACAGAACTCATTGCACTCAGTCGTGCGTGTGTCCTGGCTCGCAGCAAGTCATCCACGGTTTACACCGACTCCAGAAACGCTCATGGTGTTGTGCACAATATCGGTGTACTATAGAAGCAGTGAGGGTATCCAACATCCAGTGGTACCCCTAACTTGAATGTAAAATATGTGTCATCCCTATTGCATGCGCTACTGCTCCCATCTGCTCTGGCCATTGTTAAATGTAAAAGGCATGACCCTTCTCAGTCTTTCATCGCCCAAGGAAATGCTCCAGCGGATAATGCAGCTAGTTCAGTGGCCTTAAATGGGCCCCTAGGTTCTAATGATAGTCTTGGTTGTGTTGCAGTCCAACAGTCACTGATTGCTTCCCTTTCCAGCATGGCCATACCGCAGGACCAAGATCCTGAAGCTGAAAAGGTGACCTGGGTTTAGCGATTCTGTAAATTAGCCCCAGACTCTCTTTGGCATTCCCCAGACAGCCGCCTGGTTGCACCCAAGGTACTCCTTACCTACTTGGCCCAAGAGGCCCAAGCCATTGTTCACTCAGATAAAACAGCACCATAAACCGGGATTGAGTAGCCCCTGGCTCCACTTCAGTAGTGCAGGATTATTGTGAAATATGTGCCACCTGTTTGACTCCTAGTTTTGGACGAGCGGAAGCTGTCCTCATGTCCAGTACCACAGGGTCCATTCTTAAACATGCAGCTCCCCAAGTGTATCACATACTCCTACTGTCTCATTATAGTGGATGTGTTTTCTGGGTGGGTGGAAGCTTTCCTGTGCTAGTCCCCGGTGAAGAACAATGACATCACAGGACAGGCCAACCCGAGTCCCCGGAGGATTTGATATATGGACTCAGGCCCTTGCCACAGCATGTCTGGTCATTTGACAATTGTCGCCATTATTGGTTCTCTGATTTATTATCGTCTCACTGTGACTGCTGCTTTTAGTACTACATATCATTAAAATGATGGTCTTTGTGCTCACTCTTGGGTTCAAAGTGAGAATACATACCTCCACCTCACTTGGCAAAATGCCTGCATTTTTAACATAACTGATTGTTGGTGTGGAAAATGATAAACAAATATTTTAGATACTTTGTAAAATGAATGAACATAGATTCTCTAGTCTGCTGGCTTGTGCACACGATTTAAAGAGTGTTTGTCTTGCATGAAAAAGAAAGCCCTTGTTTGGTGTTGACGGTCCACATGTGTTTGTGGAGCAGGCTCCAGAGAGTTGAAATAGCCAGGCAACAGCTGCATGAAGTAAGCCGAGACTGGCCAGTGTTCACATTTAGCCTGGTGATTTAATGACCTGTCGTGAAGAATGTATAAAGCTGTTTGTTCTCATGACTTCAGAAGAGGCTTGGATGGAGCTGTTGCGTACCATCCTGGGCCCTGTTTAAGCGTGCAAGAAAATTTGAACGGATTTTGAACTCTTTCTGTGCTGGTGCCTCATTTAAAACTGCCTATGGAAACAGGCGGTATGATGAAAAGTATTGGCAACAAATTGGGTACCCTAGAGGGAATCTTGTTGCAGTTAAGATCCAGTTGGACTCAACTGCCATGGTCGGAGAGCACGCAAGAGACGGGAGAGGGTTGTGGGGTGCACTGCATTATTTCGACTAGAGTTTTCCTGCAGCCACAACCTTCACTCACCAGCCTGTCTCTTCGACACGTTGAACTCTGCCACAGAGGGTCCCCCGTCTGTGTGTGAAAGGGAGACTTACACTCCTGTTGAAGCCCCGGCATTGAAGACATGCACAGAGTGTGATGATTTCATGCAGAATTATGTTGTGCGGGGTGATGTTATGAATATGTAATGTTGTATTTTCTATGGGAGCATACTGTTAATGAGCCATAAGGAAATGCACCTTGTGTACACAAGTTTAAACCATGGGATGGATGAATCATGAAAAGAGCATGCAGTTTGTATTGATTATGGGCGCACTGTGTTAAGTGGGACATTATCAATGCAACTTTGTGATCACAGGAAATAGTACAGAAATGGGAAATTCATGCACTAAGGGATGTTGTAGATTGCAATGTTGTAACCATAACTCAGATTTGGAACAGTGTCTGTCTACTCCCATGAAAGGTATGCCAGAATGGTAGTTGATGATCAAGAAAGGCTCGGAGGTAGTATTGTTTTTGTGCAAATGGCACAAATACACTGCCAACAACCCTGAGTTACGGTTCCCCGTGCATGGGTCTTTTGACCTAGAAAAAATAGGATAGTTAAAGGAAATGTTAGCCGCTAAGGGTGACAAGGCCATTAGAACCCTGCAATGGGAAACATATAAACAATGGGAAGATTATGCTAGACACAAACCTATGAGAGAAGCACAGATTAAAAAACATAAGCCACAATCCGAAAAAGAGAAAGCGTGTGCATATGATCATAACGAGATGAAAAAGGATTGGTAAGAGGGAGACCATGACGATATAATGAGAATTAAGGGTGTGTATGTAGCCTCAACCCCGACACCCGAATCAAAAATGACCCCAGAGGATGAGACAGACCAGTTATTAGAATGTTTACTTATTAAAAGACCTCCTTTGTCCCCTTATCAGAATCAGAAACCTGTTGGCGAAGCAACCTCTCCATCGCCTCATTCCTGTAGAATCTCAGCCACAGATGCAGGCAGATGAATAGTGGCAGCATGGATCTGGAAAAGGCAGGAAGGGATAGAAATTGCTAAAACGTATGTGCCCGAGCAGCAAGACCTGCTCGTATTTGCAATTATACAAGAGTTATGTAACAAATGTGGCTGTTAAGTAAAAAGGTGAATGAGGACAAAGTGTACCCCCTCCCTGGCCATTATTAGGACATAGAGCAAGCAATCCAAGAGTGTAAGCTTGATTCAAACCTCTGTCCTGCAATACCTCTGTCAACATTTGTATTTTGGATCATAAATGCCCCATCAAGGTCTATGGTAACTCAAGTATTTCCCATGAGAGAAGTGCCTGGGTTTGATACTGATAATCCAACACACCAGGTCCATGTCCCCTAGAATAGTATGGAGTTACTTTCTTTTAGTAAAAATTATCCAGATATTAGACAACATCCAGAACAGACAGACCAGGTTCTTAAAACAGGTCTGCTCACATTGGGAGATATAGATCAGTTGTTTTCATGCATTCTGCCAGCAGATATATGGTGCCAGTGCAGAATACAAGACAGTTTAGATACTGTCATAAAGAGGGAGGCAGCAAAAAAAAAGGGGAAGGAATGGGAAATTGTCAGAGGAAATAATAGCTCTTCCAGCACTGTTGATAACACCTATCCAGCAAGTGGTTCCCCGAAAGCAAATGAATTGTTATAAATTGACTGCTGACAGGCAGGAAGAAGGAGAGTCAGTTGAAAAATATATTTTGCACGAAAAGAAGAAGCTTTTAACTCGTTCTGCGGACATGGCTATGCCAGAGGGACAGAAAGCCTCTTGTTTACACTTTGTAGAGGGATTGTTGCCTCACCTAAGGAATGATATACAAACCTATGAGTCTACATGGCTGACTCAAACTGCTGCCCAGATTTTGACTATGGCTAGATATTATGCAAACCGCCATGCTAACGATAAAGGGGAAAAGGAAAATAAAATGAAGGAATTAAAACCCTGAGCACTAATGCAGCAGGCTTTTCCAGAAAGAGGCAGAGGTATTATGTGTTTACAAAGGGGGCGAGTAATGTATAGATGAGGAAGAGGTGGTAGTGCCCTGCCAGGTATGATAAGACACTGGGTGTCATTTTTGCAAAGCAGAAGGCCACTGGATAAGGCAATGTCTGTTGTGCCGGAGAGGGCGCAGACACTCTTATGAGCGAGGAATGGCAAAAGGAACTTTTATAAGGACTGAGGCCGGGAACAGTATAATAACAAATAGTGGGGCATCAGAAGAGAATAATGAGCAAGAGCATAATTATTTTGACCCTAGGCAAGACCAGCAGTATTCAGCTCCAGATTATGATGATGATTACAGTACAATGAACTACATAGCATAGAGCTGTCCTGGAGAGGGAAAGGGGTGCATAAGTATTCATGTAGATTGAAGGGGCTCATTTGTGAAAGTTACAGTGCAAGACAAACAGGTGACATTCCTCCTTGATACAGGTGCGTCCAATACATCAGTTTCCCACAGCCTGGTGCCCTGTATGCCCCTCTCTGGGAAAGTAAAAACTTCAGTGGGATTCTATAATAATCCAGTCCAAAGTCCAATATCTGACCCAGTACTGTTTACTATAGGTCCTAAGATATAGATCTTGCATTGCTCAGCTTCTTGTCACTGATAAATGTGCTTTAGATCTGTTGGGAATGGATTTGCTGAAACATTTGCATGCAAACATATATTGTACACTTGATGGAGTGTACCTAACATGTAATGCTGAGTCTTTTTCAAAATGTTTTGTCGCTACTACTAATGAATTGCCACTTGAACTTAAGGGAGTTGACCCTTTGAAATGGGCCATATGATCTAATGATGTAGGATGTATGGTAGTTGACCCAGTGAAAATATTGGTTAAGCTCAGTGCGGTATTACCACAAATTTCTCAGTATAAAATACCCAAGGGAGGTTTAGAAGGAATCAAGCCAGTAATACAGTATTTTCTAGTTAAAGGGATTCTAAAAGAAATTGTGGGGAGTCCCAGCAACAGCCCAATTCTTCCTGTATAAAAACTAATTGATGGGAAGCCTTGTGTTCCAGCACAATTGAGACGGATTATCGATCTCCAAGCAATAAATAAAATTGTAGAAACACAGTGTGACGCTGCAAGCATGAACGACGCATGCGCGAGCCTCGTTCTGGTCCGCGCATGCGCGTTAATAATAAAGAACGTCCGTGCGGGCAGTTGCCGCCGGGACGCCGTAAGGCACACACGCGCGTCCCGTGTCTCCTTGTGTGGATGCGTGTGATCGAGTGTGTGTGCGGGGCAGCCCGAGGCACGGGCTCACCCACAACATCTGGCGACAAGGCGGGATGCAAACGGAGCGTTCTGCTGACATAACGCTGCATGTACACTGCAGCAACGTTATACCGGAGCATTCCCCGAATCCAGCGCAAGCAAAGCGGATGGGTTTCTACACAGGACACGTGGCAGTAGCGGCCTGAAAAGGTGCTTGTGCGCTGCTCACGTTCCATAGAAACTACAGTGAACACATTTTTGGAATGCTGACAGTTCTCGACATCCAAGAGGACTGTCCTTCAAGCAGTGGTAATTGGAGGGGTCCACATCCACGTTGATCCCCACCACGCAGTGGCCTGAGGTACATTGTCTGCACAAGTCAGGTTTGCGGCCTCTAAACCCTAAGGAGGTGCCAGTGCGACCTGTGAACATGGCGGAGAGTGACAAAGATGCAGGGACAGCGCAGGTGGTGGTAAGGAGGAGACAACAGGGATCTCTGTTACCCATGCAAGAATTCGACACGTCGGGTCCACCCTCAAAATTGGGCCCAAGATGGCTGCTGTGGATAAGAAAATTGGACATGTACTTCACTGCAACAGGAGAAGCTAATGATGATGCAAAAAGGGCAACTCTACTGTACTCCGCGGGTATGGATGTCCTACGCATTTATGAGTCCCTTAACCCGCAATTAGTCACCAATGATGTGGTCAAGACTGCCTTAAAGAATAATTTTATTCCCCTGTCCAACGTGGACTATGAGAGGTTCCTGCTCAATAGTGAAAAACAGCGGAAAGAAGAGTTGCTTGATCAATTCTGCACTCGCCTGAGACAAATGGCCACGACGTGCAGATGGGATAAGGAGGCCATGATTAGAAATCAAGTCATCCAAGGCTGTGGCTCAGGCAAACTCCGCAGACAGGTGTTAAGGGACCCAGGGTGGACTCTGACACAGATCCTGGACAGTGGAAGAATATATGAACTGGCAGAATCGAGGGGTGCCACAATGGACGCGGCGGTGCGTCCCGGCAGTTCAGAAGAGGCGTTTGCAGTCGGGAGGCAGTCCGTGTCAAAGAGTAAGTGGAGCCAGAAACGCCAAGAAGCAAGTCCGACGCATGGAGTGGCATCCATTTGTCAGTATTGCGGATACGATTTGCCGCACTCGGAAGAATGTCCCACCAAATCCAGATCCTGTGGCAGATGCAACAGACTCGAACACTATGCCCGGAAGTGCCACGCTCCTGCACCGGTGGCTACTCAAAGGGGTCCGGCCAGGTTGTTTGGCAGCGGGTCGAGAGGGCAAAAGAGCATTGCGACAGTTGAACAGGATATGCAGAGGCTGAACATGGCCGAGGAGGAAGAAGAGGAGGATGAGGTGTTCTTCATTTCGAGCACAGCCACAGGGGCAAGGAAAAAGAGGCAGCCCAAATGCATCGTGGAGATTCAAGGGGTCCCTACACAAGTGATGATTGACACAGGAGCCTCGGTATGTGTGCTGGCCTCAGATCACTACCAGTCGATCCCGGGACCACCAACGTTGGATGTCTCGAGGGCAAAGATCTTCACGTTCGGCGGCGACACACCACTCCCCATCAAGGGCGTCTTTGTGGCGCCCGTTTCAAAGGGCGGCAAGTCCATAAAAGCACGATTTTTTGTCACTGACGTGAGCCCCCACTCCCTGCTTAGCTGTGCGGCGTCAGAGGCATTGGACCTTGTGCATTTTGCGTTTGCAGTCTATCAAGTAGACATTGAGCAGCTACTGGCCAGATTCTCAGGCATTTTCGAAGGAGTGGGAAAGTTGAGAGCTCCTCCTGTGCGTCTCCACATTGACGACACCATCAGGCCTACGGCTCTCAAACATCGACGGATCCCGTTCCATCTCCGGGAGCAAGTGGAGGAAGAACTCCGCTCACTGGTCCGAATGGACATCATCGAAAGGGTGGAAGGCCCGACGCCCTGGGTCTCGCCCATAGTGGTGGCCCCCAAGCCAAAACAGCCGGGAGCGGTGCGCATTTGCGTCGATATGCGCCTCCCAAATGCGGCTATCAAAAGGGAGAGACACATTATGCCCACTCTCGATGATATTATAGGAGAACTGCAAGGGGCGAGAGTCTTTTCGAAGTTAGACTTGAGGGCGGGCTATCATCAGCTCGAGCTCCACCTGGACTCACGTTTTATCACGACTTTTACGACGCATGATGGCCTCTATCAGTTTAAGCGCCTGAGTTTAGGCATTTAATCTGCTGCAGAAGTTTTTCAAAATAACATCAGGGGGGCGCTGGCAGGACTGAAAGGTGTTTTGAATATGAGCAATGACATTTTGGTGTTTGCAGACTCAGGGGCAGAACACATGAAGAGATTGGAGTGCACGCTGAAGAGGCTAGAAGATTTGGGGCTTACCCTACACCGTGAAAAATGTGAGTTTTTCAAAGACAGAATTGGGTTTTTTGGCTTCATCTTTCATGCCAGCGGCGTGTCGCCCCGATCCTGCAAAGATCAAGGACATTCGGGAGGCCGCAGCACCCCAGTCCCCAACGGAGGTAAGGAGCTTCTTGGGGATGGTAAACTACTGTGGGCGCTTCATTAAGGGTTTGGCCTCCTTGTCGGAACCCCTCAGAGCGCTGACCAAGAATGACGCTGTCTGGGTGTGGGAAAGGAAAGAGCAGGAGGCATTTCAGGTCATCAAAAATGCCCTGTCCGACGGAGACACCATGGCATACTTCGACCCCACCGCTGAGTCCGAGATCGTTGTTGACGCCAGCCCGGTGGGTGTTGGCACGGTGCTGATGCAAGCGGACAAGAGAGGGGACATGCGACCCATTGCGTACGTGAGCAAGTCGCTCACAGACACAGAAAAGCGTTACTCGCAAATAGAGAGGCCTTGGCCATACTGTGGGGCTGTCGCCATTTTCGTCTCTACATCCTGGGCAAGCCGGTCGTAGTCGTGACCGATCATAAGCCCCTGCTGCCCATCCTGGCGGGTGTGTCATCAAAACCTCCACCCAGAATTGAGCGATGGATGCTGGCCCTTATGGAATGTGGGGTTCGACTGGTGTACAGACCGGGGACCAATAATCCGGCGGACTATCTGTCGCGACACCTAAACCCAGAGAATGTGGAAAAGACCAAGGAGGTGTCTGACTGTCGAGGGCTGCTGTGTCATGTGGTGGAAGGTGCATTGCCGGTGGCGCTGTCCAGACTCACCATAGCGACAGAATCGTCCAAGGATGAAGTGTTCCACATCATCAAAACGGCGGTTAGAAGCGGCGATTGGAGAGAGGTGCTTCAGAACAATTCAAGGCGGCAGGCTGACGCCCAGAAAGACCTTCAGACGCTTTGGAGGATGAGGGATGAGCTATCCATTTCTGTCGACGGACTACTGCTGAGGGGGGAGGCAAATTGTGATCCCACAGGCCCTGAGAGATCGTGTATTGGAGTCAGCTCACATAGGGCACCAAGGGCTAGCCAAGACCAAGGCGCGGCTTCGACCCAAGGTGTGGTTCCCTGACCCCGAGGGAATGGTTGAGCTGTTTATAAAAAGGTGTCTGCCGTGTCAGGCGGCGAATCCCGGGGATAAAGCTCCACCGATGAGCTCAATGGAATGGAGCGAAAAGCCCTGGGGAACTGTCCATGTGGATTTTGGATCAACGGGTCGGGGCATGTATTTTTTAGCGGTGGTAGACCAATGGTCCAGATATCCTGAGGTGGAGGTCGTAGAGTACACCTCCACCGAGTACACCACCAGGGCCTTGGACAAAATGTTTGCGACCCATGGCTTCCCCGAAATACTATGCTCAGACAATGGTCCCCCGTTCACGGGCAGCCAGTTCGCACAGTATCTCAAAGCGAGGGGCATCCATCACTGGAGAGTATCCCCGTTGTGGCCGCGTGCGAACGGGGAAGCTGAAAGGCT
Organism: Ambystoma mexicanum; assembly: GCF_040938575.1. Lineage (NCBI taxonomy): Eukaryota > Metazoa > Chordata > Amphibia > Caudata > Ambystomatidae > Ambystoma > Ambystoma mexicanum. The sequence continues at coordinate 1,224,023,611 of NC_090925.1, forward strand.
CATGCGCACGCTAAACAAGGTGCTGAGAATATCCGCAAGCGGTGGGGAGTACCTCCCGAAGAAGGTTGTGGAATTCCTTCGAGAGTATCAGACCACGCCGCATCAATCGACGGGCGTAGCCCCTGCTGAAGCGCTATTCGGGCGCTGCCTTCGCGGCATGATACCGGAGATGGAAGGAAGAGTACCCGGGGTCATTGACAATGAAAAAGTGAGGGAGGAGCAGGCAGCCTGCAATCAGAGAGAGAGCGAGAGGAGAGGTCTCCAAGACAAGGAAGTGGCCGTAGGTGATTCCGTGCTAGTTCGGAATCGTCACCCAGAAGGCAAACTGTCACTGCCTTACGAGCCTCACCCGTGGACAGTCACGCACGTGAAAGGAACCATGGTCACGGCAGCATGCAACCGGGGGACCGTCACCCGCAACAGGTCCTTTTTCAAAAAAGTGGACACGTCAACGAGGGCCAGTGAACCGGACAAAAGCACCTCCTCCGAGGCTGTCCCCGAAGGTCAGGCGGAGGACGCCCAGAGGGTGGCCGTTCCCCATGCAGATGGTCCCAGCTCGACTTCGCAAAGCACCCCTCGGTACCCTGTGCGAGGAAACCGCAGACTGCCAGCTCGCTTCAAGGACTATGTCCTGGACTCAGCAGCCGGCCAACCCACGTTGGGTTGCATGCTTTATGTTTACCGGTTATACTGTTCATCCTTGTTGATGTTAGATTGTTTTTGTTGAAGAAAAAAAGGGATGTGACGTTGCAAGCATGAACGACGCGTGCGCAAGCCTCGTTCTGGTCAGCGCATGCGCGTTCATAATAAAGAACGTCCGTGCGGGCAGTTGCCGCCGGGACGCCGTAAGGCACACACGCGCGTCCTGTGTCTCCTTGTGTGGATGCGTGTGATCGAGTGTGTGTGCGGGGCGGCCCGAGGCACGGGCTCGCCCACAACACACAGTATCCAGTGGTGCCGGACATGACTTCCCTGTTCACCGTGATTACGCCTTCAGACCAATATTTCACTGTTATGGATCTCAAAAAGGTTTTCTTTAGCATTCTGATTCATGAAGACAGTATCTATTTGCCATTAATGTGGAAGGGCGGTCCTACACCTTCCGTAGGGCCCGCGAGGTATCACTGAAAGCCCATGTATTTACAGCCAAGCATTGAAAACACAGCTAGACAGGTTTACACAGACTGCAAATACCATACTGCCCCAAAACGTTGATGACTTGTGATAGCTGCAGAGACCCAAGCGCAAAGCTTGGATTGCACTGTGCAGTTATTACAATTTTAGCAACACTCAGACATAAAGTGTCCCTAGAAAAACTACAGTTCTGCAAAACTCAGGTCACCAATTTGGGACATCTATTGTCAAAAGGGGAGCTTAGATTACACCCACAGAGTTGTGAGAAACCTGAAGTTGTCTCACCCGTTAGGCCCCAGGGATCTGTCATCCAGGTGGCCAGGACACAGCCATCGCTTTTGGATCCAGCTCCTGGGGGTGCACCAGTGCGTGAGGATCACCTGGATGAGGGGGTCTTCGGGGAGTGAAGTGGGACACTGGACGCCGAGACGCGGTATCCCCTTCCCTGTAACACATTTTCCCCATCCTACCAGGTAGGATACTGAGGGACTCAACCCTCCCTTTCCCAACATGAACACTTTCTCACGAACAGCTCACTGTGAGAGAAAATGGACTAACACCCGAGCCATATACCTGACATGTCCCAACACAAGGGTCAGGCAGAGTCAGGCAATTACTGATCATTACACACACCTGACTTCCATCACACTTTCCCAGACTAATCAAAAGCAGAGCACGAAAGCACACTCTGAGCAAGGCAAAGCACACGAGGAAGCAGCAGTTCCAAGATGGCAGTTTAATACAAGGAAAAAGATGGCAAGACCAGAGAGGGTTGCAAGGAGGGAAGTGACCTTGACCTTTAAAGAGAAAAAAACGTTACTTTCACAAGCCTTTCGAGAATAAGAAATATACGACCTGGAATTAAAGCTGAAGAAACCTGCATTGTGTGTCGGAGGTACCCAGGGCTCTCCCGCGTCGATAGCCAAGGTGGGCAGGAGTGTTTGCCGCTTTGGTACTATCCTTGGCTCCTACAACAAAGCAGCGCCATTAAAGTCAGCCCAGCCGGTGAGTCGGGGAGACTGAAAGCAAGCCCGTCTGTGTTAGAACCAAGGTTGTAAGCCGCAACATTGTATGAAGAAATCTGAAGAGAGCAGGGTGTGAAGAGTATGTGACGAGCAACACAAGTATAATTGAAGATTAAAGGATAGACTGAACTTTTGAAACCAAGATAGATACCGTACACAGAGTGGTCGGGGGCCACGTGGGTGCTCAATTCAAGGTCTCTGTTAGGTTTCCAACTGAGAGTTGGCAAATGTAAAAGGAATTGTGAAATCTAAATGATCCTGCAAAGGGTCAAGCTAAACCCTGTGCACATTTGAAAGTCTTTGATAGTTAATGAAAACTGAAATTGGTTTGAGGATGGCTGAGGGAGACTAATGGTCTAAAAGCAGGGATCTGAGTCCGGCTAAGGGGGATTCAGGGTGAAGAGAGAATCACCTGAATTAAGTACTTGTAAGAGGAAAGGAACTTTGTGTTTGTTTTGATACATCAGGCCTGCTGAATCAAGAGACTTTGATAAAGAAAGAGACTTGGGCACAGAAGGTCCTGGTGCTGGTTATGAAACTGTATCCTCATGCTGAAGAAGCCTGAAAGTGTGCTATGCTCGAGTGAACCACCTTGTCCCGCGCTAAGAATATGAGGGAAGGGAGGCCAACAGCCTGAACATTCAGACATATTATTTTTGTGAACACTTCCTTCTTTTTCTTGTATTTAGAGGTAAGAATTGGCAATAGTTTTGTTTTAGTATAGGCCCTTTTATTTTGACAAGACGCCACTAGGACTGCGTTATTATCATTTCATGGTCATAGCTTGCTCCCATCTGTAGGTTTAGGATTAGATAGGCGTTTATCATACCCTTGTTGAAATTCAATAAACACCCTTGAACTGTGGTCACTTGTGTCTGTTTTACTGTTGATACCATGCCTTCCTTACAGAGCCTAAAGGCTGTAATGAAAATACCTGTCCCTATCACACAGAATTATGTCAGAGGGTTTATAGGGATGACTTCTTTTTGCAGCCAATGGATTCCCAATTTTTCGCTTTTTGGCAAAACCACTGTTAGAACTAACACTGAGTAGCACTCCAGTCCCCTTGCCATGGACTGCTGCTCAGCAAGAGAGTTTGGATGTTCTAATATCTACATTTTGTAACTCAACTGCTCTGGGCACTCCTGATTATACTAAATAATTTACGTTGTTTGTGCACGAAAAACAAGGCTGTGCGTTATCTGTACTAACTCAACAACAAGGGGGTAAAAACAGACTGTGTGTATATTTTTCTTCCACATTGGACCCAGTGGCAATTTCTATGAAGCAAGCAGATGCCATAATATTGGGACACCTTATGCCAGGGTTGATTATCTTCTCCTCTGCACCTTAAGTTTAAAAACTCACTTTCTAGAAATTCTTTACAGAATACTGTAAGACATAAAATAGGAGTGCATGGTGTTCAGGAATTGGATTCATACACCAAGTTACAATGTCTGTGCCACATGCGATTGATATTTTATTGAACAAAACTAAAACACAGCACCTGACAAATGCCAGGTTAACTAGATATGAGCTGATGTTATTGGCTCCAAATATTGCCATACAACTTTGTAACACTTTAAATCCTGCCACCTTGCTAACCCTCCCATCGGATGAATCAAAAGTAATGCATGATTGTGTATTGATAACAGATAATGAAATGAAGGAACAGGTAGATTTGGTGGATATTCCAATTGATAAACCTAATGGTATATTATATGTAAATGGCTTGTGTTTTAAATTACCAAATGGTACTAACAAAGCAGCATATGCTATTACAATATTGAAAACCATTGTTGAGACTTGTAGGATATTTCAGCATTCAGCACAACCAGCTGAAATGATTGCCCTTACCCGAGCTTGTGAGTTGAGCTCTGTTCTTGTAGTTAATATTTACACTTACAGTCAGTATGCATTTGGAGTAGCTCACAACTTTGGCCGCTTATGGGATGAGAGAGGATTTCTAACTTCACATGTGACAAAAAAACAGCATGGTACATTGATTTCAAAATGATTGTATGCACTGTCCCTGCCAAAGAAATTAGCCGGGATTAAATGCAGCGCAGACAAGACCATTGTAAATGATATGAGGAAATGTAATGCTTTGGTTGACCAAATTGCAAAGGAGACTGAACAGTCCCATGAATCTCTTATGTATGTTACACACATGATACAGCTAGAGAATATCATATTTGACAATACTCGAGACAGTCCGAACTATTCAGTTTGAGGCTACTGCCCATGAATTCGAGGAATGGAAACAGACTGGGAAATATGTAGATGGTTGTTGGCTAGACAGACACGCACGATGAGGGAAAATGGAAATTACTACATATGTATTTACCTTAAATGTTGTCCTATGCTCATGGCCCGTCTCATGTAGGTGCAGAGTGAATGTGCAAAGTTGCCCACTACAGTGTGGAGTAACACTAAGCTAAATCCAGCCACGGGTGCTTTTTGTAAAATCTGTTTAGTATGTGCATCCTATGACATTGGGAAGAGTGAGGAAGCCCCAAAAGGACATTTTTGCCCCCCGAATTTCCTTTGAAACATTAAAGACAAAGGGCCTCATTACGACCCTGGCGTTAAGGGTTTAACGGCGCCGTAAAAGGTGTCGGCGCCGTTAAACCCTTAAGGCCTGATTACGAGGTCCCTTTGCGGGACCCGACCCTAACGGCTGGTTTTACCAGCCGTTAAAGTAGGGTGCCGCAATTTGCGGCACTGTACTTAGCGCCTTCCCCATTCCCATTGAGCCCTATGGAGCAAAAATGGGAATGGGGAAGGGCCCATGGTGAATGGGGAATTACCGCCCCGCCAACCTTGGAATGGGGCGGTAATTCCGCTATTCACCATGGTGGACCCCGGCATGGACCATGGTGCTAATAGCACCATGATTTAGCGCCGGGGTCGTAATGAGGCCCAAAGGTTATTAAATTGCCTCCCTGTCAAGAAAAAATGTGCTAGTTATAGTATGCATGTTTAGCAAATGGGTCGAAGCATTCCCCTTAAAAAGACAGTACTGCATTAAGCATTGCTAAAATACTTGTAAAGGTGTATTTACTCTGATTTGGACAGCCTTACACTTTCTGGAGTAATAGTACATTTTGTTAAAACTGCAATGGAATTAGTGCACTGAGGTGTTGGATTCTTTCCTTACAAAGTAGTTATGGGCCGCCCAGCAAACGTATGGGGTGTGCCAAATCATATCCGCTGTTAATCGACTACTGTAAAGAGTTAGCTAAAAACGTGTTCTTTCTCCGCAAACAGGTTGCTGATTGTCTACCAACACCATTGGAGGGGCCAGAACACGGGATCCAGTTTGATGGCTGGGTACCCATGAAGAACTATCTGCGATCATCAGGACTGCAGCCCATGTGAAAAGGGCCATTGCAGGTATTGCTCACCACTCAGATGGCTGAAAGATATTATGGCTGCTAGTTTTGGGTCCACTCGTTGCATATAAAGCAAGCACTGTCGTCTTTGTTACCCACACCATTGTCTACCGTGTCCGGTGCTGAAAGCACTCTTTCTGCTGAGACATCGAAAACTTGCATCATTGCCATTCGTCCCAGAGACATTGCTGGAGCAACAAGAGGGACCACAATAAAACTTGAGACCCAGGAAAATGTGAACTAACAGTTAATGAACTGCAAACTGTGAAGAGGAATCCCTTTATGTGAGGGACAGCTACCAGGTGGGTAAGACCAGCATCTATAAATGGACTAGTTGGGGTGAAGTAGTAAAAAGAGACACTCCAAGGAGCAATTAAGCTGCATGAAACTTGTCTTGATGGAATTTCTTTTTGCTGTTTTGTTCTGCTCCATTCACAAGCTATGCCAAATAGCATGCATGGCTATTTCAACCCAGAGAGGGTCCATGCATCTTTGTGCTCCTGTCACAGAAAGAAAAAACAAAGGCATTGTTCCAAGGGGTTTGCATATGCAGTACTGTTGGGATTTAATGTGTGTGTGTTAGGTAAGTGATTATCACTGGAATGTTATGTAGTGCCAGCCTTGTTTGGTAATGTAAGCAGGGTCCCCAAATGCCACCCTGCCACGAATCCACCAAGATCACAGAGAAAAGTACTTTTGTTCAGAGTATTGCAGACCAAGCACACTTCGCTGTGGGTATATTAGATATTGGTGGAGCTCTATCGCCCTTAATTACAACATTTGGGTGGAAACAATTTTCGGTTATTTGTGTTTTATTTGCTATTTTCCTTTTCATATGTCTGTGTATTAATTGTGTGCCTGCCTTGTGCCAGACATTAGCTTCTTGTCTCAGACCACAGGCAACTTCTGTAGTATCCATCACAAATGCTTTTATTATGCAAGAGAATGTAATTAGAGATATGATGGCCATAGACGTAACAGATTGATTTACTTACTGATATACATTTTGGTTATAGAACTATGTTCAAAAGGACCGATTGTGGAAAATAATAAACAAATATTGTAGGCACTTTGTAAAATGAATGAACATAGAGTCTTTAAACAGCTGGTCTGTGCACACAATTTAAAGAGTTCTAGTTTTGCATGAAAAAGAAAGCCCTTGTTTGGTTTCGACCATTCACATGTGTTCATGGTGAAGGCTCCAGAGAGTTGAAATAGCCAGGCGACAGCTTCATGAAGTAAGCAGAGACCCTGGCCTGTGTTCACATTTTGCATGGTGATTTAATGACCCATAATGAAGAATGTATAAAGCTTGTTTGTTCTCATCATAACTTCAGAAGAGGCTCGGGTGAAGCAGTTGCATACCATCCTGGTCCCGGCTTAAGCATCCAGACAAATTAACTGTTTATATGAATATTTTGAACTCTTTCTGTGCTGATGCCTCATTTAAAACTGCTTATGGACACAGGTGGGTATGATGAAAAGTATTGCCCACATTGGTTATGTGCAACCTACCCGATGACCTATCCTCCAAGTTCCCCTTAGCCGCTTCAACTGGGGAGATGTCTGCTTGGCTCTCATGCTGGTCAACCATTCTCCAGGCCCCTGAAGCAATTTACATTGCCAGATGGGGTTTATGTGCTTCATCAACAGGGGTGCACTATTCATGGAAGATAGCAAGTGTTGATATTACCTTTCAACCAACTCAAGTGTAGTCCCTAACAATGCCACCTTTATGTCCGAACCCGATTTCTCCTTCTCCTGATCTGGGTATGCCACTTATTCCGGGACCTATTTCATCTATGGGGATAAAGCTTACCCCTGGCTCCCCATCAATTGGTGAGACGGTTGTTACATAGGATATGTCCTACCTGCCACCATTCAGCATTACCGCACTTTGCCAGCACTGCCCTGTCCAGAAAAAAAGCACTACTTGGGAAGGGTGCTTAGCTGGATTGGGTTACACTGCCTTTGAAGTAAAAGTAAACCGGGACCACCTAACCTGATTGTCACGCCCGAATGAAGATATTGCAAATGCCACAGCATCCTCCCTGACCCTACTGTCCCGGGACCAGTACTCCGGTTCTCGGGACAGTAGGTCCTCCACAACCATATGGCCCTGGACACCCGCTTAGCCTCACAAGGATGGGTTTGCGCAATAGTGAAGAGCGAGTGCTGTTCTTTCATATCCAGTTATGCCAGTAATATCTCTGACATTGTCTCTCACAACCCGAGCACCGTACGTCGGCTTTGCATTATCCCTGAGTCCGCATGGACCTTTGTATCCTGGGGATTGAGTATCCTAGAACCTCTGAGGGCATCCTGAGCCTGTCCTTTCTAGTGACATGTTGCAAATGCCTTTATTATCATGCATGCCCATTGCTCAGAAGTTCCCCATACCGCTCAGGTGTTTTACTGTCATACTACTGAAGAAGTAAAGTGTTACGATCTGCCAGAAAGTGATATTAGTGCACCCAAAGATGTACTGGATGAGACTGGAGTGAAGGTTTCATAGGAGGGAATTGTGGTGGCGGAAATCGGAGAATTTGAAAAACGTAATAACCTTTTAACACTGTGCATCATTATAGTAATGTTCAGCCAATGCTAACCGCCATGTTTAACAAGTGCCTCATTGCCATTGCTGTGTCATCATTATGCTCTAATGCGCATGTCCCAACCTCGAAGTCCTTACCGCCTAGTACCTAGCAGAGCTTCCTTCAACAGTTCTCACCTCTGGCGTGTTTCCCATTTGCACAGTTTGAAATTGCCAGAAAATAGCTATTTAGATCCTAGTTATAGCCAATGGGAGCTTTATTAGCTTGAACCCATGAGCTACCAGGAGCTACTTGTGACTCCCCAGCCAAGTGGTGCCATACAAACATAGCTATGTGATATTAACTCTGTTTGTTTGGGAATGTGTATTAAAGTACACTTCAAGCATATTGGATAATGTATAATGGACAAAACGCTAGTTTGCATCTTGCACACCAGTAAGATTTGCTGTGGTAGCTCCTGCCTAACGGATGATGCCTGATACTCAGGAGGTGCTTTTTGCTCCTGGTCAGCAAATGCTAATTTCAGCCCTTGCATTTGGCATATCAAAGCTTGTTATCCTAGTAAGGCGGCTTTAGCTGATGGAAGTTGTCATTCAGGAAGTAGGCTTGCCTGCCCGGAGCCGTGTGTGAACTGTAGAAATAGCTTGCACAGCAGTACCCAAAATGTATCACTGTTTTGTCTTCCATTGTGATCATGTCTTCCTGAGCATAAGACCGCAGCCTGGGCCTAAAACCTATATGCTAAGACACTATCCTTGCACCCGATACATTGTTTCCCAGTCTTTTACAATGTCTGAAACATCCCTCTCCAATGAAAGGCACGGGCACCATGGGGGTATGAAACCCGGTGAATGGAGGAAAAAGGGGGGGCTTGTACCAAGTCTTGTTTGTTGTTGGGTTGACGTTATCCTGTGTAAGTTGTGAAGAGAGGGTCCCTGGAATGCCCCTCTTGACCCCTATAAGCATGACAGCCCGAAGAGGTAGAGATGCAAGGTGCCAGTCGCTGTTTGGACAGCCCCCAGGAGTGCCAGTGGCAAATACATATCCAAACAGATATTCTCTCAGACAGCCATTCAAACCTTATCCTGCTATATCATGGATAGATGTACCCCAACACTGATTATGGATCTAGATGCCTCAATGGCTATGATTGTCTAATGACAAATATCCTCCGGTGCTGACGTCATTAAAGACACCACGACATAGTAACATTAGCCATGGAGCACACTCGTATCCACGCACCGTGTTGCGGTTCATGCCTAGGGAGAGGCCGAAACGGAGTTCTGACCTGAGGAAGTGAGGACACTGGCATTCATGTGGAAAGGTTTACCGAAAGATGTTTGCTTGTGTGTTGTTTATGTAACATGGGGGAGTGCCGGGCTGTTTGAATGAGTGTGTGGCTGTGTGTGAGATTCTGTGCATGAGGGAGTCTGTTTGCATATATGACTCTGTGGGACGCTTGCATGTTTGCGGTTTGGGTTGTAAGATCACTGAATATGCACCATTAATGTTATTTACAGTGCCACATAGTGTGGTGTTGTTGGTCCCTTCAAGGAAAAGTTTTACAGTGGCAAAATACTTGCAGGTATTTGGGCACAAAAAAGCATTTTACATAAGAATGCATGGCATAAGTCATAGAGAAAGGCATTGTGAGCATGTGCTTTACAGTGACAGTATGTGCATATATTGTGTGCAACAACATGAAATTGTTTTATAGTGACAATGCTGCCATGTATTTTGGACCAGGCATTGTGAAAATGTACAATGTTCCAGTACACTGGTTGTGACTTGCATACACCCATTTGATTTTTTCATGTGTTACCCTACAGAACTGATGGTCACTGTGATGTGTCATGGACAAGGAACACCCACGGTCAAGTGACCACAGGGGATAAGTGAGGGGCGTTACAGAATATACGGCAGTTGATGAAAGACCAGTAACCTGTGTAGTTGTTATTATATTTGTCTGACTGCAGGAGGCCCGCACAGCCGGACAAGACGATGAAGGACCTCCTCCCACCGGTGTGCACTCTGCCCAGTGCTCTGGCTGGCCCAGCATATACTATGGAGCATAACGCTCCAAAAGCAGAGAGGACCATCTGAGCAGCACCGTGGAAGGCGCCCCAACCTGCCTTCGTGCCGTGCCGAACCGTCACAGAGGATTACAGCGCTACCCTCCACTGATCCATGCCATAGCAGTGCGAGACCCGCTGGGCCTGCAAAGTGAATGTGCCTCAGCGATCTGCCTCGCCACGGGCTTGAACGATAGGGTGCAGGCTGGAGGCCCTACCCTGTAAGGTGTAGGCTGGTCATTGCGCTGAGCACACAAGCCCACCAGTGCACACTGCAGCACACCCGCAGGTGAGAGGAACAAGGACACCAGCCCAACAATGAACAATAAGAACACTGCTATACATGAGGGAAATGAAGGGAAGGGAAATGTCGCAGTAAGAACACTGATTCCTACCTGTAAGAACGCAGCCCTGTCAGAGACTAATGTTGCACTGCGACTAGAAAAGGGGGAACAAAAGGCCCACTGTATTCACACAAGATACCCTCCAGTATTGTTTCACAGGGACTCACGTGCATCGTGGAGCTCACAAAGGCATAACGGCTAACCTCAGTAACCAGTCAGGGGCTCAAATACCCGATCCAGTTCTGGCATCACTGGTACAACAGGTGTCGGACTCCTTCCCCAGACCCAGAATCTTCTCATTTAGGACAACGGATACCACAAACCTGGGTCATAGAGGGATCAGAGAATTCCATGTGCATTTGGACACCCTTGGCCGACAGGAAGAAAAGCGTATAATAGGGCTACTCACCCTGATGGCAACCCTTGAAGCCACTGACATTATGTTTGACCTATCAGATGCTGAGTACACCTACCTAGACCTAAAGCACACCCTAAGCTAACATTTTGCCATTCATAAAAATGCTGACTATGAGCGTCACATGTTCGACACCACCATGAAGCTACAAGGCAAGACCATGAGCAAATTCGTGACACGGTGTAGGGCAAACGTTAAACACTGTGACTTTCACTTGTAATCCAACGAAGAACCCATTAAATCACAGGTGATCGCAGGCTGCAAATCCATAGCCTCAAGAAGAGGCTGCTACAGAAACCCCACACCTTAGCCAAAATTCGATTCCTGGCAAGGATGACTACGTCCCTGGAGCTCCAAGTATCAACAATGAGTAAACTACATATCGCGCCACCAGTCACCATTAAAGGGGTAGTTAGCTCAGAAATGTTATTGGCCTAATTGATCAGGCATGTATTTTTGATCATACACGCTCAATCTTAAAAAATATTCCAATGCATCTTACCTTTGTTTTTCTCACTTTTAAACATGCGAAAAAACGACAGGTCGGGTACCGCCTTCTTGTGCTAATCTGTTGATCCATTGCCCGAAATTCAAGTGCCCTTGCGCCAGTAATTCAGAATACCCGCCCCTAAAGCTGATATCACTAGTCAGAACAATATGCTCTACCTATTTTAATGACGTTCATGGGCAAAGTAGCCAAACATACCTTGTCATCATTGTGAGGAACTCATGGTGGCAACAGTAAAGTCAGACACAAGTGATCACAGTTAAAGGGTGGTCATTTAACTGTATGCATGTTGGAAAAATGCCTAATCTAAACCTAAATCTAAGCTGGGAGCAAGCTTCGACCATCAAATGAAAATAAGGCAGTGCTTGTGGCGCCTATTGCAAACCCTTACAACTAAATATAGAAAAGAGTGTGGGATAGGGTTTTCAAAAGAAAGAAGCGTTCACAAATAATATGTCAGGATGTGATTGCCATAGGGTCTTCCTTCCCCACATTTTGAGTAGGGGACGAGGTGGGTCTCCTAAGCACAGCACACACTAGAGCCTTCCCAGCATGAGTCGACAGTTTCGCTTCAGCTATCAGGTTCTCACGGGCCAAGTCTCTTTACTCAGGAGCCTCGACGGCCAAGTCTCCTTTCACTTGGAAGTCTCTTGCCCCCGAGGGTCATAAAATAAAACAAAAAAAAGTTCCTTCTCGTTGCACTTTTAGATAATGGGTTTTCACCCCTGGATCTTCCCTCTTACAGGGTCAGATCCACCAACAGTTTCTTGTGATATCAGGACCTTCAGTGATTCAATCTCCTGCTTCTGAGGGCCTGATAGATTTACAAAACATAACAAAAGTTATTTTTGGACTACACTTGAGATGATGGTTCTTCACGTCTGGGTCACCCACTTCCGAGCGCAGACCACTCTCGAATCTCAGCCTCCCTTCGCCGAGTTCACTATGGCTTTCCTCTCCTTTACAAATCTTCAACATCTTTTTAAACAGTTCCCGTGGACATTCCTCTGCCAGGTTCACCTTTGTCAACACACTGTTTCTTGGGACTTTTAGACTTTGCCCCCCTTTATCAGTATCCTTCCATCGGGTTCACTCTTGCCACTTCACATTCACATTTCACTTTTAGCGGGATCCGCTCCCCTTTACTTTTCAAAGGTTTTCTCTTCTTGATGCAGGATTCACTTCCCTTGCTTTCTTAACAATTTGTCAGTCAAAGACTTTCGATAGTACAGGGATTTTGCTAGACCTCCTGTTTGACCACTTTGACTTGTCCAGGCAGCTCTCCTATGGCCTTCTGATATCAGTAGTTTCAATCAACACAGGAACAACCAAGGTTTCTCGAGTCAGCACCCACTTGGTGCTGGTCTGCTTTGCAGCTGGTTTCCCTTTTAACAATTTTTACAGTTCTTTGAACTTTCTTTCACTATGCCACCTGGTGACTTTCATTCAACACAGTTCGGCTGCTTTATCGTTTCACTCCTCGACCTACCGGCTGTGATGAACCGCTTGGCTTTCTCTTCTGAGTCAAGGTTGGTACCACAGAGACAAGTGCCTCTCCCGGATTGATTATCAGTGGAGAAGGTTCTCATGTACTGTTGACACTTGCTGCAACACATACCTGCTATTGATTGCAGTCTTAAGATTGCTTCTGTGGAGGGTTTACGGGCCTTGGTCAGAAAGGGCAAGGTCGTTTCTCTCCTTGTCACCACCTTGGTATGCGCCGTCTTTCTCCTCCTCTTGAACTGCCATGCAGAGGCAGCTCTCACGTCGAGTGGTCTGCCTTGCTCATTGTGTGCTTTCGTGCTCCACCTTTTATCCCTGTAGTGAAAGGAAAGGGCTGTCAGGTGTGTGCGAGATTTGGGTCCATTGCCTGACTTTGCCTTGTGCTTAGGTTGGGACCTGTCCAGTAAACAGCCTTGGTATTAGTCCACTGTCTTTCGTGGTGTAGACAAGTGTTTGTGTTGAAAAAAGGGGGTTTGTGAAATGAGTAAGAGGGTTTGCGGGAACTATAGTTATTGGTCAGATTGGACTGGGAGTTCGGAAAATGATAAGAGGGACGGCATCGGTAGGTTTTGAGGAGCAAACGGGAATAACCGGGATTGTGAAAGGAACAGAGGGGATTGCGAGAACGGTAGTGTTTTGTCTAGGTAGATTGGGTGTTCAGGTATGAATTATCAAAGAGACGTGAAGAAGAATGATTGGGCATATCCGGGTAGAGGACAGGATAGCACTGATTCTGGGAGTTGTGGATTTGAAGTACAACAGGGTTTGAGCTCCTACGGTATCTATCAGATATGGAGGGGTCATTGGATTTAAATAAGGGAGATCCTTTGGGCGGAAGGGAGGTAGATGTGGAACAGCCTATAAAGGCTTTAGGGACTTCGTCTTACTCACTGTCTTCTACTGGTATATTACTGCATCTCACCTGGGGAATTTCCCCCGAGCATAACCCCAGGCTCCCCTACCCAGGTGATCCTCCCTCGCACATCCATCCCGAGGGTTTGGATCTGAGAGCGCTAGCCCTTCCCTGGCCACCTCAATACGGGATTCTTAAGGTCTACTCAGAATACCTTCAGGTTTCTCACATCACCCATGTCATAACCCGGAACACAAATCCACACAAAACACGAAAATGTTTCTTTTCACAAAAAGGATTTTAAAAAAGAATATTTAGATGAAAACAGCAATAGTTGGGAATATAACAAGTACTTTTATTTTTTACATACCGCTCAAAAGAGGAGATTATGTCCACGAAAACATTTATAACTTGCCAATACAGGTTATAGCTAGCAAACACTGCATAGTTCGCATTTTTTGTATAACTGTGAAAGCTAATCTTATAATGCTGATTCCGTTCATCGATCTATTAATCCCAGTCGTTGCATTCTTCAGAGAAAGTTCTTGTGTTCCATCACCGATGTTTGTTGGACGCACATGGCATTACGTTAGTTTAGGAGAAAGAATTGGTTTGACTTTCAAATGCAACACTTTTGCATCTGCACGTTTTCAGACCCTATAAGCTGCCATGTTGCTCCTTATTACTACAACCGCGAAAGGACAGACTGGTGCCTGGCGATCGTGCCAGAGAATGGTTATCACAGATGTGTTATTGATGATTATTGTCAAATTATGGTTGAAGAAACTGCCAACAGGAAGATTGAACCCATGACAGGCACACATCGGTAAAATAGAACTATGCAATATCAACAATGCACAATTGCCACGTACAATGTCTATTCTTTGTGTCTAATTGAACATGCATCTGTCGCATTTTTAATCATGTAGCATACATGTCATCCTCACTCGCCTAAATATTATGTAACGGTATGCTTACATTATGTCTTAAATTTCCTTTCTTTCTATGTGACGGATGACCCACCGCTTCGAAAGACAGATCTCGGTAAAAGAAACTTCAATATAGTGAATCTAATTAATCCTTTGTGGATATTCGATACATTGTGTCCTTCACACTGTTAGTACGGTTGTTTCAAGGTCAAATAACAATGATATCCTTTATTCTGTGTTCACAGCGAGCCGCTGGTTAGTTTCATTTTAGGGAACACATGCCACAAAAATGAACAAAACTATTAACTGTTTTCAATGGTAAGCTGTGCAGTGAAACAAAGAAATATTTCAAGTATTCCACATAGCCAAATATTTACTTCCATTAACGGTATTAAGGCACCTGGTCCCACAACATTTATGCATTCTTTCACAGATGCACGCACAGACTCGGACTGGCCTATACGGCAATAGGGCATTGCCCAAAACAAAAAATGCTAAATTATAGTGTGGAACAGTTTTTTGGGTCAAATTGGGCCACTTTTGTTTCTCAAAAAACACAATTTGAATACACATCATTAAATCAGGCTTTTCCACATTGACCCCAATACGACTAATTTCACTGTTGAGACTATGCAACCTATTGCATTATTACTCTATGCACCTAGTTCCCAACACCTCATAAGCATTTATTGCTGTTAGCTAAGTAGCTATTCGCTACCCAACTTCAGTGAAAATTAAAAACGCAGAAACTCATTTCAGTAATCATAGTTGACATAAAGAGATGGTTACTGCATGAAATACAGATGCATGGATATAGATGGATGAAAAGCGGTGGGTTAATATATAGAGACGGCACAGGCAAACCGGGAAGGGGGGCAAAGGGGCAATTTCACAACAGACTGGGTGGACTGTTGCACCCGGGGTCGCACATGCAATGAGCAACAATACAAAAAAAGATTGCATCACTAAAATGCCAGCATGCCTAGAATGAGTTCACTTTTTAAAGGCTTACTGTGTTCTGTGTAGATCTAGTCCAGCAATCATCTTGATTTCTGCCTGGATGCAGGCGCGCCTGGGTGCCCTCCACATGCGGGCCTCCACAGTAAGATGAAAATGAGCAAGGGCCACAGGCTCATTTTCATAGTCGACATTGGCAAAGTATGCATTTAAATGGTATATTCTTTGGCCCGTTATTTCAATGTTGGCTAACACTGTGGCACATAAACATTTAGTCTCTTGCAATGTGCAGCCACTTGGCATGATTTGTAATTTGCCAACGAAGTTAGACTCCAAGGGCCTCATTACGAGAGTGGCGGTAAGGGGTTAACAACGCCGGTAAAGGTGCCAGCGCTGTTAACCCCTTACCGCCCCATTACGAGGTCCACTCGCGGGACCCGCTCTGGAGGTCTGGTTTTACCAGATGTCCTTAGCGGGTCCCGCGTGGGGGCCAGCATGCTATTAACGGGCCCGTTGTTAGCATGCTCCCCATTCCCATTGAGCCCTATGGGGGCTCAAATGGGAATGGGGATGATCCGGGTTCCCTGAATGGGGAAATACCGGGCCCTCCAAGGTCGGAATGGCCCGCTATTTCCCCATTCAGGGAACCCGGAACAGAGTTTGGAGGCAGCCATGCCCTTCCAAACTCTTAATGACGCCCCATATCTTAAAATATGTTTTCCTTGCTTTCATTCTGTATGTCTGCTGCTCCAATTTTCTGCTGAGATTCTTGAACTATTGTGAGTTCATTACAAATAAACAGTTTGGTAGCACCCCCAGTAATAACCATGAATAATACAATTATGGTAGATTGTGATACTCACTTTTGTGCACAGGTCAATAACATGCGCAGAAGGATTTAACAGTCAGGTATTACATATTATTAGAATAGGACCATTAATGGTCATATTAAAGGCACATAATAGACAATATTGTCCCCTTAAAGCTTTTCCTGTGAAAGGCTGCGAGAATGTCCGCATCTGAGATGCCATCCTTTTCACCCCTTTCTGAAAAACTGAAGTCTTTTGAAGGAAAGCTATTATTGGTCAGTCTTATTCCCTCTCCCATCACCATATCCATGGTTGACACCCGACGCAGCTACCTCTGCTTCTATAAATTGAAATATGCAGCAACCTTTACGAGAGTGCAATATGTCTGTAAATTAAATGTCAAGTTCACTCAGCGTCTTTCACTGTGTTGTCCATGAGCAGTCCTCATAGCTACAATTACCATCAACTGACCAACCACAACTTTTTGTTGTGTCTTACATAACATTAATAGCAGATAAATGTGATCTGGCATGTACATGTGATCCAGGGCAATTGAAGGGGGATATTTACAAGCAATTACTCAATGTGCTATGCGGGCAAATGAAAAGGGGTTGCCTTACATGTAAGGGAAGTCAGTAAAGAGTGAAGGGGTGGGGAAAAAAGGTAACATAGGTATGGTATATTATTGTAAGTAATCGTAGGATGAAGGGGCATCAATGATATGTTGCAATGGAAGAATACCATATGGTGTGGTGTATGTAAAATAGGGTACATGACATAGATATTTAAATCATGAACACTGGGTCATTAGATTGAGTGGCTGTTGATATATATTTATCCTTGACTAGCAAGCCAATGCAACTCCTTGTGGAACACAATAGTCATTGTTCCGTCAATCCATGTCCTGTGTGCAAGATACATTCTAACAATTTTAATAGTACATAGTTGCATCTGTTGTATTTATAATATTCAGGTATGTGATTGCATTACTTTCTGTGGATGTTCTATTTCTCATAATCAACAATTTGCCGAGACTATTTACAAATTGTTTGAGTATAAAAAAAACATATGTACATAGACATGTAATTAAAACTTTTTTTGAAAAGACTTTACAATGAGTTAGAAAGAAAGTCACATCCTTAAAATATTCAGATTCACATTTATTGTTGTAATATAAATCAATGATATTGAGGGAAATAAATACAAAAAACAAAGAAAAATACAACTATTAATGCCTGTGTAGTAAGATTACTTGACAAAAAGTAATTAATTACAAAGAAATTATTGAACAATTACATTGCAAGTAATATACTTTTCTATTTTGTGTACAATCAAAACAGTGTCCAAACATGGTGCAAAAGGTTGAAACTGGCTTTGTTAAAAATTGTGAAGACAGCCAAACATCCTTTGAATCTTGAAGTTAACCTTTCTACCTGTTCAGGTTTGGGAGGACAAACATCTTTTGCAATGTTCTGTGGCATAGACTGGGCCATGGCAACACAATAGGGAGCAATTCCATGCGTTTGCATGGCCAGCACATTCAAAGTCAAATCTTTAACAAATTCAAAATCCATCTGCTGGAATATTGGCTTTGCCACCCACTGTTTGCTTATTTTGGTAAACTTTATGTTGTAACGAAGCATCCTGAAAGTTCCTGCAGTGTTTTCTTGTTCCCTTCCAATGTTCTGTGTGTAAGTACAGTCAGTCTTGTTCTGGCCTCCATGCCATCTATGCCAAATTGCAACCTTTTAGATCTGTACTTTAGGCACATGTTATGGACCACCTCCAAATCTCCAGTGTGGCATAATTTGGTTAGTTCCCTCAGGTCTCTTGAAAGCATTTTGTCGTACACAATCTTCTCAAGTGCTGTGTGAGGAGGGGGGCCTGGCACCAACCACCTTTTCTCACGCTCCTGCTCCTTGCTCAATGTGCACATTTGTGGAAATGTTCGTTTTCTTCCCTTAGAGTGCATGTTTGAACATTGGTGCAGCATTGAATGCCATTTTTCAAGCAGAATATCTACAGATCCAGCACAAGTTTTTGAGCTCTACCAAAGATTGTTGCTGATAGACTGCGATCAATTTTAAATGTTTTCTGTAGAGTTTTTTTTACCAGCAGCTGTAATTTCTTTAGAAATTGATTTTTCGACGTGCCATAAATCATATTAATGCTTTATGTGTGGGAAATGCTCTTGCATGGCCTTTGCTATTCCTATATGCCCGTCAGTGGCTATCAAGTCTATTTGTATTCCTCTGGATTGCATAAGTTCAACACATTTAATGAAACCATATTTTTCCATGGCAACAGAAGATGTACATTCAGACACTTGTGCGACGACTGGACTCACAATTTGTTTGCTCTCCATGTCTTGGAAGTGGTAAGTGCAGTATTTAGCAGAAAAACCAGGACTGTCACACTGTCCATCACCAGCAAGCCTGAGCCTTTTGCCAGCGAGAGCATTGTTCATTGATATCTGCTCAAGTGTGCTGGCCTGGCTAATAGGGTGGAACAAGACATTCTTCTGATATTTGTAGTATTCGGTTTTAGCAAGGAACTCAAGCCCCACAAATGTACAGAAACTTGAAATTTTACTGAACATTGATCCGCTGAACAACAAAGCAAATGAACAAAGTAAATTTATAGCAGGTACTTTTCCAGACCATGAAAATGTGTTAGGATTGTGGACACAGCTACCCTGGATCTTCAAATTGATGCCTGCATGAGTAAACTTCTCCAATGGCTCTTCACAAATCTTCCTACGTAATGTATGATCACATTTGATCATTTTCATAATCTCGATCACGCAGCAGTCAAATACAATGTATTTTATCTCGCTTAGTAGCCAATCGTCCTGCAGTACAGTGGTCTGCAATTCCATGGTGGTGGACAAGTCCTCCACACTAGGAGGAGTGAAGCCCAGATCATGAGCACAATCGTCTATCAGTTGTGAAGATGCTTCTGTCAAGGATGGCGCTCGTGGCACAGGACACCCAGGTAGGTCTTGGGTGGCTGTGCTGATGTGTAAGGTGACAGATAAGCACACACAGCAGGAAGCTCAACAAGAACGAAGAATAGGTAACAGTAGCTGTGAACAAAAAGGGGCAGGAAATACAAAGGTACAAACAAACTGGATTCCCTCTTGGGGTGTATGCAGAAATAGGAAATAGTGTTCCACAGACCTTTGGAAACTCCAGCCTTCTGCACAGATTGCTATTACAGGGGCCCACTCTGTATGCTCATGGCTGGGAACAACAGCAGTGGGTGTCTGTGCCTGAACCTTAAGGCACGAACAAGGTAACAGTACTTCACAAGACTGAAGCCTGTACGGGTCCAGCAGGAACCAAACAATGACACAAGGTACAAAACTGAAAATACGACAAGGGAAGAGGCAGAGGTTGCCTGCGGGAAACCAACAGTCAAGCTCTGTACAAAGGATTTACATAAGACACAAGTGAAGACAAGAACAGACATATCCAGGGAAAAGGAAGTCAAGGAGAACAAGGTTCACAACAGAATCCAGAAAAAAGGAAGGGCAGAAACCTAGTATCTAACTATAGGGAATGGTAACCGGAAACTGTACATGGAATAGTAGAAGAGTAACTCAGGGCTGGGAAGACAAAAGAAAGCCAGCAGAAGGAAATGAAGGAAACAGAATAACTGAAATGGATAACCTAAGGGGAGGACAGAAGACTCAAAGAAGAGAAGGACAGGGATCAAGAACAGGGGGTTGCAAACAAGGAAGGAAGCAAGGGAGCAGGAATGGATGGCACAAAGTGCAGGCAAACTGTTGTGGGCTGCAGAGGACTGTAGTAGGCTGTAAGGCAGGGAGTCCAGAGGAGCAGGACAGAGAGCTGTAGTAGGCTGCAGACAGAGAGCCCAGAGGAGCAGGGCAGCAAGGAGCGAGCCCAGAGGAGCAGGGCAGAGAGGCAGGGAGCCCAGAGGACCAGGGCTGCAGGCAGAGGAGTGTAGCAGGCTTCAAGGCAGGGAGCCCAGAGGAGCAGGGCGGGGAGGCAGGGAGCCCAGAGGACCAGGGCTGCAGGCAGAGGAGTGTAGCAGGCTTCAAGGCAGGGAGCCCAGAGGAGCAGGGCAGCGAGGCGGGGAGCCCAGAGGAGCAGGGCGGCGAAGCAGGGAGCCCAGAGGCCAGGGCTGCAGGCAGAGGAGTGTAGCAGGCTGCGAGGCAGGGACCCCAGGGGAGCAGGGCAGCGAGCCCAGAGGACCAGGGCTGCGAGGCACTGGATCAGAAGCAGGATAATACGGCAACAGGAACAGCATACAAATCGTGGCTCAAAGCAAAATGGGGCTGGGAGGACTCTTGATGCAAGAGACTGTGCTCCTGCTGGCAGCTGCTTAAATACAGCGCTGTCCTGTACTGAGGCAGGCTAATTGGCAGCACCTGGAGCAACACACCTGAAGGTAATCTGCCTCCTCCCTCTCTGGTCCTGAGAAGGTGGAAGCAGCCCTGATCGCTAGGGTTTCTGGGGATTGTGGTTCCAATACTGATGAATGGGAATAGCCAGGAAATGATAACTGTAGCAAGGTGCATTATGGTACATGTAGTTAGCTGAATTAAATAAGAAAGTACCAAAGTCGTGCAAATGGAAATTAAGGACCAAAGTGTGAATAGGGGTTGTTCAAAGAGTATTATGAAGATAAATGAGTTCCAAATTGTCCATGATGGTTGCCAATGTGTGCACCAGTGGCACAGGCATGACAGCTTCAGTTATTTCTGTGTGTGATATTTTCGGATTTTCCAGATGTATTGGGGAAAAAGGGAACATTGTCTCTTTTTAGATTAACATTTAAAGGGTGTAGATTGTGTGAGTGGGTCTACAAGCAATTCTGAAACATCTTCTGTGTTGTCCGTCTCTTCTGGGTGACGTTGTGGTGTGCTGCAACAATGATCCATGGTTACTTTCCATGGGTCACTGGTGACATACCATAAATATTCCGGCCACTGGACATCTGCATCACGACTCTGAACCTTGAGAGGACCACGCTGAGCCTCAAAACGTAGCCACTCCAAAGGGACATCAGTTTGGCAAGCGACATCATTAGTTTGTGTTGTTGTCTGAGTGTTTATGCTCCTCTTCCTCGGCCTCTAATCGTTGCAAAAAAATGAAACATGCTTAATTTATAGCACAAATACAGAATATATGAATTACAACCTCAAAATGTAATATCAATAAAACAACATTTTTTTAAAAACCTATTTGTTATTTGCCCTTGTTTTCCTAATTTGACTTGAAACAGTCCATTTTGATTTGCTTAGGTCAAGACCAAGCTGAAAAACAGCATTTTGAAAATGTAAAAACCATGCAATTTCATAATTCAAGAATCATATACAGGTGTGAAATGCCATTGATAGCAGAGGCGGGGTTGGATATGGTTGAGGGGAGTGCAATAGGCCCGGAACATAGTCAAAGGACACAGAGATATGTAGATTGCAGGCACAGGGACTTCAAAAGGGGAGTCTGGAGACACTGGGCCCGGGGTGGCCATGTGACAAATGGTCCCCATGCCAAAGAACCCTTTGAGGTGTACATGGTATTCAGCACCTTGAGCGTTCCCATCCACCCAGCCACCTTGCGAGCGCATGGTCATAGGTGCAAACTTCCATTGATGCTGGGGGCATGGATGTGGATGAGGCGAGGGCAATAGGCACAGAAACAATTTTCAAGTGACACATACATATGTTGATTGCATAGAAGGAGTCTTCAAAGGGGAGTCTAGAGACAACGGGTCTGGGGAGGCATGCCGATCTTTCATGATCCTCTTAAATGTTTAGACGTGTTGTGGACTTACAATAATTGTATAACAAACTTTATTAACTCTTATTTTTTATTTACTTTGGTGAAGTGGATGGCAATGACAAACTACAGATTGTACTGCTGCGGTCGAGGTACTATCTGTATAAATCCCCGGTATTGTCCGTAGTCACTGGGGAATTTTGTATGAATGGCTCGGACCACACAGAAAGGTATTACTCGCTGAACGCGGAATCCCAGTCTTCCATGAATCCACCATGTAAATGCACGATAGGCTACAAGCCGGGCCCACCTGTGTAAGAGATACAGGAATACTTTACTTGAATGAACCAAATAATTTCATTTGTTTGCACTTCCTTTTAAAATGTATGGCATTGTAATACTTTAAAAAGTATCTTTTCGTCCAAAGTACTGACAATACTTGTGATTTCAAGTAGGGATCAATTAGAAACGTGAACAGCCACTTCCAAGTGAAAGGCATTTTTTGGGGGACGGCAAATCTAATGATGAATACTTTGGTTTGAGATTAGAAAGAGAAATGTATTTTCATCAGTGATCCATCGAAGTTATAATGATGAATGGGAACAATATATAATGTTAGCCATCTCGGTTGTCAAACACACAACATATATAGTGTAAATGTACTCGTTACTTGGTATACGAGGGCAAACTATAGCTCGAAGTTCATGCATCAGGACCATCATCATTCGCAACACAGATCTTGTAAGGCACTCAGTAACGCATTGCAGTGTTGTGTCTTCTTCGGCAATGCAGGCCAAGCAGCCAGAGTTTTCTCTGCAACATCAATTCTCCACCAGAGTAGGCATAAACTCAAAACAATGGCAGGTACACCAGGTGAAAACGTCTTCCAATGCGAATGGTTTCAGGCTACAGTGATTGATCGTCATAACTTATCTGATTGCTCATCGTTTCGGCTTGTTTCTCTTTCAAGGATTTCCTCTTCTGAATATTCGGGCTTGTATAGGTAGGGCTGAATTGTTGGTATAGTTCCTGAATACTGAAGGATAACAAAATCAACAGTGAGATAAATACACATTTTCTTGTTTGAACACAGTAAAGAAATTAGGTTTTACATTAAAATTCAGTGTTAAAGAAATACAAGTGAAGAAACAGCCATGTTACAAAAAAACATCAAGCAAAGACAAGATTAACACGCTCAAACTTTGAAAGTTCGCAAGGACAACTGTAAAGAACATGCCATGTTAAATTAGAACTTAAATATGGTTTGAACAAAGACATGTGTACATAATATAAGAAATGATTAAATAAGAAGCGACTACTGAGTTAATTTGTTTTCTCAGTGTGTCGTTCTTGGAAGATAGCTGAACAGAGTACAAATAAGTCAGGGGGCCTCTAAATGAAATACACTGACATGAAAGAAAAAGAAACTCCAATGTTGTGTGATCAGAAAGGGTTTGTTTACACTTGTCGAGGAAAGAGGCGTCTCAGCATTTCCATGGAGACACGTTAACAGATTGCGCACAGAGGACGTTGACATGAGACGTGCATTGGCGTTGTGAAAAGGGGTGTGAGGGTCTAGTGATGTCAGCTTTAGGGGAGGGTGATCTGAATTACTGCCCGATGGCACTTGGACGATGGCTCAATGGATAAGATTAGCACAAGATGGCGGAACCCGACCCATTGTTTTCACAAGTGTAAAAGTGAGAAAAACGAAAGTAAGATGCATTGGAATTTTTTGATAAGATCGATCGATGTATGCTCAGAAATACATGCAAGCGAACTAGCCCTTTGAGGAAGAAGTCTTGAACAAAATAGTGACCCAGAGAAAGACAGCAGAACATACAGAGGCCAATGTTTCTGGTGCGGGTACAAGTTCTCGCATGAGGGCACGTGTCCGGCTATAAACCAAGAATGCGCCGCATGAGGAGGGGGAAGAACATGTCAGGTTTATGTGCCGCGTGCCAAGAACTCCCTGATCAAGCCACACAGGGTACAAGACCCACGGATACAAGTCACCTCCATGACAATCAAGGGACGATCGACAGAAACAGCAGGAAAGAAAATATCACACCAGAAAGAAGCACAGCACCAGATCGATGCACTCACCATCACCAGAAGCACAGCGGAAAGGGAGAAGGAATGTACACTACCTGCACAAACAGCTTCCACCTCCACAAGGGAACCAGAATCACTGTTGAGCTCAGAACAAAGAGGAAGGGGGTACCTATATGCCCTAGGCAATCCCACAGTGACAGAATACAGCCCAACACTACCGATCCCAGTGCAAGGAAAGACATTTGTCTTCCTAACATACTCTAGGGTGACTGTTAATGTAATGCGAGAAGGTGAATTCCAGAAGCTGGCAAGCCCTCCCCACCTCAAGAAGGCACAGATTGACATATATGCCTAGGGCACCAAACAGCCGCTACCCTGAATAGTGCATCTATCACAACCTGCTAGCACAAAGAGAAATTGAACCACATCACCATCCACATCATAGATGCTGAAGCTGACTGTGGACGTATTTTCAGTTTCCGGTCAGCGATCCAAATGGGACTCACATCCTCTACAACATCATGGCCAGCAAATACATCTCACCAGCTGTGAAAATTGAAGCAGCATTTCCAGCCTTATTTAAAGGGATAGGAAAACTGAAGGGGCAGAAGATCAGCTCCACATTGATACATCTGTGAAGCCCAGGCCCCAACACTACAGGGCCATACCCTTTAACATCCAGCATTATGCCGAAAGAGAACCGCGGGCACTCGTTGACGCAGATTTCACCGAACGTGCCACCAGTCCCTCCAGGTGGGTCTTGCCGGTTGTGCCCGTTTAAAATTTTGTTTTTTTTAAAAAGGCCCTGAAGGCCAGATATGGCTCTGTGTTAACATGCACGTCCCTAACCAGGCCATACAAAGGGAACGCCACCAATCCCCACGCATCACGGATATGATGCACCCGCACAACGCAAGTATGAACTAGCCTGTGGTTGCCAACAGGTAACCCATTCACACTCTCATAGGATAAAGTCCCTTTTTGCATTTCCTGTAGGGAAGTTAAATTAAATAATTCTATAAGGACAACCAAAATGTAAACAGGTGTTTTCACTAAAGAATTTCAATATTGGAGAGGCTCACTTGAAACCAATCATAATTTTTTATTGTTGAGGTGCTGTCACCCCCAAATCTTTAGCTTGAAATTGAAACTTACATCAAACATTTAGTTTTCACAGACATTCAACTCAAACATGTATGTTACAATTTGCAAACGCGTTTCGGATATACAATATCCATCTTCAGGGTTTTGAGTTGTCTGTCTTCACAAAATATCTACTGTCACTTTTTCATCTGTAAGCCTAAAGTGAATACCAAATCATAATATTACTTCCATTTAGTTTCTCTTACTAAACAACATTCATAGAGTGTGCTCACCAATTAGCCCCATAAGGTGTACCTGGGACTTACCTTAGATGGTGTCAAGCAGTCTTGTGTATGCGTCCAACCTAAAAACCTAAAAACAGAAAATATGGAGGTAGTATCATCTACATAGCCCCCACAGTCATTAATTAATGATCGAACTGTATGTGTCTTGAACTCACCCAGCCTCAGCCGGTTGGACTCCCACAAGGTAGTCCCTCATATCCCATGCTTTCAAGGTTTGGTCTACCACCTCTCTGTAACAAACTGAGAGATAAGTAGGGCCATTAGAGGCCATGCTGCGTTTGTAGCCATGCACGTGTGATAACTTCCATCAGGGTTGAGATAACTGAAGACTTGCTGCTTGCCGCATATCACACGTACGTGGAGCAGTTCGTATTTAAATTAAAAATAAAAATCTAAATATCTTCAAGCGCTCTACATGAACACTTACTTCTTCTACTTCTATACAGAGAGTGTGGCAGTTGACCGCAGTAACGGTCTGGTGCCCCACTTCCGTATTAATATTCATCATCGCTATGGTAACGTCACGCATGCGCATAGCATGCTGATCGAAAGCGGCAGCCATCTTACTGGGGCTAGTATCTAGAATGGTGATGTTTAGACAAGTAGGTACTAACCTCGATTTAGTATTTACAAGCTAGTATCTTCCGGATAAGGAGGATATAATGGTGATAGTTTGACACTTAAGTAGTGTGCATTATACAGTTACAGGTTCTTCTACGTCACATACTGGGCAGAGTTGGCCCCAGCTCAAGGGACTGCCAGGTAAATACCCTTATTACTTATATAAGAAGGCGTATGCAAAGGACAGTTGTCCTTTATTTTAAAGAGAACTATCAGTGTCCACAGCACCACCCCCCACCAGAAAATTAATGTAAGAGCTGCCTCTGCTTAAACCAGGTCAGTCTGTCACTCTATTACATTGCACAAATCCTCATCCATTCACGTGTGTGCCCCTATCCTCTCAGGCCGTAGCCGTGCTCACACTCTACCTAAGTATTACTCAGTTTATACAAAGCACGTTAAATCCCATTCACTGCTCATCCCCCACGGGGCTATAGAATCCAATGTCTCAATCCATGCAATCTCTCTTTGTAACAGTTTCTTGTGCAGATCCCCTCCCCTGCTACTCACTGACACTTGTTCTAATATCTCACATTTCAATTGCGCTATGATGTGTCTCGCTTCCACGAAATGTGTCGCTAGTGGTGATTTCAGACTTTTTGTATGTATATCTGACTGACTTATGCTCAGTCCCTCTAATGTTTGCCTTTCGCTTAGTCATCCCCACATAATAAAACCCACATGGGAATCTTAGTGCATATACTATTTTTTTTAATTACAGGTAACAGGTACATGAGTGTCGCAACTCAATCACCTTCCCTGAGTGTGGTGTGTTATTTTATTGCCTCTGATAATATTGCTGCAATGCTGGCAGTTACAGCAGGGTTGTCTCCTTATGGGCTGTTCTTTAGGTGTCTTCCTTTCAGGGAGCTCTGCTCTCACTAGTTTGTTTCTGAGAGCTTGACTGTTTCTGTAGGCGAAAGTGGGAGGGTCTGGGAAAAGCCTATGTAGAATAGGGTCAATTTCCATAATAGTCCAGTTCTGTTTGACGATTTTCTTAATCTTAGTGATTTGCATAGAGTGGGTCATTACGTATACTGGTAGTAGATTTGCCTTTGGTGGTTTTGGTGCGAGTAACGTTTCTCTCTGTATCCTCTCAACTTTCTCTGATACATCCTTAATCATCTGAATGTTTTATTCCTCTTCTGGACTTTTATTTGTAGCTCCATTGCTTATTTCTTGTATTCCAATTCATTAGATAAGTTCCTCCTATACCTCAGAAACTGGCTTAATTGTACACTGTCAATGGTATGATTAGTGTGAAAACTAGTCGGAAGCAGTAAACGGTTTCCGTCAGTAGGTTTAGTGAAAATCCTGGTATTGAGGCCAATGTCATCATAGTAAACTTCGACATCCAGAAAATGTATTATGGTGTCGCTGGACTGTGTTGTAAGTCGCTGGACTGTGTTGTAAATTGTATCTGAGGGTACATATTGTTCATCTCAAAGAACCTATGCAAATCATCTACAGGCCCCCTCCGGAATGCAGCCAAAGTATTCTCCAGACTCGACCTGAATAAAGGGTATCACCAGGTGGATCTTAGTAGTGAATGTGGTGATGTACTGGGATTCTTCACTCACCTAGGATTGTTCCAATATAAGAGACTCAACTTTGGCATATCGTCAGCAGCCGAAATCTTCCAGGAAGAAATTAGGATGAGAGTTATGCCACATTCCACACTGCATCAACTATACCGACGACATCCGTATATTCGGAATGTCACAAGAGTCCCACAACGCCACCCTACAAGGTCTGCAAGGCACTTGCTGGAGGCAATCAACAAAGAAAAATGTGCGTTCAATGAACCAATGCTGAAGTTCTTCTGACAAATCTTCTCTGACAAAGACATAGAACCAGACCCAGATAAAATCAAGGGCCTGGCCAAGGCCCCACGCCCATCCAACGTGACCCAGGTCTGCTCGTTCCTAGGGCTAGCAAGCTATTGCACACGTTGCCTCCCAGACTTTGGATCTGCCATTGCACCGCTACGGATCCTGACAAAAAAAAAGGACCATAGGTTCACATGGAGACTGATGAATCCAGTGAAGTCATCACTAACTTCCTTTTCGTGATCTCCTCCCTCGAGAACGGCGAATGGCAGTAGATGCCTGATCCTGACCTTGGGGGCGGCTATATGAGGGAGGATCACGAGAGGAGACTGCTAGGGAGGTGGGGAAACCATTGGATAAGATGAGGTATTCCCCCTTCTTCTAGAGGCGGACTCCCTAGTACCCAAATCCCTAATGGCTTACTGCACCTAACAGTTCCACCCAATAGTAATAGTCAGAAACCTTTTCCTAAAAATCACAGTAGTCAAAACCCCACTTATGGCTTAAACACTCACAACTCATATGCTAAGTCTTATGGTTCTGATATATCTGTATGTAAAGCTTTTGAACAACCACATCTAAGAAATCCATTTACATATATGGGCTTCAACGCAATCCGCATGTTAAGAGATGAGGAAGAGGAGGAAGGGGTTAATACAGATCAAGGGAAGCCTGAAGTCTAATGTGCAGACTAGTTGTTTTGTTTGAACCAAACTAAGTGGGACATTTAAAAATGGCAGATGCAGTGCAGAATGTTGCTGCCGTGCAAGAGAGAACAAGGAATCCCGAGCTGGGGCTTGTGACCACAAGGTATCCAGACCTGTGTGGCAAGTCGAAAAGCAGAGCACGGATGAAGGCAAGCGGTGGCGAGGCTGGGGACTGCACAGAGACTCCAGGGAACATGACCGCGACAACAAACAGGGTTCTCCGGACCAGGGAAGCCAGCGGTTGCTTGCGGCACCATGTCAGATGCTGACAGAGCGTGAAGTGGAAGAAATACCACTGTGGAAGCACAAGCAAAGGTGGAGACCCGGTGAGTCTGCTTACAGCAGATTGGGACCCCATGGCATTACCATGCGTATGCCAGCGAATGTTTGAACTGTATGAATCTGCAAGTGACAGAAAGACACCAAGCTTAGTTAACTGCAATCAAGAATAAGCACAAGTTCAAATGCCAATAAGAAGAATGTTTAAAAATCAACGAAACAAAGGGTCACCCCACGCCCGAGGCAAAACCAGCTGCACAAGACGTCAATGTGGGGGAAAGTAGGAACAATTGTTACCATAGGCAAATATATTGAGCACCTTAGAAAATGTACTACTTTTTACGATGAATAGAACAGTTGGGAAGCAAAGCCAGTGAGAGGGGAAAGGGGGAAGAAAGGAAACCCCTTACCTTGTTAACTTGTGCAGAAGCCCTGGAAGAAGAGTACAAGGCATTTGGGAGGCAAAGCCTGTGAGAGGGAGAGGGTGAGGAAAGGAAACCATTTACCTTGTCAACTTTTGCAGAGGTCCTGGTAGGGGAGTATACCATGTACCTCAAGTTGTGTTAAGAGTTGGACATTGGGGGGGGGTATACCAGGAGATCTGAACACCCCATAGGAGGATCCCTGACAAGAGAGTATACCAGGCAATCCGTGAGAGTAAAGAAAGACTGTTGTGGAATTGTTTGGAGTTAAAGAAAGACTACTATGAGCTTTATTGTTTGAACAAGAACTTTGTGAAACCAGTACCAAAGGAACAGAGAAACTGTTGGATAAAGAGATATCTTTTACCATCCTACCTAAACATGTAGAGGAAGGGAAACACTCTAGATCCAAGGGTTTCTCCTTGGAACATCTTTCTGTTGGAAATATACTTATAAAAGTTTGGTTGTGAACACTTTTTTACTAATAAAGTCAAAAACTTTTACCTGCACTTTCTGTTGTTTTGTTTCTAGTGTGGGGGTCAGCTTAGAATGGTCTGGACACAAGGACTGTTTTTTTAAGTTATTGACTACTTGACACAGACAGATCCTTAGTTTTACATTACATTTGTAATGCGCACTATTGGCCCTCAGGCATAAAGGCGCAGACAAGACAAAGGCAGGTAATATACAACAGTAGGACACAAGACACATCTTCCTCACAGAGACGGGAGGGAAAGAGGCATAAGGGGACAGCCAGAGTATGTACAGCTGGGTCAACCCTAGATATCAAATCACAAGTGCTAGGTAATGGTGGAAAGAGAGATCAGAACAAGGATTTCTCTTATTTAATTAAGCAAAGAGATGTGTTTTAAGTTCTTTCTTAAAGACTTGCACGGGTCTCAGGTTAGTTTCAGGAAGGGAGAATCCTTTCCAACCCATTTCTGTTTAATAAAATGTCTGACTTAATACCTTTGTGTCCGTCTCTCATTTCTGACCCCTCACAGGACACACACATCAGGAAGCCTTCGACGGGATTAGGAAGGAGATAGCAGTGTCAGTATTTATGTCATATTTTACCCCCAACTAGCACACAGAGGGACGGTGGACGCAAGCCTGGTAGGCCTTGGCACCATCCTGGCACAACACTCTGGCAGCAACCATGCCCCAAGAGGAATTGTGTCATATGCCAGCAAGAGCCTGACAGAAACAGAACAACAGTATTCACAAGCGGAAAAAGAGAGCCTCACCGTTGTGTGGGTGTACAAACATTTCCACCTTTTCCTCCACGGCAAACCTTTCACCATCGTCACAGACCATCAGGCCCTTGTTACAATATATGGCTATCCAACCGCCCAAATGCCGCCCTGCATTGCTCAGTGGGGCCTACGCTTACAAGAGTACCAATTCAACATCATTCACAAACCAGACAAAGGTGCCAACCCGGACAACTTCCTGGCCCGTCACACATTGGTATGCCCCCCCGAGTAACAATCTGGCTGAAGAATACACCAATTACATAGTGCACCATGCGATACGACCGACAATCTATCTAGAAAAGCTAAAGATGGCTGAGGACCCAACTCTAGAACTAGCTGCGTCTTGCATTCGAGATGGGAGAAGGCGGGCTGTGGAACAAGCAGAGATGTCCAAACAGGCCATTGACAGAAGGCTGTGGAAGGCGCTTTTGAGAGTGAAGGATGAACTTTCCGTCACTGTCCAATCTGATATGCAAAAAGAGAGAGGATAGTGACACCAGCACCACTGCAACAGAAGGCAGTCGGCATAGCACACAAAGGTCACCGGCAATGTTCCCTCTAAGCTGTGCGCATGTGCGCTTGCCCAGCTTCCTTCTAGGTGCCGCTCAGAAGATTTTTAGCAGCACACACAAACAATTCTCACCTATTCAAAAATATTTAATAAGGCACAAGCAATAGCAATTAATTGAAATTTGATTTCTCTCATGAAAAGCTAGTTTTGATATTCTGCCAATTTGCATAAGACTAATATGCACAGGTGACCGTAAACACCTAAAACCCTAACAGCAAGATACACACATAAGATGTTAAAAACTAATATAAAAAACTGGCTCCATGAAAAGAAGACTCTAACCAAGATATGCCTGCACACATTAACCAAATAATGTCCCCTCTCATGACTCTTAAGCTTGATTATTCCACACTTTGACCTTATGACTAACTTCTGCCGCAGAGCACATTAAGATAGTACCGGACAACCTTGACTCCAACACTCTTGGCTTTGCGAAAGGTTAGCAGACGTATACCTACATCCACCTGTTTTATGTTTGTTGTAATATGAATAACGTTCACATGCCAGAATTTCTGTTACTCATTGTGCCTCACCAAAAATGTCACCCACGCGATACAATCGAAATAGCGGATAATGACTGTAAGTAAGCAGGCTACCTGGATGTGTAACCTTTTCCCATACTTCCTCTTCTTTATACATATGTCATGCAAGTGCTTTGAAGCAGCCCCCTTGCAAGTTAACACATTATAAAACTCAAATATTAATTTGCCCTGTAAGGATTTTGAGAAGACAAATGAGATGCTCAGTATCTCCTACTTTAGCATTACTAACATTACCCCATAAGTGGAGACCAACATTGCAATATCATTTACTTTAACTACAAGGGATAATGGATATGGACTATGCCTGGGATTACTCGTCCATAGTATCAGGGCACTGGATATTCAGACAAGAGAATGCTTTTCACACAATCTGCCTCGTTTCCAAGTGTCAAAGTTCCATTGGGCATAGTCCGTCACATATTATATGGTAACTTGCTGCTATGCAAAAATGCTCACTGAACACTGTGTAATCCTACACAATGATATATGGGTGGGTTATGTTGCAAACAATCTTGTATGCACTGCAAAAGAATTGCGTACATGCAGAGTCATGACATTCTTAAAATGCACATAATGGTATTAAATATGCCTTGCTTGTAAAGTATTGTGGGTCTGCAAATATCCCAGACAGTGTTTACTGCTACAATCCCTCACTTTTTACAGTGCTCTATCAACTAGTATTGGAGGCTAGCACAGGGGCCAGGGAAGTGTATGGGTGGAAGAGCACAGGTCTTCACTCCTTACGGGTGATGAACAAAGCAACACATTTCAAAAACCAAGTCAGATATTTTTTGCGACAGTATACTGAAGGAAATGTGTTGCTTGTTTGTTAAAGGATATGAAATTCTAGTATCCGTCTAAACAACAGCATCTTCTTTTTATTTCTATGCTCAGCAGCTGAGGGCTTTTCAATATAACCATGTGCTCTGTATCGTCTCTAGCATCTCCCTGCATCTTATTTAACTTATAACAAAGAATAACAAAGAATTACAGAAGAGGGATCAATAGTTACAGAAGAAGGGACTCAATCAGTTGTATCTCTTCAGATTTGATTCCATTAACTTAAAATGCATATGTATGTGATTTTCTTACACATGGATCCATAATAAACCTCAATAAAGCTCTATTTGTCTAGGCTCTGGTGGAGAAGGGTGGACAAAACTATAAACTACATTATGTTCCCTGTTATTTCACTTTCTATGTCAGGGTAACAAGCAAGGCTCTAATCAGATTGTGTTCCCTTGTGGAGTCAAATGATTTTTATGGGAGTAAAACAGTTATTAGCTTTGCTAATAGGGATACTTTCTGCTTATTAACAGATGTTCTTCCCCTTAAAATTCCTGTTGAGAACAGGCATTAATATTATTAGAGTTACTTCCTATGCCACTGCTCACCAATTCGAAAAATATCAGTGGGGCTTTGTTGGTTGAAGCAACAAAATGGTCATTGGATGGTGTATATGTCTCTTAGCTGTAAGGCTGGTGTTATCACTACCCAAAGGACAACGTAATGTGGACAGTAAGCAGAGGCACAGGAATATTTGATCATCATATTCTGAGGTGCAGTTATTCTGTTGCAATTATAATCCTTACACAAATGATGTTCTCCTGGTCCATGAATTACTTCATTCAAGTCGAAATTGAACTATCAGCATGTTTTTTGACACATTGCTTTTAATTGACATTAATCCATCAGCAAATGTTGTATTCTGTATGAATTTATTGACAGCCACATCAGTTTATGACAAGAGATATTTGTGTTTTGTAGTACCCATGAGTGATTTTCCAGTGGCATAAAACGTTTGCAAGGTACTGTGGCAGATTTTGAAGTCTTGGACTGGTTAATGAGTTTTCTGTTTAATCACATATGACATATTCTATTTTAGCCTATGTGTTTTGTAAGATTTGTCAAGAATTGCGGTGGCTGGGAAGAGGAAATTCCTTTCCAAACTCTCTTCTGCAACGGTAGTTCACTAAATATGCATGCTCACAAAGTGGATTACCTCATTAGTTGCACACATGGAAAATAATGTGCGCACAACAGCAAACCAGTTCCGCACATAGAGAAAAATAATTAGAGGGAACATTGGTCACCGGGGGATAGTGTTGACCAAGAGACATCTAAGGAAAGAGGTATGGCTCCCGGGCATATACAGCATGAATGAGAACACGGTCAAATCGTGCCATGTATGCCTCAGCCTACACCCACACATGGCCCCTGAAACACTGCAGATGATGACACTACCTGACCAGGTCTTGGAGGAAGTGGCCATTAACTTCTTTGGACGCCTCCATTAAGGCAAATACGTACTGGTAGCTCTGGACGAACACTCCAGGTACCCAGAAGTGGAAATCCTGCCATCCACCGGAGCCACAGCCGTGATCCCGCCACTAGACAGGATATTCTCATCATAAGGCATACCAAAGGCGGTCAAGACTGACAACTGACCCCCTTTTATAAGTTCTAAACTTCAATGACTTTGCACACTACATGGGCTTTCATCACAGGAAAGTCACCCCAACAAATGGCGCAGTTGCACGCTTTATGGCAAATATCAAAAGGGCGGTCAGATTGGCCAACATCACACACAAACCGCTGAAACAATCACTCTACCAACTCTTGCATGACTATCGCAACATGCCTCACATTCACGGGAGCTTGCCCGGCCGAGCTGATGCTTGGCCGGTCAGTACGCACACTGCTTCCACATGTCGCATGCCATAGGGGAGGGAGCGAACATGACCAAGAGATCAGAATGAGAGATGATATTGCGGAAGAAAAAATGATAAGAGTTTGCTGACCGCAACCGCAAGGCTCACACCTCCGACTTTCAGCTCAGAAACAGTATAATTGTAAAGCAAACAGTCACGCACAAAGACATACCACGATTTGACCCACGACCACTTGTGATAACAGATAGAAAGGGATCCATGATCACCACGGCACGCACTAACAAACGAAGTAACACGAAACTCCTCTTCTGGAAAGTGAAGGATGAGCCTCTGGAAGAACTAGATGGGAGGAGTGCACACGAGGAAGAAAGGAGAGGAGTCTGGGTACACCAGAGATGAAGAGGAATTGGCAACCGGAGGGAGGCGTTGAGCACAGCGAAGAACATCCACAAGCAGATGGGCAACACTGCCGGACCATAAAAAAACCAACGAGGTGGATCGAAGGAACAGGGTAGGACATTGTTATTTAGGGGGAGATCTGATGTTGTGTCATGGACATACAAATGATGTGCAGGCATGGGCACCACCCATGGTCATGTGACCACAGCAGATAAAGGAGGGGGGTTACAGAATATACAGCAAATTATGCCAGACCAGTAACCTGTGTAGTCATTGTTATTATATTTGTCCGACTGCAGGAGGCCCACGCAGCGGGACAAGGCAATCACTTGTGCTGCTTTTTACACTATTTCGCTATTATTTTGGAAAAAAATAAACAGTAACCACCGATCTGGATTAATTTGTATTGCAGGTGTCACTTCAGGATTCTCCCATTCCACAACTACCCCACCGTCCCGGATACAAACCCTGACACTTCCCAATCCCCATCTCCTCCTACAGCCGTGGAGCTGGCTGTCTCTGGTCGCAGCGTAGGTACCTGGCAGACCCGTGATCCCAGTAGCCCGACAAAGATTGCCCTTTCCCCCGCCACCCAGTCCTCTTTTCCGTGACTGGCTCCCAGGCACTCTGAGGGAAGCTCTTGCGCGAGGTCTTGGCGCCTCCCTGGTTACGCGAGATCAGGTGACTGTGGAACTTCGGATCTGTGACGTCTGCGCCTGCTGCTGAAATCGGGGACAGCTGCGGCTGTGTTCATTGATCGGAAAGCCTGGAGCCGGGAAAGCAGCAGCAGCAGCAGCAGCAGCAGCGGAAGCAGCAGCACGAGCCGGTGAGCGCCCACTCCGCCCTGACAGCCCTGCGTTCATTATAGGAAGCTGGGCACGCGCCATCATTAATTATATATTTAGCTGACCCCCCCCTTATTCCTTACTTTGTCCATCTGTGAACAGACAGGTGCTGGTTCAATGTACGTAACTGTCCAGGGAAGACCGCCCTTGTCGTACTTTTTGCTTAACGTGATGGGGAGTAAAAATGCAATTTTAAAAAATGCGGTTTAAAAAGAAAATTCTCTGATTTTTGTTATTGTATAAGACAATGGGGTCCTATGGCGGAGGCAGATAAAACCTTCATGTATAATTGCCGTGTATTCTGATTTCTGAAGATGGGCGATGCCCGGGCAGACGTTTTACAGAGACATCCAAAAGATATTCCCTTCAGTGACCTGACCCGTTAACATTCACGGAAATCCTCCTGCTTTGCGCTTTCCCCGCCGATGATGTTTCATGCAAAAGGACCGTTTTTGCTACTGCTTGTTTGCCGTAAACAAAGCACGGGGGTTGGTTTGTTGGCTGCTGGAGAACTCCCAAAATAGAGCCGGGCCAAGCTAGTTTGGATAGGGCGGGGGGCGTCTGTTAATTCTTGTTTTCTGTCCGGGCGCGCCTCACCTTAATGCAGTTCTTTCCTTGTTAATAATTACACCCTCTGCAAGAGTGGTGGGGGAGGGTATATCGTGTCTTATCGAACCGGTTAAAGCCAGGGGAAGGAGCCAGCCTAGCGAAAGGCGAGTTTTTACACCATGATGCACCCTGGTCATGGACACAACAATCACATGATGTTTTTTTTTTTTTTTTGTGACCAGATGGACTACGTTGCCATTTATAGTTCACTTGACCTGTTTTCCCCCGTTTGGGTTCAGGGTCTCCTGGTTCACTTTTCATGGGAAGTTAAACAAAAATCCCCGGAATGCAAAGATGGAAACAGAGACTGGATAAGTTATCCAGCCCGACCTGCTTGGCCACATCCCTTCTGCGCAAGACCACAAGCACCCACAGACATGTTTCGGCCTGGTTGAGCCCCATTATTGAGGAGTAGCTTGGATCTCTAAGCAGGCATGGGACCCACATCTGGGCATACCCGTCCCACTCGGGCGACTACAGCAAAAGATGTGATGGCTGGAAGGTTTAGAATTAATTGTAACCTCTGGTATTGCTCTGGGCAACCCTCCAGACCATCGTTCTTCACCTGGCAAGCCATTACAGAGGGGTAAAGACCATATGCAAATCAAGCTTGGTGAGGCCGAACATGTTTGTGGATGCTTGTGGTTTCCTGCAGAAAGGATGTAACCAAGCAGTTTGGGTTGGGTGGCCTCTTTTACAGTGGGACCAAGCCTGATTTGCATATACTCTATGCTCTT
This sequence comes from Ambystoma mexicanum, assembly GCF_040938575.1. Classification (NCBI taxonomy): domain Eukaryota; kingdom Metazoa; phylum Chordata; class Amphibia; order Caudata; family Ambystomatidae; genus Ambystoma; species Ambystoma mexicanum. The sequence continues at coordinate 1,224,060,789 of NC_090925.1, forward strand.
TTGTAATGGCTTGGCAGGCAAAGAACAGTGGTTTGGAGGTTAATATTAATTCTAAACCTTTCAGCCATCACCTCTTTTGTTTAACTGGAATTTCCACCAGGGCATCTCCACCAAAACAACTTCACAAATGAAAATAGAAACTTAACTCCTCTAAATAGCAAAGCCCTGTTTCGCCATGTTCTAGCGCTACACTGGACACACACGATTGTGCAAGCAATAAGGACTGGCTAGAGTTCTCTAAGTTCATTTTAAGTGGCTTTAACTTGAATGATTCTTCCCTCAATCCATGTGTACTTGTGCAGTCACGTAGGAGAGCTCCTTATCGCTACCCAAGTAGTTGGCTGCAAAGTCTCTTCTACCACCATTCTTGGCTACCATCTTTAAACCAGCATTCTTGAAGTAGGTGCCTGGTTTTGGGGTCCACACCTTTTTCACCTTGTATTACAGTTGTATGTGGTACAACTCTTCTTGCCCATTTCAGTAATTTTCTCTCCCCCTTTGGCTGGTGGCCTTCAGGCTTTTAAATGGACAGTAGACCTCTGAATGTCCAGTGAGAAGCTGAGCCAAAAAATAGTTGGTTCCAGAGCTCATGGCTATTCACGGCCATTTCTAGTATACGTGCATCACTTTGTGGTCGTGTATGACCTAGGGAGATCACAGCTATCCTATCCGGGCTTAGAAGTGTGAGGAATCTGGCATGCAGTTGAAGACTAGTGGCTCTCCCCTGCCCTGTTTTAAGTGGGAGCGTGCTAGCACATCTCAGTAGAAGGCGGCTATGGGGGATATAATGGTCATTCTGCTTCTGTATTTTAATGATTGTAGTGTAAGGTTAGCAAAAAACGCCATGTTGCAATGATTACATTTCAACGTTTTTTTTTTATTTTCTTATACCGTGCCTCGCTACCAAACACGGGCAGTCTCCAGGCGATGAATGGTGAAGACTACCTGCTTTGCCAAGTGTTTTACTTCCAGCAGCACCATTCCGACACTTCACAAAATGCGTTTCGCTCACCCTTCCGGAGAGGGAAATGGCGCCACTCCTAGAGCTTCTTCTAGGCCTGTGGTGCTTTAATTTCGAAATAAGAAATTAGCAGGTTTGCCAATTCAGATAATTAGTTAAAAATCCCCTGATCCATGTTTACAGTTATAAATCATCTTGTGGGGAGCTGAATTGTCCCATTGAACCCTTTGCCCCCCACTTCCCGCAACTAGATAACTTAAGGTGGTATCATAAGAACTTTGATCTCTTTCTGCCCCCTCATGCTGCTCAAATGAATGACTTTCAATTTTATTGACCACGGACAGTAAAATAAAAAGCCCCAGGGCAGATTTCTCGTTCGTTTATCAGTGTCCTGATCAAGCTGCTTTGGAGGGGTTACAACGAGCAACCTAGGCGTTGCGCTGTGCGCATGATGCCCTTGCAAACCCATTGCATTTCAAAAGCGAGTTAGGGGGCGGGGGGGGGGGTGAAAGTCACATGTTTGATCCCTAAATAGCACACGTTTGAACGTTCTAAAGTTGGCCCTGACAGCCTTGCAGGAATGCTGCGTGTATCTGGACCGATGCACTTGCAGGGCCGTTAACGAAGGGCAACTCCTTTACACATCTGCACCTTTCGGTGCCCGCCCACCTCCCCTCGGAGCGCACACGGCATCCAGAAGGCCTTGCGTTGTTTTGAAGTCTTCAGAGTGACTGGTTTACTGCCTGTCGTGTAACGTTTATTGTATTCTGTGCTCATTTTGATTAGTCCTAGTTCGTTTCATGGAGCGTTTTTCTAGTCTTTCACCTTTTTAAATAACCGCAGCTAAAAAAATAAAATAAAAAAAGGGTATGCACGTGCAACATACCATTTCCCACTTAAATAAGCTACGCCCCGCTTTGCAGCCTCTGGCCGAAGTCCGTGTGGTGCAGATTCTCACTCTGGAACGCCCTACTTCTAGGTTCAGCCATAGCTGGCGGCGTGCCTGGATTCTAAACAGTGGGCATTGGTCGCTGTACCCGCAGCTTCTGCAGGTGCTTGGATACAGGAGTAAATAGAGCCCTTTGATAAGAGAAGGTGGGGCGGCTGTGCCCTGGCGTGGGGGGGAGCGGGGGTCGACGAGGTTTGTTTGCACCTGGTGAGCAAATGAAATCCCTGTCACTGCCTCTGTGACTTGCATCAGTTGGTGGTTAACGGAGAAAAAGTCGATTTTTAAACGATTGTATATATTTCATCTTGTGTTCTAGATAACATTTTCTCTGAAAAAATGCGAATTCCTGCAAATAGACCGAGGAAGGGGCCGTTATCGCAGAATAATGACCCGCACCATAAGTTGGTGTGTCATTATCCCAAGCGATAATGATCCGCCCAGAGGTCTGTAAGGCCATTCACACATTGTGGAAGTAGCAATATGTGTTTTCCTGTTTTCGTGGTGAAGTAAAACATTGTGCTTTAGGTGTGAGTAAAGTCAACGGACATGCATGTGGTTTTATTTTGTTGTATTTAAATAACATGTTTGTCTTCATAAGTTAAGCATTTTGAATTGCAGCTTGGTTGAAATGGTACATGCTAAACACGAGAAGAGCATGTGTTAGGTGTCATGTAAAAGTAAATGGCTTCTCTATAACGAAGTGAAAGCACTTTCCAATGCTGTCTTTCTCTTTCCTATGTTAAATAGCATGTTGCAGCAAAAAAAAAAAAGGTCCCGCAGTGGAGGAAGTATCTTGCCTGGAAATAGCATTGTTGTTCCTGGTCTGCTTTTGAAGATTGAATGTTCAGAATCCAGTCAATGGCAGTAGTTGACTGCACTGTAAACATTCTGATTGGCTGAGAGGAGACCACTAGCGATTTCCATGTGTTGATATAGGTTCGTGAACAAGAGTGATTGTTGGGTGGGTAATTTGGTACTTACCGTTTTAATAAATTTGTTGTTCACTTTAATGTTGCTCTGTTTGGACAGTAGGCCCCAATGAGACATTGGGCTTAAAGAATATTTTAATCCAATGGTGATTGATCCTCCCGGTGAAGGGAACTGGCACGTCTTGTGGTTTGGGGTGCTGTTCAGTACATGACAGCTGGAAGTGTCAACGTCCGCAGTAAAAATAACTAGAAATAAAAAAAGGCTCCCATGAATATTAATCATGAGCGATTCTGTTGTAATTTTGGTAATCCTTGGCGGTTCACCCCCTTTGAGCACCTGCACAAGGTCACATTTTGGATATGCTTTGATGCTGGGATTTATATGGTGAAGCGAAGCAATTTGCATCGGCTCCAGGAGCTCTAGCGGATATGGAAGTAGTCGGAGGAGAGGGAACATGCATGATGGCTTTGCTGCTGTTTTGCAGGCTAGATGATCCCAGCGTTTCTATGGTGCTAGGATGCTTTGGTCAGGTTGTGGTACATAATTTCGTTGTAGTGTTTAAAGTTTAGTGGGAGGGAGCTTTGGCCACCTGTGTGCAAGCGGTAGAGTTTCCAGCCGTGCAGTGTGTTGGAGCATATGAGATTGAAGGTTAAGGGAAATTAACCAAGGTGCCAATGGGCAGCTTGGAGTGTCTGTGGGGTGGCGGATAGAGTTGGCCTTAGCACCAACTCAGTTTTTAAAAGACCAGGCTTTCCCAAAAGTCGGGTGGTCCTTGATTATGCAGATTCCTTTTTAGGGGCGATTGTTGTGGTTTTTCTCGCTTGTGGTTTTCCTCCTATATCTTGTTGCCTTGTTTCAAGAATGTCAGTTCCTGTATCTCAGGGCCCTATGTGTGACGCAGAGTGCTTTGAAGTAAATCCTTTACTTGTTCTTAGAGCTGTAGTAATTTTGTTCCTTTCAATTCAGTCTAAGAAGCCTTGCCGCTGCGTTCTGGATGTGTTTTAACCTTCTTAGTGAGATAATCTTTCATGCAAAGATATGTTCTGTTTGCCTAGTCTATTGTAGACTGTATTAAAAACGTGGATGCTCGTTGCCTGTGTGGGAAGGTGAAGAACCGCATACTCTGCCTGATGGAGTATTGTGGGTAGAAACATTTCTTCACCAATATATATGTTGTTCCAAAGTAAGTCCGTTGTCTGTGACGATTTACTGGGTTAAATAGCCATTTCTGTAGGCCAAGGTATTGGCGCTTGCTATGGGGCATGGTGAGAATGGATCATGCTTTCCATCTTTTTCAGATCTTTCAGAGTCATCCAGGTGTGTAATTGGTGAGGAATGCGTCTTTGGCATTTTTTTTAAAATGCTTTGTCATCCACGTAGTTACAGCCGATGAGCCCATGCCTTTTAGGGAGGTGTCACAAGTGGGCCATGAATATATTGAAAGCGTGAGGTGATGGGCTTGATCCACGTCGCAGGCTATCCTGCAGGAGTTCTAGCTGAAGGGTGGGGGGAGGGGTAGTATGTTCTGTTCATATGTAAGGATCTCCTGCAGTGTTGGGCAGTCCGTTCCATGCTCTTAGTGATAACTGGTTAACCGTGCCATGAGCCGGTGGAGACCTCTGGGAGTGCTGAGGTGATGCTAGCGTCTGTGTTGAGTTTAAGATGTTAATCAGTGCCCTCTTGTGGGACAAAATAAGTTTTTTATTTCTCACTTGGATCATACTACTTCTATTCCATTCAATAAGGTGAGTCATGCCTTCTCCTGCCATGCCAGTATATCTGAAGAACCATTTTGTTATCCTCTTTTGGATTGTGGAAGCCGGCTGTATGTAGCTCTTCATGGAGGTGTTTTTAAATCACAGCGTGAGGGTGTACACTTTGAGAAGTCTTTTGACCTGATCTCTCTTCCTGGGTGAGCAACGGTTTTCCTAATTGTGGTTCGACAGCCACCTCTTAACCGTGGTTGGCCCTCATGGATGCAAACATCAACATGCTATTTAATTTAAGTGCAGACCGAGCTCGAGAGCAGCGAGCGCTGTGCAGAGTGTGTGTAGGCGGCATTTGGGCTGGCATCATCGGTAGTGCAGTACTGTGAGGTCTGTGAATCAGTATAGGCATCCATTGGCATTAGTCCTTGGCCATGTGTTATTGAAAGGGCCATGTTTTGAGAGATCTGTAGAATTGTGGGGGCATTCCGAGCTGACACCGGGATAGAGTTCCAGATGGTGGGTGTATGACAAGAGAAGGACATCTCTTTGGGGACAAGTTGTGATTCAAGATAGTTGGTCAATTTGCTGCGGGAAGAGCATGTTCCACCAGATATGTGGCGCTTAGCCGCCAAGTACGCTGGTGTGCTTCTCGTGGTGAAGGCAAGCGTCCCCAAACAGCACGATCCTCCCCGCAATGAGAGACAATGAAGGACTCTCCCAAGATGGGAATAAGGCCAAGACAGAGTGCGGGTGAGCGTAAATGGGAGTTTATCAATCAGAATAGGGCATGCAAAGAACTCTGCAAACTCCGAGAGCGCTCTGTCTGACAATAGCAAAGACAGGCGTATATATTTACAAAAAACGTCATAAGAACCTACATACTATAGGGGGCACAAGTTCAAGAGGATTGGGTGGCGACGACTAACTATAGGTGCTGCTATGATGTGGTTGGCTTTGGCTGGAAGACGTCACTGGTCAGCCTCGTGGGTTGGGCTGGGCCTGGCAGGGTGGCGGAGTTCATCCGGCTGGTGTTGTCGTGCCATCGCGGCATATGTCAGAGATGAATGTCCTTTCCTGACTTATTTGCCCTAGGCCATGCACACCGCAGTCATTCACTCGTTTCAGTATTATCTTCTTTAGTAAATCTTCCAATAGGTTATACTACAGGTTAATGCAACACAGGAGGAATGCACCTTGTAAGGGGCCTGGAGGTAATACGTCAGGACATGGTTACCAGTGTCCTGTTGACCTGGGCCATAGGTCGAGGGGCTAAGCTTCAGGGCCTGGGACGGGCGGTACATGTCTTTACTGCCTTGTTAGAAGTTGTAATGTATGTTGTCGCTGTGTGTTGTCAAAGTGTTGGGTGTCCTGATTGCACAGGGCCATAAGTCTAGGATGGTCCGGTGGGTTGCGAGGTTTACGAGGGGGCGCGTGTGTTCAGGCAGAGGTTTACTGCTGCGCTGTAAATAATGCAGGTGGCGGGTGGCGGCCTTGGGTGCTACAGAGGGGGTTACAAGTCTTTGAAGCGGCTCCAGTCTGGTTGGCGGAGGTAACGCAGCGCGGCGCGGTCTCTGCTCTCATGCCTTGGCAGCCCTCGCAGGGTGGGAGGGGGAATGGCCTTGCGCGTATTTCTCAAAGGTATCTCCCTCGTGTGTTGCCGATTTAGGTAAAGACATCTCAAACATTTGAACACTCTATAATACTTATTTAAAACATTACAAAACATGTATTTAAACTTTGCTGGATGTGTCTTGATTATACCCAGTCTGAGTACCTTATTCATACATTATGTTTTAACACGTGCAGTATTTAGTTATATGCATATATATTTGCAGTAAGTGAGGTAGAGTTAGGGTTGGTGGAGAACATAGAAAGTAACCCGCCACTTGTTCGTGACGGTGGTGGCGCATGTGGGGCCTAGACATGCACCTTCTCATGCATTCTTCACATGGGCCCTTTGTATGGTTTACATTCGTTTTCTTGTGTCCTCTAGCAGCATTAGTTCAGTTATGGCACGAGCCCATGGAGTGTACGTTTTCCAGTCATACATGTAACAAACAGATTCCTGGTGCGTGCCGTTATTATTAGTACCCAACTGCAATGGTATATGCTCACCATCGCTTATATCATGGGGGCATGATCTCTTGTAATTATACATCCTACAGGCTTTTGTAATATAAGGGGTTTTGTGAGAGAAAAGCATCCTTTGCAAGTAGTCTCAGTCATTAATATACAAAGATTGTCTGGCATATAATCGACCATTTTACTGTTCTTTTCATTTGCCTAGGCCGGCTGGCCGGGTCATGCTGGGAGCGATGATACACTGCGGGAGGTGAACTGTTACAATGTTAATGTATTATACTAGCTCATGTCCGTCTTGTTCGTGGGAACGTGCTCGCAGCGGATCTGCCAGGGTGCTGCGGCAACAAGGATGACTGAAACCCTCCAAGGGTGGGGGCCGCGCTACAGTGCGCTGAGCTCACACCATCTTTACCAGACAAAATGGTTTCTAGGCCTAGCTAAATTTTAATACGTGTGGACAATTAATACGTGCGGGCAATGTCTCCAGTGGGTTAACCCTCCACCACCTGGGCCCGGGTGGCATGAGGGGACGCCCAAAGGACCCATAGTCCTCACCTGGGGAGAAAGCGTAGGCGAGGGGGGTCTTCTTGGACCAGTCCTCCCCTACATTTCCCCCCTTTCGTTACTAAAGTAACGAATTCTTTAAATCTTCTATCCTCCTACATTCTGCTTCGTCCATCACCGCCTCATCCCATGCAGGAGTTCCTTTGATGGGCATCCATGCTCTGCACACCCCCCTTAAACTCTCACCTCTCCGGGCATATTCATCTGGGGTACACATTAGATATATGCACCCACCATCTCCTTCCAAATCTACCCAAACTTCCTCATACCATTCTAGTATACGGGGCTCTTTGATGGTGGTGTGCCACAACTTATCTACAATATCTTTATCGTGGTATATAGGCACCAGTTGGTATCTGGGCGAGTTATCTATCCCTGTTTGTACTTCTGCTTCTTGCATCGTTTTTATTGTACCGTGTGAGTTGCCCATTGTCACCATCATCATTGCACCATTTGGTACTGCGTTAGCACAAACTCGAAGACCCACCTGGCACAGGCAAAAAAGTAGAAGGAGGAACACAACAGCTGGTATTAAAAATTTCACAGTTGTTCCAAGCCATGAGGGAACCCAGGAGAAGAGGTTGTCGAACCATGTACTCGCTTCTGCTCCGCCTTCCATTTTCATTTTTTCTCCTAGGTTGTGGACTGCTTCGATCACATGGGATAGGGAGCCATTCTCTGCGTCTTCAGAAGGTACGAAAGTGCAGCAGGCACTTCCTATTTTTCGGCAAACACCACCGTCCATCGCCGTCAACAGGTCCAAGACATACCTGTTTTGCATGGTCATTAGTCGTAAGGCTCTTAGTTCCACTTTAATGATATTGAATCCTTCTTCAGTGTCATTTGCCAACTGAATCAACTCCCAACGTGTTATCTGGAGCCATTTTGCGTTTGCCCTCGCTTGGACACTTGAGACGAGTGAGGCAAAAAATGTTTCTGCTGAGCTGAATAATCGATATTTGTCTGGGATCTGAGCCAATAGTTCTGATGATGCCTTTGATATGTAATTTGATGCTCGTTTGTTACGGGTCAGCACTTCTCCCTTGCTTCCAGAAGACGGGACATACGTTTGTGTCTCTGCAGTTGGTTGAGCCACACTCTGCATGCGTTCCTGTGTCCCATCGACGTGGCTTTCTGGTATCACCATTAGGGCTGAGTGTAGAGTGGCCATTGAGCAGCTGCCACTCCATGACTGGGGGAGGTGTAGGTATGCCTGTTTGCCGCACACCCAGTACGTGTCCATCAGGGCCGCTGTCCCTTTCCTTAGGTCTGGGATGGTGAGGGTCTTGTTGCAGCTCTTGTTCGTTCCCATGGGGGTTCTCCCTTCTCCTTTAAAGCACAGTTTGTAGTCCATTTCGCTTTGCAGTTTGAACGGTTTTTCAATGGCAGTTACCCAAGTTAGTTTTGAAATGTGTTCTCTCCATACTGGTGTACATGTTTCCTCTATCCACTGCAATTTATCCGGTGCCACACCTCTTAGTGCTTCCGCTTTGCACAATACTTCTTCATCCTTCCGCTTGTTGTCGGAAAAAAGTGTCCCTTCTATTACAAAAAATGGTTCTTTCAAACATACCACTCCTGCCGTTTTTGAGTAACACGTTTTCTCGTTCTGCAGCATTTGAAAAGTCACTTTGTGTGCCTGGAAGGTGTTCTTAATCCTGCACAGTGTAAGATGAAGGAGACATTGGGCATCCACAATAGGCAACTCTTTAGGTAGCAACACTTTGGGTGTACCTGATGCATGGGGGATGAGGGAACAGACATAACAGCTCTCGTTTGTTGTCTGTTTAGCTGTGGCACTCATGTCTGCATACCACTTATTTGTTTGATGGGGGTTTCGTGGGTCTTCCATCTCATCTAGACCTAGCCCATAGTACTCATCGTACTTTCTCCTCCCTGCTTCTCTCTTTCGTCTGTTGTTCTTGTTACTCATGGACTTCCCACCCCCCTGTGCAGTGGACAAACTAGACCCCCCTCTCTCATTCCCGCCCCCCTTGGCCCATTCATCATATAATATTTCGTGCATTGCTAGTAGCTTATCGTTTTCTTTCCTGACGTTATCTGGCAGATTGTTTTCTGGGGTGGGGGCAAGTTGGCTGGTGGGGGTGTTATATAACCATGATATGGCAGACGGGTTTCGGTCATTGAGACTGTGGGCATTGTAAGTGGATACCCCTGGTGGAGACACTGTGTTGCTCTGCATTCCACCTTGTGGCTTTTCTCTTTCTGAGGCCACAACACTGGATGGTGTGGTATGATACCCCCACACAAGTTTAGTTCCGTCCCATATCAAAAAATCACCTCCCTTGGTATTGACCCCTGCAGTTGCATTGGGCCCGGTGGTACTGTTAATTGGTCCAGTAGTGTTGTTACTCCCTCCCCCCTCGTACATCTCGATAGAGATCAACGCTATAAACCAATATGTAACCAAGCCAAACATTATCATAAAAAACAATGTAATGCATATTGATAATCCACACTCATACGAATATCTACATCTCTCATATACTAATTCTCTCATTCTACTAATTCTATCCGTTGCAGGCTGCCCGTTAGATGCCATGGAAGCTCCTGTTTGAGATATAAAAGTGCATTAAGTGCATGCATGTAAACGTTTTGCTGGCACCATCTGTGCCAATACATTTGACGGGGAATGGAAGCGGGTGGGGATGTGGGGGGGAGGGGTATTCACAGACAAGGGTATATACACGTTATAATATTATTATTTCATTAATTACATACCACTCAACAAGATAAAAAAAAAGAAAGCACACGCACACACAATTTTTTTCCTTTTTTTTTTTTTTTTTTTTTTTTTGTAATATCCTTGTCAGTCATTATTCCATTGAAGTCCAGTGCTGACACACACACACACAAGTCGGTATTTAGACATCCTACTCATTTGCATCGTTTGCTGTTGTCTGTGCCTCCTTAACTATCTCCTCGTGTACATTGCTGTATGCTTTTCGTACGTCGGTCAAGTGCACCCAGTACCGCAAGCCCTTTACCTTCACTGCTGTGGGCGTGCAAAATACTACCTCGTATGGACCATGGAATCGTGGTGCATTCCACCGACGTACAAAGCTTCTGACATAAATTGAGTCCCCTGGCATCAGCTGTAGCTGTTGCCCTGGTTCCGTGACAGGTCCTGTTATGTTTCCCTCTTCTCTAGTGAAGGGTGGGGAGAGTTGCTTCGATATTGCGCGCGCTGCCCTTGTTAATTTTCTTAGATAGTCTGTGAACTCCTCTCCCAATATCGCGGCGCTTCTGTGAGCATCTGAGTGTTCGCGCAGTGGAGAGTGTGCTGTGTTCATTCGTCTCCCAGTCACGATCTCATGTGGGGACAAATGGTGGTCTTTGCTTGGCTGATTTCTGAGTTCAAATAGCGCTAGGGGTAGACAGTAAATCCAATTTTTCTTCAATGAGAAGCATAGTTTTGATAACCTGCCCTTTAACAGGCCGTTCATCTTTTCCACTACGTCATTACTTTGGGGATGATAAATCGAACATAATTTATGTTTTATACCCAGTAATGTGGTCACTTCCTTGAAGAGTTCATTCACAAAGTGAGAGTCGTTGTCTGAGCGAATAACGTCACAAATTCCCCAGCGCGGGAACACTTCCCTTACTAGAAACTTGGCGGCGCTTTTGGCATCAGGTCGCGCACAGGGTCCCGCTTCCACCCACCTTGAAAATGGGCACACAACTACGATCATGTACCGCGCGCCATTACACCTTTCCCCCATGTCTGCATAATCTATATGTAGTTCTCTGAAGGGGCCGATGGGTTTTGGAATTGTTCCCGGAGTGTGCGTAATGTCATTCCTGAGTTGTATATTTGGCATGTTGTACATTCCAGTGCTAATCTAGACACATGCTCCTGGAGACAGGGCACGAACCATTCTTCCTGTATTTCTGCTGCGATGTGTTGTTTGGTATTATGTGCAGGGAAGTGTAGCTGTTGAAATGCTACTTCTAGTAACTGTAGTGGCATTACCACTTTCCCTGAGTTATTTTGCCGCCATAATAGGTCTGTTCCTGATTGGCTGCATCCCCGTTTTGTCCACGTTAGTTTTTCTTCTGCACTAGCTCCTTCCTGCAATTCTAGTATTTGTGATAAGGACATCATGTTGTACCCTTCTGACAGTTCTTCGGTTGTTGTGTTCTTGATCATGAACTCACCTGTGTCGTATTTCTGAAAATAGGAAGCCTCCTTGGCGGCAGCGTCCGCTGCCGCGTTCCCTAAAGACACAACGTCTGTGTTGGATGTATGGGCCTGGCACTTCACTATTGCTACAGCAGTAGGGTTTTGTAGGGCCTCTATTAATTCTTTCAACAATTCTGCATGCTGCACTGGTGTTCCATCTGCCCTTCTGAATCCCCTACGGCCCCATCTTGCTAGACCTCCATGTACTGTTGTCGTCATGTAAGCTGAGTCTGTGTATATGGTTACTGCACATCCTTTTGCTGCATGTAGTGCTTCTATGAGCGCAATCAGTTCTGCTGCCTGTGCAGAGTAATGCGACGGGAGGCGGTACTGTACTAATGTTTCAAACTCACCTTCCTCTAATCTCACTACCGCCATGCCAACGTGTTTTTCTCCCGTGTCCATATCAATTGATGCGGACCCACCCACAAAGTACACTTCCCCCTCGCTGAGAGCGTTTTCACACACCACTGTGTCCTCCCCTCCTTCTCCTGTGTGGGTTGCGCAGTCGTGATTTTGCATATCCTCTAATGTGCACGCTTCTGTAATGAATGTGGCGGGGTTCACTGTTTTGCATCTCACTATGTGGATGTTGGCGCTGGACAATATGATCTCATATGCTGTTGCCCGCTGTGTGGTCAGTGTGCTTTTCGATCTTTCAAGGATTGCAAATAATGAGTGTTCCACAAACAATGTCACAGAGCATCCCATTACTATTGTGGCACTTTTCTCAATCGCGAATGCGGCTGCTGCGAGCGATTGTTCGCACGCGAAATGACCCTGCATCACAGCATCCAAAGTACCACTATAGTACGCCAGGGGCTTGTGTCCTAAGGATGTTTTTTGTGTCAGTACTGCTGTCATAAGTGTGCCTTTGCAATGGGAAAATAGGTAAAATTCGTGTCCATAATCAGGGTTTGCTAGTACTGGAGCGCTTGAAATTAGCTCTTTTAGTGATTGAAACGATATGCTCATTTCTTCTGACCATTTTATTTTTCCATTCTCCTGTTGTGCTTCTTTTAGTGCTTGTAGGAGGGGCCTGGTGTATGCTGCATAGTCTAGTATCCATGCTCGGCAATAATTGCACATCCCCAAAAATTTCTGCATGTCCTTTACTGTTGTGGGCTCTCCTACTGACCTTATTGCCTCCACCCTGTCGGGAATTATTCTCTTTCCATCTTTTGATATGAGCTGTCCCAGGTATAGGACCTCAGTCAGGCAATACTGTAGCTTCTCCTTGTCTACCTTGTATCCTTTGTTGGCCAGTAAAGTCAGGAGCGTTGTTGAATCTTTTCTACATGTTGCTTCATCTTGTGCACACACCAATAAATCATCTACGTACTGAATAATCGTACTCTCTACTGATAGGTTTCCCAAGTCTTCATGCAATATGCGGTTGAATATGCTTGGGCTCTCACAGTATCCCTGTGGCAGTCTGCAGTGTTCATATCTTTTTCCCCCCAGTGTGAACGCTGTAAGATATCTACTCTCTTCTGCCAGGGGTATTGAGAAAAATGCGTTTTTCAAGTCCACTACTGTAAAATGTGATGCTGCTTTTGGGATACTGCATAGTATTGATGCAGGGTTCGGGACTAGAGGGAACTCTTTCTGTATTACATCATTGAGGGGGTGTAAGTCCTGTATCATCCTCCAAGACCCCCCTTTCGCTTTTTTGATTGGATAGATACATGTGTTACATGGTGAGTTTGAAGGCACTATTATCCCTTGTACTAGTAGTGCATTTATCGTTTCTTTTATCCCTTCTTCAGCCTCACGGGACAATGGATACTGTTTAACTCGGGGCAAGATAGCTCCTTGTTTTAGTTTTATCATCACAGGTTGTACTCCATGCAACAGCCCTACATCATGGGGGCCTGTTGTCCATAAATTGTTTGGTACTAACCTCATGTCATCATCAAAAAATGACGGTGGTGTTCCTACCACTGCCATCAATTGGGCGGGGATCTCTCTGGCTTGGATCAAAATGTTGCAGGGCATCGCTATTTCCATTACTATCTCACCATCTGCTTCTGTGTCTAGAAAGAGATCCTCATCTGTTACCTCGCGTAGGGCGAGGTTGGCGTTTGTACATAGCACGGTGCGCCACTCACATCCTTCTCTGTCCATTCCAATCACAGCGATCTGTTTCGTTGATACCTGCACAGCGTGCAAATCCAACGATACCACTGATCCTGGTGCTGCATTTGGGCACACTATGGGGCGGAAGAGGAATTCTGCTGGAATCCTCCAATCCATGCTTTTTAGCTCTGGAACTATAAGGGCCAAAATCTTTAGCCCTTCAATAAACATCTCTTCATTTTGTGGCAGCCCTCGTATTTCCTGTGTGGTTGTGTAGGATTGCACTACCAACATTGCACGCAAGGGGCATATCCCGGGTGTAGAACACACTATTCCTCCTTCGTTAAATGATATGGTCATGTTAAGTTTACTCATAAGGTCCCTCCCCAGCAAATTTATCGGGGATTGTTCATAATACAGTAAGGATGCCTTTACAGTCTTGCCCCCTACGGTTACATCCAAAACTTCTGTGTAAGGAACTTCAATTACAGCCCCAGAGAACCCCTGCGTCTCTAACTTCCTGTTAGATAACGGGAACCGGCCCTCCCTGACACATGATTTCTCCGCTCCCGAATCAACCATGAATACAAATTGCCTGTCTCCTATCTGCGCCCCTACCAATGGTTCCTCTGCTGCACTGTGGGTGGTAGATAGAACTGGACACGCAAGTGTTCTCTGTGGGCTGTCCTATGCGGGGTGTCTCATCGCCCCCCCTTCATTTAATACGTTACCTGAGACCACTGACATGCCGTTGTAAGGTGCTGGTGCGGGGGCCCCATTTGCTGCTGTCGCGAAAGGGTTGCCTGGTGTGTATTGCATACTGTCGTTGTTTTGCATGTTTTGTGGGTGGTTCTGTGTTCTATATTGGGGTCCCTGTTGTTGGCCGGCATTACCTTGGCTTGGGTTTCTTAATTGTTGTTGCCCCATTGGGAGGCCATATGGGCTTCCCGGGTGGGGATGGCCATATTGTTCTACCTCTTGGAACCCGTTATTGGGTCTGCTTCTGCACTCTCTAGAATAGTGGCCCCATCGCCCGCAGTTCCATCAACTTCCTTGTGCACCTCTAGGGCCCTGCCATCCATTTCCTCCCATTCCCCCATATCCCGTTCCACCTCCTCTTCGGCCCCTGTACCCACCTCTTCCCCCTCGAGGGGTCCACTCTTGCCACTGCGGACCTCCACCTTGCTCTAGCTCATTCCACTGCCGCTGTCCTGTTCCCGCCCAATTAGCTGCCATCCTTCCTTGTATTGCTATCGGCCCCTCCTCCTCATCGTCTCCCTCCCTGCTGTGTGGGAGTGCAGCTACTGCTGCTGCGACCTTCACCAATTTTGTCTGTACTAACTTTGCCTCGTCTGCCAACCTTTTCTGTGCCACCTCCTTCTCTCTCTCCTTTATTCTTTTACAATGGTGTATTATTATGCTTTGGATTTCTGGCCATCCCTTCGCTTCAACGCCTGCAATCTTGTCGAGCGCTTTCTGCACTTCCTTGGGGAGCCCTCTTTTTATAATGAAGTAGAATAAAGATGTCGATTGATACCAGGGCGTGCCCGTCTCCGCTCTCCACATCTCTTGGACCCGAAAAATGTAATCCATAGCCTCCTCCCTGCATCACCGACTGTAAGTCCGGTGTATCTGGGAATGTTTCGCGCAAGGCGTCCCACACCCTAGCCCGCACTGTGTTGAAGGAGGCCCCATCATGGCGGTCACAATCTAACGTAACTCCTGGGAAACCGGCTATAACCCATACTCTTTCAGCCTGATCGCCCACCGCTGATACGAGCAGACTTTTCACATCTCCTACAGCTAGGGGTACCCCAGCAGTATGTTTTTCAAAGGCGTATATCCACTTACTTGCCCCTCCTGATAACGGGGGCAATAGCTTTAATAAGTTAGCTTTGTCCATTTGTGCCCATGGGATATAGTTAGGTCTCCCTCCTCCTCTGTGTATCAATGGAAGCTGGAGCTGTCCTTTCTGTATAGCACCCGGACCCAATTTGGATGCTGATGTTCCTAGTGATGCCATGTTTCCCACTCTGTTCCTTAGTCGTCCCGACCACTCGTCGTCCAGTGTTCTCACTGAACATGTGCCATCCCCTCCTTCGCTTCCCCCTCCCACAGCCATGCTCAACCTGTCACTTTCTTCTAACTCATCCCCAATGTCGCATAGTAATTCCTCTCTATCCCCCATAGGCCTTTCATCATTGTCATGATCTCCCTCACGTGTCTCTATTTCAATTATTCGGGTGGGTTCTTCCTCAATTCTGAACAGTATCTCACCTTTCTTCCACCCCTCTTCAGGTCTTCTTGTCTCGCCTGGCGCTCTAGACGTGCGCCCTGATCTAGTCGCATTAAGTGCTGTTTGTCCGCACATGTCTTTTATTCTTGAAAGCTCATCTTTTGCTATTGAGAGTCTTGACTGTAAATCATCTGTGAGTTTCTCTATGTCCCCCCTTTGTGTACTCGCCTGGCCTCGTCCCCTTGTACATTCATATGGTGGGGGTGCAGTGGGCCGGTGGGGTGTAGTAGTTGTCGGGGGAGGTACATACGTTGGATCACTGTATCCTTCTGCAGGTACAGGTTTCTTTAATATCGGGTATAAACTTATTACTTCTACTGGTGGCGCTACACTTAGCACTTCTTTGATATCTTTATGTATCATCAGTGGATTGTCTGTAGTGGATGGGAGATCAGGATTTGGTGCTGGCGCTTTAGGCGGTGGTACTTCTTCAAATAACCGCCAAAGATCTAATATTTCCCTCCTGTTCTGCAGCTGCTTCCCTCGGTACTTCAAGAAAATGCATGTCATCACCATATCCAGAACGCTTTTGTCAAATGACCCTCCCTCTGGCCATATCTGGGGTAGCCCCTCTCCCTTCAACTCAGTTACCCATTGGTCGTGATATTTCTTAATCCGCTCCGCGTACCCTGGAAGACTTTTACAAATATGCGATAAGGGTGTTTCAGCCCCCATTTCTGTGTGCCCTCCTAGTGCTTATATGTCTCTATGTGTCTGCAACTCCAATGTGAATGTAGTATCAATATTATTTTTCGGGTTCTACTTCACATTCAATGTTACGCTCGGTTGGGCTGTCCCTCCCTTGGCTGCGCAATACAAAACTGACTGTACACAATTTCTACTTTGTTTTCTTTGGGGGACACATACAAGAGCAACCCATCGTTTATTTTAACAATAGCAACCCGGAAATCAAAAAGGTACCCACTCACGTCACTGTATCACCGTTGCCTTAAAAAAAAAAGTTCATCCGGTCACACTTACCATGACCATTTGACAATTATACATTTATAGCTGTTTTACACATTCGCAACCTCAAATTGTCCCCTGACACATTCGAGATGCACACACCTCTTGGTAACACTCAATACACCATTCACGCTGCCCTCCCTTTCCTCCCTAGCCGGCTGTCCCTGTCTGTCTTACTTAGATGTTTATATGTTTTCACCTGCTCTCCCCCTCCTAGTAGGCCCCCTTTTCTCTTACGTTCTTCCCAAGTTTGTGCTAATCTTGGTTTTCATTCTCCCCCTACCCTTAAAGAAAAAGAAAAGAAAGAAGTAGTAGCGCTCACTAATATATTCTCAGTGTCCCCTTTTGCTGAACACTTTTATCTTATATTTCACTTCGTCATATATTCCCAGCACTAGTCAATATAGCACTATGCGGCGCCGCCTTCCACCCCCTTTCGGAGCTAGGTTCCCGTCACTTCTATCTCTTATTCACCTCGTAATCCTAATGGCCATATGCAAAGAAAAAGAAAGGAAATTTTAGAATGATATTTAGTATATCTTCGTACTCCCTCTTCGTTCCCAGTCCTACACTTCTTTCCCCGCTCCCTTTACAATCGCTCACACTCAGTACTCACGTGCCCGTCTTGAACCGATAGTCTCCGAAACTGGGTCCGTCCAGGCAGTGTCGCCGTCAGCTCAACAGTCAGCCCCGACTCCGGCGAGCGGTACTCAAAGGGGATTTTTCAACCGGGATCCCGTACCCTTTCTCTAATGAGTGCGCACTTCTTAGTGTACCGGTCGCCGTTGGCGGGCAGCCTCCCGGAGCCGGCTCACCGTGCGTATCCCTTTTCGACCGGAGATTCTCGTGCCAAAAGGGGACGGTTATAACGAGTTTAGGAAGAAATAATATCACGCTATCGGGGTCACCACTGAAGGCAAGCGTCCCCAAACAGCACGATCCTCCCCGCAATGAGAGACAATGAAGGACTCTCCCAAGATGGGAATAAGGCCAAGACAGAGTGCGGGTGAGCGTAAATGGGAGTTTATCAATCAGAATAGGGCATGCGAAGAACTCTGCAAACTCCGAGAGCGCTCTGTCTGACAATAGCAAAGACAGGCGTATATATTTACAAAAAACGTCATAAGAACCTACATACTATAGGGGGCACAAGTTCAAGAGGATTGGGTGGCGACGACTAACTATAGGTGCTGCTATGATGCGGTTGGCTTTGGCTGGAAGACGTCACTGGTCAGCCTCGTGGGTTGGGCTGGGCCTGGCAGGGTGGCGGAGTTCATCCGGCTGGTGTTGTCGTGCCATCGCGGCCAATGTCAGAGATGAATGTCCTTTCCTGACTTATTTGCCCTAGGCCATGCACACCGCAGTCATTCACTCGTTTCAGTATTATCTTCTTTAGTAAATCTTCCAATAGGTTATACTACAGGTTAATGCAACACAGGAGGAATGCACCTTGTAAGGGGCCTGGAGGTAATACGTCAGGACATGGTTACCAGTGTCCTGTTGACCTGGGCCATAGGTCGAGGGGCTAAGCTTCAGGGCCTGGGACGGGCGGTACATGTCTTTACTGCCTTGTTAGAAGTTGTAATGTATGTTTTCGCTGTGTGTTGTCGCTGTGTGTTGTCAAAGTGTTGGGTGTCCTGATTGCACAGGGCCATAAGTCTAGGATGGTCCGGTGGGTTGCGAGGTTTACGAGGGGGCGCGTGTGTTCAGGCAGAGGTTTACTGCTGCGCTGTAAATAATGCAGGTGGCGGGTGGCGGCCTTGGGTGCTACAGAGGGGGTTACAAGTCTTTGAAGCGGCTCCAGTCTGGTTGGGGGAGGTAACGCAGCGCGGCGCGGTCTCTGCTCTCATGCCTTGGCAGCCCTCGCAGGGTGGGAGGGGGAATGGCCTTGCGCGTATTTCACAAAGGTATCTCCCTCGTGTGTTGCCGATTTAGGTAAAGACATCTGAAACATTTGAACACTCTATAATACTTATTTAAAACATTACAAAACATGTATTTAAACTTTGCTGGATGTGTCTTGATTATACCCAGTCTGAGTACCTTATTCATACATTACGTTTTAACACGTGCAGTATTTAGTTATATGCATATATATTTGCAGTAAGTGAGGTAGAGTTAGGGTTGGTGGAGAACATAGAAAGTAACCCGCCACTTGTTCGTGACGGTGGTGGCGCATGTGGGGCCTAGACATGCACCTTCTCATGCATTCTTCACATGGGCCCTTTGTATGGTTTACATTCGTTTTCTTGTGTCCTCTAGCAGCATTAGTTCAGTTATGGCACGAGCCCATGGGGTGTACGTTTTCCAGTCATACATGTAACAAACAGATTCCTGGTGCGTGCCGTTATTATTAGTACCCAACTGCAATGGTATATGCTCACCATCGCTTATATCATGGTGGCATGATCTCTTGTAATTATACATCCTACAGGCTTTTGTAATATAAGGGGTTTTGTGAGAGAAAAGCATCCTTTGCAAGTAGTCTCAGTCATTAATATACAAAGATTGTCTGGCATATAATCGACCATTTTACTGTTCTTTTCATTTGCCTAGGCCGGCTGGCCGGGTCATGCTGGGAGCGATGATACACTGCGGGAGGTGAACTGTTACAATGTTAATGTATTATACTAGCTCATGTCCGTCTTGTTCGTGGGAACGTGCTCGCAGCGGATCTGCCAGGGTGCTGCGGCAACAAGGATGACTGAAACCCTCCAAGGGTGGGGGCCGCGCTACAGTGCGCTGAGCTCACACCATCTTTACCAGACAAAATGGTTTCTAGGCCTAGCTAAATTTTAATACGTGTGGGCAATTAATACGTGCGGGCAATGTCTCCAGTGGGTTAACCCTCCACCACCTGGGCCCGGGTGGCATGAGGGGACGCCCAAAGGACCCATAGTCCTCACCTGGGGAGAAAGCGTAGGCGAGGGGGGTCTTCTTGGACCAGTCCTCCCCTACAGTGGCTGCCTTGTAGATAATGCATGCAGTCTTGAACAGTATCCTGGCTTGCAGTCTTGAACAGTATCCTGGCTTGGAGTGGAAGCCAATGTAGTTTTGCGTACACTCGGGTAATTTGGTCACATTTCTGTGCTCCAGTGTGGTGGACTGCTCGTACTCAAAAAGCTGACCCAACCGCTCCAGACCCCCCTTGACCCGACCCATCTACTGAACCTCTCCTGCTGACAGCCTGGTGGAAATTCAGGTGTATTCCATTTGCGGGTGAGGGAAGGAAGCCGCACCTGGTACTTACGAGCCATTTTATCCCAATATTTCAATAAAACCTGGGTCGCCTAGAGGAAGCTAGCCTCCCTACCACGAACCAAGAGAGGGATCTTGCAGCCTAGATTGTTCTATGGCCAACGAATATTTAGAGTTTTGGTTAGCACTTGCATTATTACGGGCTAACTGTGTTGCATAAAGACCACTTTCAATATCTGGAACCCCCAGCCCTTCTTTTGCCTTTGTCATCAAAGTACGAGGGGAGAACCTCCAGAGATTTACGCGCCATAAGAAATCGAAAAATTGAGGTTTTCAGGTCTTTGAGGGCCTGCTTGGGAACCCAGACCAGGGGGGCCCGAACAACGTATAACGGGTGTGGTAGTAACGTCATTTTAAGGGCCTCAACCCGCCCCAACCATGAAATAGCCGTCCGTACCCATCTGAGCCAGTCGGCCTTGGCAGAGGAGAAAAGACCAGGAATGTTCTGGGCATATAACTCAGAGGACAAAGGCATAATCTGGACCCCCCACCCAAATATAAGGGAGGTTATGGTCCATTGGAAATCAAACCCCTTCGGAAGATCTTGTTTCATTGCAGGACTGAGACGTTTAGCATAGTAGATTTAGAATAGTTATCTCAAACCCAGAGACCCGGTGGAAAGATTCTAGCAAAGAAACATTGTGAGGTAAAGTAGTCTGAGGATGATGTATATAGAAGAGAAGGTCATCTGCATAAAGTGCAACCTTGTGCTGATGAACAGCTACAGTGATAATGCTATCCGCCCTGATCTTACTCGCCAAGGCTCCCTCGATAATGCAAATAACAATGGAGGACCCTGGCGAAAGTACCACCAATTCTGGTCATGTTTCTTCGCGTACTCCATCACATCCAGGGTCCTTTGAACATTGTTAATAGTTTGACGGCCTGGGACAAAACCAGTTTGGTCCACCTGAACTATACCTGGACGGACAGCCGATAAGCAAGCCATGAGAACCTTGGAGTAGATTTGAGGATCGTAGTTTAGAACTGCGATAGGGTTCTATGATGTGCTAAAGGTGGGATCCTTATCTGGTTTGCCTATTACAGAAAGCAAGGATTCACCCATGGTGGGCGTGGATGCCACCATATCGGCAGAGTGAGACTAACTGGGGAGCGAGGTGGATTGCAAACGTCTTGTAAAATAGGGTGGAATAACCATCCTGCACTGGGGCCTTATTGTTAGGGAGGGATCGTATTACCTGGGACACCTCTTCCAACGTAATCAGGTTCTCCAAATGTGCTTCCCTAATATAGTCCCTTGGCCTCCTCATCCCATCTATCCGCACCAAAAAGAGACTTCTAATTTTCCACCAGGATGTGCATTTTGGAATCCTCATCAGCCCTCAACTGACGTGTTTTGCAGCTAAGCAATAATATTTCTAGCCCTTTGGGCCTTTTAATTTGAATGCCAGGAGACATGAGGCCTTATTAGAGGTGCTAAAACTATCGGATGCCGATAGAGCTTTAAGCTCAGCCCTAGCTACTTGAAGCTGTGTGTAGACCCTATGAGCTCTATCCCTTTTTCATACAATGTTTCCAACTCCAATATGCGCCTCTCCAATTCCTCCCGCTTGGATCCTAGGAGCCGTTTCCTAGCAGAGGCCAAAACTAATAAGTTCTCAGTGTAACATGGGCTTCAGTGCATCACAACCGGTTTTGATTGGTAGTTTCCCAGTAAGATTTTCCTGGAAATACAACTCTAGTCACTCAGAAATGGCTGCACAATAGTCAATAGAGACCCCTTTCTGGCCCCCGGCGCTAGTAGATCCAGTTGGAGAATCCCTTGAGCATGATCTGAGACCACTGCCAAACCAACAACCCCCTTTCAGGATCGGGGAGTGGGACGCCAAGAAAAAGTCTAGCTGAGAATGGCTACAATGCACATGAGAGAAATGGGTATAGTCCCTCTTGGGGATGCTGCGACCTCCAGATGTCCACAAACAGCAGGTCATCAATTGCCTGTTTGAGTTTTTCCGACGTAGCAGCATTCACCCCCCACCCCCACCCACCGCCAACCTAGACATGTCCAGCCTACCATCAAGTACTTCATTAAAATCGCCTCCCACGATAATCTCGCCCACTTGGAATTGAGCAATGTGCGGGAGCGTCTGAGCAAAAAATGCATCCTGTAATTGATTAGGACCATAAACTGCCGGCACTCACCTACGGGATAGACGCTATGATTAACATGCCTAACTCGCTTTGGTTGAAACTCGAGGGTTACATATGGAAAACCATCCTCGGACTCCCCAACGCGATTCCAATCGCATCTGTGAGAAGAGAACTGGGGCTTCTTTCTTTGAGTGCAACCGTCAGTGTGGCTGCTCTGGCGTGATTTAGGTTGACTCTCCTGAAAGATAATCTTCCTATTTTTGAGATAATCGGCCAAGAATTGGCATCATCGAACTGTTCTGCTCTCCTGAGCTGGTCAGAAAAGCAAGTGGCCAAACTTCAAGACCTAGCATGCACAACAGACGATCTCATCACGAACCCTCAAAAAGTAAATGGGAAGCTGAAGAACCAAGACTGGATTAATACTATTGAACAAGCGGCATCATGCACTACTGAATCACCTTCCTCCCACATATAATAGGCTCAAAACGCCGCTAGCCTATTGTACGAAATTTCTGAACAAAAAATTAAGGAGCACGTTCTTAAGGGCCCGGCTGAACCTTTTGCACACCAGAGAAATTTTAGGGATAAGAAACCTTTCTGCTTCCAAAACATGTAGACTGTGTAAAAAATCCTGAATCTATTGAGTCAGTACGCCACTTACTTCTAAGCTGCCCTTCACTTTGCTTAGAACGCTCTGCGTTTTTGCTACCTCTATGGGCGGACTCGGTCCTGATTGAAGAAGAAACTTGGTGGCTCCCTCTTATATCAGGGGAAAAAACTCGATGGTCTGTAGCCACGGCTAAAATACTTGAAGCTGCATTTTGTAAAATTGGTGCTGCAGAACCTGTTTCTATGACAGTGGCTGATTTACCATACCGGACCCTTGCTGAAGGATTGGTCAAGCGAACGACTCGCCCCAACTGGCAGGTTTTCATCTCGACTTGTTCGCGATCCCTGGGCCTACTTCGGCTCGCCACATCTAAAATAACATGGCGGCCAACCGTCTACTGTACCTGTTACTTTCGAATAAGTTCTGACTGTCTTAAAAGTAAAGAGGGGTCAGGTACAAGAATGTACTTCCTTTCTTTTGTCTCTTCTTTTTGTAAAAATCATTTTTCTGTGATTATGTACAAGTAATAAAAAAAAAAAAAAGAAAGTCCACATCCCTAATCCAAGCATGCAATCCCAAATCTCATCCCTGCAGATCTTTAAGTGACCTCACCACTCAAAGTATGAGCTAGCAGAATGGCGACACCTGCTCGCTTGGTCAGAGGTGACCCAAAATAAATGCATCTCTTGTAACGTGGCAACAAGTTTAGCTAAGGTGCTCTTCCTCTTTCTGGGGGAGTTGAGCACTTGCACATTTAGTGAGATCACTTTAAGATCATCCATTTATCAAGTAACCCTGCAATGTATCCATCCCAATTGCCTTCTTGCATAATACCAGATCGGGAGACAACCCTCATTGCCTGGCAGCCACCCCGGCTAAAGGACAACCCGAACAAAAGTAGTCCACAAAGAAACCCCAGTGCTGAAGGATCAAAAAGCACCAAAACCAATGATAAAATAAGACTTTGGCCCGTCTGGGACCTACATTAGGTCAATAATGTACCCCCCCCCCCCCAAGGTTGGGTACTCCTCTTGCCCTGCCCATATATACATGAACGCATAACATTAAGCAGCTTCATGAACTATCACAAAGGAGACCAACTAAGATGTAACCACAATAGAACTGCCTCCAGCTTGAAAACCCAAATGAGCAGAGAAAGGATAAGCAGGAACACAAGCCATTGCACACAATTATGTTGGGCCTCAAGAGTCCCCACTTCTTTCTCTCCCATCCATAGAGGGCCTCCTGCGATCTCTGCGTCTACTCTTTCTAGACCGTGGCTTGGACCACTCAGCATGGGGGACAGTGTGCTCCGTACCCTCTGGGAGTTGCAACTCTGCCCGGGGATCTTTAATGTCTTGCAGTGGCCAGTGTGAATTGATGCTGGACTCCCATCTGTATTGAAAGCCTTTCTGTAGCAGCCATTGAGTCGGCTACTTCATCTGTCAGCGCCTCTGTATCGTTCTTTGTGCCAGATCCTGAAATATAACCCCTTCGTGTGACATTTTTTTCACCTGAGGTAAGACCTCTGGGAGGAGATTCTGGCGCTGCTGGAAGTTCGAGTGAACTCTGTGGGTGCGACCCAACATAAAGTCAACTTGTTCTTCTCCTAGAATGTGGCAAAGAGGTAACCCAGATATGTCTCCAGATCTCGGTCCAGGATTTCCTGTGGGACTCCACGAATCCAGAGATTTCATCGGGAACGATTCTCAGTCCTCCAGCTGCTCGTCCGTGACTGCCTTATGCCTTTCCAGCGATCCACGCACCGCTCCAGTTGGTCCTGGGAATTAGCCGTTGGACATGATGGGACAGCTGCTGGAATGAACCTTTCAGTTCCTGTAGGGTGGACGCCATCTCCTTTTGAATGGATTGCAAGAGCTGTGCAATGTCACCTTTAGTAGCTGGGCTGGGAATCATGGGCTGAGGTAGAAAGCAATATGATACCTCCAGCTCCAGATGTGGCTGGCCTGGTTGACTGCAGCAAGTCCTTAATCAAGGGATGTCGCTTTCTCCTTGGATTTGCTAGATTTAATTTTCAGATGAGCACTGGATGCCACCTCCACCTCTCGCTTTAAAAGAGCCACTCGCCACATCAGGAATACAGGCCAAACGCCAGTGGAGGGAAAGGCGTTAGGGCTATTGTCAACTGGAGGGCTCTCTAAAGGGCTCTTTGCGCCCTGCAATCAAAAATTGAATCCAATTGTTCAGCTCAAACTCACTGAGGCCCAGCAATGCACTTGTTCCTCACCGGGGATAAGGGCCACAATTAGCTTGAAGCACAGTACGTCTAGGAACTGGGGCGGGTGGGTACACACTCAGCAGCAGTAGTAGCAAGGCGTAAAATAGGAGGCATCAAGGAGACTATTCCAGGGGTATGTGAAGTATCGC
Organism: Ambystoma mexicanum; assembly: GCF_040938575.1. Lineage (NCBI taxonomy): Eukaryota > Metazoa > Chordata > Amphibia > Caudata > Ambystomatidae > Ambystoma > Ambystoma mexicanum. Next base: position 1,224,085,903 of record NC_090925.1, read on the forward strand.
CTTCAGTCACACCCTACATTATTGTATATTGGACATACTCACTATGTCTCTGCACCCTCATTCAGTCATCTCCAACTCTCGCCGTGGCTCATGTTTATTACTATTTCTCTCATCCTTCCTCACACCTTCTTACCCAAGCAGACATCGCCTTAGAAGCCAGCTACATCCTATGCAAAGTTGTCCCATGCACACTCCATTCTACCTAGCATACAATGTCACCATCTCTGGTGCTGTATGCCGGACCTGGACAGAATAGAGCAGTAGAAATGCAAAACAGAAAGAGTACCAGCATTCTCAATCTAAAACCTTCAATAAACCTCCTTTTTTTTTTACCTTGTGCGATTGAGAAAAGAAATGTAGATCCTCCTCTTCAAGAGTAACCTCCTCCACCCATCTGAGCTAAACCAGCTCAGTACGGCTCCTGTAGCCCACCTTTTACAGCCCACTGCACCCACCCCTTACCCTCTCAGCATTCTTCCATGTTTCCCACTAACTGTAAAGGTTAACTCTTCCCTGAAACCAATGGTATGCTAATAATGAATGCTTGTTGGATAGACTGCTCCTCCCTCCGCCCCATTCCACCGCTTCCCTGTAAGGGCTTAGTGTACAGCCCTCTCTAGCTTCTGGTAACTAAGTTCATGCTCAGTAATTACGCTATATAAAATCAGAACTTCAGGAATTGCAACGCAATGCACAGGGGTAATGGGTTGCAACATAGCAATTGCCTTTGGTGCCGCACGTAGCCTGAAATGCGAACCCATGAATCAAACACTACAAGGCAAAGCAATGCCAAAAAGTTCCACAAAGGTGCAGTGTTTGCTGAGAGTAGGTGATGTAAAGGTCTTGCGACTAAAAAAGGCAACTGGAGCAGGGAACATGAGCTCACATATCTGTACGTTATCAGGATTTGCTCCAAGTGCAGGAATTTTTAACCAATTTCAAGTGCAGATGCCGTTTTCTCAAGGGTCACCTGCTTTGGTGCCGACGATAGTTGTCTTGTATGGGGCCTTTATGCCACTATTGATTGCACCAAATAACGATTGACTTTCCGTTCCGTTACTAATCACAGGTTTAGAAACTTACCAGGCTTGATTTAATGGTGGATTGCGAAGATATCCTTGACGTACATTGCAATATGCTGTATATTTTGTGGCGTAAATTGCCATGTTGGGTTTGATAGGATACATTTCAACACTCTTCAGGAATGGCCAGGATTATTTAGATTAAGTAACTCCTACTAATCTCGGGGAGGGCAAATTCAAAAGTCTACATGTAGGATGCAATTTAACACTTCATCTCTGAGCCAAATCATGGCTGCTAGAACCCATGGCTCTTCATTTTGGGGAAGTAGAATCTCCGATCTGCAACTCCCAGATCCTTGTTGCACACAGTTTACAATGTATCTATTTGAGAGCAAGATTGACACTGGAACAGAGAGAATCTGGAAATGGGAGCGCTCTGCCTAGGCCAGAGGTAGGATTCTGGGGACATGTTAAGCAATGTGCATGCCTTGCAATATGTGGCTTCTGGACTGTTTGCACCACTCTAACCTGCTCCCTATTCTACTTTCCAATTTCTACCACTTTGTGTTGGTGTACACTAGCTAGTTCCCACTACCACCAGCCGTACTCTGCACCTCATTAGCAATCATGACCCACTTGGGTGTCTAGCCGCTCTCAACCTAACCTCACACTCTCTCTGGGCAGATCATTAGCAGGAAACCGAGTAGCATACCTGCAACCTAGGCTCCATTCTGCACACATCCAGTAACCTCACTGCAACTTTCCTAGAACCCTACCAGCACACAGTGTGGTTCCTTCCGATCTAAGGTAGCAACGCAACTGCAAAGCACTCTTGCACTGCTCCTACTAACCAATCCCAATCCCTTTTTATTGCGAGTCCCAAAGCACCAAAAGAAATGCGAAATGCAGTTTGATTGTGTGTTCTTTGTAGTAGAACCCTGAAATAACTGGCTACACACTTATTGAACATGCATCGACCGCCTCGCCGTAGGGGTGGATCGGTCACTTTTACTCCCTAAAAATGGGTGAATACTCCCAGAAAAATGGAAAGTAAAAATACTCCCAACAAAAAATAGGAAACTGACACGTAGAACTTTGTACCCCTGCTCTCACCCACACGGCCCAATTTGATATGTTTGGGCAAGTAGTGTGTGTTGTACCACAGGAAGAAAGTACTATTATTACTGCCTGTTCAGAAGAAGTAAACCTGCATCTTTTAATGTGTATAAGTGACTAGATGCAAAGAAATAATAATTACTGAAACATTTCCTCTTTATATTTTATTTGCTTATACAATACCCCCATTGGTGAATTGAACCTGCATTTTTACCCCCACGCCCCCAAATAAAAAAAAAAGGCTAGTTCATATCTGATGACTGATGTGGGGACCCTCCTCAGTAGACGACAAATCCAACTCCAAAATGTTCCCTCTGAATTCCACAATTCCCAAGAGGAAGACAGGAAAGCCTCAGCTCTGTATGTTATGATGGTTATGACTTAGCCTTGTAAAAAGTAAGTACAGGACATATGGAAAATTTTCAATATTTGATATGGATCGCAAATCCTTGGGCGGTTAGGCTCTTGAGTTTGGTTCTTAGCTCTAGTCAGCGAGGTTGGTAGTTTATACTGGCGTTTATGTGCGTTCCTAGGTATGTTTAATTTATTCTGGACAGTTCTTTCTGCCGTATCTGAACCGAGGTCCAGGTCTTCCTCTTAATGATCGAAAAATCAACATGTTTGTCTTTTTGGTGTTGATTTGCAAGCAGTTTTGAGTGACGTATTCTGCTAGATTTGATAGTCTTCATTGAAGGCCTATCGGCGCCTGGTCGATCATTACCAAATCGTCAGCGTAGATGACCCATGACAGGGTTTGGCCATTAATTTTCGGCGAGAAGGCCCGCCGCATATTCATTGTCTCATGCAGGTCTGATCAAGAGGCTGAATAGGATTGGGGACAAGGGGCAACCCTGTTTCAAACCTTTGGATGTCTGGATTTCTTTGGATGGGTGCCCCTGAGAATTCCGCCTGATTTGAACTTTGGTTAGGGAATAGAGGGCCTCAATTGCTGACAGCAAGTGCAGGGGAAAGTTTCACGCCTCCAGTTTTGACCATAAAATGTGCCTGTCAATGCTGTAAAAGACTTTCTTAAGATCGATTAATGCCGGGTAGATTTTGGTGTAGCTTTTTATGGCCTTTAGTTTCAAGAGGTTTAGGAGGAACAGGTTTACTTGAGTTCCTGCACCTTTTTATGAAGCCCGTTTGCCCAGGATCACTTCTGTTCACTTTGATGACTCAGGACTGAAGGTGTTTTAACATTATTGTCGCAAACCGGTTGCTCAAGACATCCAAGTGGGGGAATAGGGCAGTAGTTGTTGGGGTCTGCCCTATTGCCACTCTGGAATATGGGGACTATGATTCTGGTCCTCCATGTGTGAGGCACTTTTCCCAGTCGCATCACCTGTTCAAATACTTTGAAGACGAATGGGATCCAGACTGCCAGTGCTTTCTTGACCATGTTGTATGTTATCCCGTCCGGGCCTGGTGCTGTTGCTGGTTTTGCATGCTTGATCACAATTTCTAAATCGTGGGCATCAAACGGAATGATCCATGCCCCCTCTGGTTTCTTTAAGAGGGAGTTTTTGGTTTCTCTGTTGGGTACAAACAGTTTGCACAAGTGTTGTGTCCAGTTGTTCTCTATCACCATATTCGTAAGAAGGGCATATTGGGAGGATGTATTTCCTTTATGGAGCTGCCAGATTTCTCTAGTTTTTTTATTCCATCGCCCTCAGCATTGATTCAGAGTCTGTCTGTAGAATTTGAAATCTGTACGAAATCAGCCATTTTTTTATATTTCTGCTTTCTCCTTCTGAGCATTTCCTTGACATATTTGTTTTTTAGGCGACGGATTTCCTGCAAGTCTCTCTGTAGTTGTTTTTTCATGATGATTCGTTCATCGCGGACATGCTTGGGAGTGAAGATGGGTTTGTCTCCATTGTTACCTGAGGCCCCAAAATCCAGCAGGAATGAGGCATAATTCACTCCCTCTTGCTTAGCTTCCTGCTGGTTGTATTTGGCCAATAGGGTATGATAATGGAATTTATAACACGCCTATACACAGGCGTTTCAAGGCGCGACAAGGCAAGGGAGGGGGGGAAGACTGAGACAACAATCCTACTAGGCTAGGTGACATTGAGATTATGCTGGGGAGGGCGGAAGGGGAAAGATGCAGGGGCGAGGGGGCAGTGCCGTACATAGGATAACATTGGAATAAATAAAGACAATAAATAAAAGTGTGGCCTGCTAAGGGCAAGGGTAAGTGCAGACATCAGGTGTCGAGTGCTAGTAGGGGCACAGAAACAGTCCCTGAGTGCAAGGGTTGCCAGGGGGGCCGTGCAGGTGTGCAACTGGCGGGCAGAGGACCGGGCCCGAGATCAGAGGGTCGCTGGGTAACCATTGCAATTCCAGAATCAGCCTTGAGATCAGCAGGGGAGAGGAGGAGAGAAAGCAGAAGTAAAGAGGAAGGTCTTGAGGTGCTTCCGGAACTGGAGATGGTTCTCCTCAAGTTCCAGAGGGGCAGGGAGGATGTTCCAGAGGGAGGCCCCAGCAGAGGAAAGAGATCTACCACCAACTCGCTGCTTGGAGAAGCGACTGACCCTGAGGGAGCTCGAGGTGGATGAGCGAAGAGCTTGAGAAGGAAGATATTTAGGAAGAGAGAGTTGAAGGTATTTAGGTCCCAGGCCCCATAAGGCAGAGGGTTTTGAACTTCATCCTTGCAGTCACTGGGAGCCAGTGCAGAGATTTCATTCCTGGAGAGATACGATCCCTGGGCTTGAGGCCAAGGACAAGTCTCGCAGTCCTGTTTTGGATGAGTTGCAGAGGGCGGAGAGTAGAGGCAGGCAGATTTAGAAAGAGGCTGTTGCAGTAGTCCAGCTTGGAGCGAACCAGAGCTCTAGAGACAGTGAGCTTCTTGGGGAAGGAGAGGAAATGAATACCTCTGAAGAGGTGCAGCTGGTAGTGTGACTTCTTAGAGACGTGAGAGATTTGAGGAGAGAAGGAAAGTGTGGAGTCAAAGATGACCCCAAGGTTTTTAGTCTCTCAGGTGTGAGCAGGAAGAGGGCCAAGAGAGGGACAGGAAATGAGGGAGTAGGTGTGCCGATGAGGAGAATCTCTGTCTTACTGGCATTAAGGCAGAGATCATTGGCGGCACACCACTTCTGGATGGCGGACAGTCAGAGATGAAAGAAGAAGAGGTGGCGGAAGGGAGCCTGAAAATGAGTTATCATCCGAATAACACTGACAGTTGGGGAGAGCGACAATGCGGTGGGGAAGAAGTGCCAGGTATTAGTTGAACAGCCAGGGAGAGAGGTTAGACCCCTGGGGAACACTAGAGGTAGACATCGAGGAGAGGACGGACCCGAGTTGGACCTGGGAGGGTCGATCGGAGAGGAAAGGGGTCAGCCAAGCCAGGGCCTGATCAGTGATACCCAGGTAATCACGGAGACGGTTGAGCAGGATGGTATGGTTGACCATGTCAAATGCAGAAGAAAGATCAAGTGAGATGAGGACACAGGGGGTGTTGGAATCAAGGTTGGAGAGCAGGTCTTCACGGATGTTCAGGAGAGTGTCCGTGCTTCTGGCAGCTCTAAAGCTGATGATCACAGAGGCAACCAACAGATTCAGTGTGAAGATTAAGCTGTGAGATGGCCAGCTTTTCCAGGAGTTTGCCCAGGAAAGGAGTGATGGAAATTGGACGGTAGTAGGCCGAGCAGAAGGGGTCGGCGGGGGTTTCTTAAGAAGAGCGTGCACAAGGGAGTGCTTCAGGGGGGAGGGCAAGACTCCAGTGGCGAAGGAGTGGTTGCAGGAGCCAGGGTCATTTGGTCATATGCAAAGCCTATTCCTCTCGTCCAAGATTTTGACATGCATTCTATAATATTCAAGTTCTTCCAAAGGTCTGATGCTGGATGTCATTTTCAGCAGCGAATAATCGCTTTTATTTGTGACCAATAATTCAAAGTTTTCCCACGGTCAGACACAAAGAAATAGTCGAGGGTCTCTGACTGAGGCCCATTAGTCCAATTGGGTTTCCCTGACGAGAGCTCCCCTGTTTTGACCATTCAACATCTGGAAGTTCCTTATTTGCATTGCAGTTACCAATCTAGCCCATCCGGCTTGAGAGTTGTTACTGACCGTTTCAAAGTCTCTGTTGATATTACCCCTTTTGTCAGTACATGGAATGGGATGTTTAAATAGATGAATATGATTATTAGCGGCGGATTCTGTTGGCTACCATGGTCATCCACTATGTCTGTAACCGAGTCTATGAAGAGGTTGTCTTGTATTGCTTCCCGATTCAAATAATCGTTGAGTTCCCAACTCTGTGCCCTGCTTCTGTCTCAGAGTGCCTTGAATGAAAGGATTTGGATTCCAGGATGAGTTTGTACCCAATCCTAATTTTCACCATGGTGAAGAGGCCCGAGGATGGTCTTCCTTTGGTTCGCCTGTATGCTGAATTGAGATGGGCAACAAAGCCATCGGGGGGATGGGTGATGACGTCATCCATATTTCCTGGAGCTATAGTACCTCCAAACCCAAAGATGCAATCTCACAGTTGTTAAAGTGCTTGATTCCCCACGTGTTCCAGGATCCTTTGATCCAGTCCCGATCGTGACTTTATTTGTTGTAGGATTTCGGAGGCTCCCTTCTTCCCGGCCACTGTTCCGTTTCTAGATCTTCAGGGGAGACTGGGAGATGTCTTTTCACTCTTCTGTCCACTCTTTGTGCAACTGAATGTGACCTTTAATGGGTGATTCGTGTCAGCAGGGGAGATGTTTAAACTTTCCCACTGGGTTCCTTGTTGATTTAATCAATTTTGGAGTTATTGTTTTAGTACAGTCTCCACTTTCTGGTATTTTCAGGAGCCAGTGTACCCCTTAGTTTTTTTTGTTTTATTCCCCTTTGGGGGTTTCGTGGGCTGTGGTTTCCTTTCCACGGCGGATCCGCAATTTGAAATCCCAAGGGCAGGAACAGTTGAGCCAATTCCAGCAGATATTTAATAATGCTGGAGTTTAAGTGAAGGATCCATTTGGCTTTTGAGAATTCAACTGCCTTGATATCCTCTGAGTTTATAAAGAGAAGTGCCGGAATATGATAGAATAGGCACCACACATTATGGCGGTTAAAGATCAAGCCTTTGTCCACGGGTAGTAAACGATCCAATAGGCAGTTTTCTCTTAAGTTGTTCCACGCAAAATACATTTTGTTCTGATTTTGTTTTGTCAAATCTCATGAAAGATAAATTGGCCAGGCGATCTTCTCTATAGTGTCTTCAGTTCTCCTTCCATGGTCGTCGTTGGTTGGAGTTTGCTTCAGGTCATTTCTTCTCAAGCTTCTCTTCAATCATCTTGGGCCTTTTTGCTAGTGTGAGGAAAGGCATTTTGGACCTCCCTGTTTTGTAGTTGTCTTGCCCCACTTCAACCTGTTCTCTGATTCCATGGCATGCCTACTATTGTTTGTTTCCTTCTCTTCATCATCCAACAAGTAAGTGAAGAGGTCCAATAGGTCTGTCATCTTGCTCTCTTGAAGTTTTGGCAGGCTCCCTCTAGGAGTAATGTTTTTGGTTTACTTTTTACTTTTTCAAGGTCGGCTTCAGAGAGGCAGGTGGCATTGATATGTTTTGCAGGAACTGCCTCGCACCATTGGATCTTCCTGTTTTAGTTTGGTGTATATATTTTAGGTTTTTTCAGTTGTATATGATCTTTATTTTTGTATTTTTTATTTTCTTCTGTTTCCACTTTTTTAAAATGGGGAACTGTTCTTCCCCTACGATTTACAGGGGGTTTAATGGCAGTTATTTTCACCAAAGCTCTGTTTTCCGCTGTGTTCACAACTGCAGTGGAGTCTGTTGCCAGTTCTTTTACATTTTTCAAGGGGATGTTATGACCGTTTCTGTAGTTTGGTGCTTCACTCTCTTGCGGAGGGGCCTCCTTATTCTCAGCTGTGATGTGCCATTGAGACTTTGCTGATTTTTATATCCTTTTGGGCCAATGCCTTGGAGTTCAAATCTATTGTTGGACAAGTTGAGGTTGAGGGTGGAGTCAGGACTACTTGTACCTCTTTTATCAATGTATCCCTCTGTGGTTTCATTTTATTTTTTAGGATTTCCAGCTACGTGCCCAATAAGACTTTCTTATTGTTCCTCTCTAACTCTAGGGATTCCTGCATTTGTTTCTGTTGTACAAAAAATTCTCCTTCGTGGTCTACTCTTGATTGTAGCCAAGTAATGAAAGATTCAACATGAATCATGGTGAGTAGAGTTGCTTGGTCCTTGTAGTTTTCATTAATACTTTTGTATAACTCTTAATGCAACCATTACATTGGATGTGAAGGGCGTGGAATTTAAGTGGTTTACTTACTGCCTCTCCAAATTTTCTAGGGGAAACAACGGAGTCCTACAGGAATGAGGAAGATGAGTGATACGAGGGTCTTCACTTCTTTTGTTGTTGCAGGGACCATCCTTGGAGTAAGCAACAGAGGGGTTTCAGCAGAATTATGGGACTGCTCGATTTCAATGAATCTTTCAGTAACAATTTCCTTACACTGGTGTTTTTCCCGTTTTAACAGGATGCTCGCTGATTGAGAATTCCAAGCTTTTGCCTTAAAGGCCATTTTGTCTTTTAGAGGCGATGTCCCTAGCTAAACGCACGGCTAATGATGATGGGAAGTCATCCGTATTCAGTACTAGATTTAGAGGCAGTTTTTGGGTGGCCATTTGCTGGGCTTGAATCTGCATTAATAAAGATTGTGAATCTTTTTCCACAATGGGTAAATGTGGTGAGGTTGGAAGGGGGAAGCTTTTGAGAGCCGGCCTCCTCTTGTCTCTGCTCAAGTAAGGATGACGTGAGTTTGTTGTACTTCTCCCTTGACAGATGGTCCTTCGCGTGTCTTTTCTTGAAAATCTAGAAGTTGTCTTTTGTATTTGCCCTTTGGTGATTTAAAGATCATAACGTGCATCTTTTAATGTGTATAAGTGATTAGATGCAAAGCAATAACTATTACAAAAACATTTCCTCTTTCCAGTTAAAACCATATTTTTACTTGCTCCCTAAAAAATCGTTTTACTCCCAACTTTAAAAATGGGGTGTAGCATTTCCAAATCTTATCTGGAGCACTGTGCATCGGCCTAGACAACAGATTTGGCTTTTGTTTATAGGTGTGCCAGGCATTCACCACTTGCCATCTGTTGGTATGATCTGCTCTGGCGGTACTGAAATGATGGACATTATTGTCACTACAGAAAATGACCGAACAACTATTTTTACTCCTTAAGACAGGGTTTCCACCTCCCCATCAAAATGGGTATTAAAAATACTCTCCACAAAAAATGGGAGCATCCCTTGCTTCCACACAGACGGCTCCATGGATCTGTTTCGAAAAGAGGTACCCGCAGTGCATTGCCACAGGAAAGCGCTCTAATATTACTGCCTCTACTGAAGAGTAACTTACGGTAAAACTAATTTGACTGAATATACTACTTAACACCATTGGCACTGGGAATTCCTTTTTACTTGTTCCTTCCAATTTCACAAAATGGGGAGCACAATATTCCCACTTCAAAATCCTCTTACCTGGGGTCCTGATCGTACCAGCTAATTCCAGCAAAAGCCCAGGCACAGTCATTATTGCCAGTTAGCCTTTTAACAGTTGTGCTTCAGGTCCCTCATCTATAACCAATCAAGCCAGGTTGAGGCCTCCTGAATGGGGGAGACAGTACTGCATGTCATCTGCTCTGGGACATTCGTGCAACTGCTCGATGGGCCTCTCAGTTGCCAGACTTCTATGAGATTTCCTGATTTCTCAGCAGGTCCGCGTGTCTCTGAACATGTGATCTAAAATGTACATATACCAACTGAGTCAGCTCCAATGTACTCTTTACTATGTAATGGCTTTTGTACTGCCTGTGATGGTTAGGTTGCACAATATACTTGCACACCGATCTCTTGCTAATTGTGCATTGCTAGCTTGAGAATGATACTCTTAGACTCCACTCAAAGAGGATATTGCTTTACTAAACGTAACACTTTTTTACCATGTCTTTGGCGGCAGGAGGGGGAGGTAACACACATTTCTGTGACATGTCCTAATATGGCATCCCTGAATTATTCTCCCACCTATCTAGCCCACAAACACATGGTCTCCTCCCAGTGACCACACATTGCAAGAACTATCCCTTTGTAGCGGAGGGTTCTTGAAAGGCAAACCGACCCTAGTCCTTGTCTTAACCCTAAGGCAGGGTGTGCCAAGTTCAAGACTTGCTCCTTAAAGGTGTGAGTGGTGCACTCCTGTTCAGCTCAACCAGCATCACTGTAGAACCAAACAGACTATAAGCACACTTTTATTTTTTTAAATAACGACTGAATTACATGTTGTTCATTTGTATGTTAACGCAAATATTGAAATGAAACCCAAGAAAACATTTTTCAATGGGAAGTCATTGGAATCCTATGTGGAGCAATGTTCTCCCAAGGGAAATGTATAAATGAAAAAAGTCTGTTGGCCTGGCTCTCCAGACCATAGTCTTTGACAAAGTCTGGAACCCTGATGCTCCTGCATTCTGCTGCAAGGACCAGGCCTGTCCCAGCTAGTAAAGTTACCTTCTGGCTTAGTTGTTTTTATGGTGAATACAAATGCCATCCAATGGAGGCACCACAAGGTTGGATACTCATTGCATGTCTGTGTGAAAAAAAAGTGATATCTCACTCCCTTCTCAATGTTGGGCCAAGGAGAGGGTTGTAACTGCAATTGTTCCAAAGCCTCCGAGTGGTCCTCTGGTCATCAATAAATAGGTTTAGAAAAATAATTGTAGACCGTCCTAATAAGGGTGGGTATGTGGAGTGAGGAGCAGTACATCACAAGCTCTGCAGTCTACTTAAGACTCAGCTGCAGCAGATATACTTTTGGATATTTCATAGTCGCCTGCTCCAGAAAGGCCCGCCCCCCCCAAAAAAAACTAAAAATGGGGCAAGCACCCAGGAGTACTAGCCTAGGTTATCTTCAGATGGGCCGAGAGGCTTCTGCCAGACCTTGGACGAGGTTTCATGTCCTGCTGCTGCTGTAAAGGCAACCATGAGATGTTTCTTTAGTTTTACAGAGTTTCCAATAACTGGCTCAGTCCTTCGAGGAGCCTTCTGACTGGTCCTGGATTCATCTGTACTCTGAACTCCCAAAGCCTCCAGAGATGGGGCTTGGAGAAACCTTTCTAATGAAAGGTGAGCAGGCTGTTTTCATAGATTAGTAGGAGAGTTGTCCCCACTGTCTCCCCCTGCATTTCCATAGCTAAACCGGAGAGTTGGCTCCCCTCCCCAAATCCAGTGACCAGTTCAGTGACAAACCATGGAGATGGCTATTTTCAGAGTCAGCAGGTTGAGCAGATGGGGACAGTTACTAATCCTGGCTTAATCTAAACTAGTATCCACCCACCTTTTTTACTACACTGTGATTTCACTTTATTGCTTCCTTGGAGATCAGCTTTGCCAACGCACCCTAAACTAAAAGGTTGGAGACCTTCAGTCTGGAAAGGTCTCCAGTGAAGTTCTCATCTAACCAGCGTAAAGGGCAAGTATTCTAGCAGGGCAAGTATTCTAGCAGGTCAGAACAATCTCGCTTGCTAAGCCATCCAGAGTGCCTTGCCTTTTCAGTGAACAAAGTACTCTCCAGCTTCTGCATTGTAAGAATGAATAAGCCATCTCCTAAATTGACATTTTCTAGGCCTGACGACAGCTGCTAAGACAGCCTCCATCCAATGCTAATTTAAGTTTGCAAATGAAGCTTGATTGAATTGGAGGCAACCAGGTTATCACATTAAACCGGTGCTGCTAGCTTATTTTGATTTGCACAAAAACATGTTGTTGTATATTGTTTTTTTCCTTCCATGCTACACGATCCATTCCAGATTCCCGCTAGTGCCAGTTACTGCAGGTTCAATTTTTTTTTTCTTTCACTTACAACTAGAAAGGAATCCTTGCATACCCAGGGACTCAACACTGCAGTTATGTGAAACTTGCAGGAACATACTTCAATGAGCGTACAGCTGTGGATCCACCAACAAATGTAAAGAATGGTTTCCGCCTTTGCAACCGAAACCTGTATCTCCTGCATGTTACCTTCTGTACCACCCCTCTCCAAGTGTACCTTAATAGCCTTTCCTTCTAATTGTATCCATATTACTGTATTCCCTTCTGCACAGTGCCCCAGTCCTTCATAGCTGGAACCACTCCAAATGGAACCCAGCACATAATACATAAATTCATGCCCTCCATACACGTATCCCAAATTTGCTCCATTGTCTCTCCTGTACCCTGGCTTGCTCTATTGGACACAACCTGGACTCTATTATTTCTGTAATATTGTATATGGGAGCTGCTGTTTGTTGAGCATACAAATAATGGACGACAATAATTGTCCAAATACCTGTAAATAATTAATGTAAATTGAGTCACAGTAATGTGGTCATTCTGACAAGGATATAAACTGTGATTAATAATGCTATAAAGAGTGAATTGAGAATTGTTGAAAGAAGCTGTGTTCTTTAAACTTGTCACATTGTGTTTCTTTGAACCTGACAAGATATTTCTTTTGACATTTATACGTTGTGGCAAAGCATCTTGACTCAGAACATCTTTGCTATTCGATTAAATGGAAATTATTATGCAAGGAAGAACAATCCTTCTGTTTTGTTGACCATTGGCTGACAGAACTTTCTTTTGACTAAGTGGAGAAGCCAAGGACTGAAACTGAACTTTGGTGTAAACCCAGATTTCCTTATTTCTTTTTGTTGAACATGGGCACTGAGTCTAACTTTTAAAACCTGGGAAAGGGATTTCACCCATGTTATAGAGACTATGAATACATTAGAAATACAATTGTTGTGAATTGCCATATGTTGTCTTGTGTGTTTATGTTTAACAAAGGATATGTGGCCTTCACACTAGTGTTTCCTTTAGCTTTTGATAGGTAAGCAAATCCTTGTCAGGGTAGGGATAGCGAGTTGTTTGATGAAATGTACATTTAATACAATGGCCTATTTTGAGGAATCATCCAAAAAAGTCCATCTCTCAGTTCTGACCGCACTCGTATGGTACAGTCCTCAAGTTTGCTTCCACCGGAAACAGCACTTTGCTTAATCTGGGTCTTGTGCATGAATTTCCCCAACAACCCACTTTATTCTCAAATATTTGCGAGATACATGACTTTCCCACTCCCATCCCCACCCCCATGTCCTTGTCCCCAGCACCACATGAACCTTCCTTGGCATCACACGTCTTGCACTCCTACTCTACAGATTCCACCATCGACGTATACAGAAGGTTGCTTAGCGTTGGGATCAAGTTTGAATCCCAACGCTGCTTGACTACTCCATGGAAGCAAATCTGCTCCAGCGTTGGTTACGAAAAACTTTGCTCATAGTGCCCACCCCCATCCCGAATCCCCTTGCCTGTGTGAATCACGATTATTTTTTTACTTCCAAAGTTACTGTCCCTCCTGCCATCACCACTCTTCATCTCACTAGTCTTTTTGCCCCCCTTACGTTGACTCCTCGTCCGCGAGACAGCATTAACCTTTAAGCAACTTTCGCTGCAATGGGTTTGTCTGCCTCAATACAGAGTTGCTGAATGCACTGAGCAGTGTGCTTGACCTGACGATCTCGATCATCCTTTCTAAATTGGGATCCCTCTCCTTCCACAGTTCTGCCTTTCTATTCTCAGAGCAGTTGATCATCAGTTGGTCTCGAATATGTGCATCATGACATTATCAAACCGACATTTGATAGCTAGGCCCCTGAAGTGTGTTGACCTCATCTATGGTTTCACCACACTTGGGATCCCGAGTTCCAAAATGATATCTCACCAATTTCTTGTTATCTCTGATTTTGTAGTGTTCATCAAATTTGGTAATATTCATCTGTTCCAGATTGCCACATCTGGAAACATTTTAAATACCTCCTGACCTGCATTACCAACCTCTAATGGAGCAAAGCATCTTTTTTCTCTACTGCATATTTGTACCATAAACTGTTGAAACAAACTTTCTTCCTTCCGCTTTATCAGCGGTTCACAAGGCTGGGATAAGAATAAAGGTTGGTCCATGAATGTTTGCCATGCTGCAGTCTCGGGAGACAATTGTTAGCAGCTTGCAAAGGTGCCTGTGAACGTATTTAGCTGAGCAGCTGGTGACTTGTACTTGCATGTATGCTTGGTTGCTTTTACTTTACTTTATTGCATTTGTACCGCGCTCAATGGACCCATAGGCATGATGGCGCAACATAAGTCACACAAAAATATAAAACATAAAACATGGAAGAAGGGGCAAACTACATATTATAAGGAAGCGATACAATCGCCAAAAGCTATGAGGAATCTAACTTGCAAACGTGTAGCTTAACCAGGAAAGGGTTAGTAATTCAAAAAGTAACTCTTCACCAGAATACATCAGAGTACCAGTTTACAGTTAGTGCCTCCCGAGGCAGTAGATGTGCATGCTTTGAGGAAAAGGGGTAAGGTGCTAAACACACAGCCCACTAAAACACAGTCACGGGTATATTCGGAGCACCAATCGCTCAAATCTGTCCCGAGTAGGATTTTAAGGTCTGACATTCTGACCACACCAGGGCCTGTCCTTTGTCGTAACGAAGCAAGCACCTTGTTTCGCAGTGATTCTCTGGACTCTTTGCCATCCAGTTCTGTGACATTAGTAATCACAAAATTCTTTTGATCCATGACAAAGGTTTTGGTAGTCACATTCTTGATATTGGGAATTTGTGATTTCCTTGTGTACAGACTGCCCGGAGTCACCTGATTTTTGTTGCCGTTCGCCCCTGAACTCATTTTGGCCGATGATTGGCGTGATTTGTGGCCCGCCGGATGGGCAACCTCCCGTGATCGTTCACCCACCGGGTTAGGAGCAGGCATAACCGCCTTCCCCTGCAGTGATAAAACTGTAGGAGGAAATTCTGTAGGATCTGTTTGGCAACCCTGATCGACACAAAAAGGTTGTGAGAAGTTTGAGTGGATTTTTCAGTTCCTTTTGGTTCTGGTTCAGTTTGAGTAAACATTTGTAGATGTGGCAAAGATGGAGAGGACAAAGTTGCGCCCACAGACGCCACCCATCCATGGAAATTCTCCATGTTACAGCAGGCCGCCAGGTTGCGCAGCATCTGAGCCTTGAAGTGTCGCCACGTGGCTGATGTTTTGGGGTCCATCAACCCTGTGTCTATCCTTGCTATGGGGGGTAACCCCTATCTGCATTCCTTTAAGGTTTGTAAAGATAATCCATCTTGAGCGCCCAACAGCTGTAATATTTCTGCTCATCGAGTTCCTTATTCAGAGGATAGATACCATCTCAAATTCCATGATCATAGGAGTTAACTGCCTTAGAATGTAGGAGTTTAGACATGAGTGGGAGGGAGCAAACGAGATAATTATCATGCTTCACATCATTCTCACAATCATTGTTGATACTCAAAAGGTTTGAGAAGGAGAGTTGTTCCTGCTGGTGCTTCTGTCTCCGTTTAGCACTTAAAGCAAGCACTTCTGAAAACCTATTGCCACTCCTATGAGGGGCAATGGAGGGTGACTGTATAAGGAGTTTCTCCCTGCTCATAGCTTCAAGCTGGGTAATGGGTGTTTCTAGCCCTAACTTAAAGCCTGTGTTGACTACGTGTTTTTGCCTGCTGGAGTGCACGACCTCGTGACTGGCATGGCACTTAGAGGAATTAAAAGAGCTGTTAAGGCAAGGAACCAGGACAAAAATTTAGACCCCAAGAAAGCATTGGCATTGGATTGCTTTCCAGCCTGTGCCACCCGCAACCTAATGGGACACACAGCATGTGGCTGATGAAAACGTACTTGCTCACTCTGGGACGGATAGTATGCTCCAGCCACAGAGCGCTGTGCTGTGTGCCGTCTGTAGTCGTAGAAGTCTCAGACCTCTGGGTCAACAAAGATGGTGGAGCCGGAGGGCTGTAAATGCTGGGGCTGAAATCGGAGCGCTACAACGAGACAAAAGGGCTGGCTGAATACTGCGGTCGTAACTGCAATCCCCCTGATGGCCTCGCTCTCTTACCCTCCGCCTCTACAGTTTGCGTGCAATTCGAGTAAGGGACCCTAAGCACGGCAAAACCATGTCGGGCTGCACCGCCTAGCACGGCCGCCGCGATCGAACCTCTTTAGGTGTGGAGGCTATGGTGGCCTCTCCTTATTTCCCTTTGAGTAAGAGGGAGCGCTGCATCCCACTCTCATTCAATGTACCTGTAACTCTGAGTCACAGCATTGAGTGTTCAGTGGTGTTGTGGGTTGCTATGGCAACCAAACCACAGCCCCAAAATGGCCTTGTGCATGTAGACGCAGCAAGGTCCTTTCCTCTGCACTCCTGATAACAGAAGGGCGCTCAAGCTGGACGCGTGCAGCACTTTGTCGGTCTCGCTCTGCCTCCCAAACTGGGGTCCCCCACTGCCACACAACTTACTTGCTATGCTCGTGGGTTCACTGAGTCACCAAACTCCAGCTCAGACGTGCCCTTGTGCGCACGTCTTATCGCAGACCTCCGAACCACATCAGTCTGTACTGAACAGCAGGCAGCCCTTCCAGCGGCCTCTGAGGACCGTGCCTCTCGCTGCCCTCACAGCGCAGGTCCACACACCAACAGAGAGTGGCACCTGTCAGTGCAGGCGATCCAGTGACTCCCAGCTGGCCCTCTTCAAGGACCTGCAGGACAGCCCCATCTGTCTGCACTCACTACGTGGGTTCTGTGCATCTGTCCTCCTTCGCTGCAGCCAGGACGGCTTGTCGGCAGTATAATAAAGGCGAATACTGACAATCAGCGTAGTGTAAGATAAAGGTTTATTCACATGGCGGCAGCAAGGTCCTCTTTGCCAACTGACCTTTAACCATGTTCTTGTTAAACCATGGCAAGTCACAACATGCCAAGCCAAGCAGAAGTGAGCAGTGCAGCATAACTAACTGTGAACTTTGTACAAGAAAACACTGAACACTCAAGTAAGCACTGAACGGTAAAGTAAAAGGAAAGAAGTTATTACAACAAATTTGCTACATGTTATGTATTGTTTCAAATTAATGTTGTAGGGTATCTTGGAAGGAGCGCTTCATAGTCTTATTTTCTGTGACTCTTACAACCCCTTCTATATTGGGCTCTCTTCCAGGGTTTTCCATTTGTACCCGACCATAATAGAGGAGAAATGTAACCCTCTCCCAGAGCTGAAAAAGACACTCTACTGTAGCCAATGGCAAGTGATACCTGACTCTTTGCGAGTAAGAAATGGTCTGTTGTATGTAGTATGAAGGTGACCTGTGACTTTTAATGGCTTCCTAATAGCTTGCAACTGTTTTGATCCATGCGTCTATCGTTTATCCAGGGATTGATGAAAGAATAAAAGGCTTGCCTAGCCACTTTTAAGAGTGAATGTATTAGTATGCCTTTCATTTATAAACGTGTCTCAACCATTGGATGGTCAATTCTGTATTTTATTTATAGGATAATTGACTACAGTGCAAAATCTATTTCTACAACGGCAGGGCACGCCCTAGCAAATCCTACTGTCATAGATGATCCAACGAAAAAAGTTATTTAGTGCAATTTGGAGAGGACCTGTGATGGTATTCATATAAATCTGTTGATTCCTCCCAGTCATGAATTTGACTGTCGCAAGTTGTACCAGACGATGTAACAATTTTTCCTTTTTAGGTATCATGATGGTCTTGGGTTGTTTTTAATGCATGTTATTTTGTTCTAGGCTATTGCCCAGGGGGCACCTTTTTAGTTGCTTCACCTCTGTCTCATCACGGTCTTGTCTTCTAGACCAGCGTCTCTATCCTTCCACTCTGTGCAGCCTCTGGGACACTCCCCCTCCACCCCCCCCCCACACCCCTGTCATTTCCTGCTTTGACCCGCCCCCCTTGGTGTGAGTGCCATAGACTTCATATTTACCTTCTCAAAGACTTCCGCCTTTGCTGCCTCTGCCGTTTCCTCAACTAGGGCTGTGGCCGTGTCTCTGTTCACTTGCCTTTTTGTCTGCACTTCAATCTCCTTCATTTTCAGATTTTTCTGGTCGCCGACTTGGTCTCCTCTGCTAACCGGGCTTTGCAAACAGCTTTTTTTTTTCTTTTTTCTTCAGGAGTTAGAATTCACAGCTCCTCTCCCGACCTTAGTCTATCCAGCAATCATCCCAGCCTCCCGGGGTATTGCAATTTTTACATTCAGTTTTACATCCAGCCCAGCACTCTTCCTTTCCGCTCTGGGGTCTTACCTTCTGCCTGTCTCTCCAGGTTTTACAGCCATTCCAGCAATCTTTCTCTCTGCTCCAAAAAGCCTCTTCTTTCTCTAACACCACAAATTGCCTCCAGTTCCACAAAACTCACTTCCAGTCTTGTAATGGGAGCTGGGCCTTATATAGTGCTTGGGCTGACTAGCTTCCCCCTAATTGACTAGAGGGTTCACCTGCCCACTTTGGCCATCCTAGGGATGTTTTGGTGTCCCAAATTCATGGGGAAGTCTTTAATTGTGGGAATTGACTATCTTGGATCCCACTTTAGTTAGTCTGTTCTTGGCTGGGAAGGAGCGGTTTGTTTTTCCTCCTCTCTCAGGCTGGAGAGGAGGACCCTTCAATTAATTTCATTTTGGTAACTTCCTGTGGCCAACGGCTCAAGGTATGTATTGAGCATTACACCTGTGGGTTGGGGGCTTGTTTCTCTTGTGGTGCAGTACTGGTACCATTTTCTCCCTCCTCCCCCCCCCCCATGCTTTTAACGGAGAGGGTGGCTGCAGGCGATTTTCCTTTTTGCTGGCAATTGGGTGGGAGTCAGTAGTACTCTTCTCCGCAGTGTTCTGGTAGTGTAGGAAGGAAGTGGGGCTACATTTATATGTCCATTAACTATACGGTTTAGAGGACTGGACTTCCTCTCACCATTCTGGAGATCATGGGTGAGGGGTATGTTCTGAACCCCCCCCCCTCCCCCCTCCCCAGACGACCAGTGATGGTCTGTTATGTATTATCCTATACCAGCTGTTCCTGATGTAACATATGCCGGTCTAGCATACCGTAAAAGGGCCATATCACTCGGTAATTTGTAGGGTCACTTCTATCTCCCTTCTTAAATATCAGAATTACTACTCTTCCAGGAAGGGGGTGTAGGTCCCTGTGACATATTAATGGTAATTGAAAAGGCTAAACCTATCAGATGGAATGAGAGGTATGTGCGTATAAGAACAGTATCTAGGTTCCATCGATCACACAGGCCTCTATGATGTTTCTGATGCGTGATTGCCAACCTTGTTCCATTGCAGAGTCCTCCCAATGGCATAAGATTGTGTAGTAGCATAATTGCAGCACCTACTTTCATTTTTAGCTCATGAGGAGGATTTTCGTTCTACAGCATCTCGCTCATTACAGAATGAGACATTGAGCCGGTAATTAACTGTTCATTGACACTGGAACCACTGTGTCCTGTGTGAAGAGAAAGTAGGGGTGGCAAGAAGTAACTTGAAATTATTCCTAATGTTTGCGATAGTGGAAGATGACTGCTTAGAACCGTGCTCATTCTGTTTGTTGGAATGAAAGCGGTTGTTGAAGTGGGTGCACTTTGCCATTTGGACAGCAGCGGGCAACCTAACACTGCAAAAATGCATCAGCAGAGTACGGAAACATACTTAATGATCTTATATATAGATCATTTGGCATTTGTATAGCGCCTACTGCAGAGCGCCGTGAGGACGAGTGCCCTTTGGAATACCATAGTCTAAGTTGAGGTAGTCAGGGACAGAGGGGTGGTAAAATGTGTGTGTGGCTACGTCCCTAACAGCAGCCCATATTATCGGGTGTGGGGACAGGTGTTGTGTCAAATTATCAAGAGTCTAGTTATCTGAACTGTGTAGAATTGTTTTGTGGGACTCGGTATTCTATGGGTGGTGGCGTTCGGGCCGACAGTGATGTATGTTTAGTTTAGGGTGTAGTGAAATAGTGGATATCAAATGTGCGAGGCTGTGACATGCAATCTAAGTTGGGAGCCCAAGAGAGGCATGCTCCAAGCGTGGCGAAATACAGTGGTAGGATTGAAACAGTAATCTAAAATAATAATTAGTGTTTTATTTTTTATATAGCGCTCTAATCTGAAGCGCTTTACATAGGACGTATTTACATACATTACTCTTGGCAACCTAGACCCGTAAATGCGAGTGTGTCAATAACGCAGGATTGTAAACTTGGAAATCTAGGGGCATAAAATGCAAGCTTGTCGGATACAAACGGTAGCAGGATGATTAATTGAAGACTTCCCTGACCTGGAAGTAGCTGTAGATTGATAGCATGGCATCCTGCAGGACTGGGGCACACTGGTGTCTTGCACCCCTGCTCTTCTTGGCATAATACTACTTTCAGACCTCCTTTGTCCCCCGCTCTGTCCCCATCATGACAAAGGGAGCTGCTGCAGCCAAAATAGCAGGGCAATGGATACATTTGTCAAGGCTGCGCCCCAACTCCATTCAGCACCCCACCTTGGTAACCCTGCTGTGTCTACTGACCAACAGATGCTGGAAACTATGACCAGGGGGTTTGCAACGGTGCATGAAAAACCTGGCGATATAACTGCCAACATTATCTCCATGCATGCACAGCTAGCAAAAGAGGTACTACGTATCAAGAAGCCGTCTGCAATTCGTTCTTCAATTTGCAGGGATTGCAGGCAGCTGTGTATACACTGATGAAGGACATGTAATTCGTCAAGAACAAATGTGAGGATTTGGAATCCTGTTCCCGGATGAAAAATATCTGTATCATTGGGGTTCCAGAGGACATGCTGTCTGGTAGCATGGTGCAGGCGGTTGAGCAATGACTGAAAGACCTTCTGGATAACCCAAAGCTGTCCCCCTATTTTGTGGTGGAGAGAGCGCATCGTGCGCTGGTGCCCAGACCCAAACCTGGGGATTTCCCACGACCCATTATGGCAAGAATTTTAAGCTATTGAGAGAGGGAGCAACTTCTCAAACTCGCCAGAGACAAGAAACCTACGTCACCGGTCCCAGGTCATCAGGATCTTCCTGAACCTTTTGTGGCAGTTCAGCCAGAGAGACGTCAATTCATTGGGGTCAAGAACCTACCCCGAGAGCGTAATAACCTATATGCAGTGCTGTTTCCGGCACTCCAGTCCCCGAGAAGGCTGCGAAATGTATTGAGGCCCAGATCCCGATACCAGACCGGGAGGGATCCGGTGGTCGATAACCAGCTGCTGGGTTGACACCTTGTTGTGTGGAAATAGGTAATCTTTCTGTGATTCAGAGGATATAGAATGTGTTGGTTCAATTTAAGTCACCATGATAAATCCGGCATGGTAACGGCTCTAGTGCAGCCCACAACGGCAACAGTAAGTCCCATTGCAATTGCTCGGTATTTGTTGGTGTTGTTCTGTTTAGGGTTGGTTAAAGGGAGTTGGAATGGGAGGGGGGAGGTTGAGAGAGGATTGTGCTACACTGCTGGTTGGCGACTGGGAGGTGTGGGGGGGTGAGTGTACAGTGGAATTAGGTGGTTATCCAGTGTTGCCCCGGGCTGTGGACTGGAATAGGCACACCTCGTTGGGTTTGCAAACAATTAAAGTTTTTGACAGGCATACATACACGGACGATGATACAGGACTTGAGGAACATACTGGGATGTGCATAACAAATTGTTGCATAATATAACCATGCTACTGTAATGCAGACTAAATTGATGAGCTGGAATGTCTGGTGACTGGGCAATTTCACTAGGGCCTGAAAAATATGGCCACTATGAATAGACACCAAGTTAAGGTACTGCTACTGCAGGAGACGCATGTTATCGGGTACATGTCGGAATGTTGCATCCCACTGGAGGCCCAATAGATACTTTACCTCCTACTCCAGGCAGTCCCGGGGGAGTTATGATACTCATGCATAAGTCGGTGCGCTTTGCTGTGATGAAGATTTATATAGACACTGAGGGACGCCATGTGATCATCCTTTGCATTATAGAAGAGATGGAGCTTCTACTGGTGAACACATATGGCCTGAATATTGAGACCCCGGAATACTTTGATGCGGTGAGCTGTGCATGTGGGAGTCCCTATTGTCTGGGGAGGGGATATGAATCTAATACTAAACCAAACACTAGATCGAACTAGCACAGCCCCAAGGCCACGATTCAGAGCACCATGTGCCTTAACTGGCCTCATGGTTGCTTTATTCCATAAAGAAATGTCTTTTTTCCATCGGTGCACGATATGTCATTGCGTATTGATACGTTTTTAATCTCTTCCTCTTTGATTGGCAATACAGGAAGCATGGATGTTCTCCCACGAACACTCTCCGACCATTCCCCGGTGGTGGTGTCCCTGGACCTGAATGCTTTGCATAACCTAGGCAGCTCATGGAGTTTCAAACCGGATGCCCTGGGAGACGTTGTCCTCAAGGCGGACATTAGATCAGACATCGCAACCTTTTTTCACCTGTAATAATGCAGAAGCTACCTCTAAGAGTACTGGGTGGCAGGCGTTTAACGTTTGTATGAGGGGTATGGCTATCTCCAGAGAAGCGGGTGTCCTTAAAATGATAGGAGAAAATGTGAGTCCCATTTGAAGTCTCTGGAGACCGAATGTGCTCGATCTGCAGGTCCCCATAAACTGGCATTAATTTGGTAGGAGCGGTTTCGCCATCACGCTACACGTGAGGTTAGATATTTTGCACATCCGGTTGCGGCCCGGAAGTAGGGGGAGGACCCAGAAATACACAAGCAAGGGTGGTGAGGGTGGAGCTAGGGCCAGCCTGTGTTGACTCCGTTCTTGATCATTAAGGGGTAAACAAATGGACAGAGAACGATATTATGGAAGTCTTCTGTAGTTTCTATGAGGCCCTGCACACTGGGGAACCAAATCAGAGGATTGTGCAATACACATACTGTTGAAGGACATCCCATTATCCTGCCTGAGCACCAGAGCTAGAGACTCCATTACCTGAAGGGAGGTCACCTGGCCCTGATGGACTAACCTCTGAATTCTACCAGGAATATGGTGCCCTGTTGGTCCCGTAACTCCTGGAAGTATGGGAAGAATCTCTTGATAATTCAATACTTCCTGAATCCTTACGGGAAGCGACCATAACTGTCCTTCTTAAACCAAACCAACCTGCTGAGGAGTGTGGTTCTTACTGCTCTCTCACTGATGAATGTGGACTCGAAAATGTATGCTAAATCTTTGGCGAACCGTCTCCTTTCCTTATTGTCCCCACACCGTAATCCGACGGGCTTTGTTCCTGGAAGGTCCACCTCGCTCAATATCCAAGGTCTTTTTAATGTACTGGACAGAATGAATTCAATGGCTGAAGCGGTTGCGGTGGCGATTGATTGTATACCCTCCTACTTGCCATGGTTCGTGTGAATTCAGGACGCTCTGAATTAATCATCTTAGGGAGGGGCACTCGTCAGGGCTGCCCTTTGACTCCTATATTGTTTGCACTGGCTATTGAACCTATGGCGGACTTCATCAAAGACCGCCATATACACCGCTGTATAAGATTAAGGGGCCCCCCCGGAAATAATTTCTTTGTACGCAGACTACGTCCTGCTATACATCAGGGACCTCCAGGTCAACCTTTATGCGATCATTTCAGACATCACCCATGTGGGTGAATTCTCGGGCTTTGTGATAAACTACACATAATCAGAGGTCTTCCCCCCCCCTAACAGAGCGCACAAGAGAACAAGTGTGAATATCCCCTGCGTTGGGCTCCAGATAAGATACTGTACCTAGGCGTGATGTTGACTAAGGTTAAGGCCTCCCTCCTACAAGAAAATTATCTGGTGCATTCACAACAGGCTGAAGCTAAATTGGTACGCTGGAGGTCGCCCCCCCCCATTACTCTGTCTGGCAGATTGGCACTGGATAAGATGATCCTCCTCCCCAAATTACTATATACATTTGTCAATGTGCCTATATGGCCCGGGAAGTGCTGCTTTGTCGAGCTGCATGCCTCACTGGCCCAATTCCTTTGGCATTCTGGTGCGGTCCGTAGACAACAGGGGAGGTTTCATGGCACTGCACTTCGAAGTTTACTGGCTTGTGGCCCAGGCCCAGTTTGCCACCTATTGGTACGGGGGGTGACTCACAACCACCACATGTTAGATTAGAGGAGCTCATAGCAGGGGAGGCTGACCCTAGAACCCTAATTGTAGATCCCAAATACAGTAACCATAGCCCATATGACCCAGTGTTGGCGCTGGGCGGAAAATCTTTGACAGAATTGGCATTACTCACCCGTATTATAAATGGCTCCCGGTGCAGAAATGTCCAGGTCTCGGTGCTACATGGTGCGAGTCACTGGCAACCCATTGGGAAGGACTGAGCTTTTGCGTGCTAGCGGACATATTCCCGGAGGGGAAATTCCTAGCGCACTGACTGGTCCTGGATTGCAGGCAATACTGCATTGAGCCTGTTGCAATACTATAGAGTCCAGGCAGCTGTAGCAGCTTGGTGGAAGGATTACCCTTCCAAGCCTCCTAAGTGTGTGCGGAGCTTGCGCTCGTTACTAATTCTGCTGGCTGTCTAATTACTTTCTACGTTGTACAAACTGGTATTGAGTAGAGGGCAACATCCTGTTTTTAAGGCTAGGACCCAATGGGCGGACAATATGGGTACACTACTAACTGAAAACAAATGGAAGAAAATGTGTCTCCATACTAAAAATGTATCATTAAATGTTAGATTCAAACTCATGTAGTTCAAACTACTGAACAGATTCCATTACACACCAGATTGTGTACTATGTACCGTACCATGATGATTCTCATGCATGTTCAAGGTGTCAGTCCCCAAATGCGGACCATATACATATGTTTTTGAGCTGTAACAAATTGGTGGGCTTTTGGGAAGAGGTCGTCAAGATCATGTCAGAAATGTTGGAATGCCAAGTGGAGTATTCGCCTGTAGGGGTATTATTTGGATTATGGGAGTCGCCATCGAACAGACGTCTCACTTCCTTTTGTAAATATGGGTTGCATGATAGCTAAACGTTGCATACTCCTTAGGTGGAAAGACCGGAACCCCCCCACCCTCCCCCCCCAACCCCCACTGCCAAGGGATGGCTGTGTGATCTCGCATGGGCTCAAAGCTGCAAGGAAACATATGTAGGTTCACTACCGTGTACAGCTAGACCCAAAGGCCTATGGCTGGAACTCATATTTAGCTAGACAATCCCCAGACTAAGATCCAGCCCTGATATAAGTGCTGTGTGCATGCTAACTTGAACTGTGATTACCCTGCCCCCCCCCCCACTCTCAATGTCACTAGGAATTATTGGACTGCACGTACCTGGAGAATTGCAATAATGTCCCGTACCAACTGCAATTGTTTAGTAATGTATCACATTATGGTTGTCTTGTTTGCTGAGCCAAAATAAAGTGGAAAAAAAATAATGCATTTTGGGAACATCAGAATGACACCAACGTATCAAACATGTCTGACAGTAATTAATTTAAGCATGCAGTGCACACTTGGTATGATGCTCATGTTATCTGTCGAAATAATCACCATGACAGTAAAATATGTGCAAAGCATTAGACATACAGCTTTGCAGTGTTTCATTGTTTTGGGCTGTCCTAGTGAGCGAAGGACGACTTTCAGGTGCAGTTTGAATGTATAGTGGCAAGTTGGAGAGAGCAGAGTGGGAGCATTCACGTTTAAATAAGATGTGCACTTAAGCATGTTTCCATTTGATTGTGTTTTTTTGTTGCTTTTCCCTAGAAGGCTCTTCCCTATGGATAACCTATTCCCAGGTTTCTTCCTCCAAATCCCATAGAAACGAGTTTGGTACTCAGGAACCGGGTACACCTTGGATTGCATAAAATGTTGTAAATGAAATGCACTTTGGGGAATATCTTTCGAAATTGGCAGGTTCTGCACGTTTGAAATCGAGGTCCTCTCTTAATGTCTTTGCATAACAAAGTGCTTCTCTGATAATAGCAACTGTGGAAATGTAGAGGACTGCTCTGTTAGGCATTGCAGGGGGGATTACAGTGGTGAACCAGAGATGGATGGCCACGTTTAATGACGTTCACTTGGCATTGCAAAACCAGGCTTTTTTTCGGGTCTTCACACAGCATCAATACAGGGAGAAAGCAGCAATCCCTCCCTGCTCTTTAGTGTAGGTGTAGGCTGTGTTAGATTTCTTTTTTGTTCTGGCCCTTTAAAAAAAAAAAAAAAAAAAAAAAATTGGGTGTGGTTCTGGCTCACATGAATCGTGCAATCAATGTGTATCGATGAGGGTGGCATATCGGAGGCAAGCATACATTCCGGGTGTTTGGCTGCATTTCCTTCTATTTGTGAGCAGCCATTTTAGGGTCACTTTGTGCGTTTTGGGGTCAGGTAGTGGGTGCATGCTTTAGCCAGCTAAACCACAGCCCATCCTGGTTCATTATGGTTGAACATGACCTGCCCTAGTGTACCATAATCTGACATGCGCCAGGAACTCGTACCAATTGAAGCCAGCCTTCAATGTGTTCTATGTATTTTCAGCACTATGCCAAAAAACACGTGGAGAATGAGATCGAACTTGCAGAACAAGAAAATGGTAGGTTTCCTGTTGGTTAACCACACATGATCAAGTGGCAGTTTAGCATTGCATAGTTAATTCTTACCTGATGGACTCTAGAACAGACAATTGCCAGTTGACGTGATATTTACTGAATAAAGTCCCATATGTTACAATGGCAAGCGCTGGGTAAAGATGTAACTGTAGATAACAGCCTTCTAACATAGCTTGCAGAGAGATGTAATTCTGCAAAGTTACAGATTCCCGCAACTCAGATGAGAAAATGACATGACTGCTGAAAAAAGCAGCTATGGCAAATCCACACGTGCAGGACCGACATGTTATTGTGAATAAATATATCCCAGCACCAGAGGCGGGGCCTGAAGCTGAGGTAGGTGGGCCCACCACAGTGACATTGCATCTGTAAATGCACACACAAGCACTGCTGAGTGGGCATTTACAGATTTTGAGTGTGCCTGGCTCGCTCATGTCTACCCCTCTGCCCAGTAAGACACAAGGGGAGGGGGAGATCAGACCAGCAGACTTGCCTTTGCTCTGAAACTGGAGGGGCTGGGGAGACACGCTGCCACGTCCACTGCAACAGATGCCTTTTGAGTATAGGTCAATTCCAAAAAGTGAGTACCATGTGGATTGTCCAGGTGCCATGAAATATAAGGAAGGAATGTAGCTCAGAATAGCTTGGGAGATCTGCCATTCCCTTTTTGTTTTATAAACTAAACATCAATTGTTTTATCATTTGAATATTCACCATGTGTTTTGCTTACATGATGATCTTGTCCATAGGTTTGATATTTTATATCTGCTTTCGCTTGCTTAATGAGGTTTAGAACCCTTCGACAATAGAGGATTATATTAAAATGACGCTTTTCTCAAGTGTATATTTGATTGCAACTAAATCTAAGTTGGTCACGATCCTTCGTTTCCCTGAGAGTGTATGTTTAATTATGTTCATAACACCAGAGACTTGGCCAGCCTGTCTTTAAGTGCTAGAGACACGGCCTAGGGTGTTTTAAACATGAGTGACTTCTAACCAAGGGTCCCTTTTCGCAGCCTCACAGGAGGTGGCGATAATGGGGATTGTGGTCACGCCTGAACCACAGGCAATCTTGTCAAATCGATCATCTCCAACATTAGTTGACAAAGGCCAACAGGTGTCTTCCATGGCTGACCATCGCTGTGCAGTCTACCTCCTGGTCCAGTTGTCGGGGAGGAGACCTACACAACCTAAGCAGTTCCCTTTTAATGTAGCTAGAACTGTTTGCTTTTTCCGGTCCTTATTCAGTGCTGTTTCAGAGCACCTGGAAGCCCCATGTCAGTTGGATTTGTTAATGTGACCAGAAGTATTGCAGTAAGCCTTTTTACCCTCCAACAGACATTTTACCATTTTTATATATTAAAAAAATTAAGAATTAACTTCCTTCTTTCACCCATAAATCAGTGTGGCGAGATTAGCTAAACTGGACCAGCTTGCTTGTCTATGCCTACTGTTTTCCCTAATCTCTGTAAGCACTTGTGTCGTTGTGCCGATTTCAGTGGGTGGTCCGTATCAAAGCATCCTTGTCATTTCATGTTGTGCTCTTGTACAGCACACTGCCATCTTAACAGGCTTCCTGTTGCTAAAAGAAAAGACTCCTACAATGAGTTTGCATGCCTATGTTACATGTCCTGTCTAAGCCAAGGTTTTCAGTTTCTTCCTAATTCTGGAATGGCCCCTTTCCTTCCGAAGCATGTTGGGCAACTTATTCCAGCAGAATGATGAGCAGAGGGAGAAAGACTTTTCCCCCTCTTCTGCTCCTACATAACTTTTGTATTTTCGGGGCAGAAGTTTAGTACTATAATTGGATTGCTGATCCCAAGGCCCGATTAGAACAATATTATAGAAACGTTGTCCTCATAAAGGCCAATCCTGTTTCATGAATGATCCTGCGAGCAATGTATAGTGACTTTAACAATTGCTCAGTCCTCTATTGGTAGTCTGTGCAGTTATTTTAGAGCAGGTGAGGCATGCTCAATGTTTTCAATCCAGTAAGCATGTGGGTGGCCATTGCTTGTACCCATTGCGGTCTTTGCATTCGGACTTCCACATCCCCTTACAGGGATACTGGTTGCGCTAGCTCTAATGCGATTATTGCTTAGATTTTACCGGAATAACAAGAATAAAGATTTTTTTTTTCACCACTGAGAGAACCTGGGCTACCATCATTAATCCAAATAAATACTCCCATGTCTTTCAGTGGAAGCAGATGATGGGCTATGGCCATGTTAAGTGCAGGCCATCCTCGGTGAACCTACTATTACAATTTCTGTTTGTGATGGATTTTGATTTAGATTCTGGATGAGAAATAATGATCATACTCAGTAACATTTCCCACTGGGTTTAACATATTTGGAGTTGCTATTCCAGAGGTTAATATGGGCACCCATAGTTTCTGTGATTAGAGGGGCTCTTCACACTCCGATTTATGCAATGGGGACAATACTGAATCTTGGCTTTCTGCCATCCATTAGATCGCTTCAAGGCCAAGGGCAAGGTACTAAAGCTAACTATTGCTAGTTTCCTTTTAGCAGTGAGGCTCGACCTGCAATTTATTATGCAGTTCTCGACTGATTGCAATTGCTCATCACAGTTTGTCCCTAGGCTCTCTATAGTGGCATGGCATTGGCCTACTCCCAGAATGAGGCACGATGGCTGTCGTATTCAATTTATTTAATTGTTTTTTTTTATAACGCTCCTAATACCGTACCGGAGTTGCGTTGCTAAGAGCAGATCTGGGATTCAAACCTCTGTTGCTCTGCGTGGTCTTGTTTCTAAGACCAGCGCCTTGCCCCTGTGCGATCCTCCGTATTGCTGTTTTATTACCTTAACGAGAGAGAGAGACCAACTATTGGAGTTTAAATTGCCTGCCAACATTGACAACGAGGTGGGTTTTGGTAAGTCAAAAGGGAAGACGTGTCTTCATAACTTTAATTTCTTGTTTCTCTTTTTACCTTCTTTTGATTGGCATCTCGTTTGATTGTGTACCCTATTACTCATGAAACAAGATCTGTCAGTGTTTCAGCTGTCCCACTGGTCCAACCTGGCTCCCACACCTTTTGCACTTTCTAACCAGCATTTTGGCGTTCAGCTGGCAAAGTGTGTTGAGGTGGTAGGGGGGAGAGGAGGGAGAAGGAGAGGGGTGGGGGTTTCTCCCCATCTCTATGCCATCTTAAACTTACTTTTTACCCACCCAAGCAAATAATTCTATGGGCGCCTGTATTCAGCAACAGACACTATTTCAACCCCTATTGTAAAGCTCTTTCAAAGGAGTCCCAGCGACAGCTAAGATGCAGGCTCGGGGGCATGGAAGAGGGCTCTATTCCAGAAAGATGGCCCTGGACGCATTCAAGCTACTGTGCTGTGCAATAAGTGATGGAAGGTCATCCTCCCTCCTACCGATTATTTTTAACGAGTATGTAAAAAAAAAAAACAAGCTTCCAAGTGTATTATAATTGTTCTTTTATAACGCGCTTACTACCAGAGATTGGTTTCTAAGCGTGGGATCGTGGATTCGACCCTGTGTTGTGCTGCATTGCCCCTCAGCTATCCCACCCCACCCCACCCCCCTCATTGGAATCTACAATACCGTTCACAGCCAAGTGTATGTCTAGTGTCCAGGAAATGATTTATTTTTCAACTTTCCAGAAACCGAGTTCTTAAGACCTTGTGAAGGAAAATTACACGTTCCAGCTTGGAGCTCTTTTGGTGTCTGCGCCTTCACTGCGTCTTCACTCCCAGAGAACAGTCCATTCACTTGTACCTTTGCCCGGGGTCATTCTTTCTCCACTGGTTTTGTAAATATTGATGACATTCTGCTTGTGTGCAGGAACCAACATGATGGGTTTCAGTTACGACAAATTTGTCTAGAGAATATTTGAGAGCTTTTAGGGAAAGGTTCCGAAAAACATTCAGGTCTTTGGCCTTCAATTAGTTGGATAGTGTCCGGTGTTAACGTTAATATTCCACATGTTATGCTTGATTATTGCCCTTGAAGGGGCGGGGGTTAGGTATGCAGGAGTGTGTTTGGCAATAAAGGCTATTGGGTGATTATTGAAAAGTTATTTGGGGGCAGAGGCGGGGCCATTTTGTCTCTGGCTCGGTGCCTGTCTGTTTACTGTCTAACCTGGCACTGCACGACATGGAGGCACAACAGGAAAGCGAATTACTGCGACGTTTGACGGACAGCTTCACTATGATGCATTGCACGAGAGCAGCTGAGTGATGTCTTGAAACTATTACTTTTAAAAGGAGTCACTTGGAACAAAGTAGTTATTAGTCAATATGCCAGCCAGCAATGCCAAGAGCATACGCAGATGCTTTTATGCAGTCCACTTTGACGTGTTTAATTAATGGGACTTTAATCAATGTTTGCTAGAAACAATTGTCCTAAAATGTGTCTTTCACAAATGAACTAGTTCAACCAGATTGTTTCAGTTCAGTTGGTGTACACTTCCATTTATGCAACATTTTGAATGCTTTTTGTGACTATTCGGCTGCCAAAGAGTTGCGACCTGTATCTACTACAGCAACAGGAGTTTGGTTGTCGGTTTAAAATGCCTTCCCCCCCTTAATCCCTCACAAAACAGTTTGGTCTGTTGATCATTAGGACATTGGTCAGGTACATGTTCAAGATAAACGTCTGTATCATAGCTTTTAAACAATAAGCGATCTAGGTGCAGGAATGGTCCCTGACTGAAGTACCTTTCATTTAAACTGTGTCTTTAAAATTCATGGTTTTATTCCCACCATCTGCAAAACTCATTCCTTTGGGGGGGGGGGGCATACTACTTCTAAGAGATTGTATAGAGTGCCCTTGTCATTAGAAATTGGTATTTGTTGCAATGTACATGGATGGATGGCTTCTAGCTTGGAGTATTTGAGCTCAGAAAGTATAACGGAATGCGAGTGTGAAAATGTGCCCCTGTCCTTCCACCAGTGGCAGTTGGAAGGATGTAGCCTGAGTGCTGGGAGCCAGTGGATTCCTGTCCTACCACTTAAAAAGAACGTATGTACTCGCTTAATGAAGGAACCCGTAAGGACTTGCCTGCAATGTCATGGAACCTCCTTTATTAAACTGGCGACGAGCTGGTCTTCTCGGAGGCCAAAGGCATGGACACACAAGCGTGCTGGAAAATAGGAAAGAAATCCAAGCAAGCTATTGGGGGGTGGAAGGTGCAGCCAGCCAAGCAGCAGGGGCGTCCTGCAATGAAAACGCAAAGGAATGGGGTACTGGTGTACCCATGGGTGCCTGCAGTATTATGGCTGGCTGGATAAAGCAGGAGTCGATCTAGATTGAACGACTCAACCCAGAGTGGCCTGAGTGATTTGGACCGTGGAATAGTGACACCGTAGCAGCCTGGCAAAGGAGGCAGAGTTGTTTGGAAAGGGACATGAAAATGGATTGTCCCCAGGTTAACCTGACATTAAACAGTGGAATTGGGAATTGATGCTGAAGTTTTTCAAATACAAACGAAGCAAAGAGGTGCTAAAGTCGCTGTGAGCCGCACCCAATATGGGTTTGTTTGGAGGTAAACACATCGAGCTCTGAGGGTTAAATCGTGCTGACTATGAAAAGGAAATAAAGGACCACTCACCGATGATGGATGCAGCACAAACGTGGATCAGAGTGGTATGATCAAACGGGGAGTAGGGTGCAGGGCCTCGGTTAGCGTTGAGGACCAAAGCAGCAATGATGACGTTCAACTAGGGTGACCACGTTTTCAAGATGAATAACCGCGATGGCTAACAGCATAAAAGGAATACCCCCCTCCTCCTGCCTCCAAAACCAGGACATGGTTATTAAATGATAAAGCCTCTTGAAACAGCAGATGGTGAGGGGGCAAAACCGGGACTTCCGGTAAACCTACTTTCAACATGTGTCACAGATGCATTGGAGAAAAGGTTTGTTGGGCATTTTTATTTTTTTTGGAGTGTGACAAGTGCTTAAAAAAGGGACATTGCAGCATTGTCGCGCGACAGCGGGAGTCGCCATGGAGACTAGGGAGGCTGGTACGAGTGCAGCGTTTCTGCATATTCTGAAAGGTGTCCCTTCTGGGTTGGTTGCATTGAATGGGGTCGGGGGAAGAAACACAGATATTAACTAAGACCTGGATGATTGTGGACAATCGTAACAAGCACTGAGGTTTTGGGTTGTGGGTCCCAAACCTGCAATGGTGGGAGGATCGGCTTTGTGTACACCTGCCATTTCCACTACTTTAAAAATCATGAAGGAACCTTTGTTTGCCTTTAAGGATGCATGGTAGTATGTGGGGAATGGAAATGGAGTATAATGATATGGTAATTCCACTTTCTTTGGGGGGGGGGGGTTCAGCATTAACATTGCAAAAGGCAACAGGCTTTACAGTTGAATTGTAGAACCAAGTTATAGGTCTTTGAGGGGGCGGGGGGCGATGTAAAATTCGCCTAGTTATTTGGTTTTGGGAAAGGTGAGGTGTATGGAATGGGGTGAATATAATATATTGGGCTTTATAGTGTGGCAGATGTGTGGGTTGGATTGATGTAGTTAAGTGGGCACGTTAGATTGGGTGTGCCAGAAGTTAGAGCATGGTGTGGCCATGTGGGAGTGGATCAAGGGTGTGGAATGGATGATAGAGACGCACCTTCAGTGTGCCAGAGGTGATGGAGCGTACGGCTTTAGGATATTGTGACTTCATGTGAGGGGTGGGCCATGTGTGTGTATATATGGTTTTAGAAAGGCGTTTTAGGAGTGCCAGGAGCCAAAGAGCCTAATTCTGTTAATGCGTTATCTCCATTTGTAGTGCTATGCAAGGAATGGATTGGATGTTGTTGGAGGCATTTTAGGTGTGCCAAGGGCTACAGAACATAGTTGTTTGGTGATTGTAGCCCATGTGGAAGTGGCTCAGGAGCTATGAAGTGTTTTGTGGACCGTTAATTGGTCATCTCGAGTGCCAGAGGTTATTGGAGTGGGAACGGTGTTGTATGCATGTGTGGGATTTATGTTGGAGCGGGTTCCTGTCCTACACCTTAAAGGACTTAAGTACTAACTTAATAAAGGAACCTCAAAGTACTTACCTGACGTTCATGCACAACAGCATTATCTTGCAGGGTGTATTGTCCCAAAATTGCAAGCCATGGTCCGGGATATGTATCCTAATATTTATTGTAGAGATTTCAGATTTTTAAAAGATTGTTGTTAAAACACCTTTTCTGCATAAGCCTTTGAAGCATCCGATCATAAAACAAGAACAATAAACCATACATTCAATTGTACAAGGTGGGTAAGAGGGAGAGGAAGTGAAACAAACTGTCCAATATAAACGAGGTGTTTCAGAGAGGCCGAATCTCACAAGGTATTGTAAGCTAACGCATAATCAAACTTAAGGGAGTTCCACATGGATATTGAACTTAGTTTTAAGTTTGATAGAGGATGGGCTTTACCCAGGGAAGTACTAGGGATGCCTGCAGGGAACTTAACAGCTTGTTCTTGGTTCTATTGAACTGGATCGACTAACTCCAGGTAACTGGGAGTGTGTTTACCACCTTAAGCCTAAGCAAACGTGGTCCCGCCCCCTCTCAAATTCTCTGTCCATTTCACACCATGTGGTAATACATTCAGTCCAGTGCCTGATATTTTATTTACCCCCTTTGAATTTGACATTTATCATCCTGCAGAGCTCGCAAGTCTACTAGCCCACTCACATTGGCACAGGGATTTTATGACTGACCAGTACCATTTGCATGGTACACTAGCTTGCTGATGAGTTTGGGGATGTTTGAAACTTTTATTTGAGATTTACAGCAAACCAGCTTTGATTGCTGTAAATGGCAAATATGTTTCACTGTGCTTGCCTGGCTGGCCTTTGTGTGG
Source organism: Ambystoma mexicanum (assembly GCF_040938575.1). Classification (NCBI taxonomy): domain Eukaryota; kingdom Metazoa; phylum Chordata; class Amphibia; order Caudata; family Ambystomatidae; genus Ambystoma; species Ambystoma mexicanum. Next base: position 1,224,120,431 of record NC_090925.1, read on the forward strand.
CAGCATTCCACTAAATATGAAGGGTGCTTATTGCGACCTGCACCATTTTACAGATCGCACTGATAAATATGTTGTCACCAGTCAATCTGGGGCGAGGGCATTTCTCTTAAAGGATAGTTCCGGGACTTTTTTTTTATTGTCCCTACGGGTCGGCCATGTGTTTGTAAGCATAAATCGGTAGATCGTAGGAAACTTTCCTATGGACCTTACCCGACTTTTCGCCCATTATCGCACTCGAAATCAGCCTCCATTTTGTGATAATCCTATCATTCCGCCGCATCGACCTGGCTCACCTGCCTTTGCGGCACTAAATCAAATCCCCCGCCCCTGAAACAGACTTTATCAAAACATTCATATTCCCCGCCTCTATCCGTGACGTGACTGAGCTGCGTAGGCAAACGCGCCCAGGCGTCTTCTACGCGACTCCACACAGACCCCGGAAATCAACACAGATCAGCTCACAATACAGCGCACCACAATTCGGAATATGAAACTGTACTTTGAAATCAAACCGCAAGATTGTAAATGTGGTAAAGTACATTTATTTGACATCAAATGTTTAGAGAATATTCAGCGATTTGCATTTTTATTTGCTCATGTTCCAAAAAGTTCGTATTGAGGAACGCGATGGTCCTTTGCTGTACACAGGGTCTTAGAGCATCTCACAATACAGCACCACAATTCGGAATGTGAAACCGTGGTTTAAAAGCAAACGGCAAGATTGTACATTTTGCAAAGTACGTTTATTGGACATCAAATGTTTAGAGAATATTCAGCGATTTGCATTTTTCTTTGCTCTCGATCCAAATTAGTTCGTCTTGAGGGAAGCGATGTTCGTGTGCAGTACACAGGGTGTTGGTTTACGATAAAAATAAGCTCTTCGGTCGCACTGATAATCGCATGGCTGTTCCAACAACGAGGCACTAGGCCACCACAACGGTAGGTATGTTGCATATAACCGTTAGTACCGCGTAAGGGCATACTTGTACTTGGCGATCGTCCCATAAAATGGTCAGGGTGGTAACGTTGTTCACGCGGAGAAGCAACTGGCGGCTGTAGAAGCCGTCCGCCGGTGTCTGGTACTCGTGACACAGACAGTAGTGAATGATGTACCTAAAAACATAAAAAATGAAATTAGTCTCACCATCAGATCCTTATTAAAATTATTCATTTCATAGCGAGGACAGCGCTACTGGGTGTACACAAGTGTTTAAAGGCGTGGTGAGGCATGGAGGGGGGGGGGGGAGTGGAGTACAAGGTAAGTAGCATAAAATAATAAATAAATAGGGCCAGCTGGTGGCAAGTGCAAGGTAAGTGCAGAACAAGTGCTGGGAAGGGGGGGCTGTAGGATACTGAGACAGTCCCCCAGTGCAGGGGTTGACAGGGAGGCAGTGCAGGTGGAGAGTGGAAGGGCCCAGGACCGAGGTCGCAGACAGTGGACCAGTTGTAGCAGGGGAGAGGGAGAGAGAAAGCAGAAGCAAAGAGGAAGGTTTTGAGGTGCTTCAGTAAAAGCAGATGTTTCTCCTCAAGATAGTGCGCGGTAGAAAACAATATGCCACATAGAACGAACAAGTACAACTGAACCCGTCTTTAAAGCCACTGTATAGTAATGAAATTGCGGTATAAACTCATCAAAAGTTACTTACATTATATTTGCATTTTCCATTGTGTCTCTGTGTAGGGCAGACCCGAAACACCACTCCTTCTTTGCCGACGTTACTTCTTCTAATGAACGTGGCTCATCGTTTCGTTTCTGAAATTTTATTCATTATCTTTTCTTAGTATTTCAGGATGGTCCCGGCCTGTCAAGGTCAAATCACAATAGAACCTTATATTGGGTCGTGGGCCGTTCCGCCACCCGAGCAAAACATCAAAGCAGCTGACCTTCACTTTGAGCGAGCACACATTTCTAGTTAGCTGCAGTTAGTGTAAGGGCATCTTGTCTGCGTGCCTTTTTTTTTATTGTCCCTATGGGTCGGCCATGTGTTTGTAATACGGAAACATTCTATAATTTTTGTAAAAATGATTTATATTACTGTTTGGTTTAATTGCAATGGGCCTGCAACATGAGGAGACTCGAGAGAACAGACAATCAAATTACAATCATTTAAACCGTGATGTGTATTTCTCAATGAGCTCTGCTTTAGGTGGACATGGAACAGAGGCAATGTTGGGTGGCAATGCAGTTGTCCCCTGCATAGGTTCGTTCACCACTCCATGTATGTGCCTATCGAGGACATCTACGATAAGTCTCTCAATAAACTCATATTGCATATCCTCAAACACTGGTTTGATCACCCATTGTTTACTTCTTTTAGTGAAGGCCTTATTGTAGCGAAGCGTCCCTAAAGTTCCGGTCGTCCTACTTTGTTGACGGCCAACATTATGGTTATGTGCCAAGACCGCTAGAAGAGTCCGATTTATCATGCCTTCCATGCCAAAATGCAATCTTTTGGGCCTGTACTTTAGGCACATATTGTGGAACACCTCCAAATCTCCTGTGTGGCAGAATTCCGTGAGTCCCCTCAAATCTCTTGTTATAGTTTTATCAAATACAATCTTTTCAATGGCCTTGTGAGTGGGTGATGAAGGAATCAACCACTTCTTCTTCCGTGCCTCCTCTGTGGACAAATGGCCATGTTCACATTTGTGGAAATGCTCATTTGTCGACCATCGATGTACGTTGCTACAGTGCAACATTACTGACCGCCATTTTTCCAGTAGAATTTCCAACGACCCTTCACATGTTTTTGAGCTCCACCAAAGATGGTTGCTGATTGACTTGGACCACTGTGAAATACCTTGCATATCTTTTTTTTTTCCTGCAGCCGACAATTTTTATTGATTGTTTTTGCAAGATGCCATACGTCAAATTGGTGATTTATATTTTTGTACTCTTCTCTCATTGTCTTGGCAATTGAAACGTGTCTGTCCGTGGCTATCAGGTCGATCACCATTCCCCGCGATTGTAGTTCTTGCAATGATGCTACAAAGCCAACTTTCTCCATGGCCACTGAGGATGTACTTTGTGACACCTGCACGACCACCGAACTCACAATTTTCTTACTTTCCATGTCCTGAAAGTGGTAGGTGCAGTACTTGGCTGAAAATCCTGGGCTGTCGCACTGTCCATCACCGGCTAGCCTGAAGCGTTTGCCCGCGAATGTACTTTCCATTGACATTTTTTCCATTCTCCAAGCTTCGCTGATGGCTGGAAATAGATAATCGGTTTGGTATTTGTAGAACTGACTTTTCGCAATGAAATGGATTCCCACAAACTGAAAGAAATACTGTAACTTTTTAAAACTTGAACCACTAAAAAGTGCGGCCGCTGCACAAAGTAGATTGCCTGCTGGCAGTTGCCCCAGCATGGGTTGTGCAGACCATGCGAACGGATGATATTGTGTACAGGTGGCATGTATTTTAAGGTTAGTGCCTCGAATTGCACGAGTCACATTAATCAATGGCTCCCCACATACTTCCCCACCAACCCAATGCCCACATTTCATCATCATAATAATATCCATCAAACGGCTATCGAATACAATGAATTTGGCCTCTTTCCTTATACTGTCACTCTGCATCCCAGCTGGTTCGGCCTGTAACGTTGAGGACATGTCACTCGCATGAAAGGTACAATCTCTGATATCGTCTTCCGCTATGCTGAGTGATATTGATGGTGTTTCATTGTCGTCCACTTCATTCTCTTCCATTGCAACATCTGTTCCTTGTCCGGAGATGGGAGAAAAAAACAATGTCTTCAACTTTCGCGCGCTCTTATTTTTTGCGGGTGTGGATTCTGTGAATTGATCTACGACTGCATCCAAACTACCAGGAGGACATTCACTATCAATGGCTGGTGGTGGTATAGCTCCGTTGTCAATAACTTCATATTCTTCCCATTGGCACGATGCATCTCCAGTCTCAAGTCCCTGCCAAAAGGTTTGACAAGCAACATCTCTCGTTCGCTTCACTGTCTGTGTAGATCTAGTTCTTACACCCACTCGCAACTAGAGGACAGATTAGAAAAGGGATGTTCAGTTTAAACAAAACTTACAGTATTGAACTATTGACAGTGAAAGACAACATAATATAGTGAACAGGACACTAACCTTCTTTTGCTTTCTTTTCTTTGAAACTTTCTTTCCTCGAACTTCAACATCTGGACGCTGTTGCTCCGACTCGTGTGTGCATGTCTCCACTTCCTCTCGCGCTGCAACGACTATATTTTCATGATAAGCACATCCATCACTCACTGAGGCTCCATCGACTCCCTGAAACATAGAACTTTCATTAGTATGTATAATAATATTGAAAACACAAAATGTACTTGGGGACCAATACCCATACGTACATCTCAATAGCAAAACACGAATGAACGCATTGTGTAGAACATTCAAACGACAATAGTTCACGCATTGTTGATCTAGTTAGATTGAACTGTCAAGATCCATACCTCGGGCTCCGCATAGACTTCCATTGATGATATTATTGAAGATGACGCTTCAGCAACTCCCTGAAACACAGTAATTGCATTAGTATGGTTTTCTATTTTGTTTAAAAGAACATAAACTTTCTGCAGGCGTCAACGGCTCATCTAAATAGACCTGCACAAATGATCAGTTGTCTAAAATAAATAATGGATATCTAAATATGATTCGATTTGCTCCATCGTTGGAAGTGTCACCACCCAGAGATCTGCATCAACTACTAGGGGTGATGTTCTTGTTGAAGAAGCTCCGTCAGCTCCCTGAAACATAGTACTTGCGTTAATAAAGAAGGAAGTATAGCGGATGTAATCACGTCATTTGATCTCGCATGATTGATCTGTCAGTATCCATACCTCGAAATGCATAAGAACATCAAGGGATGCTGTAACTGCGGTGCACACTTCTGCAAGCTGTTGCGCCGACCCGTAACTGCATGCTCCCCCTTCTTCTTGGACTAATGCTCCATCGACTCCCTGAAACATAGGACTTTCATTAGTAATGAACACAATATTGAAAAAAGAAGACACATAGGAGGGCGACGACAGAAGGACATACCAATGGCTAAAAACGAAAGAAACATTGTGTGTAACAATCACGCTACAAGAATGCAAGATCTGATGATCTCCATCGATGGAACTGTCCGGAAACGTACCTCGAGCATCTGAGTGACATCTACGGTTGTCGTCAATGCGTTGGACTCCTCAGCATCTCCCTGAAAGACAGTACTTGCATTATTTTGGATAACAATAATTATAACTGAAAACAAAGACTAGAGGACGAGTACTGTGGTGTACCATTAGGTAAAATAATTACACGATCAATTAAAACTATTGATTTACATGCCTAAAACAAGTCAGTGTCAGAATAGCTAAGTAAGATTACCCGATAGGCGCTTGAAGTGGCTGATGACTGCAATAACGACACGGATGGAGAATCTTCCGCCTTCATATTGAGTGGATACATAAATGGGGAAATTATTGTTAGCTAATGCTACACACTACCGCAATGCCGAGAGATAAATACGTAAACTTGACTCACCAGTGGAGGGATGTGGACGAATAGAGTGGGAATAGCGGTTGAGAGCAATTTTCGCCTCGCTCGCGGTGTTTTCTTCTTTATTAGCAATGATGTGGAGTACATGTCTGGGCTAAAGTGCCTGCTGCAGATGCGGTATCGATCACCCCTCTTGTCCGCAAAGACTTCTAGGACTCTACTTTCTATCTCAGAGGCTGGATATCCGCAATATCGGACCCATTCTCTTATCTGATCTATTGTCTTAGGGAAAACATGCATTATAGTACCTTCAGATTTGTTATGGGTCTTCGAAGGGCAACCGCCAATGGAACAGGCAGGCATTATGGAAAGTTCTGAAAAGTAAAGATCAACAATTCTCTATGAATACCAATGTGTTAAAACATTAAATGACACATAAAAGGTTCAATGCAAGGTCCGTTTTGGTTCTTGGAACTATACACGTTATTCACATGCGGATAAGTATTTCAATAACTTTCAAAAAATAGAAAAAGTAATTTGACTAAACTCAGAACATGTGACTAGTTCCTTGCATGTACTGTCGTGAACGAAAAGAAAACATGGATGCAATTTGATGACTACTAGCAAATAGATATAAATTAAAAAATTGGACGCAAAATGATTATGGTACATGGACTTACCTTGACGAACAAACAGTTAGATGCAGGGATCAGAGTAGTTTCTTGTCGTAGAACAGGGAGCAGTTCACAGGTTGCAAACTGATGAGTTTGCTCAAAGTGGTCACGGAAGTTCACAGAGACGAAGAGCAGATAACCAGCACCTTCACGGGTTGACTAGCAAAGCGCAAAGAAGTTCTCATTAGAAATATGAAGTGGGTTATAAAGAATTCGAAACAGGGGTGTGTTTGTGAATGAATGACGTGTATATGTCGTGGCATTATGCGGTCTGCAGTGGGCCGTCCAGCGTGAGGGGGGATGCTTGGCAGGAGACACAGGGTCTGGAGGTAGACATGGGAACAACAAACCCATGCTCTATAGACCACTTTGAAGTGTACATGGTCTTTGGCACCTCTTGGCCTTTATCGCTCCCTGACAGCTCCACTTGCCAGCAGCGCAAGTACCCCGGTGCGAACTGCCTTTGATAGGGCGGGGGGTGGATCGGGGCGGTGGTCGTGCAGACAAGACACAGGAAGACTCGTGAATGGAGACACACTTATGTGGATTGCAGGGGGCCGTCCAGCGTGAGGGGGGATGCTTGGCAGGAGACACGGGGTCTGGAGGTAGACATGGGAACAACAACCCATGCTCTATAGACCACTTTGAAGTGTACATGGTCTTTGGCACCTCTTGGCCTTTATCGCTCCCTGACAGCTCCACTTGCCAGCAGCGCAAGTACCCCGGTGCGAACTGCCTTTGATAGGGCGGGGGGTGGATCGGGGCGGTGGTCGTGCAGACAAGACACAGGAAGACTCGTGAATGGAGACACACTTATGTGGATTGCAGGGGGCCGTCCAGCGTGAGGGGGGATGCTTGGCAGGAGACACGGGGTCTGGAGGTAGACATGGGAACAACAACCCATGCTCTATAGACCACTTTGAAGTGTACATGGTCTTTGGCACCTCTTGGCCTTTATCGCTCCCTGACAGCTCCACTTGCCAGCACAAGTACCCCGGTGCGAACTGCCTTTGATAGGGCGGGGGGTGGATCGGGGCGGTGGTCGTGCAGACAAGACCCGTTTGCCGCAGGGCCTCACCAAGGAGAGGCCATCTAACTGAATGTAAGAGGATGGCTGCAGGATCTACTACATGGAAGGCAGGGGGGTGAGTTTATAAATACCTCACCCTCCCAGGAGAATATACACTAGATTCATTTAAAAAATCAAAACAACCATTGTTAAAATATATGTTGGGCTTTATTTTAGATTTTAATTAAACATAAATAATAAACATTACACATTGTAAAGTTGAGGTTGCAGCACATCGAGGGAAAATCCGCGGTATTGTCCACTGTCACTGGGGAAATGTTGTCTAATGGCAAGCACCGCACAGGCAGGTATTACTCTCCGAACGCGGTGTCCGAGCCTCCCGTGAAGCCACCAAGTGAAGCAACGATAGGCCACCAGCCTGTACCACCTGTGAAAAAAAAAGATGCAAACTGTATTAAACTGACCAAACTTTCTTATCAATGTCGATTCAGGTAACACATGTCATTTTTCTTAGAAAAAAATTATATCTAGAAAATGCACTATATGGAACAAATTTACATGCGTTCGAATGATATGTAAATGTAATTTTATATGTGGGAGACGACCATGAAATAGTGGTGGCATCACTGACATCACAAACAGAGTATACTTACTCGTTACTCGGATTACGCGGACGAACAGTGCCACGAAGTTCGTGCATAAGCACCATCATCATCCTCAACACTGTCCGTGAGAGGCAGGCTTCCCTGAACTCTGGCAGCTCGGTGATGCATTGCGGACTTTGCTCGCCTTCCTGCAGACTTTGCTCGCTTTCCGAAATGTAGGCCAAGCACCCGGAATTTTCACGGCAGCAGCAGTTCTCCTCCTCAGTTGGCATTAGCTCGCACCGATTGCACGTGCACCAGGTGGAGACGCCGTCCATGCGACATGGTCCAGGCTCTTCATCCGTTGACTGGTCCTCCCAACTGCCGTCCGAATCCCCATCGTTTTCGCGTGCTTGCCTTTCCAGTAGTTCCTCCTCGGTGTACTCGGGCTCGTACATATACGGCATTATTGTGGCCATTGTGCGGTAAAGATAGTAAAATAATTTACAGAGATGGTACAGGTGTTCACACGGGCTACAAGCGGCGAAGGTAGCTGACCAGAGCACTGAAACGAGTCACAGAATACTCAAAGTAACACAGAGAGAGGAATGGAATCGAAAATCTGCTGCTGTATGTTGTGAAACGGTCTGTTTATACTTATTGGGGAAAGAGGCATCCTGCCATTTCCATGGCAACACGTCAATAGCTGAGGCGCAGCGATTGTTGACACGAGACGTGCTTGAAATGGGCAGTACGCGTCTGCTGATGTCAGGCTCAGGGGCGGGGGATTTGATTTAGTGCCGCAAAGGCAGGTGAGCCAGGTCGATGCGGCGGAATGATAGGATTATCACAAAATGGAGGCTGATTTCGAGTGCGATAATGGGCGAAAAGTCGGGTAAGGTCCATAGGAAAGTTTCCTACGATCTACCGATTTATGCTTACAAACACATGGCCGACCCGTAGGGACAATAAAAAAAAAGTCCCGGAACTATCCTTTAAGTAGAGTATGGAAACTAAGGAACTTGGCCTGCAGGTCTAGTAAGATTTTTAAGACTTTGCAAGTCCTGTCCTGTATTTCTCGCTGCATGCAGATGTATGAACCTGTCTGATAATTGGGTTATTTCCATGGTAGTTCATATGAGTTTTGAGTTTTGTCTTGTTTGTGACCTTGTATCGTTCCACCAGTGGGCCTACCTATAGTTTTTCTTTCAGTTCTCAGAGCATGGTGAACTTGAGTCTTCACCTTGATGGTTGTCATGAACTACATTTTATTGCCACTTTGGTAGGTTCTTGGGGATGTGAGTACTGTGTATGTGAGGTCTGTGTTTGCATGGTTTTCAAACCATCTCACCCAAGGCTTTGGACTTGGACCTTTTAACTCCCTCTTTTTATTCCATTCTAGACTCTTACGTGCTTCATTGTGGGGTGAACAGCTCCTCACTTATTTCCATTTTCGCTTAACATAGCCAGTTTTCACTGATGAACTGTAGGGGCGGGACGATTCCCAATGGTACCCGCTTCCCACCCATCATTTCAGTCGTTATTCTTCTGACCCAGGTTCCTGGAGGTCAAGTGGAAGAGCCTTTTGCAGTCTTGTATTACGTTTTGGGTGGCGCTGCGAAAGGGTGATTAGAGGAAGGCCCAGGAAGAAGAAACAATGAAGGGCAATTGGAATTCATAGCTTTCATTGTGGTAATGAGGTGTAGCAGTGCCTCTTCGGACAAGGCAACTGAACTGGGTGGAAAGATTAACTGTGCTGCAAGTACATACACTTTGGGGCAGTAGTAACTTGAAAACAGACTGGGCACAGATGAGCACTATTGCAACATGCAAGTTACCATGGGCAAGAGTCAAAATTGCATTTTTTTTTGGCTTTTTGTTTTGGAATATAGGAATTTGTTAGCTTAATAACCACTCCTACAAGGAGCTACTTTTGACTTCCCCAGGCCAACAGTTGCCACACAAACCTACCGATGTTGCATTACTGTCACTTTTTGGAAGGGTCTATAAAGCAGCACTAGGACATGCCTAGGAGACCGGATCATTTATCACAACAAAAATATATACTTTGCATCTCAAGGAAGTTAGATTTGCTGCACACGATCATATTCGCTCATCATTACCCAAAGACTATCTCCTGCTTACAATGTGATGCCCGCTACCCAGGAACTTCTTTTGGCTTCTGCTCTTTAAACCTTCATATCGATCCCTGAGGGGGCCATGTCTTTGCGCTCGATGACACCCAGGAGTACAGAGCGAGTTAGCACGTAATGCAGGTTGCAGTTGCGTCACAGAATAAAACGGGAAGCAGGGCCCGATCGCAGCAGGGAGAGCGGCCTGTGAGCTGCACCCACAGTGAGCCAGGTCGGTCCCATGCGCGCGCCTGGCTTTTGCTCAGTGGCCAACACCTTCCCTCAATTAACAAATCATTTTTTAAAATTATAAAGTAAATTAATTGACACCAGGAAATACCATGGGTCTTCGTTTTATATAGATCACATTCTAGATAAAACGTGAAACCTCTAGTCTACGTATCAGATTTGCTGAAAATAAATGTATAGTAAAAGGTGTGCAAGCATTAGTTGGTTTTATCTTTTAATGACCTACTAGACTTGCAAAGTCACAGCTCACGTTGGGGATTCCCGGTTTCACCAATGAACTCATTAGTAGACGACTTACGAGACGTTCAGATGGAGACCGGAGCAACACGATTTCAAACAAACGTGAGAGATTTCTACAGGCCTTGGCAACCAAGGCCACAGAGAATTGCAAAAGCAAACAAGCCGGCAACCTTTGGGAAGTTCTATCCTCGGGTGTCCAACCTGGGTAAATAGCAAATGCGTGCACTTTGCTGCTTCGTCAGATTCTGGGGGTTTTATTTTAACAAGCATCCGTTTAGGGTTGTGCATGGATGTACAGATTGTGGGAGCCCGTTTCCAAGACCTGTGCAGACATTCTAATTTGATGTGATGCTTGTGGATTTATATACAAATATCGGCGACTAAAAAGAGGCAAGGCATACTGGGACATCAGCGGACTGTAAAAGCAAACCCAAATCAAGAGACCCTCTGCAGAATGGGATGACTACTTATGAGGCTGTAGCATGGTGTGTGTGTGTGTAATATATCATGATGTAATTGGGTTTGCTGACTCGCCTTTTTATCCAACAGGGACTAGTTGATCTGCAGCTGCTGTATTAGCCTGGCATTGCTTACGATGGCTCAAAGTGAATGGACTTGTCTTGAGGCCCTTCAAAGCACTTGATTGGCTTAGCCATTTGTGGTCGCTGGTTGGCTGACTGTTCCCTGGTATTTGTTGTTCAGGCTGGATGATAATTTCAACCAGATAACGCTCTGCAGTAAGGTTTTTGCACAAAGGGTGTCAACTGTAGTTCTATATAAGACCACATTGGGCTGCAATGTCCCAGAGATCATAGACGAAAAGAGCTGTCTGTATTTTTCCATCATGGTCATTGATGGGCAAGGAACATCACAAACCTGCAGGCGCAGCACCATACTAGCATTTGAACTGTTGGGACCGAGGAAGACTCAAGACGCTAAAAAGATGGCATGGCAAGCATTGCATATATATTTATATATATATAATAATATATATATATATAATTATATATATATCTCTCTCTCTCTCTCTCTCTCTCTCTCTTCTCTGCTCTCTCTCTCTCCTCTCTCTCTCTCTCTCTCTCTCTCTCTCTCTCTCTCTCTCTCTCTCTCTCTCTCTCTCTCTCTCTCTCTCTCTCTCTCTCTCTCTTCTCTCTCTCTCTCTCCTCTCTCTCTCTCTCTCTCTCTCTCTCTCTCTCTCTCTCTCTCTCTCTCTCTCTCTCTCTCTCTCTCTCTCTCTCTCTCTCTCTCTCTCTCTCTCTCTCTCTCTCTCTCTCTCTCTCTCTCTCTCTCTCTCTCTCTCTCTCTCTCTCTCTCTCTCTCTCTCTCTCTCTCTCTCTCTCTCTCTCTCTTTCTTTCCCCCCCCCCCCCCCCCTAAGAAACCCCAAACGTTGGGATGAGTGTGACAACCACCATCTAGAAGTCTATATGAGGAGCTCAGAGACTGGACTTGTGTTTTGGCTGTAGTTTCTAGAGAACATTTGTGTGGAGACCTGTGTGTTCTGCTTGAAGCAATGATCATTAAGGGTAATGTGGGGATGGGGCATTTTTGTCTGCTGCAGTATGTATCTTTAAAAAAAAAAATATTCCCTGCCTCGCGAGCCCCCCCCCCCCCCCCCTTCTAACCCCAATCACCAAATCCAGCTTTTCTCCCATTTCTCCCTTGTGGAAGCCTTTCCACCATTGTCCCGCCACCTCTACCCCCATCCCCTCCGAATTATCTCTTCTGCTTGATTCCCAGTCTTGGATCTTGTGACTTGCTCCCATCTTGTGGATTGGACTCTTTGGACTGGCGATTTCGCACTGTCGGTCCATTAAGTTTTAGTTCTTTGACAGCGTATTCTGTACTGGTTAGTCTGAGTGCAGCTGAGTGTTGGCATAGTCCCCATCCAGCTGCATGCTGTTTGGTAATTGGTTTCCCGCCTAGTTTCCAGTTGCTCTGAAAAGATATACCGTGGGTTGCACGGGCCTGGGGAGCAGAGGTAGAGTCTTCTAGTAAGGGTACGGCTTGGAACTGTACTAACTGATTTGTGCTTCTTTTGTAGACTGGGCATATATGCCACCTTCTGGCCACCTCTTCCTTCCCACCTTTTTGTTTTATTGCAACACAGCCTGTCTCTGGGATCATCCGGCAGTCTGGTCTGTAGGGCTTCACATCTGGCATGCCTGCATCCTGATGACACATTGTTAACTGAAGTGTTTAAAGCCTACCCATATTGGGTTGCAATCCAGTAACATTAGAGTTGGAAGTAGATGCCTGAAGAGAAGTTCCAAGTCCTGCTGGGGTTTGAGTTGTTTCTGTAGTTGGAGTGCTTATCACTGATGAGCAGGAAAGTAGACGGCAGTTTAATACACCAATTGTTGGCCACCCTTGGTTGTGTATGGCTCCTTTCTGCACTTCTGCCTGACGCATCTCGGACTGCACCATGGCAGTATTCCAACTCTGCCATTCCATGATGGCCACCGCTCTGCCAGGTACGTTATGTAACCTAAAACCAGCATTTGAACTGCTCGATGCTGAGCTGCTCAAGGAAGTCCGCCCCATCTAGTCTGAAGGCGTCCAGGCTTGCTTTTTTGTCCATCTCTGCCGATGATGCCGCTCTACACTACTCCTCTCCCTGCACCAGCTGACGGACCTGCTAACACTGAATATGAAGGTAAGCCGTGCACGCCGCATCTGGCGTCTGTACTGGCTTGTTAAGTCTCCTGCATTTGCCGTTAGCTGACTCCATACTACCTTCGCCTCAGACGCTCTCTGCCTGCTCAACTTCGCACCTGGATTGCCTACCTCCTGCGCGTACAGAGCTGTACACTGATAGCCCTTTTGCCGTACCCTGCTTCTGCCATTAGCCATCCAGCAGCTACTGACTCTACGGGTCTGATTTGGCCGTCTGATCTTCACTCCTTGAAGGGACAACCTTTCTTCTCGAAATTGCCCGGGCCCGGCCACCGACTCCTTCCTACCACAGGAGCCCACTCTTTGCTTTGAAACTCGCCCTCTCTGCTATGCTACCACCCCCTGACCTGCGCCTCTCCTTTATAGCTGCCTGCATTATCTGATCTGGCCGCTGAGAGGCTTTCTCCGCATGTACCATGATGAGCGAGGCCTCCCTGGGCAGATTGGCTTTGCAGACTAACACTGTATTTTAATCTCAGCCTTCGGGTCTACTGACTTGCAGACTCTGATGCGTGTTATTAACGCCCGTCATATGCTTTATTCCCCACCTTGTAACTCCCTCACAGCACTGCAACCCACCAGCATTTTGCTGCAAATGTTTGTCACTAGGAACCTACCTACTTTGACCTGTTGCCCTTCTGCTGTAACTGTACTTCACACGCTACTTAACTATGATGACCTGGCTGCATTTTGCTGCAGGTGTAATTTGGATCCCAACATCTTGCAGCCCAGTGCTTGATGTTGTATCCTAACACATCTGCATCCATCGTGAACTGACCCGGACACTAATGCTGACTATGTATTTTACTTATCTGCTACCTGCCCAATCTTGTCTTGCCTGTCTGTATACTTGATGTAGCCCCCTTTACCATGAGTCGTGGCTTCGCCAGACTATGCTTTTCAAGAACCACTTGTATGTTGTAACCTCTATGAATGGTCCTGCACTTTGAAGAAGGTTCACTTCACACTAGCGCCTTGCTACCTGAGGGTTTGGTGTGCTGCTATAAATGTAAAAATAAATAAACCCCTTGGGAACTGGAAACTGTATAAGATGCGTTCTTGTTATTTGTAGATGGATCTAGTGATGGTCCCGGCTCATAGCTAAGCTTACATTTTACTTTACTTAGGAAATACTTCTTTCCCTAAACTGGCATCCAACACATCTGACAAATTTAAGCACTTGTGGCAATTTTGGCGACGTTTCCTAAACTTTTTCCAAGTCCAAAAATAATTGCTCAAGCTTATGCATTAGCATTTCAATAGAGGCTGAGCAATCACGTGTTTTGGTTCCCGCATCTAGAAATTCTGTACTTCAATTTTTATCCATAATTCTGGCACAGTCCCAAACCTTGTGCTAAATTGTGCACTTTGGAAAATATTGCAAATCCGTTCAGCCAACTCGAGAGTAACTTTGGGAGCATACTGCAATGCATCATCAGTACATGATGTGCAGTGGGTGAGATGGACAGAACGACATGACAAATATACTACAAAACTCGCAGGACAATCTGCCCAGACATGCCAGAAGGACGTCACTTGCATACAGACCATACAATAATCTTGTAGAAGTGGGATCGATATATTTTACCTCCCGTATAGACCACCTCGGCATAGGTTGGAAGGTCCACGCGAAGGTTTGACCTATTAAACACGGAGCTTAAAATAAAAAACGGCATTGTTGCAGCCTTGGCTCACCATTCCAAAAACAACATTGTGTAGATCTTTACAACATGCATAGATGCATGGCAATGCTACAATGTACTCTCAACGCATATATTACTATTGAAACCATATCCTATTTTAAAGGTTAAGAAGAGTATAAACGCATACACCCACCCTCGTGAAGAACAAGAACAATATCTGTCACACCTATGGCATTAGATTCCAGGTATGAGATTACCCAGTAGATCACGTGTACCGTCACTTAAACCATCTACATAATTCTGTCCATGCGACAATATGTACTTGTGCATTTTCAACAGCCTAATTGTTAAAATCAAGAACGTGGCCAAGCCAAGCCATAAATAAACACTGCTTACCCAGCGGTAACTAATTTTGGGCAGTGCCAAGAATGCGCACTGCTGGTGCTACACTTGTTTGCCTTTTGAGTGCGTATTGTCTGGAAAAGGGGTGGCCATGCAGAATTATAACTTGCAATAGAAAGCATGTTGTATTTTTACAAGCAGTCCGTATTGCTAATTCTGATGAGGAAATATGTTGTTGGGTGACTAAATGCTTTCTCGGGGTGAGTCGACATGCCCTGTCGCCCTAACAATCGCAACACTCATTTGTTTTCTAAGACTCCACTTTGGGCATTGCTAATGACTAGCCTTTTATGAGCTTTATCGTTGCAATTTTGCACTATTTTATGTCCCTGTAAACGGTGGAAATGTGTACAGCAATCTTAACATTCAATGATGGAAGTGTAAATGCTGCAAATGTTTGTTTATTTTATTTATATAGCGCGCCCGGCCCAGGGGTATCTGGGCGCTGGTGGATAAGAAGACAGTTGCATTGTTACAGTTCATACAGGGTAGTACATACATACATCACAGTATACAGAGAATGCTGTTGAAACAATAGGCTAAGCATAAATACAGTAATCTGGGTGCATGGTAGCAAAGGAGGATCGGGTTAGATCTTATTGAGTAGCCAGGTGGTAACCCTACTTCTGAAAGGTTCAAATGCTTGGATGGATTTAATGTCTAATGGGAGCGAGTTCCATAGTTGGGAGGCAAGTACCGGGAAGCTGGCGCCGCCTTTGTTTTTTTTTTGTTTTTTTTAATTTTTTTAAGGTTGTACCTGGGTACTACTAGGCAGGAGGTATTGGTTTCTTGTATGGAGGGTCATTTGCACAGTTTTCTAGTAGAGATGTGTTTAGGGCGGCTCTGAGCGCATTGTTCTGCAGTTTGTTGAGTATGGGCTTATTGGCGCCTAGGTAGAGACTGTTGCAGTAGTCCAGTTTGGACTGTAGTAGCACTCTGGCTAGTATAAGGCAGCTGTTAGATGAAAGTAGGGGTCTACATATCCTAATCAGCTTGCCTGTATAGGCGGTGGCTGAGGCGGTCATGTTCACCTATTTGGTAAGTTTAGAGTTAGCATCAAGGTAAAAGCCAAGAGTTTTTATATCTTTGGCAATGGGTATGTTTTTTTCCCATCTATACTTATGCTGGTGTGGTTTGGTTTTTTTAGGTTGATGGGAGAGCCAACCAGGAGAATCTCAGTCTTATCATTCAGGCAGAGGCTGTGGATGGCCATCCATGCCTGAATGATGGTGTAGATTTCATTAATCCATGCTACGTGTGTGTCGTAAATGCCTAAAAGGGGTAGGAGTATCTGGGTGTCATCTGCGTAATTGGTGTAGGTGACACCCAGATGGTCCAGTTTATCAAATAGTGGCTTTGTGTAGATATTCTACAAAGTAGACGAGATGCATGAGCTTTGTGGCACGTTGCAAGTAATGGGTATGGGGTCGGCCGTTGCCGACGGTGAGAACACACGCATGGTCCTGTTGTTGAGGAATGACTGAATCCAGGAGATGGCGGCACTTGAGAAGTAAGCTGCCGAAGCGAGGTGATCGCAAAGTACCTTCTGGTCGACCAGGTCAAAGGCCACCAATAGGTCTAGGAGGAGTAGGATGGCCACTCTACCTTTAGTTCGTCAATCTGGCTTTTGAGGTCAACAAGGGCGGTTTCCCTTCCATGTTTGGGTCTGAAGCCAGATTGTCGAGTCCCTAGTAGTTTGTTTGTCTCAAGATAATCTTGAATTTGCATATATGCAACTCTATCTAAAATTTAATTTTTAATAGAAAAGGGACCATTGTGATCGGTCTGTAGTTTGTGGTTATAGATGGGTCTAGCGTTTGTTTCTTAAGTAATGGGAGCATCCATGATTCCTTGAGGTTGCTTGGTACGTAGTTGCTAGTGAAGGATAAGTTGATTAGTTTGGTGATCAAAGGGCCCAGGGTCTCTAGCCGTATCTTTTATGATTTGTGCTGGGCAACTGACACCCTGGCAATTAGGGGGTTTCAGAGAGGCTATGATTCTTCGTACCTCTGGTACTGATACCTTGGTGAATTTGAAGCCTGACTCTTGAGGCGATGAGGCTGAGGTAGTTGGCCTAATTGGATTGCGGGCGGTAGATTGGTGCCGTTAGTCGGCTATTTTAGTCTGGAGACCAGTGAATTTATTGGCAAGTGCATTTTGGATGCTGGTGCACCAGGGTTTGTCTTTAAGGCAAGAGTCTACGGGTGGGTTGGGACTTTCCAGCTACCTTGATGTTAAACAAGTCTTTGGTGCTGGAGCCTGCTTGGTTTATTCTGTCATTGAAGGCTTCTTTTTTGGTTCGGATGATCTCGCTTTTATATGTGGCTGTAGCACTGGTTAATTGTTTGCCGGAGTGTGTCTGGCTGCTAGTGAATATCTACAAAAGATCTCCACCTATTATTCAGGGCAACCTCATAACGATTTTTGGGTGCACTATTGTTCCGACATTTGATATTTTTAAAATGTAATGCAGCGCAAGGTTTGTAAAACAAATATTGATGTAAATAGTCCCTGCATACTCGAAATAGGATGCTTTCAATACAGTAAAATAATATTTGTTTGACTGTTTGCTAATCAAATCACACGGAGCAGGGTTTCGCTTTGTCTGCACCGCCACTTAAAAGCATCTGTGGTGTGCCAAAGAGGGCGACTGCTGCGCATCCAACAAACGGGTGACCCAGAAGTATCTTTAAAAGACTTTTTCGCTTTGTCTGGAGGGAGCTGGGATAACTCTGTATGAAGATTACAACCTTTGTCTGCAATTTGTGGCTCTCCAGATACTTTGGGCTGTCATTCCCTTGATACCTCACCGCTGACTGTTTGCCCGGGATTATGGAACATCTGGAGTCTTGTGCAAAAGGTTGCTGACCCAAGAATGACCGCAAGCGATGTGCCCTTAGAAAAATAACCGATTAGATGGGGTAAACTATTGTCAAGATTACTAGCCAATTAGAGCTACTGGTTTCCCCTCTGGTTCTCTGGTCTATGCATAGTTTCTGGGATAGTGCCCAGCATGCTGCTTGGTTCCATTTATCAAAACGAAAGCGGTTGGGGGATAAATGCTATGGTGCTTAATTTAATGGGGGATGCCCTTCTTGGGATTGGTCCAAAGTATCCAGGAGTGCCAAACAATATAGTATAGGTGGAGGGTCTTCACAAGGCAACAACTACTAAGATTGGCAAGCCAAAGCATTAGATAAGGTTCTTTCTAATCTGGGCTACCTCCAATTCGTCAAGGTAACACACTTGACTGGTTGGCAGGGCATAATGTTATTCCCATTAACCAAACAGTCAGTCCCTGCCCCTTGTCGAACCATGCTTTTATTGATTTCGAAATTATCACCAAAAAGAAAGTCATAAACATGAAGCATATTACCACCTTAGTTCGGGGGAGAAACCTGAAAAAGTTGATCCCTGAAGCATTGGACCCATGGTTCCGGCCGTCACAGGAAAAACTGACAGAGGAAAGCTCAGTAAATATTACCAATATGTATCAAGATATTATGCAGAAAGCGGTTGACACCCTAGCACCCCTACGAAATATGAAGATGACACAAAGAGCAACCAATTTATGGTTTTCCTCTGAACTAGAAGACGTAAAAGTACTAAGATTAAAGCTCTATATAAGTGGAAAAGTTCCTTGACAGATCATGACAAAGAATTAGAAGATGCTATAAAAATGCTGTTACTTTGGCTAAGAAAGCCTATTTAGATGACCGCATAAATAAAACAGTCTAAACCTAAGGAACTTTTTAAAGTCTTTAAAGAGCTGGAAACAACTAAAAATATTGAGGCAGATACGATTGAGATAGACTGGTGGAACCTAGTCCAAGAGGCCATGGATGCCAAACTTAATAAAATTTAAAAATGGCATCCTTATAGTAAATAGGAGTTCTACACAAAAAGACCCCAATATTGTCAGCCCTTGATATAAGGAATGGAAACCAGAAGAATTGTTTTCATTTAAATCTATTGACGAAGATGAACTTACTTTGATTATAGAAAAACTCAAGCCATCAAATTATAAGTGCAATGTATGCCCTTCATTAGCCATAAGGCATGCTCTGCTGCCTTGATCACCACTCTTGCCTGTTTGTCAACGCATCATTCAGAGACTGCTGCGTGCCAGTTTGTATCAAGAATTCATGGATCGCTCCGCTTTTGAAGAAGTCTGGCTTAACACCATGTGATCCATTGAACTACAGCCCTATCTCAAATTCCCCCTTTTTTTGTTAAAAATCTTGGATAGGGTGGCGTACACGCGAATGCTCGCTCATATGAGATCCCACTGTCTCTTAAATCGGAGACAATCTGGTTTTAGAGAGGGACACGGGACGGAGACGGCATTGCTGGATTTAAAATCCAGACTTCTCCGTCACATAGATCAAGGAAATGCAAGCATGCTTATGCTCTTGGACCGATCTTCTGCCTTCGACCTGGTGGACCACTCATTGCTGGTCACCAGGTTGGAGGAGGTAGCTGGCCTTTCCATCTCAGCAGCACAATGGGTCAAATCCTTTTTGGGGGGGGGGTCCCTGGAGAGTGAGTAGTCCTTTGGCCGATGCAACTCCCAGGGAACTAATTCAGGGGGTGCCACAGGGCGCTTGCCTTTCCCCCTTATTTTCCAACATTTTCACAGTTCCATTCTTGGGCTTTCTGGATATCAATGGCATTGAATTTGCAAACTATGCAGATGATACTCGGTGCATTGTACCCCTCGCTGGTATTTTTTCTGAAGATGAACTGAATAAGGATATATGCCTTATCGGTGACTGGATGGTTGCTAATGGCCCATCACTCAATGCAAGTAAAACAGTTGATGCTAGTGGGAACTGAAACCAAAACTCGCAAAATGGAAAATGGGTATTCTCAAGGGTTCTAGGTTAAAGGTTCGAAAACAAAAGGCTCGAGGGCCTTTTTCGCGACAGTAAAAGGACTGAAAAAAGGATCAAATTTTTTTTTTATGGGGGGGTTGCCTCCCAGCCCCCTGTTCTTTTTATAACGTTTTTGTATACATGCTAAACTAAAAATATATATATATATATATATATATATATATATATATTTTTTTTTTTTTTAAAAATGTGATCCTTTTTTTTCCATTCCTTTTTGCTTTCGATAAAAAGGTCATTCGATCCTTTTGAAACATTTGACCGGACACCATTCTCAAGTACATATTGATGGGTGTACCATTGTTGTTAAAAAGAAGGTTAGGGGGCTGATTCACAGAAGCGTTTTATAATGGGGCAATCCCAAAGAAAAGCGCTCTGTGAATCAGGCCCTTGGGGTGTATCTGGACTGTAACTTGAATATGAAGGCACAGGTTAAGTCTAGTCGCCTCCGCATCCTATTCATCAAACACTGGTCCCGCGCACGTCCCTTTCTGTCTAGAACAAATTGAGAAACCCTCATGGGATTGAGATTAGATTACTGTAGCACCCTACTGACCGGTTTACCCGACTCTGAGATCAACAAACTCCAAGTAATGCAGAATAACGCAGTGAGAGTTATTGTTGATCGTAGCAGAAGGGATCATATCTCGGATGTGAGAAGTGATTTACACTTGTTACCAATTAGGGAGAGGATTCAGTTCTGTTTTATGGTGATTACACATAATTGTCTGAACAATGCCAAGCTAACATACCTTAACACTGAACTGGTATTAAAAAAACAGTAATTACAATCTAAGATCTAACACTCGCTCACTACTCAAAGTTCCCGCCTGCAGTCTGTCACGGGTGACAACTGGAGCCTTGTATGCTGTAGCACCAGCATCCTGGAATGATTTGCCCCACAACCTGAGAGAAATTACCTCCACCATCGTCTTCAGAAAGGGATTAAAAACACTTCTGTTTGATTAAACACCTCCTTGGTTGTTAACTCTGCTCATATTTTGTCTTTGTACGGCTCCTGAGTGTCTGTATTCTGTCCTCAATGTCTAGTGCCCTTAACCCTCCAGGTCAGTGGCCGCGCTACATAAATGTATTAAAGTAAAGGCGATACTGGTCTCCTGCCCCAAAGACCCCCACCCACCCTCTAGATCTCTGAAGCACAACAGTCTCTTGGAAATAGCATTCAGCCACTTCTTTGCCGCAGTTTCCCGTTGCAGGGGTTTATTGTCTTGTAGGCCACCAGCTCTGCAACCTTGGCTCTCCAGATGTTTATGACTACAACTTCCATTAGCCCTACCCAACAAAGTCAGTGATGAGGAATCATGGAAGCCATAGTCCAAAAAATCTGGAGAGCCACACTGTGCAGACCCCTATTCTAGCAGAAGAAACCACCAGAAGGTGCAGATTAGCACAACAATCCCCTCGCGCTCCTCCGAACATAAGTTTGACGTTTTAGTCTGACTTGTAGTTCACTTCATGCACAGTGGGCAGTTGAATCATATCACCTAAGGGTAGGCTGGTATAGATCAAGCTGGCATACGCTTGCCTCAAATTTATTACGGCTTGAGCCACTACCCATTGAAGTTCCCTAGGGATAAAAGCAAACGTCCCCTTTATCTTGTGTAGTGTATGTAAGCTCCCCATTTAGGATAAATGTATTTTTACACAGCATCCCATTCTTTTGTAACCAAGTACTTGGCTTGATGCAAGAGGTAAACGGAATGCAGTGGGCGGGTGAGGAGAGATGCAGGGTTGCTCCCTAAACGAGCCATCAACCACGCCACAAATCGATCTCTGCAGACTGGCTGAGAAATCTACTTATCCAGGTACACGTGCTATTGAAACCCCAAGGAAACGAGGCATTTCAAAAGCGAGAGCAGATCCATATTTAACATAAGTGACAATGGGGAACTCTGCAATCATCTGTCCAAAGACATTGATTATTAGTGGCCTAATTGGACCTCTGCTCTGGTCCCATAAAGAAAGATTGGAACCAAAGCGATCCCTTTTATGGAGCAATCGAACTGGCCTAAACCCCAATTCTGATTTTTAAATTTTTTTTTTGCCACCTTTGTACCACTTTGGATTGAATTCACTGCACTCCAATTAAATCTGTCCTGCTTAATGTATAGGGAGCATGCTAGTGGCCCACGTGACTGTTGCTCCCTTCAGTGAAGTTATGGCGGAGTTATGGCTACTGGATACACCACTGCATCCACAACACTGTGATGCTTCATGTCCTCAGCGCTACAGATGTAAATGTAACGTTAGATTAATTGTAACTTTATGGATACATTAAAGTACACAGTTTGAGAATAAGTGAGGGACGATTGAAGCTACTGATGCTGTTTGATTTAAGTTGGGTGTCTGACCATGTCCTCCATTTTGTTTATCCTCCCTTCTGGTTGGAAGGTCTTAATAGGTGGAGCTGCAATGTCTGGCCTTATTTTGTGATGCGTTGCCCAGGGGGTCGATTCTGTCCCTGCTCCTGATTAACTGCTATATGCAGACACTAGGTGGTCTGGCGAGGGGAG
Source organism: Ambystoma mexicanum (assembly GCF_040938575.1). Lineage (NCBI taxonomy): Eukaryota > Metazoa > Chordata > Amphibia > Caudata > Ambystomatidae > Ambystoma > Ambystoma mexicanum. Next base: position 1,224,142,968 of record NC_090925.1, read on the forward strand.
ATACCTTAATCTGTATGCTGGGGTACCCGGTTGTAGCCAAATGCAACGTCCCTGGCCAATGTTCAAAGCCTTGGGAATTGCTTCTGTTTTGGAGCATTGGAAGTGCGGAAGCCCCGTTGGTAAATCCATGTGAGTTCCATCTTTTCACTCAACATTAATGATTTCCTAAAATGCCTGTCCTCACTAGGTTACCATTGCGTTCCTGGTTTAAGAGGCAAGGTTCCTTGGCCTCCCATTTGAGTCTCCTCATTGCCTATATTCCAAGTTCGCTCACACATGTTAATTATAATTGTCTCTACTTCATCAGACCAGACCATACATGCCACCCTGTGACTTGTGCGCCTTTGCCCAGGCCCTTCGTTCCAGGCTTGTTTGTGCTAATCTGTACTGATGGGCCCTTCTGTCCTGGCCATGGCTGCATGTTGGTCCTTTTATTTTGTGGCCTTTTTGACCACAAGGAACAAGGTTGATCACATCACTTGTGCTGCTTCAGCTTTCCAGTAGTTTTCTTGTCACTCCTATTCAATTTGCTTGCCTGCATCCCAAACTGTGTATCTGATGGAGAAACATTGCTTCAGGATTACTTGTGGCAAATATGTCTATAGATTCAATATTAACAAATTCGTCCTCCATGCTTTTTAACTCGGCACTTTCTGTTGTTGGCCTGCTTCTTTGGAATGCCCTTCCACTCCATATCAAATGCCCCCTGCCCAGCCATTACCTTTTTCATTCATATTAATGATGGATGAGAGACTTTTCTTTGCACTAGCCTTTCCTCTACCAAGTGCCAATTTTTCTAGCTAGTTGTGGCAGCCTTGCGCCTTCCTCACCACCACCCTGTGCCACATTTTATCCAGGCCTCATTTGTGTTGATTTTTATTGTATTGAATGTCCTCCACTTTTTACGAGATGCTTTAGCCTGTCTTGTGTACACCACCCTTCTGCACCTTGGGGGTTTATGGGTGAGGTTGGAAATATATACTGGTTTACAATATACTACTATGGGGGATGCCTACACAAATTAATTTGTATCTTGCGGATCTCTGCCTTTCATGCAGATTAATCCTTTACTCTGAAGATGGCGAGTCTCCCTATAAAAAAATCTCTTCTACTAGGTGGTTCAAGCCTGTTCTGCATTTGATCTCCAGCTGCAAACTCTTCTCTCAACTACTGTTGGGGTTAGTTATTATGAAAAGTGGTTCTGATTTAGTGTGGGGCGAACTAGTTCAGAGACTCTCCTCAAACATCCCCCATTTTGGGTGGTCTGAGTTTAATTATATCCAGAGATTTGTCTGGAAAAGTTTGTCACCCAGTGTTTTTGGAATGCCGTCTGCAAGGGTGTAAAGCTTTGGCTGTAATATTTTTCCATTAATTCATTAAATTATTTGAGTAATTCGGTTTCTGCAAGGAGGGCCAACCCTTGCAGAATGCCCCATGCCAAGAGCACATTGCCCCATGTGGCTTTGTTCTGACAGACGCTTGACCTGTATAGTAGGACCGGTTACATATTACGTTATTGGGCATTTGTATAGCGCCTCTTACCATTGGTATGATTCCAAAGTGCTGTGTGTTGAACACCCTTGAGGACCGTAGACCAGGTCAGAGGAGAGAGTAGTGCAGTAAATAGTGCTTGGGTGCACTCTGTATGTGTGCAGCCAGAGCGGATTAAGTGGTGTGCAGCTGCATTCTAGTGCTTGGCGTGGTGCAGTGGCTGTGTGATATCAATAGAATGTGTGCAGCAAAGCCAAGTGGACTTGCAAAGCTGCATTTGGTGGCGGTTGAATTTGTGAATGGGATTGTGTTCAGCTAGGCCGATTTTCATGGGCTATACCTGCGTTCTAAGGATCTTGAGGTGATCATGGAGCTGTATAAATGTGTGCAGCTAGGCCGAATTAATCGGGGGGGGGGGGGTATAGCTACATTCTATTGATTGTTGGTGCAGAGGAGAGAGTTAGCAGAATGGGGAGTATCTGTGTGGATCTGTGTGAGACCCTGTCCATGGTGACCTTCCAGTGCCTGTTGAGGGCATAGTATCTCCCTTTTGGGGTTTGCGGCTATTATGCGAAGGTCCTCAATGAGCCATTGCAGACCCAACAAGACACAGGAGTACTGCTGCAACCACTTCAGTTCTATCAGTCCTAACGCACTACATCCTAGAAATTGTCTGTTGCGCGTGAGCCCATTCCAGCATCATGGTCATCTATTTGTCCTGATGAGAGTGCAGTTGTTGGGTGGCGCCATCTCACTGTGCGTTGCATCAAGTTCTGGACTAGCAGACGTACGAGTATATCTCGGATATGGTGCATGGTTTTCTCTGAAGCCGAAGGTCCAGCACCTGGCCAGGCCTTGTTTGTGCTGTGTCCATCTAACACAGTTTGGTACGATGTCCCTTGCTCGTACTTGCCTCACCAGTTTAGATACCTGGTTTCCAGAGCATATTCCCTTGAAGTTGGAGCAAAAGTGTTACTGATCCAAAATGTTTCAGGTCCTGAGTAATTGTTTACAGCGAGTGGTCAGGTATTCCCATCTCAGTTTATGGTGCGAATTGGCAAAATTACACTCCATCAAAGTCCCATTGTGAGATTTTGGTGTGCACTAAGGCTCGAGCACTTCTCTGATGGGAGAGTGTAGTGAGTAACAGCAAGAGACTAAGAGCAAGCCCAGTAAAGCATAAGAATACCGGCATTGTTGTGCCCGACGTGAAAGGAGTTCTGGAATCGGGTTCCCAAACAGATCACCTTAAGCATCAAATGATCCAAGAAACATGTCTGCTTGACGATGACCAACAGATTTGACCCAAATTGTATCATTTCAATATAGGTGCTAGAAGGCCCTTGGTCAGTATTTCTAAATACATTCCCAGATAGCAAGGATTAGCAAAGATACCAGTGCTGGTTAGCCCTCAGAATGTAGTTGTGCTCCAAGATTTCCAGACAAGTAAGTTTTTAGCAAGGATAGACATCTCCTGGACCGATAACGTAGTGCATATCTGCAGGAGGCAATGATCAAGCTCAGTCACAGCGTTAGTTCGTAAGTGCTATTAGTGTTTGGGTTATGAGACTAGCACAATCTATCCAGATAATTGGAGATGGATCTCTTTTGGCCTCAGAGCGCAGTGTATACGTGGTGGAGGAAGCCTTATTGGAGGTGGGGACCACTATAGGGAGGACTGTGCATGACCTTAGGGTGCGGGTTGGGTGGTAAGGTGTAATCTTTTCTTGTAGGTATCTGGGGCCTGCTTTTTTTTTTCACCGCTCGTTGAGCGATGCACAGGATTTTGAAGGTGGCCCTACATCCAATAGATAGCCAGTTTAGGGTGGGGGATAGCAGGTGAGGTGTGGTCTCTTGAGCTTTGTACACTTTGCACACTTTTTAGTTGATAGGACGGTGCACCAAGGTAGAGGGAGTTCAAATAATCCAGTCTGGACATGACAATGGGCATAATTGCGGCCAGTCTATTAGGGTAGGTCAAGTAAGGGAAGATGCAACTCGGAAGCCCAAGGTGGAAATGACGGGATTTGGATGCATTGTTGATGTGGTAAGACAGTTGGGTCTCAGTCCCTTGTGCAGCTGAGTTTTTTTTTTTTTTTTTTTTTTTTTTTTTTTTTTTAAAAGTGTGGTCAGGGGTCCGGCGGGGGGCGGCTTTCAGGGGCGACTGAGGATGGCGATAGTCGGATGGGGGAATAGAGTTGTTTTGCTGCATACCATGATCTGTTTTCCCTTGGTTCACAAGGAGATGGTTAGTCGTCATCCAAAGGTCAATGTCAGTGAGACATGCTGCAAGGTCAGGGCAAGGGTTGGAGGTAGATTAAGAATTCTCAAGATGATTTGTGTCTCATCGGCCAGCAGCTGAGGTTGTGTGCGCTGATCATCCTCGACAGAGGGGGTCATGTAAAGTTTGTAGAGAAGGGGTGAGACGCTTGCCTTGGGGGTACTACAGTGTTCACTGGGCGTGCAGTGGAGAGGAAAGGGGCGGGTGATTTGCTGTCTTGGTGAGGAATGAGGCGATCCAGTTGAGCGCTGAATCTTGTATTCCTAGTAAGTGCAGTCTTTCAATGAGGATCTAGGGGTTAATTGAGTCAAACGCTGCTGAGCGAGCAAGTACTGCACATCCTTATGAGTCTGCAGTGACTTTGAGGTAATCCCAGATAGAGATCAGTGTGGTTTCTGTTCCGTTGTGCGGACGGAACCCTGGTTGCACGGGGTCTAGGAGGTACGATTCCACTAAACCATGGAGCTGTGAGTACGCAGTGCGGTCGATGAGCTTTGCTAAGAATCTGGTATTGGAAATGGGCCTGTAGTTGATTGGTAGGAGAGGCTTGAGGGATGCTTTTTTAAGAAGAGGTTTGACGTGTGCGGTTTTAAGGGTCTTGGAAGTTACCTGAGGTGAAGGAGTCATTAAGGATGGACCTTGCCAGTTCTCCTGCACCGGGTGGAGATGAAGATTTCTTTGAGGAGAGTGGCGGGACAAGGATCGAGGAGAGCCGGAGAGTCGACTGTCGGATAGTAGTTTGATAAACTCTTTGCTCGAGATAGGGTTGAAGGAGCAAAACAAAGAGTTCCTGGAAGGGGGGAGGGGGTGGTGTTTACAGGAAGGTTCATTCTTGTAGAGCGGGTGTTAGGCGGACAAACGGGTTGGAGAGTTTGGCTGTCCTGTCCAGGGCTGTTTTGTGGAAATATTCAGAGAGGAACTTGCAGAGAGTTTGTGAGGAAGCAGTCAGGGCTGCGGTGCATGAAGTTTTCAGCAATTCTGTGATAATCCCGTGGCACTCTTTGCTGCTGCTACAGCAGCTCAGGACTAGTTTTTTATGCCTTTTGCATCGGTGATTTGTAATTTCAGTGTTGGCAGACGAACACTGGCTTGCTTTTCGGGGTTCCTATGGCTTGCCATTTGCGCTCGAGGGAGAGGTTCTGGGGTTTGAGTCCAGGTGGGGGTAAACCATTTGGGGATAGGTCCTTTGCGTGAGGGCGCAGACTTGGGGTTGGAGTTAGAGGAACGAGTGAGTCCTTTAGAAAAGGGTCCAAGAGCTCTATGGGTACGGGTGTATCTGTGGTATGGAGTGAGGGGAGGGCGGGTAGCGGTGCTTCGGCCAGGTCCGGTAGTAGCTGGTTCCAGCCTTTGAGCTGGCAGCTGCTGGAACACTGTTCCCAAAGGCAAAGGTGACTTTCATTACACGCACGACCCAGTACCTGGTCCTAAAATAGTCGGCTCTGAATCGTTTTTTTGTGTCTAAAAACAAAACACTTGCAAGTAAATGTACAATATTGCAATTTTAGCACCATATGCAAACCATCTATGAACGTTATTCTGATGCAAAGTAAGAGAAGCTAGTTGAGATCTTGCTAATAACGCATGTGTTTAACCTGCAGTAACAGCTTTGAATCTTACAGAGCCATGAGCGACATTTTCTTTTTTCCTGGCCCATATATTGAGTAAAATTAAACCTGGTAGTAACGCCTATTTACATGGATGGGAGTGTGGGGGGGGAGGGAGGGGGTTCACTAGCGACAACCCGTACAAGTGTTGTTCGTTGCTTTTTATTGTGAAGACTCTTTCCCTTACAGAGGGGGCAGGTGCCAGTCCTGTCTGCAGAGGGTGCGTACACGTGGGCCTTGAAAGTGCAAACGAGTTGTTACGCAAGTAAAGCGAAAGGTCTGGAGTTCAAGAAAGTGGGAGCGTCTATTTTTAAAGAGCGCATGTTATGCTGTGCTCCGAGTAGCCCCTCAGTTGGTTTGTCACTTGCTGTCCCGGTATACTAGAAGGTCCATGTGCATACAAATCCCCGTTTAATGTTGAAGCGGATTTAAGGGATTGTTTTCAATTAGAAGTTGTTCGGTTTTGTGCAAACCACAAGTTACCAATGTATGTTGGGAGTAGAGGTAATATACCAAACAAAACATTGCCTAGAAGGATTTCAAATTACATATAAAACCATACTCGTTAAAGGTCTAATTCAGGCTTTCCCGCTTATTAGTTTCTGAACTTCCTCCTTTTATGTCCTTTCTTGAAGGGTTTATGATATGGCATTTATAACGCGCCTATACACAAGTGTTTCAAGGCGCGACGAGGCAAGGTAGGGGGAACACAGATAAACGATCCTACTAGGCCAGGTGTCGATCCAGATCGCGCAAGTGCATGGGAAAGGGAAGGGGGAGAGTGCGGGGGAGGAGGGGGCAGGGACAGTGCAGTACATGGGATAAAAGAATAAATAACAATAGTAGAAGTGCGGCCAGCAAGTGGCCAGGGTAAATGCAGACAACATAATGTATCAAGTGCTGGAAGTGGGACTGAGGGGGATACATAAACAGTCACCAAGTTGCCAGGAAGGCAGTGCAGGTGTGCGACTGGCTGGGGAGGGGACCTAGGCCCAAGATCAGAGGGTGGCCAGGTAACCAGTGCAGGTTAGGTTTCAACCAGGAAGTCAGCAGGGGAGAGGATGAGAAAAAGCCAAAGCAAAGAGCAAGGTTTTGAGGTGCTTGCGGAACCTGAGATGGTTCTCAAGTTTCAGGGAGGCCGTTCCAGAGGGAGGCCCCAGCCGAAGAGAGAGATGCACCACCAACTCGTTCCTTGGAGAAGCGACTGATGAAGGAGTTGGAAGCGGATGATCATAGAGCTCGAGAAGGAAGATACATGGGAAGAGAGTTGAAGGTATTGCGGCCCCAGGCCCCAGAAGGCCTTGTGATCAATGCAGAGGGTTTTGAACTTAATCCTTGCAGCAACAGGGAGCCAGTGCAGAGATTCAGTGGAGAGATACGGTCCTTGGGCTTGAGGCCAAGAACAAGTCTTGCAGTGATGTTTTGGATGAGTAGCAGAGGGCAGAGAGTAGAAGCAGGACGATTTAGAAAGAGGTTGTTGCAATAGTCCAGCCTAGAGAGAGCCTGGTTGCTCCATATCCATGCTCTTATGGCCAGGGTGCCTGAATGTGGCAATGTGACTGCGCCTGGTAAGTTCTGGGGTCGAAGGCAGAGGCATTGCTGGGCAGGGGGCAATAGCCCCCTGGTCTTATGGTTGTAGCCCTGGATAGAAGCTCAAGGGTTACAACCAAAAAGCCCAGTCCCGACAGTCTGAAAATTAGCAAAGCCACAGATCTTTTGCAGACCTAGCTAGCAACACCCCTGGTCCAAGGCAAGGTGTCCAGGGTATCTTCTTTCCTGCCCAATATCCACTGGCTTGAGGAGCACCCGGCCCCCTGTGTCGCCTTCCTGGCGATCCCCAAATTTAGGCAGCCAATTTTGTCATACAGCACAATGTTGGCATATATTGGGCACTGGCTGCATGACATTTGTTTTGCAGGTCCACGCTGGCGTACATTCTTGAGCACTCGGTTGGCTGCATGAAATTGGGCCACTGCTGGCGCTTTGCCAGGCACCGATTTGCCTTGGACACGGAGTATGAAAACGTGTTACAAAATGCTGCTGTTCTGTTGGTGGCCGGGCGTCTACTGGAGTTTATCTTGTGTTCCTTTACCAAACTGTTTGCAAATTGTAAGGCTTCTTTTTTGCCTATGTATTATTTTTTCCCTCAGCTTTGTGCTGCAAAAGACACCATGTCAACCCGATATATATATATATATTTTTTTTAATTTAAAAAATGGGTTTAATATTAGCAAAGCTTGCTTAAATTGCGCCTGGCTCACGCGCTTCACTGCTGCTCTGGCCACTTGGGGGAGAGAAACAGTGAGACCCCTGCTGAAGAGTCTCATGGCCCCTCAAAGCAGGCAGAGTTTTAGATCTGCGTTCGGTTTGCCTTGCTTATCATTTTCCAAGGCCACAGACTGAATTACTCGATGGGCGAATGGTTTAAGGGACGGTGGATGGACAGCAGTTGGAGATCAGGTGTGTTTTTTTAATTCTTTTTATTAGGATTTCAGACATTTCCACACAGTCGAAGCTCTTGAGAATCTCTCATCACTGGCCTTCATGAACTCTGGCCCATGGTTTCAATTGCGTTGTACCCTGGCGTTTTATAGACGCAGTACGTTTGTGTAATCTTGGTAACTACTCCTCCCAATAAACCGCTCTTAATTCCTTTTTCTTAAACCGAAGATTTCAAACCGAACACGCTGTTTTGCTACATTTTTCTTTTCTTTACTGTTGGGCAAATGTTTCTAGAATTGCAAGCTCACTTGAGTACAATTAAATGGAAGCTTCCCCAGAAAGCCTTTAAACTCAAAGCTGCTCTGAATCGCTCTATACCCTGCATACAAGACGCAGCAACATGACTTGCCTTTAAATATTTCTTCTTACTGATCCCTACAAGCTTGCTTATTTTTTTTTATCTGGATTGTGCATAGTATTCGCCCTTTTCTTCATATAGTACACCAAAATGTTTGCTTGTTTTTTTGTAAATGGTTTATTTTCCTTCAATCCATACCTGCTATATCGGTTTGCTTTCTTCTTATGCTACAGGGTCCCTTTTACAGCGTGACCTCTGCCATGTTCCTACCCTCTTGGTGTACTGGGGGGGTGCATTCAGGGAGGGGGGGTGATTGCAATGAATTGGGTAGGCTTTCGGAAGGTAATACGAGCGGAGAAAGGAGAACAAGGTGGATGGTTCTGCGTGGTGTGCAGATCATGTGTGTGGGGATTTTGAGCGGACCATGGGACTGCCGGTGCAATGTCAAGCATGTGCTGTTGGTGCTTGGGATGTAGTCTTCTGATGGTGTGCAGAGGTTTGGTGTCTGTTAGTGGGAAGCTGGAAGGTTAGTCTGAAACTTGCTCCCATTGATTACATGTTGGTGAAATAGATGGGTACAAAGTGGTAAATATTCGGTACTTTTATGCTCTGCAAATGGACATGAGCTTTTTTGCATACTGTGTGTTGCCCAATTAGAATGATCAGTTCCCTGAACCTCTCAGCATGGTAATGCCGAGGTTGCCAGATCTGTGGTTGCATTGTGCAGTTAGCATCCAGAGTTGGATGGAGTCCTTTTCTTTTTTGTGAAACAAATGAACTCAAAACATTTGCCATTATTGTACTGAATTTGCACTAAAGGGTGAAATTGTGATAATATTTTAGACTGATCAGAACAAACATGTTAGTTCAATTTGATCACATTTCAAGACCAAAAGCATTGACTTGAGGGGTTTCGTTCTTGGTCAGAATGGCTAGCTAATGTGATTGATACTTGAATACATACAGCCAGTGTTTAAGTCCCGCTGAAGTAAAGAATTGGTGGATAAGGTTTTGGAGATATCTAGGGTTTACGAATCTGTTGATTCAAATGCTATGCATATTACTGGGTAAGTAACCTATGTCATGGAACATGTGTAACTCCTAGTAGTAACAACATTACACGTATTAGCATGGGTTTTTGCACTGTCCAAAGTGATTTGTTTGGTTGGTTGCACTGAAAGTTTGATCACCCTAATCATGCCTACTCTTTTGCACCAGAATTGTTTTTCTTCTATCTTTTGATGATCGGATTATCTGTTTACTAGACCTATAATAAGACTAGGGACACAGTTAAATTATGCTTAAAGTACAGATGGTTATTGATGTGTAACTGGATACCCGTTCTGTGAAGATGCAACACTTTATTTTAACAAAATAATATTGAAGATAAATGCTTTTGCTTGAAGGAAATAAAGGTAGGCTCATACTATTGTGATTGTATTCCTGTTGGACTTCTGGCTAATAATTCCATGACAATGCTGTTTTGTTATTGGAATGGTGTAATATGCCATAATACCTCCGTGCCCTTTACACTGTGGCACCCAGTTGGGCACAATTTCCTCGTTTGTTACGGGATCCTGTACCCTATTATGTCTTGATTAATGTTTTATGCTTCAGTATTGTTTTCCCATGTAAAGAGGCATTCTGTGCACCCACAGTTCAAATATGCACAGTTTGCATGATTGCATCAATGCCTATGTATTTTTTAATTTTTTATATATAGTTCCCTTGATTTATGTTTGGCTTTTAAGACCGGTTTTTCATGGGTGCTTCAATTGATAACTTTGGAGCTTTTGCAGGTACCCTTTGCCTCAAATGAGAAATGGAAGTAGTGATATGCACCCTTCTGATGTCGAGGTCCTTGTTCCCCTATCATGGATGAAGGTTACGGAAGTCCAGTGAATATCCACTGCTTCACTTGATTTTGGCCACTGTTCTCTGAAATCGATTTTGATATCGGACCGAGTGTTACAAATACATTTTCCTAGAAAGGGCAATTACGCATAGTTAACAAAGGTGTAAACATGGAGAATATCTGGCACAACTATCCGCTTGTGGTGGGTGGCAGTGGGGGTTGGGGGGCCAAGCCTAGTGCCATGGATATGACTGTGGCTTGCCACACTTTACTGGCAAGGCTATTTTAAATGCTTCCTTCTGCACTGCTGCATATCAGACCGAACCTGGGGTTGTGCCCCGAGGTTTGAGCAGCTTGAAGCCCACACGTGATTTGGTGGAGCAGGGAGCCTGCTGCGTGCGCGAACATGCCTTCATGTATTGGATTAGAAACACAGGACCACGCAGACTGGCATGTTGAAAGCAAACTCTGCTGCTCGAGACCGATGGGTTTAATGGCACTGACGAAAAATGCAGACCTCATGGACTGCTGGCAGACTTCATGTTACCCATGTGCTAGTGTGCTACCAATCCATGAGATTCTCTGACGGGGTTTTGGTGTCGGAACATTAATCCTTGCCACCATCACTTGGCGTTGGTGGTCTTTGAAGCCTTTCCTCTGCTGCAATGGCTATCCACCTGCACTGTGGACCAGCAGTCTGGTCATCTGGGAGGCGACCATTATCCATATGGGGGTGATGATACTTTGGGACAATCTAGGACAGTGGTGCCAGCAAAACATTTCACAGATAGCCAATTGTGTAGATTCAGTTCCTCCCATTGCCCGAATCTTAACTGGGTTTTGATGTAGGGTGGTCTTAGACTCCACATGGTCCACTAGCTGTTGTTAAATTTATTTTTTCTGGGAGCTTCAAGGGTACATTGGAAATCGAGCAGTAACTAGCAAGTCATCTGGATTCGCTATCGTTTATTTTTAGGAGCATTTTATGTATGCCAACTAATGTTTCCTCTTATTTTTCTTGTGTAATGTTTTAGTCCTCTGTGCAACTGAGCGATGCAGTCAGTCGGTTACTGAGTTACCAGGCAAGCAAGTGTATTAGGCGTCAACCTATGTCAATGGGGTTTTAGGTGTTCCCTTCTTTCCCCCAATATTTATTTTTTTAAAGTAACGTTAAAAATAATGCCCGGTTATGTCCGTTTTTTATGCAGTGCAAAATCATCACTCTAGTGGGGATAACGACACCAAGACTTGTTCAGGTGTTGGCGCATTGTACACCTGTGACGGTTATTGAGACCGTGGTCTGTGGAGGAAAAGACCAAGGAAGATACTGATGGAGTAGTGGGTACAGAATTCGAAGAGTTCCTGGCAATATATTCTAAAAGTGAGTAAGGTCAAAGGTGTAGGAGTACAGAAAAAGGTGTAGGAAGTAAGGCATTAGAAAGTTGAGAGCGCGGTGTTAACAGCCAAAACCTAATAATTCTGATGTACAAGACATCATTACATGTAAATGTGTAAATGCTTGTATGAAGCCTACTTGGAATGGTTGGATGCTTCCACTATTATCATGAAGCGTGACACTATTTGATCTGAACTTTTCCATAAGCAATAGTTGAAAATGAGTTGGCCTGGGATTCGGGTAAGTAAAAAATATTCTGACATGGCAAAACATAGGAGAAATGTTTTGGAAAAGCCGGAGAGTGGAGTCGTGGCACAGCTCAGGGTTACTGTACAGTGAGTGTTGATTGTCACCACAAAAAAATATAACACTTGTTGCTTGTATAGTGCTTTATGCTACTGTATGGTCCCCTTGCAGCACTCAGTGAGACAAGGGAGGGTGGATTTTTTGTTACAAGCCAACAATGTAGGCAACAGTGCACCCTTCCTTCTGTACGTCTGCCTCCTCAGCCTAAAACGCCTATGAGCGCCCAGTTCTATACTAGGGATTAGTGGGTGACCCAGCAGAATCGTCCATGTTACGGTGGCTTTCAGTGTGCAGCAACCTGCTGAAAATACAGCCCCAAGGTCCCAGAGCAGTCACTGGGCCCTACAAGGATTACTCTGAGATTCTTCAAAGGTTTTGGAACTTTTCTGGGAGTAATCGGTCTTCAAACCATCCCTGTTCAACACCTAGCCTGACTGCAATTGCCCAATTAGGTCTGCGGGTGAGAGTAGGGTGATCCCAGATAGCTTTCAGAAAATCTGTTTAGTGGACCATTTGCTCGAAGGACCGTAATGAACATCCACCAATGTATTCCACAATGTCCTTCTGATGGTGTTTGGTTGGGTATTGAGGCCAAACCTGACACTTTCACTGTATTCAGAATGTTCCTATTTTTGATGTTTGTTAGGTATTGAAACCCACTGTGACGTCATTCTCTAGTGAGCGCCTTAGAGTCGTGTGCGGTATTAATTGTACCTGTATCCGAGTATTTAAATAGAGGGGTACTATCTTGATATTCAGGTCTACTAAATTATTGGTGGGTTGCTGATTGGCTGGACACTTGATGATTACTCCCCAATAGAGAACAAGGCAAGTATGTGGCAGGATATCTAATTGGTTGACTTATTTTAAGACCAGACCACAGCGCTGTCGTATTAGTGACCTATTCCATATACCAACTACTAAGTAAGGTCTTGTTTTCTCCAGATCACAAAGCTACACCTCAAAGAAACACCGTCAACTCTGTGTCGACTCGGTTTCCTCAGAAAAGACCATGGGAAGTAAGGTAGCTTCTGAGATTTTGGGGCTCCAATCGCCACAAAAAAGAACATGGTACACAAAAGCCCTGCCTATGTATTTTCCTCACTCTGACAGTACACCGTTAATCCTTGCTCATTCCAGCCTGCCGAGCATCATGGCTGAAAATATTGGTGGCGCTGAAGCACCCTAGGCTCGCAGAATGTTGGGTGCTAGTCCTGGTGTACCCTTGAGGGACCTGCTGCTGGCTGATGCCCATCTGGCTTCAAGGAGAGCAGAGACCCTTCTCAGCAGGGCTGTCACACTGTTGTAGCCAATACACGGTAACCTAATATGAGGCTATGACTAGGGTTTCCTGTAAGATTCTTCCTGCTTCCTTCCAAGCATTGTGTCAATAGTGGTTCTAATTATTCGAACTACTGCCACCCAGGATAGCCACCTCAGAAGGGTGAAGGGCGGAGTAAGCCATTGCGATTCTAACTTGACCAGTGCAAGCTTGTCCCATGTCAGGAGCCAACACTCAACCCATGAGTCATCTACCCATACATTCATGGGGCCACACAAAGTCTCCCCTCCATCACCCCAAGTTGTATGTGGTTGGACATATGTTCTGCATGCATTGCTCGTATTTCAAGAGGGGAACACACGGTCATCTAAACACATGCTCCTGAGAACGGAAATTCAGTTAACCCAGGGTGTGTGCCATTTATTTCAAGTTTGCACATCAACCTAACACTACATACCCAATGATTTTAAAACATGACGCAAGCAGCTACCAATGTTGGCAATAATAACTCGCAAACTCGATTCCCTGCTGTAAATAAAGGGTGCTGTTGGCATTTTGATGCAAACAAAATATGAGCTACCTAACATGCTTTCTTTAGTTTTGAACATCCGAAATGAAGTAACAAAGCAAGACTGTTCTTATCCCTGCACTGTGAATGTGATTACTGTTCCAAATGAGACCGCCCACATTATGAACGCTGCTGCAGCAAGGGCTAACTGCACGTAGGCCAGTGACATGTGAGAAGCCTAGTACAGAGATGCCGTTTGTAGAGATGGTAACATTGGCAATTATAGTGCATACCGTTTAACATGCACCTTGCCAGTCTAGCCCCCTCCCTCGTCGGCCAGTCAGTCCTTTGTTAGTCCACTGGTGCCATCATTCGAGAACCAGACATTTTTGTCCTTTTGCACTGTTATGTAACACTGTAAAGCTCACCACAGGGCAGAGGCCTCCTCCACCAAGGTCACCCGATGCCGTACTACAATTGTACCATTTCTATTTTTAAATTAAATCAACTCCCTTCATTAACCATGCCTTGTGTCAGACGCGGATTCTTTTGCAGATGGGATTACTAGTTGGGAGGGGCTGGGGTCATTTATAGAATGCTAACCCGATCCCACAGTTTTTTTGTGATGTATGACAAACCTAGACGTATTACACTTCAGCTAAGTTTTACGTGTGTGCCCTGAACAGTGTGCTCTACTCTGCAATGATTAAACACCCGTCCACAGTCATGCTGTCCTTTAAACCCGTGTCATACACTCCAGATAGTTAGTGTCCCAGGCCAGGATCGCACATACCTTGCCCCTCGATATTCCCTCAACCCAGGTTTGTTTTTGTCCTGTAATCCTCCCAAGCCACAACGTTAAAGCAACATCCTCATTTGTGAATCCTCCATTCGATTTTTAAACGGCAGATGCCTATCTTTGCTCATGAAGCCTCGAGCTGGGCTGCTTCTGTGCAGACCGAGGCAGTCGAGCAGGGCCGGCCTTAGGGTAGGGCGGGCCGGGCGACCGCCCGCGGTTCACTAGTCCTCTAGGGTACCAGCTCTGGGGAGCCTTTCAAGGACTACGCTGAGCTGGTGTGGTGGGAGGTGGGAGAAGTGTCCCTTTGCAATTAAATGCGCTCGCGCATTTAACAATAAGGTGCTGGTACAGGGAGCGGACGGTTACCATTAGAATAGGACGCTGATGCTTCCATCAGCGCCCTATTCCAGTGATCAACTCCCTGCTCCGCACTGGAGTGGGGAGATAATAATCTTAATTGGGTTCCGCAGAACCATATTGTTAAATGCGCCCGCAGCCTTCTCCCACTAATGAAAATAAACATTTGGTGCCCCCCCCACACCCAATTGACCTGTGGGGCAGGGAGGCGGGTGCCAAATCTATTTCTGCCCAGGGCGCTGCTGCCTCCACTAAGGCTGGCACTGTAGTCGAACATCCACTAGGATCTGCCATGTCGGGAAAAGAAAGAAACGTGCAGCCAGAAACGCAAGCACGTGTCGACGAACATCCTTCTGATTGGTTTCCTTTCAATCGGACTGAAGGAAGCAAGAAATGATTTTTCCATGCAAGTGACGACGATGTCCTGCCAAGCAGGTGCACAGTCGTTTGTGTGGGTCCGGGAAAACACAGTGCATGGGCGCCCAGCCGCGCATTTTAGGTGCCCAGATAAATCCTTGCTCGAAAGGGCAATTCCGTACGTTTTCGAGAGGCAGGCACATTCTTGTTATGTGGCAGGCTTTCTAGAGTTGTGGTGTCCATGCATCCTCAGGTGATCAGGCCTGGGCTGCTTTAATTGTCTGTTGTATTCCTGAACTGAACATGGGTGGACATGTTAAGGCGCCTGGGGTGCGAGCATCGAAATGGGTGGCGTTTCATTCTCCAGGTTGAAGTTGTTGTCTTATTGTCCAGGTACTTGTAGATCTGATCTGTAAAGGAATGGTTCGGTCAAAATTTTTTATTGCCCCTACGGGTCGGCCATGTGTTTTTAAGCCTAAGTCGCTCGATTTTAGAAAAATTTCCTATGGACCATACCCGAGTTTTAGTCCATTAAACGCACGCGAAAACAGGCACCAGAGAGCTGCCATTTTGTGATAATCCTATCATTTCCCCCATCGCCCTGGCTGACCTGCTTTTGCGGCACTAAATCATATCCCCCGCCCATGAGCCTGACATTATCAAAACATCCATATTCCCCGCCTCTCTCCGTGACGTTACTGTGCTGCGTAGGCAAACGCGCCCAGTCGTCTTCTACGCGACTTCACACAGAACCCGGAAACCAACACAGATCAGCTCACAACACAGCGCGCCACAATTCGGAATATGAAACTGTACTTTAAAATCAAACAGCAACAAGGTAAATTTGGTAAAGTACATTTATTTGACATTAAATGTTTATAGAACATTCAGCAATTGACATATGAACTCCGAAAGTCATTTATTTTCTTTTATCTCTATCCGCATAACCTTAAGATGTTATCGTGAGTCACATGCTGTTCCTTTATGGTACACAGGGTGTTGCTTTTCGTTCAAAGAGGCACTTTTGTCGCACGTTGAACCGCAAGGCTGTTCCATCAAGTAGGCACTAGGCCAGCGTAAAGGTTGATATGTTGCTTCTAGCCGCTAGTACCGTGTAAGGGCATATGGGCCCTTGGCGATCGTCCCATAAAATCATCAGGATTGTGCAGTTGTTTAAATTAAGCTGCAGATGGCGGTTAAAAAAAAAATATCTGCCGGTGTCTGAAACTGGTGGCATGGGCAAAACGGGAGTATGTACCTATTTTGAAAACATAAAATGTATAATTAGTCTCGCCAGCCGATCTTTATTAATATTATTCATTTTATTTATTACGGCCGAGCTGAAACTATTTGCTTTCAAGTATAGTGCAATGGAGTATGTTCGGCTCTAAAATCAATGCGAAAACTAACTAAATAAATCGAGGTTGGTACACAATGAGAAACGACTTTTTGTCTACATGCGTGTGGAATGTGGACCTGCATGCCCATGTGCCCGCTACAAGGACGATCCCACAAACGTTTTCAAAGCTCTTCATTCAATCATTTATTCATGCATCCATTTATTAATTCTTCGTTCCGGTATAAAAGCGTCTAAAGAGTTACTTGCATTATATTTGCAATTTCCATTGTGTCGCTACGTAATGCAGACCGTAAATCCCACTGTGCTCTTGCCAACGATTTTTCATATACTGAACTAACATGAAACTCGGTCTAGTTTAAGAATTTTCTGCCTTATCGTCTCAAACGTTATTGCACCCTCCAACCCCCCCTTCAAATGAAGTTCTTTCAGCATGGTCCCTGTCTCTCAAGGTCAAAAAAACAATAGAACCTTATACTGCCAGTGCGAGTTGTGGGCCTCTTCAGGGCACGAGCTGAAAATCAAAGCCGCTGGCCTTCACTAGAAATTAGCATACATTCTTTCTTTGCAACGTCCCGTAGTAAAGCCATCTGTCAGAACTTGAAGTTTCGAATCCATCTCTGTAGTGCGCCTCAATGTGCAAATGCGAACTCGCTTCTCTCTCATCTGCAACGGCTCGCTTGGCGCGTTCTAAGGCCCCAATTTTGTCCTCGTTGTCTGCGAGCTTTGAAGCCCCAAAGAACCATAACTATTGAGACTTTGAATTTTTTGTGGAAGGTCAGGTGAAAGTATAAAGTACCCGAGCACTTGATTTGAAAGTGAGATTTATTGATTGTTTGTTTTATTATTTGCAATACGCAAGCCTCCCTTCTGTTAACAGTGCCCAGCATTTATAAGAGATTGTGAAAATTAGTTACATCAACAAAAATATATACATACACAAATAGACAAGGCCAGCAATATGAGGTGAATAGAGAGAGAATTCAAAGATGACATCCAGGTAGTTCGGCACCCAGGATGGTGAAGGTAGGGGTTAGGGTTAGCGTACTTTGTATGCACACTGTACAATAAAATGTATTTACAAAAAGACAATTGTATTACAATTATTTAAACCGGGATTTGTACTTCACAACCAGCTCTGCTTTGGGTGGACATGGCACAGTGGCAATGTTGGGTGGCAATGGATCAGTGCTCTGCACAGAAATGTTCAAAATTCCATATCTGTGCTTCTCTAATACAGCAACAATAAGGCTTTTGACAAAGTCAAACTCCATTTCCTCATAGACTGGTTTGATCACCCATTGCTTACTTCTTTTTGAAAAGGCCTTAGTATAGCGAGGCATCCTTACATTACCCTTAGTCCTAGATTGTTCACGACCGAGATTCTCGTTATGGGCCAAGACGGCAAGTAGAGTCCTATGGCTCATGCCCTGTATGCTGAAATGCAAGCGCTTTGACTGGTACTTTAGGCACATATTGTGGAACACCTCCAAACCTCCTGTGTGACAGAATTCTGTCAGTCCCCTCAAATCTCTGGATAGAGTTTTATTGAAAACAATCTTCTCAATGGCGTTGTGTGTCGATGAAGATGGATTCAACCACTTCTTCTTCCGTGCCTCCACTGGGTATAAAGGGCCATGTTCACATTGGTGGAAATGTAGGTTTTCTGACCAGCGGTGCACGTTGGTACAGTGGTGCATCAGTGGCCGCCATTTTTCAAGTAATATTTCCACTGACCCTTCACAAGTTTTGGAGCTCCACCAAAGATGGTTGCAGATAGACTGGGACCGTCCGAAATACTTTCCAAAGCTTTTTTTATCCCTGCAGCCAAGATTTTCTTATTGATTGATTTAGCAAGATGCCATACGTCAAATTGATGATTAATATGTGGGAACTGCTCTCTTATTGTCTTGGCAATTGAAACGTGTCTGTCCGTGGCTACGAGGTCGATGTGCATTCCCCTTGATTGTAGATATTCCACTGATTTTATAAATCCTAGTTTCTCCATGGCCACTGAGGATGTACATTGTGTTACCTGCACGACCACCAAACTCACAATTTTCTTACTATCCATGTCCTGAAAGTGGTAGGTGCAGTACTTGGCAGAAAGTCCAGGGCTGTCGCACTGTCCATCGCCGGCTAGCCTGAATCGTTTGCCTTCGAATGTACTTGCTAGAGACAATTGTTCAATTTTCCAAGCATCACTAATGGCTGGAAACAGATAATCATGTTGGTATTTGTAGTACTGCGTTTTTTAAATGAAATGGAGTCCCACAAACTGAAAGAAAGACTCTAACTTTCTAAAACTGGAGCTACTAAAAAGTGATGCAGCTGCACACAGTAGATTGCCTGCTGGCAGTTTCCCCAGCATCGGTTGTGCAGACATGAGAACGTATGATGTAATCTACAGGTGGCATGTATTGTGACGTTACTGCCTTGTTTTTGACGAGTCACATGAATCAATGGCTTCCCACATACTTTCCCTCTGACGGAATGCCCACATTTCAGCACACTTATAATATCCATCAAACAACTGTCGAATACTATGTATTTGCCCTCTTTCATTAGACTGTCATCCTGCGTCAAAGTTGATTCGGCCTGTGACGTTGAGGACATATCACCACATTTGAAAGAAATATCGCTGCTATCAAGTTCTGATGCGTCGGTGAATGCTGCTGCTGGTTCATTCTCTGTCATTTCAATATCTGCTACCTCAACATTGATGGGAGAACACAACAATGTCGAAAGCTTTTTTTGGTGGCAATTTTTTGGTGGGTGTAGATTGTGTGAATTGATCTGCGACTATTTCAGAGCTCTGCGACTAGTTCAGAGCTATCTTCAATACTTCCAGTATCATGTTGCAGCGGTGCGGTCGTACTGTAGCAATGGTTCAATAAAACTTTTAATAGTTCCTCTATAGCCTCCATAGTGAAAATGGTCTGGCAAGCAACATCTCTCATTCGCTTCACTGTCTGTGTATGTATAGTTCGTAGACCCACGGGTAACTAGAGGACAGATTGGAAAAGGGATGTTCAGTTTAAACACAAGATAAAGTATAGTACAATTTACTGGAAAAAAACATAAAATAGTCCCCAGCACAAAAAAAATTCTAAAGTTATGAACTGTTTGTAACTAACCTTATTTTGGTTTCTTTTCTTTACAACTTTTTTGACTCGACCTTCAACATCTGCACGCTGTTGCTCTGATACGTATCCGCATGTCTCCCCTTCCTCTTGCGCTGCAACGACTATATTTTCTGTATTCGCATAGACAGCACGGAATGAAGCTCCATCGGCTCCCTGAAACATAGTATTTCCATTACTGTGTATCAAAATATTGTTAGCGTAAAACGCACGTGAGGACGAGCACACATGTACATCTCAATAGCCAAACACGATTTAAACATTGTGTGGAACAATCAAACGACAAGTATTCAAGCTCTGATGACCTAGTTCGATGGAGATGTCAGTATACATATCTCTGGCTCTACATGGACTGCCACGAATGATTGTATTGAAGGAGGCATCAGCAACTCCCTGAAACACAGTACTTGCGTTAGTATGGTTTTCAATATCGTAAACATAACACACACTTGGGGTCGACGGCACAGGTACATATAAAGAGATAACCACAAATGTTGCATTATCTAAAAGAATCGAGGAATATTTAAAAATTATCAGATTTAATCGACTTAGTTCTCTGATTTCTTTACATCTGCATCATCTAAATGTGATCTTGTGATTGTAGTTGAAGCTCCATCATCTCCCTGAAACGCAGTACTTGCGTTAATAGGGAAGAAAGTATAGCAAATGGAATCACGTCATGTGATCACGCTCGATGGAGCTGTCAGTATCCATACCTCATTCTGCTGAAGAATATCTAGGGCTGTTGTCAATGTGGTGCGCACTTCCGAAAGCTGTTGCGCCGATTCGTATCGGCATGGTCCCGCTTCCACCGGAATTACTTGAATGTCAGGCTCCGCATTAAATGCGTGGGTTGACGATTCAACAGCCTGAAACATAGTATTTTCATTAGTAAGGATTACAGTATTGAAAACACAACACACGCTTGGGGTTGACCGCACAGGTGCATATCAACGGCTAACCACAAATGAAACATGGTGTAGAACAATCAAACGACAAGTGTTCCAGTCCTGATGATCCCGGTCAGTTGAGCTGTCAGTATCCATACCTGCTGCTGAAGAACATCTAGGGCTGTTGTCCATGTGTGGACGCTTCAGCATCTCCCTGAAAGACAGTACTTGCATTAGTATGGATAACACTAATTATAACTGAAAACAAACACCAGGGGACGACAACTAAGGTGTATATCAATTGGAAAGCACTAACCAAACAATTGGTAAAATAATCACACGATACATACAAACTATTACTTGACGAGCATAAAACAAGTCTGTAGCGGAATAGCCAAGTATGATTACCTGATACGCGCTAGAAGTGGTTGATAACTGCGAGCACGTGACAGAAGTAGAATGTTCTTGCTTCAGATTCAGGGGATAGTCAAGAAGTTGTAAAGGTAAATCTTTGTTTGATAATGAAATGCCAATATTTAAAATTGCCATGTAGGAGACGGAATACTTGAGTAATGCGCAATATAGCACAGTTCCCTGTGCCCATATACAGATGTCGTTTGTGGGTTATGAAATCTAAAAATAATATATATGGATAAATGTCATTATTCAAAAAGCTATACTCATATCCATGTCGAAAGTATTACAGATTGGAAACAACACCTAAAATATCAATGAATCCATTCAGGCTACCTACACACTACTGCAAGGCCTAAAGCTAAAAACGGACACTTGACTCACCAGTGGCGGATTGTGGATGAATAGAGTGGGAATAGCGTTTGCAAGCAATTTTCGTGTCGATCGCCGTTTGTTCTTTTTTGTTACCCAAGATGTGGTGTACATGTTCGAGGGAAAGTGCCGGCTGCAGATGGATATCCGCAATGTCTGACCCATTCTCTTATTCGATCAACAGTTTTCGGGAATACATGCATTGTAGTGCCTTCAGATTTAGCATGGGTCTTCGAAGGGCAACCGCTAATCGAACAGGCAGGCATTGTCAAATTCTGAAAAGTAAATATCAAGATTATTATAAAACCTTGATGAATAAAAATGTCATAAAAGTAAATGAACCAAATGCAAGGTTTGTTTCGGTCGCCGGAACTATACCAGTTCATCATGTGCGGCTTAGTATTTGCATAAGTTACAGAAATTTCTGTTTTGTCTTGCACGAAAAGGAACCATGCTTACATTATAGACTGGACCCCCGAAGGATGCAGTTCGATGACAATTGACACAGATGAAAATAAATAGATGTATTGATAGCATAACAATTGAAACTCAAGTCAATAGCAATGAGACCAATGACCATAGCTCTATTGGGTACTGTAATAGCAAATAGATTGAAATGTAAAAATGACTGAAATATGTCTAGGATGCATGGCCTTACTTTGACCAACAAACAGTTGGATTCAGCAGGCCGAGCAGTATGTTGCAAGAGAACAGATAGATGGCCACAGGTAGCTCGAAGCGGTCACAGATAGCACGGCGACGAGCAGATTAGCATAGATCTCAGTGCTTCTCAGGTAGAAGGTTCAGGAGTTGACTTGCAAAGCACAAAGATGTTCTCATGAGACATATCAAGTGGTTTATAAAGTATTAGAAACAGGGGTGTGTTTGTGAATGAATGACGTGTGTATGTCGTGGTATTGCAGGGGGGCAGCCTGCCTCAGGGGAGGCCTGCCTGGAGACACGGGGTCTGAGGATGCCATGTGAGCGATGGCCCCTGGGCGTGGGATACCTTTTTGTTGTGTACATGCTGTTTGGCACCTTGGCCGTTTACGCCTGTCACAGCCCCCCCATGCCAGCGCTCATCCCCGGGTGCGAACCGCCTTTGATAGAGGGGGGTGGGGATGGATGGGCCTGGGGTGTGCAGATAAGGCACAGGAAGACTGCTGAATGGAGACACACTTATGTGGATTGCAGGGGGGCGGCCTGCCTCAAGGGAGGCCTGCCTGGAGACACAGGGTCTGAGGAGGCCATGTGAGCAATGGCCCCTGGGCGTGGGATACCTTTTGAAGTGTACATGCTGTTTGGCACCTTGGCCGTTTGCGCCCGTCCCTTGCCCTTATGTGATGTTAAAGGACACGCGGCATCCATTTTTGTACCCCCTTTCCGCTCCATTTTGGTGACCAGGCCTCTCTGCGATAGTACAGCGTGCAGAGCACATGGCCCACAGCCTCGTTCCCACACTGACTGGAAAACTCCAGAGGTATTTGCAACATCTAATAAATGTAACGCATCACTCTGAGATCACGGTCCTGCATGTGATTCGGCCTGAACCAAGCACATGGCTCGTTCATCTCCACAAACGTGTCCTTGCCCACGCACCCTCGCCAGTGGAAACTTACTGCCATTCTGACCCTGTGTCCCTGCAAGGTATTCTCGCCAGACCACTGACCACGCCATGATGCCCACCTAGCAGATCCCCCAACTAACATTAGACCCCTACTGCAGTATATCGTTGTCTATCAATAACAAATGCCACATACCGGAGATTCTTTTGAGCACAGACCCACACTTCAAACAGGGTATTATAGTGGTCAAGTCCCTTGACCTAAGGCCTGTATAATCCAATGTTCATTGATGCGATTGATATTTGTGTGACTTTTATAACATAACCGACTGAAAGACTTTGAACAAGTGTTATTTAGTGCATGCATTATTGATAATAGATTGTTAGCTTAGATAGTGACCACCCCGCTTCACAGTGACCTGAAATTCACCCATTCCGAGCACAGGTGTCTGACGTCCATCCTTGAATGGAGACACACTTCATTGATTTAAAAAATCAAAACAACCGTTGTTAAAATATATGTCGTGTTTTATTTTGTAGCTTATTTTGATGACACAAAAATACAAAAGTTTACACATTGTACAGTTCAGGTTGCAGCACAGCGAGAGAAAATCCCCTGTACTGACCGCTGTCACTCGGGAACGTTTCTCTTCTGGCACGAACGGCACAGGCGGGTATCACTCTTCGAACGCGGTGTCCAAGCCTCCCGTGAAGCCACCATGTAAAGGAACGATAGGCCACCAGCCTGTACCAACTGTGAAAAGGAATGAAACAAACTGTTTTTAAATGACCAAGATAATTTTACTAAACGTTTGTTGTCAATGACAATTCTTGTAGTTAATGGCATTCTGCTCGGACAAATGCTATCTAGACACTGCACACTATTGAACAATTTCATGCGTTACAATGATATGTATATGTAATTTTGGATATAGTAGAAGACCATGAAATAGTGGCATTACAAGCAGAGTATACTTACTCGTTACTCGGATTACGAGGACGAACAGGTGCGCGAAGTTCGTGCATAAGCACCATCATTATCCTCAACACGGACCGTGTGAGGCAGGCTGCCCTGAAGTCTGGCAGCTCGGTGATGCATTGCGGTCGTGGCTCGCCTTCCGAAATGTAGGCCACGCATCCTGAGTTTTCACAGCAGCAGCAGTTCTCCTCCTCGGTCGGCATTAGCTCGCACCGATTTGCATGTGCACCTGGTGGAAACACCGTCCATGCGACTAGGTCCAGTGTCTTCATCCGTTGATTCGTCCTGCCAACTGCTGTCCGAAGCCCTATCGTTTTCGAGTGTTTCCCTTTCCAGTAGTTCCTCCTCGGTATACTCGGGCTCGTACATGTAGGGCATTATTGTATCCATTGTGTGTTGCACAAACTAAAATAATTGATAGCGGTGGTACTGGTATCTGTCCACACGGACTACAAGCAACGAAGGTAGCTGACCAGAGCACAGAAACGAGTCACAGAATACTCAAAGTAACACAGAGAGAGGAATGGAATCGAAAATCTGCTGCTGTGTGTTGTGAAACGGTCTGTTTATACTTATTGAGGAATTTCCATGGTGACACGTCATTAGCTGAAGCGCAGCGAATGTTGACACGAGACGTGCTTTGGCATTGTGAAATGGGCGGTACGCGTCTGCTGATGACAGGCTCAGAGGCGGGGGATATGATTTAGTGCCGCAAAAGCAGGTCAGCCAGGGCAATGGGGGAAATGATAGGATTATTACAAAATGGCAGCTCCCTGGTGCCTGTTTTCGCGTGCGTTTAATGGACGAAAACTCGGGTAAGGTCCATAGGAAATTTTTCTAAAATCGAGCGACTTAGGCTTAAAAACACATGGCCGACCCGTAGGGGGCAATAAAAAATTTTGACCGAACCATTCCTTTAAGTGGGCTGAACGGGCGTTGCACAGTCGTTGTGATATCTGATTTTTGCTGCAGGTCGATGGTATGTTAACCTCCTTGATGAGTTTAAACATTTCTTTTGCAAGCCCTATACCAGTTGTATTCAGTCCTTTTTATAATTGGCTTTCTTGACTTTCAAGGTTTCCACTCTGTAGATGAAAGGTTGTTCACTGGAGGAAAAACTATGGCAACATAAAAACACCTACAGATTAATTCCATTCTTCTGTTTGCTTTTTGTTGAGGTTGCTAGTCTACAATCAAAGTGTCAGAGGCTTCTTTGTGGCTTACTTGCACAGGGTGTTCCTTATCCATTAGTGGAGTGTGAGGGGGCCTTTAGTGCAGGTTCTTTGCGCGCCGCGTGATTACGGCATCACTGAATGTGTCTGTGTACAGTAGATAGGGCAGCAGGCGATGACTCAGCAGGAAGGTGAATATAGGTCTAGTGCTGCAGGACACTGGAAAAAAGAAAAACTCAAGGGTCTCTAAGGCAGGAGTTGCCAAATGGTTAAGCGCAGGCGACCAGTAGCTTACTTGAGCCTTGCTTGCGGGCTGAACAGACAGGGAAAAAAAGCAAGCACATTCTCTAACCAATCAAGCTACACACCAGACTGAAGGGCACTGGTGGATAGCATGCAGTGTCTGCCTTCACAATGAATGGCCCAATCGTTTTCCTACATTGTGATAGTCTTTTTATGAGACGGCTACTAATAAAGAGGCTTTTGAACTTATTAATCTAATCGTGAAGGCATATGTTGTTACCTCTATAAAGGGGAAATAAAATGCCCCCAAACAAATTAGTAAAAATTCAGTTGTTTATGAACCTCCCCATCCCCAATATCGCCCGCTAGTAGCTCTCTACTATTGGCTCTCATCTACAAGTAGCTCTAGCTAATGTAAAGGTTGGAGACCCCTTCTCTAGGGTAATTTTTAGGGGTGGGGGGGCACCTCTAGAATATCAACAAATACAAAAAGGCCCCTCTCAAATTAACTTCACCTTGTGAATGATCGTGCCAGATGTTTGGCTGCCAAAACACGTTGCCTGGATTTGGCATAGATTGCATTTACCATGTGTTTAGTACGTTTCTGTAAAACAAATGATCCATACTTCACTCACTAATGTAGCGTGACTATCTATTGGGTTGCTGTATAACTTCAGCTCCTGTTGCTTGCTATCGTACTATAAAATGATCTCATTGTTTCACCGCGCGTGTCTCGGCAAAGCTCACTGTGCCCTTTGCTTGTTATGTGGTAACACTAGGCCCGCTTCCTTCTTACTCGTGGCATGACTTTAGCGGACATCTCCTGGTGCGCTCTTCTTTAAAACAACTTGTTGGATGATTTGTCTCCATCCAGTGTAACCGGTATCTTAGATACTTGCAGCCTGTGATTCACAATGTCAATTGTGTAAGTTATTTCTCTATGCCCCTCCACTATATGGGTGCATACCCTCCACTCTATGGGTGCATAGAGA
Organism: Ambystoma mexicanum; assembly: GCF_040938575.1. Classification (NCBI taxonomy): domain Eukaryota; kingdom Metazoa; phylum Chordata; class Amphibia; order Caudata; family Ambystomatidae; genus Ambystoma; species Ambystoma mexicanum. The sequence goes on from NC_090925.1 coordinate 1,224,169,130, forward strand.
ACCCTACAGCGGCTTGAGATGGACATTTCAATGTCCATTTTTCATAAGCAACAATCATCGCGTATCGCTGATTCCAAAATATTGCAGGCAGATTTAACGTAGCTTGTGCCACTCTATTTCATTTAAATCTTTTCCTTCACTGTCAATGCCTGTTCTTTCCTAAACCGTTTGTTTTTATCGACTTTGGTGTCCTTCCCAATCCTCACTTGTCCTAGGGCAGTCCATCAAATCTTCTACGCAATGTCCTTTTTCTATCAAACGCGTTGCATGGGTGCTGTCGTCATTTAGTTTTTGATGCCGCTCTTGGGTTCTGTTCTGTGTGTTTACTTTTCTTTTGCCTATGTACAGTTTGTCACACGGACACCAGATCGCATATGATTTTGTCGCCAGGGTCTCAATAGGCCCAAATTCGCTTCTCTGCTCCTACAGGTCTATTTACAACACCTGCATCTTCCACATGGTGCATGTTCCACAATATGTGGCAGCCCCCAGGTTTTTTGTTGGTTGTCTCTTCTCGGAGTGTAATATCATTTTGCATTAAGTTTTTGCTTCTTTTGAGTGCGAACACTGGTGTATCTAGCTGACATTTTCCTCATAAATACAATACATTTCTTGATCTTTTTTTGTTTGTACTCTACTAAGGCTGCCCTATTTTTGTGTTTTGCCTTTTTGAAGGCACTTTGTGTTGACGTGACTGGATAGCCTATTTTTATGCAGTTTAACTCTCAATTTTTTTTACTTCATCTAGAAGTCTCGTTTCTTGATACTATTCCGTTTTAATCTAAGCAACTGTCTTGGGGGCAGATTGTCCCTTGTATGTTTAGGATGGAAACTTGTATTGTGGAGAAGCGTGTTCCTATCAGTTGTTTTACGATATGGTTTCACTGAATTTTTCGCTTCATACACTAAAATCGTAATATCAAGGAAGTCGATTTCCTTAGATATTTAACATTTACATCTAATTTAACTACTATACCATCTTGAAGGTTCAACCACTCCAACTTCCTGGACTCGTCTTCAGTTCCTGTCCAAATGACTAGAATATAATCTACAAAGCGGGTTCATCAACTGTTTTTCTTCTATGGGTTTAATTCCGTATAAGCCATGCTTTCTTAAGCATTTCCACATATAAATTGGCCACAGTTGGTGCTAGTGTAGCTCCCATTGCTGGCTGTTCCATGGACCTGCTTATAAAAGTCATTATTGAGCATAAGCTTTCAGTCCGGGCCATTTCTGCGCACCACAGAATGAGTTTGGGGTCTTTGAACTCTTCTCTTCGGTTGTAAATGTGGGCATTCTTCTAGCATTGTTGGAGGTGGCTGCTTATGGAATAATTGTGTACAAGGAGACTATATCTAAACCCATCAACCGCTCACGATTAGGATTAAACTTCAGGCCTTCAGTTAACTTGTTCACCTCACTGGTATCCTGTACGAAGGACTTAATTTCCACCAATGGTTTTAAGTAAGCATTGCCAAATTTCGATAATGGTTCCAGCATGGCATCGAGACCAGATACGATTGGTCGCCCCGGCAGGATATAGAATTTTGGCATCCTAGGTTTGCCTTTAAATCTGCCTCCTTTTTTAAAATCCATTCTCTATCTCTAGTGCCTTGTCTTGCTCACTGTTACCATTACGATGTGCAATGACCAGGTGCTTTAGTAATAGCGTTAACGTGCTGACAAATGAACTAGCTATTTTTTTCAGAAGTGAAAAAACGTTTATAATGTACTACAGTCCCATTGGTGTGGCACATATGAGAGATGTTAACATTTTTGTATCTTTTTTTTCAAATAAAGGAAATGGAAATTGGAGCAAACAGTGGTTTTCTTAAAAAAAACACTACCTGGTGAAGTTAATTTGAGAGGAGCCTGTTAGTATTCGGCAGTGCTCCAGGAGGCATTCATCCTGTAGTGCCTTTTTGCATGCATTTCTTGTGTATAATGGTGCTATTGCGTTCCCTTCTTGCCTGATCGTTGGGTGGAAATCAACTTAAAAGATGGTGAGATCTATTCATGCAGAGCCGGGCCTTTTCCATTAGCCACATGTCCATGATGGAGAGGAGATTGATAATCCCATGGTCAGTTTGGACCATGTAGCTGGGTCTGACAGTCTTGTCCTATCCATGTTAAGCTTCATAATACCACTTTCATGTGTACTTATCCTGCAGTTGGAGAGAATTATTCTGGGGATTTGGGGGCGACATTTGTTACTACTTCCAAGACATAGGAAATTCCTCTTGGTGCCAATTCCTCTTGGTGCCATCACTGTATGCCTGGTTCTGGTATCCTGCAGTGAAGAATCGAAGGTGTAGTCTACTTTGCGTAACATAAGAGGTGATTGCACGAGAAGGGGTGGATTGTAGGTGTAATGTGGGTATTTCATCTTGGTGTAAGATGTTGATGTGTTGGCCTCCTGGTACTCCAAATTAGCCACGCATGGTAAGCCTTTTGGGGTTTTTTGAGTGTAAAGTGCTGTGTTGCTTCCTGAAGCTAGGTCCGTGCCAAAAAACAATACCCTAATAATAATGGTTTGTTGTGAGCCTCCTTTCTTTTTCATGGTATCAGTGTTTGGTGTTTTAATCACCTGTGGGTGGGTTCCTTCTTGAATAGTGTCAGTGGATGTCCAGGTATTTTGTTTTGTACTGTCGAGATGCTCTCAGGGGATCTGGTGTGTCCATTAATCCTTCTAGAATTATCATTTGGAGTGTCATTGTAGTTTGTTGTTTAACTCCCGTGTGTTGGCTACCCAGGATGATTTGAAGCAGAGGGGGATGTTGTGCCAATTCACTACTGTTTTTAGTTCTTTCTCATAGTGATGGAAGTTGTGGGTTGGTGGGCAGTTATATCTGAGGAGAAATTTTGTGCCTGTTGGTAGTTTGAAGTTGGCTGTAGGGAATAGATCGAGCCTGATTTACGGTTCAATGATAGAGGGGTCTTCAACAAGGTTTGGATAGCTGCACCGGGCTGGCTTTTTTCCACAGATTTGGTTGTGTGGTTCTGCCACACTAAAAAGGTAATTGTTTGCCGTACTGGACCGGTGCAATGGGAATTAAACTACCTATAAGATCTCTAGGAGCATGTAGGATAGCAATAAGGGTGTCTATTCCCTAAAATTACTATGGTTGCAAATTATATTGGTGAACCAAATGATAAACTGCATTCATGGAGCACATTTCATGTGGGATACCATCAGACTGCTTCCCCATGAGATTTGTCCCTCGATTGCACCCTTAGGATTGTTGCTCATTGATATACTATCAATGGCACAAGTATAATAAGGAGCACGTTTAATGCAACTAAAATCAAAGAACATGTCTCATAAGTAGCATATTGGGGACTATTTCATGAGGGTGGAAGCTGTGGAGAAGCTAGCATCATAAGATGCAATCAAGTAGCTAATTTCTGATTGAAACTTCATCTACTTCCACAATACTATTGATTGCTAGTTGCGTCTGAGGGGAAACCTTCTCATGTGCCAGATTTACAAAGCTATCGTAGAAGAGGTGAAACCAAGATCAATCCTGGAATAATGCTTGGCGTTGTGGGAATGAAACTAATACCCTTTAGTATTATATTGCGCTCAGAAGACCTCTGGTGTAACCAAATGTTTCTGAAATCTGCCCAATTGCCTCTTATGTATCCCAGATGACCAGTTGTCCAATCTGGAGTGACAGTTGGAATCCCCACAAACAACTGCACCCCCCCCCCCTCCCATCATCCCATTTCTTTCTTCTTGAAAAATGGCAAACCAGTTGTCCAGATTAAAACCATAAACCCATATCCAATCTGAACTAGAAAACTGGTTGGTTGTCCGACGTTGCAATATCCAACCATCTGAGGCCAGCTTGTGTTGTGTCCCCTTTCAGCCCTGTAGTGGGATGCAGCATGTACCCCACTGCTCCCATACAAGGCACATGCGGAAGAGGACCGAAGAGACATCCTTGCAAATTGTCAAACATTCGGGAAATGAATAGGTGATTGACAGTGGAGTAGCCGCAGATCCATGGTATGAGCTGAGGCGTATGTGCCCTCAACCTCCCAAACAAATTGCAGCCTATATTTTGGTTCTTTGCAGTATCCCATAACTGGTGAAGTGAAAATGATCTACAACGTTTGGAATCAGCAGTCGCAGCAGCAGAGACCCACAAGTATTGGTGCAGAATACGCCTGTTAGGGGGAACTAATTCTGCAGAGTGCTACAAACTACCAGCTGTAAAAACTAGCATGGAATGGGGGAACGCCACCATGGGCTCTGCGGATCAGGCCTAAAGTGGAGTGTGGCAGGCCCTAGTGCGGCATAGCGAAAATGCTGCCTTAATCTTAGAAATCTGTTGAGCATGGCCTTGTCTGTTTGCTCGAGCAAAAAAAACAAGACTGCAGGAAATGTGTCTCTAACCAGTGCCTCCAGGGCCAAGAAGAAATCCAAGGAAATCCAAGGAGTTTGTTACCCCATCACCAGAAGTTGGTTGTCCACTGCAAATTCCACACCTTCTTAGATGAGGCCAGCCAACCTCTTCATTATTCTGCCCTGTTTGTAAGAAATCCTTGGCTTGATACCAGCTGTGCAAATGGAAGGGCCCATCAGAGAAGTAGTAGCTAAAGTGAAATCCAAGAAAGGCTGAGGTGGGTCAATGTCACCGGCTGAAGGGATGACGTACTTGCTACATAGCATAGCAGTTACACTTGCTGCTGCTATGGTCTCCCTTTCTTGCATGAAGGCCAATGCCTTGCCTTTGTGCTGAAGTGTAGCAAATGTGGGAGAGAAAAAAAGCCACTTCATGGCCGTCTGCAGGGATGGGCAGCAACAGAACTCCCTCCAGGATGCTGTGGCAAAACTGACCGCAGGGTGCTGCCCAGGAGAGAACAAATAGTAAAAGCATGATGACCTGTGAGGTGCCTGTTGACGGTGAGTAGCAAATCGACAGATCCTTTACTGGAATCCTGATTATATGTGCTCTGGAGGGAGCTGCAAATGAAGGAGACATCCCAGAACTCACTGTAGGGGGAAGGGCCATGCAGTCAAATTCCTAATCAACACGGGTGCCAGAGTTGACATTATGGATGTCAAAGCATTCCAGTCATTCCAAGATAGAAACGAGGCCTGCAAGAGCACACATCTACTAGTGGACAGCCAATTACTCTCAATTGCTTAGTGGTCTTCACATGTATGCTGCAGAACAAGAAACTGCAGCAAGAAACACAGCTACATACTTGAAGCCTGGGCCATGTACAAATGCCTGCACTGTAACGCAGAAGGTACAAACTCGGGTAATCGAGTTGCTGAGAAGCTATGCCCAGACTATATTCTGAAGCCTGGGGAAGTTAGCCCCCAGTAACGTAGCACATTAATCAGAGGATGTGGTTGGGAGCCCCACACCAACTCTGGAAGGGTGTACACCGCCCAGGAAAAGTGATGGAAGAATTGGCAGAACTCTGGAGCCATTGCAGAGCCAACCGACCCAGAACCTTCCACACTCCCTCCCGCTGCTGTAGTCCCAAAACCCAGGGTACAAATCTGCCACTGTTGATAATGGGGGAGGTGGTGCGGGGGGACGTCCCCAACGAGGTGATAAGAATGGAGAGACACCGAGGTCCCAGACTCAAGGATATGATTGTACACCTGAATGGAACAACTATTTTCTCCCAACTCGGCCTCCTAAATGAGTACCACCAGCTCACTGGCCAGCTGGACCTTCTACATCACATGGTTGTTAACACCAAAGTGTCTTTTCTGGTCCTGACTGTTCAACTTATGAATCGGTTCAGCAGCCGTGCACTCTGAGCCCATCCGGTGGCCGATTCTTCCATGCTTGAACACCCTGAACTATAGTGACAATATCCTGGATTATGGGGTGTGCCAGGAATATCCCGAACAAGGACTAGTACAGGTATGCCGACCACTGGAAACGGGTGCAAGCTAATAAATTGCACCGTACGGTTCTATGGGCATACCTTCTCGGGAGAGGTATTTGAAGCTGAACCCTGACCGAGTGAGAGCTATTCGGCAGCTGCCACTAGCCAGGACTGCCAGCACGGTTCAGTCACTCCTTGGCACAGGGGTGGGGTGGTATTGTGCCCAAAGAGTAAGCATGATAACCGCCTCACTGAGAAATCGAATGGCACACCCTTGGATTGACACTGGTCCATTGCAAGGCCTTCAACAACGCAGAAGGCGAGATAGCTTGCCTACTTTGACCAAGGGATTGATTGAGACTGAATTTGCCAATGGCACCAACTCTGTAGTGCTTGGAGCCATCCTCTCCCAAACTGGGCAGTGCAAGGATGGACTTCTGTGGTGGCCTATATTGTCTGATTGCTTGCCTCCACTGAAGCAGCTTACACTCTGCCACAAAAGCAGTCTCGCCATGGTGTGGGCATGCAAGTACATTCAACACATTATAGGGGGGGAGGGGCAGAGCCTCACTCCCATCAAGGACCACCAGGCCCTGCTATCCGCATTCAGGAATCACTGGAGTAAGATGCCAACGAGGGTTGCAAGGAGGGGGTCTGACTACAGGAATAGATTGTGGGATAGTGCACTTCTCCATGAAGGAATCCAGCCCTTTGAACTGCCTACCTATCGGGATATCTGCAAAACACAACTGCCTCCCTAGAGTAGATGGCTGTGTAGTATATAACTATACAGCTTTGTGCCCCGTGCTGCCAGCCATTTTGAGGGAGGAAATGCATGCGGCTGCTGATGGTGTCGTACAAAAACGATTAAGTGGTCAGATGCAGGTAGGACATAGAAGGAAACCAGCAAAGAGTGAGGCACAGAACACTGTCTAAGTTCAAGCCAGTAAAGGGTGAACTGGCTGTTGGGGTTGGATGGCCTTCTGATCTGATGTCAACTGACTGCCAAGAGGGACCCTTCACACACACCTTAAGAACATCTGATTTGCCTGTAAAGATGTGGCGGAAGGTGGCAATGGATTTTTATGGACTCATGACAAATGGCTAATATCTCCTGGTCATTTTTGACTCTTATTCCAGGTTTTCAGTGGTCCGTGAAGTAGCCTACACAATGGGTTCACTGTTGCACCCTTGTTGGATGACATTTTCAGTGGGGGAGGGGAGATGCCCGAAGAACGCAAGTCGGCCAGTGGGACACCTTTTTAATATGCAGGAGTTCTCGCAGTTTGCCAAGTACCTGGGGTACAAACCCCAACCCAAATGCCACTCTGATCACAGAGCGGCATTGTACATCTGTGAATCGTCCAGCCAGGCATTGTCGCAGCCAAAGCTCTTGCAGGACACAGCTGTTGGGACCTATGACACATAGATGAAGTGTAAGGCAAAGCATACTGGGGCAGGTGCCATCCTATGAAGACCTGTGGTCAAGGTGGGGGAAGGTTGGTGGGGGGGAATCGGGTCATATCCACGACGGAAGAGCGGCCTGCTTTTTGAAGCTAAACCTCCTACCATCACTCTGGTCAAGGGAACCATTGTCGCAACCACAAACCACGAAAGGCATGTCACCCGCAATGCCTCCTACTTCACAAAATTAAGGACCTAAGAGAAATATCCGATCCAGGGTAGAAGTCTGAGACTTCCCCTGAGCTGGGTGCAAAGTGAGACTCTGCTGACCACAGCATGGCCATCAGTGACTGTCTCATGGGTGAATGAGCTCTTGGCCCAGCTCGGACATATGGTGACCCCCAAAGACTGATCTAGGAGAGGGCGTCATGCCATTGTGGGGTGGGGGGCGGTTTATGTTGTTACTTTGCCGATGCTTTATTGGAATGCTGCCTGGACCCCTGTGGCACCTGCAGAAAGCACATGGGGATGTTGCATGGTGAGGACCTAAGGGACGTTATTGCAAGGAGAGAATTCAATTAGATGGACTATGGAGTAGCCACAGATATATGCTGTATGTGAGCAGGGAATAAAGTGCCCACGAACCAAGCCTCGGGCTATGTTCTGGTTTTTTTACAGTATCCCACAGCAGATAACTGTTTGAGTTGCGCATCAAAATGTCAACCTAGGTTTGAATTTGTTGCACAGGGTTTTGTATGGCCTCCTTTCCCCAAGAATCTTTCTACCAGGAAATGTTCTGTTGATATTTTGTATTCTGTCAATCGCCACCAGAGTGGCTTAACAGTGCAGATGCTTGTTCGGAAAATGATTGTGCCCCTGCCAGGGGTATCCAAACCTTGCAGAAAAATGGAAAAAGGATTCGGAGGAGTGGAATGGTAATGGGGATAGCAGAATTGGATTAGAAAAGAGGCTGGCTCACATGGGGATGAAGAATTCAATAGTTTTATCTCTATTTACTGATGGTGTAGGCATGCAACGCATACCACTGATTGGAGGGCGGGGGGGGGAGGGAAGGGCCAATTCACATTGCTTTACCTGTGAGGGCAGTTAATTGGACCTTATTTAAAGGAGTACTGAAATAAATCAGGGTTGCATGATGGGATTAATTGTGCTCCAGCGTACCCTTTGACCTATAAAGGCAACACCAAACAGACAAGCACATCTCTAGAGGGAAAAAATGTGGGCTTGCCCAAGCAGCTGTGGGAAGTGAGATCCCAGAGGACTGTGTGCAAAGTGAATGCTGTGGGTGCAAAAGGGGAGAGGAATAGTGTGGGCTTTCCCTCCAGTGTGCCATACTTGAATGGCCACATACATATTGTGTTTCAGGTATGATGGGATGGTGAAACTTATCCTGAAGGTTTAGATCCGAGGCAAAAACAAATCGAAATTGTCAAAACTTTTAGCATAGTTTAGAAGCCAGATCCAAAAACTATGAAACCATGAGAATTTTACACGTGGGCTCCTTTTGATTGCCTGGTCACTCTCTTAATTGGCTTAAAATTATGACTATTTCGAAATAAAGATTCTCGAATCTTGAACAATGTCCATTTCCTCTCCTCTTGATTTGGCCTGTATAAAAATGTCACCCGTTAAGGTTTGGAGTTGACCCCTGCATCATGTCAAGACTAAATCCGTTTATGCAATTTTCCTCTGCTTTTAACATGTGAATATGGTTGGCATTTTCAGGCTCTTGTGTCGGAGTGTAGTATGATGCTTTCGTTTGGAGGAAGCTGATATTTTAATGCCTCCTCCATATACTTTGCAGGTAGTGATTACTTATTGAACTTCTAAATATCATCTTGTAGAGTCCACTTCCATATAGTGCCTCCCTGAATTGCACTTCTCAAGATGCAACTCCTCAGTGTATTTCACTCCTAGTGAAGGACTACTTTTTGGACTCCTTAAATGTTACCTTTACAGAGTTGTGTGTGCCTATGTAAAATATGTGTATCATGCTACCCACTCATTTCAGAGCCAGCAAGTGACCTCTACAAACATCTCCCATTTCACTTTGCCGTTGTCAGTGTGTGTGTGTTCTCTCTCGCTCTCCTGCACATATTTTTCCCCACTCTCAAATGATCTGTTGTACACCATGTGCAACAAGGATCTGGAATTTGGGAGATTGGTGGGAGGGCAGTCTGTAGGCTCCACTTGTTCCCCCTAGGTGAAGGGTTATGGAGGCATGCCCTTTTTCATAGAAAGGGCTGCCTGAGATATGGAAACCCCAGGCATTCCTTTCACCTTCCTTTTAGAGTGAGGTTTGAGACTGTTAACCAAATACTGACTTTCTCGGGTGCTGTGTTCAGTGGACATACCTTGACTGTTCCCTCTGGGGGCAGGTGCCGCAATCCTTCATTTCTGCCCAAGTATACCATGGTGTCTCCACCAAGATTCAAATCCTCCCAGAGAAAGTCAAGCATGAATTACCCTCCAACGCCTTCCTGGCATTGGTGTTTTAGCAGTACTATAATTTGGGTTTCAGAATTTTGCTGATTCCCTGCAGGTGGTTCTTCACGGGTGGTATGGCATCAGGTGCTGAACAGAGAAGGTGGTGTTGATTTCTTGATATGCCAAATGCGTTTCCCCTCGATCTTGCTTAGGATAATACATTTGGCGAGCTGTTGTAATTGCTCATTGCATTCAAATTTGTGCCCCCTCCCTCCACTCCCAAATGATGTGCTCCTAACCTACCCAGCCATCAATCAGTCCTCCTAAATTTGTGTCCTCAGTTCTAGAGCAGAAATACTCTTCTCAGAAACTAGCAGCATCCCTTCAAAAGTGTGAAACTATGGGCTACATCCAACAACAAAAAAATGATAAATCCTCCCCCCACCCTCTTCTTGCTTAGCGATCATATGCATCACATTAGCAAAACTACCCCTCATTCAAGTTCTTAATCATGCCCTCACAGTGTAACCTTTGCCCAATTTATTTTGTCATCAGAATGCATCCAGATCACATAATGAACTACAGGACCCTTCGATTGTTACAAACGCACAAAATTGGATTGGCAGGTCACTTTTATTCCTCAGCGTGATTGTCAGCTGCACATTAAGATACCGCTTGATACTGCACTTCATGTGTGGTAGGTGTTTGGTTTTTTTCCCTCCTTTCCAGACTTCCTCAGAATAAAAGGGAATGAGGCAGACTAGGTCTACCCTGGATCTTTTGCCTACGCCCGAGACTGCCCAATGTGGAAAGGATCCAAGCATATGCTGTAGATATTGGGCACTGTAGGAAGTGTCAGAAAATGTGTGGTTTGTTACTGGAGATGGACCAGTCAGGGAGGATCTCCTGGATGGGGGCGTCCTCTGGGAGTGGAAGTGGGACACTGATGGGTGAGACGAGGTATTCCCCCCCCCCCCCTTCTTTCAACACCTTTTACCATCCTACCCTGTAGGATATTCCGAAACACTACTCACCCCCACCCCCCCCTTTTTCCTACACAAATGCTTTTGCACACCACGAAAGACAACAGACTTACACCAGAGCGGTTTACCTGACATGTCCCAATACAAGGATCAGGCAAAGTATTACACACACCTGACGGCCCTTTCCCTTCCCCACAGAGATAAAAGGTGGAGCACAGTAAGAGCAAGGCAGATCGCACGATGACTCAGCTATCAAAGTACGGCAGTTCAAGCGGATAATGATGGCAAGAACCGAAAGGGTGACGAGGAGAGAAATGACCTTGGCCTTTCCATCCCAAGCTTGCAAAGCCTCTGGTGAAGGGATTGTAAGACCACAAACGTGTGTTGCAGCAGATGTTGATGGTATTTGGGGCCCTCTTCCGCTGATGACCAATCCAGGGAGAGATACTTGCCACTGTGGTACCGGCTTGACTACAGAGACAAGAAAAGCCAAGCGGTTCATCACAGCCGGTGAGTCGAGGGGAGATCCGATAAGAAACCAAACTGTGTTGAGCAAGTAGCAAACGGCTAATTGAAGAAAAGTACAAAGCTGTAAATAAGAGGGGGGCGGCCAGCTGCAGAGGAGACCGGCACCACGTGGGTGCTCACTCGAGAGACTCTGGGCGATTACCCTATTGTTGAAACTACTGTTACCGGAAGGCCTTAGGAACGGGAGGAGAAAGGGGCCATACAGGGGTCTGGCAAAATCCTCTGTACAGTTGAACCGGCAGAAAAGTGTGGCAGAAAGGTGTAAAGCTAAGGGAAGTGCACCCACCATCATAAGAAAGTAGAAAAAATTGCGTGCAATTGGCAAGAGTGAACCCGACAGGCTGACTTTCAAGAGGAGTCTGAACCCGGAAGAGGGGGATCAAGGGGTGAAAGTCCTCGCCCAGCATCCATTTTGTTATTTTGAATAGATCGGGTCCTCGAAGGCAAGAGACTTTCTTTAAAAGACTTGACCATCGACGGTCTAGATAGCTGGAACAGAACTGTCATCTCGTGCTGGGGAAAGCTTGAGAGTGTGCTGTGCTCAGCAGTCCCACCTTGTCCCATGCTCAAAATGTGGGGAAGGGAGACCCCTGCTTACTCCGTCCTGACTTGTTTGTGAACACTTCTTTTCTTTCTTATAAATCCTATCCCACGCTCTTGTATTTAGTAATAAGGACTGGCAATAGGTGTCTTTAGTTAAGGCTCTTTTTGACAAGAGTACACTAGGACGGCCGTAGCTTGCTCCCATCTTGGCTTTAGGTTTAGATTAGGCGTTTTTCCAACTTGCATTTTCAGTTTATTAAACATCCTTGAACTGTGATCACTCGTCTGTCTTCACTGTTTCCACCATGACATTCAATATCTCCTCCAAATCTAACTATTCTATTACCCTGCATGTTTATTGTCAAGAATGGTCGCTCTTTTCAGCCTCCACTACTCTTAGCCGAATACTAGCCGTAAGTGGATTGTGATCACTGCTCCCCATATTTCTTATAAATAAACTTTCACACCTGGCAAAAAGATCTTCTGAAAAAATCAAATAACCGATTTTATAGAACTTGATAGACCATTCTTCCAAGTTATTTCTGTGGTTACATCTCAATAGATGTTACCGTTTCCCATTATTAAATTCCATTCAGCAAAGAAAGTCAACCATATTTCACCATTTCTTACAGCAACACTACCTTTATCTCTCATTCCCTGAACCTTTATGCAGTGAGAATTCACATCTCCTGTCAGTATCGGACTCTGCGGACCATATCCAGATATTATTTCTGACAACAATACCGATAGACTCCAAGTAGGAAGATAGGTTTGAAGACACAGTATTACAGTAAAGATTTACTATAACAATAGAATTACATGTTTCATCTGTTTTAAAAGATGCTCTTGCATCCAAGATTCTATTGACCTCTTTACGGATCCTTTCCAAATCAACTATGAGCCAGTTTCGGGCAGCAATTAAAAGGCCTCCAGATGGATGGCATCCAAGAGGGAGGCCAACTGCTCAACTATTGAAAAGCTATCCATCTTATACTACTTGTTAACCACGTTTCTTGAAATATTAACTCACTTTTATTCTTAAAGGTCCTGGAGAACTGCATGTTCCAACTTATTACATTTAATCTCTCCCTCGTTAAAGCATTTCCTCAGACACCCAGCTTCCGAAAAACCTGTGACAAATTGTCTGATAAGGACCATGGCTTCGTCTTATTGTCCCTCAAAGGATTATTATCACCGGCCCCTCCAGTCTCCCCTTTTTTCAATAATTGATTTCCTTGCTTTACTTTCTTCACCACCACAATTGTCATTATTACATTCTTTATTTTCTTCATACGTATTTGGGGACCATGGTGGCTTTTTCACAGAAATTGGAAATGGTTTTAAACCATATTTGCTTCTTTGCACATTTTTCAACACGTTTTACTAATGCTACCTTCCTTCATAAAACTATTCCAGACAGTATTAATAAAGTAGCCGTTACCCCATTATTTTAAAAACCGGACAAGACCCTAAGGACGTCGGGCCCTTCAAACCTATCACAAACTTCCCTTGGTTTTAAAACGTGTAGACCGAGTAGCCGCTATACAGCTACAAGAATATCTGGACCAGGCTGATATTCTTCATCCCAGACAGTCCGGGTTCAGATTCAACCATGGAAATGGAAGTGCGTTACTGGACCTTCAGACAGCAATACTGGATATTGTTGACACGAGTAAAACTGGGCTGTTGATGCTGCTGGAACTTTCGGCAGCTTTTGATCTTCTTGATCAAAAAATCCTGGCCACACATCTTCCATAGGGCAATGTTCAACTGCGCCTATGGAATGAATTGAGGCATTCCTCTTCAATAGGATGTCTAGAGTATGCTCGGCACAGGCCTCCACTACTTACAAAACATCTACTTGCGGAGTCTCCCAGGGTGCATGCCTGTCTGCAGTTAAAACACTAGCTGTGCTACTGGACTGCTCGCTTGGTTCTATCGCCCAGCTGGATAGTGTAGTTAAAGGCCTAGTATCACCTCAGACTACTGAGGCTTCTGAAACCATAGGTCACAAGCAAAAATTGAGAAATTCTAGTGCGGGACATTATAATGCCCAGGCTAGATTATAATGCGCTGTGGAGTGGAGCAAATAAGAGCAACATCAACAAATTGCAAATACTTCCAAATTATTCTGTACTTACTACCAAGAACATCCCTAAGAGGGAGCACATCTCCCCCGTCAGGAGGAAACTACATTGGCTGGCAGTTGTGTCATGGATACTTTTCAAGATAATCACGTTGACGCATAAATGTTAACCTGGATCGGTTCATTTATATCTTGAGGAAAGTCTCGCCCTTCAACCCCCGTGAGAATAACTAGATTGTCTGACACCTTTCGGCTCGTATGCCCTAAGGTTAAGAGCAAGAGGGAAAGGACACTCCTTTCCTGTCCAGGCTACACATCCCTGCAAAGAACTGTCGGTCGACCTACGTGTAGTGAAATGCCTCATCACCTTTCGTAAACTAATTAAAACAATGTTATTTGACTAACTCTGCTCTCCCCTTGTGATGTAGCTCTAGCTGAATTGTCTGCTTGTCGTTGTTGGTCTTTTTTTGATGTGCGCCCAAGTGCCTTCGGGCTGCGGCACGTGACAAATAAAAACTAAAATTTAAATAATGGCCGCTGATCCCATTTTTTTCAAAATTATGACTACAACCAACAAATCTTTCTCAACCCTACGAGTGTAGAGTTTAATTCCAGTACAATTATCAATCTGGTCCATATCATGAGTGGGGGAAAAAAGAAACCGTTCTGGTATTTCTTTAACAATTGTTAATATTGCACTTTGGTTCAAGATTTTAAAGCCTATGTCTGTTTTAAACTGACAGACCCAACCCTCGGGAAGGCAAATGAGTGGTTAGTCAATTAGGTAGACTAATCTGCAGTCCTTGTTTTAGATGTACCACTCTGAAGTCTTGTAAACTTCAATCCTGACCACATATAATAAGAGCAACATTATCCTCATTCGCTTCCTTTAACGGTTCAGCTGGACCCATTTCCCCAGGCGAGCTCTGCCCCGAATCAGAGGGACCTTTGATGACTCTGTTCCTCTGTCAGCCAAGCTTACATTCTTTCTCCCCGATTACAATTGGTTCCCATCTCACAGGAGTCATTACTTTCTTACTTTGCCCCCTCACAGCCAGATTTTGCCCCAAATCAGATGATTATGATTCTTGTGGGTTTATAGTGAATATGTCGAATGCAAAAATGTTTAAAACAAAAATGTCGAAAAAAAGAAATTCGTTTTTTAAATGTTTTTATTTCTACTAGCTAAACCCCAAAAAACATTTTTAAAAGAACACATTCGAATTTCTTTTCGAAAATTCTTTTTGTGGACATTTTTGAATTCGACCAAATGTTTTTACTTTTTAACTGGATACCATTCTTGTGATAGTGTCTCTGTATTTGTGCATGCAGGTCTTGTGGCTTCTCCCCCAGCCCCCCCCCCCGATTTACAGAAAGAAAAAAAGAGAACATTGGCTCCCATTGAGATGGAACCAATACATTCTCTGTTTGAGCACCCACGCATACTGTCAACAATAAGAGGTCCTCTTGGACATAGGGGGCGTTTTCTTGGTACAGCTGCCTCCAAATTTGCTTTCTTTCCACTTTTTCCCATCTCATCAACACTTGTGCTTGTTTGTTGATCGATGACTTTGATTTATTTTTAGTGTTTTTACTAAGTATAGGAGCTACTTCCTCAATCTGGTTTAAAGCTTGAAAGCATTTCAGTGGACCCTTTTTGTTTTATCCTTTGCTTTTTTGATTCTTAGTTTTATGCTCGTATAACTGGGGGTTCACTTCCTCATTAATTTGAGCTTTCTTTTTTCATTTTTTTTCAATTTCTTATACAGAGCTTTAAGTGGACATTGGGCGGGACACATAATGTGCGAGCTAGTTGACACATAATGTGCGAGCTAGTTGGAGCTGTTTAAATACCTCCACACAGGAATCTCCATGTCTTTGTCCATGCCCGGATTATCCGCAATCTGAGATAGTCTTATGAATTCTTCTAAAACGTACTGTGAAAGAGGCATGCCATTCAAATCCTTAATTGCCCCCTGTACCTCAACGGGCATTGGAGATGCCTCTTCAACTTCCATGGTTCTTGTGATTTATTCATAAATCCCTGCACATTTCTGTTCAAAACCTCCCTTTGCAGTTTAGCAGTGATCAGATTTCCCTGTAGTTCAATTAAAGCAATGGATTGCTTTTTTGATTCCACTCTTAACTCAACACTGCGATGGTTGAAGCTATCACTGTTCTCAGCCCTGCTAAAGAGTTGCAACAGCCCACTTCTTTGGTTAGCTCCACAAGAATTCCTGAGTGAGTTTTAACTTCTCCCTTTAGCAGCTCAAATGCATTGACCAGAGTTCAGGACAAAGTTTAAAGCCGACAGTGTTGATTCAGTCGGACCCCCAATTCCAGAGCCAGAGGGATTAGAAAGAGGAGGCAATTCATTTTTGTTCCTCACTGGAGCCAACTGATGCAGTGGACTAATATATTCTTCCCTCCTCTGCATAGGTCTCTTTCCTAGTTCATATGGAAATGTATTCAAAGAAGAAGCAGGTGGGCGATTTATCATTTCCAGATTTTTCTTTTTACAGGTAGGCAGACCTTTCTTCCTTAACAAAGGACCAAATGGCAAATATGCTGGGTTTATTAATTCGGTGCAGTTTTCCTTTTATCACCTAAACTGCGACCTCTCCTTTTGTAAAATGTCTGTGATCTTCCTTTTCATTGTAGTCGCTGACCGAATATATTGCAAACTATTTCCAAAAACAGTTTTATCTGAATTTTAAGTGAACCTCTATTTTTGGGCCATTCTTGGCCATTCGTTTCTTGCAAGTGCTGGCTTTCCCCAAGAGACCCCATCCATTTTGGGTGCCCTTAAATCATCCCTAAAGTGCCCACTCCTCAAGTTATATATGTTATACATCCTTATTGATCGTTCTATTAGACTAAGCTAGAACTGAGTCCGGCAACCGTTGCGGGCATGTAAGACGCAAGTTCAGCAGGATTTTTGCTCTTATAGCTCGTATGGCACTCGCCGAAATCCAGGTCATCGCCAAATTAAAATCCAAAGAGACAGCCAAGATCAGGCAGAGACTCTGGGCCCCCGGTCCCCCATGGTCCTCAACGCACTCAGCGCGGGGAAAGCGGTTTTGTTTGTATGATGGCAGCAAGCAGCTCCTGGCTTCCAAAAACAGAGAAAAGACTTCTTGACCGCAGACAACGCTCTTTGCTGCACTCCTTGCCAAGACCTTTTGTTTACTTGTGTTGTAATTGTATGCCTTTTTAAAGGATTGTGTACAGTTCTCCTTCAATGGCTTGTTTTCATTTAAAGAATCTGTAGCTCAATGTTCAATACAAAGTTGAAGAATATACTCCTACGTTCCGTCCCATTTCCTCCATACTTATGGGACATTCCTCCGTCCTGTGCGACGGGACAGGAGCACTTTGTAAAGCATCAAAAAGTTACAAAAATGTTTTGTCCCTCCTCTCTTTCTACGCGGGGCACGCATCGCCCATCAGTCCTTTTCTCTGCTCGTTCGGGACTGGACGCACTTGCATCTGCGGAAAAATGTCTTCCTTTTTAGCCTCCTCTCTGTGCTCTCGCTAGCGATCGTGTACTAGTCTGTCGTTCAAACTAGCCTTTCCAGATTGTTCGTGTCATCAGCGCTTCGCGAGGGCGGATCCCCATCCTCTTTGTTAGAGTTTTTGGGTCCAGATCACTGTTGGGACTCCTGTTTCTATTGTGACTCCCTTTTGGTCCGGGCACCCCAACGTCGGTTAGAGCGGTGGGAGGAGGTGTTCAGAGTACTCCTCCTTCGCATTTTCAATCTTTCATCGACGAAAAGAAGAAACGCCCGGTAAGTACTTTACTTTTCAGAGCACCCCGGCCAGGAGACACCTTCCCGGGTTCTTCCCAGTCCGGGGCTTGCCCCGAGGTGCCTTGGGGGCCTAATCAGTGTACCAAAGTTTTCTCAGAGGGTCTCCGTAAGGGACCTGTGAATACCTGAGCACGCTCGGAGGCCCCTCCTGTGGGGGCTGTTTGTAGACCTAGTTCTGAGTCGTGGGGTACCGGAGCTCGCTCTGAGGCTTCTTTATCGGCTTCCCTCAAAAGTACCGGGGTGCGCCCCGAGGCCTCGGCTGGGCTTGGTGTTACCGAATGCATGTTTGAGGCCCACAGTGGAAAGGCTGTGATCAGACTTGGGTCCGAGGTCCCTCGTACAGAGGCTAAGGAAACCAACATTTCTGAGCAGCCTTATCGGTGAAGGCTGCTTCTCACCGTTCCCACTCTTGTGGCGACGCCAGAACTGTTGAGGGGGCAAGGAGTGGAAGTTCCTCCTTTACCAACAGTGCCGAGGTCCTTCCTGTGAAGGATAGTTTGGCTATTGGTATGTCGCAGAAACATTCCAGACCACATGGTACCGGCTCAGCCGAGGTTCCTTGTGTAAAGGCTAAAATAAAGACCCCTGATCCACTGTCGGGGATCCCTGCCTCACTTCCACATGTGCCGCAGTTCCCCTCAGGTGATGGCAAAATGGCGGCCGTTCCCGCCACGACAACGGTGGCCATTTTGGGCGCTTCTCTCAGAACTACGCCATCGACCTAAGGTGTGGGGAGCGGTTCTGTAGGTGAACATAAGGTTCCTTTTGCGCACCCGTTCCGTCCAGTTTACGACTGGAACACGCGGTTGCAACTTCCGCATAATCTATCACTGCCTGTGGGTTTGGCACCCTTGATTTATGTGGACACCTCTGGGGGGGGGATGGGCCGGCTTAGCAACCCTCCCCTCTGCGTCCGTGGAATTATCCCTCTCATGAGAGGCTTTCTCCGGCAGCTCCAAAGCCTTCTCTGGAGGATGCCTTTTTCAGCAAATTTCAGGTGCTCATGTGTACTGACCCCATGAGGGAGTATTTCAAGGGTCTTTTTAGGGAGATGTGCCCGCCTGCGCCTCCGGCTCCACCCGTGCCTCCGGTGGTACCGACGGCGCTGCCGTTGCCTACGGTGCCTCCCCCGGCCCTTCTGCCCTTGCCCCCGTTGTCCCCCCGTGGACAAGGCGGTGCCTGACTGGGTTCAGCAGGACCCTGACCTGTTGGATGATGCGCAGGGCGATCAGGACAGCGAAGACCAGCCCCCCTCTATTAGAGCTTTTCACGACCGTGTACTGGACATGATGTACCTATTGAATGTTCCTGTACCTGAGGCACCCACTCCGCAGGAGGGAGTGCTTTCGGATTCGTTCACCTTGTCTCCTTTGGAGCGTATTGGCCTGTTCTTGCAGAAGGACATTTTGGCCGAGGTCTGTAGAATCTAGGGAAAACGACACTCTGGACTTTTCGTCAATAAGAAAATTGACGCGCGATACAGGCTGCATTCTTCGGAAGAGGTGGCCCTAGCATCTTGTTCGACCCCCTCCACGGTGGTGGCTGCGGCCACTTTACAGTCCAGGCCTGCAGCATCCTCTTCTACATCGACTACTCCGGTCCTGGGGAAAGAGGACAAGCTCCTCGACTCCCTTGGGAGGAAGATCTTTGCTAACTTGGCCCTGCAGCTCCGGCAGGCCAATGCGGAACTGGTGTTAGCGGGGGCGAATATGAAGATGTGGAAAGGTCTGTTGGAGTTCGAGGAGTTCATTCTGGTCGAGAAGCTGGAAGACTTT
The DNA here is from genome assembly GCF_040938575.1 of Ambystoma mexicanum. Taxonomy (NCBI): domain Eukaryota; kingdom Metazoa; phylum Chordata; class Amphibia; order Caudata; family Ambystomatidae; genus Ambystoma; species Ambystoma mexicanum. The sequence continues at coordinate 1,224,188,562 of NC_090925.1, forward strand.
AAGGCGGGATTGTCCGATGCCAGGGTCTTGGCCCAGGATCTGCTGGAGGCTGCGGCTCATCACGTCGACACTTCGGCTCGGGGCCTTATGCTGGGAGTTGATACCTCTCGACAGGCTTGGTTGCATGCCACCAAGTTCTCAAAGGAGGTGCAGGATAAGGTGTTGGACCTGCCGTTTGACGGTAAGGAGCTTTTTCATTCCACAACGGATGTGGAGCTGACCAAAGCGAAGGACAGCACCCAGACAGCTAAGTCGTTGTCCGTCCTGGTTAAAACTCCTTACAGAACCCAGAGACTGTTGTCGCAAAGCCGGCCCTCCTCGGGTTTCAGAGGTTTCCTAGATCGGAAATACCGCAGAGTGGATACTCCTTCGGGTGATTCCTGCCAGAGGCAGCAACGGACTCGGTTTTTCTCCCGCTCCTCAGCCTCCTCCTCAGGTTCAGGTGGTAACACCACTGAAAAGCCTGCCAAATGAGGGTTCTCCGCGCTCGCACGAGACCCCGGTGGGAGGATGCATTGCGTCTCATTGGGAGGCATGGCAGACCATCACCGAGGACCGGAGGGTCTTTTCAGTTGCTCGGGTGGGCTTCTGCTTACCCTTACCCCCCCACCCCACCCTTCAACCCTCCTTTCAAGCAGTCGGGGTCGCCCTCCCTCAAGGCCTAGGTTCAGAAGTTGCTGGACCTGTGGAACCTGTTCCCCTAGGGGAGCGAGGGGAGAGCTTCTACTCCCAACTGTTTACGGTGCCCAAACCCAACCAGGCTGGCACGCGCAACATCCTAGACCTTTCCCAGTTCAATTTTTTCCTACCCCAAGAGAAATTCAAGATGATCACCCCCGGCCAGATAAGGTCATCTTTGCAGATGGGCGATTGGCTCAGCGTGGTGGACCTTCAGGATGCGTACATGCATATTCTGATCTGGAATCCACACAGGAGATGGCTCTGTTTCTCTGTGGGAGAGGAGCACTTCCAGTTTCGGGCGCTTCCTTTTGGCCACAGCTCGGCGCTGCGTCTTTACGAAGATGTCGGTGATTGCGGCTTATCTTCGTCTGCAGGGTATCCATGTGTATCCGTATTTGGACGACTGGCTCTTGCGCAGCCCTTGCCCATTGAAAGCCGCGTGCAATCTTCAGTCTCTCCTCCAGCTCTTGTTCAACCTCGGGCTGTCGGTGAACTGGCGGAAATCTTCCATGACGGTGTCTCAGGACTTGATTTTCCTGGGTTTTCGCTGGAACACGATCGACTGCAGAGTTTACCTGACCGGGGACATAATGGCCGATCTGTTGGCCACGTGTCAGATGTTTGCACAGTCCGAGAGCATGTCGGCCTAGTGGTTCCAGAGGCTTCTGGGCCTCATGGCCTTGTGTGTTTTGGCTCTACCTCTCGCTCGTCTCAAGATGAGGCAGACTCGGGTGGCTCTGCAGAGTTCTTGGCGTTCAGCCGTGGATCCGGACTCCAAGTTGATATTGATTCCGGTTTTCATGAGAGCGGACCTGGAGTGGTGGTCGTCTCTCAGTAACCTGTCGGTGGGGGTGGGGTTTCAGGACCCAGCCCCGATGGTAACCGTCACAACGGACTCCTCCCTTCTGGGGTGGGGTGCGACGTTCGATCTTCTTCAGGTCTCGGACCTTTGGTCGCCCCAGGACAAGCTCCTCCACATAAATCATCTGGAGCTTCTGGTGATTTTTCTAGCGCTCAAGGCGTTCAGACCGATCATTGCCAAGAAGGTGGTCTGTATCCGCATGGACAATGTGGTGTCAATGTATTACATCAACAAGCAGGGGGGCACCAAGTCTCCCCCTCTCGTGGACCTCTACATCCAGATTTGGGAGTGGCCAGTTCGTCATGGTGTCTGGCTAGTGGCGGTACACATTCCGGGCCAGCTGAACGGCACGGCAGATGCCCTCAGTCTGTGGACGATGGTCAGCTACGAGTGGGAACTTGAAGGTGGAGATCCTCTCATGGATTTTCCTGCGTTTGGGCACCCCGGAGGTGGACCTCTTCGCACCATGGCAAACAAACTTCCTCTGTATGCCTCCAGAAATGGTCTGGGAGCCTCCTCACTGGGGGATGCGCTCGAGATTCCTTGGCAAACCATGAGGGGCCTATGCTTTCCTGCCTCTGATTCATCGGACGATTTGCAAGCTGAAGAACACTTTGAACTGTTCTCTTCTGCTTATAGCCCCGTGGTGGCCGGCCAGGCTCTGGTTCTCAGAACTTCAACACCTGTCGGTGTGTGCACCGATCAGGCTGCCGGTGACTCCCGATCTTCTTCACCAGGGGGGGGGGATCAACGGCTGTGGCACCCCTCCCCACAATCGTTCAGCTTGGTGGCATGGGGCCTGAGTTCAGGTCCTTAGAACACCTCAACCTGTCTGCGGATAACATGCGCATTATTGAAGCAGCCAGGAAACCCTTCACAAGGTCTCAGTATAGAAGCAAATGGCTTAGGTTCTGTCATTGGTGCTTAGACAAACAGCTGGACCCAAGGGCCGCTACGATTGACACTGTGCTGTCCTTCGTATCCCACCTAGCAGAGTCGGACATTCACGTTCTGTCATGCAGAACTTCTTTAGGCGGTATCTGCCTACCTATCTACGGACCAATGCTCTTCCTCCCTGTCCAATCCAGTGGTTAAGAGACATTTCGCAGGTTTGATGCGCCTTTATCCCCCGGTTTGTAAACCGCACCCGGCGTGGGATCTCAATGTGGTCCTTACGGCGTTGTGCCATAAACCCTTCGAACCAATGGCCACGGTGGACCTTAAACACCTGTCGTGGAAGGTGTCCTTTTTGGTTGCCGTTACTTCAGCAAGGTGTGGAGGGAGCTCCAGGCTTTGTCGGTGGAGCATCCCTTCTTGGTTTTTCACAAGGATAAAGTGGTCCTACGGACAAACCCTGCTTTCCTTCCGAAGGTGGTCTCTGATTTCCATCTGAACCAGTCAATCTCCCTGCCGATCTTTTTTCCGAACCCCGCTTCAGAGGCGGAAAGGGTTCTGCATTGCCTGGATGTTAGAAGGACTCAAAGTTCTGTCTGGACAGAACATCTGAATTTAGGAGCTCTTCTCAACTGTTAACCTTTGGTAATCCACAAGGTAAGCAGGCCTCTAAGGCGACTATCTCCAGATGGATCGCTGCCTGCATTACGGAGTCTTAAACCGTCCAAGGACTGCAGCCTCCTAAAGGTATTCAGGCACACCTGGTTCGGGGCAAGGCAGCTGCGGTTGCCTTTCAGAAATATGCCTCCTGGGAGACCATTGCAAAGGCGGCTGCTTGGGCCTTCCCATCGGCTTTTTGTAAACATTGTCTAGACCTGCGCTCCAGATCTGATGCTCAGTTTGGTCAGGCTGTGCTGAAGAACCTTTTTCAGTAAGGGGTTTTCCATCCACCCATAGTTCCTGTAAGGAGTGCTAGGGAATCTCCCATAAGTATGGAGGAAAGGGGACAGGACGTAGGAGCATAACCAGGTTACCCACCGTAGTGACCACCTTACTCCTAGTCCATAGTCCCCTTGCCTCCATACGCCTGCCAGCCGTCCCCTCTAATAAGGTTCCTCGGTATTGCTTAAAGGTCTCTGACCTGGCGATAGAAAAGGACTGATGGGTGATGCGTGGGGCGGAGCCGAGATGGGCAGGGCTACGGCTGCGTGCCGTGCCCCGCGTAGAAAGAGAGGAGGGACAAACATTTTTTGTAAATTTTTGATGCTTTTACAAAGTGCTCCGGTCCCGTCCCACAGGACGGAGGAATGTCCCATAAGTATGGAGGAAAGGGGACTATGAACTAGTAGTAAAGTGGTCACTACAGTGAGTAACCTGGTTATTCTCAAACATCAAAGTAGATTATGCACAAATACTACAATCTGCATACTGTAGAACACGGGCAGCCCTGTCATCTCTAAAAATTATTCTGAGCACTTGCCAAATGCCTTTTTTTTTTTTTTTTTTTTTTTTTTTTTTTCAAACGGATTTTAATTTATTTTTCTGACAAACCAGAAAACCATTTTGTGATGAAGCGGAATGAGTGTAGCAAAAGTCATGTAAATGTGTATGTATAGAGTTGATCCAGTCATTTTTAATAGGTACCAATTTATATAAATGAAAATGGTTATCCTTTTATGCAGCCACGTTCTGACCAATTAGTCTGGTAAACACGGATAATTAAGTTATTGGCAAAATCATTAGCGAAAAGGCTGGCGGTAGTATTAACAGGACTGATTCAATCTAACCAGTCAAGATTTTTCAAATGAAGGCATGCCGCGACCAGTATGAGGAGGCTGCTTCAGACCATTACACAGACGAATGGCATAGAGTAAGATGCAGCAAGCTTCTCGACGCAGATACAGCTTTTGATGGGGTAAACTGGTGTTTCCTCTTTGCAGTGCTCGAAAGAATGGGCTTCGGTGAATCTTTCATGAGTTTGGTCAGAATCTTATACAAGAGCCCAACTGCTGAAGTGTTTACTAATGGGGTCCGATCAGAGACATTGGGTCTGGAACAGGGGAGTCGGCAAGGTTGCCCTTTATCACTGTTGCTGCTTGTGAATGCGATAGAGCCTCTGGCCGTGGCGATCAGAGATGAGTGGAGAATCAAAGGGGTTAGCTATGGCTGGGTCAACCAAAAACTATAGTTGTATGCAGATGATTCGCGGGTGCTGCTAAGGCACCTAGAAAGCTCCCTACCAAAACGGATGGAATTGATCGCAGAGTTTAATGCTCGGTCCGGATGAAATAAATTGTGGGAAAAACAGGATTGTGAATTTAGGCTTCAAATGGTGCACGGGGAGGATTACATACTTTGGTATCTGGCTGACAAAGGCTGAATTGTATCAGAGAATATGAAAGGACTACTATCTGGTCTTAAAATGGAATTGGAAAGATGTGAACTTTTAAACCTTTCGTTATGGGGGAAGATTAAAGCGTTAAAAATAAATTCTACCCCCAAAATTACATATATGCTTGGATTGTTGCCTTTAACTGTTGGTAGGAAAGTGTGGTTGGAGTTTGATGTTTTGTTGCAGAACTTCTTATGGGATGGGTAAACGTCCATGCATGAAGCTGTGGCAGTTAGCTACCGGTGGGCAGGGAGGCGGGGGGAATCTAGGTGTCAAACATTCAGGCCTATCATCGGGCTTTTACGGCTAGACAATTGCCACCGCTACTGGAATCAGAGCCAGATAACTGGGCAAAAGCAGAGGCAAACTTAATTGGGCCGTTGGCACCAAGGGTGGTTTAGGTGATGAAATCGGTACGGCCTGCAAGTACTGTGACTGTCGCCGAATTATTACAGGAATCCTGGAAAAAGCTTCTGTCACTATTGAGAGGAAACAACCCAGCCATCAGAGGCAGGAAGAAGATGCTGTTTTGTCCCTAATGGTTCCTTGTGGGGTGTACAGTGGATGGGTGACCTTGGGGCAGAAAATGGCTGGCGAAAATGGCTGTCATTAGATTAATTGCGGACTACCTCGCAAATTCCACAATGCACACTTCAGGAATTTCGAAATCTTAAGACTATTGGGGATGTCTCAGTGGTGGGGGAGGTTTAATTCTGCCCAGTTGAATGCTAAGGTTAAGGTGGAAGGCCATTTGGCAAGCAAGTATTGATTGTCTCATCAGCGAATAGCAATACTAGTGGTCGGCAAGGTTGCCGTGTGAAATGACAGAGGAGCGTTGGGCGAATGTCTAGGCATGCCCGATTCGGATGATTGTCAGGGGTGCATGCATAGAGCAGGGACGCTGTATGCGTCCTTATTTTCTCCGTCCTGATTTTCTCCTGTCTCTTCTCCTTTCTTCTCTTTGGACTCCCTGTCTCTCACCTGACTCCCCTAAAATCCATCTACCACTCCTCTATCCGCACTCTGTCTTCTTGTCCCTCGAGACTCTCTCTTCCTCACTCTCTCAACTCGGCTGGCTCTCCTTCCTCTCACAATTGAAATTCCAATTCCTCTGCCTTGTCTACAATCTCTCCACAACCTCGCCCCCCATCTTTCCTTCCTCCTCTCATTTTACTCTCCCTCCCGCTCTCCCCGCTCAGCTGATCTCCACCTTCACACTGTATCCCCAGCCCCTTGTGCCTCCTCACGTTTCCGCTCCTTCCAACTCTTGGCCTCCCTCCACTGGAACTCCCTACCTCTGTGTATCCGCTCCCCCACCCTACCTACCCATCTTTCCGCTCCTACCTGAAAGCCCCTGCCCCCTTCCCTTCCCCACCTCTTTCCCCCTCCTCCTGATGACCCCAATTTGGATACTGTAACCACCTTAGTGCGTTGGAGGTCACCCGGGGTCCCCCTTTCCCATCCCTCCTTCCCCCTCCGTCCTCTGTGTAAATTGTTCTAAATACTGTATCACTGGTTTGTTTCATGTTTGTAAATTATGCTTCATTCATTACTGTACCTGTTTCTGTAAAGCGCTTTGGTGTAAAGCGCTATATAAAATCAATAAACATAAACGGATGCTGTGGGAATGTGTTAAGAAGAGAGCTTTTTGAAACTATGCACTGTTTTCAATAGCGTATTGGGGTTATCCCTGGAGGAATATTTTGAGACTCTGATATTTGGCGCTGATGAACTTGCTGAAGGCTTAAATGTTGCACAGAAAAGGTGGCTGTTTAGGGGCTCTTTGGAGGCAAAGAGGCTAATTTTAAGACATTGGCAGTCCAGGATATCCCCCAAGGAGAGTACATGGATGGATGAGATGTTCAAACTGGCGGCTGTGGAAAGAGTGATCTATAATCATCAAAAGAATATGTTTGAGAATATCTGGAGCATATTTTTATATGTATACTGACTCTGAAAATGCAGCCACGTTCTAGGTGTTTCTATTTTGTAAGTCTGGGAACGCCCTCCACTCCCCATTTCATTGCGATGTACATTCTGCCACGATTTATTGCAGTTGAGACTAATATTAATTTATTTGTGAAAGGCGTCCTATGCCCAACAGTAACACCTTGGAATTGCTTATAACATTACGACCCATTACCATTATCCGGTGTCCAAGCAACACGTTCCAGAACTTTTGTATCTTAAAACCCTGCCAAATTAAATGGGGTCGGGGGAGCGAATAACAATTTTGCATCGCAAAGTGTGGATGTTGGGAGCGACTACATTTTAAAGAGAAGTTCTTGTGAGTAATCTATGTGAAGTATTTGGAATTAAATTAGATGGAATTTTGCCAATATAGCGACTTCACTTGGGAACATCAAAGCCTCTTGCCTCTAAAGGACCTAAATCTTTTTACCATCTTGACTTCAATTTCAGTAAGGATTATATGCTGAAAATGAGTAAAGCTTGATATAATGTAGACGTGAGTTTGTTGAGGTTTGGATCTTGGATAAGATTAGCCTCTAATGGGGATAGAGGTGGACAATGGTAATGCCTTTGAAACTGTTTGCAGAGCATGTTTAACATTTAAGCAGCAGCAGTGTTCCTTAATTGGAAGTCCGCATTTCTGACTGAGGTCTCTGAAGGTTCGCGATAATGCTATTTCACTGTAATTCTATTTCTCTGTCCAAAATTTGAACAAGGCTATTTTTCAAAACTCTGGCAAGTCTGCATTGTTCTATAATTGGACTTGAAGGGTAATTTTACCATCCTCCTGCTTAACGCTCTAGTAACCGTCTTTTTTTTTTTACGTGGATAACTTGTGTTGCCTTTGGTAAGTCCTCTGCATAAAGTCGATGCAGAGGACTAATATGAAAAATGCAGGCAATTTCTGTTTGGATCCATGGTGACCCTGCTTTACCACACATCAATTCATTTGCAAGCAGTTGGGAAGCCCAATAGGGGTTCTCAATATCCGGCAGACCAATCCCACCATACCAACTATGTAGTGTTTAAGGCTACTCTAGATTGAGAGTTTTGCCATACGTGTTCTCCGAGTTTGAAATTCCCAAATCAAAATGTGATCAAATTGAACATAGGGAGTGTTTTGGATAATATAGAGCTCTTGGAGCATCATCATTTTGAACTGCACCTCTGCCCAATAATGAAAGGGGTAGTGTTGCCCAAAACGTTTGTTTGCCTGAAAACCTTTGGTGTGAGGTACAAAATTGTTTTGGGAAGGAGTCTTGCTGATATGTATACCTAGATGTGTGTATATATATATATATATATATATAATTTTTTTTTTTAACCTTGTCTTTATATGCCTAGCGAAGGGGGAGAGTCAGGCCCTGCATCATCCTTGTTGTTAAGATACCTGCAGAAGTGCGTCCAACCATTTTAGGGGTGGGAGTGCGCTGGAAAGGAGTTGATGTATTACTCCTCGCATGTTTGTGTCCATGTAAGCGTTCTCACCACATTTCAAACGTGTGTGTGTGGGGGGGATGACGCTTGCAGCATTGTAGTATGCATTTTTTAGCCACCATGGCACTCCTATTAAAAAATGTAGACCTCTTTTTCACATTGTCTCCGTCCCACATCCCAAATAGAATGGCTAGCGGATCTAGACCCACTGTGGTCTCAACTATTTCCAAGAGGGCCTCAGTCACAGCACTCCATAACGTGCCCAGCACACTGCTGGACCAGAACATGTGCATGTGGTTGGCATCTGCATCTAGGGCAGCTGTGTGTCTGATTGCGTGCGAATATCGCCACCTTGTGTGGTGTGGAGTATAGACGATTGAGGAGTTTCTATTGTATGCCTCGGAATCTAAAGTTGAGGGAGACCTTGCGGGTGTGGGAGCACATTTTCCTCCACATACCATCTGTAATCTCCAAGCGTAGCTCCTCCGCCCACGGGCCATGGGGTGCATTCTCGGATTTTGCCAGTAGTATTTTATATAGTGAAGATACAATGCCCCTGCTATCTGCTGAGTTAGCGATGTAATGGATCTCGGGAGAGTCTGGAGGCTCGTCTGGGTAAGAGGGCCACATGTCACGGACCGCAGCTCTTAGCCTGAAATATTGCAGTAACTCTAGTGCGGATCCAGAGTGACCCAGGTGCCATGTCTGAGGGGTAATGAATTTGCCTTCGGGGTATAGGTGTGTCAGTGCTTGGTATCCCAGGCCCTGCCAGTGTTGGGCAAGTAGTTTGTCATGTGTGGGGGCGAGACCAAAGAATTGCCTTATGGGTAGCCACTCGTAATATGGCCAGTGCTCAGGCTGGGAGCACAATAATCAATTCCATGCAATAATTGTAGTGGCCACAGGGTCTGCTGGGGCATCGTACGGTATGTGCGGTGGAGTATAAGGGACATGACATTAGTTTCCTTGGCCGCTAGTTTTTCAAGTTTCACATGGGGAGGTACAGTTGAGAACTTGTACCAGTGTGTGGCGTGCTGGGCTTGTGCGGCAATCCAGTATTGTGTGAGATCAGGGGCTATGAAGCCCCCTCTATCTTAGGGGACGATCATGTGTTGCCACTTCTTTCGGACTGCGCTGGAGTGCCAGAGAAATTGGGCGAATGTGGAGCAGAGCTTTTCAAAATAGTGCTTCCTCTGCCATTAACAAAGATGTAAAGGAGGATCCACCAGGGGGCGCCGAGATGTGTTGAAGCATCTCCGCTCGTCTCCCCGCAAGGGCGCTGATCGAGGGACCCGAGCCCCCCCCCGACGCCCCCGGAGCGAGACACCAACACCCCCCCCCCCAGTACGAAGGTGCCGGGCACCCCCGGTCCAAACCTGAGATCCGGGAGCAGAGCGGAACCGGAGTTCCGAGCCAACGAACTTCGAGGGCGCAAAGCCCCTCCCTCCTGCGGCCCTGCGGCTCCGCGGGAAGCAACTGCGAGCCCGGGCCCAGAGAGGACTCGTAAAGGCCTAGGCGTCCGAGGCCGAGGGATCCTGCCGAGACCCGACGGCGGTTTGCGGAAGCGGAACGGCCCAGGAGGTGGACCAAGGAGCGGGAGAAGGAGACGCCGCAACAGGACGAGGAACCCCCCCAGGAGTGCGCAGATTCTGGCGAAGCCCGCGCGGGGCGAACACGAGTGGCGTGGGCGAGGCCCCCCCGAGGTAAGGAGACCAACCCCGGGGCTGGGCACCCACCGGGGGCAATAAAACTCACGGCTCCCAACGCAAAGGGGGAAAAAAAAAAAAAAAAAAAAAAAAATATAACGTAAAAAAAAAACAATAAACGGGGTGAACCTGAGAAAGGGAACCCCCCCGCCCACGACAAGTGAACTGCCAGGGGCTCCAGCCCCCCCACAACCTCCTTCCCACCCCTGGCCGCAGATATACCAGGGGCCCCCGCTCCCCCCAGGACACAAAGGAGACGGGCAGGCCCCGGCGGCCTCAACTATTTGGGGGCGGACACCGGGGAGCAAGAGTGCCCAGTAAAGGCCTATGACCTGGAGGGAAACGCTGCAGAGGTTTCGGCGCCCATCCCTGGAGCCCCATACAACCCCTGAAATGGCCGCCCAAACGCAGCAAGAAACAACAGAAGCAACCTCGGTCTCCAGGGGAATGGCGGCCCTGTTGGATGAAATTAGAGGATTCCGCGCTGACATCACTCTTAGGCTGGACACCCTAGACAAAAAGGTTGACAACATAGAAGACAGGGTGCAGTCGCTGGAGAACAACACACCTTCGAGTGACATTTTCGAATCGCAATTTGACATGCGCCTGTCTGAGCTTGAGAGGAGAGAAGAAAAATGCTCATTGAAAATGGACGATTTGGAAAACAGGGAAAGGCGCTGCAACCTGCGATTTCTGGGCTTCCCGGAACAGGACGGGGAAACCCAGGCAGACATTATCAAGGCAGTCAACGCAGTGGTGAGAGTGCTTTTTGACGGAACTAACACTAACGAACCCACCATTGACAGGGCCCACAGAGCAGGGGCAGCCTCCAGGGGCCCCAGATCCGTCTTAGTTCGCTTCCACTATTTCTCCGAGAAAAGCAGGATCCTCGAACTAGCTCGCAAGAAGGGCCCGGTGGAATGTGAGGGGGCCCAAATCTCCGTATACCAAGATTTGTCGGCCTTCACTCTGGCGAGACGCCGCCTTTGTTCCCCTCTGACGAAAATGCTCCAAGCCAAGGGAGTCCGATACAGATGGGGGTATCCTTTTTCACTTTCTTTCGAGCACGAGGGATATAAGTATACCCTGATCACCGAAGACGACATCCAAAGAGTATCTGGCGAACTCCTAGATAACTCGGAGTTTGAACCGGGAGACCGCGACCGTGAGCGCACCCCGAAGGGCCCAAAAAAGATCAACGCTCCAAAGGAGAGGCGCAGAGTACGAGGCCAAAGGAAATTCAGGAGAGTGGCACCAGCGTCGCCGGACCCTCAGAATAACTGAAATAAAATGCTAGAATCTGATGGAAACCTTATCCGCACGACGATGCAAAGGGGGGATGTTGTTGCATTTCAAACTTTTGCTACTAGCCCGAAGGGGCGGGGGGGGCTCGAATGGGTGTTTATAATGAGGTAACGAGCCCGGAGGGGGGAGACATGGTTGGCCGGTTGTGTGACTTTGGGACGATGCCTCAACACAACCAGGCGATCTGGGGGGGGGGGGGTGGGGGGAGAGAAGAGGGGATGTTGGGATGTTGGGGAATCTGTTACAGTACGCCAACGTTTGGGGACTTGATCACACCCTGGGGGCTGTTCCTAACCCTCAGCGTGGTGCTGAAACATAGAGGGAGTAACAACGCTTGCAACTTTGAAATTGGAGCTAGGTGCTTCACAATGCGTCCTAATGGATGATTCACTCCAATCCTTGTCAGTGGGGTCTCTGAACGTCCGGGGTCTCAACTCACCCACCAAGAGGTCACTGCTCATGCGGGAATTTACGAGGACGAAACTACAGTTTCTTTTCGTGCAAGAGACCCACTGGGTTCGGGGGAAAGAGCCCAAGCTCAAAGCTAAAAATATAGATCAGGTATTCTCAGCCTCTACCCAGTCCAAGAAGAGGGGAGTGGCTCTACTAGTGTCCCCCGGGGCTCACTTTGGGTTTAAGGTGGCACAGGCCGACCCCGAAGGCCGGTATCTCATGGTAAAAGGGGATGTGCGGGGACGCCTGTTCACCTTGGTTTGCATATACGCCCCAAATGAGTCGCAGGACGTTTTCTGGGAGAGCATGAAGGGGACAATAATGTCATTTGCGGAGGGGACCCTCCTGGTGGGAGGGGACTTTAATATGGTGCTCTGCCCCGAAAGGGACAGAAAGTCTGTGAACCCTTGTCCCAACATCCGCCTCCACAAAAAATTGGCCTCAACCTTCCAGGCAGTGAATGGGGAATTGGGGCTGTGTGACACGAGTACACCCAAGAAAGGACTGAACCCCGACTACACTTTTTATTCTAAGCCTCACGATGCCTTCTCGCGTATAGATTATATTCTGGTTGATTCAACTATGCAGGGTGAGATCTCCAGCGCTGGGGTGGAAACCGTCCCCTGGACGGACCATGACATGGTGAAGATTAGGATTGGCCTCCCCCCTGCTCCTGTAGCCAGCTCCCGATGGAGTTGTAACGACCTTCTTCTACACGACAAGGAGACGCGCCAAACCCTTCTTACAGCCATAGAAGATTATTTCGCCCTGAACGACAACGGGGAGGTGGGCACTATGGGAGTATGGGAAGCATTTAAGGCAACCATCAGAGGCACCCTAATTGGCATTGGGGCGGGGAAAAAGAGGGAGAGGGACCGGGAAGAGAAAGACCTGAAAACCAAGATAGAGGCCATACAACCGGGTGGTAAACTGAAAACACAGATGTTCCCTGGGCAGTGGGAGGAATTGCAGAAGCTGCGCTCTAAATTGGCTCACCTCCAGATAGGGCAAACGGAAAGGAAGCTCTCATTTCTGAAACAAAAATATATGGAAAAAGGGGAAAAGGCCGACAAGATACTGGCCTGGAGACTCCGCGAACTTAGGAACAGCAGGAGAGTGAACTCAATCCGCTCTGTGGACGGTAACTCGACCGCAAGGGACTCCAAAATAGCGGAACAATTCAGGCTATATTATGAAAAATTATACTGCTCAGAATATAAGGGGGATGGGATAGAAGTTGATAGGTTCCTGGACTCCCTCCCTGTCCCGGGCCTGCTCCCAGACAAGGCCGGCACTCTGGAAATCCCTATTTCCCCGGAAGAGGTAATTGACACTATCTCCTCCCTAAAAAGTGGCACGGCCCCGGGGGACGACGGCTTCTCAGTCAAATTTTATAAGACCTATAGATCCACTCTCGCCCCCTTCCTGGCCAAGCTGTTTAACTGTGCGCTAAACCAAGGGTCCCTCCCGCCCACAATGATGTCAGCATTGATAGTGGTCCTACCGAAAGACGGCAAAGACCCAGCCCTATGCCAATCATATCGCCCCATATCACTCCTAAACACTGACGTCAAAATACTGGCGAAACTTCTGGCGAACAGATTGGTAAAATTCCTCCCCACCCTGGTACATGGAGATCAAGTGGGCTTCATCCCGGGGCGCCAGGGGTCAGATAACATCAGAAAAACCCTCGACCTCATGCATGAGGCCACCGAGCAGGGAGTGGAGGGATACCTCCTTTCACTCGACTCTGAGAAAGCCTTCGACCGGGTCGAATGGCCCTACATGATCAAGGTTCTTAGGAAAATGGGATTGGGAGATAATTTCTGTAGGTGGGTCGCAGCTCTATATAACTCACCCTCGGCGAGAGTATCTGTTAATGGGGGTACATCCGAACCCTTTTCCCTTTCCCGAGGCACCCGGAAAGGCTGTCCCCTGTCACCTCTCCTATATGCCTTGGCCATGGAGCCCCTGGCTATAGCGGTTAGGAACGACCCGGAGATTAGGGGTATACGATGTGGTGAGTGTGAGTTTAAGCTCTCCCTGTTCGCAGACGACATATTGGGCTATCTGACCAGCATTCACAAATCCCTACCGAGGCTGTTTGATCTCATACACTTTTTCGGCTCCTTTTCGGGGCTGAGAATAAACGCATCCAAATCAAGCATTATGCCAATGGGCCCAGGGGAACAGGATATTGAGAACAAAACCGACATTCAAGGGGTTAGAATCGAGCGAGCATCCACAAGGTACCTGGACGTCACCATCCCCAGAGATCTGTCACTCCTATACCAGTGGAATTTCCCTGGAATCCTCGCCCAGGTCACCAGCGATCTCAAAAGATGGGCCCCCCTCACGCTCTCCTGGCTTGGACGCATGGTCTCGGTTAAGATGAACATTCTACCTCGCCTTCTCTATCTCTTCTCAGCTCTCCCTGTCGTGATACCTGAAGCCTTTTTCGAGGTGCTCCAGTCCCGCGTCCTCCACTTCATATGGAACGGCAAAAGGCCCAGGGTTAAAACTTCCACTCTGACCCTCCCAAAGTCCCATGGTGGCTTCGGACTCCCCGATTTTAGGCTCTATTATAAAGCAGCTCAGCTCAGGGTGATGTTGGAGCACATGCGGGACGACATGCGTACATTCTGGACGTATATCGAAGACACCCACGCACATCCGAGGAAGGTCAGGGACTATCTCTGGGCCCCTCCCAGGTCACTCCCCCCACAACTCAAAACACATCCTACCTTAGCAGTCCTCTGGTCACTGTGGAAACCCAGCAAAACTAATAACTTGATATCTACATGGCCTTCTCCTCTGTCATCCCTCTGGGGCCCGCCCATCGATCTGGACATGAGGGGCTTTCGGGACACCCAGGCCTGGTCTGACATGGGACTGGAAAGAGTCTCCCAGCTTACACGAGAGGAGGGCTTCATTGAATACGATAACTTGACAGATTCTCTGGTGGACAAGCCCCCCACGGTTTTTGAATTCCTGCGGCTGAAAGGGATACTTACCCAACCACGGTGGTCCGCTCAGCTTAGCCGCCCCTTCACCCCATTTGAACTAATCCTGGCCAAAAGTAAATCTCGCAAAGGTTCGCTATCTAAGTTTTATAGTGTGCTGATTCTAGCCAACCTAGAAGGCAGACAACCCTTCAAGCGCATATGGGAAGAGAGGTTGGGGATGCCAATAGAGAACCACACCTGGAGGGCGGTTTTCAAGTGCATTTTCACAGGCTCCCTTTACACAGCAGCTATGGAACATAACTTCAAAATCCTCCATTCATGGCATCGCCCCCCGGCGCTATTGTCTAGAATGTACCGGGATGTTTCCCCCCTCTGCCCCAGGGGATGCCATCAACGGGGAACCTGGTTTCATATGTGGTGGAGTTGTCCGTCCATACAGGTATACTGGACGGAGCTCCTCAGTTGGATCAAAGATATCGAGGGTTATGGTCCATCTTTGCACCCGCTGGAAATCCTACTGGGCTCCCCTATGCCAGAGTCGGAGGTGAATGCCTTCCCCAAGGTTATATGCGCCATGCTGCGGGCAGGGAGACTGGCGCTAGCACAAAAATGGAAAAGTGTCCTGGCCCCCTCCAAAGAGGAATGGCTCTGCAAGCTCAGAGTGATATTCAGCTACGAAAAACTCTCGGCAATAGCAAATAATACTATGTCTGATTTTGTCCAGGAGTGGACGGCAGTACTGCTGCATGATGATTGTATCACTATGCGATTGTAGAGGGGCGATTGAACAAATGTTTAAACTAATGGATGCAATGCGCTGGTCCCCACGCCCCTCAGAGGGTTGATCTTGCCCTGACCTAATCACCACATGATTTTACCCCACTGTTTCAAGGATCACTTTTCTTTATCAAAGCACTATGCAAGTGTTCTTCCCTATGCTAAATATAGTTGCATTTTCCCTAAAGTTGGCGTAACAATTGTTTGGGGGGCGGGACTGGGAGGGCGGAAGGGGGGTTGGGAGTTAACCAGAAAATGTTTTTGACAATGTGTTTTTTTTCTTGCATTTATTGCGGGTGGAACAGGCCCCAATAGGCCCACCCTGTCGTGTATGTTGTCAATAAAAAGATTTAAAAAAAAAACAAAGATGTAAAGGAGTTTAGGAACAACTAACATTTTTATCAACAAGAGTTTGCCCGCTAGGGAAATGGGGAGATTGCGCCATCTTGTCCTTTTGGATTCTATGAGCTGAGCTGTGGCAGTATAGTGGTCCTCCAGATGGGAGGAGCTAGGCAGAGACACCTGGACCCCTAGATATTTGATACCGCCTGGGGACCAGCACTGAGGGAATTTGCTTGCTGGCTGCAGGGTAGCTGCAGTGAGTGGGAGTATCTCCGATTTGGAGTAGTTAATAGTGAAACCCGAGAATGTGCCAATTTCCGTGATGTCGCAGATATGTTCCAGGTGTGTGGACGGGTCTCCAATGTACAGCAATACATCATCCGCATACAGTGATATTACTTCTGGCGTGCCCTGCAGGTGTATACCCTTACGAGTGTGGCGAGCTCTAACACTGTCGTCCATGGGTTCGATGGCTAGTGCAAATAGGATAGGGGAGAAGGGGCAGCCCTGTCGGGTACCCCTGTGTATTTTGAAGGGTGAGGATGTCAGGGAGTTGACTAGGACTCTAGCAACAGGGTCTGTGTATAATAGTTTAATATAGGACAGCATACTGGGGCCCACCCCCATTTTCTCAAGGACCGCCCACATATACTTCCAGGACACCATGTCGAACGCCTTCTGGGCATCCAGTGCAACCGCGACTGCGTCCGCTTTTGGATCTATCCTGGACATTACATTGAAAAGCCGTCCGATGTTGAGGGCAGTTGAGCGACCAGGGACGAAGCCGCTCTGGCCTTCATGCACGAGGTACGGCATGATTGGGAGGAATCTGCTCGCTAACACCTTATCAAATATTTTTGTGTCTGTGTTTGAATGACAAGGGCCTGTAGGATCCACACTCCTCGAGGGGTTTGCCTGGTTTGGGGAGAACAGTTATGAGTGTCTGACGTAGGGATTGGGGCAAGGTTGATTGGGAGAGTGATTGAACCCAAACTTTGAATAGTTTTGGTGCTAGGATGGCCACGTGTTCTTGATAAAACTCAGGGGTGAGCCTGTCCGGTCCCGGGGCTTTGCCCTTCGGGAGGTCTGAGATGGCTTTAACTATCTCCTCCAGGATAATAGGGGTGTCAAGGTGGTTTGGGATATTTGGATCTTGGGAATTTGGTCCAGTAGAACATTTATGTCCTGGGCGGCGTGTTCCTGTTGGGGCGCGTATAAGGTGGCATAGAAGTCCGAGAAAGTGTCCAGGATTCACTGGTCTGACCAATGTTGTGTGCCTCTCGCATCTATAAAGCTATCTATGTGGGGCCTACCCCCCCCCCGTAGCACGCACCAGTCTGGCCAGTGTTCTCCCTTGTCTGTCCCCCTCCCCGTACTTTCGTGCCGCTAGCGGGCGTGTGTAGTACTGTATTTCCATCATGGCATGAGATTCAAAGATTTCCAGCTCCGCTCTGATCATTGCCAGCTTTGCTGGGGTAGACTATGTGGCGCATTTGCTCTCTAGTTGCTTGAGTCTATTTTCAGAGCGCTGCAGGTCGCGTTTTATGAGCTTAATTATCCCTGCTTCTTTGAAGATTCACATGCCTCTGATGAATACCTTAAATGCCTCCCAGTGAGTACCCTCTGTCGTGTCAGGTTTGTTGTAATCGAAGAAGGTGTTTATATCAGATAGTATTTCGGCTTTGAACACTAGGTCATGCAGTGCTTCTGATTTGAAGCGCCAGGCAGTGTGGGTGGGTGTGTCTATCCCTAGCCTCATTTGCAATGCCACCGGGGGAATGGTCCGATAGTGTTCGTGCCAGCATCTCGATGTCTGTGACCCTGCGCATAATCCCGCTCGATAGTAAGAAGAGATCTATCCTAGATGAGCTGCCGTGTACTGATGAGTAGTACGTGTACTCTTTTGCATGTGGATGAAGTGTCCTCCTGGTGTTGAGTATGGGCAGCGATCTCATGTGTGTAAAATCGGGCTGCGCGGGACGTGACTCTGTAGGTCACCCCTGTTCTATCAAGGTTGTTGTCTAGTGTGAGGTGCATGCCCCCCCCCCCCCAGATAATATGGACACCAATGTATCTCATGAGTAGGGTGGCTCCCTCGTCGTAGAACTCGGGGGCATCCACGTTCGGGCCATATGCGTTTACCAGCAAGCACTCTCACTCGCCGAGACACAGTGGAGTATGATGTACCTGCCCTCCGGGTCAATATGGCTCGTCTTCAGTGTGAATTCCACTGATTTATGAACAAGAGTCAGCACACCCCTGGACCTATTAGGGCCCCATGTTGGCGCTAGACAGGATGCAAGGTTCCCCAAGGCGTGTGTCTCCTGGAGAAGGAGCATTTTGATTGTGTCTCTGGGTGTATGCAGTGATTCTACGGGCTTTAAGTTGCTCAGTCCCCGAACATTCCACGACATGAGTTTAGTGCTCACGGCGTGTAATCATGGAACATCCCAGCAGTAGGATCTGTCACCGCTAAGCACTGTGCAATTCGCTGCGGCGTGCATATTGCACCCTTGGCCCCCCCAACCACCGCTTTCCTGCCAGTTTTCTCATAACATTCCCCAACTGTGTTCCCCCCCCCCCCAACCATCACTGCCCAACCCCAACCAGCAGTGTAATGTTCCCCTCCCGTAAGGCTGGCTCGAGCGTGCCAACCCCATCTCGGCACCACCAGTCCGCAGGCCCGAACCAATTACATTCTCAACTGATTCAACAAGGCACACATTGCAGCCGCAGTGGGGGTCGCCGCTGCTGTGTGTCCAACATTACTCGTGATTGGTGTAGAAAGCAAAACAAGCGTATCTTTCAACGTCAAATAATGCTAAGAGTTACAACATTAATTACAGTGTGCATGACGAGAAGCCCATATTGCATAAGTCATAAAAACCAAAGCCCCTGCAGGTGTTAGGGTGTGGCGCCACCCCTGTGGATGCAACAACTTCTGACAGAGTACTGGTGACATTCAACCGGAGTATTAGCGAAGAAGAGGTTCTAGTATCAGAAGACAGTTAGCCCGTGATGTGAATCACGGGTGGGGGGGGTAAGCTGCGAGTAGAAGGTTATAGTTCCGCCTGGGGAGGACCCGCCACAGGTGGTAGTTGGTGAGGGCCTCAGTAAATTTCAACCAGGTCGTCCACTGTATCATGGAGCGGGACGTGCCCCTCTATGTATTTCACCGCTTCATCCGGGACTGTGAAGAAGTAAAGTTTATTGCGATGGGTGAATTTTAGGCGAGCGGGAAACAGCATAGCATATTTGATCATCCTGTCTCCATCTTTTTCACTCCGTTGAATTGCTGTCGCTCCACTTGCACCCCGTGGAGAAATTCGGGAAGATCCTGATGATCTGTGATTCTATTCTGAGCTCTCCTTTTTTGTGTGCTAATCGGAGGATATGATCCCTGTCTCTGTAGCTCAGGATCTTTGCGATTATAGGCCTGGGGAAGTCGCCCGGTTTGGGATGGGGAGCTACTGTGCGGTGTGCGTACTCCACAGCAAAGAACGGGGAGAGCTCTGGATTGTCGAGCAGGTCTCTAAGCAGTTTTCGATCTCCATGCGTCCCTTGAGTGCAGCTTCGGGAACACCCACGATGCAAATATTGTTCCTGCGCGATCTGGACTCGTCACACTTGGCTTTGACAAATTTCTTGTCACGGGTGAGCTCTGTGATGGTATTCTGCAGCGCCTGGATCCCATCCTCGTTGGCACCGATTCTGGTTTCTGCTTCATTGATCCTGGCTCCGTGTTGGTCGAGCTTGGTTCTTAGTGACGCCACATTCGCATTTATATCATCCAATTTTTCATGGAATGACGCAAAGTTTTTCGCCATTGATTCCATCATTGCTGTCAGGTTGGGATGAGGGAGATCGGTGGTACATCCATACCTTCTTGGCCTTTGGAGGGCCCCCCCCCTGCTCTGGCCTGGGCACCGCCTTAGTAAACTTGTCCATAACTCCGGATTTGTTTGCTCCCCGTAATCTGTTGGACATCGTGGAAGTGGGCGGTATGCCCACTGAGGTGGTCGGTCGCAGCTTGTGCCCCGACAAGGTGCTCAATACTTCAGGTCGCCCAGTGTGAAGTCAGATGAAGAGGTGGAGTGATTTCAGCAGTGGATGCACGTTGTACAGCCTCAAATCTGTCGGGTAAATCCGGCGAGCTCTCCGCACTGTGCTGGGCTTCGGGAGGTCTCAGTCGCCTCAGCTGAGCTCCTACAGAGAGACCAGGTATGTTCAGGCTTGCCGCTGCAGCAGGTGCATGTGGGGGCAATGTTCTTTGTCAGAGCCAGTCCAGCAGCCGAGTGGCAGTGTCCGCTCAATTGGCAATTTAGCAGATATTCTGGTAGAGCAACTGTGGAGGTATCTAGCTGGGCATAGATGTATGGATGGGGCCCAGGTGGGGGTTGTAGGCACAGGATGTGTGGTGTTGCTGCAGCTCAAGGAGGAGCAGGGTGTTCTGCAGCACAGTGCACTGTCAGGCTGCATGGAGGGAGCGCGGTGCTGCAGGGCCACGGGCGGTGAGAACCACGGCCAGCCTCAGGTGGAGCGTTATTAGTCCTGGCGGGCACCTGCGCGGCTTACTTGAAATTTGGCCTCAGTTGCTATACACGGGGGCATGGGCCAGCCAGCTCAGGTCCACTTCCGAGACCTGCCACGTACCGTGGCCCACGCCGCTCGCAGCGGCCAGCTCTGCCAGGGGTGCTTCAGCCGCACGTCCCAGGCCAGCTCCAGTCCACCGAGCGCTGCACAGCTCGGTTCCCACAGGCGCAGCCCCCGGTCAGGCGACGGCAGTTGCAGGCACCACAAGGGGGGGGGCACACACGCCAGGAGTTCTCAGCAGGGTCTGGGGAAGAGCCGGGCCCACGCGGCCATGCAGGCAGGCCCAACAGTGTCAGCCGTCCAGGACGTAGGTGGCTGTATCTCGGTCCTGAAGCTCAGATTTTCCCCGGGACCGGAGACGAATATCCCCTGCGCCCAGGGCCGTATCGGCAGGTAATTTCAGGGGTCTACTATGAGGGATTCTGTCGTTGATGTTGGATGTTTGTTGTTGGCACACAGAGCTCCCAAGCTAGGCAGCCATTTTGCAGGCTGCTCAACAGCGCCCCCATATTTCTATGATATAATCCATGGCCAGGAAACAGTCTGCATAAAGAACCTCTCAATCCTCATTGCTGTTGGCCATCTGAACCCTCACCACCTCAGATTCTCCAGCAGTGTGGCTAGTGTTTCGTTGGCTAAAGTGAACAGGAGTGTTGGCTGGGGGCAACCCTGTCTAATTCTACTTTCCAGACAGAGAAAAGGAACAAAGGAGTACTCTCAATTACATGCCCCAAAGCCACTGGTTTATGATATCGCAGTTTGATCCAGAGTAAAAAACTATTACTGAAATCCTTTTTGCACGCAATGGTCCATAGGAAGCACATTGTATTTTTCAAAATCAGTCGCTGGGATTACATGTGGATATTGAAGTCGGAAATGTAGCGAGAGCAATGTGGAGTATCTGTATATTTATTGTGGCAGCACTACAACGGTCCGGATGGGGTGATGGATTCAATAGACGATTGGCCAGTACTTTGGCTAATATATTAGAATCCACGATGAGGCATCGACCTATAAGAGGCACATCAAACTGGGCCATACAATTTATCAATGCTTACCTTAAATCTGGTAGTAAAACTCTGGCATGGAACACCTGCTCCTTTATTGACTGAAATGAGGTTTTCTTTTTTAAATGGGTTGGAAGAGTTGCACAACCATTGTTAATCTGGACAGGAGTGGGGAAGCTGTGTTTGACAGGTGGGAAAAGATGGGATATGTTTCTAATTTGTGGTCATAATGACAATTATCTGGGATCAAACACTGCCCCGAAGAGCACTGGTGATCTTGAAGGGTTCAAATTGGATAATTGTACAAGCTTGGATTGATGCCATTCTACAGCCTCCACCAGTTCTCCTAAAATAACAATGTCCTACCCAAATATGTATGTTGGTTTTTTAAGTATCTACTCGGAAGTGTTTCCTGTAAGCTACCCCTTATTTTAGAACTCATTGTATGGGTGAAATAGAAATAGTGACTTGGTTGATGAGGCTCGAACTCTGCATTTCTGACTTCTTGCTTCCCTGTGTGTGAGTATTCTAATATTCCTAACCCCAGGCCTGGTTGAAGAGTAACACCAGAGCATTTGTGCTGGAGCAAGGGGCACAGTTGTGCATTTTGGACAGTGCATGCATTTTCAGGCATGATCCTGTTGAATGACGAGAAGCACTTACTGGTTGAACGATATACTAAGCTCTAGCTATCCATCATTTGTACTGTGAATAAGACCTGTTTATGTATGTGGTTGTGGCCGTTATCGACTTCTTTTCCTAAGAGATACTTATTTTGGGGGCCCAATTTTAAAAATAAAGGTCCCTTTAAAAAATAGTGTTCTGTGAATCATTGCCCTGTGAACAATGTCGGAGTCCTATAAAATACACTCCTCCAGTTGACTAAACGCATATTCGAATTCTAGCAGGTACAGTAACGTTTGTTTACCAGATATTAAAACTCCTACTGTAAGTGCACTATACAGAATACACACAGGTACTCGGTCTCTTAACACACACACACACCTATTGGAACTCTTATTTCTATAAGGATTACAGATTAAATGGACTTTTAAAGGTAGGGATCTCCTTTTTTGTATGCGGTTCCTTGAAGCATATGGTGCTGCTCACGCAGACAGGAGTAGAAACACAATGCTGTGTAACATGTTTTATTTGCTTTTGTGAATTGGGTATAAAGTTCTTCTTTTGAGTGTTGCAGTTTGTGATGAATGTAAAAAAATATTTGGGTACTGATAACGTATGATTTTGATTGAACGTTGGACGGTGATTAATCCTTAACTTAATCCTCATTGTTTTAATTATTTTTAGGAAATAGTCTCCATTCCAAATGAACTACGAAAACCCACCGCCTTATTCCGGTCCTCCTGGCCCAACTGCACCGTACCCACCATACACACAGCAACCTGGTGGTCCCATTCCCAATGCATACCCAGGTTACCCACCAGGACCACCAGGACCTCCAGGACCAGGTTATCCCCCAGGGCCATACCAACCTGGACAGCCAAACTATCAAGGCTATCCTCAATATGGGTGGCAAAATGCTCCTCCGCAAGGACCGGTGTATGCGGAGGCACCTAAGAATACAGGTAAGAAGCTTACTTAATGCAATTTTATAAGTTGTCCTACTTATTTCGGTTTTATAGTTATTTTTATTCCTTTGGCAATGTTATATTGATTGTGTAGTGCATCCAAATAAGACTGCAGGTGACCCTTACTTTACTGCACTTGTTAGCAGATGTTTTGTGGACTATTGCTTCACACAAGTACTGTAATTTTTAACCTCTTCCGTGCTTCGTCCTTGACCCACAGCCAAGGAGTATATCGACTAGTATACCACCTGATCTGGGCATAGGCCACACTATTCCTGGCTACAGAAAAGCTATTAAAAATAAAATCCAGCATTGGCAAAGCCAGTCGGTCTGGTTTTCTAAATGGAGAGTTTTTTTTGGGGTTGTAGTGGGGGTTGGGGACTGTGGAGAAAAAATGCTTAAACCGTGTGAAAGGGTGATGGGTTACAGAGCTGCATATGCAGTAGATCGTATACAACGAACTGAACTACTTTTAACTCGAATATTCTCAAACAAAACCATTGGTAGTAATACTATATAACTAACAAATGGATGTTGTGGTCCATGATTTGAGGGCATTGGCTCCCACACATTATGGCAATTTGTAACTGTTACAAGTACCAAAACTGTCCCTCTGAACAAGGATCGCTTTTGAAAGATTACCTAATAAACGTGGAGTAAATTCTTGGTAAACGCCACTGGCCAAACAAGAAATTGCATCTAAATATTAGAGTTGTGTTTGCAATGTCACACTTAACAATATTACAGGTGTTCCCTCTTAGCTGCTCTTCATGACCTTGCCATACTTCCTTCTAGCAAGGAGTACAAGAATGATCAAGATCTGGACAAATATAATGTTGTGCAGGTCACAACACAAACACATTTATTTCATAGTGTCGGTGTGTTGCTGAGCACATGTAATCATTGATTTGTTATGTGAAGTGTTACTATAGTTGGAACATGTGCAATGTCTTTGACAGTGTATCTGCCACATTCTTCCCTTCTCCAAGAAGAATACACCTGGGATGGGCTGAACACCAGGTCCAATACTATGAAGTTGAGTGGGGTGGGGGTTTGAAGGGTGTTTTAGATGAGACTCCTCTTAGCAAAAAAGTTTCGAAGAATCAACAAAATGGCTTCTTTTATGTATTCCTTTATGGTCCAATTAGACCTGATCATGGGTCCAGGCCTTTATCCGAACAGTCCTTGATATGCCCACCAGCCCCCATGACCCTTTATGGGTTTTAAACCACTTTGTAAACGAACAGGAAGTTGTGTTGAATAGGAGGTGCCTTTTATACCCAGCTCAGGTCAGAAGAGCAAAACCTTTAATTTATTGGGGGCGGAGGTGCTTGTGAGCGACCAGCTTCCCAGGTGAAGGACTCTCTGCTTAGAGTAAGATTAGGACTGTGAGGAAGAAATATTAAATCAAAATACAATGGGAAAGGAATTGGGAAACAGGCTGCATTGGCAGGGATGCAGGACTGTCAATTCAGTTATTGGCAGGATATATATATATATATATATATATAGGAAATACTTGAAAATGGCTATATTTTGTTTTAAAGGGACAATCAGTTGGAGCTCCCGATTGCTGAGCTACATAAATGATGTTGGTCTTTCAATTGATTTTGAATTGGGTGTCTAACAAATGGGACTTTTGCTGCTGAGAAAAGCACAGTATCTTGTTAAAGATGGCTGCTGCTCGTGGCAAACGTTGACAGTGGAGAACACTTTCTCTGTGCTGCAGCTTGCAGGGAAGAGAAACCTGCACATTATTTCTTGGTGGTTTCTATTGAGTGCAGACTAGAACAGTTCAGAAGTCTGACCACTGGCCCATTGAAATTCTTCAATGCAATTAAGTACTGGATGTTCACCGAAGGCAAAGTTTCAACAAGGATCAATGGTTTTAGCCCTACAGAGGTAAACCTTCTCTAATGTATGCTACCTGCACGCGTATGTAGCTTAATTGGTAGCCATAGCATGCTAAACTGGGGCATTAAAAGCCCAAAGACCAAGTTAAAAGCCTAAGCAAAGCTATTGGCACTAAGGGGTTGATCCCGAGTTCCAGGTTTTCTGAAAGGGAAGAATACCCACACTTTGAAATCAACACCAGGAGTATGAACACTTTTCTCTTTGGGAGGGTGGTTAAATACCCTGCTGACATTAGGACCAATGAACCTAGCTCTCCTTTGGATAACTTTCTGTTTCTATACTGACCTTAATACCAATAGAGGAAAAGTTCTAGGAAGAGTCCCAGGTGGGGGGTTTGGAGAGTGTGGTCAGGAAGTTTTTTTTTTTTTTGGGAGGTTCTGAAGGGGGGGGTCTGAGGGGGTATGGGGTGAAATATGCTGGAGGACATGAAAGTAGAAAAGATTAGCTTAGACATTGCAGCAAAGCTAGAAACGTTGAGCGCAATCCGATCTGCTTCCATGTACCTCTGGGGATGCTAATGAATGATTGCACTAATGTGGTGAGATTGAATGATGTATAGGTGGATTGTTTCCCTTGTTCAGATTAGTTTAATACTCAAAAATACCAAATATTGTGGGTTGTTATTCAAACTCTTCAGGTTCATGGTGTTTGCTTGGTCAGATGTTTACTCTTTATTCGGTGAACTCCATGTTCTTGTGTGATTGTGGATGGTCTGGTGGATTGAGCGACTAAAATACTACAGAATGACTCCAACTACATTGATGGTGTAAAAGAAAAATGTTCGCCCTCAAAAATGAGGGCTGGGGGACTGCTACTCTGATGCGCAACCACACAAAATATTGATCAAATGTTCAACCCAAGAACTTCATTGCTGCAGGGTTTTGCCAATGTAGACCCAGAGTCCCTGATGAGCCTAACAAGTGGTATATCAACAGACAAGGTATTGGTTCAACCACTACGCATGGACCATTGATCAATCCTCTCCTTAATATACAATTTTATCAATAGGTATCAGTATTCTTTCCAATTTTTCGCAAATGAGAGTTCAACAGATTCTTCACGTTCAAATTTAATTTCAATTGGTGATTAATATGCTCCTGCCAATACGTGTTTAGACCTTACAGAAAACAGGTCTTCTTCAGGGCCAATGTATCACCTTTGTCCTGTTTAAATATTCTAACTAACTGATTGAACGATGTCCAGCAGCTTACATATAACCTTGCTGGCTGGACTAAGAGATCTAATCCCCTTTGTTTATTCAGAAAAACAATTATGTTTATCTCTGGAATGTTAAAGGGAGTTAAGGTACATCATTATCTTCACCTGGAGCTTACAAATGGTCTTGTTTTCTGGTCTTGCACCACGTGTGAAGAGACCATGATATTGTCCATCTCGCCTTTCCACTTCGTTCCATTTGATTCAATTAGACTGGGTGTCATTACTCTCTTCGGCCTATGGAGACTTGGTTGCTCAGTCTTACATATGCTTTCTTCATCTTAAATTGTTCAATACATGGCATACACAATGTTCGCTCATTTACTCTGAGAAATATGTACTGTGCACATTCCTTGTCCCAGTTTACTCCCTTTGTATCCTGAAATTGCTTCTTACTGTGGCATCCTTGATCCTTGGCCAACAGCGTTTCTTTGTTCATGAACACATTTGTATTTCCAGCATATGTCAGCTCTGCAGCCCCTGGTCTCTCTACTTCAGTCTTTTTGCTTACTTTTTTTTCAGAGCCGGCTTCCATCTTTTCAACATGGAAGCGTTTAAGTGTTTTATTTTTCTACTGGAGCAATCGTCTATGCGACTCATCTTCCATGCGTTTCTGCGTGTATACATTTACTACACATCTGGTTACTTCTCTTTGTATATATGGTTTCTTCTTACTCGTATATATGCTTGCTCTTGTTTCTTCAGTTACCTCTTCATTATTTAGGCATGATCATGTAGCTTCAGCACGTCATCGTGTCTTCTCCTTATGACATCACTTTGCATCTTTTATAGCTCTTCAATATCCAGCAGCGTCTGCAGATTTCCGGATACCACAGTTGGAGGGTACATTTAGTACAGTTGTCTGAGTGCATAAGGTCTCTCATATACTCGATGCAGTGCTGGAATGATCCCTGGTCTCATGCAGCGTCTTCCTGCTCCTCATCCAATATGTCATAGGTGAGGGGGCAGGTTCCATCAATGATGTACACGTCCGAGTCTCTACAAACCAACCCCATTTACATCCGAGCCAATGCCCTTCTCGGAGTTTAGTAATTTTTGCACCAATCCAAGATCGTATGAACTGACTGCTTCCTGCATCTTCAACATGGTGTGGCTTGGTTCCTATACTTACTGAAATTTCTGAATCCTTAAGGCTAGAAAGCATCATTCAGATGCCAAGCCTGGCACAGTGACGATCTTGCACAGATGGTGTTAGATTTGCCATGGTTCCATTGATGGTGGGGGTTAGTCACGGGAGCACTTCCAGGTCTTTAGCCAAGTGCAACGCCAATACACCAGCCATTGTATTTTATATTACTGAGTGGGGTAGTGCGAGTGTATTGCACCAAATATTTTCTAGTGGGTGCTGTGGGCCTGCACAGAATAGGGATTCTGGTTTCAGTTTCTCTTTTGAGGGGGCAGAACTTTCAGCAAGAGGTTCTTGAATATGGTCCTTGGAGAAGCAGGGGTCGGGGGGATTAGATTAGTAGAGCTAGAGGGAACACACTAGGTAGCTTTGCTGTTGTGTTCTTGTGTGCAGGTCAAACTAACCTGGGTGCTGCATGTGGATGTATTTCAAGTTGTTGTGGGCCATGGGCATTTGAGGTGCCCATAGTGCAATTGCTGGGACTATTCCATCTGATGGAAGGAAAGCTGTGGAGCTTTCATGCTTTTAGTGTGTACTGGGATTGGCTATTCAATTTCCATGTGTTGGTGGCTTGATGAGTGTGGAAAGTAAACATCCAGAGATAAACATCCAGCAAGGTCAAGTACAAAGAAGCAGCCTTGGCTGAGGGCTTATCTGATGAGAGATCGTAGACTAATTGGGCAGTTGTCTGATGGTTTCTGGACTTGGGTTTCGTTTTGCTTACATGCTGCTAACGAGCTGGATGTCCAAGGTTGGGAGAGAATTACCACTAATCATGAGGGTCTATGCAGTGGTGAACATACATTGTTGCAGAGGCCAATCTGCTGCTGTTTTTCTGCCATAATCTCTCGTATATGTAGTTGGAGGGAAGTTTAAGGCATGCCTGCCAAATGAGGGGCATCCAATCATGTTACAAACACTTTATAAACTATAAGTAGATATCTTCCCCCTAACCAATCCCGCCGTCCGACAGGTTTTATTATTTGTCATGTAGGATGACATCCTAGCTGACACACGTCGAGATATAAAGTCTGTGTAATCAAAATATGATTGAGGGTGTGTGGGCTACAATTTGTTGTTCGCCAAATTTCCCTACTTTATTGAGCTGATAATAAAGTAGTATCATTTCCTACAAAGCTGGGAGCACACCATAGTGTTTTTACCATTTATACAATTTTAAGGTAAGTCGCGGGGTGCAGGGGATATGATATGGCATTTATAATGTGCCTGTGCTTCAAGGCGCGACGAGGCAAGGACGGGTAACAGAGGGAAGACCTCGATCCTACTAGGCCAGGTGTCATTCAGATCACGCAAGTGCATGGGAGGGGAGAAGGGGAGGGGACAGTGCAGTACATGGGATAAATAGAATGAATAAATAACGAAGTACGGACAGCAGGTGGCAAGTGCAGACATCAGGTGTCGAGTGCTGGAAGTGGGACTGTAGGGATACAGAAAACAGTCCCCAAGTGCAAGGGTTGCCAGGAAGGCAGTGCAGGTGTGTGTGACTGGTGGGGGAGGGACCTGGGCCCGGGATCAGAGGGTGGCCAGGTAACCAGTGCAGTTTCAGTTTCAGCAACGCAGTCAGCAGGGGAGAGGAGGAGGAGAAGAAGCAGTAGCAAAGAGAAAGGGTTTTGAGGTGCTTCCGGAACCGGAGATGGTTCTCCTAAATTTCCATGGAGGCCCCAGCCAAAGGGATCCACCACCAACTTGTTGCTTGAAGAAGCGACTGACCCTGAGGGAGTTGGAGGTGGATGAGCTAAGAGCTTGAGAAGGAAGAGGGAGTTGACGATATTGAGGCCCAAGGCCCCAGAAGGCCTTGTGGACAATGCAGAGGGTTTTCAACTTAATCCTTGCCGCCAATGGGAGCCAGTGGAGAGATTTCAGTCCTGGAGAGATACGATCCCTGGGCTTGAGGCCAAGGACAAGTCTTGCAGTCCTGTTTTGGATGAGTTGCAGATGGCGGAGAGGAGAAGCAGGCAGATTTAGAAAGAGGCTGTTGCAGTAGTCCAGCCTAGAGAGAACCAGAGCTCTGGAGATAGTGAGCTTCTGGGGGAAGGAGAGGAAAGGAAGAATACCTCTGAGGAGGTGCAGCTGGTAGTGTGACTTCTTAGAAACATTAGAGATGTGAGGAGAGAAGGAGAGTGTGGAGTGGAAGATGACCCCGAGGTTTTTAGCCTCACAGGTGGGAGCAGGAAGAGGGCCAAGAGAGGCAGGCCAACGAGAAAGGTGGGAGTGGGTGTGCCGATGAAGAGAATCTTGATCTTACTGGCATTAAGGCAGAGACCAGTGGCGGCACACCACTCCTGGATAGCATGCAGACCGTCAGAGATGAGAGAAGGAGGAGAGGTGGCTGAGGGTAGCCTGAAAATGAGCTGAGTGTCATCCATATAACACTGGAAGTTGGGCAGAGCACGGCAATGCGGTGGGCAAGAAGTGCCAGGTTTTGGTTTAACAGCCAGGGAGAGAGGTTAGACCCCTGGGGAACACCACGGGTAGAGATGGAGGAGAGGAAGGAACCAAGTTGAACCTGGGAGGGTCGGTCAGAAAGGAAAGTCAGCCATGCCAGGGCCTGACCGGTTATCACAGACGGTTGAGCAGGATGGCATGGTTGACCATGTCAAAGGCAGAAGAGAGATAATTTAAGATGAGGACCCAGGGGGTGTTGGAATCAAGGTTGGAGAGCAGGTCTGCACAGATGTTCAGGAGAGCAGTTTCTGTGCTAATGATAGCTCTGAAGCGAGACTGATGATCATGGAGACAACCAACAGATTCGGTGTGAAGATTTAGCTGGAAGATGGCCAGCTTTTGCAAGAGTTTGCCCAGGAAAGGAGTGATGGAGATTGGGCGATAGTTATCCTGGCAGGACGGGTCGGCAGAGGGTTTCTTAAGAAGGGGGTGCACAAGAGAGTGCTTCAGGGTGGAAGGGAAGACTCCAGAGTGGTTGCTGAAGTTGGCCAGGGCAGGAGCCAGGGAGTCGATGTGGTTCTTGATGGTTTAGGAGGAATGGGGATGAACCTGTTTTGATGAGACTTTCATAGATCAGACTTGTCTAGAAACCTCGTCTGGGGAGAACGGGGGTAAGGCAGAGGAGGAGGGAGGAGAGTTGGCTGAAGAGGGGTCAGAGGAAGAGTAGGGAGTAGAGGGAGGAAGGGGAGAGGAAGAGAGAGGACACAGGAGATTAATCAACCCTCACTCTAGGTGGTATCAACAAGAAACGGCACATTCCACATTCTTGTGGAACCCTCCCGTCCCCTGCACACCGAATGTATGTTGATAAAACAACCAATGATTTTTAGTCTTTATCTGAAAAGAAGAATTCTGATTCCAACAGTGTTGCTAAAGCAAAAAAATGTTGTGTATATGACGATGTTCATGTGCAAAATATTACTTCATATCACATATATACAATTCAATGTATCATTCAAACCAAGACAAACTTCAAAAATAGTGTATCTTCCCGTTCTAAGAAGCATTTATTAATAATCCATTTATACATCGGGATAATCTAAACCATTTCACTCATTGTCCGATTCATGATAGCCCTCTATTCTCAATTGTCTCGTGTTTTTGCTCTACGCGTTTTGGGAATGCTTTCCCTTCCTCGGGAGCTGCTAATTCACTGCGACTGTATTTTTTTCCTTCATTTCTAGAATCAATCAAATGGAACTATTTTGGTGTCCATTGTACTACAAAAATTATTTCAACAATTCGGTGTGTCACATATTCTTTAATAAAAAATAATCGCCTGGATGATGCTATGTAGGTGAGCATTATTCCAATATGAATGCTATTCCTTGTGTTCAGTTTTTCTAAAAGCCAATCTGTATCCACCTAAAAATAGGAGGGTATACATGAACATTTTAGAAGCATAGGCTATCCCATGTCTCACTAAAAGAAGCTCTATGTTCATAAAATTAGCCCTGGGTTATATAGTCCCATTTTAAATGTACCTGTCAGCAATGACCAAAAGGAGATTCCGTTGTCTGTAGCTCTCCCTTGGCTCACTCTGTTGCAACTGTAATATCCACTCATGGACTTCCTGTAATATGGTTTTAGAAACCATGTCACTGTAGACTTTATTTTCTTGATCTTTATGGAGATCTATCATTCTGTTGCAGTAATCAAGACCAACTCTTACCTAATGTGGGTTTGGATATCTATAGTTCTTCTATATCTCATAGGATATTCAGGATCGCAAACGGTATGGTCTGTATTCTGTGGGTAAAGAGCAACCTAATATGTAAATCCCCCTTAGCCTGTTTCCCAATCAATCTTTACACCCCAACCAAGGATTAGACCCCTGGTGGTTAGAACTCATCTACTCATGAACATCTGTGTGTTAAATGCTGCCAAACTGGAACCGCGAGAATTGCGAATTCCAGAATGGCTGCTGTTTATAGTGGTACGTCATCACGCTGCAGCTGTTAGAATTTATAGCTTCTAATTCGTATATTTGTAAAATATATCCTTATGGATATTTAATTTTGTAGTGGTTCACCCGAACCGATAATGTAAACATTGTTGATGTAGATTATCCTGATGTATAATTGGATTATTAGCTAATCTTCCTTAGAACGCGAAGATACTCTATTTTGGAAGTGTCTTAGTTTGAATGATACATTGAATTGTATACATGTGATATGAAGTAATATTTTGCACAATAACATTTTCATACAGAGTATTTTCTTTGCTTTAGAAACAATTTTGGATTCAGAATTCTTATTTTTAGATAAGACTATGAATCATTGGTTGTTGCATACATTGGGTGTGCAGGGGACGGGAGGGTTCCACAGGAATGTGTACATCTGCTGTTTATTGATAAAGTAGTAGTATGCCATATTCTATGAGTCTGTCCGACTGGTTATTTGGGTCCAAGAATCATTCATTATGGTAATCCCATTCTGCGCATAACGCCCAAAGGTGCTTCTTTACAGGGAGTTGGAATTGAATAATGCACTCAAATAATCCAGTACACAAGGGGCAACAATAAAGGAACATATAGGAAAAGGTGGTTAGCAGTTAAGCAGTAGTGTGGGAAGCAGCATTACAAGAGCTTTAGAGCAAGCTGCCTTAATAACCATAGCCGGGGAGCTAAGATGTAGGCATCACAAAAAATACATTTAGTAGATCTTCTGAATACTGCAGCTTCTCCTCTAAAGAATAGTCTGGCTACAAGCCATTGAGACAGAGTATACTCCTAATCCTGCAGGAACTTCCACTCGCAGGACTGGCGGGGGAAAGGAATTGGAGAGAGGTGTGTACACATACACGCGCTGCTCAGTAG
The DNA here is from genome assembly GCF_040938575.1 of Ambystoma mexicanum. Lineage (NCBI taxonomy): Eukaryota > Metazoa > Chordata > Amphibia > Caudata > Ambystomatidae > Ambystoma > Ambystoma mexicanum. Next base: position 1,224,221,097 of record NC_090925.1, read on the forward strand.
TCGCTCATCCTTCAGGGTTCCTAGCCGTGTCTGATAATTTGGTGGCACCACAAGACACATACCTTTTAGTTTTTGTAGCTAGCTACGGTTTTACAACTCTCTTAACTTGGTTGGCAAGGGGGGCTGGTAGTTTGGCTTCTCTGAAACAGTATGGTTCACACATCCACAATGCCTCAGCCACACTGGAAATCTGCAGGAAAGGCTGTAAGAACTTAGCTCATGTCTGTTGGATGGCTATTATATTCTCGGTCCATTGATGCAGTTTGCACCTTGTCCCATTTGCTATACTAAATCATTTGGTTAGGGATTCCAACATCTACCCCGGTCATACATGTGCCTCTCTGTAGTTGCACTGCGTAGGCCTGAGTAAATGGGACTTGGCTTAGCAGTCCTGCTCCAGAGATGGGGCTGGGGGCTCGAATGGATCTGCTAGTGGAATGCAGAATCAACCAGGTTTAGCTAAACTCAAAAGGCAGATGGCTGGCTATACCAAATGCAGGTGTTGTATGCAGTCAACTCAGACGGCCGCAGCGCCCCCCACACCCGCACCCACCACAAGTTTCCCTATCGTTGGAATAGTCTGGTTGCAGAAATCAATTGGTAAAAAAATACTTATGGACATCTATGAAAGGAGGGGGAGGGGGGAAATCTAGCTACACATCACTAGTTCGAAGATGCCCCTGTCTAACATGCAGCATACAGAATCTAGCATCCATTAATTTTCAGGCTGTCTACTTCTTCATGGATTTATGATTATTCATTGTCACACATCTATTTTGTATTTTGAGTTCATATTGTGCTTACACCAAAACACTGCATAATGGTATTCGCTGTACAATGAAATGTCATTATGAATATGAGGACATTGAAAATAATGTACACAGAAGAAAGGGCAAAGGGAGTGACATTTAAGATTAGAACACGACCGAAAGATGGGGAAAGCTATAATGGAGGTAAAATATTCCAGTCCTTGCTGCTTTGAAGAAATTGAGCACAAAAGGGGTATGGAAACAGCAAGAAGAAATTAAAGTTGAGAGCAGAGGGTTTAAGTCTGTAGCTGTAGACCAGAGAAGACATGATGGTGGTTGCCTCGCGCTAGCAAGTATTTCTTCCACATCTTGCCGTTGAGTATTACCCTGAACATACCAGCAAAGGTGTCTTCCCTTCTGCCCTCTTTGCTGGTCTATTGCCTTCAACGTACCAGCAATTTTCATCCCCTTTGCCTGTGGCCATGTTGGGCTGTTATTTTCACCCACTAGTCCAGGATGCCCTCTTGGGACAAGATATCATTACATCCCCGGGGCTGGGACGCTATTGTAGATTAGAAACCCCAATACCTTTTTTAGTTTTCTCATTCCCTGTGTTTCAGCTCCACCAAGTTCAGGGTGTTTACTTCCGGCATTCTCTGTGTTTCCCTAGACTGCGATAAAGCCCTTCTCATGATCGCTGCTTGCTCTCGCCCCCAATACAGGATTTAGCCAGAGTCTAAACTGTAGTCCTCTGCAAACTTTTGCCATTCACACCTTCTCTTTATGCAGTCTCCATTGGTGTCTAAGGAAATTGCCCCGAGCAGGGTCCTGGGTTTTGGTTTTGTCTTTCTCTTAGGCGGATCTGTCGCAGAGTCTGGGATTTAGTTCCGAGCAGACAGAAGAAGCTATCTTGGCACTTATGTGGGTCCTTCTAGGCCATCCGATCATTATGACTCCTTAGAACACTCCTGATTGATGTCTAAACTCGTTCTTGGCTGACTCATTGGTTTAGCTTTGGTTCGGGGTAAGTGTTGTCAGATGAGGAAGGCTACTCGCCCTGTAGTTTGCAGCTGCTGGCAGTCCTCTCCCTTTCACTAGTTACTTAATTGGTTATTTTTCTGGCGGCTAACGGTTTAAAAACTCCTGCCATCTTGCTGCCAGGTGAATGTAGGATCCTGACTGTGTGTTGCCAGCACCAGAAGTGCGGGGTGTTGGCATCGTTATTTTAATCCCCTGGGTGTTTGCCATTTGTCGTCTGGAGCCTAGATGTGGGCTCATGTCATACACCTACAAAAATGCTATTGAATTTGAGTGACGCTGTATGAGCTGCCGCTCTATCTCGCACTTCGTGCATTGTATGCATTTGCTCACAGCAATGGTCCCTCGGAGTTAAATGGGAACTCCCTCTATGAATTCCCTCAAAGTTCCAAGGACAGGCCAAGGTCTGACCCCCTTAGAGAATGGCTTAACATATACTTGTCCACACCCGCTACAACAACTCAACCCTGGCACGATACGACAGCGGGCCAGAAGCCCATTACTGCCCACAGGAGATCCACCTTCCTACCCTCCAACCTCTCACTGGGAAATGTGCATGACCGCTGGTTTGGATCTTAAGGGACATGAGAGCTGGAAGAATCTTCTTGAACACCACTGGAGATCACTCTGGGCTCAGTACGCCCTTGGGTAAGGGGGGGGGGTGAGTCAGCCAGTGTAACTGCTTGATCCCACTACATGCCGTTCAATGTAGAGGTCCTACTGGTTTTCTATGATGAACGTATTTAAAACTCTAACGTCCTCCTCGGTAGCTCGCCTATGGCTCGTTATAAATGGGAGTTTAGCAATCTTGAGAGGTACTGTTCTTTAGAATAATCTCCCTGAGGTTTGCTCTTGCCATCAGGGGCTCTGACTTTGCTTTGACTCAAATATGCCAGTGAAGAAAACGTCTGCACACACGAAGAAAATAAAGGCTCAAAGATAGTGTTTGAAAAGGAATCCGAGTGAAGGGGTGGGCAGCAGCTGCACAACGTGAATCTGTGAAGTGGAATAATGAAAGCTGTTTGGAGACCATGGAACTCTTGGGTAGCAGTGCAAATTCTTCAATAATGCACACGGTCGTTGCCGTCGAAAATAAGGGAGTTTGCAATATTGCGTCGTCCTCCTTTGTTGGCCTTACCACAAGCCAATGCAAGGAAGAGCGTTGAACAATGCAAACCTCCAATATTATAATGGTCAAAGAAACGACGGTATACTTTAGGGTCGCATCAAATCGTTGGCAAAAAAGTCATGTTTTTAAGAAGGCATTCGCAGAACCGAATAAAATTGAAAGTGGGGACCAACGGACAAAACGAGATGCCAGGACCATAGTATAGCAAAATGTGCTATAATGGCTTCACGCGTAGCGCAAACTTGAACTGCAGGAATACAACGTTCCCATGTTCTGTACTAGCGAGTGACCGCCATCTGTATTGTGGGTATCCCCATGCATCATGTGTTGTGACTTGCTTGCAGATGGTGCTTTAGCACTACTTGGTGTGGAAAATCTATTCACATAGATGTTTTGGTAGATTAGGGGCGTGGCGGGTTTGACCTGCAAGGACGGACATGCCCCCTGTAGGTGGCCTTCGATTATGTAGAATAATTTCAGCACCCAGAGCCTAGAAAATATCTAGGAATGTGTACCCATTGTACACAAACTACACCCACGAGGGTAGGAGAGGAGAGCGCTTAACATTTCTTTGCATCTCACCTTCTGTTTCTAGGAATGTCCCCCAGTTGTGTAGATCTCTACCGACTGACATCCCCTCCATTTGTAACTCCTCCCAGTACCATCCATGTGGAAGCATGCATTCATTTTTTAGAAGAAGGTGGACCAGGCCGTATGGGGGGGGCAGGGAGGGGGCGTCGTGTGTTGAGCAGGGGCTTGGTGGTAGCCTGCCAAAATGTCACTGTCGCTTCTCGCCTGTTGGAACTTTTCCTGGGACTAAAATGACAGCCACTTGGGAAGGGACATTGCATTCAAACCTGCATGCACACTTTAGCACCACGAACACATCCCATGCTCTTCTGCAATTGAAGGGAAGCCATTACTTTTTGCTCATCCCTTTTGCCGTTTACTTTTTATTAGCCTCCTCTAATCACAGTTCCCTATGTATTTTCTCTTTTCATCTATTCACTTTTAAAGCCACAAATGCAATAATTACAATTTTTTTTTTTTAAATGATATTGACTTTTTCATATGTACAACCTCGAGCGCTTAAGTGCAGTGTAAAAAAACGTACTAGTGAGCGCTGTAATGTCACACAAACGTCATGATGGATGGGTTTAATAACCCATTCTGAAGAGCATTGCCGTAGTAGTTGACGTCAAGAAATGGTAATTACACGGCCTATGGAAGGGAATGCATCGCCCTTGCTTGCAAAGCTCATTTCAGAGAATGTGCAGCCCCTTGTTTGGTAGTCGGGCTACATCTGATACGGCATTGCCCACCGCATGGCACCAGTTTAGTGTACACCTCAAGCGAAATTGCCTTCCGTATACACATTATGTTTAATAAATAACTTTATTTTAAATCTCTGGCTCCGACATGAACATGTTGACAGTTGAAGAATGAAATGTTACACTGCCACTTCTTCTTTCATTACCATATAATCAGTTCTAGAAAACCTGCCTCCTTGCTCTATGCTGTTTTGCACAATCGTTTCCCAATAATACAAAGACTGTTGGAGAGGGGAAATCCTACAAAACCTTTTAGGCTTGTCAATTTTTACAGCGCAATATCACCACCGTGAGTGGCGCTCTGGCGGTTCTGAAAAGGGAAGGTGGGGTGAGTTAGTGGGAGTAAGCGGGAAAAGTGCAAGAGAGCAGTGATGTGCCATTGGCAACCTCAAACTTTGTTAACACTGTTCGCTGAGCTTGGGGTGCTTTCCGGTCAGTAACATCGTGTGCTGTTGGGCGAGTGTGTGTGGTTTGTTTTGTTGCGGTGTAGTGAAGTTTGTGTGGTTTGTTGTGGTATAGGGTTGTTTGGTTAAAGTTTGAGAGGTGTAAGCAATGAAATTGATTGGGGTGTTTGTGGGGCAGGGGGTGGTTGCTGCAACTTCCATCAGCCCTACTCAACGTCGATGATGGACGATCATGGGAGTAGAAATCCAAAACATCTGGAGAGCCTCAACTGTTTCTGAAAAATGGACAGGAAAGCTGAATCTTAGGAGCATAACCAAGTGGTTCACAAATGTTTCCCGGATTTTCAGTAGGTCTCAAAGCAACCTATTTTTAGGAAAAGCAAACATAGCTGGCTAGCTGTGTACACCTACAGGAAAGTCCTAGCTTTCCACAAAAAACAGCTGTGGTGTATTTTGGTACAATGCTGTGCGTGTCCCTCAGATTTTACCCTGCTGGGCTACTCATTAACAATCAAATTCTATAGCCAGAAACCTAATCTATGTACTTAAGATAAAATAAATAGGTATGATATGAAAAGCTGCGTTTGTTTTTCTAAGAACAAAGAAGATTATTTGTATGAAGCAGAAAAGGCTGATGTCATGAAACCGGACTCCCCGCTCTGGGATAAACCTGGGATGTATGTTCTTACAGTAATGCGTCTGCGTTTTGTCCTGTGAAATTGCTCAATTGCTTTTTGACCACACAAATGCAATTGGACATTCAGTTTTTTAAAAAAAAGTTTGCCAAAATCATTGTAGTCTAGTCACTGTGGTCTTTATGTAGTGTGTGCAGCCATAAATGTATAACTGGAGCTTTGGGGTCATAAACCTTCCACTTGACTAGGGTCTTGGTGTGTTCATCTAGGTGTCAATGATGTGATCTTATATTTGTATAGGGCCTCCTACCCTATGGAATGGCCTCAAAGCACTGTAGGATACATGCTCCTTCAGCCAACCGTGGTCTGAAAAGGCAAGAGGCGCAATGCATGCAGGAAAAATTGTAGTTTAGGTTCTCTACGGAAAGCAGAGCAGTCTAGTGGTAAGCTGTTGGAAGTTGAAGAGTGGATAGAGAAGAGGTAAGGTCTGCATTAAAGGTGATGCAAACTGTGACCGCTGGGTCGAATTTGTTTGTAGGACTCTGCTGCATGCTATGGGGTGTACCGCTATAAGAGGGATGTGTCGGGAATAAGTCTTATAATGTTAGCTAGTATGGGTATAATTTATACAGCATAACTCGGCAGTCTCCCTCGCATTCCTTATCACTTAAAAAAATTCCCTATCAATGCCTCCTTTGTCAATCCCTTCTGTATCACTTTTTCCTTATCCGGTCTCGCCCACCCTTCACTCTCTGCTGTTTTCTCTCTTCCTTCTTTACTGCGCCTGTTCAGTCTTCCTTACTGCCATTTCTTTTTCTGTCACCCTACCCTTTCTAATGGATTGTGATTCTTCATCTTGGATATGTTCGTATCGTGCTTTGCAGACTCTGAAACATTTTGACAGCAGAAGGCGCTGTGCAGCATAAGTCTATGTACATAGCCTGTTGCCGGCAAAGGTCCTGACCATTGAATGATCTTTTTGATAGTGTGGAGTCCTCTTCACAAGTTTGAGGCCTTAATTTGTCGCGATGGTGGGTGCAAAGAGCAACGAAGAGCCTTTTCCAGGCCTGTACAAAGTGTCGCCTAAAAATGTCTTTGTGGAGGCCCACCATGCCCGCCTCAAAAAATGTCTTTGTGGATGCCATGACAAGTGCTTATATTGTCTGCACATGGACCACGACATGGACCGTTGCTCCATCTGAAATGAAATGATATTATTCATATCGCCCTCATACACAAGTATTTCAGAGCGCGACCAACCAAAGGGAGGGGAACTGGGGAGAAACAATGATCCTACAAGGCCCAGTGACACGTGCAAGTGCATGGAAGGGGGAAGTGCATGGAAGGGGGGGAGAAGTGGAGAGTGCGGAACAGAGGAGAGAGCAGAATAAATGAGCAAAATAAATAAATAATAAAAGGTGATAAACGGTGGTAGTGCAGCCAGCAAAGTGTCAAGTACTAGGTTAGTCAGATAAGGTAAATCTGATAGTGCAGAAAGAAAGTGGGTGGGGGACTGTATGGGTACAGATGCAGATGCAGATACAGACCCAGTGCAAGGGGTAGCCAGGAGGCAGTGCAGGAGGGTGGCAGAGTGAACAGGTACCTGGGCTCGAAGGGCAGAGGGTGGCCAGGTGCACTGTGCCGAGAGCGATCGGCAGGGGAGAAGAGGGGCAAAGGCAGAAGCGAAGAGGAAGGACTTGAGGTGCTTCCGGAACCGCAAATGCTTCTCCTCAAGATGGCAGGGAGGCAGTTCCAAAGGGAGGCCCATGCCGAAGACTCAGATCTGTCCCCGACCTGTTTCTTTGAAAAACGACTGACCCTGAGGGAGTTAGAAGTAGAGGAGCGAAGAGCTTGAGAGCGGAGGTATTTACATAGGGATAGTTGAAGGTATTTTGGAGCCAGGCCCCAGTAAGCATTGTTGACAATGTAGAGGGTTTTAAATTTAATCCTTGCATCCAATGGGAGCCGACAAAGGGATTTCAGAGCTGGAAAGCTACGATCCCAGGGCTTGAGGCCAAGGACAAGTCTCACAGTCCTGTTCTGGATTAGTTGTAAAGGGCGGAGAGTGGAGGCAGGTAGATTTAGAAAGAGGCTGTTACAGTAGTCCAGCCTAGAGCAAGAGCTTGGGAAACAGTGAGCTTCTGAGGGAAGGAGAGGAAAGGCTGGGGAGGTGCAGTAAGAAGTTTGAGAGATGCCTGCCAGTCTTTTTCTTCGAAGATTAGAAAGGACCGTTACTACAGATTGGTGACTTGGCTAGAGGATGGTGCTGTGGCTACCTCAGTCAGCAGTCATGCCTCTACCAGAATCTGCAGACCCATAGACAGTATTCCATCATCTACCTTCCCTGGGGAAGAAACTTAAAAAGGGACACAAGTCGCACACTTTAACTGTTCCACTGTCAATGCTTCGAACACAGTCTACTTTGTCAACGACCTGTACAGGACTACTTTCTCGTTTACGAAGACCAAGTCAATGGTTCCGGTGACAGAAGTGATATCTGCATCTACTCCCATCGACAAGCCAAAGGCATAAATCATCAACAGGCTTGTTGACTCAAACGGTCCACAAACCAGCAAAATCGTCCACCTCCGCGTCGACTGCTTCAATGACGACAACTTTTTCTACCAAATTTGTAAGTGTTTCTTTGCTGCCCGGACCATAGTCTCAGTGCTTCCCACATTTCCCAGAGGGGTTAGTTTGGACAAGGAAATGCCTCCAGCATTGTCTTTCCTGCCAAGGCACATACCAGCAAAGCCACTCTTGACCCTGGTGCCTTCCCTGTCGATTGTTACAGCTCCACCTGCCACATTGCTTCAAGGAGGTGAGGTCTCAGATGAAGAGCCTCTGGAGGTCTTATTCTCAGACCACAAGGAAATCTGTGAACATCCTGTTCCTATCCTGCCAATGTCTCGTCTGCCAGTGCAACCTCCTCCAATGCTTGCCGTTCAACCCACTGCAATACCTGCAGCCACTTTGGGCACACCAGCTGCACCGAGGGACCTTTTGCTCCTATTTTTATTTTTTAAATCGACTTTGCATACCTTGGACATGGAATTACACCAGCTTCCTCCTCTGGCCCCTCAAGGAGCCCAGAGTAGGAGCGCTCTGGCAATACCTTCAAGAGGGAATTTGTTTCCACCTCGGCCAGTTCCTCAGTTCCCCATTCCAGTCGCTACCCTCACCGAACTGACGACACTGACATGGCTACAGATGTTCTGATAGATGAATGACTACTTTGTCCGAGCGGATGGTAAGACACCAGACCTGCCCTCCCGTGACTCCACTCCAGATGAAATTGGCGTTTTACAAGCACTCTTAACACAAGCTTTTAAGCTATTTGACCTGGTTACCGAGGAACAACGGAAAGAGGGTTTCCCATTTCAAAGGCATGATGCCACTAGGAAGTCGGTAGGTGCAATCCCGATGCTAGATGGGAAGATGGGCCTTTGGTAATGAAAAATGCCTTCTTGGCGCCTCCTAAAAAGAAGGCATACAGGGGAAGGTCGCAGACATACAGGAGTACTCGGCGACGGTGCACATCTTCCTCAAGACTGCAAACCCCCAATCAGGCCTGATCTACGCTCCTATTTCAGCACTACGGTGGGAGGCCAGTTGTAGCAATTTGGCAAACAGTGGGAAAACCTCCCCACTGACAGATGGGTGCTCAACATCATTTGACGGGGTCACACCCTCGAGTTTCTGAGCAAATGCCCCTGCATCTTTCCTGTAAAGAAAAGAGAACTAGATCTACCACTTATCCCACAAAAAGCAAGATCCCTTCTAAAAGGAGCTATATAATTTGTATTTGTGTTTTTGTTTATATAGCACTTTACATTGTAACAACAATGATACATGGAATATAATGAAAATGAATTGAAGCAAATTACAAACCTGAAACAAGATAACAATACAGTATGTAGGACAATTTTTACCTGGGTTATAATTGAGGAGGAAAGGGGAGAGATGAGGGAGGTAGGACAGGGAGATAATAAATGAGGGTGGGGTGGGAAAAGGTAAGCAGGGAAAAGATGAGGGAGGAGAGAGAGAAGTAAGGGAGGTAAGGAGGACTATCAGGGTGGGGGATAGAGAAGAAGAGATTTCAAGGAGGTATGGAAGGAAGAGTAGGTGCGAATGGACTGAATAGAGAAAGGTAGAGAGTTCCAATGTAGGGGGCAAGAAGTTAAACGGAATCGAGAACGGGCACATGGGGACGGGGGTACTGTAAGTAGGAAGAGATCAGCGGATCGGAGGGAGTGTAGAATGAGAGGAGAGAGAAAAGTTAAGGTGGAGCAAGATTGTGAATAGTTTTGAAAACAAGACAGAGGAAATGGAAGTGAAAGGGAAGCCAGCCAAGTTGAGAAAGCGCGGGGTAAATGGAGTCGCGAGAAGACAGAGGGTACGGGTGGTAGAGGGATTTGAGGGGAGCAAGATGGGAGGCAGGGAGGCCAAAGAGGAGAGAAGAGCAGTAGAAAAGACGTGAGAAGATGAGGGAGAAGATTGAGTTTTGTGGCATGGAAGGTGAGGGAGGAACTGATTTTACGGATATTGAAAAGGTGGTAGTGACCGGCACAGGAGGTAAGAGAAATATGTAGGTGAAGGAGAGGGAAGAGTCGAAGTAGAGGCCGAGATTGCGGGCGTGGGCAGAAATGGTGAGATTAGAAGGGGGACGGGGGAGTGGATAAAATGAGGGGGAGTGGAAGGGGGAAGAGTGTTGGAGGGAAAGAATAATAAGACTTCAGTCTTGTCAGTGTTAAGGGAGAGAAAGTGGGATGACAACCTGTTTTTAATGACAGTGAGACAGGAGGAAAGATTAAGATGGAGGTCGGGAGTGAAGGAGGAGAAGGAAAGGCAGAGCTGGGTGTCATCAGCATAAACATGGTGAGAAATACCAAAGGAGGAGATGATGGGGGGAGAGAAGAGAGGTGTAAAGGGAGAAAAGGAAGGAGCTGAGAACAGAGCCTTGGGGAACCTAATAGTCCAGGGGGAGAGAGGAGTTCGACTGCCCCAGGAGATGGCAAAAGAACGTTTGGTGAGGTAAGAGGAGAGCCAGTTGAGAACAGACCCTTTGAAACCAAAGGAAGAAAGAGTACTGAGAAGCAGGGGTTGATCGACGGTATCAAAGGCTGCAGAGAGGTCTAGGAGGATGAGGACGGAGGATTGCTTAAAGTAGCGAGCTGTGAGGAGGGAGTTGAGGACATAAGTGAGAGCAGTTTCTGTGGAGTGTTTAGGCCCGAATCCAGATTGAGAAAGGGGGGGGGGAGGTTGGTGACAAAGGCAGAGAGTTGATTGCAGGCTAAACGTTCAAGTAGTTTGGAGAGGTATGGAAGAAGCGAGATTGTATGTAAATTGGATGTAAGAAGGGGATTAGCTGATGGTTTCTTCAAGATAGGGATGATGGTAGCCTGTTTGAAGACAGAAGGAAAGGTAGCAGAGGAGAGATGTTGAAGGAAGTTGGGTAGGGAATTGGAGGGTAAATCTTGGGAATAAGGAGGGTGAGGAAGAGATCAAAGGGGGCAGCAGTAGGATGTGTTTTTGACAGAAGTAGGGAAACATCAGAAGGATTAACATTAGAGCAGTCAGTCACGCGAGCAGAAGGGGAGGAGGGGAGTAGAAAGGGGATTGAAGAATGTTTTGGCGTAAAGAGAGTATTTTGGAGGAGAAGTCAGAAGGAGAGCGGGAAGAATAAGCCGTTCCATCGTACCGCCGGGGCTCTGGTGTATTCCAGATACTTCCTGGTGAGAAAAGTCTGGTGGGTGGAGACACATCCTGGGCCTCGGGCAGCTCAACAGGTTCCTAAAATCACAAGTTTCTCGTGTTCATGCTAACGGCTAGAACTAGGAGACTTCCTCTCCTCTCTGGATTTGGAGGCTGCTTATTTCCACGTTCCCATATATCGCAAGCACACACTCTTCCTTCGATTTATAGTACAAGCACTATCAATTTGAGGATCTGCCTTCGGCCTCAAATCAGCTTCAAGAGTCTTTACGAGATGCCTAGATCCGGTGGCTGCCTATCTCCGCTAAGCAGGCATTTACATCTACCCGTACTAAGATGACTGGCTAATACACCCCCTCCCTGCTCGGCTGCCTGCCTTGCAACACACAGAAGAGACCATCCGGTGCCTGACTTCTGAGGTTCTCCATCTTTTCGAAGTCCTGCGTATCAGCATCTCAGAACGCTCTGTTCCTGGGTTCATAGTGCAACACCCAAACATATCTTGCTACCCCCTCAGAGGAGAGGGTCAAAGTCATACTCCACAAGGTTCAACAACTGTCTTCATTACAGATGACGACAGTCCACTCCATCAAATCTCTGCTAGGGATGATGTCCTCTTGCATCCCATTAGTTCCACACTGCAGGATTCACATGCGGCCTCTCAAAGAGTTCCTACATGCTCAATGGCAGCAGGTGTCCGGTTTGTGAGACGACAAGATTATTCTCAAATCATTCCGCCGAACTCTCCAGTCGTGAAATCCTCGTCAGCACCTCGCACAGGGCGCTCATTTTTGCCTCCCAGTTCATCAGGCCACAGTTTCCACTTATGGTACCCTGGAGGGATGGGTGCCCGCTCAGGCCAACACCATGCCAGAGGCCTGTAGCAACTCGAAGACAAAGCCCTACACAAAAGCTCAGAGAAGTGTTTTGGGCCTTGAATTCATTCAACCCGCAACTCCTGAACAAGGTGGTTCGCTTCTTCACCGACAGCACAACCACCATGTTTCATATCTGGAAACAAAGTGGTACTGGTTCACTGATACTGTTCAAAGAAGCTCAAGCGATTTGGTACGGGTGTTATCCCAGAACATTTATCTCCTTCCTTTTAATCTACCGGGAATCCACAACACCATTGCGGATTCCCCCCCACAGGGAACAACTATCATGCCACAAATGGGAGCTCCACCAGAGCGAAGTTCTTCATATCCTCTCCAGATGGGGTCACCCCAAAATCAACTTGTTCGCCATGGCACAGAACTCTAAGTGCCCCCTGTTTGCCAGCTGGTATCCTCAACGGAGGATTCTGGGGGATGCCTTCTCCAGGCCAGTTCCTCTTTTTACTCCCATTTCTACTGGCAGTACTAGACGCACTCAAACTGAGCTACTGCAAGATATTGATCACTCTGGCATGTCCATGCCAAATTTGGTACTCCGGCCTACTTCACCTGTCGGTCGTTCTCCTCTGCAGGACCTCCTCTCCAGAGAGCCAGGATCAGTACTGCATCACAAGCCAGCAGCCCTAACATTGAGGGCCTGACTCATGCGTCCCAATAATTCAGACACTTAGCATTACCTCTAGAATGCAGAAAGATTCTGGCAAAGGCTGGGGCACCCTCTAGATTATGTTGCTTCAAGCAAAAATGAAAACGTTTTTACCATGTGGTGTCAATCGCAACAGCTAAACCCTCTTCACATCAGAGTTACACTTGCACCACTGTCCAACCTTCTCTATTTATTTTAAAATGTTTTTATTGGCATTTGGCATTTACGGTTATACATCGAACCATTACAATCATGGTTTGTGTCAAAGCTTGCGTTACAAATCACTTATGCCATATAGGGCATGGATAACATTAAACAACAAACAAGTAACAGTGGTAACAGTGACTGTCTTTTAGTCCTCCTGAGTTATTGTGGTCCTTGTTTCATAGTCGAACCCCAGCCTCTGCTCATTGGGCTCTGTCTGGTCTTCATGGAACGTGGGGAGGGAGTGTGTGTGGGATGGATGCTGCAGTACATGGATTAAGCCGTTATACAAAGTGCGAGGGGTTGATTCAGGGGGGTTTGTAGCTCGTTGAGAAGATCATGTCTCTCAGAAGGGTCTTCTAGGCCTCCAGTGTGGTGCTAGAGTCTTCCCCACCCCGGTTGTTCCCTTCCTCCCAGGCTCTAGTTTCTGCTGCCGTCCATCTTTCCATCTCCTTGATCCAAGGTTCGTACCTGGGGCCTACTGGGGATTTCCAGGCCATGGCGATTGTTCTTTTTGTAAGCACACATGCTATGTCCATGAGCTTCACTAAGTGCTTGATTTTACTCAGCCTCGGGTAGGTGCCTAGGAGGCACTCTTTCGGTGTCCATTCATATACCTCCAGGCCAGCTTTCCTACAGGTCTGTTCAGCGGCGAACCAAAGTTTCTGAGACTTAGGGCAAGTCCAAAACATGTGGATCATGTCAGCATGGTCAGAGGGGCACCATGGGCATGTCGGGCTGACTCTATCATTGAAGGTGGATACTCTATGTGGGGACATGTAGGTCCTATAGAGGACATTGAGTTGAATTAGCCTGAATCTAGCGTTCCTAGATACCTCCTTCGGGTATGCTAGGGCTCTCGACCATTCTCCCTCTGTGATTTCGGTCCCCAAGTCGGACTCTCATCTCTCTTTCAAACGTGCACTTCTTGGGTTGGGCCTGTCATTTATTTGGGTGTATAACCTTGATGTCGGTTTCCAACCATCGCTAACACCATATATCTCCTGTACAAGGGCGTGTGTTTCAGGCTCCTCGGGCCACACATTCCATTTCTCCTTGGCGATAAGTTTCACCTTTTGGTACCATAAGAATTGGCTCGGGGTGAGCCCGTCTTTCCCTTGCAGTGATTCAAAGTCTCTGAATAGCCCTTCATCGAACATATCTCCCCACGTATAGATGCCAAGTTCTCCCATCTCCTCATTATTGGTAAGTCGCCGGGGGCTTTGCATATGTCTGCTAGGATGGGAATCTCAGGTGAGTATGGGTGCTGTAGCCCCAGCATAGAGCTAACCTTTTTCCATACCTGTCGACCCACCTGTACGATTATGGGCGGGTCAGGAGGCCCCATTCTGGTGTTCCATGTTAGTTCTTTAGGATGCAAGGGTGAGGTTAGTTGGCAGAGAAGGTTCGTCTCGGCTGAGGGTTCGTCGCACAGCCACTTGGCGACATGGGATAATTGTGCCGCTAGATAGTATCTTTGGAAATCGGGTAGCTGGATACCACCTGTGGAGTAGGGAAGTGTGAGGATGTTCAGTGTGAGCCTGTGCCTGGTTCGTCCCCAAAGAAAATCTCTGATCAAGGATTCCAGCTTCCTAAAGAAGGATGGGGGAAATGTAGAATGTTATATTGGTGAAGTAATAAAGGAATCTAGGTAATATTATCATTTTAGATATTGCAGCTCTGCCCATCACCGAAAGCGGTAGTTTCGACCAAAATTTGACGGATCTTCGTACCCCAGATAATGCGGCCTCAGTGTTGCACTTGTGGGTGGAGATTGGCGTGTGCTTGATGGTAAGGCCCAGGTAGCGGAAGGCCTCCACTTGCCATTGAATCCCGATCTCGGGGAGTTCTTCTGTGCTCCTTCCCCTGAGACCAGCCAGAGGGAAGGCGCATGATTTCTGCCGACTGAACTTTATGCCTGAATATTTCGAAAAGTTATCCAGGATGTCTAGAGCTGTAGGGGCATTCTTCTGGGGGTCTCGAAGATATAAAAGAACATCATCTGCATACAGGGAGATGATATTGTCTGTTCCACTGATGCTTATGCCCGCGTCAAAAAGCTGTTTCCTGAAATAAATTGCTACTGGTTCCAGACCCAGGATATATAACATTGGCGAGAGCGGGCATCCCTGTCTGGTCCCCCTCTGAAGAGCCCAGGCCCCTGACACCAAGCCCCTTGTCTTAACTCTTGCCACTGGGTTATTATAGAGTACCTTGACCCATCGAATAAAGTATTCGCCCAGTCCAAACTCTCTCAGGGTTTCAATCAGCCACTCCCAGAAAATTGAATCAAAAGCCTTAATGGCATTGAGCGAGAGTACCGCTAGGTCTTCTTTGCATTCCTCTGTTTGTGCCATTATGTGCTGGAGCCTTCTCAGGTTGGCTGTAGTGTTGCGTCCAGGGACAAAACCGCTCTGGTCTACGTGTACCAGGGAACCTATCACCTTTGAGAGCCTCTTAGCCAATATGGTTGTAAGTATTTTGCTATCGTAGTTCAGAAGCGCTAGTGGGCGATACGAGTCACATTTTTCAGGTGGTTTGCCAGGCTTGAGCATTGGCACTATAAGGGTTTCTCTCATAGTGCCTGGTAGCGTGCCAGTCTCGAATGCCTCCGCATAGACTTCATGCAGTATGGGAGACAGGATCTCCTCGTATGCCTTGTAAAACTCTAGGGTAAGGCCGTCGGTTCCAGGGGTCTTACTCGTGGAAAGGGATCTAATCGCCTCGATAAGGTCTTCGATCGTGATGTTCTCTCCCAGCATATTTTTTTGCTCCTGGTTCAGTTTAGGTAGGCCAACTTCTGCCAAGGTGTCTCTTATGTCTGCTTCGGGAATTTGGTCACTGTGGGCATACAGTTCCGCATAGAAATCGGAGAAAACATTTATTGCTTGTTGTGTTCTGTGGACTATGCCATTATCGTCTCTGATTGCCGTAAGGGCCCGCTTCGGGTGTTCCTTCCTGCACAGCCAGGCTAGTATCCTACCTGGTTTATCCGCTTCTTTATGAGCTTTCATAGTGCGAGTAGAGAAGTCAAATTTCGAGAGCCTCTCCCATGCGGTTCTGCATTCTTCCCTGATCTCCCTCAGCTTGATTTCTGTCTCAATTGTGGGGGAGGAATTGTTTTCGAGGTGCCTGATCTTTTCCTCCTCGGCCTCTAGTTCCTTTCTTAATTGCTTCCTGATTCCACCTGCCTCGGCAATCACCTCTCCCCTTGTCACCACCTTCATTGCTTCCCAAAGAGTGCTCCATTTTTCAACTGATCCCTTATTAATCTCTATGTACTCTTCTAGTTTCTCGGCCAGGGACTCCCTGAATGCGGGGTCAGTTAATGTCTCCACTGGCATACGCCACGTTGGGATAGGGGGTGGGGGGGTCGGAGGCAGAGTTGTATTATTAGTGGGGAATGATCCGAAATTGATCTGCCGAAGTAAACTGCGGATTCGACGTGAGGGGTTAGCTGATCATTTATAAAGAGGTAATCTATCCTGGTGTGCAGGTTGTGGGGGCCGAGTAGAATGAATAAGATCTATCAGTGGGGTGGAGGTCTCGCCAGATATCGACTAAATGCAAGTCCTCAATCGCTCTATGGAGGGCCAGAGCGGGGAGGTTATTGTGTATTCGTGGTGTGATGGATCTGTCCATTTCCACATTCATGACGCAATTGAAATCGCCTCCCCACAGCAGGGTGTAGTCCCTATGGAGCATGACTTTGGCGCATAACTTCTTGAGGTAAGAAGGTATGCCATGTTGGGGGAAGTATGAGTTCATTATACATATTCGAGTGCTCTCCAGCATGCCCCACACCAGCAAGTACCTGCCTTCATTATCCGATTCTACCCCCAACTGTTGAAATGGTGTGCCTGGGCTCACCCATGTGTACACTCCTCTTGCGTATTTCGAGTAGGATGAGCCGTTACCTTGGCCCCCCCCAGTAATTTGATAACTTATCTGCAGAGTCAGCAGAGAGGTGTGTTTCTTGTAGGAGGGCAACTGATACCTTCTTCCTCTTCAGGTAAGAGTGTATTCGATTTCTCCGGAGGTAGGACCCCATCCCTCTGACGTTCCATGTGATTACCTTAAGTTTTGACGCCATTGCGTGGTTGTATTAATTGTCAAGGAGAGATCTATGTCCTCTCTGCGGCTTGATCGTATGTTGTTGTGAGCCATGTCTGGTTCTGGTTGTGTGGAGTGGTCAACTCCAGTGATTAGTATTGGGTCCATTTCAGTTTGGTCGAAGGTCCTCAGTTAGGGCAGTCAAAACAATAACATCTTGTGTAAAACAATTATAACTGGTGCACCCAGCAACTGACACAAAGGTGGAGTGCTCAGGTGCTCTCGTGCTCCCTGTCCCAATCCGGGTGTCTGGCGCGAGTAGGTGTGTGCTGGCAACTAGCCTGCACTGGTCTTTCGTGGGGTCGTGGTCTGTGTCCATGCGTGGGAGATCAGGTGAGCCCCGCAGTCATTTAGCTTCTCACACTGTAGTTTTGCTTTGGTGATGGTGGGGATTTCCTGAGCTCTCAGGTATTTTGTGGAGGGTGCAAGCACCTGTGTCGGGGCGTGCAGCCCTCATCATTGATTACCTTCGTAAAGTTTCCCATGGGAGGATTCAATAGGGACCTCGGCCAGGTAATTATGTTCCATCCACATGTTAGCCGCGGCTGGTGTCTCGAGAAATATTGCTCTTCCTTTATAAATTAACTTCATTCTAGAGGGATAGAGCAGCATATATTTTAGGTTTAGTTTCCTTAGCCTGGCCTTGACTGGGACAAGAGTTCCTCGCTCTCTGAACCGACTGAGTGTAATCGGGGATATGGTGATTTTTGAGTTGCCTCGCTCTATTTCTCCGCCCTCCCTCGAGAATTACAGGATCACCTCCCGGTCTCGGAAGTTGAGGACCTTCGCTATGATGGGGCGAGGGTAGGAGCCTGGGGGGGGTTTCTTCTGGAGCGATCTGTGAGCTCTCTATGGCGAAGCCCTGTGAGAAGTTTGCCACCCCGATCTCTTGTTGAATTAAGGATTCCACGAAGGCCGTCGGGTCAGCAGTCTCCGTCCCCTCCGGTACGCCCAGTATCCTAATGTTACTGCGTCTAGCGCGGCCCTCCGCCTCCTCGGACCTCGCCTCCAGCAGGGATACCTTATGTTTAAGGTCTGCGACTTCAGATTTCAGGGCCGCCGAATCACTTGCCATGTCCTCCTGAGAGAACTCCACAATGGTGACACGATCCGTTAGGTTGCGGGCATCTTGCCTTATCAGCTGGATGTCGACTTTTACTTCGCCGATCTTCGTGTCTATGAATGATTTTAGGGCCTCAATCGCCCCCAGCAGCTGATTGTGCCTGGTGTCCGGGCTGTCCCGTGCTATTGGGTCGTCCGGTGTGATCTGGGCAGTGGGGTGAGATTTCGACGTGACAAAAGGGTCTAAAGTGGCATTTTTGGCTTTGTTTCTTGCTGCGGCCATGGTGGATTGTCTCGATCCTGGTTGATAGCACAGAGGATCTCGAAGTCCCTGTCGGGGCAAGCAGCTGTGCTCGTCTTTTCCGACTTGATTGTGACACCACGTAGATGTGCAGGGCTACTAGGCTTTATTTGGTCCGGGAACCGGGCACTCGGAGGATGTGGTCGCCCTGCTTTAGTAGCACAGGAGAAACTGAGGCCCAAGTCGCTCAGGGTGATATCATTGCCTGCATTACTGGTCCGATCCTCTGGTGTGGTGGGCTGAGGGGATGCAGGAGCAGGCAGGTCAGGGGGAGCGGCACAGCGTGGCCTTTTAGTGTTGCTCGGGGTGGACAGGCACGGTCCTGCAATCTAAGTTGTCGGGCCCAGCCTGCAAGATATGTCCCGGCCTGAGCAAAGTGGTGAAATCTGTTCTAAAGAGAAGGATGGTCTCACCTGTGAGAATAATGATTCAGATGGATCAGGATGGGCCCGTTGCCTGTCCGCTTCACATGAGGCGAGCCAGCCGCTGGTCCCAGGTCGGGATGAGCAGGTCTGCACGGGCGGGAAGCTCCGCTCCCCGGGAAGTGGGAAATCCGTCCTAGGTGCCCCGGACCGGGGTCGTAGCAGGTGGTCCAGAGAGTCTGATGGTCCTGTCATGGTGGTCCCCCACCAGTCGCGCTCCAGCTCCATTTGGCATGGGAGCACCAGCACCAGGCGCCCAGAGTGTGTGGAAGCCTCCGCTGTGCCGTCACACGGTCCCCAGCCGGTGTATCGATGGGGCCCACCCGCACCCCTGGGAAGCAGAGAACGATGGGAGAGGTGTTTGGGCGGCCGGGGTCAGGTTCCTTTGGGGTACGAACTCCTCGGCCGCTCTGGGATCGTCAGAGCGGCATGGCCGCCATCTTGGGTGTCTCCCACGGGGGACAGGGGGAGCCGGACCGGATCGTCCCAGCGGGCCCCCGACCCCCGATTTTTGTCGGAACAAATCGCCGGGTGCAGCCAATCGTCTGATGTACGACTGCACCAAAGGATGGATGATGTAGGTGAGTCTATAACACCCGAAACAGGATGCGACTGCGTGGCTCGGCCAGATCTTGTGCGCCTCCCTCAGGGGACAGGGGGGGCCGGGCCGAAGCGTCTCAGATGTTCCCTGGTCTCTGATTTTTGTCGGAACAAGTTGTAGGGTGCAGCTAATCGCCTGATGTACAACTGCACCAAAGGATGGGTTGTGTGGATGAATTTTCAGTACCCAAAACAGGATCGGACTGCGCGGCTCGGCCGGAGCTCAAGGGATCGGCGTCCTTACACCCTGAACATCAGGCCACGCCCCTCCAACCTTCTCTATGGACCCACAGGCTAGTTAAAGAATTCCTCAAGGGACTCTTGGGCTTTTCCTCCTGTGAAAGCTCCAGTGTGGGACCTCAATGTTGTCCTTTCCAAATTAATCGGCCCTCCGTTTGAACCGCTTCACCAAACTCTGTTGAAGTTTCAATCATGTACGACCACTAACTTGGTGGGCATTACTTCTGCCAGGCGTGTAGGTGAACTGCAAGCCTGCTCCTTTTAAACTGCCGTACCTGGCTTTTTACTAATCTAAGGTAGTGCTCCGCACAAATCCTTCCTTTATGCCTAAAGTAACCTCGGCTTTCCACGCAAATGAACCTTTGCAGCTTCCAGATTTCTTTGGTGGCCTCACTCCAGTGGAGAGGGCCTTGCACTTGCTGAATGTCACATGTGCTTTAAAGCTTTATATTGCGCACACAAGAGTTCTGAAAGACATTGCAACAGTTTGTTCGGACCTGTGGGCAAAGGCAATGCCCTGGCACTCTTCCATTTCCAAGTGGCTCACTGGCTGTATTTTGCTTTGCCACCAGCATGTGACAGCCCCTGCCAGGAAGGCCAAGGGCACATTGCACCAGGCCCACAGCTTCTACCACAGCGTTCCTGTCTGGTGTTCCCCTGCTTGACATATGCAGGACGGCTACATGGAGCTCTGGCCTGTCATGATGCATACCCCCCGGGCATCCAGACCACGTCCATCAGCCCCGGGAGCAGGCATCATGTCGCCTTGAAAAAAACCAGGGGCTGTCTGGGTTCAGTCCTGGCGCCTATGGCGCCAGGCTCATATGGGACATCAGTCCTGGTGCCAAATGCGCCAGGCTTATAGGTGCACACTTACCTGATGCAGACCATGCTGCAAGAAGATCCAAGCCCATGTGAGGCCTGGAAGGGACTACTTTACCTTAGGGACTCTTTTGTTACTCGGGTGTGGTCGGGAAGGAATACCTACCTGGGACTACTTTGGAGGCTATTTAAACCACGCCCGAAGAGCAGCACACACTTCGCGTTATTCTGCATCTTCTGCATCCAGCAGCGTAACGCTCACCGTGCCAGCAGCAGCATCCAGCCTTCTGCCACGCCCGCCTCGAACCTGGAGCACCTAGAAAGAAGGAAAAGAAGCAAAGGTTAGAACAAGAGTATTACCTGATTTCTTACCTGATTCCGGATTCATCGCATCTTCAAACCAGAGGAAAGACTTTGTTTTAAACGCGTCGCATCGCCAGCAGCAGCGCCGCGCCAAACTCACCGTTCCACGCAGCATCTCTTCGATCCGACGTTGTCTCCATCTTCACATCGCCGAATCCCGGCACCTAAGGGGGACAAGAAACAACAAGGTGAGCAAAGAGAACAGACGGAGACAATCTCTTTAGCCCCCATATGCTTACCTGATTTTACCGCCAGAGGTATAATTCATCAGCACGCCACATCTTCTTATGCCGCACCTGTAAGATGAGGAGAAAGCAGCAAGTTTAACCCTTGGCATTATTTACCGGACAGTGTTGGGTAACGCAGACTTTTACCAGAGCGCTTTCAGCTGTCAATCTTCTCATTGGGTCAAAGCTGCAAGATAAAAGAGGAATTGGACAGGAGTGAATTCCAGACATTTTGAACTCTTACGAACTATATACTTACGGCTCTTCGCCAGGATCTTTTTGGAGTCAGGATTCGTCTACAACTCTTCCAAAATCATCAAGCCAGTGAAGTAACTGGTCATCAACACGCCCCTGCGTGCTTTGCAGGATGGAGGGCTCATCCTTCAAGAATATAAGGTGAGATTGCTAAGAGGGCGCGTCAGAGGCGATTAGTGGGGAGGACAGTGGGGGTGCTATCACTTGTATCCACAAGTGGCTAAATCCATCTCTCCACTTGTAGGAGAATATTTCTATGGGCCAAGCAGACAAGATTAGGAGGGCAGATCCAGTCAGTCATCGCTGCACTACGCATCACGTGGGTGGAGGCCGCAGCAGTCTGGGTCCGACCGACGCCCCTGTGGGAGCCAGGTGAGCGTAACGGGCCACACCTTCACAAGATTCTACTGGATTGACAGGGATTCCAGGGATGAGTCCCATGTCGGTCAGGTTGTGCTCCACAACCTTTTTGAATGAGGTGAGTGTTACAGAGGTGAGTTCATTTGCTTTTGTAGAGCTATGCCGCCTCCCGTCGGTTGGGTATATGCACTGCTGTGTAATCGTATTCATGAGCATGGGAATCCATGAAAGATCTAATGCTGGAGAAGGAACGAGTTACTTAACTGTAACTCATGTTCTCCAGCATTGGTATCATTCATGGATTCACATGCGACCCTCCCTCCTACCCCTCTCTGGCTCTTGGTTCCTGCTGCCACATTACATGAGCTTCCAAATATGAAGATGGCCACCAGGGGTGGAGCTGAGGAGGGCTTCTGTCATTATGACCCAAAGTGACAGCAAAAAGCGTTATAAGTGACCAGTAGTTTTAAGCTTAAACCTAAACTGCTTTAATATTACCGAGGATTCCGAGCCTGATGGGGGGAATATTCATGAGTATGTGAACTCCTAATGTTCCAGAAGAATTGGTCTGCGATCAGTGCCATCTAGAAAACCTACCTAATTGCCTGAAGAAAGCCAGTGGTCTGGATCCTCCCCTGAGGCTGAATTTGACGCTCTGTATGTCCATGCTCCCCAAATGCAGCATGTAGAATGGTGAAGAACAGGGTGATCAAGGATTTGGGGGTGGGGGTTGGCTTCCTGCTAAGAACTTTACCCTTGGTGAACGCACAGACCGCTTAGATTGAAGCCTTTCTAAGGAGCATGTGCTGCACTTCATACATCACTTAAAAACCCAATTCTGGAAAACTGTCAAAAACCTGATACAACTCTGGCTGTGAACAAGGAGTTAACCTACACTCCAAATGCCAAGCTTATTCGACCATCTCCCCCGGATAGGGACGATCAGAGGTATGACACACTAGCAACAAGTATTCTCTGCTGGAAGCATGGCAATAAAAGCCATTAATGCATCTTGTGCGCTGGCAACATAGATATAAGTTGTGGAATATTATCTCCCAAGCTGCAGAAAACATTCCTGAAGGGAAGATAAGAGATGGATTCAATAATCTCATGAATGACGGTAATGAGGCCCCTTGCCAGTCCTTTCAGTCAGGCATAGATGTGTCAACTATGTCGGCCAGTGTATAGTGCAGTGATTGGGATATTTACGTGGTTGTGGAAGTCTGGCTTTGCCCCTGATGTCCAATCAAGCCTTCTAGATATGCCCTTTGATGGGTCCAACCTATTTGGGCCAAAAAGCGGAGAGTTTCTAGAAAAGCTACACGTTTCAAAGGATGCAGCGAAATCCTCAGGGGCGGGGGGTTGGGGGGCACAGCCATTCGTCAGCCGCAGCAACACTCCCCTTTGCAGACTTGGAGAGGGCGTTCCTTTTGGTAGTACTCCTCTTTTGGCCAGTGGGGAAGAGGTGAAGCTACCCAGAAACTGGGACAAAGGAGGTTCACGCATGCCTACAGAGGATGTGGAGGGAAAACTGCCCAGTCCACAACCTCCTCAGTTTTCTCCCATAGCCCCAAAACCTCTCTGAGAACTTTACTTGCAGAACCCCGTGGGAGGCAGCTTGACCTAGCATCTGCAGGAATGGCATCTCAAGATGAGGAATCTGTATGAGGATACAATACATTACAACAGGGTTGTCCAAACCCCAGGCCTTCGAGGGCCCAAAACCTGATGAGTTTTCAGGGTATCCCTTATTAATATTCATGAGCACGTTTGCATACATTTAGAATTGGTTTATGCAAATAGCTCATGAATATTAATGAGGGGTATCCTGAAAATCCAACATGGTTTTGGCCCTCGAGGCCTGTAGTTGGTGAAGCCTGGATTAGAAGAACAAATTACTTACCCGTGGTAATGTACTTTCTGATGGATGTGCCACTCAAATTCCTCATCGCCCTCCCAGCCTACCCCCCCTAATTGTGAGTGAATACTTCTCTCAATGCCCATGCAGGTTATCTATTCCTCAAGACTGCTGAGTAGAAAGAGGGCGAAAACTAGTAACTGAGGCAACTGGTGCGGTGCATGCTATTTATACTGCCATAGACGTCCTGTCTGGATGCAGGAATAGTAACAGTCAAAGGGTTCAACATGATGCCGCACAGCGACCTCTGATGTCAAATCTATCTAAAACGAGGAATCCATGGGAGGAACATCCATCAGAAGTAACATTACCATGGTTAAGTCATTTTTCCTTCCTTCTCAGCCACTCAATTGCTCCTCCTTACACACATCACACTCCATTCTACCTCCCATTTCTTTCCTCTTCCTCAAGGTCCGTTTTATTTCTTCCTCTCACCCTCTCGTCCATGAAAGTAGCTCCATGCTGAAATGCATAATGCAAAGGCATTGCATGTCGCAACACAGCCAAAGGGCCTATGTTTGCAGTCTGCCTTTCAATCAGGTGCACCATTCATGAAGTAAACGCAGCATTGTACAGTCTACACAGTTTACTTCTTATTTATTTGCATTTTTTAAAGCACTCACACAGCCCGCGGGCATCGAGGCGCTGTTACAGGAATTGTTTTTTTCTTTAGTTTCTTGTTTTTTTTTTTGTCTTGGTTGCATATTTATAACGCGCTTAACTACCCAGAGATCTCGAAGCGTCGACCCAGGGATCAAACCTGTGATGCTTAGTCATCTTGCTTCCAAGGCGAACACGTTGCCACTGAGCTATCCTTCTGAAAGTCACCTTACTGAAAGGCGGCCCTTGCCACAATATATATATATTTTTTTAACAGCCAATAAGTGTGTATTGGCTGTGTTGTGGCAAGTGCAGTTTTCAGGTGCTCCTTTCAAGAAGTTAACCTGGCATGGAAGAGCCCCAATGTGTTAACTTCTTGGAAGGAGAATCCGAGTGCAATGGCAGTGCCTTCCTTTGCATTGCTGCACCACTGCCGATAAACGCAGATCAGCTTTTAATTGTTCTTCAAGCTTTGGGAATCATGCCGCCTCAGTCATGGTGCCGCGGTCCACAGTGTGAAGAATAGTGCTCTAAGGCAACTGTCTACAGTAGAGGGATCTGCTATACAATACATGCAGTGAATATACATTTGATAGTGACAGCTGGACCACATGTTTCATGGAACTCTGCTGTGTGTTATGGGCTGCAGTTCTAATATGTGCAAAGCGAATGATATGCAGTCCCATGTAATAGGAATTAAACAGATCTCTTAGCTTTACTAAGCAGTGCTTTTGCAGCACCCTTGATCTGGTGGCCATTTAAGGGAACAAGTAGCACAGGTGTGAGTAAGAGAAGGCACCTCTGTTGAGCCATCTGCATTCTGAAGAATGGGGGATTGGAGAGCAATGGGGAAATCAGAAAAAGTTCAGACTGGATAGAAAGGAAGAACACCTTAGTATTTTAATAACAGAACAGCATTGAGATGAGCCCACTTTGGTTTCCTATAGAAGAATGGATCCAATAATCAAAACATGCCCTCTGTCCTTTGACAGATTTTAGAGCTGCCATTCTTGCTTTGTGGTGGGTGTGAACCATGCACCCATTTTATTTATTGTATTCCAATTGCAAGACACAGGAGAGCAAGTCTACCCCCAGCATACAGCACGTTTTCAACAAAGGGAAAACTTCTCACTGCGTGATGCTAAACCAAAAGTACCAGCTTCATCGACCACTGATACTGGTGGGGGAAAAAAAGGCCACCAGCTAGCTAATTTATCCCGTGACCAGAGGGAGAATCTAGATATTTGCAGGCGCATCTCCTCTTAGGATGCCTGTCAACCACTTTGTGTAAGGCCAATATTCACTTGCCTTAGGAGCGTAGCTCGAAATTTGGAAAGATCTGTTGCTTGAGTGAAGAAATGAAGGGCAGGGTCTGCACCAGAACTATGGTGAGGCTCTGAATCTTATGAATTCAGCGAGTTATAGCCATACCTCTCAAAACCCTCAAATCGGGAGGCCGCTAAGGGATGCAGGGAAGATGGCTGCATGACTAGCTAGCTCCCCGTGATGGTGCAGTATACCGTGCTCAGTCGTGCCCTTGGATATTGGAACTAGATTGCTAAAACGACAGCCAGAGCTCCATGATCTTGGGTGTCCCCGGAGGGTGCTTCCTAGGTTGGCTGAATGGCAGTGCTCAACCGAGGCTCGAGGAGGGCCGCAGCTCCCATGTACACTTTGGAGTGGCTTCAGGGGAAGGCCTTGCGCGGTCGTTGTGCAGATGAGCGGCTTGGATGTAGCCGTGTGATGGCCCAGTGAGGAGAGATCGAGGAGCCTAATGCCATGGAGCGGGCTGCGACCCTAGCCCTGGAGGCAGCGGAGCAAGAGCATGGAGGCGGGGACTGACAGCAATGGTAAACCGAGGCTTCCCTCTCTACATGTGCAGGATCTGCAGAAAGGTCAGTTAATATCTGACCATCCCATTGTACAGAGCACATTGATTGGGTTGACCCACCAAGGGGAGTTGTTTACTAGAGGACCAGCTCGAGGGGACACAACCTGCCTGGAGGTTCACACTGGTGTTGGGGCCCCTGTTTGCACCCTCTGGGTCCTGAGGTTAAAGCGGGGGTGTTCTGGTTTGGCGGGTGCTTTTTGGCCCAGATCATTGGAGCCCAATTATGGAGGCATGTCCTAAGTATTCGGGCCAGTGCTGAGGGTAGCTGCCCCGAATACTGAGGGGGAGTGGTGGGCAGCCATCTTGGGTGAAGAGGTGTGCTTGCCACTAGAAAAGGCACTAGTCTAGATACAATGCCCCGGAACACCCAACCTCCCAGTTGTGTTTTATACAGTGGCTCTGGTTACTTGCTTTCTGGAAGTGGAAGTGCGTCATTTTTCGCTATTGCAGGAGCGCAACATGGTGGAGTCCTGTTGGCCCTGCAGTCTGACATTCACAGCATTCTTTCTGAGATAAAAGCATTCAGGCAGAGGTAGTCCACGGCAGTACTCTAGGAAATGCTAGAGAAGGTGGAGGAAAGTAACCAGGGTTCTACAGAAGTTCTGGAAACCCAGATGGGTGCTCTGATTGAAGGTTTGGATGATCTAGGAAATTGGGAGCGAAAGAATAACCTACTACTCTGGAGTCTTCCTCAGGTTGTGGGCAAAATTACGGAAGTCCTAGAAAGGTGGGCGAGTGCCATGTTTTGAACCCTGCTGAATGCTGATGAGTCCAGCATGTTTGTGTTTAACGGAATACATCCGGGTGTTGGTGCTGGAAAAGGACCTAGATCGGTTATGATTAAATGCCACTATTTAAAGGATATGTTATGTTAAGGAAATTTATAGCTTGCGCGTTCACCAAAGGTATCATGGCACAAGGACAGCCGGGGAGAGTGAAATCAGAAAAGTTGTTTCTTGAGAGAGCTCTCAGTAGCCCTAAGGGCTGGTGGCAGCTTGTTCCATAGTTGCCACGAGAATGCCCGGCCACCAGTTCTAACCGGCAAAAGCTGGAGATAACTAGAAGATGCTGTAGCATAGGGTACGATCAGGGATATCATGTAGAAATGTATCCCGTATATAGTCCACAGTGAACTAAACCAAGAGATTTGAATTGGATCCATTTTGGACCCAGGGAGCCAGTGCAGCGCCCTCGGCAATGGGCTGATGTGTGCCGTAGAGAGTCGCAGAGGAAGTGCTTCAGGAGGCGAGGGAATTGAACTCCTTCGAATGGGATGGGGCTTCAGTCTGTTTATACCGGGGCTTGTCGATTTATCTTGGACCAACATGAAGATTGACGTCTTATCACTGGAGGTATCCCTTTGCTCTCCTTCGAGTATAGAGGGGAACAATAGGATATAAGAGACAGATTTGGCAGATCCACTCTTACAGGCATGGCGAGAATCCCAGGAAATGCCCATTGCTGCAGGACAACTACTTATGAGTAAAATGTTCAAACAGGATTTTCCGCAGCCTGTTGGACGGAATAACTGGAGCCAGGAAATTCCAGAAATGTAACCTTCCTGCCTAAAAGTGGGATTACGTCCAGGGAAAGTTCCTCTGCGATTTGCCTTTGAGATCACCCGACATTGGTCCGACTGTTGTGTTATACATGGTTATCTGTAAATTTGGGGCTTGTGGACGATTTCCTAGGTTTTACAGTAGACTGCGCACCTTGCAACTCCTGGGGCCCAGTTATGACTAGACGTCTCATTGGTTTGGGGTTCTGTGGACCCATTGTTTTACAGTTTTCTGTTTTTGTGGTTTGTGGGATGGGTAACCAGATGAGGGTGGGAGAGTGGTGTGTGTGTGTGTGTGTAGGGGGGGTCACAGGGAGGAGGGGTTCCTCGGTCTGAGTTTGAATGTTGTGTATTGGTATGCAAACTTGGACAGGCGCTAGCCATATTAGAAGTAGCTTGACTATTCTTGATCATGGATTTGTATTGGATCTGTATTCTTGATCATGGATCTGTATTGTAACATTTACTTCAAAGCATAATTGCTCCCTTTTGTTCAGGGAAATCAAGAGGCATGGGCTTTCAGGGTTGTTTACAAGAAACCCTCCTGGGTTGGGGGGAAGGGAATCCTGATTTCTTGGGAGGGCAATTGGGCAGACCGTTTGTGCCTCGGAGGGAGTCGGGAAGGAAGTGGGGATGGGGGCTAAAGGGGATAATACTACTCGCAAAATCCTTTGAGTTCTGGGATGTGCAAGTCAGAAGAAGCTTGGGGGTAGATTAATGATTAAGGGGCTGTTGCAGGGGTGTTATATCACCATGGTGACCCACTGTATGCTGCTAATAGGGCTCAGCTGTCCTTTCAGTCAGGGTGGCAATGATAGAGCAATGGTGGGAAGGCCTTGTGATATTCTGGGCTGGGGGGCGCAGGTTGGGGATTTTAATACGTGATGGTTTTGGGTCCTTTCCTCTAACCTTTTTGCACCTGCTTGTGTGCGACCGCTGTTTGGAGTTCTGTGTTTTGATGAGCTACTGCAGCATTCTGACGGACCATTGGATCACCATGAAGGCAGCCCCATGTCCGTGGTGTACAGCGGGATTTCTGGTTTGGCGGGGTGGTGCGACTTAGCATTGGGCTCCATCTGAAGTCTCTCTTCAAAATGTATAGCTGGTGAGGATACTGGGAGGAGAGTACCTGAATTCGGTACATATCCGGTGAGTCCCACTGCTGATACTGCCGCCTTTTTTGGGGCAGGGTAGTGGAGCGGTGTGCTCACGTGCTGGATGGATCTTGTGCTATTATTGATACAGACTTGAGCTAGGTTCAACGCCATTTTGTTTTACACAACTAAACCTAGCCTATTTCTGGGGTGTAGGGGATTTTACCCACCATCGTCCTTCCCTTTTCTTCATACTCTATCACTTTCCACAAGAATGCATTTCACTAGAGAAGGAACAGCTAGAGCTACTTTGAGATCTGCTGACATGTGTTCTGCCTCAGTTAAGCTTAAAGGGCATGGCGCTACTTAAGCTTCCAGTCATCTTGCAGGGCTCACCGTTTCAGCTTCTGGGGGAGCGGTTGGGTGACCCCTAACGCCGGGAGATCGTCGTATGGAAAATATCTTGGCTAGAAGTGCCCAATGTAAACGCCTGTAAAATGAAAGACGAGAATCCATGAGTTATGAAGCTCGTCATATAACCGAATCTCTGACTACTAACCAGGACCTGGAAACAGATTCCAAGACTACTGCGAAACAACAAAATGATTTCAAGGGACCCATAGAGACTTTCCAACTGGACTTTCAACCCCAGTGAGAAGATGGTACCCTTGAACCTCTATCCGGGAAATCGGTTTCTTCTAAACAGGGCATTGAACAAATGCAATATTTTTATCAATAGCATGAACAATGTGATCGCTGACACCCTTGCTTACTTGCTTAGAAGAATTAGGAACGAAGGGTGCCAGAAGCTGGCAGACTTTAAAGGAGAGAATTATCTGTGATGCAAATAAATGTGAGAATGTCATGGATTTCCAAGCTTGGATTGACTCCTTTGACATGGTTATCCCTCAATATGAAAGGGTAGATAAGGAATGCCAAACAGTCAGTCTTCCAGCATTGATGACCACCAGTTAAGCAGATGTAAACTGTCAAATGGACTTGGAGCCATCCTGTCATCTATTGGCCTCTAATGATTTGCCTTCTGTAGGTCACACCACGGCACATAGCCTAGATGTTGGTGTAGCCATTCTGTCTGACAATATTATTCCAGCTTGTAACGCCATTATAAACTGTCCAAACTTTCCAATATTTGGGTGCTCCACAATTAATTCACCACGTCATTGCAAGAAGAGACATATGTGTGAGAAAGGACACAATGCCTTAGATTGTGGAACCATATTTAATAATCTAAATTGCAGATAAAGGGAACATGGTGATTGTTAATGTGAACAAACTGTAAAGACCTGAGCCGAGAGAAGCCTTCAGGAATAGTGTCTTGACCTGGTTACATTCCAAAGCCGGAGGAAGTTGTATTAGAACCCAGGACTTTAAACGTTTGCATAACAAGTGGTCCTTGATGGAGGGTTCTGACTGTATTGTTATTGGTTGCGGACACAATAATATTCCATCTTTGAGTCGTCGGAAATTCACCGGGTGGCTCTCACTCACTACAGGACTACGAAATCATTATTGACTGACATTTCTGTTTTATTTCATTATGCTGATTTATTTTTCACTCCGGTTTGTTATTTGTGTTCTATGTACTGTAGCGCTCTGAGGCCTATGGACAGGTTGGCGCTTTATAAATAATAAAAAAGATTTGGGATCCTGCCCTCGACTGTAAGACTGGGGGGGTCCAGAAGGCCAGGTATAAGGACAATGAGGCCCTCATGTATCTTCGTGAGGACCAGTGCTGGGAGGACATTTGGAGGAAGAAGCACAATATGGAATAACCATCCGCCAGGAGGGTATACATTTTATTCACCCCACATGATTCCTATACCAGGATTTATATGCTCCTGTTATCTACGGAGCATATTGGATTGGTGTTGGCTATCCAGGTGAAACCATACAGTGGTCAGACCATGATATGGTACTCGCAACTGTTGTTGCGTTGTGAACGGCACCAAAGGCACGCTTCAGGTGGTGCTGTAATGTCTCTAATCAAGGATGGGGTTTCAGGGATTTTATGGAATGGGAGATTGAGTCCTTTTTTGCAGTGAATGACAGTGTGGAAGTCAAACGGATGTGTTGGATGCAGCAAAAGCCACATTGCAGGGATTCATTATTGCAGAAGGAGCGAGAAAAGGGGGGAAAGGTATTTACTGGAAAGTAAACTGAAGGAGGATATTAAAAGCTGGTTAAAGCGCTCTGGAAGATGGCTTCACTTTGGCCTTTTAGAAGTTGGATGTTGGTCTTCTGGCTTTTTTTTGGTTTTTTTTGTTGTCAGGAATGGGGGTGCTTTATCTCGCCCCACCCCCCTTGCACACCTACCAATTCTTGGAGGACTTCATTACAGTGATTCCCAAGAAAGGGAAATACTTCGCACAACGCTTGGCATACCGAAACATTTTGCTTTTAAATGTGGATGTGAATATTTTTACTCAGGGTCTCGCTTCGAGATTGGATGCTTTGCTCCCACAATTGTTTCATCCTGGTTAAACTATTTTTGTGAGGAATAGACCAGGATCCAACCCTTTATGGAACACTCTGGATCTCCTTGCATCCTAGGAGGTTTGTCTAGAAGGAGCCAGGAGCCATAGTGCTTTCCCTTGATGCTTAAAAGGCCTTTAACCGGTTTATGGTTTATGAAGGCAGTGCTGTGGAAGATGGGTATGGACAATACGTTGATTTATTTATTTGCATTTGTTGAGCGCACAGCAGACCGAAGGCATCGTGGCGCTTGTTACAGTGTTGCTTATATTTAGTTACATACAGTTCATGTCCGTTGGTGTTCCATTGGACGATATTGTTCATTAGATACAAACATGCATTTGAGCAGAAGGAGAACCAGGTGAACAATGTTAGTTGAAAAGGGCGGTTTTGAATTTTTTGCAGAAGGAGAAGAGATGTTTCAGCTCTGAGCTCTGAGGTCAGTGGGCAGAGAGTTCCAGAGCTTGGATGCGAGGAAGGTGAAGCCTATGCCTCCTGCCTTAGTTCTGTTGATGCGTGGTATGGTTAGTTGATTATTGTATTGAGATCTGGTCAGTCTAGTGGATTGAGTTTTACATAATGTTTCAGATAGATAGGAGGGTTCTGAGCGGATGCGTTGTTGTGAGAATTTTGAAGGAGATACGGTCCTTGACAGGGAGCCAGTGTGCTGTCTTCCTGGCTTGTGTGATGTGATCTCTTTTCGGTATGCTGAGGGCTGCTCTAAGAGCGTTGTTTTGAGTTGTTTGGAGCCTCGCTAGTTTTTATTTTGGATGTGCCAGCTAGGAGCGCGTTACAGTAATCTAGTTTGGCTCCTATGGTTGCTCTGGCGATGGAGAGGCAGTTGTCCTTCGTAAGGAATGGCTTTATAGCATTGATGAGTTTGGTACTCAGTGCGGAGGCCGAGACTATGGCGCTGACTTGTTTGTCCATAGATAAGGTAGTGTCTATATGAACCCCTAGAGTTTTGACTGAGGATGGAACTGGATGGTACAGTTGTCTATGTTGAAGTTGAGGTACAGCGGGTTCAGGTTGGAGAGTGTATTTCGGGCCTAGAATAAGTATTTCGGTTTTGTCTCCGTTCAAGCAGAGGCCATTAGTAGCCATCCATGCTTGCATGGTGGAGTAGATTTGCTGTAGGTTAGTGGCGTCTTGATGATTATTTCCCGTCAGGGGAAGGAGAACCTGCGTGTCGTCGGCGTAGTTAGTGTAAGTGATCCCTAGTGAGTCTAGTTTGTCAAAAAAGGGTTTGGTAAAAAGATTATAGAGCATGGGGGCAGTACAGGAGCCTTGTGGACACCACAGTGGATTATGGAGGGTGCTGCGTGAGCTGTGTTAGAGAACACTTTCATAGCTCTGCCGTCTAGGAACGAGGTTACCCAAGACGCTGCTTCCTTGGAGAAGTGTGCAGCATGTGTCAGATGAGTGGTGAGTGTGGTGTGATCTACCAGATCAAACGCGGCTGAAAGGTCAAGGAGAAGGAGGAGAGCGGGCTTGCCTTTGTCCAGGATGTTGGTGATTTTGTTTTTTTAGGTCTAGAAGGGCGGTTTCAGTTCTGTGCCCCTTGCGGAACCCAGTTTCTTTTTCCTAGAATTGCATTTGATTCAAGGTAAAGTTGAATTTGTTTGTGGGCGGCCTTGTCAAGTATTTTCAGGAGGAATGGGACTGTTATGGGTCGGTAGTTGTTAGGATTAGTGGGGTCTAGCGTAGGTTTTTTTAAGAGGGTGCACCCAGGCCTCTTTAAGGTTGTCTGGGACTATGCCCGTTATGAAAGACGCATTGATGAATGCCGTGATGAGTGGGGCGAGCGCTTCCGCGCAGTCTTTGATGATTTTAGGGGGGCATACATCACCCTTACATTGCGAAGGTTTGAGGTGTCTTAAGATGTCAATGACCTCCGCTTCGGAGATTTCAGTGAAGGCAAATTTGGGCATATTGCTGGTTTTTACACTTGGTTTAGTCTGAGCATGTGTGCTTTGCTTGGGTAAGGTATTGAAATGGTGGGATATCTTCTTTTGGAGGAGGTTTATTTTTGCAAGCATTGCTGATTGTATGCCTGTGCACCATGCTTCGTCTTTGACGATCTCGTCGGGGCAGGTGGGTGGTACGGTTAATTCCTTAAAGATACTGAAGAGTTCTTTAGAGTGTGATTTGGCATCGGAGATACGGTAGTTATAGGCTTCAGATTTGGCAAGGAAGATGGCATCTTTGTATTTTTTTGCAATGGATTTGAAGTTACATTTTGTGGTGTCATCGGGGCTACACTGCCAGTTTTTTAGTGCCTGGCGTTTGTCCTTGCGCAGAGCTTGGAGTTCCTCTGTGAACCAGGAATTTGAGTGGAATGACTTTCTCTTTTTTGTTTTCCAATGGGGCAGCGGTATTGACGGCCATTGTGATAGTGTTTTTGTATATTTCTTCGAGGATGTTAGGGTATATGGAGAACGGGGGCGATAAGCATGGGAGATTGAGGAGTGCACTGACGTCTGCGGTGAGTTTTTTGGCACTTCTGGCTAAGGTCGCCGGTGCTGCGGTAGGCGCTTTAGTGCTTATTAAGACCGGGATGTCGAATAGGAGAAGGTTGTGGTCTGTCCATGGGAGGCTAATATTGGACTTGATGGCTGTGTTACAATTATGGTCTAGGATCCAGTCTAGGATGCGTCCTTTTGAGTGAGTGGGTGAGATGATCTTTTGGGAGAAGCCTAGGTCGTGGAGGTCTTTGGCTAGAGAGATAGCAGTTTTGTCCTTAGGGTCATTGAAACCTAGGTTAAGGTCTCCTATAAGTAGAGATTTAGTGGATTTTTTTATATTGTTTCCTAAGAGGTGATTGACTTGATTTATGAAGTTGGTGGTGGGGCCAGGTGAACGGTAAATGGTATGAATATTTATTGTGCTATTTGGTGAGAGTGCTAGCTTGACTGATAGGATGTCGACATTTCCTTCCTCTTGGTGGGTGATGAGGTGGGTTGAAGTGCATTACTCACCCACCCCCTCACACCCTTTCTGCGAAGGTGCTTGTGAAGAAACGCTAGACAGATGCTGCAGCTGTATGCCTTGGTGATGGAACTGTGGTCCTGCAAGTGTAGGGGGTGATGGTTATGTTAAGTGATGGTGATCCAGGGGAAACATTCTAAATTGAGTCTGTCTGCGAATGATGCATTGTAGGTAACTAAGCTGAGTCGCTCGCTCCTGCCTCTCCTTCAGGACTTTGAGGTTTGCAGTAAGTTGTCGAGGTTCTAGATTAATCTGAGTGTTGGTGGTCTTCCCGGGGGGTCCACTACATAGGGTTGATTTTGAATATATTCAAAGCCTGCCATTTGTGGGGACGGAAAAGGGATTTCATTACTTGGGGGTGTATATTCCAAGCGATTTTAGAGAATATATTCCGGGCCAAATATCTCCCCCTATGGGATCAGGTGTGACGGGACTTTGCTATATGGGGGATAATGCCGTTATCATGGATGGCTAGATTGAATTGCATCAAGATGATGCTCTTGCCCAAATGTCAGTTTCTGTTTCAGATGATACCGGCTGTGGTGCCCAGTGACTTTATTCAGAAGGTTCAAAGGGCATTGTTGAAGTTCCTTTTGGAGGTGGGGGGGCGGATGGCTCGAAGCCTCTGATTGCATAAGGCATGCTTGTATTGCCTAGAGATGCGAGGTGTCGGATTTCCTGACTGTTGCAGTATTATAAATTGGCTCATTACAGGATTGTGGTGATCATCTTAACCCTTCTACACCCAAACAATGGGTGAATATTGAGAATGCTCTTTTGACTGCTGTCTGTTTGGGGGAATGGTTATGAGGAGAGTTGGGGGACTCTGGTTTTGGTGGTATGATGGAGTCTGTGGAGGGAGGGGGGGCATATGTGATGGCAAACAACATGGCCTTCTCAATGAGCCTTTGAGCTTTCAGGCATGGTATGAGGCTGGGTTGGGAAAAGCGGGCAATTGTGGGAAAAGGGGCAGTTCCTGTTCCTGTCCCTGTCCCTGGAGCAGTTGCAGGAAGGTCTTAAGCTCGGTTTTACAATACTTAGTTGAAGGGAGCGTTTATCGTTTCAAGATCGGGTGATCATTTGAGGAGGGAATTGACGTCCGAGAAGATTCTGATCCAGAAGAGGGGTTCCAAGTGTCTGGTGGCCAGACTGTATAGGGAATTACTTGCTGACTCTCCCCTGGAAAGTAAGGCGCAGGGAAGTTGGGGGTGGGGGGGGGAGACATTTGGGTAGTGATATTAAGGATGCACTATGGGTGGTTATGTGGCGGAAAGTGACTCCCGCAATGGTCTCCCTACAATAGAGGTTGCAGGCTGTTAAATTGTTACATAGGTGGTATTGCCCACTGTCTAAACGGTTGAGGGTGTACATGGGCGTTAGCCCGAGTTACTGGAAGTGCGATATGGTGAAGGCGGACTACTGGCATATGTGGTGGGGATGTGCTCATATACAGAACTATTGGTTGGATGTGTTGTCCTGGATTATGAAACTTGATGGAATATCCAGGGTTCACTCTGTTGTTGATAGTATTAGGGGTGGAAGATGAAGGGGAGGAGCACCAGGATCTGAATCACATATCCCATACTCTATTGGTAGCAGCTAGAAGTTGTGTAGCACAACAATGGAAAAGGTGGATTGTGCCGTCAAAAAGGGAATTAATGGCTCCTGATGGTGAGGGATATATATTTTACGCAGCATAAGATAGATATATATTTTCTATTATGCTTGACGAAGCTAGGGATGGCATAGAGCAGTGGTGGATCCCTTTGTTCGAAACATATGTGAGGTAGAGTTGCTCATGCCTTATTGTGTTGTGCTGCGTAAGACAGTTTGGATTTGTACTGGACACTCGGCTTGGTGGGGGCAATGGGGTGGGTTTAGGTGAGGGAGAGGGTAGAGAAGGTTGAAGTTGGAGGAGGGCTTTGACTCATTTGGGTTGACTGCTGTGATATCGATTTGGAAAATTGCAATAAACGTGCATTTTGAAAACTCCAACGGTGGAATGAAAGACTTCCATGAGGACATCCCTTAAAGATGGTAGGAAAATGAAAACGAATTTCTTTTTAACACTAGCAATTGGTAATTCATTACAGACGTGGTGGTGGAGTTTGGAAGATGGCACCTTTAGTGCAGGATATGTCCTAGATTAGAGTGGTGGTTTACTCTGGAAGGGGATGGGGCTTGGGGCGCTTGCAAGATTTTTGCCAATTTGGGTCCGTCCTGTTTTTGAAGCGTTATAAAAACAGAAAATGAGAACGGAGAGAGAATTATTTGATCAGACTTTCTACTTTGGGAACTGATGTGAACCGAGTGGTGTATTGTGTTCGCAAACGTACATTTCTTTAGGATTCAGAAGAAAACAAAAGGGTTTATGGGAGGAATTGGGCAGAACTCCTTTGCCAATTGCTTTCTCCAACAAGGTCCTTTTTAAAAATTCTGTCTAGAAAAACTCTGTGGAGATATATAGATATAGATATGTAGATATATATATATATATATATATATATTTTTTTTTTTTCTTCTTTTTTAAATCCCCTCTTTTCACCACATGAGTGTTTTCTTATTAGTTGGATGAAATGTGGTTTAGCACTGAACTGGTCAATTTCAGGCAATTGGGAAGGAAATGGAAGGCTCTTTACAGTAATCGGTTTGCATGGTCCCAAGACCGATCATGGGGAGTCAATCTGCTCTCTCCACGTTTTTTCAGGCGACTTTTAATCCAGCCCTTACCAGAAACAAGAAGCTTACTTTGTCGATGAGTTGTGCAATGCACTTCATACCCACCGTCATTCTCTGCAATTATTAAACCGGATGCTCTCAGGAGATGCGCGTGTGTCATTTGTACACTCTGCAAACACCTAAGTATATTTCTATTCTTTCTTCATGAACCTGATCGAGTTACATCAAGAACTATCCACTTGAATCAATGCAGGTTTATTTCACACAGAATACTGCAGTGATCCTGTGTGCAGGCTTTGTGTTTAGAGTCCGTGCATATGGATAATCGGAAGGCAATTTTAAGTGTGGAAGCTGAAAAAGCAGTGGACTTGGCCAAGATTAAGCAGTTTTAGTGTCTGAGTTAAGCAGATGAAAAGGTTCTACAATGCTGCAGTGGTTGTAGGCCTACTAACCAGCATATACTAGGAGTTTTATGAAGGATGTCCGGCAAGCTTCTTCCTCGTCCCCAAAAAACACTTTTGCTCTGGCTGTAGTCTGATGCTGGGTTTAGTAAGCAAACCAGTGGAGGTAGAGTAGCCCTGGCAAGGCCCCTTTTGCAATTGATTAGTATGCCAATGATCAATGATCAGTTTCTGCATGTGCTTAAATGAAGAGTATGTGATCATTTCAAGACCAAGGATAATTTTGGGGAAATTCGGGTTATTTCTGTTTGGCGTAGAAGGTGCAACATGGTAGAGCATATTTTACTTATTTCTCCCGGACAGTGGTTACCCATAAAGAACTCTACTGCAATTTAAATCCAGAATATGCAAATGTGCTGTGAAGCAATAGCCCTCATAAAATGAAATGGAACTTGCTAACAGAAACTTTAGGGAATAACAAATGCTCAAATATATATATGGCTGAAATGTCAATCATTAGAGGGAATTGCTGTTGTAAAATTGTCATACTGCCATGCTTGCTTTGTGTCTTACTCATTGGGGGTGTTTCAAGAAGACTGAGTCACAATTGGAATGGCTTTTTTGGGTCTAGAAGAGGCAGTGAACATCACCAGACTTGGCCTATGCCAAGAGCACTAAAATGGCTACCCTGTTCCCCCCCCACCCCCTCTTGCACCCCCCCTACTAACAATCAAATGCTTCCCCAATAGACCATGCTTCTAATCTGCTATCATGGGGCAAATCCTCAAAAAAATGTCAGTTCAACCATTATTTATATAGTGCCCTTATACCGTTTAGTATGGCACTCCATGCGCTTGTTTGGGAATGACCTTGAAGGATCGAAGTCCAAGGTATGGGAAATTTGTCAGAATTATTGAAAGCGTGTGTGCATTTGGCCAAGATAAGAGCTGGGTGGGCTGGCTGAGATCCAGTAAGCTACCCATGAAGGTCGGGCATGTGGGTGGGTGCTGAAGTGGTCAGGCGAGTGCAAGGGACTAGACCAAATGTTGGTGTAGGTTGTCTCTGCTTTCTGATGCATGTGGGTAAGTAGCTGTGCCTGCGGCAGATGTCCACCAAGTGGTATGTGAATACGTACCTTGAGGCTCAGCTGGAGCTTTGCCTTTTGATGTAGCTGTGTTCTCAGAACGTCTGTCTAATAAGCTGGCTGCCCTCACAGATCCACTAGGCACAATACACAGGATATACTAATACATCTACTAAGCACAAAAGACCGGCTACCTCAAATCTTTAAGTGCAATTTCAAGGCTAACCGCATATATCTGTTCAATTCATTAGCTATCCTCATCAAATTTTAAGTGCAATAGACACACGAACATCATAAATCTTCTAGGTGCAATACCAAGGCTAAGCGCAATAGGCAGGCTACCCTAATCTTAAGTGCAATGTCAGGGCTACCCGGGTAACTCAGATCTAATAAGTGCAATAAACAGGCTACAATCTTAGATCTTGTAAGTGCAGTAGGCAGGCTATACTAATAAGTGCAATACAATGCCCACACCCGAAATTCAGCCGAGTGCAACACAGCCTGCCCTCAAAGTCCTTTACCATGTGAGACACAGGCCACCCTGTGACTCCTCTGAGCGCAATACCCTGGCCACTTGTGCAATTGTTCGAGTGGCACATCATAGATAAACCTCACAGTAGTTCCCTGTGACATACAGCCTACCCTCAGGATCCTTCTGAGTTCAACACTTGTCTAACAAGAGGGTGCACAGTGCAGGTAAGCATCATGTTGGGCCCAAGTAGTAGCAATGATGAGTGCCAGGGTTTTACCAGAGCACAGTAATGGCTGTGCTCCCCGCCCATACCACATTACAGAATTATACTGGAAAAGGACCTTTGCATGACTCATCCACCACGTGGATGCTTTGAAACCCCTTCACTAATATCCGAGAAAACCTAGTAAAGACTACTGACCTAAATTTTTTTTAAATTTCATACTTCGCATATGACACGGACCATTAAAGGCCTTTATCGGTACAGGTCTAGGCATAGCTCCTTTTTGCCTTGTGCATAAGGGAATTCGGAATACACCTTGATTTACATCAGGAAACCTTCCATAGTTCTCAAATACAACCATCAAAAAGGAAATCCAAACTGATGGCAGATATTGCCTTCCTGACTCTGCTCCCTCCTTCCCCTTTTTCATAATGCCTAGAAGGGAATTATTTTGCATGTAGACTCTTTCCAAATTACCAATAAATAAAATACATTAGCGCCATGAAGCATTTAGTCCTTCAATGGACACTTTAAAATACCACCAATAAGGTAAGCATACAATTAAATGTAGCATGTGACTTGTTTGCATTTGGGAAGGGTCCTAGATTTTGAAAGCTATTTACTAAGTGTTTCTCCAACCCAGACTGAGGGGAAACTGATAGCCAGAGTGCCATTGAGAAAAAATGTTTACTGCATAACACACTCCAAGAAATATATTTGTATGCTATTGCTGCATTTTCAAAGAACTGTTATTGCACCACTATTTGACACCATGAATGTTTTTATGTTGAGTGATGGGGTCAAGCAAGCATTAATGACACATTTTGCATTATGAGGGATGACCGAAATGAACCAGTTGCACTTGCCTATTTGCCCATAACACTAAATTTTAATTTGGGTGTGTTCCAGGAGCATTCTCAAGTGCACCCCTAATTCGGATAGATTTGGTCCACATTCCTGAGGCTAGGAACAGAGGAAAGTGCAAAGGCACATTGGAGACGTTTTAAACCTGTTTACCTCAAACGGAAACACTGAAAAAATGGGGGTGGAAATGTGAAAGGACGGTTTGGGTGACATT
This sequence comes from Ambystoma mexicanum, assembly GCF_040938575.1. NCBI lineage: Eukaryota > Metazoa > Chordata > Amphibia > Caudata > Ambystomatidae > Ambystoma > Ambystoma mexicanum. The sequence goes on from NC_090925.1 coordinate 1,224,261,088, forward strand.
CTCCCACCCCACCCCACCCCACCCTTTCAATGCCCATTTCCTGAAATCTACTCTCACCACCCACTATGGGTAGATCTGGGTGTGCATCCTGATGGGTGCCCAATGTGTTGAGCAACCTTCTCCTTCATTGAATTCTGTGACCCCAATGTTTTTGAATATCGGCTAATGTATTTGTATTAATTTACCACGCAGTGACCAAAAAAGTAGAATGAGACAAAAACCAACAATGAGACGGTGGAAAAACAAAATTCAGTAGGGTGACCATCCATTATTTTGTACCAGCAAAATATGCAGTATGATGCGATGGAAAATGATTCTGAATAAACAGATTAACTAGTGACATATAGCAGAGTGATTACTTGTCCTTCTTCCTCACGCTTACTAAAGTTGTGACAGAAGGGATAGCTTGTATAATGACAAGTGAATTACCTAGCCATTGGTGAGTTTGATGCAGCACTTGTCCAGATCTAACCTTTGCCATTGCCAGATCTTTTGAAAGCGACCAAGCACATAGAACGGACACAAAATGCATTTTCTATGCTTTAGTAACCTGACAATGCTTTGTAGAACAAAATGTTTCACACGTGGTGTTGCTTTGTTTAGATACTACTCTGGTGAGATGTTCTGAGAAGCCAAGGTGCCAGAAGTGTGACACAAGTCTTTGACCCAGCTGTCGATGGTAGCGTGGCTCACCAGTTGGACTTGGGAGGGGGTAGGCTTGATGTAAAGTACAGTTAACAAGTCCACATTTTCAAGAAGTATATTTGTATTCTCATCTACATGGAGCTCTATTAGACACTCCAGTCTAATCAGCATGCTACTTGTAAGTAAGATGGCTATCAAACCTAAATACACCAGTTTGGAAACGCCAAATGGGTTACCGATCACTTTAGAATGCAGCAGTTCAATCGAAGGACTGCACATTGCTAAATTGGGGTAAACTGAATGGTTAAGAAAAATTATACAGGCCTTAATATGGCAAAAATGTATTTGCGCATTAGAACAATGCTGGGCAAGCCCATCCCTACTGTGAGAAACCTGAAGTTTCTCCCTAGCTAGTCCGCAGGGATCCGTCATCTAGGTGGCCAGGTCACGGCCATCGCTATTGGATCCAGTTCCTGAGGGTGGACCAGTGAGGGAGGATCACCTGGATGAGGGGTCCTCGAGGAGTGGGAAAAGGATGGGTAAGATGCGGTATTCCCCTTCCTTCACCACCTTTTCTCCATCCTACCACGTAGGATATTCAAAACCACTACCCCCCTTTTTTGCAACATGAACACCTTCGCCAACACACCAGAGAACCCACTAACACCAGAGCCATTTACCTGACCTGTCTCAATTCAAGGGTCCAGCAGCGTCACGCAATTGATCAGAATCACACACACGTGATGGCCCTTTCCTTCCCACAAGGATGTAAGGTGGAGCAAGAGAGCACAGTACGAGCAAGGCAGACTGCATGACGAGACTGCTATCCAGGTCCGGCAGTTCAAGAGGAGGAGAAAGCTGGTGAATATGGTGAGGCTGACAAGGAGAGATACGACCTTGCCCTTTCCGACGAAGAGACCCATGAAACCTCTGCAGAGGAAATTGTAAGACTGCGGACAATAGCCCAAGTGTGCTGCAACAGATGTCAATGGTACATGGAGTGCGTTGACGCTGATAAGCAGGAGCGAGGGAAACTTCTGCTAACGTGGTACCGGCCTTGACTCCAGCGAAGAAGAAAGTTGAGCAGTTCATCACAGCCGGTGAGTCGAGGGGAGAGCCGATAATAGCTGGTCTGTGGTGGATGAAAGACGCAAAGTGGCAAAATGAACTAAGTTCAAAAGAACTGTAAAGTGTGAGGGGAGGTCAGCTGCAGAGGGAACCGGCACCATGTGGGTGCTAGCTCGAGAGATTCTGGTCGATCCCGTGTGGATGATACCCGAAAGCCGTAGGAAAGCCACCAAGATGGGTCAAAGTGGTCATAGAGGAGGTGAAGCAAAATCCCTGTACAGTCAAAAGCCTTTGATCTACGAACTTGAGAAAGCCAGGGAAGTGAATCCCACAAACCTTTGTGGTTAGCAATCGTGAACCCGGCCGAGGGATTTCCACTGGAACTGTTTAAAAAGACATTAAGATTTTTGAACGAAGGAAAAGCCGTAGTGAACCCATCGAAGGGGGGCTGAAAGTAAAGAAGGGTCAGCGCCCAGAAGAGGGGCACCTAGGGGTGAAAAGTGAAAATTCCTCATCCAAAGTGAAACCAAGAAACAAACTTTCATTTTGTTGAAGAAACTTTTTGTTTTGTTATTGAATACATCATGCCCTTGGAGGCAAGAGACTCTCAAGAAAAACGAGACTTGGCCATCAACGGTCCTAATAACTGCCAGTGGAACTGTCGACTCATGCTGGGGAAAGCTCGAGTGTGTGCTTTGCTCCAAGATCCCATCTCACCCCGTGTTGAAAACGTGGGGAAGGTAGATCCAAGCTATTGCACCCTGACATATTATTTGTGGGCACTTCTTTTCTTGAAAACCATCCCTCCCTCTTTTAGTATTAGTTGTAAGGTTTGGCAATAGGTTTCTTAGTATAGGCCTTTTTTTATTTGACACAACGCCACTGGGACTGCCTTATTTTCATTTGATGGTCGATGCTTGCTCCCATCTTAAATTTAGGTTTAGATAGTGTGTGTGTGTCAGGGTGTGTGTGTCAGGGTGTGTGTGTGTGTCAGGGTGTGTGTGGGTCGAGATACCTTTATATATGTATGGACCCAACTCCATAGTTAGGTGGCTGAGACCTTTCTAAAGTGACTTCTAAAGAAACCTAATTGAAGGGGAAGTTCTCTCAGGAATTTTATTGGCCCAATGCATAGGACATGTATTTTTGAGCATGTGTCTATCGATAAGAATCTTTTTTCCAATGCATCTTAACTTCGATTTTTAGACATGCAAACCCCACGGGACGTAAAGTCATCTTAGCAAGTGCCCTTGTGGCAGTAAATCACATCACCCACCCCTCAAGCATCAACATGTCCAACAGGTATGCTACGCTTCTTCTCATGACGTTGGTGCACAGCATAGCCAAACATATGCTGTAATCAACTTTGATTGTGTATAGGCGCTATATAAATAATGTGTTTAAAAGCGCTTCAAGGCCGGGAGGGAACAAGGGAGAATACAGTGACATTCTTATAAATCCTTCATACATTAAGAATGTGAAATTAACTATCTCACTCGGCCTGATGACATTTCAGATAGTGCAAGAGCTTTAGACAGTGATAAGGAGGTGGAGGGAGGTGGGAAGGCGAATGAGACAGCCAAGCGGCTACGTTACTAGCCCAGACGACAATTTTGCTAGTGCCGGAAATTAACAAGAGGTGGGGTGGGGGTGGCTGGAACGGGGAGAAGAGAAGAACAAAACAAGCAACTATCGTACTAGGCCTGACAGCATTTCAGATAGTGCTGGATGGAGAGAGGGAGGAAAAAACAAGTGAAGGGGAGGGGGGGGAGGAGACAAACCAGCTGTTATCATACATGTCGGGCGACATTTCTGATACTGTGTAAGTGCTAAGGATACAGTGGAGGGAGGGGGAGACGAGAGGGGATGGGATAGCAAGAAGAGGTATACAAATAAGCAGACATCTAAGCAAACCAGGGGGGGGGCGTGAGATGCAACAGGCAAGCATAAGGGCAACCACCGGGGAGTTGGAGAAAAAAGGACAAAGAGAAGTAAGGATAGGCAATGAAGATGATTCCAACTAAGCTACATGCATGGAAACGCAACCAAATTTGAATTAAGCTAAATACATGAAGACACAACCAAATAGAGTGGGTGTGAACACGCTGTGTAAACAGAGATGCAAACATGAGGGATAAGCGGAGAGGGGGGCTTACGCAAAAGAGGGGTAGAAACGTGTCCAGAGTAGGGAATGAACCCATAGTTATGGAGGAGTGTTATGGAAGTCCAGATTTCAAGGTAGAGTGATGTTGCAGCATCAGGGAAGTTCGAGTGGAGGGGTGACAAGAAAATACCTCAAGTAGCGTTCTGGGAGTAGACGGGGGGCCTTACATCACGCCCGTTGAAGGCGGGCCAGCATTCGCCTGATTTAGCGCCTGATTTGGTCCAGAAGTAGCGGTGAAAGGCCAATCACAGTGAAGCACGTGGAGGACTGAGGACCAGCTCGAAACATGAACAGAGGCGGCCATGTTGGAAGACAGAGTGCATGTAGCAAAAGAATGGAATTATGCTACAAAGATGTTTTATAGGGCGGTCGCTGCAGCACAGAGACATTTAAAGCAGATCTTCTTTTAAATGAACATCATTCCTGATTTAATTGAGGGGGAAAAAAGCAAGCACTCCGTGTGCAACAGTGTCGCCCAGAAAAAGCCCAGAGGGCTTACCTTTGGTTCATGCCAGCGTTGAAAGGATCCCGAGGCCTCCAGGCCACAGGGTGAGGGGGGCGCCCATCAGGTGCCCATCTGAGGTGGGAAGCAGGAGAGAAGTGAGCCAGGGCAAGAGCAGGGGGCCAACATCACAGGCCTTGTAGGCAGGCCAGCATTCGCCTGCCGTCTAGCCCGATTTGGTCCAGAGGTAACAGTGAAGGGTCAATCACAACTTCATCACATTACCGAATGCAAAACCCAGAAGGCACACACAGTAAAAGTTTACAAAAAGAAGCAAATGACTTACGCTTTTGAAGAAATACTCAGTCGGGAAGTTACCAAGCCATTTCTTAATTCAACGGAAAAAGTTTAATGCATCCAACAACTATTCAAACTTTTGGTGCGCATAATAAGTGGCAGAACACCTTGTTTTCTACAAGCCATAGTTTGCATTTTTAGGTCGATCATCAAATTCCTGTCTTTGTGATTCGGGTCATCTGTTTCAATCCCAGTACTTGATTTGTGAAAATCAAAGTTTTGTGGTGTAAAATATAATTCAATTGGGTTCCATCATATATTGTCTATCGCAGCACATGGTGCTCCGTTGGTGAGGAAAAAGGTTTGGTTAAACAGCAAGAACCGAAACTTTGCAATCCACAAGTCTTTATTGCATGCTGTAGTGTGGGTCCAGATGACTGGCACCGCAAATTGGCAAACTAGGGCATCACGATCGTCCCAGAATATGGATATGATTGTTCTGTTCATGATGGCTATGCTCCAGGTCTGGTTGAAGTACCCATCCATGGGCAGTTGGTTTCCATGATACCCGCACTTCCTTAAGATGTAACTATGTACATTTGAAAAATGGTTTAGTACCCATAGGCAAAATAAGTAACAAATTGAAACTAAATTTCCTTTTTATTTTTTTCTGTTTTTTATATTTCACTTGAACCACAACAAAACCATAACCAAGTAACTGCACAGTAATACATAATTGCACTGCGCCCAGTTCGTAATATCTTCCGTCTCCCTCTACCATAGCACCCATAAACCCCCATGCATTATAACAAAAAGTGTACAAGACAGTTTCGCCCTTCGGTCAGCTTTCCCTCCCGTGGGTTGCAGGTTTTCTACTGTGATGTGTCTGAGGCTTCTAGCTTCACTATGTATATTCTTAATGGAGCCCAAGTGTATTTGGGTCTGCTTCGCACAACCCCCCTGCTCCAGGCCGCTGCGATCAGAGATCTTGCCATTATCAATGCTATCCCCAGGAGCCTAAGAACAGTGACACTCGCTTCTTCAAATATTGCCACTAGCCATGCTAGTGGGAGTCGGTCTGCTCATCCAACGCTGTCTGCTCATCCCCCATCTTTCATAGCCTCCATAACCTGTACACCCCTTGCACTGCCACGCCATGTGTCTAAAATCTGCATTCTGTTGGTGACCCCTTGCACATTCCTAGCTTCTATCAGGATAGTATTTATGCAGTTGTAACAAGGTATAATATGTCTGGTGCAGGTATTTAAAGTGAGTTAATCTATATCGATTATTACGCATTATTGTCCTTGTTTGCATGCAGGCTAACTTCCACTGATCCTCTGCCATCTCTAGTCCCAGCGCTCCTTCCCACTTAACTTTTACTTTATCGGCCGTGTGAATGTGCTGTTGTTTTATTGTCCTATAAAGTGAGGATACTAGTTTTGTGTACCTCGGCGGGCACATGATCTATTGTGCAGTTGCTCTGTGTATAGGGCTTCCTGGGGAAATGAGCCAAGAAGATGCCCGTATCGTATCTAGCTACTTATAGAGTAATCTAAGTGCTGCACGCAATGAGCTGCTAAACAAAAATATAAGAACTGGCTGATGGCTCACAGATCTCAGTTGGAACAGCAACATGCAGAGGCCATGTTAAAGAGACTTGTTAACAAAGATGCACGTGTGTTTTGGAGGCTTATAAAAGATGAATCCTGCCCCGATTCTGCGGTGCAGGTCAGTATGGTAACTGCAACTGCCTGGGAACAGCACTATACCAAGCTCTATGTAAGGAAAGGCAACCTCGTTGAACCATGTAAGCTAACAACCGATGAATGGGACTTGAAATTTGATGAAAATGAAATCTTAAATATCATTAATCTAGCCAGCTCCTCTAGAGCACCTGGCCCTGACGGTCTGACAAACTACACCCTCAAACAATATCCATGAAAATGGGCAGAATTATGTTCTTTGATATTCGCAGGAATCGTCAAAGAACAAGCATCTCCAATCCCATGTAAGTCCACAATCATCGTGCCAATTTTTAAAAAGGGCAATAGGTCGAATCCTAAAGACTAAAGACCAATCGCACATTTGGACGTTTTGGAAAGGTTTGTGCTAATTGCTACAACAGAAACCTCTGGAGTGGATCAAATCTATCCAACGGTTTGACGTGTGACAAACTGGATTTGTGAAAGGGGTAGGCTGCAGACTTAATGTATTCATCCTGTACATCATGAAGATGGAAGCCATAAGGGCTGGAAAACACGTCTATCTCGCATTTATCGATGTCTCGCATGCATTTCGCAGCATTAATCGCGAGATATTATGGGAGAAGATGCTGAAGTGGAACTGCCTGTGCAGTCTGCAATGAGCAATTAAAGAGCTACACACGAACACCAACATAAAAATCAGACTGGAACGGAGAGGCAGTCTAACACAATTAAAATTTACTGTGAGGTGAAACAAGGATGTCCGGTGGCAGCCATTGTATTCATTCTCTTTACATCCGACATAGGGGACGACTTCGACAATATTGCCTCATTCAATCTGAAAATAGGCGCCAAAGAAATGAGTTGGATCCTACATGCCGACTATTTAGTTCTGTTGGACTCTACTCCCATAGGGTTACAGTGGAAGTTAAACTTAATCGTACAGTATGTAGTCAAGAATGGGCTAAGCATCAATATCAAGAAATCGGAAATCTTGTCTCTTCAAGACCTGTCTAAACATAAATTCTCTGCAAAAAAATTCAAATGGTATCTTGGCAAGGAACAGGCGAAGAGTGTCCTTAATACCAGATACTTATGAATGACAATCGGCTCTAGCAGAAGTGACATGATCTGGGTCACAACCATCAAAGTTAAATGCCACCAACTAGCTGTGCAGGCAGCAGTCCTACAGAAAAGATATGGAACATTTTCACTGCTACCAGCTTTACGGTTAAGGCAGTGCCAGCCTTGCTACACGGTGCAGATTGTGCTTTGGGGTGCCCGGACACAATCTGGAATACAATGAAAAAAATGTTTTGGCCGGAGGTGCTGTAGTTACCAAAAGGAATCCCAACTGTATGTATAAGACATGAACTAAATTTGACATCTGTCAGTTCCAGAGTCTCTTGGAAGATGTTGGCACTTTATCGTAAAATAACCATCAAGCCGACACTAATACAATTTGAGATACTACAGCACTTAGGTGGTACAGATAAGCGTAGCTGGCACAGTGGTCGTCATGATGTGAGCAAGTGATGAAGCACTATGATCTAAACATGGAAACGCTCCACTCAAATCCAAATAAAGCTAAGAAAAAACTATGGCAACAAGACTGGTACGAAACCGGGGAGTTGAGACGCAAACAAAAACTGATGCTTCTTGCTCCACCGGAAGATGCGATCCAGAAGTACCTGGTAAGATTTCCTGACAAACATCGGAGAGTACTGTTCTTCAAATTTCGCTTGAACGCCTTTAAAACCAGAGTACTAGCATACTGGGACAAGAGTATGATCAAAGATAACAAATGTCGCTTATGTAATACACAAGAGGAATCCCTAAAAATTTGACATTATTCTGCACTGTACTGAGGGAAGAAAGAACGAAACAGCTAAAACAGCTAGGTAAAATACTTGCTGAACACCAAATGCTGAGCGCAGATGAGCTGTGGGATCTGTGCTTCCAAGACTCAAAAAGAAGACTAACAATTGAATTAACATTCTTCTTGGAAGACTTTAGGAGATTTAACACAAATTCAATTGTTATTTAGAAACTTCAAAATTGTGTTGTAAGAATGTATGAACGACAAATTGAATAGAGCTGTAGATGCTGCTTTTTTTATGGTAAATAATTGTGAATTATTTGTACAAACCATTTAAAATAGAAAAATAATGTAAAAATATATATATCTCTCTATCTGAGGTTTGTGGAATCTGCTTAAATCACATGCTGTGCACAGGCCGACATATAGTGGAAGCTGCGGACTATACACAGTTGATGTATTTGACTAGGGACGTTGACCGGACGTGCCAATGATACTATCACTAGTGCGACGTCCACTGTACCCATGGTCACAGCTTCGACGTATAATAGCAGAGTTCCTCTTTCGGCATATTGCCATTGATTATAATAATTGGAGCTAGATCTTTCTTCCTATCCTTTATTCACCAACTATCGAGATCATCTTCGACTATGGTGAAAGAAGACGAGCGTCGAAGAAGATCCTTTCGACAAATCAGTTAGGCCCAGGAGGGCCCCACCAGGCTTCAGCCCAAGCAGTAGGAAGAGAGGGGGGAGGTCATTGAGAATGTATATTCCCGTTTTCCTACATTACATTCACCTAGCTACCATTGCATGTTATCATGGGTAAGACCCCTTTTAAATTCTGCCCAAGTTGCAGGAAAACATTCCCGTGGGTTGACAAGCACCTGGTGTGCAATCTCTGCCTCCCACGAGATCACGTTGGGAAGTGTCGAGCCTGTAGGCTCTTCAAACCAGGCGTTGAATGACCGTAAAACGAAATGCTGGGCCCACCACGCCATGCAGGCCGAAGCCACCATAGACGTGGAAGGGACCTTCGAAGATAGTAGCGACGACGCCATTTTGGACGGCAAAGGGGAGATGCTAGTTTCCCAAGCGCAAGCCCCCAACCCCAACAGACAGGCCTGCGGTCCTGTTATGAGGACGTCCCCCGGCAGCACGGGCGCTCTCACAACCCCTACCTCCACTAAACACAATTCGGGGCCGAGACTCGACGCGGTTGTCGACTAAGGGCTCACACACATCGTCTAGGGAGGGGTCCATAAGTTCACTGTCCTCTGGGCATATAAGATCCCGATCGCCACATGACGGGCCCTGGCTGTCGAAAGACAGTACAGACGTCGTGCATAAATCCACTCCCGACCGTCGAATGTCAGCTGACAAGGCGTCCGGACACTCCACGACATAGGTTCGACTTTCTCTGTCGAAATCGGCTAAGGCCTCCATGCTGGCGAGACTAGCCCACTTAGTGGAAAAACATGTCACGAAAGGGCTTAGAAAGGAGATGGAGTCTAAGAAGCGCTCTTCCAAGACTCTTCATAAGGATAGGTCACTCTCCCCACCCAAAGCCCAGCCTCACAAGGTTTCACAGCATCACAAGGCTTCCCACACTCACAAGGGTTCTCAACCTCAGGGGAAAGATTCCTTCCCAGAAAAGGACTCATTAGTAGACACTGTAACCCGTCATGCTTCCACACTAGGCCCTATGTTCATCCTGAGCTCAGCCCAATGGACATGTGAAGACCTACATAGGGTCATGGGGAGGATGGACTTTATTGGCAATTTTTCTTTAATTAAAAACCCAGATGCTTTCCAAAGCATCCAGAACACTCCTACTACAGCTGCCTCTTGCTCTCAACCCTTCGCAAATGCCCTTCCTAGTCTACCCCCATCTAAAAAGTCTTGTCAGGACACCCTGGATATTTCACCACAGGTTGATCCTCCCTACGTGGATCTTTATGACCCAGACTATTATGATGAGGATGCTGATGCTGTAGATACTTATGCAGCTCAAGAGGGCACAGAAGAAAACTATGTAGAGAAGGAAGAGACAGAGATGTACACTATAGCATCTCCCGTCAACCAAGACCCTCCGGTGGCTGATTCGCCTATTGACAACCAGCCCCTTTTGAATGACCTGCTCATTAAGGCGGCTGAGCACTTTCAGATCAGGACACAAGAGACTCAGCAGGACAAGGATTTTGTTGAGGATATCCTTTGGGATACGAAATCGGTTACACAATTTATTTCAAACCTAAAATCTGTCCAGAGAAGAATCCAACCTTCTCTGGAAACACCAAATCGGACTCATGCGGTTAACCCACACATAGAAGCTCTTCCGCCCAGCACCCACGGACCCCCTCTATATCAGGGAACAGCTTAAACCTGACTCACTCGTGGTCACAACCACAAGAAAAGAGCGGGTACGCCACTAGCGTCCTCCGAGGCGCCACCTGACGAGGAAAGCAAACGTCTATACAACATGGGCAGGAAAGCAGCCTCTTCTATGGCTTTTCAGAACCGAATAGCTAACAATACGACTCTCTTGGCTAGCTAAAATTGTCATAAATGGGACGAGGTGTGTGCACTACTATCGTCAGCCCCAGAACCATTAAAGACTTAATTGGCCCAGATAGCAGCAAAGGGCAGAGCTGTCTCGACCTGCATCCTGAAGAACAATTTGGACGCTGCTGACAATGCGGGAAGAATAATTGCAGAAGGCACTATTAAGTGTCATGCTTGGCTTTGCCAAGCTGGCTTTAAGTAGGAGACACAAGCAACACTGCTAAATATGCCCATCAAGCCCAACGTCCTCTTTGGAAAGGCAGTCGAGGGGACACTGAAGTCTGCAAAGGACGAATACGATACTCTGAAGTCCTTGGGACAGCTTGCAGAGAAACCCTCAGGCCAAAGAGGGAATAGTAATTTTCGTTGCTTCAGAGGATGAAATTCCCAAAGGGGTTCAGTGTATGGTCAAAACCAAGGATCATCCTGGGGTAACAATCGGGGTCAATCCTCACAGGGTTACCCAAGAGGACCGTGCCGATCTCGCGGCTGGGGAGATACTCCACCTATAGAGGTGGAGCAACACCTCCAAAACGGTGACATTCGGCTTCAGGTGCCCTCCCATGCCTCTCCAGTAGGAGGGTGCATTTCAAACTTCACCCAAGCATGGGGGGGGGGGGTTCCCCTACGACAAATGGGTGATATCTGCCGTGGCGGGTGGGCACTGTGTGGAAGTAATCCAGCGACCCCTCGGAAACCTTTGTGAATACCCTTCAGCATAGCCTCTGTTCCAACGCTATTCACAAAGGTACTGGTGGTGGTGGTGGTGGCAGCGCACCTGCGCAGGGAATGAATCCCAGTGTACCCTTAGCTAGACGACTACCTGATTACAGTGGAAACCACCCAAATTTGCAGGATGAACATTCAAAGAACAATCCATCTTCTTTCAATTGGGCTTCTCAATAAACGAGAAAAAAGTCAAGCTTGGTGCCAAGCACAACCAAAACCGTTCCTAGCAGCTGTAATAGACACAAGGGAGGCCTTGGTCTTCCCCCTCAGAGGAAAGAGTCCGAAATATGTTACTGCAAATGCCACATTATCAGACTGGTCGCCAGATAAGCGTACGCAAAGCTATGCGATTGCTTGGCACGATGGCATCTTGCATTTACCTGGTTACGCACGCACGCCTGCGCCCCATGCAGGAGTGTTTGGTGAAACAGTGGTCTCGGTCAAGCGGTCAGTGGGACAATCTAGTGGTCATTTCGCCAACACTAGTACAAAACCTTTGCTGTTGGACAAGGGAGAATCTTTTAAGGTGCAAACCCTTCCACAACCCAGATGTGCAAGCTATAGTGACGACAGACACCTCGCTTGCCGGGTGGGGGGGCTCATCACCTTCATCAGACAGCTCAGGGTTTGTGGACTCATGCCATGGCACAGAACCACATCAACCTGTTAGAACTGCTGGCAGTATTCAAAGCCCTTCAGGCATTTGAGATACAGCTAGCAAAACTGTCGGTACAAATCCTCACAGACAGCACAACAGCGATGTTCTACATCAACAAACGGGGGCGCACACACTCTCCAAATCCGTCCAAACTAGCACAACAGATTTGGAAATGGGCACTCAAACGGAAGATATTCCTATCCTCACAACACATTCCAGGGGAACTCAGTACGTTGACAGACTCTCTAAGCAGAGATCCCCTACCAGAGGAACACGAACGGCAACTAGACACAGAAGTCGTAGATCACCTCTTCTCTCAAAGGTGTTTCCCCATGCTAAACTTGTTCGCCACAAGCGAAAACAAGCAATGCCCACAACCAGGCTCCAAGGGGAATGCCCTCTGGATGAACTGGTCAGGGAGGTTTGCCTACGCTTTTCCTCCCACTCCTCTCATGAACAAGGTGGTGAACAAGATTCACAGGGAACAAGTGACGCTCATCCTAGTTGCTCCCATGTGGGCGAGACGGCCATGGTATCCACATCTGCGCAGACAGGCGATGTGCGATCCCATCAAACTCCCATGCCAGACATACCTACTCACTCAGCACGGGGGAACAGTGCACTCTCAATCTCAGTCTATGAAGTTGGCAGCGTGGCTCCTGAATTCATAGAGTTCGGACATCTTAACCTGCCACAGCGGTGTAGGGACATCCTAAAGGAAGCAAGAAAACCTAACGCTAGGCACTGTTATTTCGACCAGTGGATGCGATTTGTAGTTTGGTGCAAGTCTAAAAATATAAACCCCATAGACTGTACTCCATCTCACATGCTAAATTATATGCTCCACTTGCTAGATTTGGGGTTAGTCTTCAACTCTAGGTCCACCTGGTGGCTTTATCGGCTTACACCACCTCCCACATTAAAGTATTGTGGTGGAAGGTGCCAGTCATTAAAGCATTCATGTAGAGAGTAAAACGACTCCACCCTCCCATTTCTAACCCACTGCCAGGATGGATCTCAATGTAGTACTCGCTAAGCTCATCGGGGAACCCTTCGAGCTGATGCATTAGTCAAGTCTTAAGCACCTGACCTACAAGACTGCCTTCTTAGTTAGTGAATTACAAGCATTGTCAATGCAGGATCCTCTCTTTACCATACACAAGGACAAACTGGTTTTACGCACTCATCCTAGGTTTTCCCCTAAATTCATCTCTAAATGTCACGTAAACCAGTCCATCGAGCTACCGGCCTTCTTCCAGAACCCCACCAGCTCAGCTGAGATTAAACTCCACACACTAGATGTAAGGAGGATGGTCCTTTACTCTGTAAACAAGACCAGACCGTTGAGGAAAACAAACTGTCTCCGTAGCACCAGGCAGAGAAGGAGACCGCATTTCCAAGAATGCCATCTCCAGATGGATAGTCGGATGTTTACAACTGTGCTATTCTCTATCAAACAAGACACTGCCTTTCACGCCAAGAACTCACTTCACAAGAAGCACAGGAGCCACTCAGGCTTTCATTGCAAATGTTCCCCTAGACAGTATTTGCAAAGCAGCTACATGGAGCTCAGTATACACCTTCACTCAGCACTACTGCATTGACCCACATTCCAAAACAGATACAAAGGTGGGACAAGCGGTTCTAAAACATCTGTTTGCCAATGAACCTTCTCACAACCCACCACCTTCTTCTAACACTGCTTGTAATCTATGCACAGCATGTGATCTAAGCACAAGCCTCAGAAAGGATACATTACTCACTGTAATCTTATTTCTGAAGCATCTGCTTAGGTTCACATGCAACCCACCCCACCTCCCCTTGGAGAGAAGGTGCGTGGTTGCTTTGAGCTTGTCTGATACATATCTGCTTGGATACACTTGTACTCATGCTACCTCATTTCAGAAACAAGGGACCTCGACGCGTGAAGGACCATGGGTCCAGTGGATGTCACATGGGGGAATAGTATTACGGCACGCCCTGTCGACGTCCTTTCGAAAAAAACTATTACTCTGCAGCTTCCACTAGATGTCGGACTATGCACCGCATGTGAAGCTAAGCAGATACAAGCATCAGAAATACGATTCCAATGAGTAATGTGTAATCTATCCTATCTATATATATATATATATATAGCATGATTTTCGCCAAACTAACAAAGGATCACGATGTGAGGTCCTCTGGATGGAATTGCAAGTACATTTCCATAATCCACGTCAACATTCTTTAAATGTTTTTCATGTTTCACGAGGTTCTGTGCACTGAGGGCAAAGTTGTATTGGGCCACAAAAAGTTGAACTTTCATTTTGACTCAATAAAAGGAACTGCATGAAAGGTAAACATTGGAAAGATTTCGGATGTTCTGTCCAGGGGGGAGAAAAGAAGCCTGGGTTTGAATTGAATTATGTTCCCACCATTGGGAAACCTTTTGCTGCTGAATGGATTGATATGAAATGTGGATGGGGCCGGGCCCTTGACTCGGTGTCCTCTTGTTATGCTGCAGGAAGACAAAGGGAGGGACATGGTCCTTGTAGTCATAAAGGGAAAGTGTTGTGTGATGAATCTGGCAATGTCATCACTGCTTCCATGCGGGACGGGGGGGTACCCCCTCCCCGAATGTGACCTGGGTGAGGCAGACTCTCTCTGATCTGAACCCTGGGGGTGGCTGTTTGAGGGGCAGGTGTAATAGAGGGGGAGGTGACCCACATGGAGGTACGGGTGACTTGCCAGATGGGACATGGTGTCCCAGATTATTTTCCATTGAAGGCGGCCCTCCCATATACAGGACCCTCATGGCCTATTGTCGTGCATCTACTCCTTTGCCTACAAAGAACAGGGAAACCCCTTTCACCAAAACAATGAACCAACCTTCTAACTTTGGTTGACCATGCCAATCTGATAAAATCGCCTTTTTCAATTCCACTTGCCAATCAATTAGAACTGACTTGCCATCAAAAACATTTTGAAATGCTTATTCAAATTCCATAAGCCAATTGTCAACAATGGACTTCGATTCCCAGAATCTTCAAAGTACAAGGACAAAGAGCTCGAGCAATGTGGAGCAAAAGAGACTGCAAGCTCAGCGAGCGTGCTAGTGTTCTTCTGGCACACACTGTGCCTGGGAAATTTAAGCAGCCCAAACTCAGAATCAATGGCAGCTGCTGTGGTGGCTGGCAAGAGAACCAAAGAGGTGGGACTGGTGTGGTAGATCCCAGCAGCTCACAAACTGAGGAGAAATAAGCTGCTGAGCCAAGAGATGCTGTGGGAATGCCAGAAGCCGGTGAGGGACACCTGGGCATTCGCAGATGAGGGAAACCAGCAAATCACTTACCGGAGCCAAAAGGAAAGTAGGTGTGTCAAGTGGAAGCCGCAGAGGACCGTCAAACGAAGGAAAGGCTGCCGTGAGGAGGAGGCAGACGTGAATCTCATCAGCAGACCGAAAGAGAATTCACTAGTGTCAACAAAAACTGGTGAGGCCACCCAGAAGCATCGGGGGACACCGGGGCATATCGGTGAGCACGCAGAGTGACAACATTTGTGAATCAATTAACTGAGAGATAAAGAATTGACATGTTCAAAAAGGAGAGCTTAAATAACAAACAACCCCTCTTCTAATGTGTGAATGCACACAGTGCAAATACTCAAGAAGCAGAGAGGATAACATACCAGAAGGATACATTATAAGCAACTTTGCAGGCAGGGCTTCTATTCATTCTGGCTCTTTGTCGGCTCCCAGAGTATACCAGGCAATTGAAAAGGATTGTGTTAAAACAAAGAAGAAACCACACCACCTGGTGGAGAGAAATACCAGGCATCCTGAAGGGAACAAGTTGTAAAGCCAGACAGTTTTTCTGTGGAAGTGTACTAATTGGCCAAGATGGGCCCAAAGAACTGTTGTATAGAAAAACCTTAAAGGATTAAAGAAGATCCCAGGGGAAGGGAACTACCCTCTGGAACCAAGAACCTCTTCCTTGAACCATTTATTCTTCCTTCATGAACACTTCGCTAAACCGTCCAAGATTATAGCCATTTCCCTTTTCACCTTAGTTTATAGTTTGAAGATCAGAAAAGAACTTTGGACACCAGACATTTTTGTTTTCGACATCCTGACACGAACAGATATTTTTAGTTTTTGTTTAGGTAGGGAAATTCCTCTTAGAGCAGGGTCAGAGAGGCCTTTTCCCAACCCCTTTTATTTGCAACATGTCATGGTAAACTTGTGTCTGAGTTTCATTCCTGACTCCTCAGATGTCTTTTGAGCATGGGAACTCTAGTTTCCGAGTTTCCTTCAGAAAAACGCACATGAGAAGGCGGCTGCCTGTAACTAGAATGTAAGGCACCACTGCAGAAGTTCTCTATAATTGCAGGGTGCTTGTACCGCCATAACTCTCGTAGATGCCAATCTGGTGTGGAAACACAACTTCACTTATGATTCTGTAGTTCTATGCAAGTACAGCTTAGCCACACGCCAAGAGAAAAACCCATCCTGCTCATTTAGCGAAAAGAATGGAGTCACTGGATCTAGCTTTTTCTTTTGTCTTGTTCAGCCTTATATGTCCAGTTGCAGGTATCCCATGTACAGCGTTATGGTGTGATATTCTTCTTAGTGCCCAGATACTACCTACATATTCCTGATTCATCATCCAGTGCTCGGGTCCAACCCACATGCCGCATTGCAGCCTTCTATGTTCAGGTACTGGCATAATTATGTGCCGAAGAACGGTCTCTTATCACCTACACCCAGGTTACAGGCATTGTGTGCCCGGGTGCAGTGATACAGCCATTGTATGTCCACCGGCAGCTTCCTGTGCATAGCTACTGCTGTCAGACACCCTGCTATTGCCTTTTTATATGCCAGACAGCCAAATGTCTCGATGGTGTATCCACCCAGTTATAATGGTAGTACGTTTTCAGTCTTGCATGTCCCTCTTGAAGTCTCACATGCCTGTGTACTTCCTGGCATGATTATAATTATTATAATTTTTCTTTTATAACACGCTTAATACCGGGGAACTCGTTTCTAAGCATGAGCCCAGGATTCGAACCTGTGTTGCTATGCGTTGTCTTGCTTCCAAGACAAACGTATTGCCCCTGAGCTATCCTCCCAGTCTGCCAACCTATGTTATGCAACTCTTTAGATGGCTGGGTGGGTGACATGTCTTTACCGTGCTGACAACATCCGCGAGGGTATTAACGCCACTGAAATTGTGCCGCAGGTCTCTACCGTTCTACGGATGCTGGTGTCGCAAGGATCCTTGTCCAGGCGGGTACTGGGGTAGTGGGGTGGGGAATGGGTGGAGCGCGGACGGGGATCTGCAACAAAAAAAAGGAATCCCGGAGCAGCATGGGGTGGGTGCGAGGGGCAGGTGACCAACTGTGGGAGGTGGGGAGGGCCATGCTTTAGAACGAGGAGGGAGGACGCAGGGCCTCTCAAATCCTAGCGCAGGTATTGAAGGCATGTCAAGGTCCCACTTTGCAGACCTTCAACAGAGCAACTGTCCGATATTGCAGTGCCTCTTAGCCAACCTTTAGCAGTATTTTTCACAGCTACTGCCATCCAGTCTCCCACAGCCAAGTCTAGCCTGGTACACTCTCCCTGCACATGCCAATCTGTGCAGGGGACCGATGGTTGATCTGCCCTTGAATCCCAGGTGACCCAGTGCAAGGGAGGCTAGTGAGCCTCACGGAAGGCCCTTTCTCACAATAGGATGCAGGATCGAAGTTTCTAGTGTCCCAAGGAGATTGTATGGCGTGAAGTTGGTTCAATTGGTCTGCTTTTTGTGCATGGGGAAACTTCAAAGATGTATGAAGATGACCAAAACATATTTTCTAAGTTGACTCAGTTGCTAGGTACAATAAAGGATCTTGTTTACTTTTAAGACGTAGCATTGCATCTCTGTAATGTGAGACCACTTCCCCTTCCCCTGCGTGGCAGTGTTGCTGATAGTTTAGGAACACGCCTCCTACATGAGATGCGTTTCTTGAGACCTACACGGGGACTGTTTGATGTTTTGTACGTTGTGTGAATGGCATTTGCTCCATCTGTAGTCCGTTTTCCCTCCATGGATAGCATGGGATGGGTAAAAGTGATAAATCCATGTCTAACCATTTGGGGATAGAACGTGCATTTATTGATGTATCTTGTTCTTCAAATTAATAATTAATTATATTCCATTAACCTGATGAGCATTGTAGTTTTCTTTTTGTTGATCTTGGTTCATGTCGCAAGCAAAGAAAGGTTGAATGCCTAAAGTCGTGCCAGCCACTACATGCTATTGACCACTATGAGGAAGGTGGCACTTTGATAAAACGCCAGAATTATTGTTCTGAAGCTATGGAATAGAGCTCAACCTGGCAAAGGTCTATAGGCATTTCTTTTTTTTTTTTTTTAGAGGGCCAGTTTCTAAGCTTGCCATTTTGGTTGGGCAGATGTTTGTATATTGTTTAAAGTTGCGCAATCACAGTGCACATTTCTATAGCGCAAGAAGTCTATTGGGGATGGTCCAACAAATTGCTGAAGTTAAGCGATCGACCGTGTATCACTGGTTTACTCTCCACATCCATATCTGTAACCATGCAAGACATATTTTTACCATTTAACCTGATCATGAAACTTGTTAGCTGGAACAGATCCCAAATGGAGGACGTGTCAATGTAAGGTCAAAACACTGTGGGTACCCACATATGCACTTTCCCGTCCACTGGATTCGCACAACAGCTGGATCATATTGAACGTGGGGGTAATTTAATCTACATCTATGTATGGGTACATGAGAGTTGTGCAAGCAGGAGGTTAGGAATGCAATTGATAAAGGTCTTGTAGTACAATTCCGTTTGTTTTTTTTAATAATTCTGCATCTAGTATTTAACAAATACAACACTGTGTACATGTTTGTACTTTTTTCTCGTTATGTACATTTTTTTGTAATCTTCATGTTGGCCAATGAACTAATGGAATTGATGGCAACTTGTAGGCGTCCTCTAGCCTTTTTTTTTCGGTTTTCCAAATTTGACTTGTTAAAAATTCCATGGGTGGGTTTGTGTTTGTTAATCCGTTGCTCATACGGGGTTAAATTGATGGGAGTAAATCTGGGCAAATGTACTTGTGTGTTTGCTATTGGATTAAGCGTAACAGCTTTTCCCCCTCCTCTGTCCTCAGTGTACGTGGTAGAGGAGCGGAGGAGGGATGACTCTGGAGAGGGTGCCTGCCTCACAGCCTGCTGGACTGCTCTCTGTTGCTGCTGCCTTTGGGACATGCTGACATGAGTACCGGCCAGGCCCGGCGTCGTCCATACCTCTTCAATCCTATGCATCCAAATCTGAATTCTTCTTCTTTTTGTTTATGTTCATGTTGTCTTTTTACTAATGATAATTGTAGCCTTTGCCCGAATGACACCCCTTGTATTCTTTCTATTTAAGTATGTGATCCTGATTTGGGACATCACTCTTTCTTCTTTTAAAAAGTGTTTCATAAGCTTTTGTTGTATGTTACAGAATGTGCTCAATGATGTTTGATCAAAGGTTTCAAGAAGATGATCTATATTTATCCTTTGAATTTAAATTTCGTAAACCTATAAATAATTCTGCTCCGATGTTTTATCTGCCAATGCTTAGATTGAACAGTAAACACTGTAAACTATAATGGTTTTCTTTTATGAAGCTGCATTTAGATTAATAAAATAAGTTATTCATATGCCTAGCCAAGAGTCTGTTGCTACATTACTGTAGATGTCAAAACCCAAGTGTGCCGACATGTCTTCTAAAATATGACACTGGCTGCACGTGGTGGCCTTTACAGGGCTGGGAAGAAGCTATTAATAACATGCACCCGCCACAAGAAATGGGACACCGCAAAGCACAGGCTCCAGAGATGCCGTCGAGTCCTGTACGCGAGAGACATTGGCAGGGCGGCTCCTTAAGTGCCCAAACGGTAAAAGCACAGAATATTGCATCGATAATACCTAAATTAATCTAACTCCAGATTAGTGTCTGCTAGCTTTCAGTGGCTAGCAAAGAAAAACAGGAAGTGGCCTAATAAATTATGACGTCTGCAAGACCTTTTTATTTTTATAATGGCAGTTTGGCTAACCTGTTATTCCAACCCGTGTTTCAAACTTTTCAAATTAAGTCACATCTTGACCATATCCTGTCCGCAAAATCGATGCAGCTCACGACAGATCAGATTAGAAAATGTTTTGCCATTAAAGCATTTCAATAAAGGCTACCCTAAACCCCCCATTCCCGTACGACCCCCTCCTTCTCCTTCCCCCTCACCCCCCATATCCCTGTTGGTAAACATTGAAGCGAAAGAGAAAAAGTGTAACTTTTTTGTTTTAACTAAACAAGTGCTTCTAGGACTCTGTTACTTTATGGCCAGTGGACTCGCTCTGTTCATGGTTTGTATAGCCAGCCTTGTTGTAAGGCAATTGGAATAAATAAGACTTTACTAGTTGCATGTGTCTTCTCTGGCCGCGGTACACCTTGTTTGGAATAGATGGTCTAAGGTAAAAACTCATTTTGCATTAATGGCCATGCTACACAAAATAGTGGCATATCGCATCACAACTAGCTGCATCCAGAATGGAAGGTCTAGGAGATTGCCACCAAGGGGTGGGAGGGACCAGCCCTTGCAGGCTCTCATTCTGGCGTGAGCTTAGGTGGTTAGACCTGTCCAGAGTTCTATGTAGCCCAGCCCTAGTTTAAGGTAAGATTGGATTTCTCCACTGGACACTATCTGAATGGCAGTGTTGTTCTGCCACTAAAAAAAGCCAGCATTGGACCTCTGCCATGTTTCCAGAAGTGGCAAAATCCCTGCAGTGGCATTGTAACTGTACTCTTGTAAAAGAATTCGGTTTTTGGTGGCACTTTTTTTATTGGACCAACAAAAGCCGTATAAAGCTGGTATCGCAGCAAGAGATTACAGTTCCAGTTTTCCCAGCGTTTGAGGGAGGGGTGGCTGGGGATTAGGATTTCCAAAATGGAAGGCAGATGTGAAATCTTGCAATGCCATGGACAAGCCCCTGCGTTTCGCTATTAAAAAAACAAAAACGTGTGGGTCAAAAGTGTGAATGCAAAGATTTGATCAACAGTTGAGCTCCCCTACTGATCCCTGCTTGTATACAGTTCAAAATGGAGTTATGCACTAGCTAGGTTTCAATGTTCCAGCTTGTAAGAGGACTTTTAACACTCAATCACAGGGTTTAAGCATGTTTTGTTGGCCCTTGTGCTGCTTCACTGTTTTATGAATAAAGAATACACTTGTTATTGCTAACGTACGTTAAAGTAGGATTGGAGTACTGGTATCCACCGAAACTTCATAAATCGTCATGGGTGTCGTGCATGGACCTAGTGCTTCCCCCTCCCTCCCTCCTTTGCACCCGTTAGTCATGGCCTTCTCTTGGTTATTCTCCAAAAGCATAACCATTGCTTCACCTTTTGAAATGGAGTTTGCTGTGTGGGGACAAATGATTCTTGGGTAAAATTGTGGTTTGTAATTGTAGTGATGGTTGTAGAGTTCCTTGGCTGTTAAAGACCGTACTAAAGTGAGGTAATCTCTGGTGTCTGTTTTGTAACCATGTTTTCAAAGAAAGCAACCACTCTCCGGTTCCTGCTATGCCCATGTAGGTTTGTCTTCATGCATTCTCTGTTAGTGCCCTACATCCTTTCTCGTGAGCATACAGAGCCTGCATAGTTTGGAGATTGCTTAGTTCTGTAAAAAGTTCTACATCGAAGCTGTGTAAAACCCGTTGGTGTAACAGAGTTTCTCAGCCATGAGGTTCCCACAACTTGGCTTGCACCAAAGTCTACTTCTTTCTATGAGTGGCCAACTGCGGGAATCGTGCGTGCAATGATCTGTTTCCTCATTCAGTCATTATTTACTAGCTGCGTTACCGCCAGCTAGTTATCCCTTGTGGGCGGTTCGGTTAACCATTTGTTTGACAAACACGGTAGTTCAATGGGAGTTTTGCATTGATGGGTTTTATGAAAAGTGAACGCAAAAAGATCTTACAAAGACGACCTATACAAGAGAATTTGCCTGAAAAAGGTGCTAAGGATTGGACTCCCCAGTTCTGTAAAGAGGTTGGTGTAGCAAGGGCCTGTTGGTTAAACAATGTATGTAGAAGCACATGGTTGGGGGATAGTGGCAAATACAGGAAACTTTATTTTACATCTGCATTTATTAGCATGTGTTTTAGGCCGTTTCCTTGCAGTGGGACAGTGATGTTCATGGATTGGTTGTTCTGAGAGTAACTCTTCTGAAGTTGATGAAATGTTGTGTGCCTTGACATTGCAGAAGTGTATATTTCAGGTAGGTTTTGGATCCAAGACCGGTTTTGAAAGTATAACTTTTCCTGTGGCAATGGGTAAGTTCAGAGGAGGGTATGGAATAAAGTTGAGTGATAGAGGAATTTGCCCAATTTATACTATTGAAGAAGGCAAAGCCAGTTTTAAGCAAAATATCTATATTTGGATAGAATTCTTTTTTTGTAAATAAATAAGTAACCTGTTATTTTTGCTTTCAACATTTCTTATTACTGGTTTAAATTATTTCCAATGTAAAATTAGTTGTTGACCATATTTGCAATGGCTTTTTGCCAGAACCTTGTGTCCAGCGATCTCTCAAGTTTACAATTCTATGTGAGGCCACCCAACCATGGTTTTGTCTTGGAATTCTGGGACATGGAGCTTTCCTTTCCATTCTAAATGTAGGACTACCAATCCTGGCATTGCAAGAAAAAATCCGGACTGGATGGCTGCACATGGATGTGGAATCTTGAGCTTTGCATTCACTAGAACCAGATATGCTAATTTATGCCAATGTTAATACAGCACACTAACCATATTCTGGTTCTGGCAACTTGCAATTCTTCCTCTTCGCACAAGGAGAATCCTAACAAAGCACTGACCTTCGTTTCAGCTGGATGACATATTGAGCAATGTTTGCGATAACCTTCCTCCTCCTCCTGTACTTACTAGAGCTGCAGAACATTATTACCACTGAGTTGCGCCCACAGCCCCCTGTATTAGACGGTATATCATCTATAATAACAATTTTGATATATTGGAGTCGGCAATATGTTGGGCAAACGACTGGGGAACTTGAACAACACTCTTAGGTTTGATCATTCACATTTCAACAGACCAGACTGCAGCTATTCAACAATATATATAGACGGCATCCCACAAAATGTAGGTACATGGTCCCAGATATCATTTATTTTGGTTGAGTAACTGTTTGTTTCATGCATTTATTTTGCGTTTTGCTTCTCTTGATGGCTAGAGATTATTCAACCTTTCTGGTTCTCTTTGGGTGTAGGAATCCTTTGAACTGTGCATGTTTCTGGGGGCAGGTTGCTGGCAGAAGACCTCATTTCTCCTTGTTAACCTTGCACATCTGTCCTCCTTGATTTGTGTAGGCCTTCACTGATCCAGCGTGTAATTGTATTCTGTAAAAACAAACACCTGGTCCAAGCCACGTCATTTCTGTTGGTGCTTGAGGGGGAAGTCTTGCCCAGAGGACCACAGAAAGCAACCCATGTCGCCCCGAAGATTAGCCATTGGCATTTTGAAAAGTATGCCCCTGCTAGAAGAGAGTGGTTAGACTTCAGCTTTAATGCTGCAAGTGGTAAGGGCAACTTTTCGGCGAACACATTTTAGAGTTATCCCAATAAACTATATATGGGACTTGGAGTCAATAGGCACACCTATGATCCTGGAGGGAACTGCAGACCCCCCATTTCTTTTCAGAATTGGTCGAGAAACAGTCCATTCAGAGTAGTGTGCCATCCAAATGGGGATGGCGGGGCACAGCCTTCCCATGGAAAAGACCTGCCAAGGTGCAAGGGACTTGTGTGTGACTAGGAGAACAGGCAGAGGGAAGTGTGCGCCTGGGAGGAGGAACCATACGATCCTTTGCTGAGAAGAGCGATCCGAGATGAGAAAGGCACCTCTCCACACCATCTGGGAAAAGTCTGTGCCAATGTCGTTGTCTCATGACGGGTGGGCCACGGTACAAACTGTTGGAATGAGCTCCAAGCAGCCAGCAAGGGCATGGGTGCCCCAACATTGTAATCCTGCTCCTCTGCAGGACGCACTTGCAATCTAGATATCCATGGGCTCAGGAGCTTGAAGGCATGTTTGAAGGCATGTGCGTAATCGTGTCTGCAGGGGAAGGAGGCAAGTCGCATGCAACTTCACAGGAATAGTAAAGCAGGACTAAGACGTCAATACATTCGAGGTATGAAGCATTTCGCGTACTGGAACATGTTGCACTTTTAAACCCATCAGGATTGACCATACAAGTAGACTGGAGGTCTCTAGTGGGGAAACCCTATAGGAGGCGCCCAGATAACGGGGCAGCGTCCGCCTTCCTCCGGCCTGGGTAAAGGGGGAGGTGCGTGGCAAAAGCCTGCGAAACTGGGTGTTTTGCCCAGGAAGAGCCAGAGGGGGCAAATAGCCCACCAACAGGACAAGAAGCCCCCGAAAGGGCAACAAAAGAAAGGGGCGTGTCCCTGGGGATAAGAGTGGTTCAGACCGCTGGCGGCATCATCTTTTCACCCAACATCAGAGGAGCAAGGTCGGGAGCCGTTTTTTTCCCTAGAGGGGGGTGGTGAGTGGCTTGGATGGGGCCATGGGCTCTGGCGCATCAGGCCAGGCAGGTAGCGTGCCTAGGGAACCGCAGTAGGTGGTGATTATACTACTACAGCAGGTGACCAGAATGGGGTCCAGCACACAAGGGCAGGGATGTGTCTGGGAGTAGTACCAATTATGGGAGAGGGATGCCAGGGTTTGCACCAGTACGAGGTATAGGGAATGCATTAGTGTGGCATATCCCAACAGCATTCAAAGAGCGAACATGGCAAAAGGAATACAATAGGGTTTAGTAATGTGTGGTAATACATCTGCAGCCTTTTATGCCAACAAAAAGAACAATGTCTCCATCTGCTCTTTTTTTTTTCCAAAAGAAGGATGCAAGGGTAGCGAATGGGACGAGCAAGAATGTTGGTATATCTATGGACACATGCCCAGGTTATGGATTTTGCCGGCAATGGTACTTTGCAGAGTAGCTGGAGAAAAAAAAATCACACTGGAAAATGTAGACGCTTAGTGACTGCACTCAGGCATTTCTGCTATCAAGTACACCCTGACATGTGCATGGAGGGATTATGGCCGTAAAGATGGGTGCTTCTAGGACACCCCTGCTCGCGCTTCCGCCATAATAATGAAATGCTTGTGGCAGCAGTAATCTACGTTCATTCACATGGAGGACTGGCTACTGTGTGTTTCTTCCCTAATAGCACGCCTAGGAAACGCCACCGGGTGACCTGCTGCATGCTGCCATCTGGGCGCACCATACACGTGTATGTCTCGAATGCAGCCAGGACAGAGGAACAGGACTCTTCTTTCAATGAGTGTTTGGGTCGAACTGGCAGCCAAGTAAAGAGCCAAAAATGCACTAAGCTGGAGCAAACCACCTCGGTCTCCCACACAGTGAGCCAAAGCACAGACACCATAGAAAATAAGTAAGTGTGGCAAAGAAACGTGCTCTGCGAGGAGGGTTCCTGAGAGGGCCCCATGGATTGCCGCCCAGCTGAAAGAAAGGCCAACAGACCAAGGGTGCCTCAAGGCAAGCAAAGGGTCAAACGGAAACGATGCAGTGAGTTTCAGGCTAAAGATAGCAGAGCAATTAAACGCGGCAAAGGGGAATTTCATAATGTGGCAGTCGGCTATATTGCTGAGGACAATAAAAATGCAGTGTCCTGTCGCCGCATGCTCCAAGTGTAGCCGAGTTCAGCTAGCTTGTTTTTTGCAGCTTCATTGGAGCAATAAATTATTCAGAGACAAGTGATTGGATTTCAAAAATGTAATTGTGAAGTAGTCTAAGACTGAAACAGGCGCATTCTCCCCTGGCAGCAGCATAATGCCAAACAAGTAGAAGACCGTATCCCCATCCTGAACTTCTCACCGCACCTGTAACTTATGTTGCCGTTTAATTTGACGAGAAATCAAATCCTAGCCTCCGGGTGTCTCTGTGGCTTTTATTTTGACAGTGGCTGCAGGAACCGGCCTTTTATTTTCAAACACAGTGAGACTGCACACCCCAGGGAGCACCAATAATAGAAAAGCCATCAGGGCAACGGGAACTAAACTACAAAAAAAAGGGTTCCCTCCACCCCGCAGTCTTCCTGAAAAAGGTTCCATCTGCTGATGGCCTAAAGGCCCAGGCATCACACAAGGACGGGTCAGGAGATGTTTGTGGGATGCAGGGGGTTACCTAAGCAACACGGTGTCTATGATTTAAAGCAAAGGGTCCGGATGTTCAAACAGTGCAGGCTACTTCCTGCTCTGGTGGGAATGCTGGCCCAGAGTTCAAAAGTTCAGACCCTGAGCTAAAAAAAAAACAAGGTTCCCGAGTCTCCTCACTATAGTGTCCAAAAAATGTCACTGCTTTTTTGGCTTTCTTTTGGTTCCTCTCCTCAGAGACCCTGCTTATGGTTCCGTATTGGTGTCTTGTTCTTCATTGATCAGTGGACCTCCGAACCTTGCAACTCTGGAATAGGCTGTTGCTTACTTTTTTCCTTCACTAGGGGTCCTCTTGGCTTGGCTGGCCTGCATCATCCTGGGATAACGCATTGAATGAGCTGGTGCATACTCACATCTTCTGGGTGTATCTGCCTGGGACAAGCCGGGTAGGCATTTGTATCACTAGCCGATGGGTTTCCATAAGATTATCTTCGACACCTAAATGGGTACGAGTTCTGAGGTCT
The DNA here is from genome assembly GCF_040938575.1 of Ambystoma mexicanum. Lineage (NCBI taxonomy): Eukaryota > Metazoa > Chordata > Amphibia > Caudata > Ambystomatidae > Ambystoma > Ambystoma mexicanum. The sequence goes on from NC_090925.1 coordinate 1,224,287,948, forward strand.
TTGGCTGGATGGCCTGGTCTTGTAGTATGAACTCCAGCCTTTCTCTCTGGCACTGATAATGGAGGGTATTGAGCGTCCCTGGGGAGAGCTTGTGCCTCATGAATTGCTCAGTAACCTTTTGGGCAACTAGCACCTTTGGCTTGCTTTTAGCAACCTTCTTAATGCTCTGATGCCTGCCAGCTGCTGCCCCCAGGTACTGTGTACATTATCCAGATTCTCCCCCTGTGTACTGGATCACTGATCCCCTGGAGAGAACACCTTCCTGGCCGCAGTTATCTCTGTCCTTACACTGCAGCTCTTGCTCTCCCACTCCTGTTTTTACCCCTGCACCACCTCTAGTTTTTACTCTCACCTGCTTCCAATCTTTATTCTATCGCTCCCATTCTATACTCTTCCTCTAACCTCACTCCTTCTACTTTTTCTTAGTGACACCAGCTCCCTGTAATGCTGCCTTCTTGCTTCCCTAAAGCTAGTGGAGATTGCCTTTTGGTGAATAGTGTATCTCTTCATTCAGGCATGGGTGGCTACCCACGGTCTCTGCCTGAATGATGACAAAACCGAGCTCATCATCCTGGGTGCCCCCACCAATCTCAAGAAACTAGGACAGGACTATTCTTCTCCAGCATGGGGGCTGGCATGGATTCACATGCTCATGAATATTCCCAGTCGTCAGGCCGGGAATCCTCGGTATACAAAAAATCAGTATCAGTTTCGTTTCTGATCTGTCTTTCTTAGTAGTAACCAATCACTGGTCTCTGGGTCATACTGCCCCCAGCCAATGACTGCCCTCTCCCTAAGCCCCGCCTCTGGCAGCCATCAGATTTTTACCGCACGTTCAAGTGTTGGGAGTCCACGTGTTGTATCTCTCGAGCTTTTGCTGCGTTTTTGCGCTTTTTCAGGGGATTTTTTCATTTTTTGGTTAAAAAGAGCCTCAAGCTCCACCGTTTCTACATCCGATCAACGGGGACCCGTTTCGGAGTTTTCAACGCCCCTCATGGGTGAAGATTTCGTCGAGTTGCGCTTTTGGAGGATCCCAGAAGTTCCGAGGCCTACTTTGGACATGGCCCAGGAGAAAGGAAGCTCGACGCCCGGGAAGCTGTTCAGGACCTGCCCTGGATGCCAGCTTCAGAATGTGTTCAAGGAGGACGAGCATTCGTTATGCCTCTGTCTCCATGAGGACAAGGCGCACGTGGAGAAGGACTGTGCGTTTTGTGGGAACATGTCGGAGCGGACCATGAAGGATCGCCACCTCCGTCTCGCCAACTGGCTGGAAGGTAGGAGCCCGTCAGGCGAGAAGAAGTCTGAGCGGTCTTCTACGTCCTGTGAGGGCGCCCCGGCGACGGGGGCCCAACAGAGGCCAAGCACTGTGAGTCCACGGGCACCGGGAGCGCCGAACGGTCGGGCTCCTGGCTGCCAGGCAGGGTGCATCCTCCCCGGCGCCATCAACCACGAGCCAACGCTCTGGCTCGGGTAAGAGGAAGTCCGAGAACCCGGCGAAGCTTCTGGAGAGGCCCCGGTCAATCTCAAAGATTCCGGCAGAGGGGGAGCAAGGCTCGGACCCTCACCCCCCCCAAAGGTGAAGGCCTCAGGCGTACAGAAGGTGCCGATGGTCTTAATTCACCCCTCTAAGACCTCGATTGAGGATGTCGTGGAGGCTATGCTAGTGGAGGCGACCTCGGGGATCCATAGTCTCCCTGCCAACGTGGAGGGAGTCATCTTTCAGGCCCATCGGGAAGACCCCCACAAAGTCCCCGCTGGAAAAGGAGGGGGAGGGGCAGGTGGCCATCGTGGATATGGACACGACCTCTGAAGAAGAGCTCATCGAAGTCGTGGAGAAGGCCCAGCCCATCGGGAGGGATCCCGACGAGGGCGACGGTGTCGCTGATGAGGTTCCTCAAGAGCCCTCGCGCCCGTCATTCCCGGTGTCGCAGGATACTTCGGTGGCCATTTTGTCAGCAATTCAGTCCTTATGCTCGGAGATAAGGACAAGGTTGCCCCTCCCCACCCGACCGAGGTACCTGAGCCAGACCCGACGGGGGAACCGGAGCCGGGACCTTCGGAAAGTCCACCGCATAAGAGGACGCATCCTCCGCCACCTCTGCGGGCCGCTCTGCCTCCCCTCCCCGGTCAACTACCCACGGGGATGATACAGGCACGGACACGGCTACAACAGGTACAGATGACGACGGAGGCGACGATGGGACGTGTCCCCCGTCGCCCCCTGCTCGGGCTTCCCCGCCCGACGAGATTGGATCCTTCCATGCCATGATTTCCAGGGCATCCGAGCTCTGCCCCGAAGAGAAGAAAAAGGAAGGGTTCCTTTACCAACGGTGCAAGGCTAAAAGGACGACGGTCCTCGCCGTACCGCTTCTGGATGACATCTGGGATGAGGGGCTCTCCCTCCTCAAGAAACCTGCCACGGCTCCTGCAAAGAGGGACCGGTACGAGAAGAAGTACCGGGTCCCTGACGCTGCCCCCTTGTGCCTTCGGGCACAACCTACCCCGGATTCGGTCGTCTCGGCAGCGGCAAAGAAGAAAGCTGGTGGGGCATCGGCCTCAACAATCAACTTCCCCACTGGATGGCGAGGGCAGGAAGCTGGACACGATGGGACGAAGGGTCATCTCATACGCAGCAACGACTATCAAGGCAGCCAACGCCCTGGCTATCGTAGCCCGCTACGACAGGGAGTTGTGGTTCAAAATCGCCCCTCTATTGGACTTCCTTCCGGACGCCAAAAGGGCTGAGGCCCTTGAAACCTTACAGGAAGGTGAGATTGCTTCGGACCACGCCATCACGGTGGCAACGGACATCGCAGACACCGGTTTTTAGTCAGTTGGGCAACGGCGTTTGCCTGAGATGTCGAGGATGGCTCAAGGCGACGGATTTCCGCCAGGACGTACAAACCAAAGTTTTGGACATGCCCTTCCACGGGAACAACCTGTTTGGAAAGGCGGTTGATGAGTCCCTTCAGGCTATCAAGACAGACACGGAGACTGCCCGGGCACTGGGAGTGCTCCACCAACGACGACGGCCGTCCTTTCGGAGCGCCGGAGGCAGACAAGGTGCCTCCAAGGGATCCGGCAGTGGCTCCTCGATGTACCGCCAAGCGGCAAGATCTTCGTCTCAGGAGGCCTACAGAGGACGCGGCAAGTCGAGTGGTGCCGTCGTCGTCGACAGGGAGATCAAGGAGGCAAGGCGGCCTCCAAACAGGATTGAACCGACTGTGGGGTCGGGCCCCCGCCGAAGCACCCTGGTGGGAGGCCGGCTGACGAGGTTGATCAGCGTGTGGAAGTCCATCTCCACTGACCGTTGGGTGCTGGACGCCTTGGCCCAAGGGCACGCCCTCGAGTTCCAGAAGAAGTGCCCTCGCGTTCCACCCGTGGCCAGGAAGGAAAATCGCATCCCTCAACTACTGTTGGAAGTAAGGGCGATGCTCAAGAAAGGTGCCATCGAGCTCGTCCCAAAGAGGCTTCGGGGCTCCGGAGTTTACTCAAGGTACTTACTCGTAAAGAAGAAGACAGGAGGCTGGCATCCCATCCTGGACCTGCGACGACTGAACAAGTACATCAAGGCTCAGAAGTTCCGGATGGTCGCCCTCCAGCACGTGCTGGGACAGCTGGAGGAGGGCGATGTCCTGTCGTCGTTGGACTTGGAGGATGCGTACTTCCACATCCCCATTCTAAAAAGACGCCGAAAGTTCCTCAGGTTCCTGGTCCAAGGGCGGCACTACCAGTTCAAGGCCCTCCTGTTCGGATTGAAGTTGGCACCCAGGGTGTTCACGAAGTGCCTCGCACCGGTGGCGGCGCGGATGCGCCTGCAGGGGATCCACGTCTACCCCTACCTGGACGATTGGCTCGTCCGGGCAAAGACAAGGGAGCTCGCCGTGGAGCACACTGCGAAGACCGTCCAGCTGCTCATGGACCTGGGGTTCTCCATCAACTTTCCAAAATCCCACCTGGTCCTGTCACAAATCGCCCTGTTTCTGGGAGCCAAGCTCGACACAGTGGCGCGGCTGGCCTCGCCGTCGGAGGAAAGGACCAGGACCGTCCTGGGCAAGGTTCAGCGTCTGCTGGCCGCGGACATGGCCAGGGTAAGATCTATCAAGTCCCTCCTCGGGATGATGTCCTCCTGCATTTATCTGGTGCGCCTTTGCAGGCTTCGGATGCGCCCCTTAAAAGAATTCCTCGACGCCCGCTGGGTCCAGTCGACGGGCAGCTTCGAGGACAGGATCCCACTCAGCGAGAAGTTCCGTCAGGCGATCCAGTGGTGAGGTACCCGCTCATCTGTCGGCGGGCACGGAATTTCAGACCCCAGCTCACCAGGTGACCGTGACGACGGATTCCTCCCTGGAAGGTTGCGGAGCGCACTCCGGAGATGTTCACGCGAGAAGCCTTTGGCTCCCGGAGGAGAAGTCACTCCACATCCAACGTCTTGGAGCTCCGCGCAGTGTTTTGGGCCCTCAGGTCTTTCCTTCCGTCCCTCAAGGGCAAGGTGGTGAGGATCTTCACCGACAACACCACCACGATGTTCTACATCCGGAAGCAGGCCGGAACCAGATCCCCCTGCCCTATCCAACGAAGCCCAGGATCTGTGGCATTGGGCCGTCGCCCAAGGGATGTTTCTGGTGCCTTTTCATCTGGCAGGAATAAAAAACACCATCGCCGACTCACTCAGCAGGGAGCTGTGCTCGTGCCACGAGTGGGAACTACACCAGGATCAAGTGGATCGACTCTTCCATCGATGGGGCGAACCCCAGATCGATCTCTTCGCGACGGCGACGAACTCCAAGTGCGGGAGGTTCGCCAGCAGGTTCCCCCAGCCGAGGAGCATGGGCGATGCTTTCTCGTTCCCCTGGGACGGCCTATTTCTTTATGCATTCCCGCCGTTGCTGCTCCAGCTCAAGAGGTCCCGGTGCAGGATGATCCTCGTCGCACCCGAGACAGATCTGGTTCCCGGACCTTCTGGACTTGTCAGCGTCCACACCAGTTAAGCTGCCGACGGACGTGGATCTTCTCTCCAGAGAAGGAGGTGCCATTCTTCATCACAACCCAGAGTCGCTGAACTTGCAGGCCTGGCACCTGCAGCACTAGAGTTTGGAGGGTACGACATCCCAGCTGACTGCAGAGAGGTTCTTGCAAAGGCCAGGGCGTCCTCAACTCTCAAGTGCTACGGACATAAATGGAAGAGGTTCTCTGTCTGGTGCCGTGCACAGAAGATTAACCCTCTGCGGATTACGGCCCCTTAAGTACTGCCGTACCTACTGTCATTGGCCAAGGCTGGACTAGCTCACGCTTCCATCAAAATGCATCTGGCCGCCATCTCACGATACACCAGGACTACGGGACGGGCGTCCTTGTGGTCTCATCGGCTGGTGAAGGAATTCATGAAAGGATTGTTCCGATCATTCCCGCCGGTGAAGGCCCCCAGCCCCGGCGTGGGAGCTCAACATGGTGCTAACCAGGCTCATGGGGGGGGGGGGGGCCCATTTGAGCCTATGCATTCGGCACCGTTGAAGTTTCTGTTGTGGAAGACAGCTTTTCTCGTGGCCATCACCTCCGCACGACGAGTGGGAGAGATCCTGCCACTTTACGTGCTACCAAATCTGAGGATGGCTGACAGAGGCGGGGCTTAGGGAGTGGGGAGTCATTGGCTGGGGGCAGTATGACCCAGAGACCATTGATTGGTTGCTACTAAGAAAGACCGATCAGAAACCAAACTGATGCTGATTTTTTTCTATACCAAGGATTCCCCGCCTGACGGGGAATATTCATGAGCATGTGAATCCATAACGGACCCATGCTGGAGAACAACAGTTACAGGTAAGTAACTTGTTCCATCCTTCATAATCGATGGGAACCTCATCAAGGTAGCCAAGGAGGTAAAGACCCTTGGTATTTACTTAGATTCTACTCTCTCCTTTGCTAAACAAGTGAATTCCATGGCCTCAGCAACTGCCTACACTTGAAAGCTCATTAGAACTGGCAAACCCTTCCTCTCTAATGACAATTGCATTATACTGGCTAGAGCCCTCATACTCTCTAGGCTAGACTATTGTAACGCCCTTGACATCTGTGCCAACAAATCAATCATCCAGAGGATACAAATCCTCCAAAACAACGTCCCTAGAGCGGCACTTGGCGTGGCTAGAAGATCACCTATATCTGTGATCAGGCGCCAAAATAATTGGCTTTCAACTCAACAAAATTCAGCTACAAACTGCATACCTTACCCATAAAGCGCTGAACAAGGCTGCCCCCAGTTATCTCTGATTCCATAGGAGAACATCTGCCAGACCTACGAGACTAACCAGCACCAATTGCCTCATTATCCCGAGATTTAAGCTCTCTAAGATGGGTGGATGTAGTTTCCCCGTCAAAGCGGCCCAACTATGGAACTCCCTGCCACCCCTTATCAGAGAAGACCAACCTTATCCGAACTTCAGACTTAGCTACATTAACTGGCTTAAGTCTATCAATCTTTTGGCTCGCTCATTACTCAAATTTTGTACCTTACCTGCATGTATGTTCTGCACTTTAGTACTATTTCAGCACATTGTATACTGTATACCTTCCTCTTGTACTCATTGACCTTTCCATTGCCTTTATATGTATTACACCTGTCTTCATTTTGTAACCTGTGAACCCACGCCTTGCATATCCTTGTAACTGCTGCGCCCTGATACCCTTGGGTCTGGTGCGCATTATAAATGATTAAACAAACAAACTGTAGGGAACAAGATGACTGCAGCAATGTGGGCCCTGATGTGCAAGCCTGTTTTAACTCCTCAATGTGTGTACCCCACATGGTGTATTCAAGCAGCAGTGTCATGGCTTCTTCCAATTCAAGTTTTTTGCCTGGGATGTTTGTGGAACATCCTTCACCTTTTATCCCAATGTTGTGATTGTATATCCACTGTGATTGCCTGATTCTGCCTTGTTTGTGGGCCACAATCTATGCTGGGGTTTTCCTTGGATGCACACCATGCTGGGACTGCTGCTCTGTGCATTAACATGCAGATCATAGCGCATTTGTGTATTTTTGCTTAGCAAGGCTATCGGTGAGCTGCTGGCTCTCTGCAGAAGGCACCTGTACTCTACATCTCTTTTGTCAACATTGGGATGATTTGACTGGGGATCCACCATACTCCTACATTCCCGCCCCCTTTCCTCCATACTTGTTGGCCATTCCGTCCACCGGGATGGGCCCGAGCACTTTTTAAGCATCAAAAATGTACTTTTTTGTTCTTTTATTTTTATGTGGTGCCACCGCACGTGATCTCCGACCTGTGCATCGCCCTTCAGTGCTTTTCTCAGCACGGTTGGGGTCGGATGCACTTGCTCCTAAGGGAATTTTTTTTCTTTTTGTTCCCTTGTCCTTCATATTCCTACTCGGGTTCCACATTCTTCTTTCTTCCATCTAGGCCAGAGGGTCTGGGGTGTGTCCTGTTCTTCGTGCGAGCGTCATTTGGCGAGGGCAGATCCCCACTCTCTCTGTCTGGGGTGCTTGGGCTTGGAACACCGGTGGGACTCTTGCTTCTACTGAGACTCCCTCTCCGTCAGTGTACTCCGGTGTCGTCTTTTAAATTGGGAGGAGGTGTTCCAGCAGATTCGACCTCCACATTTACAGCAGTTCATTGAAGAAAAAAGGTAGCGTCTGGTAAGTTACTTCCTTTTTAGGACACCCTGGGCAGGGGACTCCTTCCTGGAGTCTTCTGGTTCCGGGAGGGACCCATGTGGCTCTGGTACCAGGGCTCTTCCTGAGGTATCCTGAAAGGGATCTAACCTGGACTCCGGAGTTTCCTCTGAGGTTCTCTGTAAAGGGGCTGTCGGGACCGGATGTTCATCTGGGGGCTAAAGGTGAGCCCAGCATTTCTGGGGCTGTTTTCATCGGGGTAGTTACTGGGGTTTCCAAATCTGGAACTAAGTGTACCGATACTTATCTCGGTTTCCAAGCACCAGGGTTACTCCCGAGCTATATCTAAAACCGGCAGGATCAAAAGGGGGGACCCCTAAGAGGTTTCTGGCTACGGGGGCGGGGGGGGTTACCCTAAGCCTTCCCGCGCACAATCCAGTGGATGAACCGATCCTGTTGAGGGGGCAAAGAAGGCAGGCAAAAATCTCAAGTCTTCAAGTACCGGGCCGGCTCTTCTGAGGTTCCCACACTAAGGGCTAATTCTTCAGCAGTCTTTAAGGGGTCGCAACATCGCTCTAGATCTGCTAGCACCAACTCTGCTGAGGCTTCCTGTCACAAGGCGAAAATGGAACTTAAGTCCCCTGATACCTCTGTGGTGACAACAGCCTCACTGACACCTGAGATGCAGTTCACCTCTGGCATTAACAAAATGGCGGTCCAACCTGTGGGTTGCGGTGGCAGGCATTTTCACTACCTCTCACACCAACGTTCTAAGTGGCTGTTACCGAGGGGCCTGTTTTTGGGGCTGAGCAGCCTTTTCCATGTAATGTGGATAATAGGAATCCGTTCCGCCGTCCAATGGATTGGCAAGCTCTTTTTTTTTTTTTTTTTTTTTCTCTGCCACAGTCTCACTCCCTCCTACGTCCATGCCCCTGGTTTACATGGATCCTGCTGGTCGAGGGCTGTCCTCGCAACCAGCATCTTTGCAATCCTGGGGGTATGCCCCTTCAGAGCAGTCTCTACCCACCCTGGTGCCTAGGCCTTATTTTGAGGATGCATTTTTTGGCAAGTTCCAAACCCTTATGCACTCTGGCCTGAAGAAGGCATACTTTAAGGATCTATTCAAAGACATTTATCCTAAGCCCCCCGAGCTGCCACCTGCTCCAGCTACTCCTCTGTAGATTTCGGTAGTGCCACCTCTAGCTCCTCTTCCAGTGGGGCCACCCCTTCCACTACCACCACTGCCTTCACTTTCACCTGTGCTTAAGACTCCCATGGCGCAGTCAATTCTGCCCACTGCGTCTGAGGTGCCACATGCTGTGGATCAAGCTTCTGTTCCTGCTGCACTGGATGAAGATCAAGCGGACCAGGATAGAGACAACCCTCCCGCTCTATCAGAGCCTTTCATGACGAGGTAGTGGATATGATGGCTTTGCTAGATATTCCAATACCCAAGCCTCTGGCTCCACAGGAAGGTGTACTTTCTGCAGCCTTTACTATGTCGACACAGGAGCACACAGGCCTTTTCCTTCAAAAGGATGTCCTGGTCGAACCCAGTAAGGTCTGGGAAAAACCTCATTCCGGGCAGCACGTGAACAGAAATATTGACGCTCGCTACAAGCTTAACGCGTCAGAAGACATACCCCGACTGCATGTCCGCTTCTCTTCTCGGTGGTGGCAGCAGCTACACTTCAGTCTAAGCCGTCCTCTACATCCTCTACTACAGCGTCTCAAGTTCTTTCCAAGGCGGACAAGCTTTTTGATGTCATTGGAGGAAAAAAGTACTTTTTAATTCGGCTCTTCAGCTGCAACAGGCTAATACAGAGGTTATCCTGGTGGCTGCTAATCTCAAGCTGCGGAAGGAGCTTGCCGAGTTTCAGGAAGGTATTCCTCATGACAGGCGTTATGATTTCAAGGGTGGCTTATCAGATGCCAAAGTTCTGGCTCAGGACCTGCTAGAGGCTGGGGCCCATCATGTTGACACTTCCGATCGGGGCCTCATGGCTGGAGTAGACCTCTCCCGCCAAGCGTGGTTGCGTGCTACAAAGTTCTCGAAGGAGGTTCAGGACAATGTACTTGATCTGCCCTTCCGAGGTATGGTACTATTCTACTCCTCCACTGATGAGGAACACACCAAAACAAAGGCAAGCATACAACTGGCTAAATCTTTGTCAGTCCTTGCCAAAGCCACAGCTAAAGCAGCTTATACTCGGAGGTCGGGGTCTCAAACAAGGTCCTTCTCTGGTTTCAGAACTGATGTGTGCAGGAGCTCCTGCTGGTGGGCCTAGCTGCAAGCAGCAAAGGCAAGGTGGCTGGTTTTTCGCTCGGTCAACAGCCTCCTCGTAGGCAAATGGGGGTTTCACTGCCGATAAACCACCTAACTGATGTTTTCCATCGGTCTCACAAGACTGGTGGGAGGACAGAAATCGTCTCATCTGGAGGCGTCTCAGATGATCACAGAAGACAGATAGGTTTTGTCCGTTGCCTGGGTGGGCTTCCGCTTGCCCCTCCCTCCTATCGCACCCTCCTCTTCAGCTGACTGTCACCCTCCCTCAGAACCGAGGTACAGCAACATCTAGACATTCAGAGTGGTGGAGCCTGTTCCCTTGCGGGAGCAACAGGAGGGCTATTACTGCCATCTGTTTACAGTGCCCAAACCCAACCAGGCTGGCCTGCGCACTATCGGCGATGTCTCCAATTTCAATCTCTTTCTACCCTTTTGCTGCGGATTCTCGGTCTCTCTGAAAACTTAGTGGTGCTTCCAAATGCACTCTCCTCTTCATAGCTCCTTGGTGACCAGCCAGGTTCTGGTTTTCGGAACTGCACACAGACAGCAGATTCCCGACCTTCACCGAGCAATCGCCAGTTGTGGCACCCCTCCCCACAATCCTTAAGCTTGGCATCCTGGTACCAGATTTCCAGTCCATAGCACAGTTCAACCTTTCAGAGGATAACATGCGAATAATTCGGGCTGCACGTAAACCTTCTACGAAGGCACAGTACATGAGCAAATGGCTTTGATTTTGTCATTGGTGTCTAGCTAAACAGCTTGATCCCAGACAGGCTTCTATTGACTGTCTTTTGTCTGCCTCTGGCATCCATCTCTTATCATGCAGGACATACATACATACCTGCCTGCCATTGCGGCTTATCTGTCTACAGAGAGCTGCTCTCTTTCACTGGTAAACCCAGTCATCAAGAGACCTTTTACAGGTCTTCATCTTTTTCCTCCGGTTAGGCCGCCTCACCCAAAATTAAATCTGAATGTGGTCCTCCCTGCGTTGTCATAAGCCTTTTGAACCTATGGCCACTACTGAGTTTAAGTACCTTTCTTGGAAACTGGCCTTCTTGATTGTGGTAACATCTGTGAGAAGAATAAGTGAGCTTCAAGCGCTCTCTGTTGAACATCCGTTCCTAACTTTCCACAAGGATAAGGTTGTGCTTTGCACTCATCCTTCCTTCTTTCCTTTCCAAAGTTGTCTCTGAGTGCCACTTAAACCAGTCAATATCCTTACCGTTTTTACACAACCTGGACGTCAGACGAGCTCTGAAGTTTTACCTCCACAGAAAAGGGGAAAATGAGAAGTTCTTCACAACTCTGTTACGTTTGATGACCCAAAAGGGAAACCTGCTTCGAAAGCAGCATTCTCTTGTTGGATAGCTTCAAGTATTTCCGAGGCCTACAAAATTCGGAGATTTGCCCCCAAAGGGCATTCATGCGCATTTGTTCCGGGGCAAAGCGGCTGCTGTTATCTTCCAGAAATATGCCCATTGGGAGTCCAGAGCCAAGGTTGCTATGTGGGCTTCTTTGGCTTTTTGCAGACATTGTCTTGACCTGAGCTCCCAGCCTGATGCCCAGTTCCGCCAGACAGTTCTTAAGAATGTGTTCCAATAAGGGAAATTTCCATCCTCCTCTTTTTCCTTGGGCCAGTGCTTGGGAATCTTCCACAAGTATGGAGGAACGAGGATGGGACGTAGGAGTATGACAGTTACTCACTGTAGTGACTACATTACTCCTAGTCCATAGTCCCCTTTCCTCCATACGCCCTCCGCCCCCTCAAATAGCATTCTATATTTGCTAAATGGTCCTTGACCTGGCAATAAAACTGAAGGGCGACGTGCGGGCAGAGCTCAGGAAGGTGGGGCTGTGCTCACGAGCGGTGGTCCTGCATAAAAATAAAAGGTCAAAAAAGTAAATTTTTTGATGCTTAATAAGTGCCTGTCTGGGTGGACGGAATGTCCCACAAGTATGGAGGAAAGGGACTATGGACTAGAAGTAAGGTAGGCACTACGGTAGTCATTTACTGCCTCCAGGTGGCTTTCTGAGTTCCTCAGTATGAGTTGGCTGGAGTGGCCACAGTGACTCACATTATGCATAGCTCAGTGAAATTGATCCTTAAAAATATGCCTTGACCTAACCTCTTCCTGGAGCCACCAGGAAAAGAGCGGAAAAGAGCGGTGACCAGATGGTTTTGTACTATGCATGTGAGGGCATAACCCAAGAGTCCTCCGCCCACCCAGTGATCCTTCATCCCACTTTGCCTCCTCCCAGGTCCATTGTTCTACACAGGGATGGAAACGGTGACATTGGCATCAACCTGAGATGGTTGAATTTAGGGACTAGGTAAGGTGAGGATCTGATTACATTGCTGTAATGAGATCTCATTGCAGGTGAGCCGTGTGTTGGGCCGAGGGAGGGGAAGCATGAGTCTTCATGGCAGGATATGGGGGCGGGGTGCTCAGGTTAGAATGTCATTTTGGCAGGAAATCTGGGTGGTGGTGGATTGGGAAGGTGTTGAATAAAAAATTCATGGCGAGGGATGTGGATGTGTTGGAATTGAAAGAGCAGAATGAGTCATCATGGCAAGGAGTGTAGTTATGTTATGGCAGAGGAGTATGGCAAGCTGTCATTTCAGGTGTCTGGTTGGGTTGCAGCTAGCGAAGGAGCAGGATGTGCCATCGGTCGCTTTGGGGGTTAAAGAGTTGGTGGGATAAGGCATTGTATTGTAGATGTGGTTGGGTTGAAAGGCATACAATGATAGTTATTATGTAGTTATCTAGGTGTTTTACAACCTCATTTGATAAGAAACGCACTGAATCACACGTTTTCATGTCCATGTCACTTCTGCTCATTCCAGCAGGCTATGCTGCAGCACATGCCCCTCCTCCCTCATCTGTTACTTCTGGTTCTTGCATCTTTCAACATAAACCAATGTTTTGAAATTTTCTGCAATGTAGGATGATCTTCACCTCCTAAATGGAGCTATATGGCAAGGCAATATTGGTGCAATATAAGGGTGGTGGTATGTGTGCATATAGTGCTTCATGCCTCATTCCTTCACCTTCTAAGTACTGCAATAATGGTTGTTCTCGTTACCCAGTCTTTTCATGGGACTTCATTTATTGGCCTTGCAAGGATGAAGGGCTGAATTGGCTCTGCTGGAATTCCATTCTGAATCCTGCAGGCTGACCGCAGGCAATCGCTTAGCTTCTTAATGCTGTTGTAAGTATCTAGATACTTGAATCTGACCTCAGTAGCCAAAATATCATGCTCAACAGGGATCCTGATCTTTGTATCGATGGATGTCTTCTCGTGCTGGTTTGCTGGCTGAAGGACTGGTTTGGCTTGTAGTATCAGTTTGCAGATGGTTCAATACCGCCTATGACAGTGAAGGAACGAGCACCAGAGGCCACAGCAACCAGCATAACAAGTGCTGGTACTGTAATAATGTAATTCTAGACCCCCCCCCCCCTCATTGGGTGTCAGATTGTCCCCACAAATTTCAAATGTGACTGCACTGCGAGGGAACAGGGGCCAAAATGTTAGGTTTATTGAGAATGCCGGAATCCTTGCACTGGCCCCATTAACACAAATAGACCCTTGATGCTGGACTGACAGGGATATGGCCAAGCTTCCGTCATAGACTGGTCCTCATGAAAACATTCCTTAGCGGCAGATCCATTCCTCCGAGTCCTACTCTTCCGGTCTGTACATATTAAAGCTTCCTGCTGCTGAGATGGACAACCACTTCATTAAACATGAAGCAAGCATGCCTATGCCCTGCACCTTGCCCCCCTCCGATCCATTCAATGGTTGTGGGGCGGGTGTAGAGTATGTCTGACAGACCCAGTGAAGAGTAGGACTCGGGTATTTGGATTAAAGGTAACTAATCTGTCCATGATCTTCTCGGCCTGTCCTTACATATTGAGGACATTTAAAAGCAGTTTAGCGCATCCCAGTAAGAAGGCCGGGCATATTCATCTATAGTGCAGCACTAATCATTAACACATGGTGGGACAACTGAACCAAATTAAGGCCTGTGTGCCCATGTACACTTTTCAGTGGTTGACAATTGTATCTGGGGAGAACCAGGTGTTGGATGTCCCCTGGAGATGCCCCCTTGAATACATCCCATGAGGCTGATATTACCCATTTGGGCCTGCCCTGTGCATCTTTGGAGAGGTACGAGGGAGGAGTGGTTGCTTCATATCCCTATGTGATTGCGGACCTTAACCATCTAATGCACAACAGTGGTGGGCTTCAGCAGACAAAAGGTGGCCAGCTAAGCCCTCAAACTGTCTTGAGCCCAAGGTGTGTTCCAAATACGACTCGACAACCCTCCCCAAATCCAGGTTGTGAGGGATTGTGACCTTGTACTTTTTGCTGGCCTCCCTTGTGGCGGGCAGGACTAGTCCCATATGTAAATAAAAATGGGAAAAGACTTTGTTTGAACAGATGTGGAAGGATGAAGTGCCAGGCTCCCTGGAATAAATCTCAAATAAGGAGGAATATAAGGAAGAGCTCTTAGTTCTCCCTGAGACTTTGAAGCACCATAATTCAAACAAAATGGTGCATTCTGAGACAGTTTCAAAATTGCAAGGTAAGTTTTAATTGGTGCATATCATATACTCGAGCAGACTTCAGGTTCATGCACGACCAGTATTTCAAGGAGAGTGGTGAAGTGCCTGAATGGTTCACTGTATCCCTTCTCATACAGAAATGAAGCCAGCATCAACATAAGTATTTGTTATTCATTTACAAAAGATAATGACACAAATCTGTTCAGACTACATACACAATGTTACACTTCATCCCAAGAGGGTAGGACAAATTGCATATTCAACAGATGTTATTGCTATGTCAAGAATCTCCACTTTTCTTATGGCTTAATTACAAGCTCTTTCCACTAGTTCACTGACGGTGACTTATGTTTGCGGTCCTTAAACGCAGAACCTGCCTGCCCTTCATTCCAATAATGGTCACCCTATTTGCACAACCTTTAAAAGCTACCTTTCGTGCTTACAGAATGGAAGGGCTGAACACTATGACTTAGTATGTAACTAACCTCTGCTTAGTGCACTCAGTCTTAGCATAGTATTTAGCTAAGAGAATTAAACCATATTGAAAAAACTTTTCTTACTTCGCTAAATAGGATGACCTGCTTTATTGTTATTTAAACTAGGTTTATCAGTGAACCAGGTGGCTAAAACATGCACTCTACATGGACCCAGTCTTCTCTTGTAACGGACAGAAAAAAATCCACGAACATGTTTTCATTTTGTTTTACTCAATGACTGACAAATTGCGACCCCCATTTTGAACATTACTAAGAGAACCGGGTTTTGATTGCAAAAAAGGGATTAGCTTAGGCCTAAGAAAATGCATATAATTATTATATTCTAACAACCCAACCTCCAAACAGAGGCCACCACCACAAATATACATTTGAAAGGATGGATATTTATGGCTAAAGATTCAAGAGTTTCAAAGGGGAAGTGAGAACCAGACCGAAGAGCATGCATGCCGGGTAGGGCAATATGTTCCTTGAGCGGGCAGTTTATCAGTTGGCATGCAGGTTTCCCCTGGCCAAAATAAATATGCACACTATGACTGTTCTAACTTCAGCTAGCTGGTGTTGGTCATTGGGAATAGAGAGACTTGTGGATCTAGTGAGCCCCTTCAGGAGGTGGTGCTCCTTCAAACACCAAGCTGAGGAGATGCTTATGCTGTGTGAAACTCTTCCCTGGCCCCCACCACACCCTTGGCTGCTGTCCATTTCTGCCATGTTCCAGCACCCGCGCATGATTTGCAAGGGTTTGGGTGAATCCTGGTTCAAGGGACTGAACATCCTGACTGTCCTGTGCTCCTGCACTATAAGCCATTGATGAGCTGTAGTCCATTTCTTTTGGAGGGCTGCTAGTCTTTACATTAATCTGTACCCTCCTTGGGTAGGTCCATTCCGACATTGGTATCAAATACAACCCCACTGAATTCCAAAGCTGTTGTTGGATTGAGCATAAAGTTGTTCTAGTTCAAAACAACTTGCTCCGGTTCAAGACTCACCCCAAGCTCTCTTGCCGTACCCGTGGCCCTAAAAGCAGTTTGTAAAGATAGAGCATGGATGAGCCAGTCATCCAGATAGGGGTGTGCTGCTATCCGCTGGCTGTGACGTCCCAGCCATTGGTGTGACCTTGAAAAAACGTTCTTGGTGGCCTAGCGAAGGCCAAAATGTTAGTACTCCCAATTGGTAGTCAGATCTCAGGAATCGTCTGTGCCTTAGCAGATAGGGATGTGGATGTTAAATTAGGCATCATGGAGGTTGATTGACATCATGTAATCTTCCTTCAACCTCATCAATCCTCATTATTCTACGTAATCTCTATTTTGAAAGGGATATCCTTCGCATACCTTTTTGAATTTCTTCAGGTCCATGATGGGCCTCCATTCCACTTATGGTTCTGCCACCCAAAATATTATCAAAAAGGTCTCCTTGCCCTTTTCCACGTGTGTGACTGGTGGGCTAACCACCTTAGCTAGGAGCTGTCTCATCCTCTTGTAGGGTTTACTTCATGAAAGGGTCTCTTGGTCATTTGGTCAGCACTAGTCCTGAATCTAGATGAAAGAATTGAACTCAAATATGTCTTCTGCTCATGTGTCTTTTATCTCTCTCTGAAGGAGTTGGCTGAAGTCCTGGAAGCAGCCCCCCACTGTGGATGGTAGGTGGGGATCCCAAGCCAGAAACTCTGAAAGTGTGTCTCAGGGTTACCCCTCCCACTGACAAAGGCGAGGGGTTAGCCCTGGTATTGATGAGGTTATTGCCATGTTTGCCCCAGAATTTGACATATGTGCGATCCCCTGTGAGGGTGGAAGGTGTCATGGAAAAAATTGGCGCAAAAAACAAACCAACGACAGTATGAGACTTCGACGCAAGTGAGAACGCCTTTCCCTCCATGCACTGTTCTCCTATACCCAAAGTAACACATGCATTTCAATGGAAGGGGAGGTCCAGGCAGGCCAAGGAATTTTACTGAAACCATGTTACAAGCGGGAACAAAGCCCCTCTGTGCAAGCATTTAATACCAACAGAGAACCTACATGTAAGATGGTGTTATCAGGAAGGACAGCATAAAGTGATACTTTTAGTAGAGCTGAATATAATCAATGGTTCACACATGGTCTGAGACGGGTGAGTAAGCGTCTGCTAAAGCTTCTTTTCCTAAGAAAGTGGGAGCTTAAAACACGTGCACATCAGAAGCAAGAGATGTGGAGCCGAGTATAGCTACACACACTAGGCGAAGAGCCCTTGTTGCAAGGACATGCACAGTAAAGCCTAAAGCCTCTCACGTGCAAGAAACTGTTGTTTAAATGTGGCAGTTTGCAGTACCTATTCAATATTCGAATGCAACAGTATGCTAAGAGAATACATAGTTTTTTTTTCTTCTTCAGATTCAACCGCCCCTGGCTCCCCCACAATTGTACCCTGGACTGATCAATACGGGGTCTTAGAGCCTTGGATTGAGCTTGCCCTGACATGGTGGTGTCCTCGTTGGGCAGTTTTAGAAGCTCATTGATTCTTGAGTCAAAAAGCTTTTTGCCAGGGAAAAGTAGGCAAAGAAGAATAGCTCTTTGTTGCCGCTCTCTTTTGCAAGCTGTTGGCCACATTATATTCTCTTTGCTGAAACTAAAGACTTATCCTGTAAGGCAATGATGGCTCTACTGATGTAGAGGACGAATATCAACATGATCTCCTTTTCCATTATCGTCAGAGAAGTCATCCCGCTCCAGAAGTGCATCAGAGCCTCAAAATAGTTAAGGGTTGATTGCGCAGAATAAGCTAACTAGATTGCTGTCCTTCGCACAAATTGGTCTACCCCGTGCGCCCTTTTTTTTTTAGGTTGTCTCAACCTTTCTGTCCAAACTGTCTGACCAGTGTCATACTCTGTTGCCACTGGCATATGAAGGGAGAATGGAGTCAACCTTCAGAGTGTCTGGGAACTTGCAACTAAGCCCTTTCAATGGTACGTCTTACCCCAACTCCTGGGTACTGTTCCCTTCTTGGGCTCCCCTTCTGTTTTCAGGATCTCTCTCCTACTCTAACATATTGACTAAGTGCCTGCTATGGTTTCCACTGGAGCAGGTGCCATTACGTTCTATAAGTTCAGGTTGTGGTGAAGATAGGTTGCTAATTCTTCCATTATCTCTATCCTTTGCATTGTTAAAGCTAGTTCTGCCTCCTCTTCTCAAGCCCTTCCCAGCTGTTGAGTCCATTCAACTACAGGCGTAGAGATCCCTGTACGTGGTGTTCCCAGAACTGGGGAATTTGTAGGACCTGCTCCTATAGGTCAGATGCATGCATCTGGGTGTGGAGAGGAGGGGCAGCATTATCTATTGTCTCGTTGACAGCTTATGCGGTCATCGTTCTTAGTTATACTGCCAAGAATGTGGGACCAGCAGGGAAATGGCTGCTAATCTGGGCAGTGGCACTTTTGTTGAAAATTGCCCTCTGTGTGAATGTGGTCCCTCCTTTTGTTCATGCCGCCTGCCCCTCGAACGTGATCTGGAGTGGTGGTGACTGGGTCTTCCATGCTGCTCCCGTTCTCTGCCCCTAAGTTTGCAGCGCAGAGCCTGCAGCATTTGGCCCTGTTCTTCCCCCTTCATCCTGGGGTTAGCACAAGTGAGGCCTTATTGTCTCTCTGCCTTCTATCCATAGATTTCTCAGCAGTTGACGGACTTCATGTTAGGGTGGAGCTGGCACGTAACTGTAAATCCTGAAATGCTGTCAGCACGCTCCGGTGAGTTTGGGCTACCTCTGCCCTTTTCCAGTCTTGATCTTGTCAACCTGCTATACATGATGCTGTTATTGGGGCCTCCACGACAGTGACAGCACAGTTTGTACTGGTTCCTAGTTGGGGGCCGAGGCATCCTACTGCTTCTGCCTACGCAACCACAGGCCTTCAGTACCAGTTACATAATATTTAGCGGAAGTTAAAGATAATATGTATACTACTTACAGCGGGAGCTTACCTGACTGTAGGAAAAAGCAAGTGGTTGCCTGACATGGAAGGGGGGACACCTCAATATATAAGGTATGTGTTGAGGAAAAGGGACAAGGTGGTAATGCTCCGTGTGACATTTTCGGACAATGCGAGCAGAGCCTTCAGCCAAACCACAGTGTTTGGTCATGCTATGATTATGTTGGGCAATACCCATTACAGAGCATCATCACTCTTGTCACACCAATCATTGTTACAGGGCCAGAACCTGTTCCAAACATTGACCACCTTGGCCCCACCTCATATCTGGGCTATAAAGTATATGGCTGTGGATGGCCCTCTGGTGATTAACATAAATAATTTGCCAGAAGTTGTGCTCTTCTGCCAGGATGAGATGTCACTGGTGAGTAATGTGACGAGGGAGGGGACCCTGTGTAACACAGAATACTCCAATTAATCTGAAAACACAACCTTTCCGTTAAACCAGGGGTCTGCAACCTTTGGCTCTCCAGATGTTTTGTACTACAACTCCCATCATTCCTAACCAGCATAGTGAATTTCCACATATCATGGGAATTGTAGTCCAAAACATCTGGAGAGCCAAAGGTTGCAGACCCATGCGTTAAACCAATGATTTGATACTGTAGATGAGCCTGTCCTGCCCCCTGTTTATTGATGGCGTTGCTGCTGTTTTGTCTGTTCTCCTAAAGCCTGGCTTCCCCTTGATAAGAGGCGACAGTATTAGGAGAGCCATGTGTCGTGGCTGCATTTCTTCCCAGTTGAATGACCTCTGAAGTTGGTCCGGAATCCACAGGCCCCGGGTTAAACACCACCTAGGCTGCTGCCATCTTTGCAGTTGGAGGATTGAGGAGGGGTTGCAATCTCCAGATATTCTGTAACCAAGCACCACCAGTACGTTTCTGATCTCCTATGAAATGGGTACCATTGCCACACAGTCTCTTGAATTAGGATGCCAACTGGACCAATGTATATAGATCATCAGTGATTTTTAAAAACCATTCTATGAATGGAGCCAGGCCCATGGAACTAGAAATATTGATGTTGGGCCCCATTGTGCCATCAGCCAATTTCTGGCTGCCTTCTGCTTTGTAAGAAGATCATGATTCGCAGCTTCTCACCCCTTTTCTGAGGGACAATATGCAGATCTCCAGTTGGAAGGTGAGCTCCAACGAATTTGGAATCCCTGCACCACCTTGTCTGTGCTTCTGACTTGGCATGGATGAGGCAATCTTCTATAGGGATGCAGACTGCTTGCCTCCATGTGGAAAATACCCAATGCCTGTGCTTTGGTGAAAATGGTGGGAGCTGTTTTAGGGCCTCATGGAAGGACATTAAATTAGAAATGCTGCCATGAAATGGTTAACCAGAGCTGTTGCAGGTGAGTGTGACACATGAGCACATTGAGATCAGCATCCTTGAGGTTGATAGATGTCATATACTGCCTTGATCTGAGGAGAGGAATCTCCTATCATTGTGATGTGTGCTGTGGGTATCGTATCTGTTGATCCTCTTCAGATCTAGGCCTAACCAGAATCCCAGCCAATGTTACTGCACCAGGAACAGAATGGAGTAACCGCCCGTCTAATACAAATTGAAGCCATTGCCCTCTTGTCTAACTCTTTAACACTACTATGGCTTCTAAAAAGAGAGAAAAACGCTCTATGCCATATCCTTGACAAACCAGATGGCATGCCACTTTCGTATAAATGGAAATTACCACTTTCAGGGGAAACCTCCCCTTCCCTCTGACACAACTAGGATTGCAGATTCTTTGGTCCTACTGAAAGGTGAGCAGGATGAGGTCTAAAGAAGGTTGACTTGTAGGTGTGGTTTTGGGCCTGGACCCTGTGAGCCCCTTGATAGTGGAAGACTGGTTGTGGATTTTATCGCTGTGGATGAGGACTTACTTTGCAGAGGATAGGAAAACAGTCTGTCTCAATGTGTTTAGTCATCATTTCATCAGATGTAGGGTCGAAGAGCGTCCTTGCACACCCCTAAGAAGGCCAAGTGGCTGTTTTCCAATCAATGGCATCGATATTACATCTTGTCGTAATGGAGGCACACCTCTTCATTGCTGCTGGGTTGATATGACTATATAGCCACATCTGAAATCCTCTGCTTTTGTGCTAACATCTGTTCTCCGGGATAGGTCGGGGGCTGCATATGCTTTGTTCGGGAGTGCATCACCCTTCCTATTGATGGTATCCTGAAGCGGCATGTACTCTCTGCAGCCATTGGCACTGTGTGGGGATATGAAATGGATGTGAAATGCCTTGGCCGGCTCCTTTTCTCATCCCTGTGCTGGAAAACATTTAGACAGGAATTTTAGAATCCTGATCTTCTCATGACCAGTCCCCGGATAGCCCTTTTTAGTTGAAACGAGGACACGTTTTTATTAGGGAGAAGACTCCTATCTGATTAAGCAGTCCTTGTTAGTTCATCTCCCCTGAAGGCAGAGGGAACTCTAGCTTCTGCCATACCAATCCTAGACTCAGTGTAATTTTATTTAGAAATGTATTGCCCCATTGGCATCTGGATCTTTCGCCACTCCTCCTTCCCCCTCAGAGGCAGGGGAACTCTATCCCACCTTTCGCCTTTCTGAGTTCCTCAATATAATGCTGCATCTTCTGCCTTATTTAGCCCATCTTTTTCTTTGAGAGATTTCGGCAATTCTGATGACCCCCCCTCCCACCTCCTCTTGATGATGATCATGGAATCTGGCAGATGAATGGCTGGAATGAGATTGATGCGAACCTCTCCAGTTGGATTGCCACTCTTTGGGGGTGGGGGGGGGGGGGGTCGAGGGGAGCAATCTACTGCTGTGATTTGTGAAAGTAACAGTCCTGTGACTGCTCCCCAAAGACTGGTCTGCGACTCAGAAGAGGGTACCTTACAGTGCTTCTTGGAGGAGGACTTTGATCTTGATGAGGAAACCCTCGTACATCATATGGCCTAATGAGTTAATTTAATGCAACCCTAGAATTAGCAATCCGAGCGTATGAATGTCCAGCATCCATTTTGAAAAGTGTCCCAGGCAGAAGAGAAACAGCAAAGAGGATGAATGACTGCAGCCCGGAAACCTTATAGCCCTCATAGGAAGCTATCCAGACAAGGTAACAAGCTACGATGGCCATTTATGGCCTGGAAAGTGTTCTGGTGGAAGGACAAAGCCCTCCTAACAGTGTGGGATGGTATGAGGGATGGACCCTGGGGTAAGGAACATCCAATCCTGGTCTGTGGGGAGTATTCTCGTACATGCAATTCTGATTTCATGATTGTATGGGATAGACTAACCTTCCACAATGTTGAGGAACCAGGAGTGAATTTATTTCACATGCCCACATAGGACCAGATCAGGGCTCTGCGGTTGTGCCACTACTAATTCCTTGTAATTTGTTTGATTACCTATGCCGCAACAATCCTTCATGTGAAGGGACACTCCATGTGGCATGGGGCTGTGCAGATGCCATTTCACGTGAATCTTGTTTTGGAAGACCTTGGGCAGAGGTGGGGGGCCTTCTTCAGAAAGGGATTTTAGTGTATCTTAACTAGCAACCTTATATGGCATGCCTGTGAAAATGGGGAGGTTGCTGTTCTGCAGTGTCATGCAGTCTGTGTCTGACCGAGGAAAATTGGCACACAATTGGTCATAATGACATTTACATCTGCAGAGCAGTTGTGTGTTGCATCCTGCAGTTGAGTCGGTGCTGCACTGCACTGGAAAAGGTTAGATGATGTTGATATTTTTTAGTGTTGATTCAAGACTTCTGTTCTGTTACGTATCCTAGACGGTTTTCTGGTACTGGCCACCATGCCTTTAAGAGTTAGGCCTGTCCATTAATGGGCGGGATTAATGATGTGAGTTGGGGGGAGTTTGGGAAAGAGGCGCGGTTGGCACCAGAACGTATTGAAGTGAATAAAGGTTATAGTGTACCCCTCCCGCTGTGCGTCCGCCTTTCCAAGCACCTGGCCCAGCTAGGGTCAACACTGGCGACGAGGCCTATCCCTGCACTCCAGAGTCCTCCTTGCCGGCAGTCCGCTGTGCTTCCTGCCTCCTCCGCGGCCAGTGATCCCACTGTGCTGGTCCTCCATCATTAAATGCTGGCAGTCCGCCAAGTGTCGTCCTCCTTCGGCGGCCGGTGATCCCACCGTGCTTGCTCTCTGCCTCCTGCAGCTTCCAGCACCCCAACGCAGAACGCCCCCTCCCCCCACGTGTCCACGTCCAGAACAGTGATGCAACGCCAACTGAGGGCAAAGGCGCCCCGCCCCCACAGGCTCCACGAGGCTCGACTCCTCCATCATCAATTTCGGATCTGCTGAACACCACAGGGTGAGTGCACACACCACAGGGTGCAGCCCTCCTCTTTTCCCAGCGCACGCAGAGCGCTGCTATTTCTTTTGGAGGGGACAAGATCCAAGCAAGCCCAAGAACCCCAGCACCCCACTGTACGCTGCCACTCCACACTGCTCCCTCAAGGGAAATCGACCACTGGAAAACCTCCAAACCCTGGGACATCCTACCACACAACCTGGTCACTTATCCTACGGGTCAACACCAACTGGGTGCGCAGAGCCAACAAAGCCATCCACCCAGGGGTGGCACAGCCCACAGTTTCGCAACATAGAAAAGGGGCACTCAACGCCAGCACGCCAGGCAGGCCCATCTTACCACCACCATGAGCAACCCTAGCAATCCACCGTCGCCCCAACCAGTCTGTGCCGCCAAATCCATACAACTGCGGATGCCTTTGCCATTCACTACAACCCCACAAGTCACAAAAGGCCCATGATGAACTGAGTGGGTGGAGGATTTTCATCACTTTGTAAGGGGATCAGGGGACGGCGACTCTCCCCACCTAAGAGACATTTTCCTCAACCTAGTAGGAGGGAGATAAAACCAATTGTTAAAACTATCCCAGCAGCTGAACAAAATGACTTTGCAGCCTTAATCAAAGCCCTTGATAAATTACTCCTAATCGAACCCAACCGCGACTATGAGAGGTATCTTTTCAACCAGTGCTCGCAGAAACCACAAGAGACTGTAGATGAATATATAACTCGCTTAAGGGTGAAAGGAGCCCACTGCCAATTCAACGCTTTTTCCGTAAATGAAGCCATACGCCTGAGGATCATTGAAGGCTGTCTGTCACCCACGCTCAAGAAGCAATTGCTGAAAAAGCCCCTCACAATCCCTGAGGTCAGTGAACTCGCCTGAATTTTTGAGAGGGTAGATGCTCAAGTCGCGTCCATGGCAGGCGTCACTGCACCAAAACATGACACCACTGAACTCGTAGCAGCCATCCAACCACCCCCACCTCGCCAGAGCGACAAAGGAACCTACCCGTACAGACCACAAGCCCTGCAAATACCATGACAACAGAGGCAATGTTACTGCTGCGGCATGGCCTTTCCACACTCTGGATCCTGCCCGGCCTTATCACAAAGGTGTATGAACTGTGGAAGAGAAGGACACTTTCAATCTGTGTGCATAGAAGGGAGACCGTTTCCCACCATGCGGCCTCAAGCAGGACAACCCTTCCGCCCACCATTTCCCCAATATGGGCAACAAAGATACTATCAACCAAACCGTCAATATGTGGGAGCCGTCGACTAATACCAATTCCAAGAGTACCCACAAATGCAAGATTATGCAGAACAACCACCATACCTGACGGATTAATATGACAATCCACCGGAGGGCTATGCAGAGGAGGTGTACTACCATGACCGCACAACAACACCTTGTACCATGTATTATGACCCAACCCCACAGGACGAGTAAGTCAACCTCGTGCTCGACAGCGAAGAAGCCAGAGAAGCCCCGAAAATACCAATCAAAATGGGCAACTGCCTGTTTCACTTCCTGGTGAACTTGGGCGCCACTGTGAACATCATGGGCGAGCAGGAATATCTGAGAATCCCGAATCCACTGGCACTCGGACCAGCACAAGCCAGAATCTTCCAGTGGGGGGCAGCCACCTCATTACAGACCATCAGACACTTCACGCACCGCCTCCTCCTCAAAGGGCGACAG
Source organism: Ambystoma mexicanum (assembly GCF_040938575.1). Lineage (NCBI taxonomy): Eukaryota > Metazoa > Chordata > Amphibia > Caudata > Ambystomatidae > Ambystoma > Ambystoma mexicanum. The sequence continues at coordinate 1,224,312,910 of NC_090925.1, forward strand.
GTGGACACCACCATCCATGTCATCCGGTCCCTCACCAAAGGATCAATGCCTTCTCAGCTACTACACCACCTCGCACCTGAGGCTGGTCGACATCCATGTGGAGGTCGGTGACATAATCACCTCAACCACGCTTCAGCAGAACCCAAAGGAGTGTATTGGGGCTATCCTCCACGGACACTCCCAAAACCTCATCACCAAAAGCAGACATTGTGTAAAAATGTCCGCAGCTGTGCACTGGTCTGGGGAAACTCAAAGGTCCCTCAATCAAATTGCACATAGACCCAACAGTGAGACCTGTTCCACAACACCCGAGGAGAGTTGGATTCCACCTCCAAGAAGCGCTCTCCAGAGAGCTAGACCAACTACTCACTGATGGCATAATCGAGCCTGCCACAGGGCCAACACCATGGGTCTCTCCCCTGGTCATCGTACCGAAAGAAGGCGGCAGACTACGTTTACGCGTTGACATGAGTATGGCCAACACCGCCATTCAACGCAAAAGACACCCTCGCCCTTGCATCGAGGGCATGATACTGCAGCTGAACAACACCCGCATGTTCTCCAAACTCGACCTGATACATCAGCTGGAACTACACCCTCACTCCAGAGTAATAACGACATTTGCCACTCACAACGGACTATTCAGGTATCGGAGGCTGAACTTTGGCATCTCGTCCGCAGCCGAAATGTTCCAGGAGACTGTGAGACAGATCATTAGACCAATCCAAGGAGTCTTAAAATACAGCTATATCCTCATCTTCGGCTCATACAAAGAGGCTCATGACGCTGCCCTCCTCACCACATGCGAAGCAGTACAAGCCGCCGGTCTCGCGCTTAATATTGGCAAATGTTGTTTTTGCAAATCAAAGCTAAAATGTTTTGGTCACATCTTCTCGAGCGAGGGGATGACGCCAGACCCTGAGAAAGTAGACACCATCACCAAACTGAAAGAACCACAACAAGTGGCTGACGTCCGCTCCTTCCTTGGCATGGCCGGATATTGCGCCAGGTACATACCCCACTATGGCTCACTCACGGAACCGCTCAGGAAACTCCTACAGAAGGACGTGAAGTTCGAGTGGTTCCCTCTGCATGCCAACGTGCGTTTGGAGCGATCAAACAAGCCCTTGTGGAGGCTCACCGACTAGCCTATTTCAACCCTTCCTGGCACATGGAAGTGATGGTGGACGCCAGCCCGGCAGGCCTGGGAGCCATGCTAGCACAGACGAGTGGTGCTGACATCAACCCCAGACATGTGGCATATGCCAGCAGGGCATTGATACACCCCCCCCCCCACCAGAGGCAGCCTACTCGCAGGCTGAGAAGGAAAGCTTGGCCGCAGTCTGGGCCTGCGAACATTTTCATAATTTCCTGATTGGAAAAAAAATTCACCCTAATCACCGACCACCAGGCTTTGCTCTCGCTCTTTGGCAACTCGCATATGCCAATGCCTCTGAGGAGAGAGCGCTGGGGCATTTGCCTCCAGGAATACGACTATGACATTATGCACCACCTTGGAGGTGACCTGAACCCCACTGACTATTTGTAGAGACATGCAGTGGGGCCCCCAGTGACCCGGGGAGGTGATGTTGCATACATCAACTATGTGGTGGCGAACTCGCTACCACCCGCGCTATTGATGAAAATGGTCGCTGCAGCATCAGCGGCAGACCCCACGACCACGCTCGCCATCAGCCTCACCTCTGCCAACAAGTGGAGAGACTACCGATGCGCGATTTTGGCTCACCCGGGGGTGTGTAAAGAGGAAATACAAAGGCTAGCCAGAGTACACAATGAGCTGGCTGTGAAAGACCTCAACATACTCCTCAGGGGCTGCCGCATTGTCATCCCCACTGCCCTGAAAGCAGATGTTGTCTGCACTGCACATGAAGGACACTGTGGAGCCAAGAACATGAAAAAGCAATTACAACGCCACATATGGCTCCCATTTCAGGACACTGCAGTGGACGAATGGATAAAGAACTGCCACGCATGCCAGTGCATGTCGTCCGCTGAACCTCCTATTCCCTTGCAACACACACAAATACCAGTTCGGCCATGGGAAAGGGTGGCCGTTGATTTCTACGGACCATTGGAATCGGGAGAATACTTACTTCCACTGATTGATGAGTATTCGCGATTCCCCATTGTCAAGCCAGCCACCACAGCGTTTTCCCCAGGTGGCTGCCATGCCAGATTAAGTACTCAGTGAATAGGGCATTCCCAGAGCGATAAAGTCTGACAATAGGCCACCTTTCAATGGTATGAATTTGCAGCGTTAGCAAGACACCCAGGATTTAAACATCTAAAAATAACACCTCGATGGCCACATGAGAACGGAATGGCGGAACGTTTCATGGCGTCAAGAAAGAATACGATTCAGAGAGCCCGCCTCGAAGCAATCAACCCACACCAAGCACTGTGCCGGCTCCTCAGAGACTATCTAACACCCCTCACGAGGCCACCAACAAAACTCCTGCAGAGCTAAAGGTTCGATATGACATGCACACCCGCATCTTGTGAAGCTCATCGGCTACAGATGATACCGATGTTGAAGTGTATCAGAGAAACGCAGAGGTGAAAGAGAAAGCTAAACAGGACACTGACGCAAGGCGACGCCAAAAGACTTTCAGATCGGAGATGAGGTCCTGGTCCAACAGCCCATCATCCGGAAAACTGATTCACGGTTTGCTCCCAGCCTCATGAGGGTCACGGCCGTAAAAGGGACAATGGTGATGGCGCAGGACCAAGATGAGGCTGTCACGAGGAACTCTTCACAATTCAAACACTATCTCAAAAGAGAAGAGAGCGAATCTCCTCTGCTGGCCTGCAGCCCGGTGCCGAAGGAGCCACGGGATGACCTGTGGATTCCACCAGGGGGAAACGTTGAGGGGATTAAACCTGGTGAAGACGCCACAGGCGGAGAAGAAGTGGAGACCCGGCATGAGAGACCACAACGGGTGATCAAGAAACCAGCACGGCTGGTTGAAGAGTGCTAGTCCCGACGTCTTTGGTCCGGGGGTGGTGTTACGGGTCACCATGCCTTTGAGAGTTAGGCCTGCCCACAAAGGGGCGGGATGAATGACCTGAGTTGTCCTACAATCGAGTCCCAAAATGTTTTACACTTTTCAAAGACCAAGGAAGGTTTTTTTCCTTGCTGAAACGGCAAACAGTGTCTGGCCCCACCTCCCAAGCTCCAGCTACCTGGGCTGCAGCTTTCCCCATGAGTTTGCTGTAGGGGCAGAAGAAGGATGTGTGGAGTTAGAGTGGTGGCCCAGGCAATTGGGTTGCTTTGGCTGCGACTATTCTGTGTTTACCCATCGGATTCAAGTCACCAGTTTTAGTTTCGGTCCCCTCGTCGATGGTGCATTTTTCCTAGATGTGTAATGTCACTACACTGGCTGTGTGCAGTTTTTCTGCAGTTGCAGTATGTGCATGTGGTTCTTCTCAGCAATGTTTGGAATGCGTCCGTCACGGGTACTTCCGCTTCCCTTGTGGTCGTGCTGGATTTTGATGCAGGAATTCTGCTTCTGCACCATTTTCCGCATTGCGCCAGATACCAACGAGGGTCTAAAAGGAAGGGAACACTCTCGTAGAGAGAGCTGTGCTCTTCTGGAACTTGCACCCTTGGCCCCCTTCTCACGCACTCCCTCTAAGATATCTTACACGCTCCTGGAGGGCATGTTTTATGGCCAAAGCCCCAAGCCACGAGGACAAAGCAAAGCAGGCCAACCATGGACAAATATGGCCTTGAGTGCAGGCAAGTCAAAAAGATGGTCCCTGACCAGATTCCAATAATTTGGCGTTGTTGTTGATGCTCAATCTCTTTTCAGGTCCCATCATAGTCTTGCTCCTAAAATCACTGATTGTGTGACGAATAATTGTGTTTGGACACATTGTACCAGTATAGGGTATTTTTAAATGTGTTTACACAAAGGCCAAATGTATACAGGAAAAAATCGAATCGAAACCGTTAAATGGGGCGACTCAGCTGTGTCAAGTTGTGCAGGTGATGTTATTATGCATACATAGTGTTGCTCCTCATTGTATATGGGTGAGAGAGAATGAAAATGATAAAATGGAATGATGCCTGGGTGAGAAACACGAGTTGGCTCAAGGAGTAGCCTCCATCCTCGTCCGCTGGTTTTAGCTGATCTGCCCATGTGGGACAGGGAGCCCAGACATGGGTCCCGAGCTTGTAGTACTCGGGGACCTAAACTGCTCCCCACTAACGATGCTGCATGTGAGCTCATGTCGAGGGGACATTGGCAAGCAGTTCAGCTGTGGGGGGCACCACTGTTGCAAAGTCAGTACTGATTTGCATCTCTTTTGGCACAGGCAAACTAAAAAGAATGGAATGCTAGGTAGAGGAATTCCCCTTGGTTAGAGGAATGCACCTAAAGTTTGTGCCCTTCACTTTGGGATGTTCCCAGGGAATCTCACTACTTGTCCAGTGCATGCCCAGATGTGCACCCCTAGCCCTCATTGCTTATGGATTCAAGTTGCTCCTTAGCATTCAGACCCAGCGGGGCCGGCAATCCTTTGAGGTGGCTTGTCTTGCTATTTATAGGGGGCCTGCCGCAGCAGGGTAGGCTCGTTTGCTACCTTGGGGGCATGGATGAGATTGATTTGCATATGGTTGGTCTTGCTCTCTGACACAGGTGAAATATTTCCCAAAGGAACTACCAGTAGCTGAGAAGCTTTGCCTCCAGCATGTCCACCCACCACATGCTGGTTTGCGCGAGATCCCCTATCCCCAGGCACCTGGCCCCTGTAGCCGGCTTTGGGTAGCGATCGCATTTCAGTGGGAATTAGAGGGGCAGGGACTTTGCATATTTGGCTACACTGACCCCATGGCCTTAGTGGACCACCCACTCAAGATTTCTGGGGACCGATTTAACTATCTTCGAGTCCAGCTGTCTTACCAGAGTTCACCACCAGATAGAATTACTGATGAGGAAGATCCTTATGCTCCCTAAGCATGGCTAAGTCTTTACAGGTGCCCCTTACACGGCATCAGCTGCCTTCTTCGTGTGCCCATTTGGAAACGTGCCTGGGGAAGAGTATCCCAATAAGCGTGGCCTGCTGTCGAGCCCCTTGATGGAGGTGGACTATTGATAACAGCTGTTTGATGCGTCTAATCCACACCATGGGATGGTAGCCCGGGCTGTGTTTCGCCCACACAGTGTAATCCTTCTAGAAATGAGGTGCTTGGCAGCTTGCGCTCTAAAGCGTTGACATAGAGTCTTTGTTCGCAGCAATCCATCTCCTTCTTAGGAAGTTCTTCGCTCTGGGTGATCCTGCGTACACCCTCTGTCTCAAGTACGTGCAATAAGAAGATTGGATTGATGGAGAATGTGCTCTCTTTTGTCTCAGGATAGGCATTCATATTGGGGTAGGTAGCCCTGGGCAAGCTGGTGTGGGCCTACGGGGGTATGTAGGAGAATATGTAGCTTCAGCCCCGTTCCTCCTAGATCAGACCACACTCTGGAGTGCGGAGTGCATGCTACAGTATGACCCCCCCGCCCCCAGATTGTTGAGCATTATGGGGGCTGCTTTGAGGCTACAGTCTAAGCAGCCCCCATAATGTTCAGTAATCTGTGGGGGGGATCTGTCCTTGTTGACATTGCATGCTCATCAGGTGGTGCATGGAAGTCCTCCTCCTAAATTAACTTTACAGACTTGTGCATTATCCTGTCCTCACCGAGATGTCTATCACCCCTGAAAAAGTGGTCAGGATGATATAAGAAGAGGCGTGTACTTCTTTGTTGTGTCATTAACCTAATACCTCATTGACACAGATGAGTTGTCATATCCTTAAGATTTGGGGAAAAAGTGACTGTGACTAAATTCCCATCCTTGTTTTGGAGACTTCTAATGGGATGGCTCATGGGGCTGGATACCTCCCTGATTGAGAAGATGATGGGCCCAGGGTTGGTATGGGGAGGATGGCCTGGACATCCCCTGTTCAGTCCCCACCAAGGGACGCTCACATGTCCCAACAAAGTTAATGTCCTTGGTGCCATTACACATGCTGGCAGAAACGCTGAAGAGTTATTCCCCAATATGCTTGAACAATCGCTGTGTAACCGCCATCACACGCGAAGAAAGAGGTGTCCTCATTGGAATTCTCATGCAACCAGTACTACTTGAACACACACCCCTGCAAACAAGGCATGTACAGCCAGGGGAGTTGCTAGGTCTGGAAAAGACCCGGGGCTAAGCTGATGTCGGAACTGTTGGGACTGGGGGCTAGCTAGTCTTTTGGCTGTAGCTCCTGAGATTCTATCCGGGGCTACAACCAAAAGATCAGGGGCTATAGCCCCTTTAGCCCCCCCCTAGCAACGCCCCTGTGTACAGCTATGCACCCGGACACCAACACCTGTGCGAGGTCAAGTGATGTCCAAATCCAAGATGTCTGCCTGCTGCTCCAGGAAAACGTTAAGCAAGCCAATCCATGACCGCATATTCAAACCAAGAGCTAGGTGGAAATACCCAGCTGTGGGGGTTGGAGAACCTGGATATAAAAATCCTCGGGGGAGATTGCAGAGTGTGGGGGTTTGGTGCAAGATGGCAATTGTGAGGAGAAGGGGGAGCAGACTAGACCAGGTGAGTGCAGGAGGAGAAAAGGAAGTAGGAGGAGGAGGAAAGGTGGTGACAGAAGAAGAGATGGAACATGGAGCCGGAGGAGAAGTAAAGGTGGTGTCGGGAGAATAACAGCAAGTGGTGACTGGATGAGGAGTCAAGCTTGTGTTCGAAGAGAGTTGCCATGAAAACGATAACCATGGAGAAACATCAAGGAATAGCAAGACTAGCCAGACTGGGATGGAATTAGAGTGGGGAAGGCCCCAATCTGAAGTGGTTTAGCCCATGGTGATAAGCCTGTGTCGTGGAGGGACAGTCTATGAAGCAGAGGAGAGTAGAGATCAGAGCCCAGTGTGAGATTGATGAGACCTTCGGAAGCCCTCCGGTGGATACTGGCATCAGAATACCTGCCTTGCTTGCTCTACCTACCAAGATAACCTCCAGCAGTTCTTCCGAATGGTGACCGAGATGCGACCACACCTAGATGATCACACCATACAACAATAAACGGCATGTAAGGAGATTACCCTTTGGACCAACAAGAGAGACACTAAGTGCCAGGTAAGTTACCAGAAACATACGTGTGAACTTCTGAAGGAGATTGTTTTTGAACCAACGCCACTGGGAGGAGAGAGCGCGTGGATACCTTATGTTCAAATGACTTCTTCAGGGGATTTCGTGTTGATTAACTTCTGTTTATTCCTTTGTGGTGTTAGGATAGAGTTACTAGCCCCGCATATAGCCGATTGGGTACTTCAAAAGATTCCAGAGTGTTTGAATGACTTCTACTGGGAGGCAAAGAAAGTGGCTCTACGCTTGATGCGCTCTGCCCCGCCCAGTTAGCACTGAGCAAAATCGCATCTCTGACCTGGTGGTGGTGAATTTCCAGCAGCGATGGAGTAAAAGAATGTAGCATTTCTGTGGTTGTAATGACTGACCCCTGATCACTCCTAAGGGATTTACAATCTGGGCGTGTTTTGTAGAGGATGTCATTGTTTTGTGTTGCCGGAGATTCTTCAAGCTTTTTTAACATGCAATCCTATGGAAATCGAACCCTGTGGATGGCCAACTGCAGGGGACGGTTTTGCATTTCTACTTTAAATAGATCATTATACAACTAGGATTTATGGCACTTGGATATTACTTCAGAAGGCGCACGTATTGACGGCTATGCCGATGCCACATTAGTAGATTGTAAATGCATTATAGTGGTGTGCCATACACTGAAGACTTTCCTATGAAGGTCTAAAACCAGCCCTTTGCACCATACACACCCAACTTGGGACTGCTTGAATCAAGGTGTGGGTGATAGTAGCAATGGCAACAGTGGAACACGGAGAACAAGATAAGCAATCACAAAAGGCATATTCAGCTGACGCCCTCCGCGAGTCATGGGTAAAGTCCAATTGTTAACGTGTTTTTGAACTTTGGATCTAATTAAGTGTTTGCCTTAAAAAGGCGCACCACAAATTCAGAAAGGCTTGCGTGTAATCATACTTTAATACCAAGAGTTCAGTTGATGGAAATCATTGGTGTCGACCTGTGGCACTTTTGAACCTCTAACTTGAACTCAATTCTTCAAATGTACTGAGCCCTTAGGATAGTAGTTTAATATTTAATTTTGTTTCTTTACTGAGAATCGAAAATGTGAACCTAGATTTGAACAGCAAAATAGGGATTGGTTTGGAAATAACTTGGAACGGCACCTGAATAAAATGTTCCTTTGTATCTACATTTGTGGTTTTATGATAACTATCTTAGTCAAGAAGATTGTTTTGAACCAATTATTTCTATTTGGTAACTGCGTGTTCCAAGTTACTTCCAAACCAATCCCTCTTTCACTATTTCTGGGCTTTGTTTGGGGAGCCCAGTGGAAGTACCAACGTGGCAGATCGCCCCTTTGATTTCAACACTTTTTTTATCAAACAAATTCTAAAGTGAAGATCCTAGCGCATGGGTTACCCTTGGTGAACCCCTTACCTCACTAATCTTAGATTTGTACAGCAACCGACCACGGGGCAGGCAGAGGGAGGGGGGGGATAGGATAAATCAATGTGACAGAATGCCATCTGGTGAGGGCGTGGCAGCCTGGGCGGTTTTTCATTTTTAGAAATGATTCAGGTAATTCTGTTTTTGAAGGGAGGCCTGATAATCCGACCACCTTTCCTAATGCTCCATGCGGCACGCATAATGCAACTATGTGACAGTCTACAGAGCTTCAGGGTGCCTGAACCTGCCCTGCGGCCTCTTCTGTGCAAAGGTCCCGTGCATTCCTGAACAGCTGCTGGAAAACAAAGTTGCAACAGGAAGAGGCGGCATTTTAATCATCTCTAGGTCTGGTTCAAAATATAGTTATTGTGTACCCGAACCACCTGATCGCACTGTAAATATGAGCCATGTCTAGTCCATTATACAGCCACAGCATTTGGATGTTCTAGTACTATCTGCTTGATGAGGCGATTCACTCATGACAGTGCTGGGTGTGTATTGGCTGTCTTGGCAGGGTGTACCCACAACAACCAGGAAGCTCTCACGTTGATGCTCCCGACGAAGGCAGACCCCTTCCTTCGGAGCACAGGAACCATCCCCTAGATGTCCCCAGGAAGCCAGTGCTTCAACTACTTTTCTGACATGGTCTTTTCACACCAGGGTGCTGATACCAAGTCCTTTCAAAGTAGGAGGACTGAGGAAGGGGTAGAGGTAGAATGACCCAGATGGGTGGTTAAGCCCGAAAAGATGTTCCACCATCATGGATTTTTCTGGGGCTCCCCGAATGTCCTGCCCACTTCGTGTAGACAAGGTACTCTGGGTATGACATCAGCAGGCAAAGGACACTTGCTACAGCAGCCTAGGTTGGACTCCTGATAACAGGCTTGCTCTGGACCATCTGCCATATTAGTATGACTGCTTAAGTGCTATGGGGCAAGAGACTCTCCCCTTAGTTGATTCATATTTTTACTTCAAGGCGAGAAGGATTCACCTGGAACTCTGCTCTTGATGCAGTTTATTCCACAGTCCTCTGCCATAGAGATGAGGACAGAAGGCTCCAAAGAAGAGGAAAGCTCTTCTCCATACCCACCTCAGAGGCACATTTGAAGTGAAACTGCGGTGGACCAGGGCCTCTCTGCTGCCTGTGCAGTGAAACTGGGATCCTGCTGAAGGAGCCCTTGTAGTTGCCAAACAAGCACCCTGGAATAGAAGTGTAGAAACAAACTCATCTTATCCCTGGAGACGCAGGACTAACCCTTCCAACAATGCAGAAGCCCAGAAGCAGCTCAGTACCCCGTTTACTGCCTTGAGTCTCTTTCAAGCTCGCTTGACCACAATCAACTCACTTCAAGCCACTATATGATCTGAGGTGCTGCTTTTGGCACTCTTAAGTTCTTCAAACTGCTTACCTGCTCTACAGGAAGCCAAATCTTTCCATTTAAATGTACCGCCATGACTTGACAGGATCTCTGGCTCAACTCCATTGAAGCAACTATCGCGAACACTGACTCGACCTGCTGGAAGCCATTGACCCACCTGAACACTAACTGGACCCAGCAGAAGCATTGTATCACTGCCAACTCGAACCACTGGAAGACATAGACTCAACGTGCCTCAAACACCACCGTTCACTGGGAGCCCATGCAAGGAACTGATTTGATACGGACTTGCCTTTGGGAAAGCAGAACATGACCAACTTGACATCGGCTTGTCTGCAGTAAAGAACCTAGAAGCCTGGCTCGATGCTTTTGATTCCCCCATAGACAAGAAACCAGTTATTTGTAAGAGGTTCTATCCTTTGAGCTACCTTAAAGGAGACTAGTGACTTTTAGCCCCCCTGCTTTGCCTTTTACAAGACATATATGCTTGAACATTGAAATTGACTGACTAGATCTTTTGGCTGAGCACCCCTTAGTGTCAATCCAGAGTATCCTATTGGAATAAACTCTGCTTTCTCTGTGTTTCCTTTATGGGGGTAGGCTAGCAGTGTTATGTTCAAATGTGTACACCAAAGCGCTTATGTTCCATAGAATCTTGGTTGGACATACTTTTATTTTGGTGTCATTGTGCTGTTGTTTGTTTTGCAAGTGCACTAGCACACACCTTGGCCAAAGAATACAGCCTGCCCTCGGCCCGCGTTCCCAAAAGAGGTGATTGAGGTATACACCTGTTGGTGTCTGCCGGTTTCACACATTTATGATTCTGTTCACTACTGTTTTACTAGTGCGTATCCAGTGAGAATGTCGCTGTGAAAATGGCCGCCGAGTGGCAACATTTACCTAAAAACGTACCCTCCAGACAAACAAACACTTGGAAGTGATGATACATAACTATACCCCACCTAGAATATTTGGGGAAATAATTTTAGGGGTCAGGAAAAAGGTCACCTACCTGGTGACTTTCACAGCAACATTATTACATGAAACCTTAGTAGTGTGGGGCTGAGTATGCAGTTGATCCCTGTGCTGCTGAAGAGCAGTAGTCATTTCATCATAGTTAGCAGGTACATGGTTTCATGGGGGAAATCAATGTAAAACAGAATGGCGAATGTACAGTTTACATAGCCCCCTCCGGCTGGTTAGAGTCCATATTGGTACAGCTGAAAGGAACTACGCACCTGGGAATCCATATACATTGGAATAATAAATGGCTATCTGAGGCGGACCAGTCGGGGTGGTGAAAGGATGTGGGGACGGCTCCTCAGTAGCAGGTATGGTGGAAGTGGGGAAGTTGGCAGAAGGGATCCTTGAAGAGGTGAACCAAATATTCCTTTCTTACTCGGAAGAGGCTTACCTGGTGGGAGTGTGATTTTGAAGATGCGAGGAAAGGGGGTGAATTCCAAAATCTGGGGTCATAGAATTAGAATGTCTGTTTTATTTTTATTTTTCTTGCCTTTCTGGAGCACAGGTAGAGATTGGCTCCCAGTGTTATCAAGTGTGTCACGAAGCAGAGCATCTCTTCCCGGTAGCAGGCTGCTTTCTCAACTTGCAGCAGGTGCTTCCCTGATTACGCGATTCTGTGCATCTCCTTTTCTGTAATTGAGGTTGGAGCTTGGCCCCCAAGTTCCAGGATTCAATGGCTTTCGTTCGGTCCGATTACCCTGAGCCGGCTGTGTTGTGGAATGGCAGGGTTCTGCTTGCCTCCTTCACCCACAGCAACATTTATTTGATGTCTGTGTTTCTTCTGCATGTGGTTCAATGTAAACCCACTCTTTGATGCCAACTTGGTTCAGGGCTTGAGGGTTGGTTTGCCTGCATTTCTTTCAGGGTTAGACAGAGGAGAGTCACAAGAGGGTGGAGGTCACATTGCCTTGGGACTGTTCAATTCCCTGTTTTGCAGGGCGACTTGTGTCCGGGCTTCTGCATGAAGGACAAGCAAGCAAGGGCTACAATTTTCTATATTCCTATCGAGTGGCTGGTAAAACGTGTTGCAAGGATTGATTTTCTGCAATTTCTAGTTTTGGCTATTAGGTGGTGTGTAAAGTGCTACCTATAAAGCCGAAACTATTGTCATTAACATGAGAGCTTTAAACAGGGGCTTTGTATGCAGGTTTGTTGTAATGCTTTACAATGCAGGATGACATATGAGGATGGATGCATGGTAGATTGACTATGTGGCCCAACCATTTAACGGCCATCGCTAAGTGAAATGGATGGGATTTTCCGCCCCTTCCCACCTACCTCCACCCACGACCTGCCACTTTATGCACTCTTTGGCTGAATTTCTATTGTGTGGTGGATTTGTAGGCCATTTTTACTTCCAAAATGGGGGCCACCATGTTTCAATGTTATAACAAAGTTATTTCAGTTGATTTATGCTTTTAAAAATATTTACTGCATCTTTTCAGTTATGTTACATATTGTGGCAATAAGCCCTGAGACGACAGGCCAATACTGCCCATGGTAATGCCCATAGTTACCGGCCCGACCGTAGCGAGGGCCTTAACGGAGGGGCATTACCGCAGGTGGTTTAGACCTGCCGTCGAGGGGCTTATTGCCATTAGTATTCCGGCGTCTGCAGCCTCAAACTAGTTTTCCCGAGTTTGCAGCCCTGGAACACTAATGGCTGATGAAATCTTTTCAAGCGGTATTGCTTTTGCCGTTTGAAAAGGTTTCATTGCAGTACGCGTTAGTTATAGGAACACTTGAACGTGCGTACTGATTCATTAGTACGGAGCAACAGGGTGCCATTTTGGGCCAAGTTGCTCCGTACTAATGAATGGGAGGAAACTGGCAACCTTGGAAAAGAGAGAGGCACTACGTGTGGTCCCTTATCCCTTTCCATGGCGTGCGATGCATTAAGTGCGTCCATGGGATTACACTGTGGTATGGCTCAGAAACGAGCCAATCCACGTTAAGTGCATCCCGTGGAATGTTGCAGCTGGGTACTAATTTAATGCATTTGGTTTTCAAAATAAAGAATTTACTGTTAAAGGTATGTGTTTGGTAAATGGCTTTCAAAGTGTCCAAGGGCTTTTGGGTGTGGTTGTCTAGTTTTCTGCTGTAGTACCTGATTGGATCTCCAGTTAGTGATGCCAGTGTGACGTGATCTGCAGTGTGCATTTGTTTTCCCAAAGGCAGCCATTTTATTTCAGCATTATTAGTACAGCTGGGTTACTAGAATACCTCAGCAGGTATGTTCAAGTACCCCAGCTCGTCTTCTTTTCTCGGAAGAGAGAGGTAAGGCAGTTTGTTTCTTTCACGTTCTAACGTTACTAAAACCAACTCGGAGCGGATGGTGGCATGGGGAGTCCAGATGCCGTCACCCGCTCTGAGTTTCACATTACATATTTGGAAATGTTTTCTGAATTACTTTTCAGCCAAAACCGTACTATAGGAGGACTGGAGCAAAACGGCAGCAGCACTTCGCTTTTGGATTGGCCTATGTACAGCTCAGCCACGATAAGCGGCTTGCAAGCAAACATCAGCCTTTCTTACCTTTTAAGAGGCGTCAATTTACCCTTTCCCTGGTTTTGCAGGCCCTGGAAAAACCTCTGAATTATAAGATAAGCGTTTAGAGTAGCAATGACGTCACTCCGGGTTTTCAGATAGTGCAGCCTTTCACGTTTCATTCTGTTCTGCGCCTGCCAGAGCGATGTTAAATGTTAAAGGTGTTTGTGCGCGCAACGTCACCAACAGAATTGGTCCCCAGGCGCTCAGGCGGATCTGTAAATGATAAAGGTGGGATGGGTTAGTAAGGTGAAGGGAGTAGGATAGTGAGAGGAGTGGTGTTCTGTTGGCAGCTTCAGCTCAGTATTTGCGGAACTATTCCACAGTTGCACCCGTTTCCCTAATGCTGGGATTAGCTTCCGGTGTCTGTCGCCTGTAGACGGCATAGTGTGTCTTATTATGAACCCAGACCTGCACATTGTGGCCTAATGCACTGCTTTGGCCTGGAATAGCCCGGCATAGTGTGTCTTATTATGAACCCAGACCTGCACATTGTGGCCTAATGCACTGCTTTGGCCTGGAATAGCCCGAGCAGTGAAAGGCTCTAGAATGCTTTCGGAAAAGCATCTCCATGCTCTCTGAGGAGAAGAGGCTTTAATTTTTCTACTTTTGCCAACATGGCAGATCCTTTTTTTTGTTGTTGACCTCCCTCGATTGCATTTAGACACTTACATAGCACTCCAAACCCTGCCTCTCTACCCCACCCACTCTACCACTTCTTCCCCCACTCTCCCTACCCCCACACAGCCTACATCCCACTCTCTCTAGCCCCTCTCTCGCCCCACCCACCCTTCCCCGATTCTCCAGCCCCACCTACCCCCACTCTACCTCTACCCCACCCATCCATCCATCCACTTTACCTCCACCACTTCTTCGCCCAACCCTACTCCCCCACCTACCTACCCTATCCCCAGCTACCCTATCCCACCCTCTCTATCCCCACAAACCCACCCTACCCCTTTTCTCTACTCAACCCTACCACCTCTCTGTGCCCCCACCACCCACCCTTCTCTTACCCCAACTCCCTATGCCCTCTCATCCTTACTCTCGCTTTATTTCTGACCCTCTCACTCATACCCTTTTGCGCTCATATTTCCTCTTGCTCATCATCGATGGTACCCTCCCTTACTCTGTTCCTCTTCTCGTTCTATTGCACACCCAGGGCTCAAGTCGAGGGTACCTTGATATGTTAATTTCTGGTGATACCACATTTAAATGGTAGGTAGAGTCCCCCACTTTTGTAGGACTTGACCCCCTGCGCACATTTTTTATCTCCGTCAGCTCAGCCACTTATACGCTTCACACAGCAAAGCCTAACAACACTACTTCAATGTCCATGTCCCCTTTTGAGGGTAATCGTGTATGTGCTCGGACTACTTTGATAAACTGCTCTGTGCTGAATGATTGACCCGTTGTAGCACATAAAATAGAACGCGCTTAGCGCGGACCCGGGGATTGAACCTGTGTTGCACCCTGTGTCATATTGCTTCCAAGACGAGCACGTTGCGCCTGAGCTATCCTCCCGAAACATGCACCTGAGATTTCCGATGTTATCTTGAGCGGGCCCATGGATTCTGCTTTCCTAGCTGTAGTGAAGCTTGGTTGCAGGTGCCAGATCAGCATGTTACGGCCATGTTAGTCGCCAGCGCTTCCTCAGTCGTTCCTTTTAGTAAGAAAGGGAAAGCTGAAGGTGGAGTTGCTGTTGTTTTTAAAATGCATTCATTTGAGTCTCTGGGATCTTTCGCGGGCGTGGCTTTGAAATTCCAAGCCAATAATGCACGGATCGTGTATGCGGCAGTTGTCCGTCATCCTCTGGGAATGAGGTTGTTTGGATCTCCTGATTTAATGCACAGATGAAATGATACTTCTCTGTTTTTGGTTGGTGATTTAATGTACCTTGTAGTATTCCTACGTGTGCCCATTGTTCTACTTTAGATAGTTGTTTTTTAGTTTCTTAAATATCCTTCGGCGCTGTAGTGTTCCTATACATATTTGGGTAATTCGAACATTAGTATGATTGTATCTCTCATTTGGTCTGACCATTTGATTGCTTTTTTTCAATTTCGAGTTTCTTATCATGGACAGAAAAAAAATGTTAAAACATGATTTCCAAGTCACTGGTACGGGTAGTATAGCTCAGTGGCAACGGCTCGTCTTTGAAGCAAGACGAAGCGGAGCAACCCAGGTTCGAATCCCGGGTCCTATTAAGCTGTTATAAATAACCTATAATTTATAATAAACCTATAATTCTTACCA